>NC_142029.1:69787699-71014485 GCF_982192425.1 Myodes glareolus | reverse complement strand
CCTATGTTCAATTCCTAGTACTAAAACCAAACAGAACAAAAGCAAAAAATCTCTGAGTGTGGGGGAGATGGTTCAGTGATAAGAATGCTTGCTATGCAAACAAGAGGACTTGAGTTCAATTCCTTAGCACCCATAGAAAAACCAAAGTAAGGTCACACATGCCTGTGACCTCAACACTGTTGGGGATGCTGAAGACTGGAAGACCTCTGGAGCTTGCTGACCATTAGTCTAGTTCAGTGAGAGGACTACCTGAAAGGCCGAAGGAAAAAAGTGATAGATCAGGAAAACACACAAACAGAGACAGGGGCTGGGGGAGGGGATAATGGGACACTTGATTCAGTCTGATCCCATTCCTCTCTGTCTCACTGGCGGCCATGAAAGTCAGCTGCCTAGATACCACAGAGACAGCAAACATAAGCCAATGCCCTTTATCCTGGCTAGTCTCATGTCAACTTGTTTAAGCTAGAGTTATCAGAGAGGAGGGAACCTTAACTGAGAAAATGCCTCCATAAGATTCATCTGGAAGGCAGTTTCTTATTTAGTGATTGATGGGGGAGGGCCCAGTCCATTGTGGATGGGGCCAGCCCTGGTCTGGTGGTCCTTGGTTCTGTAAGAAAGCAGAATGAGCAGATCATGGAGAGCAAGCCAGAAAGAAGCACCCCGCATCGCTTCTGCATCCATCAGCTCCTGCCTCCCGGATCCTGCCCTGTTTGAGTTCCCTGATGTCTTCGGTGATGAACAGCAAACAAACACTTTCCTCCGCAACTTGCTGTCTGGTCAGGTTGCTTCCTTGCAGCAACAGAAACCCTAACTAAGTCTCCCTCAGAGTGCCAGAAAACTAAAAGGATTAAGGTGAGGAAAGAAAAGGCTCATCTATGGCATGTCTATGTGGGTGTTTGAAAAACCGACAGTTTGGGGTCACTAAAAGAAGTGCTTGAGATAATGAACTTACAAAGAGAAAAAAATTGTTTTCATCAAGTCCGAATTCAGGCTGACATGGCTGTTTAGGGCCTGTTGGCACATCATGATGAGGTACGGCACCCCGCAGGTTTGAAGAACTCTTGATGACTCATCTTACTTGTCAGCTTGACTGGAACTGGAATCAATTAAAAGGATACCTGCTGGGAGCATCTATGAGGGATTTGCTTGGCCAGATTATTTGAAGTGTGGTCAGCACCTTCTAGTGGCAACCCAGATGAGAGGAGCGGGAAGAAAGAAACCTTTGGTTTTATCTGCTTGCCTTTACCCTTCCTGGCAAGTTCGTCTACGTGTTGCTGGCTCTTGCTGCTGCTGCTGCTGCTGTCGTGGCAGCTGCTGCTGCAGGTCTTCACTGATATCAAAGCCAGCTTCTTCTGCCTTCCAGTGTGGACTGAATACGGCTAACTGGTGTGGTTAGCTCCACACTCTGATCTTCAGGCAAGCTTTGGTTGTTACAGCACAAACAAAATCTCACCACAGAATACCAGTGACTCTCAAGGAATAGACTCCTTCAGGCCTTCAGCACGAGATTGGGACTGCTGAGCCATTCAGCTTTCTAGACTGCACTATTGGGTTCTCAGGCCCGCTGGTGTGAGGCAGCCATTGCTGGGCTACTCCGATCCTATTGTGTTAAGTCAGTCTAAGAAATCTCCTTTAGTATGTGTTCATGATACCTGTTCTGCTCTTCTAGAATTGCTAACTAATACGGCTTTCTGCTAGTCCTGACCTCTGAAAACCTTGACCCCCACCATCCCCAATAGCATCACCCTGGGAACCATGCTTTTGATACATGGATATTGAGGGATGGTCAACCTTCAAACCATAGCAGATTGTTACTGGGAATCTAGAAAGTCATGTGGATGTATAGTAGGGCTGGGTGTGAGCCCAGGCCTGTGGACATTCCCAAAAAAGACCTAAAAACATCCTAAGGTCTCATCTCTAATCCTTCTCAAGTAGAAAAGTGAAGGCTAAGATAAAATTGTCAAATAACTGGCTGGGTATTGAAGATATTCCCCAAAACATACATTGAGTCTTCTTGTTGTTGTTGTTGTTGTTGTTGTTTTTAGGGTGTGGAAAGGAACTGTGGCATGATTAATAAAAACTCTGAGACTGATATTGGGGTTCAATCTGAAGGTCAGAAAAGCAAGATAGCCAGTCACTGGATCTTACCTCTACCTCAGTCCGAAATGGTGATCCTGCCTCCAGGAATCCTCAGAATGAGATTGTGTCTGAGAGCTGTTTCCTCCCATCTTATATTCCTCTCTAGGGCTGGGTTTAAAAGTGTGCATCACTACCACCTGGTTTCTATGGCCAACTAGTGTGACTACTGGGATTAAGGGTGTGTGTCACCACTGCCTTGTCTGTAGGACTAAGCAGGATAGCTGTTTTACTCTCTGATCTTCAGGCAAGCTTCATTTATTAAAATACAAATGTAATGTCACTACAAGGAACAGTCCTAGGATTTGAACAGAGAACTTCAAATGTGCTTGGCAAGAAGACTGGGAGTCTTAGTGATCCTCAGTGTCAAAAGATATATCTTTCTAAAGGTTCAAGTCACCGCTAATCTAACCAGGCTGAAAGTCCAGTAGCCATACCTGAAGGGGAAGACAGATGCTAAGCAATTAGCTCAGAGAGGTCACTCAACAGGCAGAAGTCAACAAACCCCAAGGAGTGGGAGAATGCAGAATGGCGGCACTCTGCTTGAGGGCTCCAGGTTTCAACCACAAAAGTCATATAATGTGCCAAGAAATGAGAGTATCCCCGCCACACAGGGGAACAACAGCAACGGGCAGAATCTCCCCATTGAAGCCCAGAGGAAAGGCCCCAAATTAACTTAAAATTGTTCAAGTAAAGAAACAAACCAGGGAGAGGGCAGAAGCCTGAAATCAATGTCTCAACAGGAATGTCTCCCTCCAAAAGTGTTAGGGGAAATGTTTGCTTGCCTCTTCCAGTCGCTGGTGAGAGCGCACAGGCTTGGCTCGGGAGTGTGTGGTGCCAATCTCTTTCTCTGTCTACATGCTTGCATGTCTGAGTCTGAAACATCCTTCTTCCCCTTTATAAATACAACCCTCATTGGATGTAGGGTCCACCATATATTCTTATAGCCAGGATCAGCATTGCCATCTGCTCCTCCCTCTTCTCACCTCCTCCTTCTTTTACAAAATGGGTATCCATTGGATGTAAGTAAGGTCCATCATATAATCCCAAAGCCAGGATCATCATCACTATCACCATTTCTTCCTCCTCCTTCATTCCCTTCTTATTAAAAAAAATGATATCAGGGATTGAATTATGCACCTTGAATTTGTTCTGTAGCCCAGATAGGTCTTGAACTTGTGATCCTCCTATCTCAGCCTCCTGAGCTTAGACCACCGACACTAGCTCAGTATAAACTCATTTGAGGGATCTTTAACTTAATCGTATCTGGGGAAATCTTTTCTTAAAAGGCCACAGTCACAGGTTCTCTGATTTAAGACATGATGTAACTTTTGGAGGCTGCTATTCGACCTAATAATTTAGCAATATTCCTTAAATTGAGCTACAGATTCAATATAGTCTACTACAAAAATTTCACAGATGAAATTTCCTCCAGAAGTAGATAAGTGAATATGAATATGTGAACATGTAAGGATCCTAGATGTCTAAAGATATCTTCAGGGGGGAAAAAAGAAACAAGTTTGGAAAAGAATCATATGAATCATATTCTGGTTTCACAACTTAACACAAAGTTACGTTAATTAAGACTGTGTGGTATTGGGCAGAAAAGTAGAAAAATTAGAAATAAACTTACATAACATTATATATGTGTGTGTGTGTGTGTGTGTGTGTGTGTGTGTGTGTGTGTGTGTGTGCCAAGAAATCAGTGGGAAAAAAATAAGGGGTCTTTATCCTTCAACAAATGATACAGGAACAACTAAGCATTAGTGTGTGTAAAGTGATTTTACATTCTTTCTTTGCATGTGACCTTCTGTCATATCTAAACATAACTCAAAGTGGATCAAAGTGCATGGTCCACAACTCGAATGTTTTTAGGCAAACTCTTAGACAAATATTCACTTTCTTGGATTAGGTAATGCCTTCTTAGATATGATATCAGAAATGCAAACAAAAGAAAAATACACAAGTTGGATTTCATCAAAATGTAAAACTTTGGTGCTGTTGATGGGGCAGGGGTGGTGCACACCTTTAATCCCAGCACTCGGGAGGCAGAGGCAGGTGGATCTCTGTGAGTTCGAGACCAGTCTGGTCTACAGAGAGTTAATTCCAGAACAGGCCCCAAAGCTGCAGAGAAACCCTGTCTTGAAAAAAAAAGAAAGAAAGAAAACTTTGGTGCTATAAAAGGCATCAAGAAACTGAAAGGACAAGTCAAAAGCTAGGAGAAAATACGTTCGCATTATGCGTCTGGTAAGAGCCTTGTACACAGAATACACAAGAAGCTTCTCCAACACAATACTAATGTAAATCATCTGATTAAAAGTGCTTAGAGTAAATTATTTGAGTAATATTTCCCCAAAGAAGACGCACAAATGACCAAAAAGGATGCTAAAAGACATTTAACATTCCAACAATGACAAAAAGTGCAGACCTTCACATCCCCACCAGCATGGCTACAGTTGCAATGACAGACATCACTGGTCACCAAAGAAGACATGCTGTAGGATTCCTTTGAGAGGTATGTTACATGATGTAGAAGGAGAACCTTTGAAACTCTATATCCAGTTAGAATGAGACTGCAGCGGCTTAGGATGGGCTCTGTATATGTCTGGGATTTTTATAGGAGAGAGACACAGCTATACAGTGAGAAATTTCTCTGACAGTGGTTGAGCTTGGGATCATACAAACCTAAGCTAAGGAATGCTCAGGGTACCTAGCAACCAACAGACTCTTGAAGGAAAGAACGGACTCTTCCCTGGAGACTTCACAGGGGGCTTGGTCCAGTTGGCTTCTTGGCTTTGCCTTTCTAGCTTCCAGGAAGCCAGAGTGTGCATTTCTGTGATAGTCCCAGGAGATCAATACAGGATCTTTAACCTGTGTTTATCGTTAGTCCAGGAAACTCATCAGTGTTACTCTTCTTAGAATGGCCATCCTTTGTTCAATGAGTATGAATTATCAGCTTACACATTTCAGGGTATACAAAATATAGCTATTTTTCTACATCTGTACTTAGATTCTCTAGGTAATAGATTCCAAGCCCTAGTTAATTCAGTACCAACCACTGAAGAGACTTCTGTTGTCTTTTCTTAAGATCTTAACTAAGTTTAGGAGACTTATTAGCAAGGTACAGGAATCTTCAGCATCAACCTAGTGTGGAGTTAGTTCAGGCATTCCTGCTGCTGCTTGGTCTCCAGTCACTGGACCACATAGATGGCTGTGGGTCACTGCCTTTACTGTAGGATGCTCCAGGGCTGGCAGGAAGCTGGGTCACAGCTCCCTATCCCCATACACAGAAAACCAATCTGTTGGTCCCGAGACATGCAGAGATTGTGCAGATGTCTCAGGTCAATGAGCCTGGAAGTCCCTTCTAGTCATTTCCATCTGTTCTCGGGGCCTGGACTGCTTTCCATCCCACAGAGAAACAGAAAAAAGATCCTTCCTTTGGGTCCTGAAGCTCTGGATTTACTCTGGAGGACAATAAGCAGGCATGGGCTCCTTTGGGAAACGCAAAATAATTTTTAAAGATTTTTTTATTCATATAATATATACATATATATTTGTATGTGTATATGTACATATATGTATGTGTGTATATGTATTTATGTGTATATATATACATACACACACACACACACATATATATATATATACACACACACACACACACGATAGTGTTCAGTACAGATGGTTGTGAGACACCATGTGGTTGCTGGAAATTGAACTCAGGACCTCTGGAAGAGTAGACAAGTACTCTTATCCACTGAGCCATCTCTCCAGTTCTAAAATACAAAGTTTTAATTCTTGAGTAATTTCTCTTTTTTCTTCTTTAGAAGGAAACTCTCCCCACCCCCCGCCACGGGTGGTGAAGATTGCTTTTGATTAACCAAGGTTCTTCTAAGTTTGACATTTTCTAAGCTCAGGATTTCTTTTCTCATGTATTATAATTTTTTAAAATTAACCTTACATTTTGGAACTATTTTAGATTTACTGAGAAACTGCAGGCCGTGTAGAGAATTCAAAAGGCTCAGTGAATGTTCCCATCATTAGACATCTTACGTGGTACCCTGTTAAGAGCTGATGAAGCAGTCTGGATGCAGCAGCATCCCCAGAGCCCATCCCTCATTCCCGTTTCCACCATCATGTCCCAAGGTCTTTCTCTGTCCAGGTCCATGTTAGGAGTCAGAGCACATGGAGGCGACACGTCCCTTCAAACATCGCTTGTGCTGTGAGTTTTCTAAACTTTCCCTTGTTGGTCTTCAGGAGAACTCATTAGCACATGGCTACAGAAATCTTACTGAATAATATTGGGAGTTGACTGGTGCTTTTCCTATAATTAAACTAGGATCACGTCCCCGAGGGAGAAAGCTCATGGCGGCCAAATGCTGTTCTCATCCCACACGTTGATGTGACCTGCTGTTGAGATGCTGATGCTAACACGGTGTCTGGAGTCATGTTAGATGTCTCCATTTTAAAGCCGTTTCTATTTGTTCTCTTTTTTGACATTACACTCTATGGAAGAAAGATGGTGTGCACAGCCCGTACTTGAAGTTGGGAGGCTTTGCCTTAGCTTCACAGAGCAGAGCAGCCACATCTCATCTGAAATTCTCCTGCCTGAACACCCACCTAATCATTCATGTATATCAGTTGAGCCCTCAGGGGTTTATTTTACATATTGTATTGCAATCTAACCCTACTTTATTTTTTTTTCAAATTCTTCTAACGTGATCATGGATCTTTAGCAGTTAGATTTTGTATCATTTTTTTTTCCAGCCAGGCCTGTTGGCTCATCCATGTGGTCCTCAAACTTGGAAGGCTGAAGCAGAAGTATTATTGCGAGTGTGAGACTCTACTGGGATACAAAATTAATTAAATATCTCAGAATCCCTCCCCTAAAATCACTTGGAATCATTTAAAATATTTAAATGCAAAAGTCAGCACTGATTTAGATACATGTACATGCACATACAGGCATGTACTTATACACGCACACACGCGCGTGCACGCGCGCACACACACACACACACACACACACACAATTACTATCAAGACAGTGAGCTCCTTCTCTCCCCTCCCCAGGCCCCACCCTGTGGTTGAAGCTGCTGGTGGCCTCCCTCTTCAGCACTCAGGAGGTCGCAGTGGCTGCCTCATGCTACAGCTGGAACACATTTTGCCTGGTTCATCTTGTGTGCACATCCTGCCCCATTCTTCAAAAGCAAGAACACGGGTAGAGCTCACACTGGGTAGAGGTCCTTCCTTTCCACTGGCTCTTCCTAACCCACCATGATGCCGTATACACATCACTTGGGTAGAAGCTAGTTAACGAAGACAAAGACGTGGGTTGGCCAAAGCTGGAGTAAGCCCCTGCTGGGTTGCTTTCTGATGTCAGGGTGAAAACAGAAGAAATGACTCAGAAGAGCCCAAGAGCATGCTGGGATCCTCTCCATGATACAGTGTGGGGAGATTCTCTTTTTAGATTTCGGCAGATGGATTTGACAAAGTTCTTTTTAAAATCCAAATAATCATCAGTTTCAACATCGTTGGATCTCACGCTGTTTCCATGACAAGAGCTCACATAAAGCTCACACTGATCTTCAAAGCCTCTGAAGACAGAGTGGCTGCAGCCCACACTGACAGCCCTGCGCCAGGCACGGAGACAATCTTCTGTCGTTGCAAACGTGGCCATGGCGCCACTCCAGCTTCTCAGAACTAAAAGAACCGAGGTCAAAGGGAAGGAGCGCCACAGGCTGCCCTGGAGAAACTGGATGCCTTTTGAACTAGGAAGAGTGAGAAATCAAAAGTTGTTCTGGCCATAGATGGGACAGTCTTGGAGAACATCTCCATCAGGCTTCGCAGTCTTGTAACATGAATTCGAATTGGTCTTAATAATAAAAACCTGAATCAGATATTGAGGTAAATGCTGAAAGATCAGAGAGGTGAAGGAGCCAGCCTCTAGAGAGACCTTTTACCTCTACCAACCCCTCAGAATAAGGTGGGCAAGATCTTGTCTCTAGTAATCCTCAGACTGAATGCCATGAGCTTCCGTGTCCTCCCGCCTTATGGTCCTCTTTCTGCTCAGCCATATCCCTCCCTGTCTCTATCTCCCTAGTGTTGGGATTGAAGGCACATGACTCCCAAGTACTAGGATTAAAGGTGTGATTAAAGAACCAGCTGGCTCTTTTTCTCTTTTAGACTGGATCACTCTCAAGTAGCCCAGGGTGGCCTTGAACTCACAGAGATTCATCTGCCTCTGCCTCCCAAAAGTGCTGGGATTGAAGGTGTGTGCCACCACTGCTTGGCCTCTATGACTAACTAGTAGCTTAGTTCTGCACTCTGATCTTCAGGCAAGCTCTACTTGTTAGAGCACAAACAAAATATCACCACAGAGTCTGCTCATCAGTCAGCACTTTCTGCCAGCAAACCCCGTCTCCCTAGCGTCTTCCTTCAGGAGCTGTCTGTCTGGGGAAATGGAAGTCACAGCCATTGACTGTCACTCAGAGGACATCAGTCACCCCTGCGCCATGGTGACAATAGCATCTGACATGCACATCATGCAGAGAAGACTTATTTGGGTTTGTGGTTTCAAAGGTTTCAATCCACCAAGGCAGGAACGTACATAGTAGTTGGCGGCAGTGGGAGCCATGCACAGTACAGAGGACTAGAAATCAGAGACTGTAACAGAATGACCCACTTCTGCCAGCCAAACCCCACCTCGAAGGATGCTACAACCTCCTCAAATGGAGCCACCACCAAGGAAACACATATTTCAAGCAGAAGCTTGGGTGGAAGGCATCAGATCTGAGCTGTAAGAAGAGGTTTTGCACTTAGTTTCTCGAATGACAATGTGCCACATATCTATGGTCTGTCATTTCTCCAAGGGCCCCTTGTCCTCTTAATCAAAGAAATGCAAAGTCTAGTGTCAAGTGTCATTGTTGCTGCCATGCTGGCTTCCAAGTCCTCATGGCTGGCAGAATAAGAAAACAAGTGCTGAGAGCCAGAGGCCAGAGGCCCGACCTGCAGCCACAGGGTGCCACCAAGATGAAAATGTATTTGGTGGAGAGATGGGAGAGGAAGAGAAATAGAGTGGTCCATTGCAGCGCCAGCATGGCAACTGTCATTCTTCTGAGCGAGGGACGTAGGGATTAAGACACAACACAACTTCAGGTTCTGCAGACAAGCCTTTATTCCACTTTCTCACACAGTATATATAGCCCTCAGCAGGGGAGGCCAAGCCAGCAAAAGCAGGAAGCTCATCACTGTAACTCAATGGCTTAGGGGTAAACATCCTTAAAAACATTACTGAAAACAACAGATTGTTCCTGTTTTTGTTCCTGTTTTCAACCAACCGCAAGAGTGCAAAATAGATCAAGTGGGGGTGCAAAAGCCTGTCCTCTAGGGACCCAACAGTCCATGTGGTGTGGAGGAGGCAGAGCTGGAGCTGTGAGGAACAAGCTGATGTGGGAGGCAGCCCGTGCTGTCATGGGCTGGGTCCATGGTCCATCTCTGGGTCCATGGTTCTACCACAGCCAGGGTCTGTTTTGATGTCTGTGGTCCGTGTTACCACCAAAACCATGCAGATGCTCATGGTCTGGGCTGCCACTGAAGCCATGTTGATATCTGTGGGCAGTGATGAACTAGCTCTGCCCCTTGGCCACTGGGAAGAGTTGACCCCACTCCTCAGTGAACAGTGAACACCACTTGGCCCTGGTGGTGCGAAATAGTTAGCCCCAGTGGTGTGGACATGGGAAAGCTGGCAGAACCCTAGCTACAGGGTCTCCATGACCTGGCCAACAGCAGGACATTCAGGAGCAGTCTCAGTGAGGGTCCAGGACTGATGGTGTAGCCAAATTCACAGGCCTCGAACCAGACCAATTCCTCAAGGCAATGGACATTTTCAAGCAGAGCTGTTTGGGCAGAAGGAGCTACTGCATGACAAACTGCAGCTCCTAGGGCCACTATGATAAGTGGACATGTGATGGGGAGGTGGAAAGACAGAAGTGTGAATTGGCACACACGGTGGCACCGGAGACAAGGCAGCTGTGGTAGGGGTGAGAAAAGGGTGTGGCCATAGTGGAGGAGGTCATTGCCCAGAGGGGTCAGCGAGATTTTTACTTGTTTAATTTAATTTTTCATTTTTAAAAATTCTCTTTTTGAGAGGTAGGTTTTAGGGGTAGAGGGCAGGCATAGAAGGACTGGGAAATGGGTGGGACTGGGGTACATGATGTGAAATTCCAAAGAATCAATTTAAAATGTTAGAAAAGAAAATATGAGTGCATATGCTAAACCGTACTTGCATATCCACGACTGTTTCCCTGTTCAACCATCTTTGGTTAAGCAGCATGATGCAAACACCGAGATCCCACATCCTCTTTCCCAGAACCTGTGGCTCTGGGACTTTGCACGGGTGGTTCAGTTAAGGAGCGGGACCTGAGGGGATCTTCCAGAATCATTTTGGTGGCTTCAGTGGAATCACACCGATCCTTCTGAACATGAGAAAGACTTCGATGTAAATCGTTTTATCTGCTGCCTTCTACTCCAATAGTGACAGTCTGGGTCATAGTAGCTGACACCCATTTAGCCTCTAGGACGTACTTAAAATAATGCTAGTACTGGCAACTCTTATTTCATATGCTCACAGTACAGTTAAACTGTTCCACCATGTTCTCAGTTTCACATGGAGACTCTCTAAAGTCTTTATAAACTTAGCACGCACCGCGGCTTGCTCTGTGCTGTAAAATTCTACAGGTTTCAACACAGCTCCAGTGTCATGTATCCCCCATTACTATATCATACAGAATAGTCTCGCTGCCCTAAACATCCCCCGGGCTGCACTTACCCTTCCCTCTCTCTCCAGGGCCCTAGAAGTCACTGATGGTTTTGTATTGTTTCTATGCTTTTTGTCTTTTTAATAATATAATGGATATGCCAGTCGCCTTTCTGTTACTGAAAGAAAAGTCACACTAAGCAACTTGTAGAGAGGAATGCTTCACTTTGTCTCAAGGTATATAAGATTTCACTCGGTGGTTGGATGGCCCTGCTGCCCATGGACCATGGGGAAGCACCGCACCATGGTAGGATACACTTGGTGGACCAAAGCAATTAACATTGTGATGGCCAGGAAGCCGAAGAGGAAGAAAGAGGATCTGGAGGTCCCATACACATGTCTTCAACAACTACAAGGCTTGTCACTAGGTGCTATCTCAGGAGTCCTCAAGGACTGCAGGCAGTGAGTGGCTACTGGGACCACCTGTCCCTGAGGGTCTGCAGGCAATGAGTGGCTGCTGGGACCACCTGTCCCCATAGATCTAAAGGCAATGGGTGGTTGCTAAGTAAGGAAGGGGCATTTTATTCAGAGAAGCTGCTGGTAAGATGTCCGTGCTCCAGTCAGCAAACCTGGTCAAACTCAGTGGAGCACTTAACCAAAGATACGAGAGGAGAATAGTGACTGGCTGGGAAGGGAAGAAGGATCAGCATGAGTGGGAGGGAAGCCAGAGAGAGTAATGGGAGTCAACATGATGGAAGTATGTTTTGTACACACATGAGAATGTCACAATGAAACCCATTATACATAATTAATAAATACTAGTTTTTAAAAAGAATTTTCCACCATACCCCAATAGTTCCAAGCTAGACACTACACCTTTAGCAGATGGGAGACATTAAAGATGCTAACTATAGGAAGTGGTAGCTTGAGAGAAAAGAGAAAGGTGGTATATGATACAGGATGTGGCCTTTTTCACTTAGCATATATACAATATGATTCGTCCATGTATGTCGTGTTGTGACTGTCAAGGCATTTCCTTTTCTCACTGAACAATATCCCATTGAATGAGCTTACCACCCCAGCAGTCCACATTCATCTACTGAAGTTCACCTTCATTGCCTCTGGAAAGGATTCAGGGGTTGTTATGCTTTTAATTGTAAATGAGCCTTCTCTCTGCATGTTTCTGTGTCAAAATGTTTTCTTGTTGGGCCGGCAACATCAACTGATCTAAAGAACCTGAACAAGTGTGGACAAATGATGACTTCAGAGTAAAGACAGAATGTGTACCTGAAACACAGCCAAAACTGCTTCATCGCTTTCTCCCCATCTGAAATTCCCCTATGGAAGTCTTACCTACTATATGAACACACGAGTGCAGCCATTAGGACTTCATTCCACCGTTGCTTTCCTCCTATACTTTATTGCCATTGTCCTGACACCCGTTAAGGAATCTTTTGCAGATGCCTGCCTCTGTGCATACCTAAAGTTGGAACCGGTCAGATGCAGGAACACCCATCACGCCATCCTTAAGAATAATTTTTCTGAGGGAAGTGTCAGCGTGTTGTTACAGTGGGAAATTATGACCACATAGTGTACAGACTGTCAGTCATGTGCACATAAAACTGTAAACGGTGTGTCACACAGCTGTGTGGACATGTTTGTGCCCCTGGGTCTGCACTAGGATCATTTCCTTTTCTTGTTACCCACTTTTCACTCTTTGTTTAGTCACTTGGAGAAAATCTGCATATGGTACAAGTTTCCTCAAACCCATTCCAAGTAGTGTGTTTGTTTCCAACTTAAAAGCACAGTCTACCCAGTGTTTATCCGGAGAAGAAACTGCCAAACTCTCTTCCAAGGAGGCTGCGCCATTCTGTGTTCCCACCAGCAGTGAGTCAGACTCCCTGTTGCTCTGCCTCCTTGCCAGCATTTGCTATTGTCAGCTTTTGTTTTGGATTTTAGTCATTCTAATAGGCATGTAGTGAAGCCCCATTATACTTTTAAATTTCAACTAATAACACACTGTTGCCTACCTTTCAAGGTGACAATTACCACGTGTGTATCTTCTTTGATGAAGTATCTGTTTTTGTGTTTAGTCCACTCGAAATTATTAAATTGATTTATGTCTTGAATATGTGGGGTGCATCATGCTGTGGCATGTCTATGGAGGCTGGAGGACCACTGTTGGGAGTTCTTTCTTTCTATGATGTGGGTCCCAGAGATTGAACTCAGTCCTTCAGGTTTGGTGGCAAGAGCTTTTATCCTTTGAGGCCTCTCCCTGGCCTCAAAGTCCATTTTAATGTGCATTGTTTTGCTTGTTTTTGGACAGCATACCTTGAAACTCAGAATCCAGATATCTGACTCCTCTTTTGCCTCATCATTTCCTTTAAACTTTCCAATTTTGTGGAGTATAGGTTTTCAAAATATGACCTGATGATTCTCTGAATTTCCTCTGTGTCTGTTATTATGGCCCCCTTTTTATTTCTGATTTTGTTAATTTAGATATTCTCTCTCTGCCTTTTGGTTAATTTGGATAAAGGTTGGTCTATTTTGTTCATTTTCTTGAAGAACTCTTTGTCTCATTGATTCTTTGTATTGTTTTCTTTGTTTCTATTTTGTTGATTTCAGCTCTCAATTTGATTATTCCCTGCCATCCAGTTCTCCTGGGTGAGTTTGCTTCTTTTTGTTCTAAAGTTTTCAAATGCTCTGTTAATTTGCTAGTTTGGGATTTTTCCAGCTTCTTATGTAGGCATTTAGTGCTATGAACTTTCCCCTTAACAATGTTTCATTATGTCCCATAAATTTGGGTATGTTGTGTGGTCATTTTCATTAAATTTTGGAAGTCTTTTCTTCCTTTATTTCTTCCTTGACCCATTGATGATTCAGGTGAGCATTGTTTAATGTGTTTGGGCTTTCTGGAATTAGTATTGCTGTTGAATTCTAGTTTTAATCCATGGTGATCTGGTAAGATACATAGGGTTACTTCAGTTTTTTTTTTTTATTATCTGTTGAGGCTTGTTTTGTAACTGAGTATGTGGTTAATTTTTGAGAAGGTTCCATGAGGTGCTAAAAAGAAAGTATATTCTTTTATTATATTATGGTGGAATATTCTATGGGTGTCTGTTAAGTCCATTTGAGTCATAACATGTGTTAATTTCCTTATTTCTCTGTTAATTTTTTGTCTGACTTACCTGTCCAGTGTTGAGTGTGGAGCATCGAAGTCTTCCACTATTAGTATGTGGGGTTTAATGTATGATTTAAGCTTTATAAATGTTTCTTTTGCATATGAGGATGCCCTTGCATTTGGGGCATAGATGTTCAATAATGAGATTTCCTCTTGATGGATTTTTTCCTGTGACTAATATGAAATGTCCTTCTTTGTCTCTTTTGATTGATTTTAGTTTGAAGTCTGTTTTGTTAGATATTAAGATAACTACACCAGCTTGTTTCTTAGGTCCATTTGATTTAATTTTTTTCACAACCCTTTGAGGTTGAGGTGTGTTTTTGTATGCAGCAGAAGGATGGATTCTGTTTTTTTATCCAATCTGTTAGCCTGTGTCTATTTATAGGTGAGTTGAGTCCATTTATATTAAGGGATATTAATGACCAGTGATTGCTATCTCCTGTTAATTTAGTTTTCATCGTTGGTGATGTTAATTTGTGACTTTTTTTCTTCTTTGAGATTTGCTGCTGTGAGATCATCCAATTGTCTGTGTTTTTGTTGATGTAGCCAACTTCTTTAGGTTGGAGTTTTCCTTCTCGTACTTTGTGTAGGGCTGGGTTTATGGCTAGGTATTGGTTAAATCTGATTTTGTCATGTAATATCTTGTTTTGTCCTTCTATGGTGAAAGTTTTGCTGGGTATAGTTGTCTGGGCTGTCATCCGTGGTCCCTTAATATCTGCATAATGCTTGGCCATGACCTTCTGGCTTTCATTGTCTCCAATGAGAAGTCAGGTATAATTCTGATAGGTCTGCCTTTATATGTTACTTGGCCTTTTTTCTTTGCAGATCTTAATACTCTTTCTTTATTCTGTATGGTTTGTGTTTTGATTATTATGTGTCGAGGGAACTTTTTTTTTTTTGATCCAGTCTATTTGGTGTTCTGTAAGCTTCTTATATCCTCATAAGTATATCTTTCTTTAGGTTGGGCAAGTTTTCTTCTTTGACGTTGTTAAATATATTTTCTGTGCTTTTGAGTTGAACTTCTTCTCCTTCTTCTATATCTATTATTCTTAGGTTTGGTCTTTTTATGGTATCCCATATTTTCTGGATATTTTGTGTTAAGGTTTTGTTAGATTTAATGTTTTCTTTGACTGATGAGTCTATTTCCTCTATTGTTTCTTCAGCGCTTAAGATTCTCTCTTCCATCTCTTGTATTCTGCTGTTTATGTTTGCATTTGTGGTTCTTAATTGTTTTCTCAGGATTTCTGTGTCTGTAATTCCCTCAGCTTGTGTTTTTTATTGTCTGTATTTCGGTTTTCAAGTTTTGAATGGTTTCTTACATATGTTTGATTACTTTATCTTGTTTTTTTTTTTAAGGGATTTGCTGATGTCTTCCAAATTTTTGTTTGTCTTTTTCTCCATTTCTTTGAGGGAATTTCTCATTTCCTCTTAATAGTCTCGAACAGTCTCTTGAACTTATTTTTTAGGGAATTTTCTGTTGCTTCATCTATATTTGGTTGTTCAAGTCTTGCTGTTGTAGGGTCTCTAGATTTTATTGTTGTCGTGTTGCTCTTTGTGGTGTTGCGTGTGTTCTTACCTTGTCTACCCATCTTTTCTCTAATTGGTGTGGTTGGGGCTGTCTGTGACTCTGGTGATTAATCTTCTAGGTGCCAGTGGATCCAAGACTCAGGTGGTTGTTCCTCAAGGCACTGTCAGTGCCATGGTTCTTGTTACTGGAGGTCACTCAGTGCTCCTGGGGTTTGTTTCACTCCTATGGAGTTCACTGTCTCAGGCAAGCTCTGTGCTAGGTTGCTGGCTCAGACTTGTTTTTGTAAATGGCCCTGGTCTGGACCCACTCCTGCAAAGGTCTCTGGCTCTGAAATTCTCCCTAGGAGGTCCCAGACTCGGGTGTGCCCAGACCAGCAGAGGACCTGGCTCAGGCCTACTCCCTCAGAGGTTCCAGACTTGCACCCAGACGCATAGGGGTCCTGGCTCAGGTCTACTCCCTCAAAGGTCCCAGATTCCTGAGACCCACATGCAGGGGTCTCTGGCTCTGGCCTACTTGTTCAGCAGTTGCTCCCCAGCTCCTGCTCCCATGGAGCTTGCTGTCTAAGGCCTGCTCCAGTCTAGGTCGCTGGCTCAGTCCTGCTCTTTAGTGTTGTTTATTTTGCTGACATCCAGGGTCCTCTGTCTTATTGATGGCATCACAAGAAAAAAAAAGCCAGATTTTGTCAATTCTACCCTTAAAACTTAGCACCCATCTCTCCCTTTCTTCCCCATTGCTGCTTTTCCTGTGTGCTATCATGCTATCTATCACTCAAAGTGTCCTCCTCGGCCTGTGCTGCCCCAAAGAGGTGTGTTAGGTATTACCTCTATGTGAGGAGAAGTTAACAGCAATGGAGTGTGTGTACCATGGGAACTGGGACACCCAGGCCCCACTCATTGCCTTCATTCATAAAAATTGTGTTAAACACACATTTGTTAAAGTTGGTTGAACATTTATTTGGACATAATGTTCACAAGTATAAAAATAGCACCAATAACTTCCTTACACCTTACAAGCATGAGTCTTTTACCTAGTTGCCTTAAATTTTGTTGTTTCTTTTCCCCTCTCAATGCTTGGCCACTGTGCTTCTTATACTATAGTTACATCCTCTACCAGTCTCTGGCCCGCTGTTGGCAGTCACCCACCTTCTCAGGACTGTGTATCCCACCCTGGCCATCTACCCCATGCTTTCAGTATCAAGACTGAAGATGAACCAGGCCTCTTTTGCCAGAGAGAGCTGTGACATCAAACACTGATTCCCTGGTGGCCCCTCTCCTGCTGTGCAGGGAAGCCAACATGGCTGGGCACACAGGATGGAGCGTAGTTACAGAAAGAGGCAGTTTGGGAAAGAGTTGCTATATGTGCTTACTGCAACAGGAGTTAGGGGTGAGTTAAGAAGCAGAGTAGGGTGAATGCTAAGCTTGGTGGTAGAGTTCTTGCCTAAGACATAACCCCAGTACCCCAGAAACCAAACTGCCAACAATGAAAACACTAAACTTTCATGTAGGCACACAGTAACCAGGAAACCGGAGCAGTGGGCGTTGTTGGGCACAGCTGTTCCAGGAACGTAGACTCTCAGCAGCGATGGAAAGGTGGGGAAGAAACACCTGGCAACAGGAGTCCCCCCACCTGACTGGCCTTGGTGGGACTAAGCAATGAGTCAGCCCACTAAGTGTGTGGCCTCTTTAACATCTCTCAACTCTATCAATTACATATCACATGTGGAGTTTATCTCGTTTGCTGTTTTTTACACCTATTTCTTCACGGGCCTGCTTCTCTCTCCCGGGAAATTATCTTCGAGAGGCAGGTCCGCCTTTGCAAATACTTCGGTGCATAATGAGGACAAATACAAGAGTGTGAACACATCCATTTCAAATTCAACTCTGAGTCTCCATCGATAGCCAGTTTTTAATACAATGTAATCTTGCGCAAGAATATTTGGGCCACAATCTCTTTATCACGGCCTTAAACCTTTGCCAGATCACAGTGAGTACAGCACATTACACAACCAGAGCAGAGGCCTGGAGGAAAACAAAAGCCGACGAGGGCTGGGGAGATGGGCTCTGCAAGCAAAGCCTCTTGCAGCCAAGCCTGGCAAGTTCCACAACTTGTTCAGTACGCAGAATGCACGCAGTGAATGGACAGACAGACCCTAGTGAGCTACCATGTTGTGTTGCAGTATGCTGGATTTTAAGGCCTTATTATAACTAGTATAGTACCAGGCATGTGGGAGACATTAAATAAAAGATCATTACTATAATTATGCTTATTAATAATAGGGTTGGGCTTTTTATTATTTAAGGAACACCACTAATAGAAAAAGTGTGCTGGGGATGAAGGTTTGCCCTGTACAGGTGACTGGGGAGGGTGGAGGAGGAATTTTGGCATGATACCAGGTACCAACAGTTGGCTTTGGGTCTGCACCAGTTAACAAGGCTCAGTAAAGTAATCCCATGAGTAGAATTTCACCCCAGCGTTGTAACAGCTGTTAGCATCGGGCAATCATGGAGAAAATCCTTCGGAACACCTCTAATTCCATCAGCAGACCTTGCTTCAAACTTTATTCATCCAGAAAAACATGAGTAAGTGATTCCAGGTAGAAAATCAATGGGGTAGCAGGGGTGGGGGGAGCACACATTAAAGCACAGCTGAAATCAATTTGGCTTTGATTCCTCCTTCCCACCTTCCAGACCACACTAAGGGAGCACAAAGCACTGGCGGGCTGGAGCTAGTGGTTAGGAGTAAGGATGAGTGAGCTGTCAGTTAGACTTCTGTCTTTCTGTGAGGCCATTACTTGCTGAGTCCCAGCTGGTCACTCACGCTGCCTAATTTAGCCTCTAGTCTGGGCTTACAGTTCTTCCCCAGGTCTATGCCTGCAGCCAATCCTTTCTGGAGACTTCGGATGCACGCAGAAACCTATCGCAAACCATAGACAAGCTCGGGGCTGACCTCCACTCATGGCAGCCATCACTCACATTAAAGAAAAAAAAGAAGAAGAACAAATCTGCCATCTTGATTTTAAACGCCAGACTCACAGATCTCCATCTCTTAGCTTTTCAATTGATTTCCTGACCTCCCCAAATGCTTTCACCCAGGCAGAGCATTCTACCTGCTAATAGTCACTTTTCCTTTATCTATGGCACACCTCTTATCTTCACACCTCACCTACATATCACCTACATGATACACCTGTGCATATCAGATAATCCCTGCCTTGAAACTATAAAGAAGCTTTGCCAGCTCTATTTAAATGTCACCTGGAATATGTCAACCTCAGGGGGAGAGAACATCCTGGAAACTGTGTGCCTGTGGTCCAGGAGCTGAGCGTAGCTGCTGGAAACCTCACACCTGTGTCAGTGGGCTTCCCTCTGGATAAAGCTTAAAGACACAGTCACCTCAACCAAACACCCCTCTCATATTCTCTAGAAAATGCTCTCTTCTAGAGGGCATTCCCGGGTTACTGTCTCTCCTTAAACCCCCAATAGCTTCTCCCAAAGTCATCCTTAATGCACACAGACATCAAAGAGAGCTGCTCATCTGTTGCCCCTCCCCAGTCCACCACCCAGCTAATGTGAAGGATGTCCTTCCAGCTCTGGTCCCAGATGGATGCTTTCTCTGAGGTTTGTATCAAGGACTCTCTTGCCTTCATCACAATTTTCTCTCATATCATTAGTCTCACTCCCACCACTGGGCTGTTCCCAGCAGCATCCAGCCATGCCTTAAATAGCCAATGTTAAGAAACGTACTTGACTGCCACAAACTATCACCCATTTATTGACTTTGGTTCAAAGCAAAGTTCTTAAAAAGAACTGCATTGCAGGGAGGGAGTAGCAAAAATGGCTCAAGGGATAACAGAGCTTGTCAACAAGCCTGACAGTGTGTGTTTGATCTCTGGAACCTGTTGTAGAATATGATTTTAAGGTGTGTTACATTTGTTTATGCTGTGGAGCATTTGTTTAATGATGCAAAGATGTGTTGCATTCTTATGTTGCTTTTGTTTAACTCTGTGAAGCTGTGTTGTTTTGTCTGCCTAAAACACCTGATTGGTCTAATAAAGAGCTGAACAGCTAATAGCGAAGCAGGAGAAAGAATAGGCGGGGCTGGCAGGCAGAGAGAATAAATAAAAGGAGAAATCTGGGAAGAGGGCAATCAAGAAGCGAGAGAAGAAGGGGCCAGCCACACAGCCAGTTACAGAATGAGAAGAGAAGAAAAGATATACAGAAATAGAGAAAGGTAAAAGGTAGAGGAAATAATTTAAGTTAAGAAAAGCTGGCTAGAAATAAGTTAACCTAAAGCCAGGCATTCATAAATAAGAAGACGTCTCTGTGTGTATTTATATGGGAGCTGGGTGGTAGGTTCCCAAGAGTCAAAGAGCAAAAGGGCAACAGTGAAAGAGTAAAAAACAACCAACTACCAGAACCTGCATGACGGCGGGAGAGAATGAACGCTCAGAACCTGTTTCTAACCCTTACATGCCTACGGTCACATGTGTGCGCATGCGCACACGCACAGAATAAATAAAAGTAAAACGTGTTTTACACTCCCTAAGCTCCCTTCACTCTTCAGCCTACTTATATCAAAAATACTCTTTTCTTCTGGAAATACATTCCCTCCCCCCTGCTTTACTCCTTCGAGTTCTCCTCCCTTTCCCTCCAGATCCACTCCCTTTCTGTCTTTCATTAGAAACAGGCTTTTAAGCGATAACAACCTGTCTTAGGGTTTCTGTTGCTGTGAAGAGACATCATGACCACAGCCACTCTTATAAAAGTCAACACTTAATTCGAGAGGCTTGCTTGCTGTTCAGAGGTTCCGTCCAGTATCATCCTCATGGGGCACATGGTGATGTGCAGACAGACATGGTGCTGGAGAGGTAGCAGAGAGGCCTACATCTTATGTAGGCAACAGGGAGTGGTCTCAGGTCCTGGGTGATAGCCTGAACATATATGAGACCTCAAAGCCCACCTCCACAATGATGCACTTCCTCCAACAAGGCCACACCTACTCAATCAAGGCCACACCTCCTAATAGTGCCACTTCCTTTGGGGGCCATTTTCTTTCTAGCCACCACAAAACCAAGCATGAAAAAAAATCCTTAGACTTCTTTCTTTCCAAACTGTGTCCCTTCAATCTTATTATTCTAGCTGTTATTACTTTGGAACACTTTAAGAACTAACCATGCCCACCCCAGTCACTTCGGACCTCCCCCCACCGCCATCTTCTCTCTCTCTCTCTCTCTCTCTCTCTCTCTCTCGTGTGTGTGTGTGTGTGTGTGTGTGTGTCTTTGTTCTCTCTATGTTTGTCTGTCTCCCTTTCTTTAAGTAATAAATGTCTAGCTTTATGTATAGCCTTATGTCCATTTACTCTGCCGTCCTCCGCATCCAGCCGCCTGACTCTGCCGCTCGCCTGGAGACCCTGACTCCCCCGGCTGCATGGCGCTGCCACCCTGGAGATCTTGCGGGGACCCACAGCCACTAGCAGCTGCTCCGCGAGCTGTCTGGAACATCCCAACATCATATTATTTTTTTAAAAGAACAATACTAGCTAAGGTATATTAACTTATTTAACTATATTGTATAGGTATGGAGATCGTGGGCAACCGTGTCTTGTTCCTGCTTTTAGTGGAATTGCTTTGAGTTTCTCTCCACTTAAGTTGATATTTGCAAGTATTACAGCTCCAGAAGGAAAGGTACCCTGGCTTGTTGGGAAGTCAGGTTATATCTGAAGCTGTGAAGAGAGGGTGTCCTGGATATCTACCATGTGAGGAGAAAGGTATCCTGACTGTTGGGAAGTCAGGCCAGACCTGAAGCTCCTGAAGCTGGTTTCTGGTGGGAGATGATCTCCCAGGAGGATGTGGTAACCCTGATCCTTGCTGAGATTCTACTCCACTCCCCTAAGAGAGATTCCCAGCAGAGGTGTCTGTTGCTTCTTTGCCCTGCTCCAGAGGGGAGCTTCCCAACAGGGAGGTCTGTTTCTTCCTAGCTCTGGCCCAAATAGTTACTTCTCTGCTTCACTCTCCTAAAGGGGAGATCCCTGCAGAAATATAGCAGTCTGCTATGGCTCCATAGAAAAGTTGTTACTTCTGCTCCACTCCCCTAAGGGAGCTTCCCAGCATAAGTGTACATCGCTTCTCTGCGCCACTTTGCAAAGAGAGTTTCCCAGCAAAGATTCTGCTCCACAAAGGAAAAGAAGGTCTTCATCCAAAAATTTTTCAAGAGATTTATTTGGGAAGGAGGAATCCAGAAATGTATCTGCCTCTTCCAGGGTCTAGGGCAGCTACCAACTGAACAGGCACAGGGGTTATATAGGGATTCTTAGGGAAAGAGCTTTTCCAGGCAGAAGATTTTCAGGGAGGGAATTGGTCAGATCTCAATCCCCTTGTCTTGGATAAGCTCAAATTGGCTAGATTATATGTTCAGGAATTGTTTGGTTTTGTGCTCAGGTATTGGTTGGTTTCACGCTCAGTTGGTCAGGAGCAGATTTGGCTCTGGTTTCAGGGCCAAAGAGTGTTTCTTTCACCGGCTCTTTTTAACCTTTTGGCTCTAGTTTCAGGGTCAGGGTGTGTTTCTTTAGTTCTGATTTCAGGGCTAAAGAGCCCGTTTCTCTCACGGGCTCAGGTTTCAGGGTAAGGGTAGATTTCTTTGGCTGACCCTTTTACCCTATAATGTTGGCTATGGCTTTGCCATAAACTGCTTTTTTATGTTTAGATATGTCCCTTGTACCCCTAATATCCTTTTTGAAGAAGGACACTTAAAAGAAATCCCATACTAGCTCAGAATTGAGAAATAGACGGTTATTTATTTAGGAATAGACTCACAAATCAGAATCCTCTGCTGGAACAAAGATCAGAAACCGAATCCCACAGCTGGAAAAGAGGCCAGACACACGCTCTACATCGACATAAACATAGTCTAAGAGGCCATGTCCCAGTGGGCAGGTAACTACTGGCTGCAGGACTTTCTAGAGTACCTTTTTTTAAAATCATGAAGTGGTGTTGGATTATGTCAAAGGCCTTTTCTGCATCTAATGAAATGATCATGTGGTTTTTGTCGTTCAGTTTATTTATATGGTGAATTACATTTATTGACTGATACATATATAATCATTCCTGCATCTCTGGGATGAAATCAACTTGATCATGGTGGGTAATCTTTTTGATGTGTTCTTGGATTCTGTTTGCTAGTATTTTATTAAGTATTTCTGCACGTATGTTTATAAGGAAAATTGGTCTGTGACTCTGTTGAGTCTTTATGTGATTCGGGTATCAAGATAGCACTAAAATAACAAAATACTGGTGTCTAGGCATCTAGAATTAGGATGATTATAGGTCTAGGTGCTGATTTCTGGGTTTGTCTTTCTTGGGTGGGTGTTTTGTTCCTTAGTTTCCTCTCTGGATTTTCAGAGAATGTGATGGCTGTGTATTGGCTGGGAGGAAATTTTCTTTGTACCTGTTGGTTTTGGCCACTGGGGGTTGCGGGTAAAATGTGTTTCTGAGTCCTGGGAGCTCAGAGGAGGAAGGAGAGCAGAGTGTTCAACCAGGATCTACTCATTTCATCTTCTTGGAGCAGGGGGAGACCGTGAAGAGAGCTTACCCCAGAGGGTCTGCTGCAGAAATAGAATGAGACTAGGATGTCGAATCAAGAGGGACAGAAAAAGAGGGCAGGATTTAAAGATAGTCTACCTGCTTCCCTTGCAGGAGTGGTCTGTGGGTTAGCAGGGAGTGCCTGCTAGAATTGAGGCTGGGATAAAGCTACACATAGGGGGAGGAAGGCTAAGAGAGAAAGGTCTGTGGGATCCATAGAATTTGGAAACAGAGGTGCCACAGTTGTCCTGCTGCAGAGTTGGGGATGAGGCTTGGGGAATGGATCTTGGGAAAAAGAGGGAAAATAGATGATCTGTAGGCAGCCCACCTGGCTTTCTGGCAAGCATGGCCTGTCATCAAAACAATTATTAATGAAGTTTTTTTTAAATGAAATTGTTACCAAGACTTATTTAAATATTTAAGACTTGGTCCCCAGCTGGTGCTGATCCTGAGAGATGGCTGGGTCACAAGGGTACTGGCTTCATCAACTGGTTAACCCACTATTGCATTCACACTGAGCAGGAAGAGAGGGCTGGGTAGGGGCAGCCTTTGGAGGTTACTGCTTGTCTCTGGCTCCTCCCTGTCTCTCTGACTCCTGGCTGCTATGAGATGAGTAGCTACAGTCTTCTGCCAGGATATATTGGCTCATCACAGCCCTAAGGAGATGGAGCCAACCCACCATAGACTGAAACCACATTTTCCCTCATTTAAGTTTTTTTTTAATTAGATGTTTTGTCTCTGGGACAAAAACAAACCAAAAAAAAACAAAAACAAACAAACAAACAAAAAAACACTGCTTAACACAACATGGCTTCTAACAATGCTATTTTCAAAGTTTCCATCTCTGTCCTTGACCTATCTCATTTTGCAACAGCTTTGGATGTAATTTCCCACCTTGGACCCCCTGCCCAAAAAGTTTGCTGGTGCAGAATTTACTATTTGATGGATTTTTTTCCAAGTGTGTAAACTTATAACAACCACAGCTACAATCAGTACACAGAAAATTCCCAATAACTCAAAAGTTAACCTAGTTCCCCATTCAGTCAAGCTCAATATGCCTGTGATTCCAGACACTCACTGATGTACTTTCTGTGGGTATATTTTAGATTATTTAGCATCTATATCACTCAAATTGTATACTGTATATTTTTCTTTTCTTACTTTGTTACTTAGTATGATTTTGAAATTTTTATGTGTTAAGCATATCAGTAGTTAGTTCTTGTTTTAAAAACAAAAAGAGGGGTACAGATCACATTGTTTTAACCCCAGTGTGGTACTTTGAATGAGAAATGTCCCCCCATGGACTCAGGCAGTTGAACATTTGATCCCAAGATAGTGATGCTGTTTGGGAAGATTTAGGAGGCCTGGTCTCCCTGGAGGAAGTATGTCACTGGGGATGGGCTTTAAGCATGTATAGTCTTGCCCAATTTTCAGTTCTCTCTCTGCCTTGTGCTTGTGATTGGTCTCTCAGCTACCTGCTCCTACTGTCAGGCCTGACACTTGCTGTCATGCCTTCCCACCGTGATGGACTCTTATCCCTCTGGAACCAAGAGCCAAAATGAACTCTCTTATATGAATTGCATTGGTTATGGCATTTTAGTACAGCAACCGTAAAGAAACAAATAGACCAGGTTAGGCTCTGACTCAGGACCTTCATGCCTCACCCGCTTGAGCGCTGAGAATATAGGAGTAAGCCAGTAATCCTGGTTCAATTGGTCTATAAATTTTGACAAATTTTCCTGCTAAATTCCTATGTAGCATAACCTCTTTGGCTTTCCTTTGAGAGCTCTTCTCAGCTTATTTTGTGTACATCCTTCTAAAAATTAAGAACCAAACTCAAGACACCCCATCCTTTATTCTCTCCATGTACCACCACCACCCTGCCATTTTGACTCTGGTCATTAGAGATCAGCAAAAACTACTTAGGGGAAAAAGCCAACCAGTAATAGGGAGATGGAAGGAATTGAGAAGTTAAGAAAGAGGTGTTAGAACACTGGTTTTCAAAATATGAGTCGTGACCCATTTGGGGATTGAACAATCCTTTTACAGGGGTCACCTAAGGCCTTAGGAAAACTTGGAAACTTACTTTACAATCATAAAAGTAGTAAAATTACAGTTATAGAGAAGTAACCAAAAACAATTCTATGACTGGGGGTCACCACAACTTGAGGAGCTGTATTAAAGGGTCCCAGCATTAGGAAGTTGAGAACCACGGTCCTAGAAGGGTCAGCATGTGAGGGTGCAGGATGTCGGAGAGAGTGTGGTGCACACAAGTCCCCGGGGTACAGCTGAAGTCTAAAAGCGAAGGAGGAAGACAGGAAGAGCTGAAGTAGAGGAAAGTTTAAGTATAGTCTCATAGGTCATGACAACTTGCTACGTCCATGGCAGTGGGAGAAGTATAATCTGATGTGGGTGGAAAATAACTTGTAATAGTTATAGCCATTAAGATGGAGTTTGCAAAGAATATTCATCACTTCAGAAAATGTATCATTTGAAAAGTAAGAATGGTATGAACCATATAAGCTTTATCTATTAATACAAGCCCCTTTAAAAGACTGAGAGAAAGGCACACCAAATGACAGAAAATAGCTATTCTTGAGTGTTCTGATAGCACGTTGGCTCATTTTATTCCTTTGATTTCTAACATTTTTAACTTTTAAACAATTGACCCGTGTTAAATTTTCAGTGAAAATTTTAAAATAATGATAAAAATAGGTGTCTTATTCACAGAAGAGACATAACGAAGTCACTATCAAGTTTCTTATGTTACAAAGTTTGTGTCCAGTGATTTGTGATTTATTATTTCTAGTTTTAAGCTGACTATTTAGTAAACTGTAGACGTCATTTAGGAATTGATGGGGTGGCAGACATTGAAGAAAATTCAAGTTTCTGCCTTGAAAGAACCATTCCCTAGGAACATAGAATCATAACACCCACATTGGTGCAAGCCCATTGGGAAGAGTTCTTAATGTTTCACTTTTTAAATGTGTGTAATTCCTTCCTGGCTAGTGTTACACGAGGAACGAAGAAAAGAATGTTGTGAAACGATGTGATCACCTGGGGCAGCCGCTCTACTTACACAAGCACAAAGCGCCCCCGCCGTCCTCTCTTTACTCCATGGTGCTGCAGCAGCTTTGGAAGGTTCTTTCCGAAATTTGCTCACAAACTGGTGAACCAAATGGATAAAGAGAAGGCAGAGAGCTAGACAAATTTGAATCATTTCTCTGCAGGACTCAGAGAGCTGCCTTACCGTTTCAGGAGCAACTTATTGGTGGTAGTACAGATGGATTGTCTCAAGAACACATGGACTGCTCCAGGGAGCAGTCCCGTTAGTTTAGGGCCAGATCTGTTTGTTATGAGTTACAAATGAATTAAAACAGTCTTCTCCTTCAGAATCAATAATATGCATGTTTATACATACGTGTACAAATTACATATACCTGTGTGTACATAATTACATATTGTGTGCATCTTAGAATGCACTTGCTTTAACTTGGAAAATAAAACAAGGATATGTAGGTAACCATAACCCAGGTGTTTTCTCCGTGTCTAGAAGGGATATTTGAGCTAGGTAGTGGCGGCGCATGCCTTTAATCCCAGCACTCAGGAGGCAGAGGCAGGTAGATCTCTCTGATCCTGATTTGATCTGAGTCTGGTCTACAGAGCAAACTCTAGGACAGCCAAGGCTATTACATGGAGAAACCCTTTCTCTCAGAAAAAGAAAGAAAGCAAACATAAAAAAACTCACCATAGAGGTTGTTCGGGTTGATATTCTAGAGGGTTTGATGCTGGCCCTCCCTCTATTGCCTGTTTGTTTACCACATGCTCATGACTTAGAGATCTCAGAAGAACTTTCTAGATTGAGTTCAACTCCAAGAACAGTGGATCTCTGCTCAGGTGACTTTAGTCTGATAAAGAAGGTTCTGAAAAGC
Source organism: Myodes glareolus (assembly GCF_982192425.1). Lineage (NCBI taxonomy): Eukaryota > Metazoa > Chordata > Mammalia > Rodentia > Cricetidae > Myodes > Myodes glareolus. The sequence continues at coordinate 70,987,374 of NC_142029.1, read as the reverse complement.
TTCTTAAAGAGTCTCTTGGGCCAAGTCTTATAGGATATAACAGAAGGAGTCAGGCCAACAATGGTATACTTGTATGATAGACTCAAAAAAAAAAAAGGATGACTCTGGAGTTGAGGGCAACTTGTTACTAGCAGGCCTGTGAGCATGGTGTGTCTGGACACATGCAGCTGTTTGTGAAGCTGGAATTAAGAGCTCCGACAAGGGCCATGCAGGAAACTAACCTAGAAAGGTGATATTGTGTGAGATGTTCTTGAGAGCAAGCTTAATTACCCTCTATTTCCCTTTCCTGTGGCTCTACCACCACACACCAGGTGATTTATATTGAAGATATTTTTTTTTTTTTTACAGTCTAGAGCTCTAGAGCTAAAGAGTCCAAGATCTGGGGTTACTGGCAAGGGCTTTGCCTTACCTTATCCCGTGGATAAAGGTGTGTAAGCAAAACAGGGCTGTTAACACTTTTATAACAAACCCACACTCGTGACATTAGTAACAAGCTATTTTTACACCCACATCAACCCATTGTGAGGGCAGAGTCCTCAAGACTCGGTCACTTTTCAAAGGTCTCACTTCACAACAGTGTAGAATTGGAGGTTAAATTTCTAACACACAGACTTGGCGGGGGGGGGGGAGGGTTGGCCACCTCTGAGTCATGGCTGCTCTGTAAAGGGAAAACATTACAGATTCAGTGGTTGTCTTCTCAGTCTGCTTGGTTTGTGATTCTAGGATCCCACAACATTTCAAGAGACGGATTAACTGTTTGAGTGAGCTGAGCCAGAAGAGTCTGTTTTTACAGACAGAGAAAACAAGGCGATTAGGAGTGGGGAGCATGGTGTTGTGGGTCATGGCTCAGGTGCAGAACATTTGTCTACTATGTGAGAAGTGCCAGGTTTGACTCCCCGCACAGCACAAACAAAACCCAAACCTAAGAACGCTAAAGGGACTGATTATTTCTAAGGGGCTTGATTATTGTAATTATTTTCCTTCAAGGAAGGACACGCAGAGGAGAACACTAGAAAAACAATTAGTTGGTTAGCTTAGAGGAGTTTTTTGGTGATTATGAAGGCAGAAGCAAGCTTACTGGCATACTCCATACTGGTCTGCTTTGAAACTGTTGTTTCTGTCTCCCTGTCCCTGGGAGATATGATCCCAGTGTAAGTGAGTACTCTGTGGGTGTTAGTCTGGTCTGCTGGGACCTCAGGAAAAGTTCAGCCCCAACCAATGGCTTCTTATAATTCTTTATTTGACAACACCCTCAATATTTAATCTCATATTCGCCAAGCTTTGGCCCCCACCAACTACCTGATTGGCTGTTTCTAAAACTGGATAGATGGAGATTATGTGGGCAAATTCCTGTCATCTCGCTCTGGCAGAGGTTTACAGGTCAGCCCATAGCATGAGTCAGGAGTCTGCGGTGGGATTGGCTGCTCCTGAACCGAGTCAGACTGCATGGTGAGGAAGTTTGATTTGGACGAGGGTTTAGAAATCACAGGTCATAGTGAACCTGCCAAAGAATGACGTTTTATCAGGAACTGAGCAAGGTCCATTCCCTTTGATCAGCTGTGGGCGAGGTAGGCAATGAGGGCAGCTTCATCCCTTACTATCCGTGCTGCCTTTGTGAGCGTGCGATTCCATGAGAGCATGGACCTCAAATCTAGACACTGAGAATAGAAAATCTCTACCTTGCACAGTGATTGTGAGAGCCTGAGATTGTGTGTGTGTGTGTGTGTGTGTATGATCTGCTTCATAATAAGAGTTCAATACACACTGACACACCTCAAACTCAACACTCTTCATTTTTGAGTAGCAATGGATGCTTAACTCAGTGAAAATAAAATTTTCAGGGCTGGAGAGATGGCTCAGCTGCTAGGAGCACTTGCTGCTCTTGCAGGGGACCTGGATTCATTTTCCAGCACCAGCAAGATGCCTGTAATGCCATTCCAGGGGATCTGCTACCCCCTTCTGGCCTCCTTGGGCAGTGCATGGCTGTGGGGTGCACATAAATTCAGGCAAACACTTACAAACATAAGACAAATATAAAAAGTAATAAATAAAATGAACTTTCCCTAATCATAGCCTCCATTATAAAATATTCTAAGTTTGTCCCTATTTTCCATTTTTACTTTAAAGAATGCTTCATTTAACACTATCTTGAGTACAGTTTGATCTTTTAAATTTTTTAAAGATAAACCAACACAATATATTAACTGGGACAAAAATATAAACATTTCCATATATGTTATATGTCGATGTAGATCCTCACATAGAGATCCAGAAGAAATTAATAAATAGTTCCTGAGCACAGTAAGAGTCCACCAGTTTTTCCTGTTTTAAGAAGTGGGGTCTTACTAATGTTTGAATCAGTGTTATTGTGACTGACGTGTTGGGTTGTCAAATGTCTGTGAACTGATTTTCATTTTGTGTGACTGGGCTGTTCCTGTAGTGCACCGAGGTCATAGAGTCTAACAAGATATATTACAGGCATGAACATGGAGAGACACTCAGTATAGAGTTTCATATGTAATGGCACGTGTTTACGGTTTGGTCAATCCACCATACTGCTGGAAATATCTGTCTTTGTGTCCGTATCACATTTAAAACACATTGCAAAACATGGATGGACGATTATGTCTCCCTCTCTCTCTTTCTTCCCCCATTTCCCCCTTGTTTTGCTTTATGATTTGTTAGTTTATCTGATTGGCTGACAGAGTGTTGTGACACAATCATCATACAGCAAGGCTGGCAACAAACTCATGAGCTCTGGTCTCTGCCTCCCAAGTACTGGAATTATAGAAGTGTACAGCCAGACCTGGATCTTTTTTTTTCTAAATTGACAATAATCACTGCTTGCCAATTTATTCAAAGTAATTTCAGAATTATTTTATCCATCTCCATGGAATAAGCCAGAATTTTGATTGCTGTTGAATAACACACCCTACAGGTCTTCAGTAGAACTCCAGGAGATCTTTGAAATATTTCTTTCTGCTTCTTACTGTCTCATCACCAACCTTCTGTAGTCATGCATATGCCGGCTGATTCATAGCTTAGATTTTAATTTATCAAATGAAGCCTCTATCATCTTTAAGAGTTTTAAGTAGATTTTTCATGTTTTTAATAAACTAAAATCATTATCTTCTGTTTACAAGATTCCTGTCACAGCAGTGAATTCTTGTGTCATGATTTTGAAGAGAGGAGAAGGAACGTTTCTAACCGACTTGTAGGTTTTAGTTAATCACGTGTTTTAAATGCTATTACTGAAGGAACACTAGCGTGGGGGCGTAAGCATGTGGCTCTGGCAGGCTTTTCCCTTCTCCCCCATTCCCTCTGCCCAAGCTTGGCAAACATGGCTCTGGCAGGCCTTGCTCTTCTCCCCTTTCCTCGTCCTCCATAAAAACCGTTAGATTACATTCCTAAAGCTGGCCACCAAGGTCTGCTTCCTGTTGCCACTTCCTCCTCCTTAGACTGACACCAAATCCAACAATCAAAAGCCCCTTTGGCTCACCTAATTAACTTGCACAATTAAAATGAAACACCTCATTGGAACACAGGGTTTCTCCCTTACCTTTATAAACCTCCATTTGCCTAAGTGTCTCCTCTATCCAGAGGCAATCCTTTGTCCTTCCAGAACAAATCCTACCTGTCTCTTTCCCTTGTCCTCTTCCCCTCATTCCTCATCCCCTGTCTCCTTTACCACCCCATCTTAGCCCATTCTAACACAGATATTTCCTTCTTTTAAAAATTACACCTGCAAGGTTGTGTTCTGCTGTTTTTCTGCCTGAGTCAGAAAGCACCACCTCTCTGCCCAGTCAGTTCCCTTCCTGGCTCCACCACTCTATTGCTCGGATTAAAGATGTTTGATTTCCAAGTACTGGAATTAAAGGTGTATGCCACTACTGCCTGGGCTCTGTTTCTCTTTTAGACTGGATCAATCTCGTGTAGCCCTGGGTGGCCTTGAACTCACAGAGATTCATCTGCCTCTGCATCCCAAGTGCTAGGATTAAAGGTGTGTGCCACCAGTGCCTGGCCTCTATGGCTAATTAGTGGCTTAGCACTGTACTCTGATCTTCAGACAAGTTTTATTTGTTAGATCACAAACAAAATATCACCACATAAAACTCTGAATGTTTTCAAATTTGCAAACACAAAAATAATAGCTAATCTTTATTGCATGCTTATTATATTCTTGGTATTTTCTAATTACCTGACAACTAACAGTCACTTCATCTTGGCGATAACTATATGAGATCAATATAATTATAATCCTTATTCCACAAATGAGAAAGCTGAAGAAGAAATAAGAGTTGAAGTATTGATACAAGGTTACACTGTTAATAAATATAAGATGGAACTGAGCCCAGGAGTTGGTACTACAGCCTATTTGGTTTTGTTTGTTGGTTAGTTGGTTGTTTCTTTGAGACTTGGTTAGATGTAGCTGGACTCAAACTCTATATAGCCAAGGGTGACCTTGAACTCCTGATATCCCTGCCTCTACTAAGGCAGTGAATTGTCATGCCCTGTGGCAATCCTCAGTACAGGAGCCTACGGTCTTCAAACAATTCATCAAAGAAACAATGAAAAATTGGAATCAGCTCTCCCAGCAGCTGTCCCGACAGGCTTCATAACGCTCTGCACCTTGTTTGTGTCTTTCAAAGAGATGCCCTTACAGAGTGACCTGAACCGTGTGTAGCTGTGAGGATACACCCCTACACTGGGAGGGAATGTCTATATGTATGTATGTACAGATGAAGGAAGGTGCAGGAAGCCCCTGCCACAGGATGTCACGCAGCAAGCAAGCACTGTCATACCCTAAAGGGAAAGAGAAACCTGACCAGAAGAAGTGAGAATGGGGGAAGTCATAGGCCTTCCGGGCTCACAGAGTTGCAGGAAGGTGATTTCAAATCTTTCAACAAGTTATGAACGAAGTAAGGAATTTTACCATGAAAAAGCCTTATTCGCTTGGTGGACGTCCAGGTACACTGGAGATCCTCTGACTCACCACTAGATGGACCCATTTGATATGTTGTTTTCCAAGAAAAAGCACCAATTTCATAATGAAGACTTTCTGACAGGATTTAGGCTGATTTTAAAAACAAAACTTGACTTTTTTTTAAATAAACAAAAGTCACTTATACAAAGTAATGAATAAAATGTACTTATTATTTAAATAGTGCCAATTGAAAGAATCGGCAGTGGTACAAGATACCCTAAGATCAAGTTCTCAGCAAAAAGGAGATTTATTTGCCCAAGTGGGACAAAGGGCAGGGAATATAAGCAAAGACAAAATATAGAGAACAATGGAGAAGGGGAAGGGAACAAGCAAGAATAGAAAGGGGTATTGGTCCTCAAGAGACACAGGACTGCCTCTGGATAGAGAGGAGACAGTTGTGGACCACAGGCAAAGGGCAGTTTATAAAGGTAAAAGAGAACCCCATGTTAGGATGAGGTGTTTAATTTTGATTGGGTATGTTAATTAGGGCAGCCACAAGGGGACTTTTGATTTCTGGAAATCAATACTTTGACAGCTAGAACCTGGCGGTTGGCATCAGGAGAAGGAAGTGGCCAAATAAGGGAAGAGACTTTTGTGGCTAGCTTTAGGGATGCAGTCTAAGAGATTTTCGTGAGGAGGAGGAGGGAAGGGGGAAGAAGGAAGGCCTGCCAGAGCCACGTCTGCTGTGCTTGGGCTGGATAGAATTCCCTTCACCAATGACAACAATTATTTGCTCAGGCAAGGTGTTGGTTTCTTGTTTCTTTGGGCTTATTTCTTTTTAGATTGGGTTTCATATGTCCTGGGATGGCTTCAAACTCATTATGTAGTCAAGAAAGACCTTGAACCTCTGATCCTCCTGCCTCTGCTTCCTGAGCGTTGGAATCGCAAGTATAAGCCAACTTGCGCTGTTACTCTGTGCTGGGGGTCAAATTCAAAGCTCTGTGTATGCTGGGCAAGTATCCTACAACTGAGCTACATCCCCAGCTTGGAGGCAAGGTGATTTCGGTGTTGTTTGGCTGTTTTTGTTTGTCTGTTTTTACTGCCCCAGGGGTCAAACCCAATGCTCCCCAATGCTGACAAATGTTCTACTGCTGAGCTGCCTGCCTAGCTGTATACTCCACAACCATCTCCAAGCTTAAGGAACAAAACATAACTAAATAAATCCCGGAAGCCAACGGACGCTCTCTCATCTTATTCTCCTCTGCACATGGATCAATAGCTATTCTGAAAATTCACTTACAGTGTATGATATGTTACTGTGTATGGAGGGGAAGATCTGTCCAAGTTTTGGAAAGCATATTTGTTAGGATTCAGGCATTATGGTGGCTGCCCTGTCATCCGGCAGGATGTACCCAGGCAGTACCCTGGCCAGTCCAGGGTCCTATTCTGTACGCAGGTGCAAAGGTCCCTTTAAAAAAACAAGCTCCACCCACACCCTTCTCTCTTCCTCTCTGCCATTCTCTCTGAGGAGGCGGCTTTTCTGTCTCTCTCTATTCCTCTCTCCTTCTCTCTTTGTCTATGTCTCTCTGTCTCTCCTGTTCTCTCTTCTCTTCCCATTCCCTTTGTCTCAATAAACTCCACACTCAAACTCTGTCTGAATGATGTGTTTTTCTGGCCCTCAGCCATGGTTTGAACTCGTCCACCTTGGGGCCCACTAGGGTCCCACTCGCGCTGTATTATGATATACATATATATCATATGTATATGATATACATATATATATCATATATATGATATACATACAATCATCAAGTTGTATGTATCTTTCCCTGGCCTGTTTTTTCCCCACTTATCTGTTTCTGAGTTTCACATGAGTTGACAGGTAAAGATGCATTTCAACAGCCCTGAAGCACTGTGGTTTGGAAACAGGTGAAAATACATCTCTCTTACTGAAATTAGACTTGCTTTTATTTATACACGTTATGACGTACAAATTTTCCAGGCAGTTGAGAGTGCACACTACTTATAGGGACACTAGCCACTGGAGCCTGTGGCTCTGGTAGACCTTACCCTTCTCCCCACTTCCCTTTGTCTTCCTAAAAACTACTAGGTTACATTCCTAAAGCTAGCCACAAAGCTCTAGTCCCTTTTTTGTGACCACTTCCTCCTTCTGAGACTGACTACCAAGATCCAGCTATCACAGTATTGAAGTTCAGCAATCAAAAACCCTCCTTTTGGCTGCCTTAATTAACATGCCCAGACAAAATATACCACCAGATGCTAGCCCATCCTAACACAGACCTCTCCTCTTTCCTCCTCTTAAGCAGCCACTTTAACTTTTCTTCCCCAATAAATAAAGGATCTCTCTGTGAAAGCAGGTGTTTGTGTATGCTTCCTGCCTAACCAGGGTCCAGGAGAGCCCCAACTCTGCAGGAGTCTCCTTTACTGCAGATCCCAGCACCCAAACTGATTAATTCACAGCCTCCCATAGCTCCTGCTCTACAGATCAAAGGCCTCTGGTCTCTGAGGACACCTGCACTCACCTACGTAAGCACACACAGGCCCATGTTCATCAATATAATTTTAAATATAATAAAATAAAACAAATAGGTAAAAATTCCAATTTACTCAATTTAGTGGTTTTTGTTTGTTTGTTTGTTTTTCGTGAGTGCCTGGTCTTTCAGAAAAGGATTGTTTCATCTTTTTCTCTGCTCTGTTCATCAAACTGTGCCCAGGGTGGCCAAGGATATGCTCTAAGAAATGAGAATCTTTGTGGCAGCCACCATGTTGTTATCTTCCAGATTGATCTGACATTTGCTCAAATTCATTAGGCATCATTTCAAGTTTGGTAACCAGTGTGGCTGACCACAAGTGCTAACCTGGCTCAAGCCGGTATCCCACCAAAGGAGACGGTGATAATTATGTGCCTTCATATAATGCGTTTGGATCAGGTTCGCCCTCCATTCCCTCCTGTCCAATCCAATGCTCTCCCCATTTCCTCATCTTTTCCCTTCAAACTTCACATTTGGAATATAAGTGATGAGGAGAAAACTAGAACTCTGTATGCAAGAGTGTGAGATTTGGCCCTTATGGTACACCACACCCAAAAGACTTAACTGCAGAACCTGATATTGTAGTACATGCGAGAAAGTTCTAGACCACCACCCCATATCAGGCTAAGTGAGAGTCCCTTTTTGAGCCAGTGACCATGAACAGGCTGGTGTCTTGGAAAACCTCTTGGGATTGAAACTCCAGAGGACAACATTTATACAAGAAAACCTCAATGACACAATTGCCAGGTGTAGGTCAGGGGAACCTTGTGACATCTGTTTTCTCGGAACACATCGGCTGTTTTGGTTGTACATCTGGGTTTTGGTCAAGGTCATAGGATGCCCTGAATGTGTTGCCAAGGCTATTGTGATTGTTCAGGGGACTAGTTTAGTGATATTTATTTTGTATTTTTAATAAATAAAGCTTGCCTGAAGGTCAGAGAGTAAAATAGCCCCATTGATTAAGGCTTTACAGTCCAGGCAGCGGTAACACACACCTTTAATCTCAGTAGCCGCACTAGTTTGCCATAGGAACTGGGCGGTAGTGGTGCACACCTTCAGTCCCAGCCCTAGGAGAGGAATATGAAATGGGTGGAGACAGCTCTCAGACACAGTCTCATTCTGAGATTCCTGGAGGCAAGATCGTCGTTTCAGACTGAGATAGAGGTAAGAGCCAGTGACTGTCTGTTTTGCTTTTCTGGCTTTCAGGTTGAACCTTAATATCTGTTTCCAGGTTTTTACTAATTGTGCTACAGACTAGGGGCTGAAAGATGCCTGAGCAGACACTAACTGGAGACAAGGTAAGATCAAGACAAGATAGCATTATCTCAGTCACTTCACTGAAACCATAAAATTTCCAGAAGAAAACATGGGTTTTGGTGAAAAGTTTCTGCACCCCAATAAGCCTCTCTACTGACACAATAATCCAAATCAGACCAAATAAAACTCAATTAGAGAAAGTCCAGGTTTAATGGATCCCATGCTCCTGGATGGCTTTTCAGCCCCCCAAGAGGAGACAAGAAAGGAAGACTGGAAAACCACTTGTTTGTTCTCTGGAGGGCAGTTTAAATACCCTGTGGGGTGATCTTGAGCATCTCTGAGGAGGGGTCACCCTTTGGTGGGATTTCTCAGGGGCAGAGTCTGGACTGAGGCAACTCCAGGGAAGGAGACTATGGATTGAACTTCCACTGGAACATTCAGATTCTGTGCATATGTAGATGTCAGGGGCTTGGGTGAGGCTTCCATCCAAACATAGCAGACTCTTTGGATATATGGATGCCAGTCCATGTCTGGCTGCTTCCAGCGGGCATGGTGCAACATGGGGGAAGGGAGAGTTGGGAGTTGGCAGACTCACACTCAACAGGAGGTGTGGGTGGAGAGGCATCCAGTTAACTGCCATCCTGGTGGCCATAGGCATCTGTTCCCTGAGAGAGCTGAGAAGGCAGGTTGCTAGGAGAAAAAATAGATTGTTATCATCTGTCTTGGTTGTACCGACAAAGATGAGTGTGCCAGGAAGAAGACCAGATAGGCCCTTCATTGCAACATCTTGGAAAACCGGAGGATCCCAACTGCTGGACAGACCAAGTATCCTGACTAGGTGCCCGTTTGAACCTGGAGAGGTGGTATCAGCATAGTTGTCCCAGGAGCTTGGCAGCCAAAGGTGTGATGAGGATCACTGTGTTAGGTCCTCCATAGAGACTCAAGAGACCTAGGAATTAGCTGTATGAGGAGTACTCTGTCCCCTCGGAGGAGAGCAAGCTCAGGGGCAGTTGGGTCTGTTGGCGTGGGGGCAGGGAGATAGCTGTCAGCTTGTGAACGGAGAGGGACCTCAGAAGGAAGAGGTAGGGTAGAGACCCAGCCAATGGAGGCGTTTGGGTTGGGAGGAGGTGATTGAGGAGGAAGGGCCTGCCATAAAGGAGTTTGAAAGGGCTTAGACCTGTAGGAGAATGTGGGGAGGCCTGGAGGTGGGTAAGGGCAATGGGGAGACGGGAGGGCCAAGATAACCTGAGTTCAGTGAAGAGCTTGGTTAGCTATTGCTTGATAAATTCATTGGCCGTTTCCGCCTTTCCGGATGCAGAGCTTCCAGGAGATGCTGAGAGCTTCTGCCATGAGTTCCATGACCCTGGAAGTGAAGGCTTATCCCATGTCCATGTGTATGATCTGTGACTCGCCAAATCAAGGAATGATGTAGTCCAGGAGTACCCGAGCCACCATATCTGCTGTTTCCCTGGAGGTGGAAAACATTTCTGTCCATCCTGTAAAAGTGTCAACAACGTTAGCAGGGAATGGAGTTTTTATAAGTGGACACATGAGTGAAATCAACCTGCCAATCTTCACCCCGGTGATGTCCACGAAGCTGGTGCAGAGGCCCCTATGGATTGGCCTTGGCACACGTCTGGCAGGAGGAGTGAATCTGTGAATATGTGCTCAGAGATGGAGATGGGTGGGGCCAAAGAGGGGCTCTAAGGAATGAAACAAAGCCTTGGGGCCTATGTGTACGTCTGGTGGATGTCTGAAATGATCGACAATGCCTGGCCCTGGGAGGATGAGACAGTTATTTAGGTAGAACCATCCTTCCTTTTTGTGGTCCCCTTTTTCATGAGTTTGTCCCTGTCTTCTGGTTAATAACAGGGCTGATAGGAGGGAGTCAAAACCAAAATATGTTCTGTTGATCCAGAGGAGCTGGAGGCCAGCCCTCGGGCTAACGAGTCAACCTTGGCATTGCCTAAGGCCCCTGGGTCCTTGGAGGACTGGTGTCTCCAGTAGTGAATTATGACTACTTCTGCAGGAAGCTGAAGGGTCTCCAAGAGCTTGGCTTTAAGGGGGCAGTTAACTGTGGGAGTATCCTTGGTAGTGAGGAAGCCCCCTTCCTTCCATAGGACAGATGAGTATGGGCTATTAAAAAGGCATATGTAGAGTCCGTATAGATGTTAGCCCATTGACACTTGGCTATCCTTGGCTATCTGGAGTGCTCTAGTCAAGGCAATTAATTTGGCCTTTGTGAAGAGGTTCCCATAGGCTGGCGGGTCACTTCAATTGTTTTAGGGGAAGTGACCACTGCTTGTGCTACCTGGCGGTTCACTGACCTGTCCATAAAAGAATTTCCATCAACAAACGGGGGGGGGAGGGGATTTGTAAGTGGTTGATCTAGAAGACCAGGCCGAGGTGAGCATAAGGCCATCACAGCCTCTAGGCAGGAGTGGGAGGAGGTACCAGAGAGGAAGGGGACAGGAAGGAGGGTTGCAGGGTTTAGGGCAGGTCTGGAGGCCAAGGTAACTTGGGGGTTTTCTAGAAACAGTAAGTGAAAGACGTATACTTGTGAAGGCCCAAGGAGGAAGAGAGGAGAATGACTCAGAAGGTCTGAGAGGCAGTGGGTGGAGTATACCGTGACTGGCTTGAACAAGGTGTTCTTGAGAGCCGCCCAGGTGAGTTCAGCTGCTGCCGCCAGAGATCTCGAGCATGGCTGACATCCACAGACTGTGAGGTCCAGCTGTTTGGACAAGAAGACAGGTCCTTGTCCTGGTAGCAGGTCAGAGGTCTGGCACAGCTGAGTCTTTGGCAGGACACCCCCAAAAATTGCAGGAGGCCCTGGGCCTCTAAGGAAAGGTTTGGAAAGGACAACTTACCTAGTCGAAAACTGATCTTAGCCTGATGGAGAGCATGTAGGGAGAGAAGGGTGTTTTCCCACCATGTGGCCTCGGGCCAGTGGGAGGAAAACAGCCCCTCAGTGGTTCCTCTACATGAAAGTTTTTGCACCCCAATAAACCTCTCTGCCGATGCAGTAATCCAAATCAGACCAAACAAAACATAATTAGAGAAAGCCCAGGTTTAATGGATACCATGCTCCCAGAGGGCTTTCCAGCCCCACAGAGAGGAGACAGAAAAGGAAAGGCAGACTTGAAAACCATGTGTTTGTTTTCTGGGGAACAGTTTAAATACCCTGTGGGAGTGGTCTTAAGCATCTCTGGGGAGAGGTCGTCGTTTGGCAGGCTTTCTCAGGGGCAGAGTTTGGACTGAGCAACTCCAGGGAAGAGGGCTTGGGATAGAACTTCCACCTGAGCATTTCAGACTCTTTGGATATATAAATGTCAGGGGCTTGGGTGAGGCTTCCGTCCAAACATCCCAGACTCTTTGAATACATAAATGTCAGGGACTGGAGTGAAGCTTTCATTCGAACATTTGGTAATGATTTGTTTTGATTAAGCTACAAAGTGAATAACAAAAACAAAAATAAACAAATGGGACAATATTGAACCTTCTGAGCAGCAAATGAAGTAATCAATAAAATGTAGAGTCAGGCCATGGAATGGAAGAAAATCTTCTTAAATCATCTATCCGATAAGGAGCTAATCTACAAAATACACCATGTTGTGCATCTGTCAAAAAAAAAAAGTCTAGAACAGGGGTTCTCAACCTGTGGGTCAGGATCCCTTTTGGGGTCAAATGACCCTTTCCGAGGGTTTGCCTAAGACCATCAGAAAACGCAAACATTTATATTACAGTTCATAATAGTAGCAAGATTACAGTTATGAAATAGCAGCAAAAATAATTTTATGGCTATTTTTGGATCCTTGATAGTGGGTTTCTCTACTGACACAGTAAGCCAGATCAAGTCAAATTAAAAAGACCAGGTTTAATGAGCCAAGCGTTCTCAGGTGAACTTTTCAGCCCCCCAGAATTGAGGCGGCAGATCTAGGGACCGGGAACTTAAATACTCTATAGGAGTGGTCTTGAGCTTTTGGGGAGGAGCCTGGACTTTTGCTGGTCTTGCTGAGCAGGCAGGGATTGGAGAGGGAGGAGTGGGCCAAGGCAGGGCTTCCAACTGAACAGTCACCACAACATGAGGACCTGTATTAAAGAGTTGCAGTGTTAGGAAGGTTGAGAACCACTGACCTGGAGACTTCGGTGGCACAAGTTTGTCGACAAATGTTTGAAGGGAATAAAGGCAGAGCCATCATGAAGCAGAGGCCTTCTGGGCTACCTTCCGTGAGGAGCCAACACTATTCTTCCCTCCCCCTCCCTATAGTTAGTGTCTATACTTAGGTGTTTGTGTGTTGGCGAGGGGTTGGCACGCATGTGTACACATGTGATTGCAGCTGAGCTTATCCATGTAGGTACACGTGGAGACCAGAGATTGGCATCAGGATGTCTTCATTACTCTCTATCTTATTTTTTAAAATGAGATCTCTCACTGAACGCGAAGCATACTATCTCAGTTAAACTGGCTAGCCAGTCAGCTTCTGAGCTCCACCTAACTCCTTCCTCCAGCCCACGGCTACACACTAACTGGGTTTCCCACAGATGCTGGGGATTCAAACTCAGGCCCTCAAGCTTGCACTGCAACTGTTTTCCCAGCAGGGCCATGCTGTAGGAATTCCTACCACCAGGAGCCTTCAAGTTACCTGCCCACTTGGACATGGCCTCTTACACTATTTATGCCAAGGAAAAGCACGCATCCAGCCTCTTTTCTGGCTAAAGTTTTGGCATGTCTGTCTCTGGTGATTCTCTGACTCTGCCCTTCTTTCTCCCAGCATACAGCCTAGTCTCATGTCCCCATGTCCTCCCCCCCTCCCCCCCCCGCCTAGTTCTGTTCTTCCCTACCAATGGCTCAAAGCAGTTCTTTATTCATTAACTGATAAAAGCACATAGACGGAAGGACCTCCCACACCAGGGCCATCTCCTCTTTTCAGGCCTGAAAGCTTTTAACGAGCTTCAATGTTGCTTCCTACTGACTTACCCAGAAATTCTTTCCAGTGGTAAGGCTGAGAAGCCCAGCTTCAATTGAGTGGAATTCTCCGAACAGAATTCCTCAGGCTGCTACAGATGGTGGTATGGCTCTGCGTCTCCCACCCCTGCTGCACTGTCTGTGACATCCCTGATGACCCACACAGGGTTATTCTGAAACACAGCTGCTGAGTGCCCTTGACTTGCACCTAGGTCCTCAGCTCTGCTCTTTGCTTCCCTGGTACTCTGGTTTCTTCACCTTGGTTTTCAAGCCAAAAAAAAAAAGGCACATATGGTAGTTAACGAATGCCATCAGAAGGTCAAGGACTGGAATCTCCTTGGAGCTATCCATACCCTGTTCCTGGAAACAGTGCAGAACTGTCAACAGGGACATCGTGGTAGGGACTGATCCGCCAATGTCCCAAGCTACTCTTTTGCCTGCAGGAGAGCCACCTGACACCCTGCTGAGGTGAACTGAAATGGGACAATTCTCAGACGAGCAAGCTTCATGAAGCATTACATTCTGGACCCCAAACATTAAGAACAGTTGCTTCTGTGCCCGTTTATCCCTCGACCTTCCCGTTGAGGTGGCCCAGTGGCTAAAGCTAAGCCTAAAGACCTGAGTTCTATCCCTGTGATCCATAGGATGGAAGGAAAGAACCAACTTTTGCGAGTTGTCTTCTGACCTCCACACATGTACTGTGGCACGTATGTGCACATGTGTTTATACAAACATGCTCAAGCTCACACACAGAGTCAGCAAATACATGTGAGGAGCTATTTCTTCATTCAGATAACATGTGCATCCGTGCATGTACGCATGTTGAAATTTGGTGTATTCATAGTATCTAGGGACATCGCCTGATAATTAGCCACCCGAGCCATTAATTAGCTACTATGAATGAGCCTGTGGTGTCCAGTCCAGGCGAGAACTCACGGTGAGTATCTCAGTTTAAATACAGAACAGGCTAATGTTGCCTAGTGTAAGGTGGGAAAGGAGTGTGAGAAGTCCAGGTTGTTTGTTCTTTTCTTCTTTTTCTTTTTCTTCTAGACACACAGGTACACACAGGGAGTATAACTAAGTAGCTGTAAGTTAGAAAGTAAAGAAGAAAATGACCTAAAATTGATATTGCAGAATATTTTTCCATTAGTAAGGATAACCCCCCCCCCCCCCGAATGTTTAGCTTTTGGAAATAGGTGAAAATACTACGTTATGTCTACAGAACCAAACTGCACCTGCTGACCTTTGGCCTAATTTAAGAAAATTCTAAAAGATGTTCCTGGAAGTGCAGATTTCAGAGTAAGGATTATTAGTGTCATGTAGGAAATAATCAGATGCGAGCTAATATTTAAAATGGACGAATGAGAAATCGAAAGGAAATATATAAAATCTTTGAGCCTATTTTCATGTGTGTTCATGTGTATGTCCTTGTGTGTGCTTATGTTTCTGCATTGTTTGCATGCTACATGTGGGGTGGTTAAAATTAGTTTAACTGCTGGCTTGAGCTGCCTTTGTCTGCTGCATGTAACCTCCTTTGGCAGGCATTGCACGTTCCTGACGCTTCTTCCCACTGTCGCCCTTGCAAACACTCACTTGACTCCCACGGCTTCACTATGCAACACCCATTCAGAGAGTTTTTGCAGGAACTTCAACTCTGTAACTCACTGGCTGACCATCTAGAGTTTTTGAAATGGTCGTGGCTGTGTAACTCTTGCACTCTGCCACAGTTGTAAAGCCAGTATCGTGTAGACGCACCAATGTCTGCTGCTGGAACAAGCTGTTCCTGGCTCCACTTAATCCACGGCAATTGCTAAACACAAGAAGTGGAATCCTGGGGACCCGCAGGCTTCCCTGGAGCTCAATTTTGAAATGAGTTACAGTAGAAAGTCTTTGAAATACATTTGTGCTTCTACACTTAGCACTTGCTGATTTCTGGGGAACTCTTGGGACGTTTTTCCTATTGACCGGATGTTTCAAGTTGACATAAGTCTAGCCAACACAATTGCTAAGGCTTAGCAATTGCAACCTTCTTGCCCACACCTTTACATACCTTTTCTCTTTTTGACTAAACTACAGGTCTCTCCAATCATTCTAACCTCACTGTGAATGTGACTGAAAGCAGCCAGTAATTCTTTTGATGTGATGTCCTAAAATCTCAGCAAGACATGTGGCGTGGACCCAGATTTGTGACTCTATCAACTCTCATCATAGAAGCGTCCTTTTGCAGTAGAAGCGTCCTTTTGCAGTAGAAGCGTCCTTTTGCAGTAGATAGCAACCAATACAGAAACCCACAACTGGTCAAGATGCAGAGCATAAGAGATGGAGTAATGTTCAGTCTATATCACATCTCCTCCTCCCAGGTCAAGGGTCATTGCAGAAGAGGAAGTATAAAGAGTGTAAGGGCCAGAGGTGGATGAGTGTAAGGAGGTGGCGCTTTCTGCATATATGAGCTCACAGCAGCAAGACATCAATGTGCGTTAACCCGCATTAACACAAGCCAGACCAAACTCCAGTGTGGGGAGGGGGTGGGAATGAAGCCCCCCACAGCCAATGAGCTTTGGGCAATGATAGTTGCTGGAAGAGGGAGAGTAAGATTTAAGGGTGTCACCCCTGAGGGGAAGACTACCCTCGAGTCAAAGTCACACATCCAAGGGAACATGGGCAGCAGAAACTGAACTTGACGGATTTGAGGGCAGGTAAAAAGGAGAGAGTTGGGTAGATGGGAAGGAAAAACAGATACAGGAGGAGTCGGGGAGAGGTGACTACGATCAAAATATATTGTACAAAATTATCAAAGAACTAATAAAAATGAAAAAATAGAGAAAAAAATCAGTGTTTGTCAGGTAAACCAGTTCATTGTCTTTAAGATTAGCCATTCATAAAATGCCACGGCATAGTTCAAGTCTTTGCCGTGGTGTCAGTAAGAGGGCCGTTTCTCCAGTTCCACAAACAATCCTGAAGGCATTAGTCAGATTGACTTATCACTATTCACATTGCTATCAATGTCCTCTTCAGAGCCATCACAACTGTTCCACATCAAGCTCCTCTTAGCCACGTTTGTTAAGATTTATTTTATTTTTAATCATGTGTATATGTATATATATGTGTGTTTATATACAAGAGTGTGCATGTATCTGTCTCTATGTGAGTATGTGCAATTATATGTGTGTATGTGTGTCTGTTTGCACGTGTGAGCACATGTACTTGAGAGTGCTGAGGCCTAAAGCATCAGATCCCTGGTTCTGGAGTTATAAATAGCTATGGGCTCCCTGACCTAGGTACTTGGGAGATGAACTCAGGTCCATTAGAAGAGCAGCGTGTGCTATTAACCATGGAGCTATCTATCCAGCCCTCTCAGTAGCATTTTAGGATTGCTCTAGCTTGTTCATCCAAAATCCCCCATACTCTTCCCACAAACCAATTCCAAAGGCTCCTCCACCTCTTCAAGTGGATGACAATGGCCCTCTTCCTTGGTACCAAATTTCTGTATTCCTCAGCTAGTCAATTAGCTGATAAAGAGAAAAGAGTTATGTAGCTCATGGTTCTGAAGGTGTGTCAGCGCTAATGGGGTGTGTCTTGAAGCTTTGGGCCTCTCCTCTGTAATGGTGCCAGATGATGATGGTGGGGAGCATGCGTAGAGTGAACTGCTTACATCGGGAGCTGAAAAGGAGAGAGAGGGAGAAAGAGAGAGAGAGAAGAGAGAGAGAGAGAGAGAGAGAGAGAGAGAGAGAGAGAGAGAGAGAGAATGAACCAGAGTTCCAAAACTCCTTCCAGGGTGTGATGGGTAATATTGGTTGTCAAATTGAATGACACTCAAGAGAACTAAAACCCACACAGTTGGGCACACTTAGGAGGGACTTTTTGAGTGGAATATTTGAGGAAGGGGAACTACTCTAAATCTTGGCCATACCATCTGGTAGCAGCCCACATACAAGGACATGGAAGGGATTTTACTTTCTGCATGCCTTTCCTCACTCTCCATAACAAATTCGTCTATTTTGCTGCTGAAGTATTCCTCTGATGTGCACTGAAGACCAGCTGCTCTCTAGGAATCCTGCAGGAATCCAACACCAGATTGGGATGCTGAAACATCCACTCATGTGCACTAAACAACTGTAGAGCTTCTTTTCACCAGGAGACAACTGTTGTTGGACTACCCAGACCAAAGACTGTAAGTCATTCAGATAAATTCCCTTTAGATATATATATATTTCTTTCTAAAATATATATGGGGAAATGAAGATGGACACTAAAAAGAAATCCCACACTAGATTAGAATTGAGTATAATAAAGGGTTATTTATTTAGGAGTAGACTCACAGATCACAGTCCTCTGCTAGAATGGAGAACAGCAACTGAATCCAACAGCCAGAAGAGAGAGAGAGAGGGAGCGTGCACATGTGCAACTACTGGCTGAAGGATTTCCTACAGTACCTTCCCCTTTTGTTTAAATAAGAGAGTTGTGAGCCTAATACAAAATTATATACAATAAGAACAATATCAAGTGTAAAAATTAGAATTCTAAGCAGCATAAACAACATCAAACAAGAAGCATGTAATAAATGTTTCAATAATTATCCTATCCTTAGGAGTCTAAGTCTTGTATTATAAATAACTTGGCCAAGTAACTACAACTATCTAGTCTTCAACCCCATCAAAGACCTAAGAAGAGAAATAATATTACTTGAGCGAACAGGAAGTGCAATCAAGCAACTTCCAAAATGTGCAACAAATGACAGAGACAACTGGCTACCTGAGCAATCACTCAAGTCTCATTTACAATGTTGAAGCAACCAACTTTGGCTAAGGTCTAGAGTAACTGACAGACCATTTTCAGAGGCAGGAAAATTTTCAAAGATACCTAACCGTGTCTTGGCAAGATTTGACAATCTTTTTTTCTTGTATCCTGCTTGTCCTGTCCAGACATCATGCATTTTGTCAGTGGTTGATACATGGGCAGTTGCTTGCCCAGAGGCCAGTTTTGCCAAGAAGAAAACAAGCTCCAGGTGGAGTGTCTTCAGTGCTCAACATTCTCTCGGGAATAGATTGGTGCTGTCAGGAGCAATCATGTCTCACGTCAACAGAACCCTAAGTTATTTAAATGCCATATTCTACAGCTCTTTGAAGTAGTTGAAGATTACATATCTATGCAGAATACAATTTCTATGTATCTAAAGAACCTCATCAGTCTAACTATGACAAACATGGATGACTATTGACCTATAATTCTTAATACCTATATAACTTAAAGACTAAGACTTCATACTAGAATATTAAACAATCTTTAAACAATTGTGCAACAAATGAGGACAATGACCTCAAATGTAAACAGTGTATAAGTATCTTGATCAGAGGTAGAAATGTATATTTCAATATGATAAATATATCCTAAAATTATATCAATATACAAAATGTCTTAAGCAGAGGTAGAAGCATGTATGCATACAATATGGCAAAATAACTTTGCCTGGGTGTTCAGATACTATAAACAGAAATAGGAACATAGTCAATATAATTTGAATTTGTAACAATATATAAAAATCCATACCAGTATAAACTGCCTATAAATAATAGCTCATAAGTATTCACTCAATTACTCACTATGATTGGTGTGAGTTTGCTCATACTAATCTATCTATTATCCCATCCAATTTCCCATTTTTTTTAAAAGAGATCCTGAGCTTACATAATTTCTACCCCAACCCCCAATCCTATACCAATTATAATCAACCCCTAATTGACATCCCTAACCCTGAGGACAAACTTTGTTGGAAGAGGGGATGTTGTCTTCTAGAATTACTTCCAGCTGTCATGGGAGTGATGGTTTTTTTTTTACTATGGAGTCCTGTGAAAGTAAAATAATGGTTAAGTTTCAAGATTCCTGTCTGATATAATTGCAAATAGCCTCTGAGTATTCAGTAGGGTTTTTCTGGGGATTCCATTTAGAGTTTCGGCCAGAATGTTATAAAAGGTGCACCATTTCAGCTAACCAAGTTGGAACCATCTTGAGCAGTCGATAGCCAAAACAGGTCTTATAGTAGTGCTATCAGCATCATGATGTTATATCAACCAGGTGGTGTCATTGTTGTGGGGTCCCATCTTCTTCCTGGAAACTCCAAAGATTACTGCAGGAAAATTCATTGTTCATTGTGAAAAACTTAAGCATTATTTATACAGACATATATTCAATGAAAGGTATGATAGAGACAAAAATAGGTATGAAGAAAAGTAATTTTTTTCTAAATTCTTTCTTCTTTATGTCCCATACCAGATGGCTCCTGACATGAGAGAGAAATTCTGAATTTCTCTTTTAACAACATGCTTGGATTTAGAGAAGGACGGAGCCATTGTCTAACTCCAAAGCCAACTTTGATTTTTAAGTGAGTCATGACTATTATGTTCAGAGAGTCTTACCCTCAGATGACTGTCCTCAAAAGTCATAATTCTCTTTGCTTGGTGATTCTTTCTGGATAGTCATCTTTTCTCCTTTAGGCATCTAGATGTCCAAGGTCTCATTTTTTTTGTTTTTTTTGTGTTTTGTTTTGTTTTGTTTTATTTTTGTTTTTGAAGATGAGTATTTTCCTGCAAAGACAAAAATAGAAACCTGCCCCAACCCTTATGAATTTTCTTTACTACCTGTATGCTTGTCACCTCTGTGGATGAGCTGTCATTTCTCTTTCTCAAGAGGTTTCTCTTTTTCAAACTGAATCTTTATTAATTTTTATGGTATCCATAGCTGTTCTAAAGACTGCATTTTGTCTTTCATTAAAGGCCACTATTTAACACATATTGGTTTCTCAGTTAACCATTTTAAAGGTAGGGCCGCTGGTACCTCTAAAGGTTTGCTAGTGGCTTTGTGTTCCTGCACAGCCTGAATGATTGGTGTTCTTTGTGTATAGTACCTTACAATATCCTTCCCAGAAATAGGAGTTTCTTAAATTGCAGAAATGTTAATCTGGGTATTCCATTGCTGCAGCAGGTAATGACCCCATAAATTCACTTTGATATTAGCCACCTATGGCCTCAGTTGCCTTCTCTGTTTTTTCTGGCGCTATGCATTAGCCTGTCTTGTACTTTATTTCACTTGAGATAGGGTTCCATTTCCTAGGAATTGAACATCTGCCTCTTAAAGAGGCCAATTTGGATGCCAAGATTCTTGAGTAATGATACTTATGTCTGCACACGTGTCTACCAAACTCACAAATACAATGTCATTTATATGCACTTTTAGCTTTGGTCTTTTTTCCGCCAGCAGAAGAGACGACCACAACAGGATTCTTCTCAGAACGTAATTTTATTGGGAGCGCACAACTTGAGGTTGATGGTGAAGGACCCCAGACCCTGGCACGCACGGCTTATAAGCATTGCAGAACAAAGCCTGAGACGTGTCCGAGTCTGAATGGCTCTGGCCGCTCCTGATCTTATGCGTCAGCTCACGATTGGTGGCTGGATAGCACCATTCGGGAAAGCGCACCAGGTATCACGATTGGTGGCTGGATCACGCCATTCGGGAAAGCGTGCCAAGTGCCTCGGGGTGGGGCCGAAGCTGCTTGAGAGGCAGGAAATGACAGCAGGGTTGTGGCGCCTTGGTGCCCTACATCTCCCCCATATATATATATATATATATATATATATATATATATATATATATATATGTGTGTGTGTGTGTGTGTGTATATATATATATATGTATATATATATATATATATATATATATATATATATATATGTTAATAGACGCCCGGGACGTATCCGATCAGGTCGGAACCTCATGATGCTCCAACTGATCAAGGACAGTGGTTCCGGAGGGAAAGGATGCCAATGCCTTCCCAAGTGCAAGGGCAACAAGGCCGATTGTGGTGCAAAGGCCATTGGCTGCCAATGTCTTCCCAAGTGCAAGGGCAACAAGGCCGATTGGGGTGCAAAGGCCATTGGCTGCCAACGCCTTCCCGAGTGCAAGGGCAGCAAGGCCAATCGGGGTGCAAAGGCCATTGGCTTTCTGCAAGAGCCCCACCCTACCAGATGTAATGACAATAATGTCGCTGGATGCAAGGGCTGAGGCCTCACAAATCCCTCTTAAGGCTGGCAAGCCATACCTAGGGGGAGATGCCCTGATCAATCGCTGCCAGCGCCTGAACGATCACAGCTTTATCTCGAGCCTGTCATGCTTGGAGACGGTACAGTAGCCACAGACACAGGAAAACGCCCAGGCATATTAAAGCGCCAAACAATCCCACCCCAACCCATTCCTTAAAGAAGGTGAGAACTGAAGTCAACCAAGAGGTCAGTTCTTTGAGGGTAACAGGAGCAACACGGGTTCCATTAAGTTCAGCAATTTGGACCAGCTGCTGCTGAATGAGTTGTTCTGCCTCTCGCGACCAGTTTCCAGCTAAATAGTCTCCCAGCCTTTTGCTCTTATTTCCTGCATCAATAAATCTCAAAGGGGTTATGCACATATGTTTCATTTGTGAAATGCATCCTACTTGTATCAAACTATATAATTCTCCTACTTGTACTTGCACTAAATCTATTCTTTGATTAGCTGCCACAATGCCTGACAGCAAATGTTTGTTAACCACATTTTGGGTCTCGAGGACCCTTGAAGTTTGTTCCACAACTTTGTTAATGATTTGTGCCGTTTGTATTTGATTGGCCATAACCACTGCCGCAGTTATAGCGCTGCCTGCCAAAAAGACTATGGCAGCCACTATTGCAGAAGTAATACCAAAGTCCCTACGTTCCCTTAGCAAGGTCATCAGTGGAAAAGTATCCGGATCTACTTCCCCTGGAATGGGAACTATAGTAGGCACTTTCATGACCACTGCAGTTGACCAGGATTCTGCAAGCCAGCATTGATCTTCAGCACAATTTACAATGTGATTAGTGGAACTCACAAGTAAAAACGCAAAAGGTGCCTGTACACACACCGCAGCCCTGGAATAAATGGCATTAGACTTCTCTCTATTAACAGTGATATTATATAATCGCCCAGTTTTTACTGTTCCTGAGATGTTCAGCATCTTATGTACTACGTCATCGGTCCGAACCAAGGCGGAAATATCAGACACGGCACCGGCCTCATTAGAGACAAGCCATTGAAACCAAGGCCAACCTTCTCCAACACTTGAAGCATTTCCTCTTCCCCATACAAATCGCTTTAGTGGGGGTGACATAGTAAAACCCTCACTAACTGATTTTTTTCTCCCACGATTTGCTTTGGCATATGGTAAAAACCGGGGGAAATGAGGTCTCTGGTTCACAATGGGGCGAAGCTGTAAATCGAGTGCCAATCTGGGTCCCATCATAAGGTTGGGGTACGCGCGCAGTGCTTGTAATGGCTAGGGTGGTAATATTTACTGCGTTTGAGCCATTTTCATCACTGCCGTTGCCTGTATGCTGTCCTTGAGTATCCTGTGTCAGGACGGAAAATATCGTTCCGACAGAGACCCTAGAATTCTGAAGAGGATTTAACCAGGCAGTAATATTTCTCTTTCTTAATAGAATGCAGTTGGCGTTGTTCAGGGAAAAACAATAGGAACCTAACAAGTTAATCTTAGAAGCATTAAAGCATTGTGGATTACCACCAATAGGAATCATGCAGGGCACATCCATATCGCAGGATGTAGAAAAAAATTACCGGAAGAGCACTGGAATTAGCATGCACTGGCATCGGGATGGGCCAGGTTCTGGTCACTGCCCACAGCGTCATCTTCTTGGCGACAATTGTGCGGATCACCATCAAGCTCAGCACTATTATGAAGGTCTTCAAGGCGTAGCACTCGAGTCAGTCTTTCCGGCACCCAAACAGGATTGTCTTGGTCCTGCGGAAAGACACAAACAGCTCCCCTGGATCTGTCTATAACCAGATCCGGGCCTTTTCATGTGTTATCCAACACATTCTTCCATTTTACAGGAGGAAATTTAGTCTGAATCGGATCCATATGCCTACAGACAGCGGATTGTCCTTTATCATTGACAATCAGAAAATTTAAAGTAAATAGTAGCCTTCTGCTATTTTCCCTTTTTGTTTTTGTATGAGTTCTTTCAGGGATTGGTGAGCTCGCTCCACCACACCTTGACCCTGGGGGTTATATGGCAGGCCCGTGACATGGGTCACCTGCAGTTTCTTACAAAAGGCTTGAAAACCTTTCGAAGTGTAGCCAGAGCCATTATCTGTTTTAAGAATCCTGGGTTTTCCCCAGGCTGCCCAAGCTTCCAGACAGTGTGTAAGAATATTAGCGTTTTTTTCTCCCGAAAGAGGGGAGGCATGGGTAATGCCTGAGCAGGTGTCGACAGACACATGAACATACTGTAATCTCCCAAAACTAGAAATATGTGTAACATCCATTTGCCACATCTCACCAGGTCGCAACCCTCTAGGATTGACCCCAGTATGAGGCGGATGTTGGAAGGTTACACCAGAGGGACAGAAAGTCACAATCTCCCTGGCAACATAGTGTGGTATTTTAAACTTTAAGCGTAGAGTTGTAGCTGGAACATGATACAATTGATGGAACTGCTTAGCGAGTTCCGGGTCAGTCAGGACTGGCAAAGCTAGGGTCCTAACAGCAGTATCTGCCAAGGCATTATGCTCTGCCATGGGGCCTGGAAGGAGAGTAT
The DNA here is from genome assembly GCF_982192425.1 of Myodes glareolus. Lineage (NCBI taxonomy): Eukaryota > Metazoa > Chordata > Mammalia > Rodentia > Cricetidae > Myodes > Myodes glareolus. The sequence goes on along the minus strand of NC_142029.1, from coordinate 70,963,056 downwards.
GAGCTCTTATATGTTCAATATAAAAGGGTTTAGTTCGTCGCCTAATGAGGCTGCAGAGTTCAATCAAGACGCTTGCCACGGGACTTTTGGGGCTGATATCTGCAGCTATTTCAAGGTGTCAAACTACATTGACAACATAATGCGAGTCGGAGATCAGATTAAACGGCTCCGAAAATGTTTTAAAAATGTGGCAGACTATGTGGCATTCCACAATTTGAGGTGCCTCTGGTTCAAATTGAACAATAACCGGGTTCTCTCCAAGCACTACATAGGCTCCTCGGCCACTTTTGGAGCCATCTGTATAAATGTCTTTGACTCCTGCCAAGGGCTTGGTGGAGGTAATTTTGGGAAAAATAACTGGGTGACGGGTTACAAACTGTAATAAGGGACTTTTAGGATAATGGTTATCTATTTTTCCAGAAAAGCTACAAAGAAGAACAGCCCAATCATCTACTGTAGCCCCTAGAACTTGAATTTGGGATCCCTGTCAGCTGCCCCTTTCGCGGGCAATATGGCGGTGGGTCGGAGTTGTCTGGACTATCCCGTCCCCGCTCATACTCCGCGGCAACTTCTTCTAATTCTTCCTCCTCCTCTAGATCCAACTCCTCCTCAGAGGTATCTGAGAGAGTCAGGTGTGCAAACTCACCCAGGACCGGGTACAGCCCGGAGGGTTTTTGCCCCATTTTCCCATGGTCTGTCTTTTCTTTATTTCCTTTAGAGCTCTTTTTACTATCCCTAGGTTTCTTTTCTTTTAGTTCTCCCTCCTTTTTGCTATCCGATTCTGACACGCTATCCTGGTGGGCAGAGAGAGCTCTGCGACTCTCGCGGACAATATCGATACACTTGCCATCTTTAAGGCAAGAGCGTATCAACCGCCACAGGGGCTGTGTTCCCGGCCGTAATCTCCCTTCAGCTTTAGCCTTCTTGAGATCTCGTCCTAGCTTTACCCAACAGGGGAGATTGACATCCCCTGTCACTCTGAACCATGGAGCCGCCTGGTCAATGTCCTCCAAGAATTCCCTTATAGAGCGATCAGAGATCTTTAGATCTCGCTGTTTCAATAATTGCTGAAGCGGGCAGAGAAAACTCTCTGCAACTCACGGGTTTGAAGTGTCATTCCCCGTGGTGTTAAAATGATCACAGCTACTACCTAGCTAGGAATAGGTCTATTCCTCCCACCAGCACGTCACTGTTACCTTCGGAGAACTTACCGGTACCGCCGCTCCATACGCCTAAGTTCTGAATCCTTCCCGATGAGCCGGGGGTCCTTGCACGGTGCCCAGATGTCAAATTCTCGGGTTTCGGCACCACTTGTGGCACACCGCGTCCGCCAGCAGAAGAGACGACCACAACAGGATTCTTCTCAGAACGTAATTTTATTGGGAGTGCACAACTTGAGGTTGATGGTGAAGGACCCCGGACCCTGGCGCGCACGGCTTATAAACAGTGCAGAACAAAGCCTGAGACATGTCCGAGTCTGAATGGCTCTGGCTGCTCCTGATCTTACGCATCAGCTCACGATTGGCGGCTGGATCGTGCCATGCGGGAAAGCGGGAAAGTGCGCCAAGCGCCTCGGGGCGGGGCCAAAGCTGCTTGAGAGGCAGGAAATGATAGCAGGGTTGTGGCGCCTTGGCGCCCTACATTTGATCATTTATAGAAATCTTCCAGAATGTTGCCTATTGCAATTTTTGATTCTTCCTCCATGTTTATTCCATCCTTATAGAAGGCTCTGGATTTTTTAATTTTTCTGGTGAGATATGTCCTCCACAGTGACTGGGAATGACTGAACCACTTTAGACTTGGGGGTCTGCGAGGGGCCCCCCAAGGAGTTTCCTGATGGTATTGGGTTGCCTTGTCTGTCTTTTGTTGAACTACATTTGTTGGTCAGTGTTTGCTTTTGCCACACCTTCTACATAATCCAAAAGGCTGATACCTTTTATTTTTGTCATTCCCAGAGGAGACGTTATTTTCAGGAATTCCTTGCCTACAATCCCTTCTCAGATGTCCTATTCTACCACAATTGAAACATTTGGTATTTTGATGTCTCCTCATTCTTTTGGAAATTGCTTCTCCTACCCAAGATTCAGTATTATAGTCAAATGTCTCAATGTTCATTGTATGAAGGATCTGTTTGTCCATTGGTGCTTATATAAACTTTAAAGGCCCAAGTATCTTTTTGCATTCTAAGTTGGTATTTTCAAAAGCCAGAGATTCAATAAGTACTTGTCTAGCTTCTGGGTCTGTCACTCCTATTTGTACAACCTTAGTTAATCTTGTAAAAAAAAGTCACTAAAGGGTTCTCTCTGGCCCTGTTTGACCTTGGTATATAATTCAATACTTTTTTTTCTAGTTCTTGAATCCTGCCCCAAGCAAGGGAATGTCTCCAATGACCTAGGGACCCCCAATTATCAAGATCTTAATATATGGGATTATAGGGATGCTACCCACATTCAAACTGTAACTTTGTTTTCTCATTCTCTCTAGACCAATTGTGCTAGATAGCTTAAAATATGTTATCCAATAGCTCTCCGTTCTGGTGTTTAAGCCTCCTACTATTTTCTGTGTGTCTCTGTGTGTGTGTGTGCATGTGTGTGCAAGCATGTTTGTGCGTGTATGTTTGCAGGTACATATAGAGGTCAATACTCAACTTCAGATGTCATTCTTCAATAGCCACCCACCTTGTTTTGAGAGACAGGGTCTCTCACTAACACACGGCTCACTAGTTAGGCTTGGCTATCTAGACAGGAACCCTAGGGATTTTCCTGTTTTCATTTCCCTGGGGATAGGATTACAATTATGAACCAACATGTCTAGCTTTTTATGTGGGTGCTGGGGGTTGATCCTCTTTCATAAGCTTATGAGCCAACTAGCCTGGAGTATCGAGGCAGCAGAAACTAGAAAAATCCTGCCTCAACAGAGGGTGGAAAGTGAGAACTGACTCCTCAGTGCTGTCTCCTGAGTGCCACAGGCCCATACTTGCACACCATATATATATATATATATATATATATATATATATATATATATACACACACACACATTTTGCACACACACACATTACCATTTATTCTTCTCATATGTAAAGTGTTTTCTCTTCCTAATCCCAAGATGCTAGGTTAACAAGGCACACAAGCCAATGACTGCTGTTACCGGGAAATGGCACAACTGGGAAGTTGGTAAGAGTTGTGATGCTTCATCTAAACCAGAAGGCCAAGGGCCACGTGTCAGAAGCAGCCAATGTGACTGCAGCTGGTGATTCAGCTGCAGAGGAACCCAGGTCAGATTTTCCAGTTGGTTCTGAAAAGTTTATTTATTTATTTTTTAAATATGAAATCCAGTCAACCAAAGGGGATTATATTAGTCAGACTTGGACTTGTTGAGCCACAATAATTTACGTAATTAGCTCAGAGGAGGGATGTCTTATTTTGATTCACTATTTCAGAGGTGTTAGTCCATCATGATGAGGAGGAAGTGGTCATGAAGCAGAAAAGGAGATACAGGAAGGAAGCCAGGGCAAGGCTTCCCTCACCAGTGACCTTCCTCCCACCAGTCCCTATGTTCCACTCTTCTACTCTCTCCCAATAGTCCTTAAATTTTGAATCCATCACTTGATGACGTCATTAATAAGTCAGAGCCTCAGAATTTGATAGAAATGCTCATATGCTACACTATGTCATATGTCTTACTAATCTCTTAGGTGGTTATCTTTGTGTGTGTGTGTGTGTGTGTGTGTGTGTGTGTGTATGCACGCACGCGTGCGGTGTTTTGCCCGTATATATGTCTGCACAGTGTGGGTGTGCCTGCTGCCTACAGAGGGCAGAAAAGGGCAGCAGAAACTGGAATTACATATGTTTGTGAGCTGCAATGTGGGGACTGGGAAATGAACCCAGGTCCTCTGGAAGAGCAGTCAGTGCTCTTAACCACTGAGTAGTTTCTCCAGCCCCTCTTATGTGTTTATTAATCCAATAGATTGAAAATCAAGGTTAACCATTACAGGAATGTCAGAAGACAAAATGACAAGATATGTTTAGAAACTGAATTGGTTTTTATTTGCATTCTAGTGTTGGACAGCACTGTATTCTATACATAGAGCAAAGGCTTCTCTGGGGGTGGGGGACTATATATATAAGGAATCAGAATGGAAGTCATCAGGTTACTTCTAACATTAAAACATAATACCCACATTTATATTTCTAGTAACTGCCCCAATACTGTTGATGTTGTGGATGGGATACAGGACTTTGGGAACCACTATAGTGATGTACCAGATCCACCGTAACAGTGCAGAACCTATAGTCTCATACCGAGGCACACCTCTAGAATTCACACATACTCCTGCTTAATTCTGCACAGATCTGCTTAATCTTAGTGTGGTGGCTGGTTTGGGTGACTACTTGCCACAAATTAGAATGATCTGAGTAGGGAGCCTCATTGATGTGACTGTGTCTTTATTGATATGAAAAAAGATCCATTACATGTGGGCAGCATTTTTGGTAGTAGCCCCCCCCAATTAAAAAGGGAGGGGTAAGATAAAAAGGAGGCTATTTTCCCCTTAACTTGCTTGACCTTCCGTCTTCCCCTTGCCGCTGACCTTGCTGCTGCTGATTCCATCGCTGACGTCAAAGCCAGCATTTCCAACTTTGCACTATTGACAGAGAACCAGAGACTCTCCAGAAACCTTCCAGGGTTTGGGTGGTAGACAGGGACGACTGAAAAACCCAAACTTGTGAACAGACCATCTACCAGGCTGTTCATTCTTTCAGTGTGAGACAGTCACTGTCTGGTGAGAGAACCAGGGTGGAACAGCGACTGGGCTATCAGCCCCTCAGGTGTGAGACAACTTATTATGTATCACAACTCTCTATGTATGTATTCGTGTTATCAGTTCTGTCCCTCTACAGAACCCTGGAAAACACTTATTAAGTGAAATTTATGGAGGATCATTATTTTGAACTAGTCTCTTGCTTCAGAGGTCTAGAAGACCAAACCAAGCCAGAATGGAGTCCCTTAAGGTCAATGCCACTTAACTAAACTGACTTTTGAAATACCCAGCCTTTACATTGAAAAAAAAAAAAAGGACAGCAGCCAATCAGAACAGGTAAGTCCTATGAATGCAACTGTAAAAGCATCCATCATTTTGGCCCTTTCTTCTTCTAAGGTTCATTTCCTTTCAGCTGATACAGCCAATCTCTACCGCTCACCTTTGGGAAGCTCTTTTATTTTATAGAATGGGTTATTGCCTAGATTCTTGAGTCATAATTAGCCAATTTGATCTTTAAATTTATTTTTTTCTATCTATATTTTCATCTTGTCAGTATTTGAACACCTATGTAAGCCAGGTTCAGTCAGATCATAACCTTTTTCTTTTTTCTCCAAAAATAATTGCCTCTTTAATTTCCTAAACTACCCAGATTTTTCAGTTTCTATATTTTATGCTAATGCTAACCTTTCAATGCTACAGAACAGGATTTGTTCCGGGTAGGTGAAAAAAAATTATTAATGTTTAAGCCACAAGCATTGGCCAATGCCTCCGCCATTAACTTCAAAGGAAACATCATTGATTTTCCTTCAGGCTGAATGCCATTTTGCACTAATTCCGGGTCGTTTGCACGAATCCCAAACAGTAGCACGGCGGGAAGAAAGTGGGCAGGTGACCACGCTCACGCAGACGTGCGGCTCTCAGCGTCGGGTTGGTTCAGACGTGAGTCGACAGGGGTGGCGGGGGAGGCGGGGCTCGCGAGCTACGACCACGTGACCACGGAGGCCGCGCCGCTCCAGGTCGCGCGATTCGCCGTCACATCAGCTTATGGCGCCGGCCGCTGATTGGCGGACTGCCTGCACGTGGGCGGGGCTCTGCTGGGCGGGCCGTGCCTCGCACTCCCCAGCTCCAGCCCCCGCTGGCGGTGTAGCGGCGGCACACTGAGCGGCTCTGGCCCGGCAGGTAGGTTAGGTGTGCGGGCAGCTGGATACCCACGAGTGGAAGGACCTTCGAGCGATCGCAAGGGATCCCCAGTTGCCGGATGCTGGGACAGCAGCCTCCGCACAGGTGTGACCGTCCCCGCTAGAGGCGCAGGTGGCATGGGGTGGTGGCCAGGTGGACACCTTGGGCCGAGGGGCCTGCGATGTGGACAGGGCTGTTGAGGGGCAGGGAAGGACACCGACCCGGGAGAGCTGGGTCACCACCGGTGCTGGAGGTTGCCTATTGTGGATCCCACATCCAGGCAGAGATGGGAAACGCTGGTGCGTTGCTTTGCGACCTGCGTCTGATCTGACAGTTAGTTACTGCGACCTAGTGAGGGTAGTGGGCCAGCTCTCCCTGCCATTTTTGAAGACTGCAAGAAGGCGGCATGGTTACTTGAGCATCATTAAGAAAAGTCGCGTAAACTGGCCTCCCTGCTTTATTGCCGCGTAAACTCGAAGGTGGTCCCATTGAAAACATGGCCCCATTGCAGAAGTTGCCAGTCTGAAAAGTGGTTGGGGTCAAAACTTGTGAGTCAGCTGAGTTTGTGGCACCCTCAGTTGTTTTGTTAAAGTGCTTGCTGATAACAGCCTTGTGACCCTTGATCTTTAACTGGGATTTTTTGGGGGCATGCATTATGTAATAAAATTAGTGTGGAGAACTCAGAATTCCTTATCCGTCTGTGTGACTCTAGAGAGGTAGCGATGTAGAAGAAGCAAACAGTGGGCTTTACACCACATCGACGATTCCTTACAGAACAAAGTTATTTAAATTATTCCTTCTTTCACTGCCCTGTATATTATGCTTATACAAGTATATACCTTATAGACTGGTGAGAATTAGATGAGAGAACCTCTCCTTTACCCCTCCAAATGTGTAAAAGTCAGAGGAGTTTCTCGGTACAAGGAATCCGAGAGCTCAGGAGGCTGAAGTAGGAGAATTGAAGTTCCAGGCTGCATAGCTAAGACCCTGGGGCTGGGGGGTTGGGGGTGGGACTGGGATGGGGTGGGGTGGGGAATTAATAATATGTAGGCTTTTTGAAGAATATATAAATGCTAACTATTGTTTCTGTGCTTTTTCTTTTAGTTAAGAAAAATATAACTAGTTTTAAGTCATCAAAGTACAATAGTGTGTTTATTTACATATTTACTGATGCTGGGGGAAGAACCAGGACTTTGGACATACTAGGCAGAAGGAATATCACTGAATTACAGCCCAGGCCTAAAGGGGGGGGTGCTTCTTCTTTAAGGCAGTATAATATTTCATGTAAACTTCAGTTTCAAGCAACAATGCCCAAATAACTGAATCTGCAGAGCCTCTGACTTTAAGGAGTTTAGTCCTTAAAATTACATAGAAAATTATTTGAATGTGTGGATGTTTATTACTGTATATAACACTTGGTACCAGTTAAATTGTTTGGTTTTTTTTTTTTCTGAATGATCAGTACCATATATGATGGAGATCCAAACACCTAACCCTTAATATAAATTAATTTTTTTCATGACAAAGTGAGAGAAAACATTTGTGATTCATCCCATAAGCAAAGGACTAAGCCTCTTAATAAATCAGATCCTAGCTGGGCGTGGTGCTGCAAACTTCTGGGCTAGGCTACTTGGAAGGCTGTGGAGGGAGGACGGCCTGAGTAATGGAGCTGGAGGAAGGGGTGGGGGGTAGAAGAGATTTTCAGTGAAGAAACTGAAACGTCCCAGGGGAGAGTGAGCAAAGGATAGAATCAAGACCATCACAGAAAACGTGTAATTTATCCCAGATGTATGAAGCTGTGCTCAGCATCACTCAAGGTGGATATGGATTAAGTATTCACCAAGATGTCTTCTCTTTCCTATTAAGTTGAATCCACCCCCGGGATTCTGGAGAGACAGGTGCCATCCTCCATTGTTATGAGGACACACAAAGCGGTTCCATACCTGTGGGGAACAGCTGAGCAGCCTGCCCCGGGTTACACAGAGTCTCCATCTCAGAGCCTGCAAGCCCTGGGAACCAAACAGCTGTTTTCTTTCTGTCGTAGGTTCAGCGCTCAGACTCATCTGATGACAGGTCCTGACTCCAAGTGACTAACGTGCACCTCTTGTTTCGTGGGCAGCATTCCAGGTACTCCTCCTGCCTGTGCCTTCCAGCAATGTTTGGCTTTTTGTTGTTTTGTTAACTTTTGGATTTACTTCCATGGGAAAGTGTCAGAAGTAGCTGAAGACAGCCTGCTGGGTGGCAGCAAGAATGAAGCTGCTGTCAGTACTGCCCAGGATGGTATTGAGGGTGCTGCTGGTGTTTGGTATGTTTCTGACGCCTCCTACTGAAAGAGACGGTGTGGGAACTAAAGCCGCTCGTGGCTTTTGGACTGGCAAGACCAACTGTTGAATTTTAGCCAGAAGTGACGACCAAAATATTGCCCAGAAGAGAAAAATGAAATACTAGCCGTGTTTGATAACATAGGCTTGACAATAAAAAAAAGGAAACAGGTGTCGCTAGTGGCTGCATTGATCATGGAACCAGACAGCAAAAATGCACAACTGTTAATGCATGTTAGTAGGCTGGTGCGTGTTAGCAGCAGTATTAAGAGGGAAGGAATCTAGAAATGAAGAGAACGGGACTGTGGAAACTATCTGGAAGTCTAATAAAGGGGCCTGGGAACGTTCCTTCTGCGTAGACAGCTCTTTAGCACATTCTCCTCCCTGGTTTCATGTTAGAAGGAATGTTTACAGCAGGGTAACTCCAGTTGCTGTCTCTGGGTGCCTTCCACCCTGTGTTTGAGATGGGGGTCTCTCATTGGCCTGGGACTCTCCTAGGTAGGCTGAGCTAACTGGCCAGGAAGTCCCAAGGGTCCTCCTGTGTCTCCCTTCCGTCTTGCCATCAGTGGGATTATTTAGACACACGCCACCATGCCCTGCTCTTCACCTGGGTTCTGGGGCTCCAAACTCAGTCCTCATGTTTCCAAGGCAGGCACTTGGCTGACTAAACCATCTCCCCGGTCCAAATGAAGGCTTTCCTAACACTAAAAAGACCGGGAATCGCTCAGGGGAGGCTACCCTTGAAGAAGGGCTACACATTGATCCTGTTGCTTCTGGAGACATGATTGGGAAACTACTGGAAGGTTATTAGACGAAGAGTTCCTGAGGGTAGTGTGCTAGCATGAATGACTATGTTGTGAATCCTTATGGGTAAATTGTTAAAGGCATTACTTAGGGTAGTAGCTAGTGTGCAAGCCAGACCTTAGGGCAATAGGCAAGGGAGAAGAAACCCTATCAAAGGTATCTTGCATTATGTTGTTCCATCCTGAGCTTGGCAGGATGATTAATTTAGGTGATTAATGTCTAAATTCAGCATTATATGACATGAAGAGGTTAAACTAGGAATGATATATGTATATTTTCTTCTGCTGCCGAAGATGGCACCTGGGGAGGCAGGTGGCCACGTCTATGCTACGTAAGATCATTGTTGGTCCAGAAAATACCTGCAGCTTTTCTGCAACATTGCGGAGGTATGAGGAGTAAAGTGCCACACACTTGTCGTGCAGGGGCTGCGATGGACCTGGTCCTCAGCGTTGCCGATCACTACTTCTTTACCCCATACGTGTATCCAGCCTCGTGGCCCGAGGACAACATCGTCCGACAAACCATTAGTCTCCTGATTGTCACAAATCTGGGTGCTTATATCCTCTACTTCCTCTGTGCAACCCTGAGCTATTATTTTGTCTATGATCATTCATTAATGAAGCATCCACAGTTTTTAAAGGTAAGAGATTTTCGAGTTTCTGTTACCTTAATGATACAATGTATTGTGAATTTTTCAGTTAAACTGGTTATATGTAAATGAAGTTTTTGAAAACAGCCCCCTGAAGGGGTTGGATGTTTTTTTATAAGGGTTAATCACCTCTTTCCTTCTTATATTCTAAATAATAAGTGGATCTGATTTTCTGCTAGCCTGAAAATCTTACTTCCCCATGTACGTAGATGTTAATTACTTTGCTGACATTGATGAATAATATCATCATGAATACATGTATGTAGTTATTGTGCTATGTAAACATTTTACTCTCTGGCTTTTGTGTGCTGAAAGGTATTTTTGCTATGTGTGTTTTTTCCGGCGGCTGAGCTGGGGAGTCAAGGTCAGCGGTTGAGACTTGTTCATAATCAGCTTGGAACACTTTTCTGTGACCGCCACTGTCATTTGTCGGGTAGTCCCTGGACTGAAAGGAGCTGGTGAGGGAAGTTCACTTAAAGATCACTCCATAGGCTTTACTCCATATAGGCTATACTCAGCGTATAGACTTGATGAAGAAGAGAAAATAACTCAGAAGTGAAGGTACTTGCTGCCTTTGGTTGGTATAGAGGAATGTTTCTCTTAGGCTTTCCTGTGTATTAAAGTCTTCACAGGAAAAGTTTGGAAGTTGGCTTCTTAGTATAAAAGAGAAGTTAGTGGGCCTGGAGAGAGGGCACAGCAGTTGAGAGTGCATGTTTCTTCTGAAGATGACCCAAGTTTGGTACCCAGCACCCATGTTGACAGCTCACAGCTGCCTGAAACATCAGCTCTCTGGGGCCTTCTGGTCTCTGCAGACGTTGCATTTATAGGCACATATCTACACACACACACACACACACACACACACACACATTAAAAAATAAAATATGAACTAGAATTTGAGGAAAAGAGAAAATTGAGGGTTAAGAGTATAGTTTGGTGGTAGAGTTCTTGCCTAATATGAGCCAGAGTCCAAGTACGGACAGAACATATTTAAAAATCCACCCCCAATCAACTTTACGACAGTTGTGTTGAACAGATTTTGTGACTTTTGAATAACTGGAACTTTCATCTTCAGAATCAAGTCTATCGAGAGATCATGTTCACAGTCAAGTCTTTGCCCTGGATTAGTATTCCCACCATTTCACTGTTCCTCCTGGAGCTGAGAGGTTACAGCAAGCTCTATGATGACATCGGAGACTTCCCAAGTGGTGAGCAGATACTGGGGGATTAAGGACGTTGTGTTGTTTGTTCTCTTGTTCTTTATTCATGTGTATGTGCATATATGGTCATGTATGAAGCAGGCCAGAGGGCTACCTCAAATGCCATCTTCAGGAATATTCTTTACCTCCTGGGTTTTTTATTGTTGTTTTTTGTTCTTGTTGCTGTTGTTGATTTGTGTGTTTGTGTGTGGGGGGGTGTGTGCTTGGTTTTGTTTTGTTTTGTTTTTTGAGACAGGCCTTCAGTAGGTAGCCCCGATTGGCCTTGGACTTAAATTGAGCAAAACCACACAGAGATCCATCCGTCTCCTCTGATTCCCAGGTGCTGGAGTAAAAGGCATATGCCACCTGGCCAAGTCTAGACAGGTTCTCTCATTGGCCTGGAGTTTGCCAGTTCGTCCAGACTGTTCCTACCTCACCAGTGTGGGACTCCAAATCCACATCACCACAGCTAGCATTTTTTATGTGCCTTTTAAGAATCAAACTCGGGCCCTCAGGCCTATGAGACAAGTACTTTACTGGTGAACCGTCTCCCCAGCTGGCTTGCCTGCTTTTTCCCTTCTCCCCTTTCCTTTCTTCCCTCCCTCTCCCCTTTCTTTTTCCTTCTCTTCTTTCTTGACTGACTCTTGCTGGGTAGCCCAGGCTGGCTTTGAAATTGTCAAGATCACCTCCATGATTGCCTTACGTTTTCTTTCTTTAAGTCTCCAAACATGCCTTTTTCTCCTCTTTTATAACTGCCTGGTTGTTTTGACTGTTCTGCTCCCTTCCGCTTATGTCTTGCCACACACGTGGACTTTAACTCCACTGTCATTTTTAAAGTCAGTTTTTGATGACATTGTGCCTAAGGAAAAACTGATCAGGGGTGGACCCTTCTGTGTGTTTCTTAAGACTGCTACTTCAGACTGCTGGGAAAGTAACTCCAGTAGTATATGAGATGTAACTTAAAAGTCACAGTCTGCTGCCCTGCTGTTTGTCCATATGTCCTCCCTCCTGTCTGTCTTGTCCTCCCTCTCATCTGGGCCTGCCTACTTCTTGGATTTCATTGCAGAAACAATACTGTGTATGCAGTTCGCATTCTGATAGTTTAGTAACCGTGGTCATGGTTTCATATCTGTAAATACTGTCATAGAGCATATTAATTATAGTAGTCCATTGTGTCTCTGTTCAGAATTTAGAAATTGACCCCTACATTTAGAGCTTGAGACTTCCTTCTTTTAAAGGTAGTCTTGCAGCAATGTGGTCTCTATGTAGTTCTGAAGTTCCTTCAAGACGTGTTCCTGACATTCAGAACACAGGAGGGCAGAGCAGCGTGCATTGAGAGGCGTTGACAGTGAATGAGGGAGTGGGCAAAATCAGAGAGAGGGCATTCTGGCCATGTTGGGAGAGTGTTAGCCCAAGACAGAGGTAAGATGCTGCAGGCACCGGAGGAGGTTGAGTGCATCGGCCTGGTTGGAGAAAAATCACAGAAGGATGAGGCTGGAAATCTTAGAAAAGGACTCATTGTGATGTGAGTTTCTGGAGTGACAGTAGTTCGTGGGAAATTGAGTTCCAGGTAAGGAGGCAGTGCACAGTGATAGGATTTAAAAAAGCTAAGATGAAGAAAAGCAGTGGAACTGTCCTCTATCAGGGGCTTCTTTGTAGCTTAATTAATACTTGTACTAGAAAGATGACTCCGCAGTTAAGAGGCCCTAAGTTCAGTTCCCAGCATCCACATTGAGGGGCTCACGACTGCTAGTAATTCCAGCCACACGAGAACCAGAACCTTCATACGTCCATGCACATATTACATACACATGGTTAGAAATAGTCAAGTTAATAGCTGGGCTGTGGTGGTACACACCTTTAATCCCAGCACTTGGAAGGCAGAGGCAGGTGGATCTCTGTGAGTTTGAGGCCATCCTGGGGTCTACAGAGTGAGTTACAGGACAGCCAGGGCTTCACGGAGAAATTCTGTCTTGAGAAACAAATAAACAAAATAGTAAAGTTAAGTCATAAAAAAGAAAAGAAATACTGTCTGGGCAATTTTTATGGTTTTGTATACCAGCTAAAAATTTAATTAGAATTACAAAATGCAAGGTAGAACATTTCAAGTTGTTCGGTGAGGGGAAGTTGGGATGGAAGTGGTTCCAGGTAGTGAAGGGAGATGATATTTTAATGTGTTGATTGTGTTTGATTTTAGGATCTCCTTTTGCATTTATGTGGCCATGTAGGAAGGGAACGCTAATTGTGGAGACAAACTTGGACTCTTGTTCTGTATGGTCTCTTTTAGGCTGGATTCATCTCGTTGCTAGTGTGGTATCGTTCCTGTTTTTCACAGACATGCTGATCTACTGGATCCACAGGGGCCTGCACCATAGACTGGTCTACAAGGTAGCGTCATTTAAAGGGCAGAGAAGGGGGAAGATATCACACATTTCAGTATTATAAAGTCTGTACTCTAGACTGTAGGGCTTCCTTTTGCTTGTATTAAATACCCAAGAAGCTCTCCTGGTCGTCATCATAGGGTCTCTGTGCATTTTATTTATGGTTTCCTTCATGGACTTGGAGGGCCTGTTGTACAGTTCTAACTCTGGGAGTAAAGAGGAAGTGAATTCCAGTTAGGCCATATCTGTACCAGGAGTGAAAGCTATGTTTGCATATGGCTCTAACCGTATCCTTTTTCTCCTCAGCACATACATAAACCTCATCATGTTTGGAAGATCCCCACTCCATTTGCAAGTCATGCTTTTCACCCTGTGGATGGCTTCCTCCAGAGTCTACCTTACCATATATACCCCTTTGTCTTCCCACTGCACAAGGTGGTCTACTTAGGGTTATATGTCTTGGTTAATGTCTGGACAATTTCTATCCACGACGGTGATTTTCGTGTCCCCCAGGTCTTAAGGCCGTTTATTAATGGGTCAGCTCATCACACAGACCACCACATGTATTTTGACTATAACTACGGACAGTATTTTACACTGTGGGATAGAATTGGGGGCTCTTTTAAACATCCTTCCTCCTTTGAAGGGAAAGGACCCCATAGTTATGTGAGGAAGATGGCAGAAGGAGAATTCAACAGCCTTGCAGAAAATGGCTGTAAAAGCGAAAAACTGTGCAATGCAGAATTTGCAAAGACTAAGTAGATTATTGCCCAACTATTAAGTACTTTAAATAAGGAAATAATCTACACACAGCCAAGATACATAGCAAATAAGTGGTGTTATTTGACCCTCAGCATTGCGTGTTGTGCTGAGGAGCAGTCCTGACAAGAAACTGAGGGAAGATGCTGGGAGCACCAAGATTGTAATCTCGTGGCTAATGTGTCAGGCATTGGCCCAGGGACAGTTTGTGTCTTTGCAGGCCAGCAGATCCGCAGCCTGTGCAGCCCCAACAGCAACTTTAAATAAGGTAGAAGATAATCTATGGAAGGAGCTAGTCTGTGTTCTTTTGCCTTAATCCACTCATATACATTAAGGGAAAAATCCACTGTGCTTAACAATACTGAGACTAGCCAAGAAATACTAACATGAAGATGGCTCCTGTCCCAGGAGCGGCTGCCTCTGCAGTGGCGGTGGAGGACTTGCAGGACTTTGTTCAAATAGGAGCATCAGCCCGAACTATCTGATACACGAGTGGCTATGTATATGGTTGATTTAATGGCTGGTTAGTAAGATTATATTATCTTCTTATACATAGGTGCCTCTGGAGCGTTATCAGATTTGAATAATGAATAAATACTGGTAATTGTTTAAATGTCAGCTCTTCATGATTCAATCCAGATATGAGATTACTTAACTGAAGATCTCGATGCGTGTCGTTTAAAACTACTGTTTACTAAGCCTGCAGACACGACTCCAGATAGTGCTTGCTATCAACTTGGGGCACCCAGGTGGCACATCTCTTTTTAATAAAGTGGATGCACTGTGCTTTTATGTATTTCCAAGTTACAAAGCTGACTTTTGACATGAAGGGAATAACTGCCAAATACTTAAGTCTACCTGAGATACTCTTTGAAACCTCATCCTCCATTTCTTCCCCTTCCTACTGCTGAAAAAAAAACTCTCAGCCCCATGAAGAAAGGTGGGTGCTGGAAGATAAGTGTATTGGTGTAAACCTATTCTATTGGCTGTTTATGCAAAAACCAATAAAAGTTGATCATGACTGCTGTTAGCCACTTAAACGTTATAGCACAACACATCCTTTGTTTAAATTAGTGTCACTCTGAAGACAGAGGTGATGTCGGTTGTAAAAGCTGAGAGCTCCCCAGATGCCCAGGGTCAGACTGCTGGACGTGAGAGTTACTACAAGGATCTCTCACTCAGCAAACCCGTTCTCATTTGCTAGTTGAAATTATCAAGTGCTCTGAGGGAGTAGAAATGGAAATACTCTCTGGGTAAGAATCTAGATTTCCTTTTTCCTGGAGATATAACCACGACCCCTGCTTCCGAATACATAAGCATCACTAAGATGAATCCCTCGCCCAACTCTTAGCAAAGGGATCCTCAAGATACACTGTTTGATACTACATCAAGAAATGGAACATCCCCCCCCCCCCAGAATGGAACATCTCCATCATCCCTTCTCCCCAAGGCTCAGGGAACATCAAGGAAGAATCCAAGGTGAGGGGAGAATACTGTGAGACTCTGAACATGTGAGACCATTGTGCTTATGATCTCACTGTAACTGTCTGTCTGCACACCATCCAAGCAGTGAACATTCCAGCGTGGATGGGGTGGAGGGGCTCCCAAGGTCCCTACTCTAGATGGGGAGCTGTTGACAGCTGATGGCTGCTAGGGAAGGGAGAGTCTGTTTGCCGTGGTACACTCTCCAAGTTGCTTTTGTGCCAGTGGGTGGCCCTGTACCTCTGAGGCTAGGGGCAGCTCTAATTAGACTCTGGCTTATAAAGAAGAAAAAGCAAATATGAAATTGGGAGAGAGATTGGGAGAAGTTGGGGGTAGGAAGGATGGTGTGGATACGATCAAACTGCATTGTGGATGTGTATGAAGTAAAGATTAGCTAAGTAGAATTTCAGAGGCAAACCTGGGAAGTCATCTTCAGCTTCACCTCAGCAGTTGCTGCTAGGAGCCTTGGAGTGAGGACGAGTGGGTCACAGCGGGTGCGCTTTACAACCTTGCCCCTCATAAAAGATGAGCCACTGCCCCCAAGTAGGGTCAAGCACAGGGAACGGCAGCTTCTGCTTCCTGGCTTCAGCGATGAAGTCCTCATTGGGAGTGTGGTGGAGGCGACCTTCCCCTTCCCACTGGAGTGTGAAGAACATCGAGCTGAGTTACAGGAATATAAAAGTAAAATTGAAAACAAGACGTCGCTCACTGTGAATTATCTTTAATGAGGTAAAATAGCTAGTATTTTTATTGTTGCAGCATCCTTTTTCAAAGCATGTCATAAGCCAGTCTACAGTAAAATTTAGAAACAAAATAGAAGCCGGTCCTCACTCCCCTCCCTCCCCAAACAGAATACACTTCGCAAGGACAGGAAGTGTATGATCCAGGGTTAGTGGGCTTGACCACCAGGGCAGGGTTTGGTATCAGAACAAAAATATTCATAAAAATTTGTTTAAATAATTTGCTTTGTGAAGATAATTGTTCAGGGGACAGATGTAGCCTAATGGTAGAGTGTGTGCTTAGCTTGTATGAAGTTCTCAGCTTCATCTCCAGCCTGGCAAAAATGTTTTCTTCCTAAATCTCTAAAGTAATCTAAGTGCAATAGACTTTAAAAAAAAAAAGTTATATTCCAATTTCTTTAACTCCTAAGTTGAGCCTGTCAGATTCTTCTGAACGTGCAACCATTTGTCCTTTTTATAATGAGATTTTTTTAAAACTTGGTAAGAGTCTTAACATTTTGATTCAGTCCCCTGGTCAGACATGGGTTTGGGTACCCATTTCTCAGACACCACAGCTGAACGGTTGCAGGCATCAGAAGTTAGTCTTTTGACTTGGAGCCCTCTGTGCCCTCTCACGGAGCCAGCTTATCTCATAGGCTTCTGTTAATCTCCATTACTTAGGTCTCTTTCTTTTGATATTGTAATTTGACCCAGCCATTCATTTGATAAAAAGTTGACCCCCTAACATGCTACTAAAGAAACGGATAGAAATTTAGCATACATCCAGCCGGTGGTTCTTGTCTGTATGCTGCTTGCTTTCCTAAAGTTACATGCGCCTGTCCTAATTGTACAGTTCAGCCTTAACATTTAAATACTAGTGCCGCCCTCCCCGGCCCCCACATCAGGCAGAACATGTCCTTCACCAGGGCGTGCGTTGTCTCTCTCTGCAGTTCCCCCAACCTCAGGTAACCACTGATCTACTCTGTCCCTGGGGATTAATTTTGTCTGTTCTAGAATTTCACTTAAATTCAATCGGATGAGACATACTTATGTGTTGAGCTGCTTTTTTTTTCTTTAGCTTAACATGTTTTGACATGTGTGCTGTTGTATTTATCAATAGTTCATCCCTTTTAATTGATGAGTGGTGTTCCTATTACAACATTATACTGAATACTGTACTACTGTTGGCAGATCTGTGTATCTGTTGATGGATATTTGGGTTATTTCCAGTGTGGAGACACTTTGAATAAAGCTACCATGGACATTTGTGAACAGATCATTGTGTGGAACTGTGTTTTTATTTCATTTTGTTGTTATTTCCTCTCTCCCTCTCCCTCCTCCCTCCTTCCTTCCCTCCCTCCCTCCCTCCCTCCCTCCCTCTCTCCCTTCCTCCCTCCCTTCATTCCTTCTGTGTTTTCTGAGACAGGGTTTCTCTGTTGTAGCCGTAGCTGTTCTTTCACTTCCTTAATGCTTTATAAGGAAAATGTTGAATTTTAGTTAATGGCAACTTGACAGCATTCGTCTTTCCTTGTTACTGCATTTCACGTTCTTCCAGGACATCTTCACCTCCCCCACAGCCCGGAAGCTGTGGAAAGATTCTGTTGTCATTGGGCGGTTTTTGTTTTTTGACAAGATTTCACTCTGTGACCCTTGCCTCCCTTCCTTTCTCTTCCTTTTCCTTCCCTTGTGGTTAAAAGTTCATTCAGTTCCGTGGCTGTGACTAAGGTGAGGCACATTCCCCTCCATTCTGGGGTGTGACTGGTAGTCGTCTGGTGATGTTGGAAGTTTCGGTCCATGGTTATGTGGCTCTGTTGGGCTCTGGTGAGATAAAAGATCATGCCAGGGAGCCTGTAAGGTGCAAAGCTGCTTGCCTCACTGTGGCCTGAAAGCACAGAGCAAATCCAGTCGTTTCGGTGGGCAGAAGCCCCTTTAAGTTGTCAGCTTTTTTCTTCAGATTTGATGCACTATTTTTCAAGAAATTTGTTCCCTTTGCTTAAGTTAAAATTTTTCTGCCACGAACTTATTTGAACATTCCCCTATTAGCATGTCAGCAGTGCATGCTAATACTTAACTCATTGTAGTACTGATTGGTGTTCGGTTTTGTTTCTGTTCTTTTGTTTGTTTGTTTGATCAGTCTGAGAGGGATGTTTCTGGAGGTGTTTACCCATGAGGCATTGTGCAAGTTGGATGCTTCACGGAGTCACTTTGCACAGTGCGCGCCCATGCTGAGTGCCAGGGAACACGGTTGAAACACCGTAGTTCAGCTTCAAGCTACTGTGCCTTATAAACCGCAGTGCTTACAGTGCACACAAAGCCTTCTGCTCGGACACATGATGGCCTGTGGAGAGCAAAGACGCTCAGTGTGTTTCTCTTGTCACCCCTCTGCATGTGACTATCAAATTAGTGTGAATTTTGTCAAAATGTTTGATTCAAAAGTTGCCGTTTGATATGCTGACTTGAGTGTCATAAAGATTGCGAAATGAATTTGGGCTTCGGATTAGAACAGAATTACTAACAATTTCTGAAATAGCCCTAAATGTACTTGGACTGGGTATTTATGCATCTCCGCGTTGAGGACTATAAAATCAAAGTGTCAGGGCTGGAGAGCAGGCTCAGCGGGCTCAGTGTCAGGGCTCTTCCCGGGGACCTAAGCTTGGCTGCCAGCACCACTGCTGGGTGGCTCTCAGCCCCCTGTAGCTCCTGCCTCAGGGAATCCGACACTCAGTCCTGATCTCCTGAGAATTTACTCACACAGACACACACACACACAAATAAAATCAGTAAATAAGATCAGAATATCAGTCGCAGGATCAACTTCTCAGCTAGGATTTAATTATTCATGTAAAAATAAATAAGTACATTCATGTCATTAGCACAAACATTTGTTTTTTCTTTCAATAAGTGGAAAAATTATACCTAAACCAACAATTATTCTAAACCAACAATTCTATTAAGTGAATTTCTTTATGGCTTATTGTTAATAGATACTTGGTTTGTCTGCATATTTTATATAGCTGTAAACTCTAGGCCACATAAGAATTTCTTTGGTGGAAAGGGTCTAGGAGCGGAGGAACTTAGGGAGTCCTGACTTAGTTCACGTTCTAAAGTGAGGTCAATGCTATAAACATCAAACATTTTTCAGAGATCTGCTCTCCATCTCTTTCCAGCCCTTGAGAGGACCCACACTCGACTCTGGAGGATGAAGCATTCGGGACACCATTCAGGGAGTAAGAGCAGGTCTCAACTCCAGAGCTGAGAAATAAAATTCCATTTTCAGACTTCTTACAGGAAAACTGAGAGTAACTAGCGGGGCCCTCAAAAGTCCACCTCTAAGGAACCCCCCACAGTGTTCAATAAAGACACCACAATAAACGAAAGGAGTTAAAGTCTGAGGGTTAAGAAATCTACTCACAACACATTCTTTCCTTGTCTCTTCTTTCTTATTCTTTATAACTCCTATTGCAGAAGTTCCCAGTAATATATACCCCATAACCAGCAATTCCCCAGCCTTAGCAGGGTCCAGGGCTGAAATTCTTTTGCCCCATAAAAATCAGATAAGAGTTTTTACACATACACACACACACACACACAGAGAGAGAGAGAGAGAGAGAGAGAGAGAGAGAAGAGGAGGGAGAGAGAGAGAGGGAGAGAGGTATGCGGCTAGTGCATAATGACTTAATGAATTCCTTAATGGAGAAGGTTATTTAAGAAAGGAATTAAATCATCATGGAGTTCTAGAGGGGAAGGCTAGTGTGCTATACTGTCTTTTTAGGTGGTTAGAGAAAGAGATAAAAGGTTTATTTTCAATAAAATTATGAAGAAGGCATGGATTGTATTTTAAGTCAGCGCACTGCCTTTTTCCCCCAGCATGCATAGAGGATATAGGGTAACCAGGCAACCTGCGTAAACAGTTGGGGAAACTCCTGATCTCATTAGCACATTCAGCAGATGCTGCAATTTCTATGGGCCTAGGTCTGGAGTTTACACTTATTGCTCTAAGTGGTAGAAACAAAGAAGAGATCCAGGCCTCTAAATTTTCTGTTCTGGGGTTTGCTGTTATCAAATATGCTGATCGTGGGCATTGTGAGTCTGTGTCTGGTTGCTGTTAATTATCTCT
Source organism: Myodes glareolus (assembly GCF_982192425.1). NCBI lineage: Eukaryota > Metazoa > Chordata > Mammalia > Rodentia > Cricetidae > Myodes > Myodes glareolus. Next base: position 70,942,684 of record NC_142029.1, on the reverse strand, counting down.
TCTTCTGTCCTTGAGAGTCAAATACAAGCAGTACATTTCCTGAACTAAAATAGTCAGTAAACTGGAATGAAGGTGAGCGTAAGGAGTTAGGAATCTTTTAAGTGAGGTAAAACCAGGGCATTGTATTCTTCTATCTATCTGAGCAGCTATGAATCAGCCAGTAGAACAAGCAGTAATGTTATGTCCTTGGATCCCTGTGAATATCTTAAATGGAATGCTCTTGCCTTGACGCTAAACACTGACCAAATGCCTGTTGATTGCAGGAAGGCAGATCTCTGCATTTACCTAGGAGAGAGGAACGAAGGCCTGTCAATGGGAAACTGTTTTCACACATAGCTAAGGGAATGTGATCAGTAAGTCCCAAAGGCATAGGAAACAGTTCTGAACTGTGAGAATCAATTCCCAAATGTGTAACAGAAGAGGAGTCAGCTACAGAGAAAATCTACAGCAAAAAAACCCAGCCACTTTATTCAGAAAGCAATAACACCAAAAAGCCCTGCCTTTTAGTTTAACCTTTACCAAAGCCTCTGACTCTGATAAGTTGGTTGCTCATGAAAAGATGGCTGAGCAGTATTGTGGTTTGTAGCATGACGTGTGCCTGTGATCCCAGAACTTTGGAGGTAGAGGCAGGAGGATCAGATGTTTAAGGTCATCCTTCGCTATAAAAGGAGTTTAGGGCTAGTCTAGAATATATGAAACCCTATCTCAAATAAATTAAAACAACAAAAACAAGCCAACACTCCAGATATTCTGTGGCAGGAACACAAATGGACTAAGGTTCCAACTTCAAGATTTGCTGATTTTTCTTAGTCGTTTGTCTTTGGGCTCATCAGGTTTTTTTCTCCCCTCCCAATTATTTTACTTTTCAATTGCTCATTTCCCTCTTTGGTGCTAAAATGGAGGCTCTGATCCCTGATTTAATCTCCTTTTGCTTTTAAAAATATAAACATTTGATGCAATAAAGTCCTCTCAGAGGACTGCTGTGGCTGTGGCTCACACGCTTTTGTTCTCGACTTGGGATTTCTGTTTCTGTGGGATTTCTCTTTTCACCCAGAGGTGTGGTGGGTGTGCATTGCTTCTTCATCTGGGCCAGAAGTGTGGCTCCCACAGTGGCTTTCCTGACTCGTTTCAGACTCGGCATGGTACGCTGCGGTCTCGTGTGAGACTTAGAAGGTAGAAGTGTGGCAGTGACCCTCTTTAGGTCTTGAGAGGAAGATGGAACTATTTAGAAAACTCCTCACTTGACTGCCATTGCCTCCTCACTTGTCTGGCCCCACAATGCCTGTAGTTCTTGTCTCATCCTGTTCAGCTTCTCCAAATTCTGGGTTCGCTCTGTGTGTGACCCTACAACAGTGAAGGGTCTGGCGCCTAAAGAAAAGAAGTCTCGCCTCAAGGTTGAGGCTTAGTAATGCCAGAGAGATAACTCGGGTTGAGAGAGCTTGCTTTCTTCTAGAGAAGTCCAGTTCCCACCCCCCAAGTCAGGCACCTTACAACTACCTATAACTTCAGCTCCAGGGCATCTGTGGGCACCTTACACACACACACAAATAAAAAATAAAAAAAATTTTTAAATAAATTTTAGGTCGAGGCTTTCAGGGGAAGATTAAGGATGTATCCAACTAAACCCCAAGCTCCAACTTGTCCCTTCCTGACGTTCGTCTTTCCTTCCTGCCCTGCTCTGTGTCTCTGGCTTCCAGTGTCTGATGCAGGACGGCGAGGACCTTGGCTTGTCCTAGTCAATCCCTGCTGCTCTGATCCACACTGATGAAGAGTTTCACACTGAAACAGAATCCAGAGGTCAGCATCTTCAGAACTGTTCCTCCCTGTACTGTGGGTTCACTGATGCTATCGAACCTGAAAGTCATCCACACCCTTTTTCCAAGTCAGAGGGATGCTGGAAGTTCATGATAAGCAACAGCAGAACAGTTAAAGCTCACCTACGGAGGACGGCCTATGAGATGGCTCGTGGATGTAGGTGATGGTTACCAGGTGTGGCAGCCTGAGCTCTTTACCAGGTCTAAGTGGCGGAAGGAGAGAATCAACCCTCACGAGTTGGCCCCTGACACACGCACACACACTTCGTTGTTGTTTTTTTAAGATTCCCTATAGAATTCTATAAAGTGCCTACAGGAAAGGCTTTAGAGGAATATGTACATACTGCGTTTAACACTTTAGTGGAAACAGAGACAGAGTTGGTTGGTTGTTCCTAAGTGTACTGAGAAGCTGAAGAAAATAAATGAGAGCTCATGACCTTTAACTCCTAGTTCAGGGCCTGGTTAAGACACCCCAAAGCTTCAGTAATTATTCTAAAATAGAACCATATCTCCTACGGTTTACAAGATCGAGCTTTTAGGAAACTCACTCAAATTTAAGTTCTACTGATAGCCAATTGGACTCTGAGCTATGGCATTGGTTGGTATGGTAGTCTGAATGAGATGACGCCATTAAGTGGCAGGCATTTGTATATTTGGTCCCAAGTTGGTAGCTATTTGGGTAGGCTTAGGAGGTGTGGCCTTACTGGAGGAGGTGTGTCACTTGGGGTGGGCTTTGAAGCTTCAAAATACTCAAGCGCTTTTGAGCTAGCTCTCTCTGCTTCCTGTTTGTGAATCAAGACTTGGGATCTCAGCTGCTGCTCCATCACGTGCCTGCCTGCTGCCCTGCTCCCCATCTTAATGGTGATAGACTCATCTCTCTGTAACTGTGAGCCCCAAACAAACCCTTCCTTTTATAAGTCGCCTTGGTCATAGTGTTTTATTATAGCAATAGAAACCTTGACTAACACAGTCAGGAAGGGGTAAAAAGTTAGCAGTGGCCAGGGATTGTCTAATCAATTTATATGAAGCTGGGGACTCTGCTCACTTCTTTCCAGCAGTGGAAGAGTTCCCTGAAGAAACAGTGTTTTGAGGTATTACTGTTTAGTCAAAGGAGACGTAACATAAAGTTGACGAGTTCAGTATTGGCTCAGTACTCATGGTTAGGCGCTGAGCATCTCCGACCCTGCATATAACTCCCCTGTCAAATACCAGCTTTGTGTACTCATGCATCAGGACACATTGACTGGATAGAAAGAGGAAACACCTATGTCATCTGACGTCAGCCCCAATTTGTGGCTGCCCTTGTTCCATATTTAATCTGCTAACCAAGGCACTTTTGTCTTTTAAAAATTAAACTCCCCTTCGGAGATGAGGGTCTTGGAACTGTTCAACTCTAAACCTGTCTCCTTATGTGGAAATCCCTGTGACTCATCATGGGGTGAATCACTAGCATCTTACCCCTTCTTTGATGATCTTTTATGGAATCACATCATGGGAAATTCACATAGGACACCGGTGTCATTGCAAGGTCAATTTTCAGTTTGCAGCACAGCAAACCATGTGAAGCTCCCAGGTCTGTTCCCCAGTGTGACATGGTGAACTCATAAGCCTGAATGGTAACTGTGGAGAAGGCCAGTTCCTTGTAAAGAAACGATGGTTAATATCTGCTGTCAACCCGACAGGCTCTAAAATCGCTGTGGAGGCAAGTTTCTGAGTGTGTCTCTGGAGGAGTGTCTGGATTAGACTCACCAAGGCAGAAAGACGCACTATGGCTGACTACACCATTTCGTGGGCTGAGATCTGGAATAAAGAGAAACTGAGCCAAGTATAGCATGGCTCCTTGCTTCCTGACTGTGGATATAATGTGACCAGCCAGCCTTCTGTTCCTGTTCCCATATCTCCCCTGCTGTGACGGAATGAGCTCCTTGAACTGAAACCAGAATAATTTTTTCTTCCCTTAACTTGCTACTTGGTCACTGCAAATTGGGAAATTTGCTAAACGCCACACTGATGGGAGGGAGGCTGCCTCCTGTTGTTTGCTTGGTTTGCAGTGCTGCTGCTGTGGAAAAAGCAATTCCCTCAGGGGCAAGCTCACTGAGTGGCTACAGTGGCTACAGGTAACCCTTCCATGATTCTGTCCCTAGTTCCAGTCTATAGGGAGCTAAGGAGTTTCCCAGGCTCCTGGAGTAGGAGCTGGCTGGGAAGTTCCCATTCCTTTTGGAGAGACTAGCATCCAGGTACTTGAATAGTAATTAGAAGTAGGTGTGCAGGGCTAGGGAACGGCCTATGGTGGCCCAGGTGCAGAGCTTGGAGAGCTATAATTCAGGGGAAACCCACAGCAGTGCTAGACAGCCAGTCCTACCAGCTCACTGATTGATTACAACTTCTGGGGTGTGGAGAGCTGGAATATTATCATTCCAAAGCAGATTATTTTGGGCTATCTTTCTGCCCCTCCATTGCTTATCTATGTACTATGGAAACAGACCACTAGCTTCTACCAGCCTTCAGGACAGGAATGCCATCAGATAGTCTGAGTCCCCTAAAACAGATCCCCCCCCCCTTGGCTATGACACACTTATCTGATGTTCCCACCAACTTATTCTAAAAGTTCTTTATTTATGACTTTCTTTGTTCTGTTGCTATGGGAACTTTCTAAAACTGTTGCCACATTGGGGCACAGTATTCGTGGTAACATGAAACTGTGTTCTTGGACCATAGGCACTTATATTTAGTTCCAAAATAAATTCTGTCTTGTTCTCCTTGAGGTGGGAGCTAGGGACGACCCCACGTGGTGTTTCCCCTCTTCCTCTTGTCTTCTTTCTCAAGCACTCTGTCCAGAAGCCATCAGATGGGCTCAAGGCAGGAAGACATCCAGGTTGGAGAGATCCTGGCGTGGGAACCACAGCCCCAACACACTGATGGGAGCTTTGGACTGCATGTTCCATTCGATATACTCGCTCCATTCCCAGACCAATAAGGCTCTGTAAAATACACGCAAACTGACCTTAGAAAAACGAGTAAGACAGACTCCGGGGTGTCACTTCCACTGTGACAGCTGAGGACGCCGTCACTGAGGAGGTAACATTGAACCTGACTCCTGGGAGGAAGCTAGAGCATAGGTCCCGTGGGGGACAGAGAATTAGAGCATATCCAGGGCAGGTCATTGGTGTGCCTAAGGAAGAAGGAGGCTGCCCTACCCTGAGGCCTCTGGGGGCTGGAAAGTTATAAAAGAAGGAGGAGGCGTTTATAAAGACAGAGGCAAGGCCAAAGGAACAAGATGAGTTCAGGTTGCCTGGAACATAGAACAGTGTACGCAAGACCTGTGTGTGAGAGTGTGTGAGAAGCGTCACACTAGTGTCATATCCTGAGACAAAGCACTTGGTCTTAATGTGGTCCCTGTGTAACCGTCTTAATGTCGGCCTCTATGGGTCTTTGTCTTCTACTTGTCAAAGAGCGAGCCACATTTTCTGCCTCCATAACCCACGAGACATTGACTATATGAACAAATACTTTTGGAGGGCTATTTTACAGTTTCTTTGAAAGGCTAGGCTGAGAACACACGTGGATTCTTGGGGGACAGTCTCTGAAATGTGTTCTTTCCGGTGGGTTTTTCTCCGTTGTTTTTGTCTGGATTTGGTACTGTCCCCCGGCAGAAGCGGAGCACTTCCTAGAATCAAACTGTAGGTGGCGCAGTTAGACTTTTCTCAGGTTGGAGCCATAAAAGCAAGCGCGTCCACATTTCACGTCTAGACAGAGGACGTGCATGGAATCATAAAACCTTCAGACTGGAGGGATCCGGAAAGGTCATCTGCTCCCTCTCTTGTCTTTAGAAAACCTGACTCCTAAATCAGTTCTCTACTGTGCACCTTTCAACCGTGGTTAAAGCGCCCTTGCTCATGCTTGGCTCAGCAACAGCCAAACCCGCAGAACAACACAGCCCCAATAAAACCCAACATGCGTGTGCGCACATCTCTTTCATGGGGATAAAACTGGGTCGGTGGGCTGCTGTAGGTCACCAGAGCATCTTACTTCCTTGTCATAGTTGAGTAAAGGATGCCTTTGCTTAGCAGGGAACATTCTGTTTATCTGAGATGGGGACTTACAGATATTTTAGGTCCAGAGGGATACACGGGGCTCAGGCGGGGAAGATGATTACCACCGGGCAAGTAGCATTCTCAACAGCAGGAATAAGAACCAGTAGTGCAAGATTTAGAAAGAAACAACGTCTCCAAAAGCTTGGATAAGACCCAGGAGAGGTTTGCCGAAAGACTGGTCGAGTCCAGGGGGCTAAGTGCCTCCATATCTATTTTTTTTTCTAATTCAAATGAACTTTTCTTGCTGTTTCTTTCCTTGTGGTGGTAGGGACAGAATCCAGGACCTCACACATGTTAGAGAAGTGCTAAATCTAAGAATTAATGATACCATGTTTAGAAATACAGTAAACGTGTTTTTGGATGTTGAGGAATTCTGCTTTCATGTTTTTCATCAACCCTAATATAGGCTTTAGAGTGTGGTGTGGTTTTGCAGAGAGTCTGAAGGAAAACACAATAGGGGGGAGTTGTTTGAATCAGACGGTAGCTCTGGTTTTTTGTTTTGTTTTTGTCCCCCCCCCCCGATTAAATGCTCACGCTGTATCTTATAGCAGCAGAACAACACTGTTGTCTTTGACAGTGGCAGCTTCTTCCTTCTAATCTTATAAAATTGTCCAACCACTGCATGAAGGAGTAGATCAGTCTTGAAACAATAGTTAATTACAAACAGGAGATCACAGGCTCACTGGGGGAACCCACAGAGGGCTTAGTCTCTCTGACTAGAGGTTGGACCTGTTCTTACTCCTTCAAGGTTATGACAGGAGGTTTGGCCTAAGGTCTAACTAAGGATGTTTTAACCTAGGGTGTGGTTACTTGGTGTTTTGGTTATTAAGAAGGTAATTACTTTGTTTGTTCCTTGTATTATGGTAAAAGAGTCTCTTGCCTTCCCCTTCCTCTTTGCGTCGGGTATATTAAGGCTATGAGAAATAAACATGAAGCAAATCTCAGGATTTACTGGATGCCCTCCTGACTCTATCAGCTGTCTCTTGTCTATTTCCTTCTTAATCCTAATGCTTCCCTCCAAACGCAGACAAATAAGCTGGGTGAGACCTGGAAGTCGTTGCCCAGATGCAGGGCATGACAAATGGCCCTTCATATAGGGCTCATGACAGTCCACCCTATATAGGTCTCAAGCACAGAAGCCTGGATAAGAGGCTATTGAATATTTTGGTAAGAGATGTACAGAAGTTCTGTGAGAAGTCAGCAGGACCCAACACAGCCAGAAGAATGTTCTCGAACAGGTGGCGAAGGGTCAAGGCAAAAGGACTGGATGGAGGAAAATTCAGGGTTTGAAGAGAATATGGACCATTGAAGATACTGAGGGTAGTTCATCATGGCTGAATGGAAAGTTCTGGAAGGCTGGATAAAAACAGAGGCTGCAGAACAAGGTGAGATTGGATTCTGAAGGACTCTGTTGGCCCAGGAAAGAGGTGGCTTTTTCCTAGGAGCATGAAAGACCCTGAGAAGGGTATCTGGGGAGGTGATCAGAGTAGAGGGGTTTATGAGAAATTCTTACGGACTGTTGAGGCAAGCATGGGAAGATGGTTGGGGTCAGAGATTTGAGAGAAGCAGTGTGCAGCCAAAGTCTAGGCAGTGAGCAGGGCTGGGGAACAGAGCCAGGACCAGCATCTTCAGCAGTCTCTAAGCGCCAAGCAGAAGAGACTCCAGTAATGAATCCTGCCCAGAAGTAACCAGAGAAGCGGAGAGACAGCGAGAAGTACACAGTGTTTGTGGGAGCGCAGAGCCTGGAGTGGGGATCCGGTTCAGATGGGGTGTGGTTTGAAAAGCTTGGGGGATGTTTATGCACTGACTGCAGGCTGGAGAGAGGACTGGAGAAAGCTAGATAAAGGCCCGCAGCTGCAGAGACCAAGGACCGTCCCTGAGGAAGGCGTGACTGTGGAGGAAAGGGGGCGTGACTTTAGTGGCAGAGGGCAGCCCCGGGGTCATTTTTATTTTCTCTGTGAGCACACAGGTTCTAGGGGGAGCCTTCTCCTCTCTGTTGAAGAGGGTGTGTAAAATAGTATGTATGAAGTGGTGAGGGGACTAGAAAATTCTGAACATACCATTTGTTTTTGGAAATTAAAATATCACATCATTCACATCCCTTTCTTTTCTCCAGCTCACCCCACCCCCAAAATGTTGTGTTTTTAAAACCCATCTTGGCAATTGGAATTCACTGCTGAGGCAGGATATAACTTTCCTCTCAGTGTGTAAGATGTTCCCCCGACAGTTGATGACAGATACGTATGCTGAAGGCAGAAGTTCAAGCTAAAACTTCATGCCTTGCTCTAATAAACATTTTTATGATCAAACCTAATGGTGAGGTGTATTAAAACAATTCATTCGAGACATGGTATAGGCTTAATTTTTTTTTAAAAAAAAATCTGGACAGTTGAATGAATACATAACCACTAATTGCAGTGGGATGGCATGAAAATCAGATAGCTTAATAAACTTTATAGATCTGAATGATAATTAACACAATAACCTGAACTTAATTAGATACTTGTATTAAATGCTGGCACTAAGCAGCCGCTTTCCTTGGTACCCACTTTAAGTGTATACGAAATATCGCAGCATGGTCCAATAAGGGCAGACACAAAGAGAGCTAATGACATTTGGAGAAATTAAGCGGGATAAATAAATCCCACTGAATTCATGTGGAGCCTACCGTGGGGGAGGGGCTGGCCCAAGCAAGCACACCCTTTCCCTAGTCTCAGTGTCTCAGTGCAGGAATGCCGGATCCAGTGATCTGAAACCCACGGAGTAAATTACTGGAAGGCAGCATCCTTTTCTGGGGTATTATTTTGGAGAAGAGGAGCCCTCCTGCCCCTGGAGAGGGAACCAGGAAGTACCAGGAAGCCTCCGCCAAGGCCAGAGCTGGAGTTCTGCTTGCAGTAGCTCAGACTGTAATTTTGTTTCTTCCCTAGCCAGGTTCATAGACAGGAAAAGGGGGAATGTCTGCAGAAAACTCCCCTCCAGTTCTCCACTCCAGCCCACCAGCCTCGGTTGAGGTAAACTTGACACTTAGGAATACTTAAGAATGAAGAAGCTACCCCACCGTTTTCCTCTCTCCAGCCAGCTGCACACCCCCCCCCCCCCTGCCCCTTTGTCTTCATTGTGCTGGGGCTTGAATCACACCGTTCTATGCACACATTCTACAGGGCACTACAGCACATCATCCTCTTAGAGGTGGGCTACTGGGGCTAGGGAATGGCTTCCTTGGAAAGTGCTTGCTGTTCAGATGTGAGGGCCTGAGTTTGGATCCCCAGGGCCCATGTTAAAAAAAAAAAAAAAAGAAAAAAAAGAAAAAGAAAAGAAAGAAAGAAAGTAGCCAGCCATGGATGTGCACGCCTTTAGCCCCAGCACTCCAGAGACAGAGGCAGGTGGACTCCTGTGAGTTCCAGGCCAGCCTGGTCTACAGGAGCTAGTTCCAGGACAGGCTTGATAGCTACAGCAAAACCCTGTCTTGAAAAACCAAAAAAAAAAAAAAAAAAACCAAAAAAAAAAAAAAGGAAAGAAAGAAAGAAAAAAGAAGAAAAGAAAAAGAAAAGAAGAAAAGAAAAGTAGCATATACCTGGAACCCATAGTGATATCAGCTTCTGGTTTCCATACTCAACACAGACACACGTGGACATACACTTATGTATACACAAAACACACACACACACATTTATGTTCACATACACAAACAGGAGTGTGATTGTGTTGCCCAGCATGGCCTCCAGCTCGTGAGTTCAAGTGGGCCTCTACCTCAGCCTCTCTGGTAGCTGGAACTACAAGAACAAGCAAATGCTACCATGTGTAATATTCTGGCTCTTGAAGAGACAAGCCACGCCCACTCCCTCCCTCCTTGCAGTCTCTGCCCCACTCTCCTCTCTTCCTCTTTCCTCTCTGGGAGAGGCAGCTTCCCCCCCTTTTCTGTCTCTATTCCCTTTTCTCTTCCTTCTCTCTCTCTCACCCCCTTCTTCCCTTTTTCCTTCCCCTTTATAACCCAACTAATAAATATCCAGTTCTATTCTGTATGATGTGCTGTCTATGTGCCTCCCACCCGCAGCCTGCTCACACTGCTCGCTGGGAACCAGCCACCTTGGTTTGTGGACCTGCTGCCACCGGGACCCCGAAGCAAGCTGCCGGGGACCCACTGCAAATCCAAAGACCATGGCCTTTCCCTTTTCTGTTTTCTTTTAAATTCAAGCTTCAACTTTATGTGTTTATTTATTGATTTGCTTATTGCAACTGCTTAGTTATATCACTGATGCACAAGCCTCTGTACATATTTATTGTGTACTGTTGGATGAATTTGGATGTATTACCACAATCGATAAAGACACATCTGTCTTTTCCAACAACTATCGATATCACCCAGAGTCAAAGTAAAAACGTCCCCTTCCCCAGTTCCTCAGGAATCATGAGCCTTGAATTACATAGGCCCATACTGACCATCCTAAGGCCTGAAGACTCTGACCCTCCTCCACCCTACCCACCCCAGGCCATATTTCAAGTTAAGACCCAGAGGCTGACTGATATTGGATATTGTTGGAGGGTTCAGCAGTGACCACCAAGATGGCTGCACTCATCACAACCTGCGACCTTCCTACTTCTTCCTACTCTTGTGAAAATCTTTCCCAAGGGAAGACTTTCCTAGGTTGCCCATTCTTGTCTCTTTGTGGTATGGCTGCAGAGAGTACAACTCTCCACCAGCCTAGCCATTTGAATGGGGAGGACATCAGCTTCACACTGGACAGTCCTGGCTTTGGATCTCACTTCTTGCCACGGACTTGTTTTGAAGACTTGAGAATGTTGTTGCATTCCTGTAGAGCTCATGTCGTCATTAATGAGATGAGACCACTGAGGCCACAGAGGACTACGTTAGCTTTACGCAGAAACAAGATGGCTGAGTCTTGGCCAACTACAGTTGTACAGAGCACTTTCCCATATGAGAGATGGCAGGTGTAGCCTGTATTTCCAGTTCTTTCTCTGCTATGAATTTAACCTACCCAGGTAATGGGCAGGCTACCCATTATTGTACAGACTCAATGTGAGCCCTCAGTGTGGGTGTTAGTAAGAGTCTGAGACTCAGTTTACCATTGTAGTCATATAAGGATGATGACTGGTTTGTGGCCCCACTCCGTGTATTTCCTTTGTAGATACTAATGGGTAGAGGTGACAGACGTTTGTATCTTTTTTTTTTTTTTTTTTTAGATGGCAAGGAGAACTTTTTCTCCAGCTATCCAACCAGAGACACTCTTTTTCCTGAGTTTTGAGTAACCCAAGGTCATATGTCATCCATCTCTATTTAAATCAGTCACATGAAGACTCCCACCTAGAACTAAACATGGCACATGTTTAGGAGATGAAATTCTGGGCATTTGTACATTCTGTTACTGTGTCATGAATTAAAGGAAATATTGAAATTTTACTTTCCTTAAAAAAGAAAATAATTTTTTTTTGCTTGAGCCACTACAGACAAAATTACTAAAAAAAAAAACCCATATAACAATCTAGTTTTATAACATGTTATTTCCAATTCTAGAACCAGACATCAGTGTGGACCGAAAGTGGGGCAAATTGTAGTCAAACCCGGGGTTGAGTAAAACTAAAAGAGACAGGCAGATTGGCTGCAGCTCCTGTCTGTCTTGTGGTTTGAACAGTTGCCTGCTTGTTATTGGCTAAATCTCAGTTATTCTTTATGAGGCTAGGTTACCATCTTGCTAACACCCCGTTAGGTTATGGTTCACTTTATAAGAAGACACCTTCAAGATAAATGGAAAAAGATGGAAACAGAGATACCTTAGGTCGAATTTAGAAAACTAATGTGTATTTGGCCTTTGACCAGGCCTCAGCTAGATGCTGAAGCTGTCGTGAGAAACGAGGCATGTGTGAGCTTTGCAAGGCTTCCCTGGGAAACTAGCTCAGACCAGTTAGAACAGTCATGAGAGAAACTGCTACATGGAGTGAGTGTTCAGGAAAATCCTCCTTTGAGAAGTGATTCAGTTCCCGGGAGATAAAAGTTAAAAGCAGAGAGAAGCCGAGGGGAGAACTCCCCACAGAAAGGCAGAGGCTCTGAAGCTGGGGGAGTGGCTCAGTGGGTCAAGTACCAGCCACGAGAGCATGAGGACTTGAGTTTGATTCCCAGCAGCCACATACAAAGTTGGACATGACGACTCACGTTTGTAATCCCAATGCTGTGGAGGCAGAGACAGGGAGAGGCATGGGACTTGCCGGCCAGCCAGCCCAGCCAAATCAGAATCAGTTTGTGCTGAGTAAAAATGAGAAAGCTTGTCTCAAAAACCACGTCCTGAGGAATGACACGCAATGTTGACTTCTGTCCTCCACACATGCACCTACACACACACACACACACACACACACACACACACACACACACATACACAAAGGGTGAAAGAAATCAAAGAAAGCAATTATGGGGTGCTTGGACAGAGTAGAACGCTCTTCCTAAGCAACCTGACCCTCCTTTAAGCCTCCCAGAGTATTTCAGAAGACCATTCAAATATGCTCAGAGAAAGCGCCGACCTGCCTATTTAACAAATTACAAACTAATATGCTATCAAATTAAATCGGGAGAGCAGCCATTTAGGAAGGACATTGCAAGTTTGGTACACTGAGCTGGCTATTTGATTTGCACTATTCTTTCTAAATGGTCCATCACCATCTTTTAGTAGAGAAAACGCCACACCTCAGATGGCTCTGCATTAAGAACATCTGGACGCTCAGTGACTAGAGGCACCAGTAATACGTGGCAGCTTTTCTCCTTCCTGGTGAATTGTAGCTCAATCACAGTTCCCAAAAAACTTCTCTTGTTCCACTTTCTTTAGTATTTTTGAAGTTAATGACTGTAGCTTGTTTCTAGTTTAGAAATCATAATGGAAGACAATTTTGGAGTACCTTTTTAACATCAGTGATATGGTTTGGATAAATGTTATGTATGTCCTGGTCCCCTACCCCCAACTATGTGCTAAGGGCTTCGTCCCCAACCTCTGGCCTCTTGTGAATCAGTGAAACTGGTGGAAGAAAGGAGGAAGTTCAGTCTTTGCAGGTTTGCTCTTAAGTGCACTGTGGGAGTCCTGTCTCTTCCTCCACGTTTGCTTCATCGTTCTGCTCAAATCAAACATCTTACCTGGCCAGATCAGCTTTTTATGTTTGGTCGGGGTGTTTTTGTTTGTTTGTTTTACAACAAACCGCACCCTTCCCTTCCTCTCACTCCCACTTCTGGAGAGCTGCAGGTTCACGACCACAGACACTGAGCAGACTGCCTTGGGAGTACTATGCCCTCTGTCTGTCACCCATCTCTTGGTCCAGTCACCCACTTACCCTGGTGAGAGGCGGTTTTCTCCGCTTCAGACCTGAGAAAGGAACTTGGGCACCCAACCATCATGTAGCTAGGAACAGCCAACACCATGTTCGAGGGCAACAAGCTGACCCCTCTTTCCTTTGTGGCTCTCTAAGCCCCACCTCGTCTCTTCTCCTTGGATTGGTGCCAGTTGCTTGCACCAACTTCGATGCACTTTACTGACTCTAACAACAGAACAATAGATACTTGAGAGGAAAGAGCTCCCCTTCTTTCCCGGGTCCTAACGTGTGATAATAGTAATGATAATGAAAGCAATAACCTTGAATGGACATGATAACCATTTGCCAGGAATGAGTTAATAGATCAGGCACCTCTTAATGCCTGACATAGACAGAATGGGCAATACACATCAACTATTAGTGTAATCAAATTAAGCACACAACATTACCAATGTACTATACCAAATCCTTTCCATAATCTCATTTAAGTAATGCAAGATGCCCCACAGAGTAGAAGATGTTGTCAACCCATTTTACAGATGAAGGCATGAAGATTCCAAGCACTCAAGTGCTCACACCCACAAATATGGTACACTTGTAGTAGATATTAAAATACAGTTTTCATAAGGCATGGATTATGCATGTCTTCATAATCCAATCTAAGTTGATTGGATTCCTCTTTAGATTGGAGATAGCCTCACACAGTTTGGAATATCATGACAGTGATGGAGTAGCAGTGAAAATAGTTTTATGGCTGGGGGTCAGCACAGCACGAGGAACTGTGTTGAAGGGTCACAGCTTTAGGGAGGTTGAGAACCACTGGCTTAGAACCTTATTGAGCAGAAAGTGCATCTGGGTTGGGGAAATGGAGCAATAAAAAAATGAGAGGATATATTTGTATGCTTATTGAACATGGGCATTTATTATTTTATGTATGTACATATGTATGTATGCACATAAGTTGTACATATGTACATCAGTGTGTTGCTAAAGACCTTAGGGAGGCAAAGAGATGGCTCATTGGGTAAAGGTGCATGCTACTAAGCTAGACAGTCTAAGTTTGATCCCCCAAACTCACATCATGGAAGGAAAGGACTAACTCCTACAGATTGTCCTATAAGCTACACACACACACACACACACACACACACACACTTAAAATTTTAAAATGGAATGAATTTTTAATTACTTAATCTCTATTTTGTATTTATGTTTTCTTACCGCAAGGATCTTTTTCTAAGGCTAATTGACTTATACAAGGTCACTGAGCTAGCTAGCTAGTGGTCAGTTCAGAATTCACACCCAGCTTGGCGCCATCCCCAGCTGAGCCTTCTGCCTAGGCCTCCAGGCTGCTCATTTGTGCTCCACTTCTCCGCCCTCCAGCACTGCCACTGCTTTAATAATAATTTCACATTTCCCACTAAAACACCAAAATGGCCCATCAAGAGAGGTTAAGAGAGTAGCTCCCTTAGAGAACAGTCAGAGAAAAAGCTAGACCGTCGGTTTAGAGGATGATTTTCAGTACAGAACTGCTTGGAGGTGTGGAGATGGATGGGCTGACCTCTGGGGTCTTCTCCAGTCCCAGAGCTTCGGGATTGATTTGCCAATGAAAATGTCAAGCCTTTCTTCCATGCAATGATGTATGGTGGCCTGACTGTGTTCCCCACTCCCACCCCCGCCCCTCACAGCTGATTAAAAAAGCCAGGATTAAATTAGCAGAAGCAGGGAGAAGGAAGGATTTCTCCAGGAGTGATAATGTTGTCTTAAGACAAGGCAATAAGGGGAAGAGAGGGGGAAAGGATGTGTAGCCAGCAGGGAGGTGGGGACAAGTCAGGGCCCAGACTCTGCTGAACTGGGAGGACCATCGCTTTGTATTAGTCAACAGGCCCCGGGGCAGAAGCTCTGTGCTTTTGTGTGTAACAGGATATATATTGTATACACGATACAGTCTAATTAAACAGAACAAACACATATGAAAGAAATTGAGATGCATGCATTGTAACCAGGAAATAAGAGGCTCAGCTTGGAAACAGGATCTCAGTCAACAAAAGTCGCCGAAAATCTGCTCTGGGCCACACACAGCATTCTAGGTGGCGGGAGCACAGACAGGCGCCAAAGGGATCTGAATCACTGCCCTTCAGCAGCAAACGCAAGACGGGCAAGATAGCAGGGGGCACATGTGCTGTTCTAGTAACAAGTAGGAAGAGAAACCAAAAGTGGATAGGCTGTATCGGGGGCTGTGGGAGGAAGTGGTAGTGTCTGAGAGGGTGATCAGCGATGCCCACCAAGGAGCTACTGAGTAAACTGAGAGAGACAGAGAGAAACAGTGAATCTGGTAGAGCACCAGGCCAAGGAATGGCAGAGGAGGATGTGAGTTGGGCCTTATGAATCATGGCCATGTCATTATAGAGGGGGTGGGGTCAGAGGCGACGGGGCCAGCTGTGCAGAGCTCTGGCCAGATGTGAAAGGATTTGTGGCTTTCAGGTGGAAGGAGAAGGGGGCTACTGGAGGTGAGAAGAGACAGGTGATCTGACTGGTACTGTAATGGGGTCACCAAGAGCCAGGATCTGAGTACGGGGACTACATTGCACCCGAGGAAAGCAGTTGAGAGCAGGATGCTTAGAATCACCCAGGCCCAGCCTGCTATTGGAGGGAGGGAAAGCAGTCAAGGTCTGTATGCATTACGATGCTGCGTGTTAAAAGGTGAGCAGGAAGGCGAGTCTCCGGGAAGGAAGAAAGCCTTTGTTAATTATCTGTCTCTCCACGCTTCTGTCACATCTTGTCATCTCAGTTAAAGAGCCGTGAAGCTGTGAGGTGAAGGCACACAGGCTGTGAGGAGCTGGCCGATGCTTTTGGCTGCTTTCCACCGAGAGACAAGAGCAGGGTCCCCTCCTGCATTTTCAGAGGACTTACCCACCAAGCTCTACCCTTGCCTGTTTACACAGAGATCTAAAAAGATGCAAGGCCCAGCGCCTGTCCGCACGAGTTCTCCGAGTTCTCTGTCTGGCGAGAGAGAGACGGGTGTAAGGGCAGCAACACCGCAGTGAAAGAACTGATGGCGGCCGGAGGCAGTGATCAAAACAGAAAGTAGGGCATTCCGCTCAGCCTGCGGGAAGGCGGCAGGTGAGATTTGAAAATGTAGGAGCTAACCAGGGGACAGTCAAGGAGAGGCTTTTCCAGGCAGAAGGACAGCAGGTGCAGAAGCAGTGAGGTGTGACCGAGCATGGGGTGTGTGGGCCTGCAAGGGCTGTGTGGGTGGATGGGAGGAGGGAAGCCAAGACGTGACTATGAGTTCATCTCCGTGGCTGCTCTGTGCTTATGGGCACTGGTAGAAATGGGAGACTCATCCCACGGTCCTAGAAAAATTAACCCCAGGAGCATATTTAATTTTCAGCTTCCATCATCAGTGTCTTTAAATATCAATCAAATGATATCCTGTGTGGAGCCTGGAGCCCCCGATACCTGGTGCTCCATCTTGCCTCTGCTCTTTGTCTGACCTGGAGTCATGCTATGTCTCTCTGCAGAGTAGAGAAAGAATCAGGCATGCCTCATAGTGCCGCTATGAAAACAAAACGGAACACGTCCATAAAAACATTCGCTAAAATGCCCAAGAATGGTTTATTGTTTAAAAGCGTCAAGCCGGAAGATATTTGAGAAGGTGCCTGATAGCATTCTCTGCTAATGATTCCTGATCTTCCCACAGCTTTAGGGCCCTGCTTGCCCCCTGGGACTCCGCAGCACACCTGTCCCCTGCCCTTTCTCTTTTCTACCCAGACTGTAGGACCCTTCTGGTTTCTTTCTCTTTAAGTAAGATGTAGACTGAAACTTCTTTTTAAAGTTTTTTTTAGCTAAAGATTGATTTATGTTATGTTATATGTGTGAGTATTTTGACCCAGGTTTATGTGCACCGTGGGCATGACTGGTGCCCGCAGAGGTCGGAAGATGGCATCTGGTACCCTGGAACTGGAGTTACGAATGGTGGCAAGCCATCATGTTGATGGTGGGCACTAAACCTGTGTCCTCTACAAGAATAAGTGCTCCTAGCTGCTGAGCCATCTCCCCAGCTCCAGACTTCCATGTCTTGACTGGCATCTTCAATTCTGTCTGATGGCTATGATGTCATTGTTAGCTCTAATCTTCTTTCACCAGATGTCCTGGCCTGCTATTTTGTCAAAAAATTGAGGGTGTTGACATGAACTTCTACTTCCTCCCATCTCCATTAAAATCATCATCAACTGTCTAATAAAATGAAACTTCTGCCTTGTTTATTGGTGTCCCTCTTATTTGAGATTTCTCCTGTCCACAGGGCCTCCTCACCCTCCTCTAGCACACACTACCTTCTTCCTACCCCAACCCATCTTCTCATTCATTAGCTACTTTCATCTTTGGAATCTTGCTCCATCCGTGATCCCCCCCCTCATCAACAGATTGTTCTCTAGCTTCCAATTGGCTCCTTATCCTGAGTCTATAAATACATCAAGACTCATCTGTACAAATGCAAATCTCTCTTGACCTCTCTTTTACCTCTCAACCAAGAATCTTGAATATAGTATCTCAGTCTTAGACCCAGTTGGGGGGTCCTACCTGCCTTCTGATCCCATGACTAAACTCAAGCTGCGTTCAAAAACAACTCTAACTGGCGAGCGCACCCTCCATGTCAGTATGAGCCTGGCATTCGCTAGGTTTCTTCTCCAGTCCTTGGCATCTCTCTTGAGTCCCCTCCCTCAGCTCTGACCACTGCTATGTGTCCCTTCCCACAGCTTCTCCTCCTTTACCATTTCTTAACTAAGTGTTCACATCCCTGCTAAGGTTTCCTTCTGGCTGGCTGACTTCAGTTTCCAATGGTGCCTATCACAATCTCGGTGCCACCTTTTATGCTGAAGGCTCTGAAGTCTCATTCTCTGAGTTGGGCATTTCTGCTGCCCTCCAAACTCCTGCTTGTCTGCAGTCTGCTCGGCGCCTCCCCTGGAAGCTGCAGATGGAAGTGAGCACAGCTCAGAATCAAGGCCTAACTCCTCCATGTGCTCCGATTTGGTTACCTTTCCTTTGCTCTCTCTCTTCAATGGGTTCAGCTACCACTTGTCAGAGCACTAGAGCTCACACCCAGGTTGTGTGTGTGTTTGTGTGTGTGTGTGTGTGTGTGCGCTCACATGTGTATATAGGTAGCTGTAGCCCTGTGTGCAGATGTGCAAATCAGAGTAGGATGTCAGCATCTCTCTCTAACACTCTCCTCCATCTTATTGTTTATCACAGAATCTCTTCCTGAACCTGAAGTACGGTGCCAGGGAGGCTCCCAGGAGTCCTCTGCCTCTGCCTCCCAAGCTGAGGTTATATGGACACATGGCCATGCTGCATTTGGGAATTTAAACTCAGCTTCAAATTCTCCGGGAAGCAGGATACTCTGTCTACTAAGCCCTTCTACACCATATTCTTGAGACAGGATCCTTCACTAACTCTGGGGCTTGTCCATTTAGATGGACTGGCTGATCAGTGAGGTATGAGCTCCAAGGATCCATCTAGCTTCACTAAAGGCACATAATTCGTGCACATAAGAGGACATCCCACACAGGTGCTCTCTGGACTTCCCACTTAATGCTGTGGAGGTAAAGCTACGCTAACAGATAGAGTTTAGTAATGTACCCTAGATTTCCGGCCACGCTTCCCCGTAGACACACTCACAGGCCACACTGAATTGTGCAGTGATATCAGCCTATGGCACAGAAGAAAAACAAAGCTTAGGAACCTGGCTTCCCAAGGGAGTGTGAGAGGCGGAGGCACCTCACACAATGGGGATGCTCACGTGTGTAGGAAATGACGGGATCACATTCTTGTCACGGCAGTTGAGACTTTATCTTACCCAAGTGGGAGAATGAATGAGAAGACAAGTTTGGACCACACTGTTGCTCAAAAGAATACTGAGGGGTTGGGGAGGAAACTCAGCACTTAAGAGCACATACTGCTTGCTCTTCCATGGGACCTGAGTTTGGTTCCCAGCACCCGTATCAGGCAGCTCACAAACACCTCTTAATCTAACTTTGGGGGGGTCTGAAGCCCCTTTCTGGCCTCTGTGGGCACTACACTCATGTGCACAATGCATGCATGTGTGTGCACACACACAAGTAAAAAGAAAATAAAATCTTGAAAGAGAGCATTCAGATGGATCACCACTGTTGCTAAAGCAGAATACAATAAAACCCACAAGGAGAGTGACCAGCGAAGCCATTGCACATCAGGAGCCATGTGAGGAAGTCCCCGAGGCTAGACTTGCCCAAGAGGAAGAACTGTTATTCGTCACTGTCTGTCTGATTTCTGAGTAGGTCTTTACCAGCCCTGTGACTTACACCTAAAGATTCTTCCAATCACTGGGAGCATGAGAAAGTTTCCTTTTCTTTCTTTTTAAAATTTTTGTCTTACTTTTTATTTTCTCCCACTTATTAAAAATAGGATCTTTTCTCACATAATATCCTGATACAGTTTCCCCTCCCTCTGCTCCTTCCAGTTCCTCCCCATCTCCCTTCTCATCTGAATCCGCTGTGTTTCTGTTCTCGTTAGAAAAGAACAGCCTTCTAAGAGATAACAGCCAGAGATGACAAAATAAATTATAAAGAGTAGAAACAAAGACTATCACATCAAAGTTGTACAAGGCAAACCAACAGGTGGAAAAGAGTCCCAAGTGAAGGCCCAAGAATCAGAGACCCACATGTTTGTATGCTCAGGAGTCTCACAAAAACACTAAACAGAAAGCTATAATACACACACACACACACACACACACACACACACAGAGGGCCTGCTGCAGACTCATGTAGGCCCCCTGCTTGCTGCTTCAGTTGAGAAGGTTTTCAAACAGTAAAATAATTCCCCACAAGGACTGGTATCCTAGAGCTATTATTGCTGTGATACTTGGGGAGGAAAGAGTTTACTCCTCTGCTTACTCCTCCCTATCACTGTTGGTCACTGAAGGCCGTCAGGACAGGAACCTGGAGGCAGGAACTGACGCAGAGGCCATGGAGGGGTGCAGGTCACTGACTTCTTCCTCATGGCTTGCCCAGCCTGCTTTCTTTTAACACCCAGTACCATCAGCCCAGAGGTGGTGCCACCCACATTGGCCCTCCAACATCAATTACTAATTAAGCAAAGGTCCTACAGGTTGGCCTACAGCCTGACCTTACAGAAGGATTTTCTTCATTGACATTCCCTCCTCTGAGATGACTCTGGCTTGTGTCAAGTTGACATAGAACTAGTCAGCACCAGTGGGAAGGAGGCTTATCTGGCACAGGGCATGCCATGCATACATGCGGATCTGAGTTTGATACTCCAGAACCCATGTAAAGCAATCCCAGCACCAGAGCTTGCTGGACACCCCGAGTAGCCAAATCAGTGTGCTCCAGGTTCACTGAGAGATGTCATATCAGCTGTAACGTAGCAAGCAATCTAGAAGGGCATGTCAAAGAATCGCCTGCTAGCCTTCCTTGGGATGGTCTCTCCTTGGTTCATCCTCTCCGCCCTCTCACCCTGGCCCACTTCTTTCCAGTCCCCAACCTCCGCAAGGCAAGGCAAAGCCTTTGAATCCTCCCTGGAGAGACAGGGAGGCGGCAAGGGAAGAAAACCCAGAAGCTCCGAGGAAACTCGGTTAATCTTAGGAAGGTAACTTCTCAGTAGAGGAAGTCACCTGCTCCTTCCAGCGAACTCTGGGAAAAGTGACACATCTATTTAGCGGTGACCTTAGCTCACACCCATTCAGCACAGTGGCCCCCTCCCTCCCCACAGAGACACACTTGCTTGGAGAAAAATCAGCCTCTAGATTGCCGGGAGCTTTGGTTGAGGCTTGCTTTCTCCTTTGTCACCTGGTTCTTCAAACTAAAACACGAATTATATCCCCAGAGAAGAAAGGAGGTCACAGAAATAAGGTGGCTGCGCCTGATGAAAGGGATTCTACAAAGGAAGTGACATTTTGTTTGCTGAGCTGCCGGAAAGAGGGTGTATGGGTTTCAAAGTATTTAAGCTCTGCAGACGACTTTAATGAAGATTATTTCTAATATATGTGCCCTATAAAATTTTTTGAAGAACAGAGGCAAATACAAGAAGAAAAGAAAAAAAAAACATGACAGTTTAGGAGTTGTCTCCTCTGGGTTCCCTCACTTTTCCAAGTCTCTTGGCCTCGGCTTTCTCTCTGTGTAAAATGGAATCATTAGTACATACTGTCTTAGTGTTCCCATTTATTGCTAAGTCATATATAAGAAATATGTTTTCTAGTCTTCAGCCACAATAAGATGGTTCGGATCAAAGCTCTTCCTCGTGGGCGTGTATAGCTCCGACCCTACTTCCACTAACGAACACTCATGGTGCCCACTGGGTTCTGAGCTTGCCCCATGTGATGGGCAGACCTGAACACATAGAGCCTACAACCCAACCCAATGTGGGAGATGGGTGCCAAATAACACTCTGTGTTGGACACTGCCTCTGCAAAGTGACCGTGCACCCTGAATTCATGTGGCACTTGAGAGCCACCCACTGGCAGTCCCCACAGCTGAGGATTACTGTTAACGGCTCTCTGGTCAGACCCACACAGCTTCCACAGTTGCCCTCCTGTACGGTGGTGGGTGATCACTCAAAGGGGTTTCTTTTTTATGGATGATGGCTGTCAAGGACATGTAGGGAGGTGGCAGAATGACATTCTGTCTCCTTGATTTCTAAGAGGAGGCCTGATTGTGACAAATGATCCTGCGTCCTCAGCCCCCTACACAGTCATCCCATTAGCAGAAGATGGTCCCTTTTCCCTGAGCATCGACACAAAAGAGGGAGAAGAACATTCAAGTGGCCCAGTCACAGCCTCCGGAGTGGACAGCAACGTGGGCCAGAGAAACCACCCTAACCAGCGCCCACTGCCCACTGCCTGCCCTGGCGAAGGCAAACCAACAGAGACACTGAGGTTTCTCAGGTGTGCATGTGGTCTCGCAACCATGTTGTCTTTGAAATGCGATCTGTACCACTGTCAAACACGGCTTCAGTCATCAAAACAGAGGACGTCATTTTATTTTGAAAGACATTCCCAAAAAGTCAACTTTGGAGTCCCGCAGAGACTGATTAAGAAAAAAAGCCCAACATTTTTGAGCTGTGGTTAAGCTATACCCAAGGCTGGACTTTAATCAATGGCCTGGGCATTTTTATAAGAACTGCTGAGTCCCCTTTTTTGCCTAAACTTTCTTTGGAGGATGAAGCAGCCTGAATGTAAGACATAGACATCCGCACGCTCAACACCATCAATGGCGACCTTTCAGCAGGTGCATTTCTGTCTCCTTGTGGTCCACCACAGTACTTGTTCATCACGGAAACACCTAGGCCTCTTCCTCCTTTGCATTTGTTGCAGCTGCTCAGTAAAGTGCTGGTTGCTCATATACCACTTGTCCAATCTAACTGATCAAGTGAACCACAGGAAAACCCCAAACAGCAGCTGTTCTAGATTAATGGGTGAGTGGCGATGCTATCCCCTGCCCCAAGTAATGAGAGATCATGTCTGCAGAGCATCCGTAGCCAGAGTAATAGTTTTGAAGCTGGATATCAGCAGAAAAGCTAATGAGAGCAGTTAACTCATGTGTTAATGTGGTATGTGTGTAAAATTAACAACCCTTTGATAGCTGAGCTGCAAACACCCTCCTGAGGTCAATCTGGAAGCCACTAAGAAGGCTGCCTCTGTGGGGCAGTGTGCCAGTCATGAGTGGGAGTCACCCAGATGGGGTGATGACCCAGCTGCATCCTAGAATTAATACGGTGTTAAATTAGCCCTGTGAAAATGCTGTCGTTTAACTGCTTTTCTGGACTGCTTGTGGGAGCAACCGCTGTCAGGAAAACTTAGGGTTTCACCTTGGGACCATTTCCTACAACTGGTTAGTCAGTGACAAGCAGCCATGGCAATATCTCCACCATCATAACAGATGTAGCGTCCCAGTGTGTGGCTCACCCAGCACAGGCATTGTTAATATCACTACAGAGTGAATATGGGTGTCTCCTATGTAACAGGCACAGACATTGGTGGCCTGATGGTGGCTTGTAGTCCTGGAGGACATCAGGATTTTCATCTGGATCTGTCTGATTCTGACGGGCACTCTCTTGATTTGCAGAGTGTACTTGAAGAGCTAGGGGTGGACTTCCCTCACAAGGCAGGCTTTCATGTTCTCTAGTGAATTGAAGCAAATCCCAGAAGCTTTGAAACTGACGGATCAGTATCCGTTAGCTGATACTCTTCTGAGGGCTGGGTCAGAGGCACCTGCATTTTGGGGTAGGGAGTAAACTTTGTCCCTAACCCTCCTATTAGCAACAGAGCATACGGACCAAGGGACCAGGCTCTGATTGATAGACAGTCAGGGCTAGGACACAGTCTTCCAAACTGGAGTTCTCCCCCTAGGACTTCTAGCCACCATCCTGCACTTCCTAAGCTAGTCTGAAGCTGGGCAGGGTGTCTGTGACCTCATCCTAACAGACAGGCCTCATGGGAATAGAAGCTGCCCAAACTGGCTGCCTTGCCCAAACATGGCTCACACCATCATCCCTTCCTTCCTTCTGCTTCCCAGGCACTCCCGAGGGATGGCAGGGGATGCCCATGTGGTGTGTTTCCCAGGGCACCTTGGAACGAAGTCCTGATACACCACTGTCTCATATTGCACAAAACACTGAAGCTGCCACTGCCAGCTGAGACTTGAGGGCCTTTCAGAAACTATCAGAAATACAGCTGCCAAGAAATCCACCCATTCTTTTTCAGAGGGGTGGGGGGGGTTCAGTCAGTTGACAAAGAAGGTAAGCTCCTGACCAGAAGCAAACCGGACTCCCAGTCCCGGCTTAGGAGAGAGAGGAAGAATGAAGAAAGAGACCCATCAACAACAACTTAGACTGTTGTCCAGTTTCACAAACACATTCCCTTGGCTGACTTTCAGGCCAGCTGGGAAATGGCAGCACACACAGAGCATGCAGACAGACCATGCTTCATGCCACTCTGTCCGCCGCCTGCTGTCAGGTCGCACACAGCCCACCCCCACGCCCTGGAGCTGCCACTGTTATACAAGAAAACACCAGATGAACCCAGCCTGGTTAGGGGTCAGAAATGGGGCTAGTCGGGAGGAAATCTTAAAATGTCATGGAGGCCCAAGTGCTGAACTCTGCCCTGGGCACG
Source organism: Myodes glareolus (assembly GCF_982192425.1). Classification (NCBI taxonomy): domain Eukaryota; kingdom Metazoa; phylum Chordata; class Mammalia; order Rodentia; family Cricetidae; genus Myodes; species Myodes glareolus. Next base: position 70,918,298 of record NC_142029.1, on the reverse strand, counting down.
AGTCCTGATCAGAGCAGGGCCAGCCCACACTCCACTGTGGAGATAATGGGTGGGGGTGGTGGACGAGGGACAGGACACTTGCTATACCAGGCCCAGGACTTTGTTTTCCTAGGAACATACAAGACAATTAACCCTTTGGACTACAGAACGTGGTTAGCTAACCTTGGGGCTACACTTCTCTCTTAGCAACTTTTAGCATCACAGCCACCATATTTAACTTCTGGCATCATTCAACACCCTGCAGAGTCCAGCCTAAACACAGGTCATCGTCTGTTTCCAACTATCCTGCTCAAAGAGCTTATTGAATCGCTTGTTGTTCCCTGACCTCCTGTTCAGTTTGCCACGGCTTTGAACAGTTCACTTGGCAAGACACACCCACATTCCTATTTCCTCTTAGCCAGAAGCATCTTGCCCATCCTTCAAGAGCCAGATGAAGCATTTCCAGCTACAAGCTATCTATAAAATATATGAAGACTTCCCTCATCTAGCTCCTCCATACTAGTACGAATGGGACATGCATACCCTCTCTTTCCAATAGTGTAAATTCTTTGTGTTTGGAGTCTAGATCTGCTACCACTTTGTATTCCTCCCATCAGCTAGTCCAGTTAAACGGGGTGCTTCGGTATCTCCTCGGAATGTTTCTCTGACTCTCTCTCTCTCCCTACTATGATGGTCTCTGCAGACAGCAGCACATTGGAAAAGCATGCTAGACGATTTTTCTAGGAGAGTCACCTGTAGGGGGCTGGAAAGTCAGGTTCACAGAGCTGTACAACATAATCTTGTAGACCTGGGAAGGGGACGCCTGGACTTGCTAAGAAGCCTAGGCTGGCCCCAAATTCAGGATCCTCCTGCCTCAGTCTCTTGAGAGGTAGGATTTAGAGGAAGGCTCCTGTATATAAGGTTGGGTAAGCATACATTTTCATATAAAGATGACATGTGGATTTCTCTAAAGAAAACATTATTTGGGAGGCCAATTAGCGGGCCCTTTCAAACAACCCTGACAAAATCCAAACATAATACAAAGCTGTGGCTATGGTAGGAACAGGGAACAGGGGAAGAAGATAAAAAAAAATTCAAGGACACTCAGAAGAAAAGCACAAGAGGGCAGGGATCACTGGGTGTGTCGTACAGGTTGGTATCCAGCCCTCCTCTTCTCACAAGAGAACTCTGGAGGATCCTCTTATGAGGAGCTAACTACCTTTAACATGCATAGGTCTGGAGGCTTGAGTGAAGCCCATACTTCCAACTTGGTCAATGACAACCACATATCTCCCAAGGACTGATTTAGGGTAGGGTCCTCCCTGAGCTTGGTCAACAGAAGCATTCCCCGAGACTTTGCTAATACCTCCAGCAGGGAGAAACCTGGAGTGGATGCAGTCCTCGTGACCTGATGATGAACCCCGGGTCCTACATGGTGCAAAGAAAGAACAGACTTTTGTATCTAGCCCCTCACATATTCATAGTGTTATACGTGCACACCGACACATATACACAATAAATAAATACAGTTTTAAAAGTTAAAAAGACTTTTCCTGTCTTGTTAGATGGTGTGGCTAAGGCAGGGGGCCTTTGAAACTTGATAAGTGACACCAATAAGCAGAGGCAGAGGGACTGGATCATCTTCGCATCTTCAAGGTCTGAGAGCCTTCTCTGCTTGCAATCAGTGAACATCCAAGTCATCGGGACCACTCCTTTTTTTCTTTTTCTCCTTCCTTTCTTCCCTCCCCCCTCTCTCTCTCCCTTTCTTTCTTCCTTCCTTCCTTCCTCCCTCCCTCCCTCCCTCTCTCCCTCCCTCCCTCTCTCCCTCCCTCCCTCTCTCCCTCCCTCTCTCTCTCTTGGTTTTAATCAGTTGAGCTATATTTTTGGAATGTTCAAACGGGGCTTCTGATCATCATAAGAACAGACCAAACATCGGGCATGGAGGGAACTAAAGTATCAAACTGCCTTGATGTTTGGGAATTGGAAGACAAAATGATTACTACCATCTATTGTCCAGCAGACAGAGAGAAATAAAAGGAAAATCAGTACTGAAAAGGCCATACATCGTATGAGCTGAAACTGGTAGAAAATATTCAACCAAAATGCTAATGTTCAGAGTAACAGGAAGAAAAATCAAAAAGATAAGACAAGTTTAACTGGTAGTAGAAAGTGGGAACCACACTGGTGCTGTCGTACATCTCTGTCAAGTGAGATCTTCCAACTGAAAAGATAATACAAATATCATCAACAGAGAAATGAAGGTGAAGATATTGGGCAATGTCAAAAAAAAATCTACTCGCTGTCTGCATCTACAGCCTATTTGGATAACACCCTCAAGTGTTGTGGGAACCTGCTGGTCTAGGCTCAGCATCAACCCATGGAAATCTTTGAGACATCATGAAAAAGAGGACAATATTAGAGATTCTGACCTAGCTTTCAGCCTGGGGAAAGGGGTGACTTTGGAAAATATGCATTAAAATCTAGCAGCAGTCCTGTTATGGAAACTATAAACATTTGTGTATTGGAAATGTGATCCCCAAATCCAGAAGCTGATGGTTTTCAGAGGTGGGGCTCTTAGGAGTTAGGAAAGGAAGTCATGAGGGTGGAGACCCCGTGGTGAAACTAGAGGCTTGAGAAGAAGCAAAGGCTCAACCCCAATACTATGCTTCTACAGCTCACTTTCAGCCACATTATGATGTGGCAAGAGGCCCTTGACAGGCACTGCCAGCCGATGCCAGCAGCATGCTCTTAGACTTCCTAGGATCTGGAACCACAGAAATCTCTATCCTTTAAGAATTTACTTGGTCTCAGGTATTTTGTTATAATGACTGAAAGTAGATAAAGACAAATCCCCATGAAAATTCCCGAGCTGATAATAAACAGCTGGATGTGAATATTTCAAAATAAGACACAGTGGCCACCCCAAACTAGTGTGGTTTTCCATAAGTCAAAGCAAATAAAGTCACTAAGTCAAAGCAAATAAAGTCAGCGCCTTTTCTTGAGTCCTTTCAATACCCGCAGGCCTGTCCTTATCTGGCACCTGATTATGGCTCCGCTCACACCTCACCTTCCCTCCACACCTAGCAGCCATACATATTCATAGTCTCCTGAACCACACAGATCTTCATTCTGAAATGCTCAAATTCATGCATACCATATGGACTTTTCTCTCACTATCCCCGTGACCTGGCGTTCTCCATTATCCTATTTTGGCACAGCAAGCATCTTCTCATCATTAGATCATCTCAAAACGACCTTGTCACAAAAGCCTGTCACTAAGCTGGGAGAATAGCTCAGATAAGTCACTTTCCTACCGTGTATGAAGCCCTGGTTCTGTTTTCAACAGCATATGCACAAATAAAAGGACTAGTGCCCTTCCACCTAAGAAGTATGGACATTCTGGGCCTAGGGAGCTGGGCAGTTCATGTAGTTCCTGGCATGAAAGCATGAGGTCTTGAGTTTGGATCCCTGGTACCCACATGAGAAGCCAGGTGTGGCGGTATGCACCGGCAGTCCCAGCACTAGGGAGGCAAAGATGGAGGATACCTGCGATTTGCTGGCCAGCACATCTATCCACAATGAGCTCCAGGTTCAGTGAGCTACCATGTTTCGAAAACTAAGATCCATGACTTCCACACGCATGCACACATACACGTGTGTGTGTGTGTAGACTTGCCCTGCCACAAACATACCCACACGACTTCTCTCGATCATGGCAATAATCAAGATTAAGTAGCACATCTCAGAACATCTTTTAGGTCCTGTGTGCTTCTGGAGAAATGATAATGTGTTTCCTTGGGATGAATGATGGCTGTACTCTGGTGGAGGGTGTTGGGGTATGAGTCATTTTGCCTGCTATAGATGAAGAGAGGTGTTGACTTTAGTATTTCTTTTTTGTTTGTATTTATTCTTTTAAATTTTTATTGGTGTGTGTGTGTGTGTGTGTGTGTGTGTGAGAGAGAGAGAGAGAGAGAGAGAGAGAGAGAGAATGCACTTCCGCTACAGTATGTATGTGAAGGTCAGAGGACAATTGGTGGCAATCAGTTCTCTCCTTTCATCACATGGGTCCTGCAGAGCTAACTCAGGCCATCAGGCTTGAAGACAAGCCCCTTTACTACTAAACTTCTTCCTAGCCATAGACCAGCATTGTTTTAGCAATGGTGTGCCAACAATAAGCAGCAGGAAGTTCTTTGCCACCATGAGCATGAGAGGGCCTCGGAGGTCCATCCCACATCGCTCCTTCTTGCTTCTCTCTATTAAGCTCTCCGAGGGTCCTGTACAACTTTGTGCCCAGACCATTTTAAGCCGCTAACACCCTATGCTCATAGGCCTAGTCTTTGGAGCTCATCAGTAGAGGCTGGTAAGCTACATGTTCAGCTACTGGTAATGATCAGGCCTCGCCCTCATCACTGGGCAAGCTGGCTACTTGGAGGATTCCTTGAATTCAGAGCCCCAACCTAATGTCTCTCCAATCCTCTCTTCTCCCTAGAATGTCCCGCCTCTGCGTAAGGCAATATCCTCACCTATAGCCTACCCAACTGACATAACTTTGGGAAGCACCAATCTGATTCTGAAACACAGTCGAGTCTTGCTGAGGCTCAATAACATGACACAGCATCATTGATATTACAATACAGACTCTTGGGTCTCATCCCAGTTCCTCTCAGGCTGTTGTCCAATAACAAAGCTGACTTCCTGGCAAACAGATGAGCTATCCATCCCTGGAAATATTTCATACTGGCTGGATGATCAGATTCCTGCAAAGTCAATAGAAATCCCTTTGTTGGTAGCTAGTTTGAATTATTTTTTTTTAAAAAAAAAAACTCTCTCCACTGTGACTTCTAAAACTATGTATTTCTGGCTTTGTGATAGAATAAAAAAAAATCGTCCTTGAATTCTCTATCTTTGCCATTAGTGGGTTGAAACAACTGAAGTCCAGGTACGTCATGAAATGGTAGTGATCACCCCCAGGGATATTTAACACCTAACTGTCCCAGGAATATTTCTATTACTTTAACGGGAATACAACTTCACGGTAATTATGCATTGGTTCTGATACACTTCCCAGACAGAAGAAATCAATATGACCAATTATAGAATGGAAAGAAACAATGACAAGAATAATTCAAATTCATCTTTTGGTTGAGGGGATAATGCTTTCTTACATTTGAATATGGAACACCTATTGATTTATCACAAACTGCAAATGAAACTTAGTAGGCAAAAGCCAGCTCAGCAGTAGTTAGAATGCTTTTCAGACTCCTCCCTTCTCTCTATGTTGAGTTTTCTTGCTCCTCACTCCACGGCAGGCACAGATGGCACAAATGCTAAGATTGAACACGCCTGCTCCTGTCCCTCTATCTCTTCCCTTGTAGGATCTAACTACATCCACTCAGTCCCATTGTTGAGCAGCCTAATTGCTGCAGGCATGTGTTCCTTCAGCCAACTATTATTGCTGAGTCCTTTCTTTGAAGCCTGCTCTCTGTGGTGGGACTGGAAATGAGAAGGCTGTAACTCCTCCTCAGCCAGAGAGGCAACCCGGGGATCCTAGCCACAAAAGTCCATAATCAGAGTCTGATTCTGAGCTCTTTATATCAACTGTTGCTTAATCCCAACCATACACACTCAGTACATCCAGTGGCATTGATGCCTCAATTTCTCAATGTTTCTTTAGTCTGCACGCTGGAATTATAGACCTGTGTTGAGCCCCATGTCCCTTGGGGCTAACCAATCCCATTTTATTCGCTTGAATATAGTGAGATGGAGCTAAGAGAACCTCTTGTTCTCTCTATGCCTCCACACTGCCTATGTTGCTTCCTGGTTATTCCTTCCTTCGGGAGAAATCCTCAATAGTGGCTTCTCATCAAAAATGGCCCTTATTAGCTACCCAATTAACTTACTAAGTTTCTAAGGAAGCCAGGTATGGCAATACACACCTGTTATACAGGTTAGTTTTTATTGTCAGCTTGACTCAAACAAGAGTCACCTGGAGCGCGAGGGCATTAACTGAGGAATCACCTCCATCAGATGGGCCTATGGCATTCTGTGGGCCATTTTCTTGATTGCTAATTGACATAGGTCCTGGTCTTCTGTGGGCTGAGCCGCCCCTGGGCAGAATGTTCTTCATGTATAAGAAAACTAGCTGAGTATGAGCCTGGGGGATCAAGCTAAGAATCAGCTTTCTCCATGGTTCCTATTTCAGGTGCCTATGTAGAGTTCCTGCCTTGACTTCCCTCAGTGATGGACGAGAACCTGTAAGTTGAACTAAATTCTTTCTTTCCCAGGTAGTTTTGTGTCAGAGTGCATCATCACAGCAAGAGAAAGCAAAACAGGATATCTCTCAACCACAACTCTTGGCAGGATGAGGTTGGGGGATCATGAGTTCGGGGTCACTGGGGCCCACACATTAATTACAGGCCACCCTGGTTCACTGTGAAAAATCCTGTCTTGAAAACAATTATTTTTCTGAGCTTCATTGGCAGCTTCCTATACCCACTGCATTAGCCTGAAATCCTTGAGACAATTACATGGCTTCAAGTTCAGCTCAAAGGAGTATGACGCCCCACCCCAAAAGATTTGTTGAATCCCTGAACCAAACCTACAACATCTCAAAATGCGACCTTGTTTGGAGACATGGTGGTTACAAGGTGTAATTAGTTAAGATGAAGTCATGGTCTACCCAGGTGGGCCCTTAATCTAATAAAAATGATGTCACTACAATAAGAGGGTAATGTGGACACAAGCAGTGTGAACACGCAGGAGAGGACATGCAGGCACACACTGAGAATGCCGTGAGCCTGGACCACAGGGGACAAGGGAAAGGATAGGCAGAATCTTGCCTTCCTCCTTGCAAACAAGTTTTGAAATTCTAGCTTCCAGAGAAGGAAGACAATGCATTTTTCCTACTTAGCTTGTGGTGTTTAGTTAGAGCTGCCTAGGAAATCTTTACATATGCCACATTGCCCTCCTGGCTGCTCCCCTTAACCTGTGCTCCATTAGGAAAAGCAAATGAAGGGAAGTAGGGCCCACAGCCCTACCACTCCCTGAAACATTGACATAGCATTCAGGCTTCTAGATCCTGCAGCTGTGTATCTCATCCAGATCTCCCCGATCCTCACTTCTGCTCATTTTCCTTCATTTGATTTGATACCAGTGAAGACTTTCTGTCTTCTTGGCTAACATCGTTCTGGGGCCATAAAGAAAATCAACGGCGTCTTTGGACAAGATTTGCTCTCCTCCAATCTTCAGGTTTATAGGCTGCACAGACAGGAAAGAAAAAAAAAACCAGTCTGATAACACGCCATCGATCATAATCCCGGATAATGGATGTCCCCTCTCTACAGTACATTTGCTTTTCGGCTGTTTATCTACCAGGAGTGCTGGTCCTTGCCTCGTTCTCACCTTGTGAAGACAGATACAGAGATGAGCGGTTGCTCCAGGACTGAGCAAAATTAATTTGCCTAGAGGGAAAATGAACCTAACCCCGGGCCTTCAGAGAACAGTTCAGATGGGACTCTAACTCACGAAGCTCGGACATCAGAGTCCTCTGTTGCTGGCTCAGAAGCCATCTCAGGGTAGTCTACAGAAAAACAAAAGGGTTTGATTATAAAATGACAGACAGGATGTGTCTGGAAACAAGAGCCGGGGGCAGGGGACTAGAAGCAGAAAGGGAAAAGCTCTCCATCTTTGCTCCTGACTCCATTCTGGCCCTGGTTTTGTACCTTGTTGGTCTCATTTCTAACTGAAGACTAGATTTGGTAGAACTGCTTCACAAATTCTTCCCCTATCCAGCCATCAGCCCTGTCTCATCGGCAGCTGCTGCTCCTCAGAAGGGACTTCCATCCAATTCCAGTCAAGGGTCCTGATCTTCAGCAGTAGGTACAGAAGGCTGAGGGGAGGCCACTAGTGGGTGGTTGAGCAAAGGTTAGATACGGCTAGAAGTGGGGATGTCAGGGAAAGTGGGCCAGCCAAACGGACAACCCCCAAAGCACCCTCTGCTCCACTTCTAGCATGGTGCTCTCACAAGCGTCTCGAATGAGTTGTATGGACACAACAGCGCTGCGGAGTAACTGTAACTGCAGCCACCATGAAGTCCTATCATCATCTCTCTGACAGTGGCCTCTGTAGTGGCGCTCGGGGACATATACGCATATATACATCCTATACCCAGGTACATATATACGTACATCTCACAAGGACCAGGGAAGGTATTTAGGAGGCTCTGGAAAGAAAATAGAGGAAATCAAAAATATTATTAGCATTCTAGTAAACCCATCACAGATGGTCTTCAAAATTAATACAAAAACAGACTGCTCATTTTCAGCGAACGCCTGCCATCTTAAAATAACCTGGAAAAGTCCCAAGAACACCATCCCCACGAGTGAGGCGATACCCGCCAATTTGGCTGGAAATGTAAGAGAAAAGGAAAGAGAAGAAAGGGGTCTTGATTCTTTCCATTCTGTCTGACAGCAGAGTTGATAGAACAGCAAATGATGTTCTCCTCAGAAGTGGACTATGGGTCTTCCTTCCCCGACTCTGGAAATGGGGCTGGTCCACACGGCTCTTCGGCGGGAAGATGCTCAGGGGAAAATTGTGTATGCAGGTTCAGAGTGCCACTGTCACCCAAGGACACCTGAACTGCCTTCCCAATCCAGCCTCCTGTAACCAGTGGCCCCTTTCCACTAGAGCTCTGTTTATTGTGTAATTAATGAAAGCTAATGACCCTTGCAGATACTTTGCCAGAGAGAGCCCCAAATTTAAGCTCACGCTGCTGATTAAGATGGGCTCCTCTCTCCTAACCTTAATCACCCAGATCTGTAAAGCGTTTCTAGAGCTTATGGGGCCTCCGAGAGTATCCTGGGTTATTAATCTCAGCATCAGCTCTTTCTCTCTCCACCAATATTCCTTCAGAAAGCACACAGAAGGCCAAGCAAGGGGAAGGAGAGCCACACGGTTTTCTCTTTCTTTATGAAGCAGGCTTTGTACCCGCTCTCTCACACAGGGAGAATTCAGCGGAGAGCTGCTGGCTACATTGCTAGGGCCCTAAGTGCTGCCTCTGCTCAACCTCTAACACACAGTTTAAAATCATGGCTCATTCTTCACGGACATAAATATTTCAAAACCTCTTGCTTTTTAGCCTGCCAGATGGCTGTATCTCACACTTCCAATGTGTCAGACTCCGAAAAGCCCAAGGACTCAGATTTGGTGATGGAGTTTATGATCCCATAATGGGAGTTAGGGAGGTGAACGGAGAATATAGCAAAGATCTGTTCAAATCAGAGAGAAAAGTGAATGGAAGGAGTCTCATTCTGAGTATAAGAATTCAGTCACATGAATGCTGTTTGCAGATGATACAATAGTGAAAATTCCAGAGAGCCGACATGACACACTGTTTTCCTAGAGAGGCCTAATGAATGTCTGGCCACTACAACAACAGACCAAAGTATGACTTCCCTAAAATTCAACTTAGTGAGATTAGTGACTTTACTGAGCTTTTCAAACAAAACTTACCTGGGAGTTACTTCCAGGAACATGGTGACCCCCAAACAGCTTTAGGACCATCAAGTCCCCCCCGTTAAAGATGGCAGCCTCATGGAAGCTACATCACAGGGTCCTGTTTTCAGTTAATCTTCCAACTTCTATGGAGGTTAGTATCTCCCGGGCTCACTTGTAGCTGGAGGAGGAGGAATTTCAGGTGAGGGTCCCTAACCCTCCCTTCCACCACATAGCAAGTGTCCATCACTCTGCTGCCATTACCACGGTCATGGCTGGCACTGTATTGATGTAGTATCCATAACTACTGGGAGCAAAACCCAAGATAACATTATGGTCTTAGGATAAAAAACACCACACCACACATAGTGAGCAAAAGTCTTTCTCGTGGGCCTGGAGACATAGCTCACTGAATAAAGTGCTTGCTTTGTAAGTGGGAAGGCCACAATTTAGGTTCCCCCAAGCCATATAAAAGTCAGAAGAGCATGACTGCTAACCTGGAATCCCAGTGCTTAGGAAATGAAGACCGAGAATCCTGGGGAAAGTTGGCTACCTAGATAACCAGCTTTTTGAGGGCCAAGGAGAGATCCTACCCCAGTAAACTAAATCGAGAGTGACTGAAGATACTCAGTGCCAACCCCCAGCCTCCACATACATACACACACATGGGCATGGGCACTCACTTGCATGCAAACATGCACGAACATGCAAAAATCTTTGTCATATTTCTCAATTCCTGTACCAGTTTGGTCACTCTTGTCGTCTCTTGTTCCTGCAGGGGTAGACTCACAGGACAAGGATGCTTTGAGATGGGTTGACACTTTAGGATTCCATCACGTTAGACACGTTCCATACAGCGTCTTCACCAAGGTTGAGGCGGAGTCCAGGGAAACTTCTCAGGTTTGCGACCTTCATTTTCTTCAGGGCTGTCTTGACTGTACTTCCGGCCTTAGGCCGGGAAGAACATGGGGCTGGAAGATGATTTTGTGTCTCTCATCTGTATTGTTAGTATTGCCATCATCATAGAAATAACAGGTAGGCATCAAAGAAAAGTTAGAAAACTAGAATAAACAAAACAAGCCAAACGCATACACGGGCACAGACACAAATAGTCTCTCTCTCTCTCTCTCTCTCTCTCTCTCTCTCTCACACACACACACACACATACACACACACACACACACAGTACAGCGAGAACATTACTAACATTTCAGTGTATATTTTTCAGACTTTCTGTGTAACTACATGGAGCATGCTGCCAGCCCCCCTCTCCGCTAGAGCAACACACACCCATCTCCATGTCCTCTGTTTTATTCTGGGGACAAAGGCGGTCTGGACATTCTCAGAACCCTGCAGGAAGATGTGCAAGTCCTGTGTACACCACTTTTTGTAGGGGACTTGGACTTCAGTGAACTCTCATTACCTCAGGGATCTCGAAACCAATCCCCCATGGATATTATGGGACGACATTTGAGAATCATAATTTTGGACTGGAGAGATGGCTCAGTGGTTAAGAGTACTTCTTGCTCCTCTCGAGGACCCATGTTCTGCTCTTAGCACCTAGCACAAAGGCCTGTACCCTCAGCTCCAGGGTATCCAGAACTCTCTTCTGGCCATTTTTGGCACTTGAACATATGAGGTTTTCATTCACAAAGACATAGGCATGTAAATAAAAATTAATTTTTAAGAGAAAGCCTAATTTTTCTCACAGAGTATGTATCTACCATATATCTCTGCCAGGCTCATAATACATTTACTGGGTTGAAAATTAATTTCTTCAATTAAAAATGTATTGTAGACATCTTTCTCAGGGTTACAAACCCTTCTGGTGTTATGGAATATTAGTTTAAAATGTGTTGCATTTGTTTATGCTGTGGAATATTTGTTTAATGATGCAAAGATGCGTTGCATTCTTTTATGTTGCATTTGTTTAATTCTGTAAAGCTGTGCTACTTTGCCTGTCTAAAACACTTGATTAGTCTAATAAAGAGCTGACTGGCCAATAGCTAGACATGAGAGGGATGCAGGGGGCTGCCATGCAGAGAGAATAAATAGAAGAAATCTAGGCTTTGAAGAAGAGGAACACACAGGGGGGATGTGAGAAAAGGAAAACGCGAGGACAGTGCCAGGGGCCAGCTACCCACCCAGCCACCCAGCCACCCACCCAGCCAGCCAGCTAGCCAGTCACCCAGCCTCCCAGCCACCCAGCCAGCCATGGAATAAGAAGGAAAGAAAGATAAATAAGAAAGGGAAAAGCCCAGGGGCAAAATGTAGTTAAGACTAATGGGATAATTTAAGTAAGAAAACCTGGCTATAAACAAGCCAAGCAAAGGCCAGGCTTAAGAACAAACCTCTGTGTTTTTATTTGGGAGCTGGGTGGTTGGCCCTCAAAGAGTAAAAATAAACTACATTCTGGATTCAGTAACAACACACAGGATATCAGGATAATTTGCAAATATAGCCCCCCCCAAACATGGCCACAGGTGTTCACAACTTCATAGGGGTTTAACCAGTACAACCAGGAGCAGGATTTTACTCTGGTTCTGAGGGTGCTGCCAGTCCAGCTGTGGTCCATCCTGATGGTGAAGATGGCCTGGAAGGGGAGTTTGGCGGCCCCATTAGAGGCAGCTGAGCTCTGTCCCTTCCTGAGGACAGAAAGGAGGAAGCTGAGAACCCCAACTCTGACAGCCTTTCCGAAGCATAGGTCCTTATCTCACCTGTGTTCTGGGCTTAATGAAAAATACCAATCAGGGAGGCCTGCACAATGCTGCTTCCCCTTCTAATTGTCGTGAGAGTTGGCTTGTCCTGGACAGCCCCCTACTGTCTCTTCCTTGGGCTATAAGCCAGTGGGAGAGCCTTCTTGTAGTCTCACCAACCATTCTTTCCTAGACTCAAGGATCTGCCACCCTCCTTATGTTCCCTGCCAACAAGCCTGGCAAGGAAGTTGTCCTTCAGAAATCACTACTTCTAAAGAGCCTTCTCTGAGACAGCTTCTTACTAGGCAGGCATTCTAACGGGGCAGGGGCGGGGGCGGGGGTCCTGCTGGCTCCAGGTATATCCACAAGCGCTACAGCTCTCGCAGCCAGCAGTGATCCCCGCCCAGAGCTGTAGTGCTCCTGAGTCGCAGAAGCGTCTTGCACACACTGGGCACACTAACTGTCCCACATCGAACCTAGGACACACAGAGCATCCCATTGGTGGTGCATGTGTTCATCGATTGTTGTATGTACCCTGATACTGGCCGTGCGTAGAGTTCATTTGTTAGCTTGCTTCTGACCTGTGGTTGATATAGATCATGAGTAGGGATCTCTGAATTTATCCACAATTTCCTTCTTCCCAGCCATGTCACCTACTTCTTAACCATCCTCAGTGTGAACCACATGCCTCACGGAGTCCCTGTTACAGCCCAGTGAAGCACCATATGAATTTACTGCCAGCGTCCACACTACCCACCTAGCTCACACTCCCACCTAGCTCACACTGCCCACCTAGCTCACGCTCCCACCTAGCTCACACTGCTCACCTAGCTCACACCGTCCACCTAGCTCACACTGCCCACCTAGCTCACGCTCCCACCTAGCTCACACTGCTCACCTAGCTCACACCGTCCACCTAGCTCACACTGTCCACCTAGCTCACATCATCCATCTAGATCACACTCCCACCTAGCTCACACTGCCCACTTAGCTCACACTGTCCACCTAGCTCACACCGCCCACCTAGCTCACACTACCACCTAGCTCACACTCTCACCTAGTTCACACTGCCCACCTAACTCATACTCCCACCTAGCTCACACTGCCCACCTAGCTCACACTCACTCATCTCCTTGCAGTTCTCTGTATTTACCACCCTACACTTGCCCACACAGGGGAGAAACCTGGGGGCTTAAAAATGTCCCCTTGTTCTTTCTTCTCTGTCCATCCCCTAATTTGACACAGAATCTCATCCATTCTAACCCTTTTAAATTGTTTTTTAATACAATTAAGGAGGGTGCTTCTTCCCCTCCCCAAGCCTAGTCTTTCGTTAGCTTTACCTGGGTGAAGGGGACCCCAGCAGCCATAATTTTATCTGTCGTATGTAACCTTCACTCCTTGTTTTGGTAACTCCATCAACATGCTTTAGGGGAGTGTGCTTCTTCCATCCATGTGATCCTATGGAAACAGTGTCTAGAGTCCTTATGGTGCTCCACTCAAGGGGAAGAAGTGCACAGTGCCCATCATCCTTGCATTCAGGGAAATATTTTCCACGCAGATCCAGGTGTGCCTTAAGTCTCTCACACTTCCTCTCCCCATATCCTTTTCCCCACTCTCTCCCTATCCCCTCCTCTTCCCCTACCTTTCCCTCTTCTTCCTCTCTCTTTCATTTTTTTTTTTTTGAGATGGGATCTGACTATGTATCTCAGGCTGGCCTGAAGCCCACAGAGATCCTCCTTTTTCTGCCTCCATAGTGCTGCGATTAAAGATTGTGCACTACGCTGGACTTCCCTGTCATAGTTTATGGAATACAGTGTCTTTGTTTCTAGTCTTACTCTTACCTCCTTCAGTCTGATTTCCTTGACACTAACAGAGCGAACTTCTTAGACTATAGCACAGTTTACACAGTGCAATATGTGTAGTGGGAATTCTAATTGGTCCTAGTAAAAACAACCAGAGTCAGATATTGGAGTGAAAGCTGAAAGCTCAGAGAAATAGAGCAGCCAGCCACTAGTTCTTACCTCTTCAGAATCTTCAGATTGAATGGGATATTCTGTCTCTACGGATCCTCAGACTGAATGCCTTGAGCTCTTGTCTCCTTCCACCTTACATTTCTCTCTCTGTCCAGCCATACCCCTTCCTGTCTCCACCTCCCTAGTGCTGAGATTAAAGACATGTGACTCCCTAACACTGGGATTAAAGGTGTGATCCACCACTGCCTGGCTCTGCTTCTCTTTGAGACTAGAGCCATCTAATGTAGCCCAGGGAACTCACAGAGATCCGTTTGCCTCTGCCTCCCGAGTGCTGGGATTAAAGGTGTGCCCCACCACTACCTGGCCTCTCTGGCTACTAGTGGCTTGGCTCCTCACTCAGATCTTCAGGCAAACTTTATATGTTAGATCATAAACAAAATATCACCACAAATATGGTTGCTATTTCTTTGTCTAGGAACCATCAGTGAGTCAGTAGATTGACAAAATTCTGTCCAAACCTCATAGGATCTGATTAACTATTTCCCTGTTATTACTTTTAATGGCGGCAGAAGACCATCACAGTGCATGCATCACACTCCAGCTTCATAAGAATGCTCATCTTATCTTGCCTGGTCCTTTGGTCCTTTGCTCCTGCTCTTCCCCATCACTCCTCCTCATCTACCTGGGAAGCCCATACTTACCCTTCAGAACCCAGCCAAGACGCATTACATCTTCAGGCCAACCCAGCCAATCCCTCCTTTGGTTCCTATCATATGGTCGTACCCTGTAATTTAGTCTCTGCAATTGCTTATTTACATGACAGGGATTGAGATGCATGTCTTAATTGACATGGAACTTATAGCACTTAGCCCAAGGCCAGGCAGATAATAAACACAGGATGAGTGGATGATAAATGAATAATTAAATGCATGAATGAATAAAAGCAAGTTGATGAGTGTAGTATAGGGGCTCAAACAGCAATCACTTCTAAACACATCTAGGATGAGCAGGTCCTACTATCTACCTGTTTATTATCCCCCCATCCCTCTCTCCATCTTGTTACTATGCTATCTCAAACTGGAGAGCACTGGGTAGTGAAATTGAAGTTCATCTTCAGACATCCAGGACACCTAGAAAAACATCACTCACTTGGGCTTTTTTAATGTTTACAACATTATTTAAAAGTAAGGGTAGCACAGAAGCAGTCTGTACCCACTGAATCCTGACTCCATGAAGACTGTGACTCTGTGAATCTTCTCCACAATGGTATCCCCAGGCGGGCAGCAGGCACCCACGAAACCCTGGCTACTGTTTGGGAGACTGACTTGTCACATGTCGAAGTCAAAACAACTTGATCACGCTAACATGCCATCTAAACCTGTCCAGACACATAATGCTTTTCTCTAAAAATCTGTTGACAGCTATTGATCCCTCTTGGTATAGCATTTCCATTTCCCAAGCACAGTTGAGTTCATGACCCAGTCCTGGCATCAGCTTTATTAGCCTTAATCGTGTGGGTAAGGCCCTCTGTGCACACGGGTGCTTTTTTTCTTTCGGGCTGACAGCACCTAAGGTTTGATATCAGAGAGAAGCCTGAGCTCAGACCCATCTGACGCTCTTGAGAGACGAGAGAGGATCACCATACTTCACCAGAAGAGGAGGGTGACACAGTGCACCAAGTCAGTGGAGGACTCCAAGGCTGTCAGCCTTAAGGGGAGCAGTAATTCTGTATCATGTGATGACTTTGATGGTCTTTCTTGAAGGACTTTGTACAAAGTTGGGGGAGGTCATGGGAGAGAGCCGACAAATGAAATAGTTGAGGCAGGGAAACAGCCCTGGAGAACTTCACAGTGAGTGGAGTTGTTTGGATTAAACAGGATAATGCTCAGAAGGACGGAGGAAGACCAGGAAGAGCCTGAAGCTGTCTGGTCTTGATGGTCCAACACGACCTCTTCCACTCAAGAGCTTCCCTGTTGAGCAAGGCCTTCATCTCTCTAACCCTGGACTTCTTTGTCCATTAAATGTCTTCCTCATAGAGCTGTTGGGATGATTAAGTTATATGATTCATGAAAAGCACTTTGTACTGTGCCTGGCAGTAAAATTTTAATATCACTAGTTCCCTTATTTGAAGAGAGAATTAGTGTTGGCATTGAGCAGAGTCAATACATTAGCAGAGGTCATAACCAAGAACAAGGAGGCCCTCTTTGTTCCATGATCCTTGATGAAGATTTTCCAGACACTACTGCCAGGAACTTGGACAGTTGGTCACACCCTCCTATGGGAAACTTCAGTAGGAACAAATAGGCGTCTGACACAAAGAACAACTCTCAGAAGACTGAATTCAGTTGCCATACTTCTATCACCAAAGGGTAACCTCAGGTTGACACATTGCAGGGATTGCTGATTGCACTTCTTAAGTGTGTGTGTGTGTGTGTGTGTGTGTGTGTGTGTGTGTGTGTGTGATATTCTACTGTCCTCCTATATTTGAGGTTTATATTCTATTGACATAATGACCAAACTGTCACTCATTTACTAAGGGAGGGTAACAAGCTTTCGGGGCACACAGACCTTTAGTGAAATTTCCGGAAAACATACAAGAAGGATAAACAAATTGGATCTTTTTGAGGATGCCAAGGCCTGAGCAGACGAGCCATCTAACCCCTTAAATATGCCCTGGGAAATACTGCATACTAATAAGTCTGAGCTGAGAGAGGCACATGGGACATGGAAAGAGGTCCATAAAGGGTAGTTAGCAAGTTATAGGATAGTTCACTGAGTAGGTACAAAATATGGTTTGGGAGCAGATAGTTGGTAAGCCCTCAGCTGTATGGTTTCTTCACAAAAACTTTGACTTCCATGCTTAACCAATAATCATTTGGGGATGTTTCTGAAAGTACAGAGTGGGTCCTGCCTCCAGAGATGCTGAGGGGATGCATTAGCAAAACGTTCTGTGATGCTCTGGGCTGCAACTCTATGAGGGGGGATTGGTAGGCAACCATACAGACAACCAGTTAAGGGGGTGGTAGCTAGGCCCTTAGAAAGGAGAAAACAGTTGAGACCAGAACCAAAGCCACTTCTCCAACCCCTCAGAGGAAGGGACACAGATGTCTCAGGTGAGAAGAGAGTCAAAGCCACTTGGCCAGATCAGAATTACCAGACCAAACCAGGCTGGACTAGATCAGATGAAACCAAATCCCCATCTCTTCATTCCCAGAAAGAGTGAAGCCAATTGACCCTTAAGCCTAACCGTAGAATCTCTTTCACCAGGATTTTCTAGAGGAAATTGGAATGTCTAAGATTGTAGAAGTCAAAGAGACTGTGACTATGGCATGCTATAAAGCTAGAGAAGGGATTGCTCAAACAGAAAGCCGGAGAAGTTGCAGTCTTCTCTATTAAGGGTTACTAGCTACGAGGGGTGGAATTAGGAGATATGTCATTCTTTCATTCTTTCTGTCACCCTTGGCTCAACTATTATAGGGACAGTGAGCATGGCTGAGCAATGCTGTGCCTACTCTGCTCTAACACCCATCAGTGCCTCCTGGGGGCTGCTTCCAGATAACACTAAGCAGAACATGGATACTAAGAGAGATTCCCTCCTCCCCAGCCCTGGAAATACAGAGACAGAGACAGACCTCTGGCAACAGGAGCTCAAGGGCTTCCTGAAGGCCTTTGGAAGTCTCCTGTAGCCTTCGTGAGTCTCTGCAAAGTTTCCCAGCCTTCCTTCTTCTATGCAGACTCACATCACAGTCTGATAACCCTGTGATCATTCCTGTCTCCTCCTCCATTTTCCTTCACAAAGTCCTGACACAAATTTAAGCCCGTTTGGCTCTTCCTCTTAGGTGCAGACCAGCGTGAGTGCTTTGGAAGCAGCCGCAGTCCTAAGACTCCAGCTGCCCTGCCAGAATGCTGGGAAATTTGAAGACCTATGAGTTTTGAAGGCTGAGAGATCTTCAGGTGCAGAAGTCATAGAGAAGGTGCAGGAGGGAAAAGTCAGAGAATAGATACTTAGGGTCAAATCTTTGTGACTCAAGAGTCAAGGATAAGAAAGTCTTTGTCCTTTTTTTTTCCTCATTAGTATGGTGCAGGATTCAGCTTTCGTAGAGATTGTAGCACTGAGCCTCGGAGGAGTAGAATAACCTGTTCAACTTCGCTTATGTTATACAGGTCAAGACCGGATATTTCTAATCTCAAATCTCTTTTTTTTCCCTGCTGTACCACAATGATTGCCCAGAAGAATAACCTGATAGTCATCAAAACAAAACAAAACAAATCAAAACCCAGAATATGGAACTAGTTAAGAACAGAAAGTTTTGGTGGGGAGATGGCTCATGATCATGACTGTTGTGGAATACTCCTTCTGTACACTGTGTGAATATTTGTCACTCTGGTGTGGGAGCTCCTTCTGTCTATGTGTTGCTTTTTATTGGTTAATGAATAAAAAAGTTATCTTGGTCTATGGTATGGGAGAAGGAAGGCGAAGTCAGAGAGAAACCATGGAGCCGCCGGAGCCAGATGGAACATTAGCCGGTAAGCCACAGCCATGTGGCAATACAGAGATTAATAGAAATGGGTTAAATTAAGATGGAAGAGTTGGCCAATAAGAAGATAGAGCTAATGGGTCAAGCAGTGATTTAATGAATACAGCTTCTATGTGATTATTTTTGGGCTAAGTGGTCAGGAACCAACAAGTGCCTCCTCCTCCAATATCACTTGAATTGGCTTAATAAAACACTGATTGATCAGTAGCCAGGAAAAAGGTATAGGCCAGACAGCCAAACTAAGAATGCTGGGTGTAAGAAGGGTGGAGTCAAAAGAGACACCTGATAGCTGCCACCAAAGCAAGATGCGTAGAAAATGAGGTAGCAAGCCATGAGCTCCATGGCAATTCACAGATAAGAAATGTGGGTTAGTTTAAATATAGGAGTTAGATAGTAATGAGCCTGAGCTTTTGACCAAGCATTTATAATTTATATTGAGTCTCTGAGTCAGTTATTTGGGAAGCCGCTGGTGGTTATTTGGGAACAGGCGGTCAGGACAGAAAAACTCTGCCTACATATGACCACTTGCTCTTCTTGCAGAGGACCTGGCTGCCAAGCATGCATATGGTCTGTCTGTCTATCTATCTATCTATCTATCTATCTATCTATCTACCTATCTATCTATCTTATATATACATACATGTGTATGTATATTATGAAACATGCCCCTGGCAATGTTGAAGCATGTATGAGTAGCCTGTTTATATTGGGTTTCTTTGTTTGAGTTGATGAGAATAACTGACCAGGTCTCTTCCTCAAGGAACAGGTTCTACCAAGATACAAACTTGGATCACTGGATTCAGAGTCCAGAGTGTTAACCATTATACCACGGGAGCTGGTGCATATGTGTGTGTGTGTGTGTGTGTGTGTGTGTGTGTGTGTATTTTATGTGTGTATATATGTATATATATGCTAACAAAACATTCATACATATAAAATAAAATAAATATTAAAAAACAACACTTCTCTGTTTCTAAAGCAAAGATAATACAACTTCTTCAGAAAAGATTTTAAAGTGCTGGTGCCCTGGCAGCAGTAGGCTGAGTTTTTTCTATGTGTATCTGAACATTGAACAGGGAAGAGAGAGGCAGCGGGTGGGTTCAGCTGTGAGTGTGGAGGAGGGAAAGTACACGACTGATTGGAGCGTGGGATCCTAAGAGGACGATTGGGATGGAGCCAGGCTGAGAAGCTGGGCTGCTTAAGGCTCCGCCTGCCAAGTACCAGCCCTCCAGAAGGTATAGTGGACTACCTTACCTGCCTACCGCGGACCAGCCCTCCAGAGGGGATGATGGGCTACCTCACCTGCCTGCCGAGGACCAGCTCTCCAGAGGGGATGGTGGACTACCTCACCTGCCTGCCAAGGACCAGCTCTCCAGAGGGGATGTTGGGCTACCTCACCTTCCTGCCGAGGACCAGCTCTCCAGAGGGAATGGTGGACTACCTCACCTGCCTGCCAAGGACCAGCCCTCCAGAGGGGATGGTGGACTACCTCACCTGCCTGCCAAGGACCAGCTCTCCAGAGAGGATGGTGGACTGTGGAGCTGCGCCATGTGCTGAGAGTGTCCTGAGGGCTACAGAAGCCAACACATCCACTGACAGGGGAGTGTCCTGTAGGGGACCTGGCAAGAGCTGGCGAGAGCAGCTGGAATTTCCTCTGACTCTTCATTGAAGGGGTAGCGTAGGACAGACTGATGGACCTAACACAGCCTTTGTCCAGATCTTCTTAGACACAGGCTAGATCCAAGAACCTCACAGGAAACAGATCATTTAAAGTTAGGTATTAATCATGTGGTTTCCTTAACTTAGGCATCTCTGAAAACACCAGGCCCTTCTTGGAGAAAAAAAATCAGACATTAACTCGTATTTCTGTGAAACAGAACTGTGGAAACCAACAACCTACAAAGTTCTTTCTGGTGAGAAAGGAAGTAAGGAAGGTTTTAGTGTCAAGATTCTCCACCGTGTCCAAAGTGTTTTATATCATGAAGCCTTTGAGTAATAAATATATATAAAAAAAAAACCTCCGAGGTCTTGGTCATTTGTGCCTTCCCAGGCTCCAGCAGCACAGCATCAGCAATTGGGGCATCAAGCGGAGGGCAAGAATGCTAGGAAAGTGACTGCCACAAACGGGGCTGAGGCTGACCCACCGGGTTCTCTCAGCTCAGCACAGGCAGTGTTCATTGAACACGTTCTATGTGCCCTCCACATGCCCATGCTGTCCGCAGCCTGAGAGCTAGGACTGTGGAAGGCAGTTATCAGTCAGACTCAGCAGAGGGCAACTTATCTGGGGCTAATTCCAGCTCCACCATAGCCTTAGCAATAGGAGGGCTGACCCTACTGACTGTTGGATGAGCCTGGGAAAATGAGATGCTGAAGATAGGAAGTCCATCACCACCAGCCAGAGCTTCTCTCCAAAGATGATGATTATTCTTCATTTTCTTTCTCCTGTCTTTTTCTGCTTTTGTATGTGTGTATGGTGTGTGTGTGTGTGTGTGTGTGTGTGTGTGTGTGTGTTGTATCTGTGTGTGTGTGTGTGTTTGTATCTGTATCTGTGTGTGTGTGTTTGTATCTGTATCTGTGTGCATTATATGTGTGCTCCCATGTTTGTGGGTACATATTCGTGTGCATGTGGATGTCCAAGGTTGGCATTGGGGTTCTTCCTCGATCATTCTCCACTGTATTCCCTGTCGTAGAGACTCTCAAGTGAACGCAGACCAGCCTAGCTACCTAGCATGCTACAGAAATCCTGTCTTCACCTTTTGGGGCCTGAGATTAGAGATGGGCCGATACACCCAGTAGATTTATGTGGGTTCAGGGGGTCCAAACTCCTGCTCTTGTGTGTTGAGCACTTTAACCACTGAACCATCTTCACATGTCACGCCCTGCTCACCTCTGCTCAGTAGGACTTGGGGATACAGTGCCACCTACCTGCCTCATTGGACAGGGTAATGGAGTTTCTTGCTCCATAAGACAGGAATGAAGGGCGATTGTTCTATTCTGCTGGGGAAATCAAATTGGTGGTGAAATATTTGGCGAAATGCCTGTCATCCAGGAGGTGATCTATGGACGACAGCGTAAAGACTATACCAAATGAGAAAGGCATTTAGTACTTGAAATTTTTACACCTTTCATTCTAGACCTTTCTCCGGTCACCCGGTGAACTCCTTTGCCTGCCACACAGTTAAAAGCCTCCTCTTCTTGGACCCCACCCTGTCCACTGCCACATCAATCCCTGTCCCCAAGTCACCCCTTGCCCTCCTCCTGTAGGACAAAATTCTGTTTACTCATTGAATTTAATTTTAGGTGTTAAGACTCTGTGACTTCACATCTAAGTACATTTTAAATGAGGATGCTTGGGAAGCCAAATAAATGTCTTCTTGTGGAATTACCAGCCTGATGATGCCTGGCAGTGGGACACAGGGTGAGTGAGCAAGCTCAGGCAGAAGCCTTTTCATGACCCCCTTTAATTGTCTTGGTTGATCCTGCCATTGTTCCCAAACCTGCTTGACAGCTAGATCATCTGGAGAACTCTTGGGGGGGGGGGGATAATGATTCCTTGACTCCCTGCCAAGGGTGATGAGGAAGACTGTGGTCCACTGATGGCTTCCCTTGAGCTAAAGGTTAAGTAGACCCGGGAAGCCCTATTTCCCTACCAAGAGCTGTACTGAAGACCAACCAACAGACATAAAGGGCTTGGAAGGAAGCCTGTGAGCACCAGCAGGTGCCCCCAGAGAGACCCCACCCCCACCACAGTCCCTTGATGTCCAGTGTACATGCTCTAGTGAGGAGGAACTGAGCCCCTAGCATGTCTCTCAGGTCAGACTCATCTCCCCATCTGTTCTAGTTAGCATTAACCATCAACTTGGTCCATCCTAGAACCACCTGAAAGAAATCTGAACTGACTACCAAGTTGATCTATGTGAGGGTCTGTCTTGGTTTTCTTTATTGCTTTATTGATTCAGGAGGGCTCAGCCCACTGTGGGGTGCCTATTTCCTGAGCAGGGCCTACTGCTGGGCTCTATAGGAAAACTAAGCAAGGTTTAGTGAGAGAGCTGGCAAGCAGTGTTCCTCCATGGCTCCTGCTTCCCAATTCCTGTCCCCAGTTCTCACCTGACTTCCTCTAGTGATGAACCATGCCCTGGATGTAGAAACCAAGAACTGTGCCCTGGATGTAGAAACCAACTAAACCCTTTCCTCTCCAAGTTGCTTTCGGTCAGAGAGTGTTAATATAGCAACAGAAAAAGCTAGAACAACAACCAAAGAAAGTTGATGCGTCTTAATGAATGCAATTTCCTGATATCACTGTTACTGTTTTATTGAGTACCTATTATTATCCTTGTCTTACAGAGGAGGACACTGATACCAAGAAGAATTAAGTCATGAGCCTAAAGGTGTACACCATCAAGACAGATCAATCATAGCATGGCTCCAATCCAGATGTCTAATCTTAACCTACGGTTTTCATTGTTACCTTTGTATTTTTACCCACTGAGGAAGCCATGAGTTGCCACATCTCTTTTGTACTGCAGAGAGTTGTTCCACTGGGTTTTGGAAAGTCTTACACAATCTGTCCTCTGACAGCTGTGATGGATGAGCAGGTAGGAGCAACAGAGTCACTACTCCCTCTTGCTGTAGGAAGGTTTGCAGACAGTCCAGAGAGTCCCAGCTCTGTTTTCTTGGGCTCAGTGTGTATGGCAACTAGTGTCTCTCTTTGGGCTGAAGGCTAGGGAATAGGCCTCCTTTGTTCCATCGTATTACCCCTGGGGGTCTCGTCTCCCAGTCCAGCAACCCAAAAGCACTAAAGGGCTGCTCATAGGAATAGGCACGTGGCACTTCCCTTCTGGCATTCTGTGTTTAAACTCAGAGAACGATCTCGAAGAGGACACACCATTTCAAGCAGACCTCTTAGGATGTGCTTTTTGACCCCTGAGTGTTCTTCTGAATGTCAAGAGACAAAATGACAACAAATTCAGTTGTCATTGATAGTTGAATTGTCAAATTCAGTTGACAATTGATAGATCTAATTGTCTTTTACTTATGATTCCTGATTTGAGGAATCCTTCGTAACACAAAATAGGCTGTGTGCTCCCTTTGGATGATAGACAAGCAGTGGGTACTAAGCAGAGAACTGGGAAGTAGAGCAATACGGGGAAAGCTGATTGGTTAGCAACAGGCTCTTTCCTTGTAAGGAGAAAGCAGAGACCGCCTTATTAGTCCACTGGTACTTGCTTATTTGGGTATTCAAATATCATCCCACTCCTTCTTGATAAATCAGAAGGTCACTAAGCAACTTGCTTTCATCCCAGTGGCGGAACGTGTGCCCCAGTATAGCTATTGTTTGATTCAGTCTGTTGAACCTAGTACAGGAGCTTAGCCCAACCGGTGCACTCCCATGAGAGTCAGCTTCCTGTTACTGTAACAGGTATCTGAGTCGATCAGCTTCGAGGGAAAAGGTTGGTTTGGGCTCATGTGTTTAGAATGCTCAGGCCTTGGTGGGGTGGCTTCATCACCTATGGGCCTGTAACAGAGGAGTATCTGATGGACAGACAGAGTATCTGGGAGTAGAGGAAATGGCAGAACAAAAATATCTTACCTCATCATGAGCCAGGGAATAAAGGAGTGAGGAGGAGCCCAGGTCTCACTCACAGTAACCCAAGGACTTCCCACTAGACCATAGTCCCTAAAGAGACCACTATCTCTCAGTTGCTACTATACTGGGTATTGTAATAGTGTAATGGTTGTTCTGTCTCTTTAAGAGACAAGCCATGCCCACTCCCTCCCCCATCTGCTGAGGCAGGCTGATCTTCAGCTTCTGGCCTGAGCTCACTCTCTTTTCTGTCTTCCTCTTGGAGAGGCAGCTTTGCTTCTGCCTCTCTCCCCACTTCTCCACTTCCCCCCTTCTCTGTCTCTTTCTCCTCTTCTCTCTCTCTCTCTCTCTCTCTCTCTCACTCTCCCCCCTCTTCCCCCACCATAATCCCCTGAATAAATGTTCAACTTCACTCTGCATGTCGTGTCTATCCATGTCTCTGTCTCCTGCCTGCCATGGGTCTCCCTGCCTGGGACCAGCCACTGTTCAGGGATCGGCAGCTGTCTCTCTCTGCCTAGGACTGGCTGCTCCCAGAGCCCGCTGTCTGTCTTCACATGGCCCACTACCACCATTTGGGACCTACAGCATTTCTGCTTGCCTACTGCTACCAGAGAATCTTGCAGCATTTTAAAAGAATCATAAAAGTTCTAGTGGACAATCAAATCCAAGGACATCTTTAGGACACCCCTTGTGGGTCTGGTACGAAGAATGCCTTCTAAGCTTTATAAGGGGAGTCTTCTTTCTCCCATGAGAACAAAAAAAAAAGCCTATTTCCCCTCAGTGAGGAATGATAATTGTTCATTTTGAAAGAAGGTCATTTATCTTTTATTTTCCAAATCAAGCCAGATAATCCCTGAGGACTGGAGTCTCACGAGAGTAGACTGTCTCCAGTGGAGGCAAACACCATCTGCCTCAGCAGTCATGGCTGACAGACCTCATGAGGGGACCAGCAAAACCCTGGATTAGCCAGAAGGATGAGTACAGAAATGGTCCATTTCAGGGTTGATTCGGGTGATTGATCTTCCTATCTTTTTTGCCACTGTCCCTTGTAACTCAATCCTTGGTCTCACACTTAGAGCCAAATCACTCTTTCCCAATCTCCTCCAAATCCCTCCTACCAGGACTCAACTTCATTTTTTTCTTGCTGTCCTTATCAGAAACAAAGGGTGCCTATTCTCACTGGGGCAAAGCCCTGAGGACCAGTGGAGAGACTGTAGTAAGGGGTGAACACACAGTCGCCTGACCTTGGGTGTGAGAAAATCCCCAGGTAATTTCTCTTCCACAATGATCTTGATAAGCTATAGGGAAGGGCATTTGAGTTGAAGATCTCAGACGCCATTCTGAGTAATAATGCTGGACTTGTTAACACTCTTTATCTTCAATGTTTCCATTTGTAAAGCCAGATAAAGTGATCTGTCTAAAACGTGTATCCTTGTTTTCCCCACTCCTCCCAACCCCCACCACCAATAGAAACACCTGAAGGACATTAAGCAAGCAGAGGGATAAACTGGCGTGTGACCGGGCTGTTTTCTGTGTAACCTACACAAACGAGCACTAAGTGAACTGCTACCATTTAACGTGCGTGGAATTGTTCTCAGGGACAAAGTTGGATTCTTTATAGGTTGATGAACTGAGAAGTTTGCAGTCATTTGAAGAGTCCCTGGGGAACCCACGCCAGTGTCGCATTCCCGTTTGTGTGTGATTGTGCCATCTGTGTGTTCGCTGCTGTGCCCTTACTTCCAGGACCCAGAGGGGAAAAAGAAAGACCCAACCTGCTTGGTGACTGAACAAACGGCCGAAGGGAAGCCTGCAATCTGTTGGGCAGGATGTCTCTCTCTCTCTCCTTTCTCCGCTTCCTCTGCATTGCTGCTCCATTAGGAGTGTCTTTTCCCAGTGTTCCCCATCGGGACAGCTATGTCCTCCACGTTGTCTTCGGCAAACTACCAAAATAGAATTTATGATTCATTGACCCAGATTATGTTCCCGCTGACAATATCTGCAGAAATCCTGCGCAACAATGGCTTGCTGACTTCACAAAAAAAAACCCATACATCACTCTCTGGAATGCACCCGCGAAGCTGCCTAACAAGGTCTGCAGAAGAGCAAATTAAACGTTATCTCCTCTGGAGTCCTTGATGAAGAACACCCCGGTCTTGGCAATTTGCTATGCGTTTTCAAAGAGCTTCAAGAAAGCAGGATCATTAGAGAGTTTCTGGAAACTGCAGTTAAGTCCTGGGATGTGTATGAGAGACCCACCCGTTGCTAAAATTGCTTCCCAGGCCGAAGAAATTCCCAGGCAATGTTTATCCCTTCTCATAAGGTTCCAACTACAACCCCAGGCACAGTTCTGCTTACGTTTACTTACTCTGAGGAATCAGTGAGTTTATTGGGTTTCCTTACAGAGAATACATGGGGGGAACCTCACAGGGGTGTGGGCGCTCCTCCCTCCCAATTGATAATACCTGGAAACCCTATACCCAGCAGGGATGAGGACCTCCCCTTAGCCACAGGGATGGAGCCTCTCCCTGGTCTTCCCTTCACCGAGGCCACCTGCAATCAATGCAGCGTTGCTTCACAGGTGGTAGGGAGCGCCTATTTCCTTCCACCTCCAAATAATGGAATTACAGGCTGGCTGTTATGCCCACCCAGCATTTACATGGATTCCGGGGATCCACATTCCAGGCTTTATGCTTGAACCAAGCCCTGAATTCACTAATCTAGTGAGTGACCCTATTTATCTTCTTAAGAGATAAGAAACCAGGCCAGTACAAGGCATTCTACTACGTAGCAATGTCCAAACTCTCTTTCCCTTCCTCTCCTTCTCCCTCCCTCTCGATCCCTCTCTATCTCTCTCCCCCATCCCCCATCCTCCCTTCCTCTCCCTCTCCACCTTTCTCTCCCTCTGCCTCTGACTTCCATGCACTCCTGGCAGAGATAGTCACAGTGTGTTATTCTTCTTTTCTCCCTATGAATAGGGGTCAGTGCCCTCCTGCTTGTCTTTGTCTCCCCCCGCCCTCCATCCCAATATCCTGTTCATTCCAAGTTTCTATTCATTCAACAGCTTGTCCCTGGTCTCTGGGCCCTTCTTGAGCAGCCAGTCCTAGAAGCTGTAGGATCGAGCTGGTCCTTGGAGCCTGGGGTTACCACGGGTGGATACTTAAAGAGGATTTGTATGAGAGCAAGTCTCACTAAGCAATCCTCTAAAAGTCTTTGCTTTATGAGGACACGGTCATGTGGCTCTGAGCAATGCCTCATTAAAGGATAGTTCTTTGGCATGCCGAGTTCTTTGAATTGAAGGTGTAGGAAAGCCTCAAATCAGTCTCTCCTTTATCTTCCTTCTGCTCCCTTTTCTCCCACAAGGCAACCATAGTCCCTAGAGCACCTCTTGCTTCTAGCAGGCCACAGAGGATAAAATTCCCGTGTCTCAGGCAGGCCATAGAAACTAGCCCCTTCTCTCCCCAAGCCAGTCCCAAACCTAGAAATTCAGTACTAGCCTTCCCTTCACCTTCTGGCAGGAACCCATCATAAAGAAATTGTCTTTCCTTTCTTGTGGCTGATGAAACTTACCCCGAGCGTTGCAGAATGCCACAGACAAAACCAAGAGGGATCTGAACAGACAGTCCCTGCTGGACACCCCCTTCCCACAATCTGTTAGCCTTAATCCATACCCT
Source organism: Myodes glareolus (assembly GCF_982192425.1). Taxonomy (NCBI): domain Eukaryota; kingdom Metazoa; phylum Chordata; class Mammalia; order Rodentia; family Cricetidae; genus Myodes; species Myodes glareolus. The sequence continues at coordinate 70,890,365 of NC_142029.1, read as the reverse complement.
TCCCAAACAATGGCATTTTAGCATAGCTATCTATTCATCATAAAATGTAAGCATAAAAATTGAAGGTTTTTTGTTTGTTTTATTGTATAGTCCCTGGTATATGTAAACAATGCTCTAGCAGATGGCTACACACCCATGAATGCATGAGGAATACAAAGTGGAATCAATTTGTTAGTAATAGTGAGAGAAGAAGTCGGGAGGGTGAGGAATTAGGAGCAGGAGTGGAGAGTGAATTATATCAATATACAATGTATGTATCATGAAATTATCACAAATTAACAAAAATGAGACATATTTTTAAAGTAGGCAGTTTACCCTGGGTCTTTAGTTGTTTTGAGACGGAGTCTCATACATCCCAGGCTGGCTTCTGACTAAGTAGTTGTAAACGAATGACCTTAAATGTTTGTTCCTCCAGCCTCTCTTCCCAGTGCTGGGATTGCAGAGGTGCACCACCACATCTGAGAACCTAGTGTTAAAGACCAAATCCAGGGCCTTTTGCATGCTGGGTCCTGTAGTTTCATCTGTGGCTGTGGCAAATAACATGACAAAAGCAACTTCGGGGAGGAAAGGGCTTATTTTAGCTTGCAGGTGACAGGCCATCACCAACGAAATAAAAGGAGGAACCCAGAGCACGTCAGCTTGCTCTCCCACAGAGCCTCGCCTCTGGAACTCACTCACTGATGAGAAAGTACAGCAGCAACTGTGCTTGCTGGCTGGCTTGAAGACCTGTGCTTAGCTAGCTGTCTTATATAGCCCAGGACAACTGACCAGGGAATAGTTCTACCCACAGTGGGCTGGGCCTTCTTGCAGTCATTGACAGTAAAGGTAGTCCCCCATAGATATGCTCACAGGTAAATCTTCTCTAGGCAATCTCTCTCTCAGATGACTGTAGGTTGTCAAGTTGACAGTCAAAGTTAAAACTCTAGGCCAGTGCCCTATCAACTGAGCTCTATCCCCAGCCCGAGTCTTCACTTCTGAAATCTCCTGTGTCACATAAAACTTTAACGTGCTACATTTATTTCATTAATGTATTTTTGGTTATAGGAGTGTCAGTCATGACCCTGATGACAAGTGAGGAAAGATACTCCACTTTCTACCTCTACCTGTGAATTATTATTTGTTGAAAGACCTGGATAAATCCAGATCCCCCTAGCAGAAAAAATAGAGCCAAAAATCTAAGCAGGGAGAGAAGAATTAGAAATCTAGATTAACCAGTTCAATGACTCTGTTTCAGGAACTAGCTGAAGATAAAGTTAGGTTATAATCTTGAGACTAATCTTGAGAAATAGGGAGTTACCCCCTTGTGATTATCACTGGTAATTTTGGAATTTTCAATGATCACTGGTGTTTTTGGAATTTTCCAATGATGCCCTCCCTATCCCCTTTGGATTACTGGGTTGTGGTTTCTTCCCTTAAATACCCCTTCTCCCAGCTACTCGAGGTAGGACTCCTCCCCTGCGTGGGATATGAGTCTTGGGCCCCTGGGCTGGTACCTGTCAATAAACCTCGTGTGATTGCAGCAAGGACGATCTCTTGTGAGTTCCTGGGGTGGGGGAGGGGGTCATGTTATCCCGAGACTTGAGTGAGAGTCTCCCCACACTGGGGGGTCTTTCATTGTCATTCATTAAAGTGGTGTATTTTCCGAGCATGAATGGTTATTGTACATCATTCTGTACAAGCATGCAAGTGCAGATTCAGAACACTAACACAGATTCTGGAAAACATGTGGGGGCCCACAGAAGTGGGTCTGTTCCACCTTGACTGAAGGTCAGAGAGTTTAAGCCTATTCTTGCAAAGTTATTAACAAGAGGTTTGACTTAAGGTGTGGATGCAAACAAGTTATCTTGACCTAAGGTGTGACTACTTAGTGTTTTGAGTATTGAGATGGCCCACAGAAGTGGGTCCATTATGCCCTGACCAAAGGACAGAGAATTCAAGCCTATTCCAGCTCCTTCAAGGAGGGTTTGACCCAGGGAGTGACTGCCTACAGGAGACTTACTCTAAGGTGTAGTTACTGCAAATTCTGCATAAACAGCAGAATGCTTAACTTAGGATATAGTGGCTTGATGCTTCAAGTATTGAAGCAAGTAATTGCTCTGTTTGTTCTTTGTGTTGTGCTAAAACAGTCTTTTGCCTTCTCCCCCCCATTTTGGACTGGGGTATATAAGCTTATGGAAAAACACAGGCATATTCAGTATTCACTGGATTGCCCTCCCGGTTCTCTCTTATGTCTCTGTGTTTCTTTCATATCTCTGTTCTTCCTACCTAATTTTTCTAATCAACACACCCCTACCCTGGAACACGTGAACCCAGTTGAGGCTGGACCCCCACAGACATCACCCCAACATGGGGCTCACGACAAAAATACAAGACTATCAAAGTATCTCTATGCAGTCAGGGAGGCCGCCTATCTCTAGACACTGCTTCTTTACAAGGTGATGGCTGATTTACTTTCCTGAACTCACTATACATTTGTTGAACACTAGCTCTGTGCAAAGCATGGTTAGGGCATTGAGAAACTGCTGTTGTCCAAAAGGGGGGGTTGTTTGCTCAGTTTCACCCTGGAATGGCAAAGTGTCTTAACCCATTGCTCTAGAATCCTGGTTGGGGTTCAAAGATTGACTCAGAAGTGCAATTACAGATGATACAGAAACTGTATCAAGGATCAGGTTAATCTGAAAGTGACTGTCCCTGATGGCCCGACCCTGGGTCCAAAAGATTCATTTATAGTCAGGACCGAGGCCCAGGTCAACCGCCAGGATTTGGAGGTAGAATACCTCATTCCCCCATGAGAAACCAGAGCTCCCCACAGTGACTACAGACTTTAAATACAGACAATAATTCCCCTCTCAGCCCCTTTCTCCATACCCACTGGCCTAAACCCATATACCTTCCAGAGAAAGCGATTACTACTACTGCAAGTGAGTCATCTCTGCCCACCTGGGCTCTGTGATCAGCCTTGGACCCAGTATCCCTCTCAGGCCAAGTTTCTTGCCAATTCAAATTACCCCAACATCACACCCAAACTTCCTACCTGCATCATTTACTGTTCTTCTGGAAGGACTTACCCAGAGGAGATTCAGACTGATCCCCTGACCAGTACTGCCCTACCACATGTTCCTCTGTATACCATCATTACAAAGTCTCATCAACGAACGGACCCCCATCAGCAGCATGACTGACTAGACACCCTAAGGAATTCACATCTGAGCCTCTTGAAGCCAGAGAGAAAGTTCAGTCCTTTCCATGACTTAGCATCAGGCCTCCAGAGCACAGAACATTTGGTGTGTCCCATATATAGATTCTGGAAGGGCTGAGCTTCCTAGTTTTTGAGTGCAGTCATGTTTTCTTACACTGTTGTCTTGGTAGAGTTCCCAGACCTGACAGGACCTGATGGGAGCTTATTATAGACTGCAGAGAGACAGGTTTCATGGGTCTGAAACATGAGGCCTAATCTGCTTCTTAGTAATCCTGAGGCAACAGGTTGTGTACAAGCTAGCGTTCAGAAGTAATCAGTGGGCATGATGGCTGTGGATAAATTAACGTTCCTCCCTGAATTCTCAGTGGTGACTGTCCTTTTGGCTACTCTGAGTTGATCTGGTAGCCACAGGAATCCAACGATCGTGGCCATGACATGATGTTTCCAAATAATTAGTTCTGCACACCTCGAGTTCAGCCTCTGGAAGAGAAAAACGCAGAGAGCAGAGACACCTGGTGGGGAGCGGCGCTGGGCACGAGTTACTGCTTGAGTGACGTGGCTTGCCACCCGACGACGCTCGACGGCCTGGTAAACCCAGGACGTGTGCTGGGGGGATCGACACGGACCTTGTGCATGCTAGGCTTGCGCTCCAGCCCTGGGCTCCAGTCCCAGACTGGTTTGTATTTTGAATCATGGCCCTTTGTTCCTTCCTACCACCCTGCTCCCTCGTATAGCTTCCTCTACGGGTTAAAACATACAGTTCCTGAATATCAGGACATATGCCAAGTACCTCATGAAGTTTTCTGTAGTTGTTTTTAGTGGCACTTTTATTTATTTGTGTGTGTGTGTGTGTGTGTGTGTGTGTGCTCAACGCGTGTGTGTGTGCATGTGTTTGCGTGTGCATGCATGCGTGCATGTCACAGTGCTCTTGTGGAGGTCAACCCTCTGGAATCCATTCTCTTCTTCCACCATGTGGGACCTGAGAACTTAGCTCAGATCATCACTCTTGGATGCCAGCGCCTTTGTCCTGATCTGAGCTATTTTACTGGCCATCTTTTTCTGTTGTTTGTTTGTTTCGTGGTTACAGCTAAGACAAAGACTCCAATCAGGAGACAATAGAGCAGTCACTGTCATCAGTCCATTCGTCAGTCCCAAACTTGGATTCCATCAGTGTCTTCCTGTACATTGCTTTGGATTTAATTGCAAAACCCTGGTGGGTGAATGGGTGTGAACCAAATGGCTGTCAGAAGGGCGTGATTAAACAGTCTTTGACACATTCACACAATGGAAACTCATGAAGCCCTAAAAAAGAACAAGAACATTTTCATGCCTTAGTTTAGAAAAAAAATGTTTATTGAAATAAGGCTAATTGAAAAAATAAAATTGAAATATTCCATCAAGAACAAAGCATATGTATTTGTTTATCTTTCTTTTTGGGTGACAGTGGTTTAACATAGCATCATTTGCTCTGAGAAGGACCAAGTCATTGGGAGTGAGGGGAGATTTACATATAGTCTTTGAAGCTGGACTTTACGAATCACCTATTCAAACCATTAGATTGAAAATACAAACTGGACACAGGGGCTCACATTTGTAATCCGAGGACTGGGAGCTTGGAGGGTGGACGATCAGAAGTTTATGTGCCCTAGACTACACAAGACCCTATTTCAGAAAATAAAAATTAAGAGGAGGAAGGAAAAAGAAAAGACTTGTTCTCGTGGATAACTCGAGGATTTATACAGACTATGGAGAACTTGGTAGTCTGAATGGAACTAAACTTGAACTTATTTTTATTTGCTTAGTGATTTTTTTTGCTAACTGACTGCTCTTTCTGTCCATATCTCACTCACCCTACTCTTAGAACTAGTCTGAATTACACAGACACACATCAGTTACCCATCTGGAGGCAATGGATGAAAAGCCTGCCCGGGGATAGAACATCTGTCTGAGGTGACTGGTGAGCCAGAGATGAGGAGTGGTCACACTTTGCAGTCCAGGTACCTCCCTAAGATGACAGCCTTTAAGTCAGATCCATCGTGAGGGTGACCTAGTGCCTGTCAGAGTCCCTTGCAATGTAAAATAATGCAATTGATTTCATTGTCCCTGATACTCATAGCCTGCTTTGTGACCTTCTTCTCATTTGGCTTGTAGTTCATCTCTCCCCGAGTCATAGATCTGTTTCCTACCTCTTGACTCTGGGAAGGACTGTGGACTTGATTTGGTCGATCAGATGAACAATGGTGATGGTGGACTCTATCTAGGTGCATCTAGCTAGCATCAAAATGCTTCGCAAAGCTTCATTTTCTGTCCTGGAATCCTGCTTTAGACCTGGGCTGACCTGTGAGGGTGAAGGACTACATGGGCCTTGCCTGATGCCCTAGATGTTTGAGAAAGTCATTGTAACTGACCTGTCAAATGAGTACAGATGCATGAAAGAGTCTAGATGTCCACCTCGTCCCTGTCCCGTGCCTTCAATGAACTCATGTCGTTTTAAGTTCCTGTGTTTCATGGCTATATCTTAGATGGCATTACTGTGGTCCTCACTGTCCCCTCTTCCTCTCCCATCTCTAATCACATGACTGATTCAGATCATGTCTACTGCTGTGTTTGATGTTTTCTCCTCCCTGAATCATTTATTCTGTAAGAATAAATTTATTCTTCCACTCTGGGTGTTGGGCCTTCATTTCTTTATGGAGACTCTTGTACTACGTTCAACTTGTGCTATAAAGTTTGTATGCTTTTCTCCTATGCATTCATTTAATTCAAGTTAATTGAGTCCTAGCAGTGGGTAGAGCAAGAGTTGAATTCTTCTACATGACCCTTCTCAGTCCCTTTGGTAAGCTCAGCATATTAAAGAATATCCGTCTGTGTCACCTCATTAATTCATACTCTCTAACCTCAAAGAAGGCACAGTCATGGTTGGGGTGGGGGCAGCAGTACCTAAGGTAATGCACCAACCATTCATTATCCAGAAATGGGAAAGGAGACTTAGCCTAGCCTAGAGAAGTGGCAAATTACCCGCAATCACCTCTGAGCTGTTTTCAAGAACGAATGAACATTTATTGAATGAAAGAATATGTAAGGGGTTTCCAGGCAAAGGCCACGACATGAGTGAAGTCACAGAGACCTGCATGTGAGAGACCAAAGTGAAAGCTCTCACTTTCTCTTACGCATGGTCCTCTCTAGCTTCAAATCGTCATGGCCTCCCTTCTGCTTCTGTGGAAGTTCCTGGCTCTTGTGTGACCTCCAGCAGTCTCTTCTTGTCTGGCTGCTCCAGAAGCGACCTGGGCTATGCCTCCCTCACCCGGACCTGCATCAGCACCTGCATTTTAACAGGATCTTGCCACGGTTCCTTTGCATCTCAGAATTCGAGAAGTGCTTTATTACTGCACCAACCGCACCAATGTTAGTAGGAAGGCCAGTGACTTGACCTGCAACCTTCCCTGTGACCCTTCTTAATTGTAAATTTTGCAAACTGAACTTGCCAAAAGGCATATGCTCTGCAGTGACACTTTGAGCTTTCCTTCGTGCGGCTCCTCTTGACAACGTATCTTAGGCAACCAATTAGAGCATGGTGCAGGGCTGTTTCTTTGACTCATTTCTACCGAGTACTTAGGAGCAGACTCTTTCCCCCAGGAGTCTGTAACCTAGTAGAGAGGTAGAGGTTCACTATGAACTGGAACTGAAGGTTTCAAGGCTTCCTTTGCTCCTGGATAAGGTTTGTACGTTGGGGGGCAAGCGGGGAAGCATCCCTGAGCTGCACTGTTCTCATTACACAATGGGAACACATAAGCTGCAGGTTCATTGTAAGGATTAGAGACCGCAGATATGACAGGTGTGGTATAGGGACAAAGCCAGCACCACACAGTGGGAGCTCCAGTGGTATTTAACAGATGACATAGAGTCACTCTGACATTGCAAAGGGGGGGGGCAACCATATGTGAGGGAACCAGAAAATACAGGGTACAGACAGAGCTAGTACTGGAAAAGGCAGCTGAGCAGTAAACAGAAGCTGTCCACAGAAAGAGTTCTGTAGGCAAAGACAGTTAAATACATAAACAAATTTTCATAGATGAGTTTGCATACGGCATATTTGGAAAACCAAGAACTCATCTGTCCTCCTTCCTATACACCCGTCCAATTTGTGATGGGGAGGGGGGGCAGGAACATTCTTTAAAAAAAAATAGAGTATTTAAAAATATTTACACATTTTTTTTCTACATTGAATAAGTTGCGTTTGCTGTAAAGATTAAAATGACAGGAAACAAAATCTCCCAGAAGATCCGGGCCATATGCTACTGCGCACCATAGTCGTACTCTCGGATTCAACCATTGTGTTGGCTGCCTGCTGCCCAGACTGAGCGGGGTGAACTCAGGACAGAGCCTGCTTTGGCATGAATGCCTCTGCCTTCTCTTGCTGACACATTCCCTCCACCACTCAAGAATGCACAGAGCCTTTGCCAGGTTGAGAATGCCTGGCTATGACAGCACCATTTGCAAAGTAAAGAGTCTATTTATGAAGATAATGGCAATGCCCAGACCAGGCCCACCGTGGGAGAATCTTGGCTTGTAATTAGCAAGAGCAGTGCATTTTAATGAGGATGCCTGGTAGGCAGTCGGCTCCTGCCTGAACTGCCAACGAATCTGGGGCAGAGGGAGGGTTGGCAGACAGGGCAAGGAGCAGGTGAGGGGAACAACGCAGAAGAAACTGCGCTCATCTTTCGGAAACTTGAAAGCTTTGGGATTGTTTCATTTCCCCATTACCCTGGCTGTCGTCCCACGGGCTGGAAGCAAACAGCTCAGAGAAGATAGAACAGATTTGGTAACAAGCAATCCCAAACATTGCTGGTGTGAGAAGCAAAGACCGAGGGGGTTGGGGGTGGAGAAATATGGGCATTTTATCCTTCTTGAAAGGCAATTAGGCCATTGCTATGAAGCCCGCGGAGAAACTGGAGTCTTAAAGCTCCCTGGATGGATGAAAAGGGCTACGGTTTCTGTAGCCATGAACCCTGCTGGGGGCGGGAGGATCCTTTATCTCTGAGGTTAACTTAAGCCAAAACTTTTGAGCTCTGTTGTTGGGGGTTGGCAAACTACTGCTGGGGGAGTGATCTAAGGGAAACAGAGCTGCTCAGTCGTTCTGCTCAGAATTCTGGCTGAGGGAGAATGGGCTTCCTGTTGAGCAGGGCAAATGTGCCTTCGTAGGTGAGGATAGCAATTCCTATCCTCCAGGAGAGGAAAGGTAGGTGAAAGAGCTGGGATGTGTTGAGTCTTGGGTACTAAGTGTGTCTTAGTCAGTGTTTTACTGCTGTAAGGAGACACCATGACCAAGACAAGTCTTATAAAAGAAAACAATGAACTGGGTCTGGCTTACAGTTTCAGAGGCTTAGTCCATTGTCATCATGGTGAGAAGCATGCCAGCATGCAGGAAGACATGATGCTGGAAAAGTAACCGAGAGTCCTACAACCGGATCCACAAGCACCATAAAGCGAAAGACACTGGGTCTTGTTTGAGCTTTTGAAACCTCAGATCCCGCCCCAGGTGACATACTTCCTCCAACGGGGTCACATCTCCTAATCCTTCTCAAGTAATGCCATTCTCTGAGGGCTAAGCATTTATGGGCCATTCTTATTCAAACCACCACAACAAGGATGCTAGGGTCAGCCTGTCTTGCTATCTCTGATCCATAATGGGCAGTCACAGAAGCCCTGGAGGACAGAGGAAGCCAAAGGGATGCCTACACATTACAGACATTGAGTTGGGCGGTGAAGTCAAAATGGATAGATTGTGGGGTTTTCAGTTGAAAGTTTGTGGGCAATTTGAAGAGACAGAAGTGATCTTTAGGAGTATGCATAAAATCATTACCAAAATAAATAAATAAAACCTTGACAGGGGCTGGAGAGATGGCTCAGTAGTTAAGAGCACTTACTGCTCTTTCGGAGGACCTGGGTTCAGTTCTCAGCACTCACAAGGTAGATCACAGCCATCTGTAGTTTTGGGGGATCATTTTACTCTGTCTCCCGGTCTCTGTGGACACCAGGCATGCACATGATACACAGACACATATTCAGGCAAAACATCTGTACACATTTAATAATTAATAATTTTAAAAAATAGAGAGTGCTAATTATGTCCTCATGTTTACTTTATTCATTTTTTCATAGCAAAAGAATAACAGAAACAATAACAAGAAAGATAAACCAGAATAAACGTATTAGTTACCTACTGCTGCTGGAACAAGTCATCACCAAGTTAGTGTCTTAATTTAACACAATTTACTACTTTATGGTTTTGGAAGCTGGAAATATACAAATGCTGGGCTGCACTTCTTCTGGAGGCTAGAGGACACCATTTGCATCCTTGCTTTGTCTAGCGGTCACCTTCCTCTTTGGCTATGGCCCCTCCTTCTGTCTTCAAAGACAGCACAGAGCAACTTCAGTCATCCTCTCTTCTTTGCTTCCCTCAAACTCACTTATTTTTAAATCCTTTCCTGAAGAACCCTCATAATTGGATTGGCCCTACCCAGATAAAGCAAGATAATTCCCTTCTCTCAAATACCTTATTTAACCACATCTGGGAAGCATCTTTGTCATGACCTTCAGGGGCAAGATAATGGGCATCTTTCAGAAGTCCTACAGAGCCCACTATCCAGAATAAAAACAGAATGTTTCAGCCTCACTTACAGCTGGGGTTAGCGCACGCGACCAAGCTCTGGCAGTAGACATGGACTCTGAAAACAGTCGGAATGAAAATGAAACCACTGTGTCCAACCTGAAAGGAAGAAGGGAGGGAGAAAAGGAAAAAAGAAAAGAAAAGACAGGGAAGGAAGACTCACGAAATACACCTAATAAGAAATATCCATTAAAAAAAAAAGAGCTACAAAAAATTAGAGCTACAAACTTGCACCCCCTACACACACACACACACACACACACACACACACACACACTTACACGCACACACATCTGCAGGGACATCTGCTCCTCAGTTGCCTGTTTGACCTTGGGCTGATGCCACCATTGTGACTGCACCATGGAGTCAGGGGTCAAATTCTTTTGAGAGCATCGTTGGTGATCTTCCTCGCTCCACCTTTGAGCACTTTCTCTCTTCCACAAGCACACACAGAGCTTGCTAAGCCAGGTGTGTTCTGACTGTTCTGCTCTTCCCAAGCACCCTCTGGCCCTGGATCCTCTCTGTGATCATTACTTAGCTTCACAGAGCAGAGAGTGCTTTCTTTGTCTGAGCCCCACTCTTAAAGGAAGCTTTCACTGTTTTGGAAAAGTGGAACAGTGCGCCTTTTGAACCCAGCAGGCGAGGCCGGTACCTGGGTGCTGTTCAACAATAGAAGCCTGTGAATTTACAATCGTCGAAGCGATGTCAGCTACCAGACTTCTGATCAAGGAAAGAACCATCTTATACCTACCTCACTCAAGCTATGTAGACAGAATTGAGTCTCATGGAATACAGCCTTCGGTACTCGAAAAATAGAATTGACAGAGACTTTCAGACAAGTAGTGTTTATTGAAGATGTTAATATCTGTGTGTTTAAAAAGGAGAAATATGGAGATAAAGCCACAAAATATGGGGGTAAAGCCAAGTTGAACTTAGCTAGGTTTATGGGTGCTTAATGACCATAGAGTACAGACTGTGGGGTTAGCAATAATCTTTGTAGAACAATTTAACATTACAGTCCAGGCTCTGGACTGGTCAGATCACAATGGAAACATTTCATTTTCTTTATGGACTTTGATTGAAAGGGCATATAGACAAAGGAGAATATGTCAGGGCTCTTGATGGAGTAATGAAGAGACACGAAACCACAACGGACCCGAGCAAAGACCGCAAAAGCACCAATGCTGGCAGCAGAGCACCTGCAGATATTTATGGAGAACCCACCGGGTGTAAAGCTCGATGCTACACCACAGAGATGGAAAGGAGAAGAAGGCCCCTGCCCGCAAAGAAAATAAGAGGCAGGAAGCATTTATGTACATGTAAATTTACATTAATTTATGCAAATGTATACAAGGTAACTCCCAGAGTTAGCCTGCAGAATGGCTCATTAAGAATCCATTTGTGGGGGTGGGGGAGGGGTTGAGGACATGGCTTAGTTGGTAAAGGGCTTGCTGTGCTTGCCTGAGGATCTGAGCCTATTCTTAGCACCCACACAAAAGGCGGGCCTGACAACACACATAGGCACAGGAACCCCCAATGCTGGGGCTAGACATGGTGGTGAATTAGTGAGCCAGACTAGCTGAACTGGTGAATTCCAGGTTTAGAAGGAGACATTGTCTCAAAAAAACATAACGTGGACAAGATGGCAACCTCTGGCCATTTCATATGCATATGTACACACACACACACACACACACACACACACACACACACACACACGCTGGTGCATACACCCACACACAGAGATGGGGGTGGAGAGAGAGAGAGAGAGAGAGAGAGAGAGAGAGAGATAGAGAGAGTTTGAGATTTGTCTATTTGTAGGGGGTTTCTTTTTTCTTTTTTGAGACAGGTTCTTGCTATATGACCCAAATTGCCCTTGAACTTACGTTCCTCCTGCCTCATCTTCCTGAGATCGGAGTTTGCATGTCTCACCACCACTCCTGGCTTATGGATATTTCCTAGTTTTGCTTCTGTTTTCTTATCCTTTTTGTCTGTCTAGCCAGCTGCCCATTAATATAGCAAAAAAAGTTCAACATAATCAACTCACAAAAGCTGGAGGTTCCTTTTAGCTCACAGTCTCAGAAATTCAGCCCCTGATCTATATTTCCCTTACTGCTTTGAGCTTTTAGAGTCAACATGGCATGGTGGTGGCCACAGGTGGCAGAACAGAGCCACATCGTGGAAGCCAGGGGGTAGGAGACTGGACACTGTTCCTTTCAAGAGCATATTCCAAATGACCTAAAGAGAGTTCCTACTAGACACCACCACTTTCTAGGCTCCACTGCGTCCTAATAGTGGCATGCTAAGGAGCGATCCTAGGGTCTTTGGGGAACTCTCAGTCTGGGATATGATGATTCACGAGGAAGGCTGGAATCATTGCTTGCCTCTGGGAAGAATTCAGCTTGTGTTTTAGAGGACGGTAGCCTACCTACTCTCTCATGAAGGCTAATATGTTTAAAGGTGTTACTAAGGGTTGTCCAAACTTCCCAAGCCACCCCCAAACCGCTACATCTTTGACATCAAATCAAATGGAGCATTAGATTCCTTTTAGGGATTAAAATTTTCTGATTCCCTGCCCCGAGAAATGAATTAGAAGAAAAGGAACTTTTAGGAGTGAGGCTCAAACAGAGCATAATCAGGAAGGAGAGGCAGACATGTGCAGGGACTGGAAAAGGTCTGAGCCCACAGAGTCTCTTCCTGAGAACCGTACCAATGGGTGTGGATGGCCTGTCTGAAAAATGGGTTCTTAGCTGAGTGTGGTGGTGCACACCTGTAATCCTGGAACTTGGAAGGGTGAGGCAGGAGCACTATGAATCCAAGGCCAAGAGGAAAAGTGAGAAAAACAAGCAAAGAAAGAAAGAGGGAAGGCAGAAGGAGAAGAAGGAGAAGTGGGAAGAAACAGGGAGAGAGAGAGAAGGAAGAAAGGAGGGAGGGAAAGTAGGAGGGAGAATGGATGGAAGGAAGGACCTAGGAAATACTGTTCTGAGCTGTAAAGCCATTTGGTTCAGGCTAAACATCAACTAAAGACAATAAAATTCCTTCCTAGGCAGAAAGAACACTCTTGGTTTGAGCTATGGGAGATGTTTGCTGGTATTGATGGAACCCTGGGGAGGGCCAGCAAATGAGACTTGAGAGTCAGTAGCTGCTCAGAGGCCCACCAGGAACCAGGGCTGGGTCTGCAGGCTGCTCTGGATTGAGAGCTCCTGACAGCATTGAGACAGTTGTTTCTCCAAGAAATCCGACTCTCACGAGAGCTGAACGTTACCCTGTCTGTAAGCCTAACACTGAGGTCAACTGGTGTTTCATAAACACGACTTCAATCGTTCCTGTTGGCATGAGATCCCAGCTTTCACCTCACATGTGTTCTGGAGCCAAATAAGAGTGACTCCATATGACGGCCACGCCCCGGTGTCAGAAAGGGAGGAGGGTCACCAGAGGCTGGGAAGCTGAAGAGGTTTTGAAGACTTGCTTTATTTGCTCTTGGTCAATGTGCCAGGCTAGCAGGAACCCAGGCATGCATGGACATATATGGGCAACAACAAAGGCAGACACAGGTCACATGCATGTAGACACACAGACCTACAGGCAAACACACACAGATCACTGGCAGAGGAAAAGCCCCAGCCTCTCACTCATGCTCAGTTAAAGGCCCAGGTCTCTCACCCCACATATATATAGGCTCTCACAAAAGTGGCTTTCAACCAAAAACTAGTTATATAACAGATTGCATCACTGTTTACCTTGGCAGTCCCAGGACACCCAGTGTCAGCCATGTTGTCCTAGCTCATCCTAGATACCCATATCAGCACCATGATGTCTAAATATAAACCGTTCCTTATGGTCCTCTGCTCCCATGGCCCGCCATGACCCAGGAGCACAGATTCAGGCTAACCAAACACCATGTTCCAAGTGGTAATGATTTCATGAAGTTTGTATTGTAACAGAAGAACAGAAAGTCATAAATCAGCGCACTTTGAAAATACTTTGGTGGGACTCTCAGGCAGACCCAGAACACCAAATTGGGGACATCTCTGTTATGACCTGAGATGCCATCTGATGAACCCCTCAGCCTTCAGGTTAGTGGAAAGCTGGTAGTCTTTCCACATATTACAAAATGGTCATGAGGATGCCAGTTCAAATGCAAAGTCCGTAATGAATGGCTGTGGAGGGTACTGGAGATAGACCAAATTAATTTGACTCCAGACCTTCAATGCTCCAACTCTGAATAATCACTAAAGCTCTAATCAATCTGTCAGCCAGTCAGTCAGTGAATCAATCAATCAATCAATCAATCAATCAGCTTTGCAGAATCTTTAACACGGTTTTTCTCTAGGGACTTCAACTCACACTTCGGATTTGAATGCCTGCTGGGTCTTAGAAATACAGCCTCCTAATATAGGAAACTCGGTTTGAACTTGTCTCATTCTAAAGCATGTCTTCCCCTGCCCCCAGGGCGTCCTTAGTGTCCTGATAATGAAGAACAAGAAGGAAAGGAGTTACTGTATATTCGTCATTACATTTTGACCCCGGCCACTGGCCCTTTGCTGTGACACCTGGGAGAGGCTGCCAATCAGCTCTCATCCCCATCCCTCACACACAGAGATCCCAGAAGACCCCAAGGATACATGTCAGCATTCACGCACCCAGTACTTTGTGTCAGATCCAATCTTTCCCACACAAGCACAAGCTTTACTTTGAGCAAAGGAGAATATTCTGGGGACAATTGTTCATTATTCTTAAAAAGTCCTGCCCCTCTCCTCTGAGACTGGAGGGTATGTAATGATGGCCATGACTCCTCAATCTTTCCTGGGCACAGTGAGTGTGTCTGAACTCACTGCAGGGGAGCAGGGTGCCAGATCCTACAGGCGCCACTGTAATCTCTTCCTCAAGATGGGAAGCTGAGCTGACTGTTCGGTCCACACACAGTGGGAACAAGTTGGTATCGACTGACTGAAGGAATGTGCAGACCAGGCAGCTATCACAGGTGGCACAAAGGACAGGACCCAGTTTCTGTGACCACAGGAGCCTAGATCCAAAGCACCTCAATAGGATCAGCTCACGGCATCTCTGAAGCGCTGATAAAATTCTAACCTTTCTCATGACCTCAGTTCAGCTGAGTGACAAAGAGCGAGGGTTGGTTGGTTGGTTCGTTGGTTGGTTGAAAGCTTTTTAATTAATATATAATATATGCATTATTAATATCTATTAAATATATTGGTAATATACACATAAAATTTTCTCTCACTGCAAAAAAAAATCATTTTTCTCTCTAAACTGAAACAATTTAGGGAAATACATCTTAACTTCTCGCTGAAACTCCTGGCTGTTTTTTTAAAAAAAAAAAGCAAATTGGCAGAAATGATATTTTTTTTAACCCAGAACAAAAATTAAATCATTTTGTAAAATTAGAGCCTGATTCTGAGTGACACGTTAGTAATGGAACAAGAGTACTGAATAAATTACATTAACTGTCATTTCATAACAATAGGACACTGGAGGGTGATTAAATTTATCTTTCTGACACAAGTGATAACCACATACCAAAGGCAGTATTACATTGTGAGAAAAAAAGCTATCCTCCTCTCTCCTGTTTTAAAATATTAGGCAGCGCCTTCTGAGAAGCAATTAATAGACTCTGACGCTGGGGCTCATGAAGAAGTTCAGTTAACCGAGTTCTTAAAGTTAGTGTTTGGGTCTACAAAGCAATAAATGTGTTTAATTTTTTTAAGAAAAATTGATCCTAAAAAGACACAGAAAAGCTGTTGCCTCTAACTGCTGCCTGTAAGGCCACTCCCAGGAGCTGGAGAGAGGTCGCACAGTTACAAGCTTGCACTGCTCTTCCAAAGGAAATGAAAATGAAATTTATGCCCAGGCAATGCTAAAGCATGCATGGGCAGCCCGTATATGGCGGATCTGTTGAACTTGTCCATACTGGGTTTCATGGCCTAAGTTGATGAGGATGACTGACCAGGTCTCTTCCTCAAGAGGGCACCAAACCTCATTTCAGATGGTTGTGAGCCACCATGTGATTGATGGGAATTGAACTCAGAACCTTTGGAAGAGCAGGCAGAGCTCTTAACTGCTGAGTCATCTCTCCAGCCCTGGGTTCAACTCCCAGTACCCACAAGGCAGCTCCCAACTGTCTGTAACTTCTGTCTGTAAGGCCATCCCAGACAAATTTGCTTTCAGTTTTTCTTTCTTCTAACACTGATCTTTATACTTACAAATGATTTGTTTATACTATTATATATTGGCTGATCAGTTTTAGATATCTGTTCCTCATTCTATTTTTGAAAACGAGAATTTTGTCATGGTTTACCTTTTTCTTTCAAAATTGTTTATCTCCATTTTTCTTCATTTGTAATCAATGTTTTTCCTGATAGCTATATACGTAGCATTCTTTGACATTCATTAGAGATAGCATAGTACTAGTGAATGAAGGGTTATGTTTTAATTAAGAAGAAAGTAACTAAGTAGTACTAAGTCCTAGGGTCAGCAGTAGAGCAGCAAGTAGTGCAGTCTCAGGTAACTTAAGAATGGGGCCACACTGCTCTTCTCCTTGTTGGACAGGTTCCTTTTCCCCTAAAGTTGATTGTTTGTTTATGTTTTTTTTGAAACAGCATCTTTCCATGTTAGCTGAAGCCAGTCTAGAGTTCATTATGTATCCCAGGCTGGTGCTGAACTCTCAATTCCTACCTTGGACTGCCTGAAAGCTGGGATTGGGGATGCATGCCACATGACTGGGTGTGATTTTCATTTGCCCGTTTTAGTATCTATCTGGGCAGGTATGAGGCATAAATTAAGTCATAACATTCTACTGTCGTCCTAGAACCAAACGCAAAGAGTTATAAGATTAAAAAAAAAGATAAAGATAAATGTACCCTGTAGAATCAAACATAATGAAATCAATCGTATGACTGTCCAATGGAGACCTACCTTGCATGAGAGCCACTCTTTCCCAATCCCCCAACTCCACAGGGTCAAGTAATAGTCAAATAGCTCTTTGTGGCTGTTCAGGTTAACAGCCCAGCATAGCATGAAAGCCAAAGTAGGAAGATTTAAAGGAGCCATATCACATTCCCAGTCAAGAGCATGCTGGGTGCTCAGCTACCCTTTTCTATTCTTATACAGTCGAGGACCGGAATCCAGAGAATGAAGCTGCTCACATTTATCACAATTATCCCAATCAATTAAGATGGTCAAGACAACCCCCACAGACATGCCCACAGGGCAACCTGACCCAAGGGATTCTAGTTGTGTCCAGTTGGCAGTTAAAGCTCACTGTCATGCCTACAACTTTACTCAATGGACAGCCCACACTCCTGGCATCTACAGTATTCTGAGGTCTCCATTACAACACAGGTTTCATCTTTACAGCCTCACTTCATGGTCTCAGGCCTCCGTGTAGAAAACCTAACTCTATTACACATTGCCTGGCCTCTGCACCTTCCTGCAATCCTGGTGAAAGTCTCTGTGACCCTGCCACTCTGAAGTTTTGTATGTGTGTACAATCAGCACCACATGGACATCACCACTAAGCCCTTCTGCCGGCTTGTGATGTAACCTGCTGCCCTTGGACCCGATACACAGCTATAGTGACCTCTGTGTATCTGGTGACTGCACCTGGGGAACACTTCCTTAGGAAGCTGGTTTTGAGCAGGGAATCTCTCCAGGGATTCAAACACTCTCTTCCCAAAATTTCCCAAATATTCCCAAATATAAAATTTGCATTTTTATATCATAGAGCCTTTGATTTGGGGTAGTGGTGTCCAGCCATTGGTGCTAATTCAGGGGCTGTGGGTTCTTTTGAAGGTGAGAAGCCTTGCCGTCTCACACATTCTTGTTGCCGTGATGTTCTGCCTGACCCCAGGCTTCACCACAATGACTCCCTCCACCTGACCATGGACTGCATCCTGTGAAAAGTATGAGTCAACATAAATATTTCCCTAGAGCTGAAACAGTCTGGGGGGAACAAAGGGAAAATGGGAGGGATGAGGAGTGGAGAGAGGAAGAACAGATGAAGGACAACATATTCAGTGCATATTATATACTTGTATGAGAATGCTACTTTATGTAATGTAGTACCATGTACAATGAGTATTCACAATGAAAGTTTTAAAACAAAATACATAAGCCACAAAAAACTTAGCAACAAATTATTAGACTTCAGCAAAATAAAAAAAAAAAAACTCCTTCCTTCCAATAAAAAACAGTTTAAAAGACTCTCAAGTATTTGTCCTGCCCCAAACAACTGATGCGCACATTCTGATCAGGGCACCTACAATACGCACTGCTAACACTGTAGTTCACCATAAAGGACGGAATGCTTTTTCACAAATCTGGAAGCAGAGAGAGCAGCTGCTGTTACATTACATTGAGCACAGATCGCAAAGGTGTGAAATCACCGTATTCAAGGTCAGCATGGCAGTGTATTCAGGAAATGGTTCCTTCACATCAATCCCAAATCTCACCTTGCTAGAAGTAAGTGAGTTCAGCTCTGCAAGGTCTCAGGGTATAATGTCAACAGTCCCCCTCCCCAAAAGCAATTATATTCCTATATAATGCCAATAAACAGTTTGATGTAATTCTTAAAGGTCTCATTTATAATAGGGTACTGGGTACATTTTTGTCATCATGACCCAAGCCAAGGTCATCCGGGAAGAGGCAACTTAAATTAGAAAACAACTCTGCCATCAGATGGACCTGTAAGCAAGTCTTTGGAGGATTGTCTTGATTGATGACTGATGTGAGAAGGCCCAGGCTGCTGTGGGTGGTGCCACCCCGCTGTAGAATAATTTTTTTGTACACCTTGCTAGAAGTTAGTGAGTTCAGCTCAAGTGAAGATGTGTCTTTGCCAAGGTACCTTCTAATTGGTTTAATAAAGAGCTGGATGGAGAGGTTAGGGGGATCTTCTGGGCAGAAAGAGAAAAGAAGAGAAGAATCTAGGTGGGAGGGATACCAGGTGTGACAGAGAGGAAGCAGGACTTGCAAGAGGAGAGCTAAAAGTCACCAGCCACTGACCAACACATAGTTGAATAGAAATGGGTTAATTTAAGTTACAAGAGCTAGTTAGTAATAATCCTATGCTTTCATAATTAGTAATAAGTCTCTGGGTCACAATTCAGGGGCTTGTGGTCCAAGAAAGCCTGCTACAACACCTCTAGGCAAGTGGTCCCAGGTCGTACAAGAAGCAGGTTGAGTAAGCCATGAGGAGAAAGCCAGTGAGAAATGTTCCTCCATGGTCTCTGCTTTAGTTCCTGTCTCTGCTCCTGCTTGAGTTCCTGTCCTGAATGCCTTTTATGATGGACTGGGATTGGGACGTGTGTGATGTCTATTTTTGGGTGTCAACTTTACATCTGCAATTCCTTAAACCCTAAACAATTGGGTACACCTGTGAGGGTCTTTTTCTTAATTAAATTGTTTGAAATGGGAAGATCCGCTCTAATCCAGACCTTCTGAGGTAGAAAGATCATCTTTAGTCTGGGCTGCACCTTCTGGCAGTCTATAGAAAGAACACAGAAGAAAGAAACTTTTGCTTTTTGCCTGCTTGTTTTCACTCTTACAGGCAGGTCCATTCCTTCACTGGTATTAGATCCTACTTCTTTGGGATTTTGGTGTACACTGAAACCAGCTGAGACATCCAGCCTTGTGGACTGAACAACTACTGCATTCTCGGACCTTTCATTTGTAGACAGTCACTGTTGGACTAGCCAGATCACAGCCTGCAAGCTAAGCTATTCTAATAAAGTATATATATATATATATATATGTATGTATATATATATATATTAACTTTATTTTATATATCCATTCATATATATGTGTGTGTATATGTATGTATGTATGTATGTATGTATGTATATAAACTTACTATCAGTTCTGTATCCCTAGAGAACATTGACTAAAACAGACAGGTAAGCCAAATAAACCCTTTCCGCCCTGTTTTCGCTAGGGTTTCTATTGCTGTGAAGAGACACCATGACCACGGCAACTCTCATTAAGTAAAACATGTAATTGGAATGGCTGACTTACAGTTCAGAGGTTCGATCCATTATCAGCATGTCAGGACATGATAGGCAGCATGGTCCGGAGAGTCCTATAAATTGCAGACAATGGGAAGTGATCGGTGACACTGGGAGTAGTTTGAGCACACGAGAACTCAAGGGTCACCCTGACAGTGACACACTTCCTCCAAGAAGGCCACACCTCCTAATAGTGCCACTCCCTTTGGGAGCCAATTTCTTCCGAACCATCACACTCCCCAAGTTGGTTTTGGTCATGGCATTTTATCACAGCAACAGAAAGCGAACTGGAATGAAGTTAATGTGTGATGTGTAAGGCCTCCCCCTGGGAAATTCCAGGACTAAACCCCGGAGATACACCATGAGAGTCAGCAAGGGACCATTCTGGAGAGACTGGCTGTTGGGACAGGGCGCTGCTACACACGGTTTCCTGTTGCTCTTCCTAAATTAAGGACTGATGTTCAAATTGATACATAATAATAATATGACCCTGATCACAGCTGTCACTTATTAGTGTTGTGACTTCAAATTAATTCTTTTCTTTTTTTTTTTTCAAGACATGGTTTCTCCATGTAACACTGTTTGCTATCCTCGACTTAGCTCTTGTAGACCAGGCTGTCTTTGAACTCACAGAGATCCACCTGCCCCTGTCTTCCGAGGCTGAGATTAAAGGTGTGTGCCACCACTGCTTGGCCTCTGTGGCTAACAAGTGGCTTAGCTCCACACTCCGATCTTCAGGCAAGCTTTATTTGTTAGATCACAAACAAAACGTCACCACAGATGTTAACCTTTAAACCAAGGCTCTTGACAGTCCCTTCAAGACTTTAGCGACTCTGTACCGAGTCTCACTGCCATCCGCAGCTGAGGCTCAGCTCTCAGTGCCTTCTAGTAATTTCCACAGTGCTGTGTACCTAAGCATGTCCTTAAAGCATCCCCAAGGAGCTGTCGAGGGAATCTGAGGGACAAGTGACACTGATCCCAAGGGAGAGGGTAAACGGCCACATCTGACAAATGAGGATAAATTGCTGTCTAAATACTACAGGCAGGTCTCCTCCACAGCTGGACAGCCTCTTCGAAATAGACTGCTGTAATGGGTTAAGGCCGCAGGCACTATGATTTTGGAGGATTCAAAGAGACTTAAGATTATTGGGCATGTATTTGTTCCTTCTGTTGTCTTCTTACACAACTATAAAATGTTTAGTGTGTAAATGGTCTGTGAAGTTTTGGGTTTATTTACTTATTTATTTTTGTGACAGCAGGACCTTGTGTACTAGGTAGGTAACCTAACACTGAACTTGACCCCTGATTCTGAGGGAGCTCCTGTGCCTGCCAAAAGAAGGCTTTAAAAAGCTTGAGGCTGCCTGTGGTTTGGTCTCTCCTCTCTCTCTCTCTCTCTCTCTCTCTCTCTCTCTCTCTCTCTCTCTCTCTCTCTCTCCCCCCCCCCCCGACTCTCTTTCTTGCTTCTGGAAATCAAACCCAGAGCCTTGTGCATGATAAACGCACACTGTACCACTGAACTATGTTTCCAGACTGAATCTGCCATTGTAAATAGGTCCAGTGGAGGACACTGTATTGCCTTCTGCCCAAGGCTGGCTTTGTGAGTGTCTGACCTGTGCAGTTGCTCAGAGACCTGAACTTAGAAGGACAGGCTTGGTCTAATGTTATTGTGTTGATGTGTTGACATTATGGACAATTTTGAATGTAGAATTCCACATTCTCATTTTGCCCTAGGCTGCACAACATGCAAGCCGTCGTGTATAAATCCCAACAGCATTCACTGCTCCCTCCTTCTTTGAACCCCTCCTGCCCTAAGTCAATTCTGTTGGCTGGAGAAAACTAGAGAGGCCCGCGGACTCTGAGAATCATGTTTTCTTATCTTTTCATCTTTAGAAATCCTTCTCTGACATACTATGATCCCTACTGGGAAAATCTAGAAGTTTCTAAGACAATCTATTCCTTGATGATTTGTCATAGAAGAAAACTATGATTCACTGAAGCACATTCTTCAAGTAGTTACATCAACATTCTGTGTATTTTTTCCAGTTACCTTTTCTATTCCACCAGATGAAATTCATTTGGAGAACCAGGGAAAAGCATGAAACCTGGGAAGTACAGAACTGCGCGGCAGCATACGGGATGTGGATGTTGTACTGTCTCAAACACAGCTGCTCCCAACCTCAGGCAGAGCTTCCGCTCCCTGTGTTGTTTTACCATAATGTTTCCAACCTCCTCTTCATTTCAACACCGTGGATGGCTTTGAGATCACATCTGTCATTTAGAAAGCTAACCTGGGATGCGGGGGGTGTAACCGTTCAATGATAGAACCCTTGCCCAGCATAGACAAGGCCCCATGTTCAATCCTCAGCAGAGAGAGAAACAGAGAAGGGGCAGAGAGTCAGAGAGGGACAGAGAGAGACTAGAGAAACCCTACTTCTCAAAAACCTTAACTTCATTGTATGGAATTAGTATAATGGTGACTCTTCCAGAATAACAAGCCAGCATTAGAGAAATTCATTGCCCTCGTTTCTTGGAGTGCTGTATCCAAGCACCATGTTGACAGGGTCCCTATCATGTGACATCTCCTCTGGGTACCTGAAAACAAGAGACAAAGACAAATGAGAGAGCCTCAGGACTCTCTGCCACAGTATCTGGGTAGGAGACAGACAGGAGAGACAGTCACAGAGAGAGGGAGGGTCAAATGCAAACTGGTGAGAGGTTCTGGCTATTCAGGGCATGGTATTTGATGACCCTGTTCTCTGCGCTAGAGAGCAAACCCTTTTGTATCTGTGGATGTCTGTGTGTGAGCTCTGAACCTCATGTGGGAGATCGCTCAAGCCCCTGAGTTGCTCTCCCTGAGGCAGCTGAAGTAATAGAAATAGATTGTATCACAATATAATACAACCTGTATATGATAAACCAATAGCTAACAGTATTTTCAATCAGGGAAAATTGAAAGCATTTCACGTAAGTCAGCCAGAGCTGCAGAATAAAAGAAAAGGGGCACAAATAATGAAGGAAAGAGTGAGCTCACCCTCATCTGCAGGCAAATGAGCTTAAAGACTCCACCAGAAAACTCATGGATCTGAAAATTATATTCATCAAAGTAACAGAATACAAAATCATCACATAAAAATCACTAGTTCCTCCATGTACCACTACTAACATGCCAAGAAAGAAATTGGGAAAACATTTCCATTCACAACCCTTCGAAGAAACTTAATCAAGGACATGGAAGATATCGACAATGAAAACTAGAAGACCTCTCCTCTTGTTCATGGACTGGGAGAATAAGTATTGGGGGAAACTGTCAAATTGATGAAGCCATCATCTATAGTTTCAAAGAAATTCCCATCAAAATTTTAGTGACGTTCTTCACAGATCTAGAAAAAAATGATCTTAATATTCTGATGGAAATATAAAAGACACTGAATGAACAAAGCAACCTCAAGCAGAAGAGTAATATTGGTGGGATCATGATACCTAATTTCAAATTACACTGCCAAGCAGTAGTAACAAGAACAGCATGGCATTGGTGTAAAAGATAGATCTGTAGACCAATACAATAGAATAGAGGTCCCAGGACGCAGAAGTAACCTCATGCTTCTCAGACCATCGGATACTGGGCAAAACTGGAAAGATGTATGTTCAACAACCAGATATTCTTCAACAAAGGATGCTGGGAAAATCAGGATGTCTGGATCAAAGGCGCTAGTGTAAGGCTTGAGACTACTAGAGAAAAAAAACCTGGGGAAACATTTCAAAGTAGAGGCCTAAGAAAGGACTTTTGGAACAAGACTATCAAGAGATAATATCAAGAATTGGATTGCAGAACACTAAAACCTTCTGCACCACAAAGAAAACACTAGAGTGAAGAGGCAGCTTACAGAATGTAAGAACATCTTTACCAGCTAGCTACTCACAGAATGAGTTTAATATCCAGAACATATACAGAGCTTTAAAAAAAACTCAAAAAACAAAAGAGCAAATAATTCAACCAATAAGTGGGAAAATTTTCCAAACAGATGTTTCTTGTGGTAATTTAAATGATAATGAACCTCATAGTCCCATATGTTTAAATGCTTAGTACCCAGTTAATAGAACTGTTTGGGAAGGACTAAGAGGTCTGGCCTTCTCAGAGTGGGTGTGACCTTGTTGGAGAAAGTGTGTCGGTGGGAGTGAGCTTGAGATTTCAAAAGCCCATGCCAGGCCCGGCATCTTTCTCTCTCTGCCTGCTGCCTGCAGATCAGGATACAGAGCTCTCAGCTACTGCTCCAGTCTGCCTGTCTGCTTCCCACCATGATGATAAATGGACTAGGCTTCTAAACAAAAGTATCACACCACTTTGAAGATTCACTTTGTTAGCTTGTTTATGTATGTATGTGAGTATATACATAGGTGTGCATGTGTGTGTGCTTTTGTGCACAGATGTACAAAGGCAGAGGCCATGGGTGGTATCAAGTGCCCTCATCTCTTACTCTCTATCTATTCCTTTGAAGCAGGGTCTGTCTTTGAATCCAGGACTCAGGTTTTCTCAACTAGAAAGTGATATTTGTGCTGCTTACTCAAGGGATCACTAGCAGACCAAAACTCTTAAAGGAGTAATGTACTTTTTTTTCTAGCTTTTTCAGGCTCTATATGGAAATGTGGCCCCATATTGGGCACCAAAATAATGTATTTTTTTTCTCTTTTGCTCTTTTGGGGGGGGGGGGTCCACCATCCAGCTCCCATATAAATCATGCACAATGAATTAGTTTTACTTATAAACACATGACCTTAAGTTGGCTTGTTTCTAGCAAGCTTTTCTCAAATTAACCTGTCTACTTTTTGCCCCTGGGCTTTTCCTTTTCTTACTTCTGTATATCTTACTTTCCTTTTTACTCTGTGACTGGGTGACTGGCCCCTTGCATCCTCCTCTCCTTATTCTTGTTCCTCCGTCTCCCAGATTCCTCCTCCTAATTATCCTCCCTGCCTGCCAGTCCCACCTAGTTCTCTCTCCCCCCTCACGATTGGCCGTTCAGCGCTTTATTACACCAGCAGGTGCTTTAGACGGGCACAGTGACACAGCTTCACAGAGCTCCACAAATGCAGCACAAACAAAAACAACGCCCCTTAAAATCATATTCCCTACCAAGGAGAGAGGGCTGCAAGCTGCAGCTGCCCTTCCGTTTCTGCCCCCCGACAGCTGGGGTTACAGGTGTTGTTATGACCGCCTAAATCTTCAAAGCAGTGTGATACTTTTGTTTTGGCCTCCTTTCCTTTTCATAAACAGTTTGGATGGGCACAGTGGTGTGCACCTGGAGTTCCAGCACGTGGGAGGTGGAGGCAGGAGGATTAGAGTTGGAGGCCATCTTTTGGCTACATAGCTAATTTGAGGCCAGCTTATGGATGGTGTTTATGTGGATGTTACGTGGGTGATGGGATCTAAAAGTCTGGTTTTCACGATGGTGTAACAAGTGCTCTTAACCCCTGAGTCGTCTCTCTTGCCCCATACCATGTCTTAAAAATTGCTAATGAAAAAGTTAGCATTAAATTTACAAAATCAGAAAAAGCCTGGACAAGATAATAGGGTGGAAGATGGAATTAAAAAAAAAAAACAAATCAGCGTTTTGGGTTACAATTGACAACAGCCGTCTGGGACTTGCTTAAATAAGAGAATGCTTTCATCAGAAAGCAAAGAACCCCGTTTCCTTTCAATTCTGTTGGAAAAGTACAGGAAAGGGCTCTGGTTGGCCAACTGGATCATTGCCCGTCCCTGGGTAAGAAAAAGAAAGTGCCCTTAGAGTACAGGACTGGGGGAGAGAAGGAAAGAATGCTGCACAAACAAAATAAAGTGCCCGGGGGTGGGGGAGGGGGGCAAGGAGTCAACAACTTGAAGAAAGATGAGGAGGATTGTTGTTGAAAGGGAGAGGCAAATGAAGATCACTGTATAAGAACAGAGTTGGACAGCAGTGATCCCAGGAGAAGGAATGTAATTGCTTAAGGCGACGTCACCCATGGTCCCCCCTGTAGGTATGGGGATACTACCTAAGACCCCCAGCAGACACCTGACACTGTGGATGGTACCCAGCCTTATGCATATTGTCCCACACGTGCAAGCCTATGGTGAAGCTTGATCCACAAATGAAGTACGGTTAACGCAAATGAAGACTAAAAAGATACAATGGCTACAGGACTGTGTCATGGCGAGTCAAATGGAAACATCTTATTGACAAAGAAATGATGTCCACCCTGGGAAGGTAGGACAGCGCAGTGCAAGATTTCAGCACACCACGCAGATCTGTGTGCAATTTAAAACCTATGAATTTTTCATTTCTGGAATTTTCCATTTGGTATTTCAGACAACAGCAGAGAGCTGGAAACCAAAGCAGAGGAATGTGGCACTAAGGAGAAGGGGAGGTTATTGCTTTGCTAGAGATTTTTAGAAAAGGCTTTGTTTCTTGTTTGTTTTCTGTGTTCAAGCAGGCTTTAGCCTCCTAATTTCCCTGCCTCAGCTTCCTGTGTGCTAGGAGTGTAACTGGATACTTAGATGGTTGAAATTATTTTTGCTGCGGTTGTTTTTCGCTTCTGATGTTCTGGTTTTCTTTTTTTTTCTCTCATGTGTGTGCACACAGAATATGTGCAGGTGTGTGTGCTCGTGTGCTCACCTGCACATGCACTCACAGGAACCAGAGAGGATGTACGGTGTCCTGCTCCAGCATCCTCTCTCTTGAGCCAGGGTCTCCTGCTGAACCCAGCAATCCTCCTGTTCCTAACGCCACAGCATTGTGGGTACAGACGCCAGGGCAGCTATATTGATATGGGTCCTGTGGGCAGATCCTCGCAGGTGTGCAGCAGCCACACATAAAGCCATCTCTTCAGCTGATGATTTTCTTTTCCGTAAGGAAGATAACTAAATAATGAGGAAGCATTAAAATGTTCAGTATGTTTTTAAATTGATATCTACTAAGAAGTTTAATATTGTATGGGGAAAATTATTCAAATCTTGTTTATTTATAGAGAAGGCCTTGCTTGGTAGCTCTTACTCATCTGGAACTCACCGTGAAGACCTAGCTACTCTCAAACTGATTATGCTCTTGTTACTGCGGCCTTCTGAGGGCTGGGATTGCAGGCATGTGCCACTACATTCCTTAATCTAATCTATAAGAAATTTGAAAGCCAGCATTCTGGATAGATGAGCATATGTATGAGAACATATGCTTTGGAAATTAAAATAGAAAGCACATTTGAACATTGTGATAGTGTTAACTGTCAACTCTAGAATCATCTGAGCGACGGGCTTCTTTTCAAGTCTGTGGGAGATAATCTGATTATGCCAATGGATGTGGGAAGGCCCGCTGATTGTGGGCGGCATCATGGCCTGCCTGGGATCCTGGGTTGTAGAAATGGAGAAAAGGACCTGAGTAGTACTGAGCATTTATTACGCTCTGGTTTCTGATTGTGAATGTGATCAGCTGGTACAAGCTTTGAAACCTTGGCTTTCCCAAGATCAGAGTATCTTTGAACCGTGAGCCAAAATAACTCCTCTCTCCCTTAAGTTGCCTTTGTCAGACTGTTTTATCATGGGAACAGGAAAAGAAACTAAGAAAATCACACGACAGTGGAGATGAGCTGGCTGAAGCTGTTGAGTTCTTGAGCCTGGCTGGAAGACCCTGTGTGTTTCTGGTCTTGGCAGCCAGACCAAGAAAGAGGCCACAGAGCAGGCACTGCAGGCAGGCATATAGGATGTCTCTGTAATCCACTATCTTCTTGAGCTCTGGGAAAACTCAGAGGAGGATATACATTTGTCCAATTAGAGATGGTCTTTCATTGCAAACCACTTCCGAGCCCACAGACCACAGGCATAGGAGGGATTAGCAGATTCCTGGATCCAAAATGGTGGCTAACATGTCCGCTGAAAGGCCGCAGGGAGGCTTGGGTTTCCTTGTGGTTGGAGTGTGTGGAGTTAACAGCTCAAATGTAACCACACGGGCTTGGAACAGAGTGCAGAGAAGTGAATGAGAACAAGTTAGCCTGTATTGGATGCAGGCCAAACTACCTTGTAGCAAAATCTCCCTGCAAGGTTCTGGTGCTCGCTACGAGAGACTTGCCTCCCCTGTGCATTAGGAAGGTCTAACTGCAGTCCACCGAACATGCATGAAGACCCAATACAAACGTCTTCCCTTAGCCCATGCCCTGAAGCAATCGCTTCCTCTAGGACCTTCTGAGCCAAGGAAGATCAATAAGGCTACTGCATAGGAAATTGTAACTTGGGGCCCCCTAGGCTAGTTATTGTGTTTTCTCAGAGGGCCTTAGCTGTTTACCCAAAATGGAGAAATACCGTTAAACATGGAATCTTTTGATGTTTTACTTTCCAAAAATAAACTTTGGTGGGTGTTTTAAAAACCACTCATCAAATATTTACCAAGCAGCTAACTACCCGCAAGGTGTTATGCTAACTGTTGTAGTTAAACTGTACGCATAAGATTAACCATCTTACAACCAGCACACCGAAGCGTGCTTGCAAAGTGAGCCTTCCTTCTCACAGCATTGCGCCAGGAGACCATGCTCTTTGCCCAGTGCGATGTGTGAGTCGAGAGTAATTTTATGAAATACTTTCCTTGGGCCTCACCTCCGGGGTCTGTGGTTCATTGTTCTGGGTGAGCTTGATATTGCAAAGATGTGTGAAAAGAGGTAGGAAAAGCTTGAGGCCTGCCTTCTCTGACTCGAGAAAAGGAAATGGAGGAGCTGGAGAAATGGCTCAGTATCGAAGAGCACATTCTGCTTTTGCAGGGCACCTGGGTTCAGATCCCAGAACCTATGTCTGTTGGTGTACAGCGACCTGAAACTACAGGTCCAAAGGATCAGATGCCCTCTTCTGGCCTCTCTGTTCAGTGCATCCATGTGCGTCCATGCACGCACGTGCGTGCACACACATACATAAAACATGGGGGCACGGGGGTATTAAAAATCAAAAAATATTAAAGAAATGGAGTCTATGCACACACAGAAAGGTCATATGTGACCATTTGGAGCAGCTTTGGCTATAATGACCTGGACTTGGAAATTGTCCCAGAACCCAGTAATGGAAGAAGGGGTACACAGCCTGTGCTATCCCCACCTAGTGGCATACTCTCTGACCATAAGAAGGAATGCAGTAGTGATATACACTTCCACATGGGGAAGTGTTCAACCTGTGTGCTGAGTGAAAGATACCACAGACAAAAGATCACCTAACAAGATAAGATTTCATTTACAAGAAATGTCTCCAAAAGGCAGAAGCAACATGAATGAGAAGTGTCCTCTGGACTGAGGACGGGGACAAGGAATGGCAAAGTTCTAAAATTAGCTTGGGATGGTGCTCAACTCCATGCCTTACTCAGAATCACTGAGAAAAGAAACTTTATTATAAGTAAATTATCCTTCAGTTAAGCTTTAGAAATAAAGATGGTAGGATGTAGAGATGGTTCAATGGATAAAATGTTTGCTGAGTAAACATTTGGGTTCAAATTCCTGTAACCAAGTAAAGTCAGACCAAGTATCTTATACATCTGTAATCCCAACACTCACATAGACACGAGAAGCAGAAACAGGGGAAGCCCTGGAGGCTTGCAGGCCAGCTAGCCTGGCTCATCCAGTGGAAAAAACCAGGAACAATGCTTTAGGCTATCCGCTGACATCCCCATGTGGGATGCGGCCTTGTTTTACACACTCACATTAACATACATGTATGTATGACTGCACACATGCACACACACGTATGCACACACATACGAGAGAGGGCTATTAAAAAATATATAAGAAAGTGCACTAGTAGGTATCCTAATTCAACTTGGGGTCAGTTGTGAACCATTTGCAAAGTAAATACAGTAAACAGAGAGAATTATGTTTTAAAAAAATTCCTAAAATCAGAGACACAGTGGCAACACCTTGGGAATGGGCATATAATTTCTGCAATGGCCGACAGCTGTCATTCGCAGAGTCTGATGGTCATTCCCCGGAGACGGCTGCCTCCATCACAGGCCTCCTTTCCCCGTACTATATCCTACTGAGGAGATAAGCTGTAGAAAGAGGCATTTATTTTATTAATAAAATACACTAATGTCCAACAAGTTCACGTACTTTATCTTCCCTTAAAGTTTAAACTGATAGAAAAGAAAAGTGAAATTTCCTTTTTTCCTCATAGAGGATTAAAAAGCCCCTACAGATAAGTGTAGTCCTCATCCCCCACCAAGGACACTCCTCTTTGCAACAGTCAGAGACCAGTATAGAAAACTACAGCCAATCAAAATGCAGAGCTGTGGAGTCCACTCCCAAAGGAAAAGTCTGTAATCTGACTCCTGCATGTATGGCTTAGGGTCAATGCAAAAGATTCTAAGAGGCAGAGGATCAGGGAACTTGTTGAGGTAACGTCAGAGGTTACACCCCATGAAGTCTCGCCAACATGACTGCCTAACATGACATGAACTGAACAAGGACAGAAACCATGGACATGCTAATATGGACGGGAGAAGAGGGTCAGGGAGCATCACCTCTGCATAGGGAGCTGCAGACAACTGGGATGCTGGGAAAGGAGCGATAGTCTTCCCCAGGGAGGAGCACATCAACTTGTTGTTCAACGCCGACCGATCATCCCTGAAAATACACGGGTATACACAAGTGCCGTTATATAGACTGAGCGGGTGTAGACACTTATGTGTTTAGGAATATGTTTATATGTGTTCATATACATACGTGTGTTTATGTATGCAACAATAATTAATAAATAAAAGGCCATGAATTTGAAAGAGAGCAGGGAAGGGTATATGGGGGGGGGGGCTTAAAGGGAGGGAAGAGAAAAGTGAACTGATACAATTCTATTATAATCTCAAAAATAAAAGAAAATTTTTAAACCTTACATGCACAATTTTTGTTTTGATTTTGATGTGTTAGTGATTATAAATATCAAACCCTGGGTCTGTGCATGACTGGCAAGCACTGTGCTGCCAGGTAACAGGTACAGCCCATGAATTTTTAAAAAGCAGTTAAGAGATGGGGAAAAAGCCTTTCAAGTGGGGTCTCACCTTCCTTCCTCATATCCTTTTGGGCAGTCCTTTTGTTCTCAAGTGCAGGACAAATAACAGAGTTTGATGTCGTGTTTCGCAAGTCGCAGATACATAATGATAACTTCCACACGGTTGTCCGAATGGATGCCCCTGTTTTAGACTTCCGTTGGTGCAGGGTTGAAAGCCAGCTCCCTTTGCTTTCAGTTCCTATTTCCCTCTACAACTGATGTTGACAGCCTGTGGTTTTTCTTTCAGGGGATGTACCAACGACGCTTTCTCACTCCCTCTTTCTGGTCTTGCAATATCATCTCTGAAATGGAGAATGCTTTTCTCCTTGCTCTCTGAAAGGAAAACTCATTCATGCAGTGTGACCTAAAACACCGAGCTCCAACATTTGTGCCTGTGTGATTGGAGAGATGGCTCAGTGGTTAAAAGCCCTGACTGGTCATTCAGAAGACCTGAGTTCAATTCCCAGGATCCAGAAGTGGCTCGCAATCACCTGTAACTCTGGTTTAAGGAGATATAATGCTTCCTCAAGAACAGCTACACAATTTTTTTTAAGAAAATCTATTCTATTCTACGAGTAAAGGCAGGATCAGGAATCTGTAGCTACTGCTTTAAATGAACTGAACTGGAGACGGAAAGGCTGAGGACCCAGTAGGTACTCAGTTGCTCAGTTCATGAGGCAATTTGCTGAAATTCCAAGGAAGTTGATTTTAATACTAGGGAAGGAATGCCTCATCAACAGGATACCTCAGTAACAGGATAAATGAATTTGCTGCAAGATTGAGGGCCAGCAGGCAAAAAGCTTTAGCATAGCAGGGAACTAGGTTTGCTCATACTCTGATAAGTGCTATTGGACCTGGAAAATACCAGAGTGAGTTGTTAATATCCACTCCCATGGGCAATAAGGAAAGATTAGGGCAGTGGTTGCTGCTCTGGGGGATGGACAGATGCATGCACGTATGTGCTGCAAAACCAGATTGTCTCTCTGTGTTATTAGCACAGCTTCTTTGTCTGAAGACTACCAGTGTGCTCCATGGAGCTATACTGTGGAGAAGTTGCCATCACTTAATACGGTATAGCCAGGTTAAAGCCTAATGTGGTACTCAAACCCCTGTCTGCTAGTCACAATGGAAGGAAGGACTTGAGAGTAAAATCAGTTACGGACATAAAATGGGGGAGAAGTCACCAAATGTCGTCCTGTCATTATGAGGCCAGTGGCAGAGCACCTGGCAATCCCAGAAGGGTGCTTAAGAATGGAGGAGGCAGATACTCAGTTTGAAAATGCTAGCTAGGAAATAATTAACTGTGAATTAATCACAACTGCTCACATATTTCCTATATTGTATCAGGTGCTTGGTAGCCATCTTGGCTTTTGGATAATAATATTTCTGGGATACCTATGGCAAGCCCTTGAACTCTATTGCTGTTGTCTGGCCTAGATTCTGTAAGGGTACTGAAACAATATTAGAGCATTTTTCAGAGCTTATACAGATGAGTGAGCTCATCTAAAGTGTTAGGGAAAAAAAAAACACATCGTACTTCAATAAAATTAATTATGCTGGCCAACAAAACCTCCCAGATTTGTCATATAAATTAGCGGTTTTAAAGAAATACATCTCATAACAACTAAGCCAGACAGGCACATCCCATGTCGGTCACCTCTATTCTAATTATCACCAAAGCTTGATTTAACTGGGTGTAGCATGGCTCAGGAGGGAACATTAAAATCTCAGACATTAACCATGATAACTAGAATGGAATTGAATCCCTAAGGTGGGGCAATGGCCCGAAGGTACTCCAGGTTTTCATAGAGGATTATCAGGGATGAGGAGAAGTGGTGCCTGAAGGCCAAGGGAGAGGACTCCTGCCTGGTGCTGATGGCATCACATAAACAGGAACCTTAAGTAGAACACCTGTATCTGTATCCACTGTCTAAGTCTCAAAGGCCCAGAGAAATAGAGACCAGTGGTGACTGAGCACAGGAACCCTATTTCAGACACAAGGGAAAGATCAAAAGAGGGAGAAGGGGCAAGAAAGCATCTTAAGGGGTATCCCATCTATCTGCATATATTCACGGTACCTAGGACATCATCATGCATGCAGTTGAGGTTAAAGAACTGTAGCTTGGGTCTACAGAAATAACCCAGCAGTTAAGAATTCACACTGTTTCTGTGGAAGACCTGAGTTTGGTTCCTAGAACCCAGAGTGTGTAGCTCACAACCATCTATAACTACTGTAACTCCGGCTCCAAGAGATCTGGCCCTCTTCTGGCCTCTGTGGGTACCTGCACTCTTGGGCACATACCACGCACACAGCACACACCTGCACACAATTTTTAAAATGAAGTAAATCTTTTAAAAAGAACTCTAGTTTAGATTGAAGACAGATGGAAGAAAGACAGTTGATGATTGAAATGCCTTGAAAGAACAATGAGTCTTTCCTCACTTCCCCTCGATCATGCACCCTCTCTGTCCCCACAAGAACAGACTTTGCCAAGAGAAGATATCATATCCAAAGCTGCATATTAACCAAGACAATATCTTGACTTGGGTAGGAATGGGGATGAGGGCGTCAGCAGCTTTTAAACTTTTAGGACACATATGTTCCTGCTTTCATTTTATTCTTGATCTGTTTCCTTTCCCCCCAGTTACAGTCTTTGAGTTGACTCTTGTTTGGAAATTCTTAATTTAGGGAAGACAGTTGCAAATCATAAGGGCTTTTTATTGTAGTAAACCATAAAATCTCCAAAAAAAATTGCTATCTAAGGACTTTTCAATACGTAGTTCAGTAGTAAGCGTATCTGTCCTGCTGTGCAACCAATTTCCAGGACTTTGCCAATTTTCGAAACAGAAACTCTATAGGTTTGAACCCCCCATTCCTCCCTCTCCCAATCTCTAGCAAAGCAGCTACCATCCTACTCTCTGTCTCCGTGAGCTTGACAACTTTTATATAATGCACATATGTGGAATCACAAAATAACTGAGTTTTTGTCACTGACTTGTTTCATTTAACACAATGACTTTAAGGTTTATACAGGTTGTAGCTTGGGAACAGATTCCCTCACTTTTAAAGGTCAAATAATTCTCCATTGGTTGTTTTTATTTAATTATACATGAGCAGATATTTGATGTTGTTTCCACCTCTGGGCTACTAGGAGAAACACTATTATAAATACAAGTGGACACACATTTCTTCAGGGTCTTCCGTTCAATACTTTTGGAGCATATATTCTGAAATATACTTCTAGATTATACTGTAATTAAAACAAAAGGGCTTTGTCTAACCCATAAGTGTCATCTGGATGGATGTAAGTATTGATCTATTTATGCTTCACTGTAGACTAGTTAGGAATGAGATATCTCCTCCTTTAATAGAAACAAGGGGTATAAATGAGACTCTTCAAGAAAGATCCTCAAGAAAGGTAGAAGCTCAACAGTGGTGGCACATGCCCTTAATCCCATCTGTCAGAAGACAAAGGCAAGCACATCTCTATGAGCTCAAGGCCAGCCTGGTACAGAATGAGTTCCAGGACAAAAACCAGAGCTACACAAACAAACCCTGTCTCAAAAAACTAAACCAAAGGAAAGAAGGAAGGAAGGAAGGAAGGAAGGAAGGAAGGAAGGAAGGAAGGAAGGAAGGAAGGAAGGAAGGAAGGAAGGAAAGCAGGCAGAGACACTCCAGGGGTTCCTAACCTTACAGTCAGATATAGATTTCTTACCACAGAGCCCTAAGAGACTTGGTCCCCACTACCTCTCAAACATCACCTCCCCGCTGTACCTTCCCTTCATCATGATTGTTAGGTTATTGTTGAGTGTCAGTTTTACAGGCTCTGGAACCACATAGCAGGCAAAGCACACTTGTGAATCACTCTTTAGGTTAAGTTAGCCTCTGGGGATACCTGGGAGGGGTCATTGAGATGGGCAGACCCACAGTGAAGGAGGGCAGCACTACTCCTCAGCCATGTGTCCTAAATGCTGGAAGCTAACTGAGCATGAACTTCAGACATAATGTGATCACCTTCCTCAAGATCCTGCTGTCATTTCCCCACCATGTGGACTGCAGCCTTGAACTAGGAACACTTCTCCCCTAAGTTGCTTTGGTTAGTTTGTTTGTTTTTTTTTCCACAACAGGAGAAATAACGATCACTGGAGAAGACATACCATCCTCTCTGCATCTCCAGAGATACCACTGATGGGGTCTTTATCTTGTCGTTTCTTTGGCTGGAGTAACCCCCCCCCCCAATCCACATGGCTTGCTTTTTCTCGCAGTCAAGTGATGTGATGTCAAATCAGAGACAGTTTGTCAACTCAACCATACAGGCCAAGCTGGCCTTGAACTCACAAAGGCCTGCCACTGCTTCAAGAGTACTGGAATTAATGGTGTGAACCTTCACACCTGGTTTTATGTACTTATCTTTGCTTACAAGTACATATATACACAGCAAGTAGAAAAGAGTTGTATGAAGGCAAGAATTTATGCAATTTCAGAATGCCCGGAACATGACAGCTGCCCAACATATATCTGTTGAATGAAAGAATGAATAATTCAAACAACAAGACATTCTGTCTTATTCTTTTTCTGTTCTTCTGTTCAAGCTAAGAATTTTCAGTGAGCAGAAGAAACTAATCACTAAGACACAGAGACCTGGCAAGTAAGAGGTGATAACCAACCCAGTGTTTCTCGTGGGCAACAGCGCTAGCACACCTGGACACATGCACTTCTCGTTTCTAATCCGCACACTCAGCGTACTAGAAAGTCCCATCATGCTAGCCTTTAACATTCTATATTGCTGTCTTTGTCCAGGCCTGTCACTGGCAGCCACTATTGTCTTCAGTTCTTGACCAATCTTTACCCAATTTGCATGTATCAACCAGAGAGGGATTAAAGAAGCTAGCCAACGGCAAACTGCTACGCTACCTAAAAGTCCTCCAGTACTTATGTAAGTTACGTTTCACATCATCATCTCCAGAGCTCTGCTCAATCCAATCCTTCCCATCACTTCCAACTCATCCTTTGTCATTCTCACTTTGCCTCTGTGTTCTAGCCTGACTAGTGTGTGGATAACATTTTAGGACCCTGAGTTCATTCTGGCCTGAAACTTTCCACCTGCTTCCATCTGCCCCTCTTTGTAGAGCACTCTTTGTGTGATGGAGATTCCCTTAAAGGTTATCCCTAGCTTCCAGTTCCTCCTCCTTTGCTTCCCTTCTGCAAGATATGAGGAAGTTTTTCTGTGCCACCTTGTTGCTGCTGTGATATTCTGCAAGTGCATGGGACCATCAGTCATGAACTGAACCCTTCAGAACCAGGAGTTAAATGATCCCTGCCCCACCTTAAGTTGTTTATGTTGGGCATTTGTCATTGTGGGAAGAAAGCTAAGAGATGCATTGCCTAGCCTCTAGGTAGCATAGACTTGCTTTGCTAATCCATCTTCCTTCCTTCCTTCCTTCCTTCCTTCCTTCCTTCCTCTTTCTTTCTTTCTTTCTTTCTTCCTTCCTTCCTTCCTTCCTTCCTTCCTTCCTTCCTTCCTTTCTTTCTTTCTTTCTTTCTTTCTTTCTTTTCTTTCTTTCTTTCTTCAAGACAGGGTTTCTCTGTGTAGCCTTGGCTGTGCTGGAACTCTCTCTGAAGATCACACTGGCCTCAAACATACAGAGATCTGACTGCCTCTGCTGCCCAAGTGTAGGATTAAAGGCGTGTACCACCAGCGCCAGCTAAATGGTATTTTTTTAAAAAATTAATGTTTTTTCTAAAAAATTGTTATTATTAAGCTATATATTTTTCCACTCCCCTTCCTTCTTCCTCTCTCCTCTTCCATCCTCCATCTGCTCCCCACACTCCCAATTTACTCAGGAGATCTTGTGCTTTTCTCCTTCCTAAGTGGATCCATGTGTGTCTCCCTTGGGGTCCTCTTTGTTGTCTAGGTTCTCTAGTGTTGTGGACTGTGAGCTTGTTATCCTTTGCTTTGTGTCCAATATCCATTTATGAGTGAGTACATACAATATTTGTCTTTCTGGGTTTGGGTTACCTCACTCAGTATGTTTTTTCTACTTCTGTTCATTTGCTTGAGAATTTCAAGATGTCATTATTTTTTTTTTTTACTGCTGAGTGATATTCCATTGTGTAAATGTACCACATTTTTCTTCCATTTCTTTGGTTGAGGAGCATCTAGGTTGTTTCCAGGTTCTGGCTATTACAAATAATGCTGCTATGAACATAGTTGAGCAAGTATCCTTGTGGCATGATTGAGCATCCTTTGGGTATATGCTCAAAAGTAGTATTGCTGGGTCATGAGGTAGATTGATTCCTAATTTTCTGAGAAACTGCCATACTGATTTCCAAAGCAGCTGTACAAGTTTGCACTCCCACCAGCAACAGAGGAGTGTTCCCCTTACTCCACATTCTCTCCAGCATAAGCTGTCATCAGTGTTTTTGATCTCGGCCATGCCAAACAGGTGTGAGGTGGCAATCAGAGTTGTTTTGATCTGGTATTAAATGATATTGTAGACAGCCTCTACTATGTGCCTCTTACTCTGGGTTGATTATTTCCCTAGGAGAGCCCTAGAGAAAGTGGCAAGTAGAGATGGCACATATTCATGGTTTGAAGTAGTTGTCCTTAAGTCACATCTATTTTTCTTATTTCTACACACACTGCTGTGTGTCTGGGCTTTGGCATTCTTCAGCACAGGTGAAGAAGGCAGGGGTCCCCAGTGACTGCAAGGGAGCTCAGCCACTCAGGTACTACCCGGAATTCAGAGGCTCTCTTCGTACCTCAAGAATGATCTGCAACATCCTCCCCTTGACGGATATTTTCCCCAGGAATCCAGATGGGACCAGTGAGAGTCTATCCTGATTCAGGGATTATTGGATCTCTAAACTCCAGAAAATTAGGTTTTCCCTGGGTTCATATTTTATTCTCCTCAAGTGCCTTTGCTCACCATAATCTCAGAGCCCCTTCATTCTCCCCCTCAGGTACAATCTCTCTTCCATTTTTATTATAGCTTCATGCTCTGCCAAGAAGAACGAAATGATCCGACTTGCCCGGCTGTGCACAAGCTTGCTTATGCACCAAACTCCCAGCTGGACTCTGATACCTCTCACTAGATAATGTGCCTTGTGGTCCCTCAACTCTGAACAGGCTCACACCACAGGGACATAAGACCAGACTTAAATTGGGAACATGTGGATTCTTGTTGCAGGGAGGAAAAGTTGCTTTTGTCTAGTGGAATGAGGCTGAATGGGTGCAGCCCTGTGGGCGGGTGGTATCAACAAATGCAGTGGGAAGCAGACTGCCACCTAGTCCATAGACTGGGTTCTCACAAGTCATGACCCCGTGTCCACCTTCACCTCACTCTGCTTGTTTCCTGACCACCTTGCTGGAAACTACCATCAATCTGGAGCCCCTGCCCCAAGTCCAGTTCCACAATACAGATGCCTTCCTGGGGATTCTAGGACATGGATTTGTAGATCCCACCATCCACAATCTGTCCCCATACCATTTCCTATCTTACTACCCTATCTGTTTCTTCAGAAACTTCACATCTGGTAATTACTATACTTAGTTGCCTTCCTGCCGACTGTCTGTTCCCACAATGGATCAGTAGGCCCCTAAAGTGGTGTTTACATCTCATTGCTTGTTACTATAGACTGATATCATAGATGCTACTCACAGTTATGTATTTATAGACAATAAAATGAACAGTCAGACAGATTGATGAATGGATGAATGTGTGGAGAATTATTTGTGTATATACAGCCAACTCTATGTTATATCTTGGTATGGGTGGAACACTTCTTCAAAATAATCAGGACCATTGTAGTTGAGGTTTTAGGACTTTTTTCATATACATAATGAGAATATTTGGGTCACAAGTCTAAACAGAAGATTCATATATAACTTTTGCATATAGCCAGAAGGTAATTTTACATAACGGTTTTAGTAAATTTTTTTTGCATAAGAAAATTTTTTTCCTCATGATATGTAATTTTCCACGCACACTGTCATTTAGACACTCACAAAGTTTCAGATTTTGAAGGATTCTGGATTCCAGATGCTTGCATTAGGGTCCCTCAACCTGTGTCATCTGCTGTTGACCCTGATAAGTATCGGGTGAAACAAAGGAGAGGCGAAACTATTGCTATCTGAAGCCCTGGACCTGGGGTCCATTCCTCAGCAGCTTGCTTATGCTCTCCAGAGAAAGAATTAGCAAGGGCTGTGAAGTTGACTGTCAGTGGTTCAGTTTCTCTCCTTGTTCAGAATAGAAGAACAAGCTGGAACAGAAGATGTGTAAGCACCGACACACGCGGTTAATTTACAGGCACGTTACAAATGAACTGTAAGAATTGTCCCTAACCAGTAGCCTCTGGTTTGGGATGACATCACTCTGTTTAATGACCACTCCTTGAACAGCCTTCTCCAGTTGGTAAAGAGGAGAATGAAACAATGAGGCTCACAATTTTTGTCTGTTTAAGCCCCACTCTGAGCCTGCTTTGTATTTCTTTTTGCCTAGGAAATTTCTATGAAACCCTTGAAGGTACAGGTGTATAAAAGAGGTACGCGAGTGAAACATTTGCTGATAATAATGATAACAAGTCATAACAAAGTGTATTTTAAAACAACTCTCTGATATATGATTTTATCATTAAAATAAAAATAGTAATGAGATACATATGCTTGTTTTCTTCATCCACAAAGAATAAAATCTTGGCTGAACATTTGACATTGCAGGATGCAGGGTATCATCAATATTTGTCAGAACTGATCAATATTGTGATATAATTATTGTCAGTGATCAGAACACCACTTTGAAAAACACATCTTCCAAATGGCAGAAGTATGTTTAGGGCCTCTTCAGAAATTGTCAGAAATCCCACCCAAATCTGAAGCCAAAATTCATTTAATAGTTTTTCTTATGAAATCCATGTCATTAATTTTGAGTACCAAAGCAATCTAACACAAACAACCAGAGAGGTACCAGTTTGACACATCCTGAGGAACGATTGTAGGAGAGTATTAAAAGTCTTTGTTTTTGGTAGTTAAGCCATTAGGTTTCTATGACAACAGAAAATCTGTCTGGCATGTACAGTAAAAAGATTGCCATTCATAAGAGAAAAGCATCTTGGATCTGAGCTTAGATGTTGCAGGCACCATTCTTTGGTGTATGGCGTCTGAGGGCTGGTGGAGCACAGAGGGAATGTGCTGTGTGAGAACCACGGCTAAGGTGATACCGTGCAAAGGAGCACAGCCACGGCGCCACCCAGGAGCATTACAGCTTAGGTTTAAAATTAAATTTTTGTGCCTGAGCATACAGAAGCCTTTTACTGTAGCCAACCTTTGATGACATCCCACCTCAGTTCAGTTTCTGTGACCCCCATATAGGGTTAAGGACCCACTGTTTAAGAAGTGGGGGGCGGTTATAGGATCAGCACATAAGGAAGAAAGCCCCCTGGACTTCCCCTTGGGTTACTCTGGCAACCAACTGTGGGTGGTCAATCCAGAAGGGGGAGGCTGGGTGTGAGAAGAGAGCCTGTAATTAGGAGCAGGAAGCCAAGGCTCTAGAGTCTCTGAAGGTCTTGAATGTGATCTATCTCCTTTCTCCTCTCAAAACTAGGGAATGTGTGGGTGTTGGGAGAGACAGACTGAAAGCTAAAACAAAGAGATGAAGACATGAAATTCGGGACTGGGTGGAGAAGTATGCCTCTGGGCCAGTCATTTCAACTGGGACTGAGTTGAAGTGAGTGCTCTATGTGTAGTAGCAATAACTTGAAAATATGAGGCCAGGCAATTCGTCCCTTCCTCCGCAGCCAGCAATAACTGCTTCTTGCTTCTCTTCCTCTAACCCTTCAATCTTATCCTTTAGTCAACATTGTTCTTCGGGAACAAAAAGTCAGTGTCAGTCTGACCATAGCGGCGGATGCTTAAAAATCCCAGTATTCAAGAGCCTGAGGCAGGAGGATCATTGTGAGTTCAAGGTCAGCTAAGGATATTGTGTAGTGGATACTAGGCCAGTCAATGCTGGATATAAAGATCCTATTTAAAAATCTTTAGCCAAAACATAATGAGAGGAGGGAAGGAAGGAAGGAAGGAGGGAGGGAAGAAAGGAAGGAAGGAAGGAAGGAGGGAGGGAAGAAAGGAAGGAAGGAAGGAGGGAGGGAAGAAAGGAAGGAAGGAAGGAGAGAGGGAGGGAGGGAGGGAGGGAGGGAGGGAGGGAGGGAGGGAGGGAGGGAGGGAAAGAAATGTTTGTCTTTGCACAGTCAGAACAAAAAGGACTTTGTGCCACCTCTCCCACCCCAGTTAATTTTCATTGTGTGTCTAGAGCCCTGTGTGGATAGTTCTGACACACACCATAGACTAAGTGGGGATGACCAATTAACACTGTCAA
Source organism: Myodes glareolus (assembly GCF_982192425.1). Lineage (NCBI taxonomy): Eukaryota > Metazoa > Chordata > Mammalia > Rodentia > Cricetidae > Myodes > Myodes glareolus. The sequence goes on along the minus strand of NC_142029.1, from coordinate 70,849,071 downwards.
ACATGGATAAGGGATGCCTAGTTAGCACTGTCAATCACAGGTAATGGCAGGAGCCATGACTAATTGCTGAATCAAGTATCTATCATATGAGGCAGAGTGAGTAGATTGAAAATCTTCCGGACTTGCTTCAGTATCATTTGTAGCTTCTGTTTTATTTCTGATTTAGAATAGAGGGCTCTGTCTTCTGGAAAACAATTTTAAACATCAACAAAACGTTGACAATCAAGTTACTCAGCAAACAAATACGCTTCAAAGGCTAGCATCCTTAAGAGGTCTCAGCATGTATTTCTCTTCCTTCCTCCGTTCCTTCCTTATTTTATTTTCTTCTTGTTTTGTTCTTTGGGTATTTTTAAAAACATGGGTTTGCTGGGTATAGTGGCTCACACCTTTAATCCCAGCACTTTGGAGACAGAGGCATGTGGATCTTTCTTAGTTCAAGGCCATCTTGGGTCTAGATAGCACCATTCAGGACATCCAGGGCTACATAGAGACCCTGTCTCAAAAACCAAAGCAGTAAATAGATAAATAAAATACAGGATCTTGATATATATATATATATATATATATATATCAGAATGACCTGCAACTTATGAGCCTCCTGACTCCTTCTGTGTGCTGCGATAACCAGAGTGCATTGCCATGGCCAGGAAGAACACTCTGTTTGTCTTTTACCCACAAATCCTGTTTATATGTAAGAGAAGTTAGGCTTTCAAAAGTGACCTTGCCCCCTGATGGCTAGTAAATTGTGGTACCAGAATTATTTTAAGAGCTCACATTACACCAAGGATGCAGGGAAAGCATCTTTTGTGCCCTACCCCCTTTCTTTGGTGCTAATGTTCAAGCCCACATCTTAGCCCTCCAGGCAAACATTCACCACTGGGAAATACCCTCAGCCCATCTTTTGTCTTTTCTTTTAAGACAGAAGAATCTTGACTTAAAAGTCAAGGAAGGAGGAAGGAACACATTCATATCCTAAGATTCACGAAACTTCAGACCTAGTTGTAAACTTGGTTGAAACTGGACCCACAGCTCTTGTTCATATGATGAAAAATTACACAACCAAATCTAGGAGCGATGGGTCAGGAAAGACCTCCTGAAAAGAATAATTCCAGATTAGGTTCCCGACAAATCCAAGAGAAATGGGGAAAGAATCTGAGCATGGGAAAGTGAGCTTCTCATTCACAAGGGCTGTTGTTCTAGCTTTTCAGAAGAACTGAGTATGCAAATGTCTTTGAACCTGAGAAGCCATATAAAGAAATCACTTTTCATTTCTTGAGGAAATTCTATTATGCTCTGTTTAAATGACCAAAACTCCAGGGGGCCTGGAGAGAGTATTAAGGAGAAATTGGTCATTAAATTGAAGCTATCTCATAGATGAATTTAAAACCCGAGCTGTCAAAGCCCTCACTGAAAAATAAAGGGTTGCCATAGAGTTATCACAGAGGAATTCTGAGTGCTGGAGTGTGGCTTCTTTTTAGTCTGTCTTTGTGGTTTTACACTGGAATAGATTGGGGAACTGAGAGTGTGAATAGATACAGATGGCAAGTGTCATGATATGATTGTGGCGGCACACCCTGTGCCCCACAGGTGTGTCTTTAGCCACTAGCCAAGGAGGCAGAAAGGCAAGCTGGTGAGGTGAGGTGCAGTCGAGTCACTCATTTTTAAAAATCATTTTCATTTATTCTTTGAAATTTTCATACATACATACAACATATGTTAATCTTACCCGCCCCTCACTACTCCCTTCAGCTCTCCCAGGGGCTTCATATCTGTTATTAGTGCTGTTGATATTAACCCCCTAAGTCCAGCTAGTTCTGGCCACACATGCTTGGGTATAGAATCGCCATGGGGTCATGGGCGACCTGCGAGCAACCATACTCCCAAAGAAAAGTAACTTTCCCTCCTCCAGTAGTTACCAACTGCCAAGAGCTCCTCTAAAACTGGTGGGGTCTTGGAACCTCCTCCTCCATTCATACTGAGATTTTGACCACCTTGATCTTGTACAAGTCTTATGAAGACCAGGATATCTGCTATGTGTTTATGTGTGTTATCGGTCACATCACATCCGGAAGACAGCGTTTTGAGGCTCTCTTCCCCATTTTCCATCCCTTCTACTCATTCTATCAGCTTTTCCTCTATGCTCCCCGAGCCTTGGATGGGAGGATGGGAGGAGATTGGCACAGTCGACTGTACTAGGCTGAGCACTCACCGTCACTTTATCTTAATATGTTGACCGATTATGATTCTGCATGAGCCGCTACTCACTGCAGAAGAGAGCTTCTCTGATCAAGGCGGAGATCAGACATATCTATGAGGACAAAAATAAACATTAAGAATACAGGTTGGCGATATGGCCATTTAGTAAAATACCTGGAGCCTTCTCCCTAGTACCTGAGTCCCCCACCTCATGTGCTTTTATGGGTTTACAGTACGGGGCGTGAAATCCCTCCCTTTGGAGCAGACTTCAAATCCCATCAGAAAGCACTTGGTGACCCTATGGCAGACGTGCCATTACTCCACCAGTGGGCTCATTTCTCCTGGCAGCTTGGTGGTGTAGCATGCAGAGTCCAGCGCTGGTTAAGATCACTGATGTGTTTCCTCACCCAGCAGCCTGCACGGCACCTTCCGGCACTATGAAAGCCAGATAGCAGGGAGAGAACTTCCTATTCAGTTTGAGATGCTACCCTTCAACATTCAAAGCTAGACTGCAGCATCTAGGTGAGCATTATCATCCACCATGGAGTACAGAAGGTTCTGAAAGCATGATCCCCAACCTGTCCACAACACCCATGATGATGATGGACTCCATTCTCAAACAGAACCTATGCCAGACTCCAAAGATGTGAAAATAGTTTGGTTGAACAGTTTAGAAAAGTGTTCTACTTAGACAGAGCTTTTTGTCAAGTCTTCCTGTTGGAAAAATGCCTTTCACCCACACCCTGTGGTAGCCTGAACGTGTGTCTCCAGTTGACCAATCAGAACGTGTCACCCTACTGGAAGTAGAAAGATGGACATGCAGCACCAACACTCTCTTTTGGGGGTTGGTAAGTTGAACAATGACTGGGGAGAGGAGATTCTCGGTTTTTCTGTTTCTCTAAGGACGCCACAAGTCAGGGATAAACTGTGATCATTCATGATGTCTTTTGAATATAAAATCTCTGTTGAACAGACTTGGGAGCTTATATAATCAAGAGAGGACAGTCTTGTGTTATACTTTGAACCTCTGCATCCAGCCGAGCCTGAAGTCAGTTCACTTCTTGGGCTTCTTGGTGATTTAAGCCGACAAGTTCTCTTTATCATTTAAGCTAGCCATAGTCCTAGTTTTCATATCTGAAGGATTAATACAGAGGGGAGCGAATGGAAGGTACCAAGCCTTATGCCTGCACGAGACCATGTGTTTCTGAGGGCCATCAAAACGTGGATCGTCGGATTGCTCAGGTGTTCAGAGGGCCTTGCTCATGGCCTCTCAATCCTGAGTCTCTGGCCATTCTTTTCTGTCTCATTTTCATTAGTCTTCCTCCTTTAACCCTGTCTTCTTCAGTCTCCCCATCTGATCTTGGAATCCACTATCCTCCCATCTTGGAATCCACTATCCTCCCTAAAGAAATAATCTAACTTCAGTCCTTGTAGCACAAATTCTAATTGGTCTTAATAATTAAAAACCCAGAGTCAGATCTAGGGGTTAATGCTGAAGATCAGAGAAGCAGAGCAGCCAGCCACTAGAGAGTTCTTATCTCTACCAAGGCTCAGATCAAAGGGGCGATTCTGGCTCTGTGAATCCTCTCTACGAAACCTCAGATGGCCTCTCAGACTGAATCCTCAGACTGGATTCATGTCTACGAATCCTCAGGCTGCATCTGAGCTCTTGGCCCCATCTGCCTTTTATCCCTCTCTCTGCCCAGCCATACCGCTCCTGTTTCCACCTCCCTAGCGCTGGGATTAAAGGCGTGGGATCCCAAGTGCTGGGATCACCTTTGTGTGCACTCTGTTCTTCTTTTAGACAGATTTAATCTCATGACCTCTCAATCCTGTGTCGCTAGCCCCTTCTCTTCTGTCTCAAGCCCAGGGTGGTCTTGAATTTACAGAGATCTGTCTGCCTTTGTCTTCTGAGAGCTGGGATTACAGGTGTTTGCCACCACTGCCTATCCTCTATGGTTAACTAGTGGCTTAACTCTGCACGCTGAACCTCAGGCAAGCTTTATTTGTTAGATCACAAACAAAATATCACTACAAGTCCTATGTTTTTCTCCCGTACAGTAAACGTCACACTGCAGCCTTCACAGCATGTCAGGGGCTTTGCTCAAACACCCAGAATGCTTCTCTGCAGCGCCAATGAAAGCCCTAGGGTCAGGTTCTCTTGACTCCCCAGGATAGGAGGCAGCTAAGTGTCTCTTCTAAGGACAGGGAAGGGATGGATAAGAGAGAAGGCTTTCACTATGTACCACAGAGGCCCCCTGTTCTGTAACCAGCCACAGGCCTCAAAATTAAAGATTAATTCAGTCATAAAAACATTTATCTGATCTAAATAAGAAATTCATATTCTCTATTATCATGAATTTGACACCAGAGAACAGTAATTCTGACTCATTTTTAAAAGAAAACATTTATGCCTTCACTGTCCTGAGTTATCATGCAATCAAAAGGAAATAAATCTCTAAATTAACAGAGAATCAAGAGCTCCAGGCTTGCTTCTGTTTTCCGACCCTGAGGTGGGGCCAAGGGGAGAGGCTGGATTAAGAGGCATGGCTTCAGCTGCTCTTCCACTGTGCTCAGAAGATAGAGGCACTCCCGTGTAAGAGCGGAAGGAATAAAATATTTAGGGAAAGTTTCTTAAAATAGCTTTTGGCCATAAGCTGACCTGATGCTAAAGATCAGAAATTAAATCAGGCATGTATTCAAGGTTTTCCAACAAAACACCCAGGAGGAAGCCAGAAAGAGAGTAACTAAGAATCATTTTTTAAATTAGGTAGGAATGGATCAAGTTGGGTACTTATACTTACATAATACCTATATATTAACTATACTCATGCAGCTCTTAACTATGTGACAGCAACTGCTTTAGATCCTTAAAATATTAATCCACTAAATCTATGAGATAATTCAGAATGCACTGCTATTTTCAGCATTTTGCCATCAAGAGCATGAGATGCTGAGCAAAAAGAGGGTGGGTAGAAACAAGTTATTTACAAATGATATATCTGATAGTGTCCAAACACTGCAAAGAATTTGTAGACTCAGACTCAGTGATAAGAATGTCAAAAGCCCAACCAAAAATAAAATGGGCAAAAGATCTGAACAGACACCTTGCCTAGGCTGATAAGCAGATGGCAGATACACTTGAAAAGGTGCCCATGTTACCAGGAGGCTGTAAATTAAAACTAACATCCATAATGACAGGTAACACTGCTCACGTGCCTACTGGATTCACGCTGTATGAATCTCATTTAGCCTCCACAACGCACAGAGCAAGTAGGTGCTATTGTTGGACCAACTGAACAATCTGTGTCTCAGATGTTTTCAGTTGAATGTGTTCCTGGATATTTAGGCTAAAACCCAAAGTCAAAACATCACCATTAGTTGTCATACATATGTCATATGTCACACATATGAAACTGACAAGAAACAAATAAGTAATGGGGGGAAGGGAATTGAGAGCTCAATTTAGAAATCAATTGCCATAATAAACTCAGGCAAATGTGAGCTCAGTGCATCTCGCAGCCTCCTATTCTGATCTTGCAGTTTGTTTTCCCTTTTGTTCCAACAGGATTTGGTGCTTGGGGAATGCATGCCAAGAGGTAAATGAATTACAAGCCAGGATCATCGCAGTGAACCCAAGCATGTTAGAAACTAAGAAGGGGCTGAATGTTATCTGGAGCTTGTCCATTCGACAGGGCGAATTGTTCACTGCAAGTAGTCATCAGAACTTGGGCAGATATGATGCTAACAATTTCTAAATGGTCACTAGCTGATAATGCATGATATCACAAGACCATAATTCCCTCCTGGGAGAACAATGTCAATCATCCTTGGTTTCATGAGAATGGACCTACTACCATGCTGTGTGCTGTTCAAAGCAATGCTTGTACACCGTATGAGAGAAACCATAGGTACCAATCACAGCAGGGCCCAAATCCCAGTGGCAATAGTAATCACTTTCCCTGTGACTTCTGACGTCTGTAAGAGCAGAAGACAGAAGAATCAATACCAGCGACAAACTGTTCAGTTGTTCCCAGCTACATTGCTATTTTATGGAAAAGAAAAACCAAGACTTGAAGATTAAGTAACTTTCCAGGGTACACAGTTAATATTTGTGTCTCCGTGTGTCTAAGCTAAAAGCCTATGCTCTGAATTACTGTACTCTAACCTATTAATATTTAGTGACTTTCAATAATTCACTATTTCAATACAGTTCACTTTTCCATTCTTACACAACTGAGCAAAAAAGCAGTGTATCTAATGCCCATGTATACTTAACAAGGGTATTACCCAGGACCACCATCCTTATAAAAGAGCTTATTCACACTGGAGACAGAGAACACAGCAAGAACACAGGAGCTTGGGAAAGTTCCTCTTGCAGCAATTCACACTGATGAAGCTGTAGGATAAGTTCATAGTCAGGATAGAAACTTGCTTTTAGGTACAGTTTGTAGATAAAAGTTTCTGTCCTGTCTGGTCCCTCAGCCATTCAGTCCCCCCAAAATCACAGAGGCTTATATTGATTACAAACTGTTTGGCCTACTAACTCAGACTTACTGTTAACCAGCTCTTACAACTTAAATTAACCCACAATTCTTGTCTATACTTAGTCACCTGGCTTGGTACCTTTTCTCAGTAAGACAGTCTCATCTTGCTTCCTCTGTGTTTGGCTGGTGACTGACTCTCTGCCTTTCCTTTCCCCTGAATTATCTTAGCCTGGTCACCTCACCTATACTTCCTGCTTGGCTACTGGTCAATCAGTGTTTTATTAAACTAATACGAGTGACAAATCTTTGCAGTGTACAAGAGCCTTGTCCCACTGTAACAGGTATTCAGATCTTAATTGCAATGCTGTCAGCCTGGCAGGTGGCTGTTATTGAAGCATTCCGAGGGCTGGTAATGTAGTTCAGTGGGTAGAGTGCTTGCCTACATAAAGCTGGGTAGTTAGAGTGGCACATTCCTGGAATCTCAGCAATGGCGAGGTGGAGGCTAGAGGATCAGTAGGTCAAGGTTATTCTCGGCTCCGTAGTAATTTGTGTGTCACCAGTCATGACTACACGAAATCCCACCTTGAAAAGAAGGTGTCCCTCAATGGCACGTGCAATCAGATATTTTAGAAAGCACTTGATGAACATAAGGATGCACATTTGAAATCTCAGCATTTAAAAGGTGGAAACAGGAAGATCAAGACTTCACTGCTGCTTTTGGCTATGTTAGGAGTTTAAGGTCATCTTGAGCTACATGATCATTGAAAGAGCATGGGACATACACACAGACTTGGCAATATTTGGAGCCAGGCTTTAGAGCCAAGAGAGGGTATCTGTCTGCAGGAGCACAGCACAAGCAGAGCTGAAGTCATCAGAAGAAGGACCTGGCTAATCTCTGGCCATTTGAAAGAAAGGAAGTTAGGGGAAGAATCACCCTGCTCCCCTTGTCCCACTATGGCTCCCTACCAGTGCCTCCATGTGACCACAGCCAGCTGGAAGCCAGAGCTCCTGGGAGACCAGGGATACAGCTGGTACAGCCTCCTCAAAGACAGATGGTGATGAAAAGGGGGAAAGACCATCTTACAGGCAAATGGATAATGTCCATGAAATTGACAGTGGCTCAGGTCAGGTAGATCCTTGATCTAGCTCATGGTTCTGACAAGCCCCTCCAAGTTTAGTCCATTACCCACTTAAGCATTTGGTTAGCGGGACCCTTGTAATTCTCTCTCAGTCTTTCTCTGTCCATTATATTTAAAGAGGCCTCTCAAGCAAATAGTCTGATGCACAGGTTTGGTCTCCTCTATGTTCTTGCTTTGGCGGCCTCTCCCAGTTCAACTCAAGTTCAGCATTTGTACCCTGACTTCTAGGGTTGTCCTACTGTTTAAGCCAATGGGTCACTTACCCTTGCCCTACTTTCCTTTCTCTCTCTCAGTCTCTGTCTCTCTGTCTGTGTCCCTGTCTTGGTCTATCTGTCTGTTTATCTGTGTCCCTGTCTCTGTCTATCTGTTTCTCTCACGCAGAGACAGATACACTCAGACACACACAGAGACATAGAATCAGCAGACCTCTATTCTGAGGTAGATTCCCCAAAGTTACAGAGTTAAGCAATGAAAATGGTCACATGACAGACACGGTTCCTGTTTCTGGGCTTTTGCAAACCCAGGTGCTTGTTGTGTAAGAAACAGGGAGAGGCGCTTGAGCCTCTGTGTTTCTTCTGAGCACCAGGTGAGAAGTGTCAGCATACTGGCCGAGTTCACAGCTCTCTTCAGTTCCTTCTGAAACACCTGACACTTAAATTAGGCGCCATTGCCTTCACCTGCATGGAGTTGCAAGGGTCCCCCTTGATTAAAACATGTCATTGCAATGCTTGGCTCATGGATGCTCTTTCAAAAACCTGCTTCCTGACTCTGTCAACATAAACTTCTCCCTGTCTCTTCTTCTGTACCTGTGATTGCCTCTACAACCGCTACAATCGAATTCAGAAACATGACAACTCCTAACATGGGCTCTTCTTATACACAAGCCTGATTCTCATCCTCAGAAGAAACAGGAAGAAAGAGTTCCTAGCAAGTTCTCAATATACTGAATGTGGTTTTTAGTCTTTTTTTTTTATCCAAAATGACCAAACGTTGAAGACTATGCTGAAATTTTAGCACAACGTTGCTAATGTTTCCAGCTCCTATTTTTCATGTCTTTCTGATTTGTCCCTTGGACGTTCCTTGGCTCGACCATGACTTCACGTTACTGCGTGCCCTGTGGTCTGCAGTAATGGCATCTTAATGAGGATATATCTCTTAAGGAACCATGGCTTCTTATCCCATCCTATCCCTTCATTAATATTCTTTCAAACTACAAGCTATAGAGACTTGCCTGATTTGGGGCAATCAGAAGATGTTCTGGAATGTGCCAAATTTGTATACGGCCATTTGGCATCCCCCACCTGCCACTGAAATTGTTCAGTATCAAAGCTGATGTTGGTCACCAATGATAAACCAAAGTGGGCTTCCGCAGGAAGACCGCCCTTGCCGAAGACGTGAGAGACACCTGCAGGTCACTGCAAGTACTATGCAAAGGGGTGTTTGAGCTTGGGCTGTTTGACTAACCTTGAACCAAGACACAGGACACAGGGCCTTTGTTAATTCCTTTTAGAGACACAGAACAGCCTAGTGATTAACAGTATGGAGTCTGGAGTTAAACAGACATGGGAAAGGGACTCAGTTCTATTACTACTAGGGAAGATTGAGCACTCTAGTTAACCTCTGTACAGAGTTATAATGTGGATTAAGTAAGATTAATGGACACAATTATTTGGCATAGGATATAACATGATAGGAAGCCCTCAGTAAAAACATGCCTCTACATTTAGTCCTGAGTTTTATCCATTCTAGTCTTTCAAGCATCATGGAATCTATACAAATCCATTCGTCTGCAATGAATGACTGAGCAAAGTTCCTTCCCATCCAGTCCCAAAGTTGCAAGACTCCAACTCTATAGAAGTTTGACAGTCTCAACTCTTTCTTCAGTCTGTTGGAAATAGGATTTTCAACCTTATTCTAAGTAGTACAATTTCCACAGGGGACTGCTACAAGGCAGACCCTGTTGTTAGCTGCATCTTCTGTAGCAGTAGATGAAGATGCTTCTGCTGATGGCTTGAATGTTTGCCTTCATTCTTCAAGCCTAGAATCACATGTAGCCCACAACCATACTGATGAATATTTTGCATGTCACCATAGAACCCTCATCTGGCAATGGATGGAGATGGAGGCGGAGAACCACGTTGGAACACTGGACCTAGCTCCCTAGGTCCAAATGAGAGGCAGAAGGAAAGAGATCGTGAGCAAAGAAGGCAAGGGCACAGGAAACCTTCATCCGACGTTGGATGGCGATACAGATGGAGACCCATATTGGAACACCGAACTGAGCACTCCACAGTCCAAATGAGGAACAGAATGATGAAGAAAATAAAAAAAGTAATCAGGACTGCGAGGGATGCGAGCACCCACTGATACAAGGGGACTGATATAATGAGAGCTCACCAAGGCCTGTTGGACTGGGACTGAACGAGGACGTGATCCAACCAGATTCTCTGAATGTGGCTGGCCCGGAGCCTTTTTGAAAAGCCATTGACAATGACACTGGGACTTGCTTCCTCTGTATATACTGGATTTTGGCGCTCCAGTCTGTTTGGACTCTCACCTTCCCTGGACCTGGAGGGAGGGGGGGAGGAACTTGAACTTCCCACAGGGCAGGAAACCCTGACTGCTCTAGGGGATGGAGAGGGAGAAGGAGAGGGAGTGGGGGGAGTGGGAGGGTGTTGGGAGGAGGGGCTGAAATGGAAACTTTTATAATTTAATAAAAAAATAAAAAATTAAAAAAAAATAAAATCTCAAAGGTCCTGATGTTTTAGTTCTTTGTTTGAACTTTCAATCTGAACCTCCGAACAATATCTCTGATAAGTATTAATTTAGAGCAGAAGCTTACATGCATAGGGACCGGATAATGGAAGGGGCCACTTCTTTTATTTATTTTAAATTAAGTTTTAGCCAAAATATAATAACACACAGGGAAATACACAGGCCTGAAGTATTTAGTTTATTGAGTTAAATGGATACACTTGTGCATCCAATGACATAATCAGAAAGTAGAAAACTGGGCTGGTGAAATGGCCAGGTGGGTAGAGATTCTTGTCACCATGCCTGAAGACCCGAGTTTGATTCCCCAAGACCCACATGGTTGAAGGAGAGAACCAACTCTTGCAAGCTGTCTCTGAACCTTTTACATGCATGCTCTGCCTGCCCCCATATACACACTAGATAAATAAATAAATATTCTCAAAACTACAATATCCAGAAAATTCTCCCACAGCATTGTCTGGTTAGTAGTCCTCCCTCCATCCTCTGCCAGGCAGCTGTGATTCTGACTTTTTATTCCCATCAATGAGATCTGCATGTTGGATTTCACATAAATGAAGTAATTGGTATGTGTTCTCTTCTCTTGTGTGTCTGGAGTTTTTAAAAATACACTTAATATAGTATTTCTGAGATTCATCTATGTTGAATATTTAAATAATTTGTTCCTTTTGTGGTTGGACAATGTCTCTTTGTATGAAAATACCTCAGTTTGTTTTTCCATTCTGCTCTTGTGAATGAACATTTGTCTTGTTTCCAAAGCCGAGGTTTGAGAAAGAAAGCTACAGTGGACATTCTTATGCAGAATTTTTAGTAGACATATGATTTCATTTATCTTATAAAACCTGAATCATAAAGTAGACTAATAATATTTATATGAAAATGCCAGTTTGGGCCTGGAGATGTAGCTCAGTTGATGGAGTGGTTGCTTAATGTATGCACAAGGTTTAAAACCCTGCTCTGCATAAGTCAGGAACTGTGGTGCATGCCTGTGGTCCCGGGTCATCCTTGGCTACAGGAGACTCTGTCTCAAATCAGCAAGAGGAGAGAGAGAGAGAGAGAGAGAGAGAGAGAGAGAGAGAGAGAGAGAGAGAGAGAGAGAGAGAGAGAGAATATGGAAAGAAAAGATGAAAGAAAAAAGGAAGGCAGAAAATGCAAGCTTTCCAAATGACTGAACAATTCTGTGTCTTTGGCCATCAGTGTATGAAGATTTAGCTGCTCCACAGTTATGCCAACATTTGGCATTGTCGAGTTTTTAAGTTCTATTGTTACCAGTCCAGTGGGTGTGTGGCAATTGCCTTTGTGGCTTTAATTTGCATGTCCCTGATAACCATCACTGCCGAGCATCATTTTTATGCACTGTTTGGCTGTGTGTGCCTTCTTCTTTGTGAAAGGTTTACTTGATTCTTTTGCCTATTAAAAAGTGATTTATAGGTGGGAATGCAAGCTGGTACAGCCCCCTTGGATGTCAGTGAGGTGATTTCTCAGAAAATTAGGAAACAACCTTCCTCAAGACCCAGTAATACCACTTTTGGGTATATATCCAAAGGATGCTCAATCGTGCCACAAGGACATGTGCTCAACTTTGTTCATAGCAGCTTGTTTGTCGTAGCCAGAACCTAAATGTCCATTGACCGAAGAATGGATAAGGAAAATGTGGTATATTTACACAATGGAGTACTACACAGCAGAAAAAATAAAGACATCCTGAATTTTGCAGGAAAAATGGATGGATCTAGAAAACATCATTTTGAGTGTGGTAACCATAATACAGAAAGACAATTATCACATGTACTCACTCATAAGTGGTTTTTAAACATAAAGCAAAGAAAACCAGGCCACAAACCACAATCCCAGAAAACTTAGACAACAATGAGGACCCTAAGAGAGACCCATAGATCTAATCTATATGTAAAGTAGAAAAAGATGAGATCTCCTGAGTAAATTGGGAACATGGGGATCTTGGGGGGAGGATTGAAGGAGCGGGAAGAGACAGGGAGGCGAGCAGAGAAAAATGTAGAGTTCAATAAAAATCAATAAAAAATGATGGACTGAAAAATAGTGATTTGTAGGTTTTTCAAACATTCTGTTTGTGAGTATGCTGGCACTATGTAGAAAGTTTCCAGCTTAGAGTCAGACATGTGGGGTGTGCATATTGACTGTGTGTGTGCATGTGTGTGCATGTGTGTGTGTGTGTGTGTGTGTGTGTGTGCACGCACGCAGGCTAGAGGTCACTGTAGGGTATTTTCCTTAGTCATTCTACCTCATTTTGGGGGATTGGGTTTTTCCCTTAATCTGGAGCACACTTAAGAGCTAGACTAGCCGGTTACTGAGTTTCAGGGATCTGCTTGTCGCTGCCTCTCCAGTCTTAGGATGCCAACACACCTACCTGGATTTCATGTCGGGGCTACATGCTTGTGTGGCAAGCCCTTTCCTGAGGCTTCCCAGGCCTCTCTGTACGTCTTCTACAAACAGCCCAGTGTCTCTGATCTTCAGTAACTTTGTTCACACAATGAAAATAACTCCTGTCACACAGGCTTGCTTTAAGAATCTAAGAGAACACAGAGGAAGCCATGAGCCTAATTCAGGCATCAGCACATTGTTGAGAATTACAAGAAATCTTCCTTTAGCCTCAAAATCAATGGTTGTTATGAAAATCTGATTACATGAGACTGTGGAGTTGGCTCTCCCATTGCTACTCTACGTTAAAAGTCTCTAGTTCTTCAAGAGTGACAGACTTTCTTATTTCTAGACATTGCTGACATCTTATATGTAGAACATTTAAAAAGTGGATAAGTCAAGGGAACTCACAAATCCGTACAAGGGGTACAAGTGAGGGGTCTGGACCAGAGTGAAAGAGATCCTTGGTGAGCCAGGCATTAAAAGTCTAATGTTGGGGACTGCAGACCATCAAACCCTGAATTTCTTGTAAACAATGTGTTTTCCTCTGCTGTGAGCAGCCTGCAGCTGCTCTGAGCACGAGACCCTCATGGCAGGGTAGTGATTTCTGATGGGTCTGCAGCTGAAAGATCCGGAGAGCTGGGGCGTGGCCAGGGCTCCATATAAGCTGCCCCTAAGCACAATAAAGTGGGTATTCTTGACATTCTTGTTTCAAGGATGACCCGTTTCCCTGTCTGTCTCTCTGTGTGTGTGTTTTTAAATCTCCAACCTAGTTCCCGGCTTACATACCATCCCATAGTGAAGGTGCTATAGTCCAAAGCATCCTTTTTAATGAAGGGCAGGGTAGCTGGGACCTAAATAGTGGCATGGTGTTGCTCAGGGGTTTGAAGGTACACAAATACTTCATTGTTTTTTAGAATAGCAGTCTTTATCAAGACTTGCCCCCTAGCTATCAGCTCTGTTTACTCTAGTACTTCCTAATGATTTTGGAAGCAACCAATCAGCAACTGCTTCTCGATATTGTTTTCCACTTCGAAGAGGAAGAGAATCCCTGACTTCCAGGTGAGCACATGGCTATGCGGAGGTAGCCTGTCTCCCAACATCCCTTGCAGGTGAGTGGCCAAGTACCAACTTCTAACCATCAGGATGCGAGTGGAAATGACGTGCACACGTTGATTTGTGCCCCACCTTGTTCCCCTGGCTTTTGCAGAAGAGCTGATGGACCACTGTGGACCACAAGACAAAACACATAACCTGGGCTAGCAGAGCAATCGGGTAGAAGGAACCCGAATTGCTGACAGTCGTGGAACAAAGCATAGAGACTAGTGTGGGAGGGAAATAAACATACGTCTTGGAGAAACTTTAGCATCCTGGGTCTCTAGGACATGTGGCCAAAGCTTTTTCCCAGCTTGTACACTGGCCCTGAAAACCTTTGCCCTGCTACTCCAACCCTATCCTAGTTTTCCAACAGCTCACTCTATTATACACATTGAAACTGACCTGGATTAGGTTTGTTATACCTGTGTTTTATAGATAAGAAGAAACTGGATTAGGATAGCCAGGGTTAATTGTTGTCTCAGACCCTCATGGATACATTTTAATAGTAGCAACCTCACATTGAACTCCATCACACATGCAAATGTTAATTAAACAGCTATTAACAACAGGGCATAGGAAGTCCCAGTTCTGTCTTAGGTGTTTCCATCACACTTTACTTGAACGTGTTTTATCAGATGCAGAAAGAACATTCTCGAGTTGGAATGCAGTTTGTAGTAAGCAGCCAGAATCCTTAGACCCAGGGATGCAGAACGGATCCCTTCTTTCTCTCCCATTCTAACTCTTCTTTTCTTTAGTGGGTATGTGTATATGTGCATATGAGCACTTGTATGTGAGTATGTGTGCATGCATGTGTGGAAGACAGCACAGCGGAGGGCAACATTAGGTATCATTACTTGCCAAGTAGACTAGGCTGGATGGCAAGGGAGCTTCAGGGACCTGACTGTCTCTGCCTCCACAGCACTGGGCTAAGAAAGACACACTATCGTGCCAAGCTTTTGTGTATGAGTTTGGGGGAATCAAAGTAGATAGAGCTTTATGTTTGTGGGGCAAGCAACAAACCTACTGAACGATTTTTCTAGCCTTTTCTCTTCTTTCTTTCTTTCTTTCTTTCTTTCTTTCTTTCTTTCTTTCTTTCTTTCTTTCTTTCCTCTTTTCTTCCTTGCTTTGGCTTTGTGACAGGTCTTATCCTGCAGCATAGGTTGGCTAAGAGCTCTCCGTGGAGTCTTGGCTTGTCTCAAACTCAATATAATCCTCCTGTCTCATCTTCCCAAGTGCTGAGGATTACAGGCAGGAGCCAAACATTTCCAGTTTTGTTCCTATTTCTGAGGTCAGGAGAGTTGTGCTATTTAACACATATTCGTGCAACAGAGCAGCGTGTCTTCACTATGCTTTTGACAGGCATTAAGCCTTGACTACTTCTGAATTTACTGAGAGCATGTTTCTAATTTTCACCCAGCCAATTAGCTAGCCACTAATGAAGATCATTCTCTATATTGTTATGCCAATTGTAAAAAATCACTTGTATTGATTGAGATAGGATACCCAAAGCACTTGTAAAAGCTATCCGGGAGTGTGGCCTGTCTTATCTAGCTGACTGCACTGGAGGCAAGCATTCCTTATTTGGGCAAATGGCTCCCTTAGGGTGATGCCTAAACTAACAATGTTATCTAGCTGTCGGTGTGAACTTAGATTCTGGGCATCAGAGAACTGACGGCCTGGCTATTCCCATTCTGGAATCCCTACTCTGAGAAGCCACACTCTGACACTCCTTTCCCGGTTTCAGTGATACCGGAAGCCTGTTCTTGTTCACAGTTGCCCTACTATCTGTGATGGACTTATAAATGCTTTGCTACAAACAACACTGTTGTACACCAGGTATAAACTCACTAGTACCCATACCAATGGCAGGGAATGAACAAGCAAAGGCCCTCATAAGGAATGCGTCTCCTTAGGTGTGATTAGTGTGTAAAGCATCTTCGCCAGGAGTCCATGCTGGGTAAGAGAACGTCGGGTGTCACAAACTAAACCTGAATTGTGATA
Source organism: Myodes glareolus (assembly GCF_982192425.1). Classification (NCBI taxonomy): domain Eukaryota; kingdom Metazoa; phylum Chordata; class Mammalia; order Rodentia; family Cricetidae; genus Myodes; species Myodes glareolus. The sequence goes on along the minus strand of NC_142029.1, from coordinate 70,832,981 downwards.
TAATAGTTAGTATAAAGAATACTAGGAATTTTTTTCACTGGTAAAATTAATGCTGTTTAAGAAGTATGGTTACCAGGAATGGGTTTGCATGTGAAGCATTTGAACCCAAGGAGGGGGGCTGGAGGGATGGCTCAGTGGTTAGGAGTCCAAGGAGGGGGTCTGGAGGGATGGCTCAGTGATTAGGAGTCCAAGGAGGGGGGCTGGAGGGATGGCTCAGTGGTTAGGAGTCCAAGGAGGGGGGCTGGAGGGATGGCTCAGTGGTTAGGAGTCCAAGGGGGGGTGCTGGTGGGATGGCTCAGAGGTTAGAAACCCAAGGAGGGGGCCTGGAGAAATGGCTCAGTGGCGTGCAGTCCAAGGAGGGGGGCTGGAGGGATGGCTCAGTGGTCAATAAATATCTAGAGTATTCCCAGTATCCACCTGGCAGCACACAAGCATCTCTAACTCCACTTCTAGGGGAGCTAACACCTTCTTCCAACCTCTGATAATATCAGAAATGGATGTGGCACACAGACCCACATACACGCGAAATGCTCATACATATAACAAAAATAAAATAAGAAAAAAACAAACTAAACCAAATGTATTCAGCAGGCCTGCCAGAGTCAGCCCTCTAGAGCACATTCACAGAGTAGAATTCTTCTGGTCTTTTGTCCCCATGCTTGATAGGAAACTGAAGCTGATTTGTCTTAAAGTTCCCAGAATCCTGTTCTTGGAGCTTTCTTACAGCTGCCTGCAACCCAGGTTTCTCTAAGAACCATGGAGAAGAAGGCAACACCTGGGACTTACGGGCTATGATGTCCATGCCTGTGTCTGTTTGCCGGTGTGTGTGTGTGTGTGTGTGTGTGTGTGTGTGTGTGTGGAGGGGGGAGGTGTGTTATTGAAGAAAGTACTGGGAATTAAACTCAGGGCCCTGTGAATGCTAGGCATATCTTCTACCATTGAAATTTATACTCCCTTGCCCCTCCGTTAGAGTTTTTGTTGTTGTTTACAAAAACCTATTGCCTGGTGTCGACGTTGAAGGAAACACAAACCCGAACAAGATCCTGTCAGCTGCTGAATGGGCCAAATTGATGTAACAACTATATCCAAGCTGAACTTTGCAAACAATAGGTATCATTTGTTGAACGAGTCTTCTATGCCAGGCTTAGATTTAAACCTCAAGGCGTCTAATCTCATGTAATCTTCTAAACCTGCAGAGGTAGCTAATTTGTTTTCCAGGTGAAGAAAAGGAGGGTCCTGGGATGAGGCGCCTGGTCCAGAAAGAACTGGTATAAATTCCAGGTGAACTACCTCCTGAATGTCAGGCCTCTAATATCCTGTAATACCATCGCTCATACAGACAAAGTCCCTCTCGACCTCTTGCTCTGTTCTTAGTGAGGAAATGATCCTTGCAAGATGAAATTATAAGGAGGAAGAGGAGAGGATGTGGGGATCATATCTGATTGACGTTAGTGGGCAAGGAAAAAAAATGAGGACACAGTGGGTGTCCCCCTGCTGGGAGTCTCACAGGGCAGATGGGGGAGCAGGAACCACACACCGTGCTTGGCAGACTGTGAACTGTTCCATGGCGTCATTATCACAGAATAGCAGCCTTTTAGAATTAAGAATAGTCCTAATTTGCACTTCATTGGGTTTTTCATTTACATAATGTTAGAATGCAAAGAAAATTCATACACAAAACCCACTGCTAATTTAGCACTGAAGTTCTTGTTTAAATACACGCTCAAAAGGAATGCATTTTCCTCTTACCCATCAACGGAGGAGGCTGGGCAGTTTGCTAGTCCGGGTGTGGCCATCAAACCCCAAATGAGATTATCTATGCCTCTGAGCAGGTCTGTTGGTACGATTCAAACCCTAATCGCTGCTTCAATAATTTATTTGGCATAGAGGACTTAATGTCATTTATTTAAGGGCTCTGAGGAAATGTATTCTTTTCTGCAGATCCCTCATTAAAGGCGCTTGCTGCTTTGAGTCTAGAGGGAATGATGGTTTTTAACAGGTGTTAATTCAGCTGATGACACCGTGTAAAATTGCCAGGGTGATGGATTTGGAGGTGGCAGATGTCTGATCAGTCTGCGGCAAGCCTGGAAGATTATATGCAAGGCAAACAGGTGACGCCCTGTGTTCTAGCTGAGGATGGGCTGAAGTGGTACCATGGGGAGGGTGTTGGTGCCTCTCGTAGCAGGCACCACCCGAAAGTTAATTGCTTTCATACCTTTCCTCATCCACACCTTCCGCTCTCCAAAACTTCCCTGATTCTTTCAGACACCAAAAGTAACTCCCTGTTTTCTCTTCGAGTATTGCAGTGTCCCCCACCTGCCTCCTTCCCACTATAGACGTACCTGGAATCTCCACGCCACGGTCAGTTGATAGGCATTGAACTCAGGACTTTGCACACACTGGACAAGCACCGTTACCAATGAGATAAGGCCCCAGCCCATTGTATTTTTTTTTTTTTTTTTGTGATGCCACTCCACTAAGCTGCCCAGGCTGACCTTGAACTAGCAATCTACGATCTTAGAGCTCTGGAACCTGGGGGTGTAACTCTGTTAGCTGAGCGCACTTACCCATCATGCACCAGGCTCCAGATTTAATACTTAGTACCTCAAGACTCATAGCAGAACTCTTTCTGGTTTTACATATTTCTGTAAGTCGTGTATTTATCTCTTTAAGTCCCTTGCAGGTGCTGGCTCTATCTTTAGGGACATCAGCACCCTATCAAGTGGCAGACAATGTGTAGGTCATGCATTGAAGTATCTTTCAGCAAAAGGACTCATTTTTGACCAGGCACGGTCACTGTAATGGTCTGTCCTGTCCCTTAAAGACACAAGCCCCCCTCCCCGCCTTGTCCACTGCCAAGGCAGGCAGATCTTCCTTCCTGCATGCAGTCTTTCCTTTCGGTCTCTTTGCTCTCTCCCAAAGAGATAACTGCCGCTGTGGCTCCTCCCCCGCCCCTCTCTTTTCTCTTCCCCCATCGCCCCTTCTCCTCCCCATCTCTTCCCCCATCGCCCTTTCTCCCCTTTTCTCTTCATAACCCACTAAATAAATACCCAGTTCCTCTGCATGGTTTGTCTACCCTTCTCAGTCTCTCACCCACCACACAGTTCGGTGCCTAGGACCTGCTGGCCCTCATGTCCCGAGGGCCACTTGGGGGCTTCTTGCCTGGGATCTGGCTGCCCTCATGGCCCACTGTGGTCTCTAGACCCGCTGCCCACTGCCTGCCGCTCGGGGACCTGTGGTATGATCTCAATGACCTGCTGCTCACTGCCCACCACTCAGGAACCTGCAGCATTTTTGCCCCTGCGCCCCTCAGGGAATCTGCAGCATCCTATTTAAACCATAAAAGTCACGAGGGTGCATGGTGGCATAAACATGCTTGTGATGCAGGATCCGAGCGACTGAGGCAGGAAGATCTCAGGTTCAAAGCTACACTGCGAGAGTATATCTCAGGAAAAAGAAATTTTCAAAAGTTTAGTTCTTGGATGAATAAGAACAAAGCATATGTCATATGTGTATGGAAATGTCAGAACAAAACCTGTCAGTCAATTGAAAAAGTCACACAAAAAGCTGATTTTTCTAACTGAACCATCTAGCCAGAGGAAGACCAGAAGTCAATGGCAGTAGAAACCTGTACTTCTCAAAGGCCTTGAACCACTGGAAAACAAAACCCTCTTTAAATGAGTCTTCTTGAAAACTATAAAAAGCATGATTGGACAGATGAATCTCTCAGGGTGGAACATGGGAACATTAGAGGGCTGGGTGACTAAGCATTACATTTGAGATGCCTGGTGCTGAAGATGCCTGTGCCCTGCAGAGGAGACTTGCTGAGGGCTGAGAAGGGCGGGGCAGGGGGCACTCACTGGCTCTTTCTGCCCTGGTCTTGCTACTGACTACTGTTGACTGTAAGGATGGCTGTAGAGCTCATAGACTCCAGCTCAGTGTTTTCAAGATCTTGTTGGGACTCTCAGAGAAAGAATGCAGATCGCCAGGTTTCTGCCTGGTGTCTTAGGAACAAACATTAACGGGGGGGGGGGGGGGGAGGCCTACTCAGGTAAGGTGGGAAAAGGCAGGAAGTCCCACGAATGGTAATAATTTTCCTGGGATAGCATTTGCTCCCATTCTCTGGCTTTCATGTGGGGATTTTCTGGAGGTGTCCCAGTGTCACGTGCATAACACCCGCAGGCAATTTTGCAAGGCTAACGACGTGGAAATGTTATTATAATGAAGCTGAGGACAGTTAGCTGGTTTGACGTGATCTTGTGTCTTCCCTGCTGAGCAGTCACGTGACACTTGGCTGCACACAGTCCTGTGGTGGCCTCAGCCCCTAGATACAGTGCTCTTAGTCCTTGCTTTTCTCAGGGCCTTTGTAGTCTCCCCTCTCTTTCCTGTGTCCTTTGTTCTAGGACTTGAAGTCAGTTCTTCCTTTTGTAAGGGGGCTCTCAGCTTTGGCTGTAAACCTCAGAGAATCTGCATTTGAATCTGTTACTTAGTAAGGGAGAGTTAATAGCCCCACGTAATTGTAAATCAAGGGCTCCATCCTCCCCAGTTCTTGCTTTCAAAAATGGGAGTGGCCAGGGCTGGAGAAATGGCTCAGCGGTTAAGAGCACCGACTGCTCTTCCAGAAGACCCGGGTTCAATTCCAGCACCCACATGGCAGCTCACAACTGTCTGAGAAACCAGTTCCAGGGGATCTGACACCTTCACACCAATGCACATAGAATAAGAGATAAATAAATCATACAAGAAAGCTTGTGGTTTACTCTTAAAAAAAATGGGAGTGGCCATAATACCAGTTTTGACTCCATTCAAAGAGTTACAGTGAGTTCCAATAGTCCACACTCTTATGCCAATATGAACTACTGCTATGCCAAGGTGAGTTCCTTCTATTTCCAGAAGCCTTTTTATGAACTTAAAGTATTCAAAGGTGACAAAGGAAGATAATCACTGTGTTCTAAATGTTTCTGCAGCATCCTAAGCTTTGTCGACTATCCTGGGATTTGCCTCTTTATGTGTTTGCTTGTTTAATTTTGCTTGCTTGGTTTGAGACAGGGTCTCCCTATGTAGCTCAGGCTTGCGTCTGAAGCAAAGGTGCTGGGATTACAGGCACGGGCCATCAATCCCAGCAATACTGGTCACATAACCCACCATCACCACCAGTGCTAGAGGTGGTGTCATTTCTGCTCTCCATTCATTTGCCTGGTTCTGCTGGAGAACAGGAAAGGAAACCCTCAATATGGCGACCTGGCATGCTGACTGCTTTGGATTAGAAAGTTGAAAAGGCCTCAGGAGCAGCCTGAGAACTGAGGTCTTGCTGACTTCTGTCCTCCACCCCCCATTTTATTTACAGAAGTCTAGAAAGGAAGTTTCAGTGAAGTTCCCTTATCTGGCCAAGGGAAGTTACTCAGTAAGAACGCAAGTAATTGTTTTCAGCACCCTTGCTGGAGTCTCACCAAGCAATAAACACACAAGAATTGTCCATCAGTCCATTGCACCAGTTCTGAGAATTGCTAGCTAGGGCTCCACCGCTGCAGAACTGCAGAATGAGAAGACCTTCCTTTGTTGTCTGTTTCCTCCACCCCTATTTTATATACCCTTAGGCATCATCTCCCAGAGTCTACAGGTCCCTGTTCTCTTCTGAAGCTCAGAGGGGTAGGCTCTGCAAACATAAACTCTGCCCCTTCTTTGAGTCTTGTGTTTTGTGTGACTCCCAGGGACAGTACACAGTGCAAGTCTATGCATCTCTTCTCCTGCTAATTTGACTATTGCCAGCTTATTTCTCAGGCTTTGAAAACTGAACCTTCATAGGGTAAAAGGGAAGATTCTGTGCCACTGAGCATATCCCTTCTACCACATGCCAGGGGTTTGCTGGACACAGACTCCAGGCCTGTTAATGTGGGCTGATGTCATGCCTCTTGCTGCTTGAGTCTTAAGACATAAATGGAGTCAAGCAACACGACCAGAGAGAAAATACCAAAAGCTACACGCAGGAGAGGAGACTGGCGCTCTAAAGTGAGGGCCACTACTCGCCTAGGTGCAGAGGGAGGCTTCTCTGAAAAGCAAAGGATGGATAAAGTTGGCTAGCCGGGGTCCAGGGAGGAGAGAGGGTATTCACAAAGGCCACCAGAAAGGAATCAAAATGTGCTTTCAGGATTCCCACCCTCTCCTTCGTCTTTACAGCTGTCATTATTGCTGTTTTAAAATCCCTCCTTTCCTGTCTGCCATCCCTTCTTCCTCTCACACCAGGGACCTGAGCCTGCCTCTTGTGCATTTTTGTCCAAGAGCTATATCCTTGTGGACGTCAGAGGACAACTTGTAGGAGCTTGGTTGTTTACCTCCACCAGCTGGGTCCTAGAGATTGAACTCAGGTCATTAGGCTTGGCGGCACCATGTCTGTTACTGGCTGAGTCAGCTTGTGGGTCCTTGTTTTCTCTTTTGTTTTGTCTTTTGAAACAAGGACTTGCTGTGTTTCATAGGCTTATGTCAAGCTTCTCATGATCCTCTTGCCTCAGCCTTGCCAGCGATAGGATTATAGGCAGTAGTTGGATTAAGGATATGTTCCATCACACCCAGTTCTTGCTAGCTATTTTATTTATTTTTCATGTATATATGTGTGGTATGTGTTCTCATATATGTGTGTTTGCATGTTTATTTGCGTGTGTGGGCACACAAGAGACGTGTGTGTGTGTGTGTGTGTGTGTGTGTGTGTGTACAGGGTAGAGGTTGACACAGGTTATCTACTTTTATGGTTCTCTGCCTTATATTGGGACAGGGTGTCTCACTTGAACCCAGAGATTACCAATGGGTGTGTCTAGCTATTTAGCTTTCTCTGGGAGTTTCCTGTCTCTACCTCCTGGGATTACTGGTAGTTTTCCCTGTCTGCCTGGCATTTATGTGGGTGCTGGGGATCTGAGCTCTTTTCCTCACACTTGAGTAGTAAGAACTCTTACACTGGGCCATTCCCCAAACCTTCCTACTCCATCTGGATAAAATCGCACCACTTGTGATTGCTATGATTTTTCCCAAGTTTTATCCTCAACTCTAACTTAGATCCCTTATTAGGACAGAATGATGGAGTACCATTTGCCTAGGACAGTCAAAAGCCTATGGTTGATGAGCTAAGAGCCAAAAACATGCAAAAAATACTGATAGTAGGTTTATGATATGTATGTGCATGTGTGTATGTGCACATGTGCAGGATGTGTGTTTTACATGTATGCACGAGCTCATGTGGAGATCAGAGGACAACTTGTAAAAGTTGATTCTTTCCTTCTACTGCGTGGCTTCTGGGGATTGAGCTCAGGTCACTAGGCTTATCTTATAAGCATCTTTACCTGCTGCACCATCTCAATGGCTCCATGCCTGTTGATGTTTGTAGTGATGCTGTTGAGCATCAAAGCAAGGTCCTGATTAGGACAGATGAGCTAGAATGCTGCCTCCCCTTCATCTATAGTCCTGGAGGGTTGGAGGACAAAACAAGGCCATGGTTAGGGCAAGGAGGCTAGACTACTGCCTCCCTCATCTACCGACCTGCAGGGATGGAGGAAGTGGAGGTTTGTTTTCAACCCAGCTCTGTTTTTGAAATTAGGAGGAAACACCCCACTCATATTGCACAATTCAGCTCCGGCTGCTGTTTTGGGTAAACTGGCCCGATGACTGTTCCTGTCTCACATTCTCGTAAGGGTCTTGAAGGTAGAGAATGGTCAGGACTGGAGGGTCTTTTTGACTAGGACAAAAAAAAAAAACTAATAGTAACTTACTGCAATACCAGAACTCCGATGCAGGCCTCTAATGTTGCTCGAATACAGTCTTTTTTTTTTTTTTTTTCCTGTGGGGATTTCATAGCTGTTTAACACACTCAATCTCATCTAGTCCTGTAACTGTTTAGAGAGGTGGGTTAGAATTAAGATCTTTATTTTAGAGCAGAGCTGAAGCTCCAGGGAGGGCATTTAGCCCAGTTCCCATAGCTAGAAAGCTGGCCCTTTGACTCCAAATTCAGTGTGCTTCCTTTCCACGGTGCCCTGTGGTTACGCAGCCCTCAGACCCTCAGGGTGCTGATTATCCACCTGAGAATGGCTAGAAAGGTAGATAATGACTAGCGAGGAGGGCGATCCAGGAGTAAATTAGCCATGTTTGAGCATTCTTGCCAGCTTTATAGCACTGAGATTACAAATCCAAATTGAAACGAGCAAGGAGCTGGTCCTGCCCTACTAATCCTTCCATGTAAATTGCCACCTGAAGCTCCGGCCAGCAGTTGACAGGAGCAAATCGCTTCTCCATCTTCCACATAACCCTTCAAAGACACCTGTCTTTGTTTTCATGCGAAGACGCTAACTCATAGAAGACAGTTCTCATTAAATATAGGTTGAAAACAACCAGTAATTAAATCACACGCAGGCTTTTCTCACTACAGGCCGTTCCCTTAGTGTTCTGCTGGGAGTCAAAGAGGACAGAAGTGCTGAGGACCCCTGAGTGGATTCATATCTGGTAAGGGGATCCTGAGTAGGAAGGACTGGTCTTGATGGGCAGTGGGAGGTGGCAACGGTTCAGTGGCTTTGTGGGGGTTAATTGGTGGCTTAGTAATGAGTCAGGTTGGATAATTGAAAGACAGCATCTAACTGGAGAGAGAAGGGAGAGTGGGTGGTTGGGAGGCTGCAGAACCTGAGCCAGGAGGTCTCAGAGTCGCCTACAGGATGGATAAGGCGGTAGAAGACCGGGTTTACAGAGGTGAAGAAACGTTGGCCCTCTGTCATTTTTCTCTGTTGCTGTAACAGAGGCCAAGTGGCATAGAAACGGGTGAGTTTTGGGCTCATAGTCATGGAGACCAGGAAGTCTGGGAACTTGGTGCTGGTGCCTGCTCAGCTTCTGTGGGGGCCTTATGCTGTTTCAACTCATGTGGGATACAGGACTAGCCAGCTTGTATTAAAGAGCCCAAACAAGAGACCGGCCTTGCTTTTTGACGACCGACTTAAGCCAAAGCTCAACCTCTCTACCAACTGCTCTTGGGAGAACAAACTGACCCCACTGGGAAGGCGCAAAGCCCTCTCAATGGTATAATCGACTCAAAGGCACCCACCTCCTGACACCACCGCAATCTGGGGACAAACCCAATTCTTATCAAGACAGGTTTTGGCAGGTTGCCAATGGAGGCCTTGGTTGGGGGGGATAAGGGGAGAAGCTAAACTAAGCTAACTAGAAGGAACTTGAGTGGCAGGTGGATGAGAGACAGAACCAAGGTACTGGTTCCTTGAAGAGGCAGAAAGTTAGGGCTTGGAGCTGAGAGACCACTCTTCCCTTCTCTAAACCACTGACTTCAGCCACTCTGCTCTGCCTTCAGCCTTCTCAATCACCAAATCCTGAGTCGAGAGGGATATAGGATGAAATATAGGATAATACTTAGCTGCTCCCACCAACTGGAAGGGAAGAAACCATATAAAAGCAGTTACAGAAAATCTGTCTCTTGGAGCTGATTTTCAGGGACGTTGAAAGTGAACTCCCACCTCTCCTTGGGCATCTGCCCCCTTCTGTACAGGTATAATCTTTACAGAGTTTACAATTAGTAGTGTTGGCTTAAGGGACTGGTGGATACACTCATCTTGCCACTGTGAGTGGCTCGGTGCTGGGACACGTTGAGGGAATCAAGTAGGAGACCGTGGTGGGGCCCTGAGCTGTGCCTAGGTATCCAGGTGTGCAGGGGTCATACTGTATAACTATATAGGTTATATACAGGGGCAAGTTCCTGGTAAGGTGCAGTCTGGGTTTCACTGCTTCTGTGCAGGCTGTTTGTCTGCTATGCCCTGCTGAATGCAGGGGCAGTTCAACTTGATCAAGGGTAGTGTGAGCTGCGGCCACTTCAAGTACATTACTGTGCCATAGTTGAAACCATGTATGTTTCACTACCGGGCAGGTTCAACCTGACTCTTGTCGGCGGTGTGCTCGGGGCTAATTTTGTGGTTTGCTACTCGCCATTGGAAGTGGGCATGAAGCCAAGGCCCAGGAAAGTGGTCGAGTGGCTGCACAGGGGGCGGAGATTGGCGGTGATGTAGGGCGACCAGGGTGCCCCAGGAATCTGTGGAGTAGCTAGCTCACTCCGGGGAAATGGAACACGGCGTCCAGACAGTTCTTCACTGCGGCAGGGAGGGCGAGGTGTGTTCACAGGGGACCACGGTGCCCGTAGGCGGGCGCTCCCTGCCTTGACTTCCCCATCCCAGGGGGCGGGGGCCGCAGTCGCGGCGAGCGAAGAAAGTGCGCGAAGGGGACGCGCTGCGAGCGCACACGTGACGGCGCGGCGCCCAGCGAGCGGGACCCGGCGGCGGCGGCGGTGGCGGTGGCAGCGGTGGCGGGCGCAGTGGAGCGGCCCGGGCGGCTTGGAGCCCCGGGAGCGGCGCGCGCGGCCCCGGCTCTGGCCCGGCGCTGTCCCGGCGCGCGCTGCACATTCTCTCCTGGCGGCGGCGCCACCTGCGGGAGCGTTCGCCTGAACATGGCGACACGGAGCAGCAGGAGGGAGTCGCGACTCCCTTTCCTATTCGCCCTGGTCGCGCTGCTGCCCCCCGGGGCTCTCGGCGGGGGCTGGACGCAGAGATTGTACGGTGGCCGCGCGCCCTTGCCCCAGGACCGGGGATTCTTCGTGGTGCAGGGCGACCCGCGTGAACTGAGGTTGGGGACTCACGGGGATGCCCGGGGGGCGAGCCCGGCGGCCGGGAAGCCACTCAGGACGCGGCGGAGCGCTGCTCTGCAGCCCCAGCCCATCCAGGTGTACGGACAGGTGAGCACTTCTGCAAGCCGCCTCCTTCCAGTCCTTTCCTCTCCCAGCACTTCCTCACCCCCCGCACCCATCCTTTGCAGTCGCTTCCCAGGTGCAGGCACCGCTTGGGGACTTCCCGGCTGGCATGTGTTTCTTTCTCCCCCCCCCCCCCCCATCACATGAGTACAGCCGTCAACACTCGGGTGGCATAGATCTTTTCCTTCTTCCTGTCGATTTTAGCAAACGTATTCCAGGTAAATAGAAGGGTGCTGCTCCTCTTTACCCCAGGCTGTATGCAGAAAGACCAGTGTAGTTTCCAGCAGGTATTGGAGGGGTACAGCATCATTTTTACATCTGGATGAAAAGCGCACCCCCCCCTCCGCCCCGCGTTCCACCCTTTGGCAGCGGGGGTGAGAACCCTGCAGTTGTAAAGCACTTACACAGAATTGCAGAGGAGGGCTTTCCGCGTTTACCCTCGTGAACCCCAATAAAGGTGGGCAACTCTCAAAGCTCCATGATTGTTCCTTGTGTACCCGGTAGATGTGTGCGTGTGTGTTTGCGCATGTGTGTGTAGAAAGCTGAATTTTTATTTTCGTGGGAGTGTGGCGTACCGTCCCACCCCCTTTCCTTCCCACCACTTCAGGGCGATGACTTTGTTTTGGATAGGAATTATCTCTTATGACACTTGGGGATTTGAAAGGACTGCAAGAAATTTAGTGGACTTATTATTCGTTAAAGATTAATTTCTGTCTAGGCAATGGGTTTATTAGGTCATAAGTAACACGCATTTCACTCTTCCGGTCCCCACTGACTGCTAGGGATGGCAAGCCGAGTTTGTCCACTAGTATCAGCATTGGCTGAATTAATTTGCCAGGTGTTATTGTCTACTGAGAAACTCCCAGTACTGCGGTTAAGAGTGACATCAGCAAAGCCAGAAGGTCGGTGGGAGATCCCGGTGGAGGTGATAAACATGATCACTTCCCAGAGTGATTGGTCCTTACTAAAGTACTAATTAAAAGATTAGCCTGGATTCTGCCTTTTCTCCACTGATTTTTGGCCACAGCAAAGTCTTCCTTCAGGCTATATGTAGAGTTAAATGATCAACTCCTGGAGCCAGAAAGCATCTCATAAAACATGCCACCCTATGGCGTTATGTTTGGGTGTAGAGATCTGAGCGGTGAAAGGTGCAGTGACTAATCCAAGGTCACACGGGGAAGGGCTTCTAGTGCTTTAGTTCTTGCCTACATGGTCCCACTGACTTTTGGGTGTTGGGAGTCACCTTGCCCACTATTCAGTGCTCCCAAAATAAAATGTGGACTGAGGGGTGGTGGTGTGTGGATGGGAGCAGCAAACAGCCACCCACCAGCAGCCCCTGGGCAGAAATGTCTACCAGATGACCTGTAACTGCTTGGGGGTGGGGGTGGGTGCAGAGCTCAGGCTACTGAAATCCACCTGCCCTGTTCCACTTGGGCCCAGCTCCTTGTCCCCCTAAACTTCTTTTTTTGTACTTTGGAAATAGGCAAGAGCTGGTGAGGATGGCTCTTCCCAGCCTGCCTAGCTAGCACTACTGTGCCTTTGAGCCAGCAGCCTGAGAGCAGGAGGATGGAGGGGGCGGTCCTTCCAGGAGCTCAGGTCCTCTGCAGAGCCTAGTTTGAGTTGAAAGAGGCGCTTTCTAGTCGCTACAATATTCATGCAGGTGCTCTTTATCCCCCCCCCCCCCCTTCTTTGGGTTTGGTGTGTGAAAATCTCCCAGGGATTTGGAGCAAGCTAGAGATGAACTCTGTTCTTGTTGGGAGCGACTCCAAAACCCTCCCATTGCTTTCATGTCTCCAGGCCAGCCAGACTGGTTCCACTGAAGGGTGCAGATTCAGCCAGCACTTGAACTCAGAATGAGTATTTCCCACAGAATAGCGAGGATCCCTCCCTGTGCTCTTCCTTGCTCTGATTGCCTTCCTCTCTCTGCCCATGCTCTCTGTTGCCCCTGGTTAATGAAAAAATAGCACTAACCTTAATTGTTGAGGAGTTGAGTCAGGCAGAAGGAAGAACTTCATGGTATGGGATTTCTACCACAAGTTCTAACCTGGTGCAGGAGGCCTTTCACTGTCTCCCGGTGCACAGGAAACCGTGGAGTGCCTTGGGGTTCTTCTTTGGGTCTCTGGAGTAACTCACATCTCTTTGGAATCACCTTTGGAGCAAAGGTGGCTATGTGCCTCTGTTTTTTCCTGGGACAGATCCAGTTATGAGGAGTGCCTCTGCCACCTCCAAATACATCAGGATGCAGCTGTGCTATTAATCCATATGCTCACTTAACTCTTGCCCTGCACCGAGTTTTATAAATTCCCTTCAATTTTTAAGCCCAAACAGTTACAGTGAGCAGTTGTCTGAAGGGAGTCTGTTCCTCAAAACAACAATAATAATAATAATAATAATAATAAAAAAAAAACAAACTGAGAACAACTGAAGGAGGCAGGCAAGATCACTGTAAGTGAGCAGGTGGAAGCTGGGAAAACTGCACCCACTCAGCCAGCCTGGACCCAGCCGCGGCTGTGTGGGGCTCTGGAGATGGAGTGATATTTGCGGACAGAGACTTAGACGCTCTACAGCATCTTGTCCTTGAACCTTGGTGAGGGTAAGGGGGGTATGTAGGAACACTTATCAGGGTTGGAAGCAGAAGCCAGAGAGGTGGCAACAAGGCCACTAGCTACAGGGAGGCTTTAGCTAGGGAAAGTTTGTTTGAGAACGGAGCCTTTGTTAGTACATCACATTGGAGCGTGTCTTCTTTTGCCCTCCTAACTTATGGAATGAAAAGGTTTTGTTATTTTGACCAGTTAAAGGCTAACAATTTTAGGAAGAATATGGAGTACTGGTTCTGACCCAGAAACACATTTGGAATAGTAGAGACCAATGGACCGGATATTAGGGCTTTTCTGCCCAAGTTCAAATTTTACAAGGAAAACCTCTTCTTTTTTTTCCCCTTTTCTTTTCCAAAAGGTCAAATTAAAGCTGGGCAGTGGTGGCGCACACCTTTAATCCCAGCACTCAGGAGGCAGAGGCAGGTAGATCTCTGAGCTTGAGGTCAGCCTGGGGACAGCCAAGGCTACACAGAGAAACCCTGTCTTGACACCGTCCCCCCATAAAAAAAAGTTAAATTAAAGGAGGAAGCTATTATATCTTTTAAATTTAATAATATATAAACTATATATTGAATTAATTAAAAACTGTTTTGGGAAGAGTCTCACCGTTTAGCCCAAGCTGGCCTGAAACTTACTGTGGCGCTCAGGCTAGCCTTTAACTGATGCTCCTGCTGCCATTGCCCTCCCCCCCCCCCCGCCCCGCCAGGGATGCTCATTGTAGCCCATCTCACTCTATAGACCAGGTCAGACTCAGAGATCTGCCTGCCCCCTTTGCCTCAGAAGTGCTGGGGTTAAAGGCATAGGCCACCCCTCCCCCCCCTGCCCCACACCCCCACGCTGACTTCTTGCCTGCTCTTTGCCTTCATGCTTGCTTCCTCCTCTTCCCCCAAAGATCTTCCTCAACTCTTTGCTCAGAGAACCCTCGTTCAGTTCCCCCAATACTCCAGAGCCCCCGGAATTCCCAACCCTGTGGGAACAGTTCTAACCCTGCTTCCAGCCCTCCCTTGGGTTATAATTTACTGCTTCATCTTCCCGTGGCTCCTTCGAAGGCCTGGGTTTGGTCCTTCTCTGTGTTTCCCAGGATGGGAGGCCCTGAATAACTCTCTGTGGGTCAGTTTTCTGCCCAGAAGGAGAGGAGGAAAAGGTAGGGAGCACATTAAACTATATAAAGTTATGTATAAGGAAGGCCACAGGGAGCCCGCAGACAGGCAAAATGCTTCGGTTCACTCCATGGTGCCGAAGCAAATGGGATGGCCCTCCGGAGTGTAGCCCTGGTTTTTCCTGTGCTGTCTGAGAGCTAATTCGAATAAAGACCTAGGATTCTATTTTTATAGCGTCCTCCCTTTTAGGACTCTCATATTGGTTTTTGCTTCTAATGTTTTTATTTTTCGGGGGTGGGAGCGGGGATCCTTTGGAACGAAGCACAAAAAACCCAACAAGATTTACAGGGTTATTTTGCTTGCAACAAGCTCTCTGTTCCTAATTCTCAAATTTTAGAGGACAGAGAGGATACAGTGTCCCGATCTGAGATGAAAAACAATGTGTCCATTACAAACCAAGGGCCCTGGACAAAAGGCCTCCTTTGGAGAGAGAATACCGTTTGGCTTTAGATCACTCTGGTGTTGATTCTTGAGCGATAGACTCGCTTGGGAAAGAACTGGCTGGTTGATTCTGACGTGGTGGTGGTTGACCTGTGTGCTTCCAGCTGAAGATGAGAAGGCAGCACGTTGGCTGTTCCAAGCCGAGTTCTGCACAGGTGAAGACGGGGTGGCCTCCGATGTGACCTTGAAAAACCTCTCCTGGTTGTGCCTGTTTCCCTGCTGTTGAGTTCTGGGCTGTGTCTGGCACTGTTTGGTTCGTCTGTAGCTTGGAGCCTGGAACAGTGGAGGCTTTGAGATGGATGGAATGGAGGAAAGGAGCCCGTGAGGAGAGGCACTGAGGATTAAAGGGAGGAGACCTCACGCACTGGGTTTCCCCAGCCTTCGGCAGGTAGTGCACGCCAACAAAGCCATTTATAAGGCGGAATGAGTGGTGACAGGTGAATCCTTTCAAGTTCTCACGTATCACGAGCGAGCCCTTTCTCGGCTGGTCCCTGTTGTCACCAGGTTTTTGTGTATCCTTACAGAAGCAGTCTGTGTCTATATAATGTGAACTGTGTATCATTACAGAAATAGTCTACGTCTATATAATGTGAACGTACACAATCAAGGTATCAGCAGCCTTTTGCTACCAGTAGCCCTTGGTGTCATGAATAATGGGATTAATTTAAACTCTAAATATATTTGTGGAATGGTGACCATGGGTAATCAGATGTTTCTTGAAGTGTCACATATCAAATAGATTGTTATTCTTTTTCTAGGCCAGGTGTAAGGGCTTCTCCCCTCCCCCTTTCTCCAGTATGAGCCAGGAGGACAGCACTGCAGAGCCCCCTCAGAGCTTGCAGAGTGTTCAGCAGCCCTTAGAGAAGTGGGGCCCCACTTTGTGGGGACATCAGAATAGAGGGACCACAATACAGACCTCAGCTTTGTGTTCCCTTTTGGCAAATCTTTTCACTGTATTCTGTAAATTGAAGTTAACGATATGCTAATAAATTGTTTTAAGACCTGGATCCATGAGGCAGATCCCAGCAGCAATGCCTATTCCAAGGCAGAGAACAGATGCTGGAGGAGCTTTGCCTTGTCAACTGGAGTCTCTTCCTCCTTAGAGACCACAGGCATCTCTGTGGCGTCATTGTTGAATCCCAAGGCAGCGATAGATCCAGCCAGCTCTGTCCAGTTCGTTGTAGAGAGATACGGGGGCAGACTGATAGTCTGAAAATCATGAAATACCCGAATTAATTGATTTGCCTTTGTATGTATTCATTTACTCTCCCTCCTTCTCTTTTAAGGCGTTAGTTTACCTTCTTCACTGAATTTTGCTCAGGTGAATATTAAATGAGATTGTATTTTCTGAGTTGCTGATAGGGGAAATGGCTATATGAATGGATGCAGGGAAAGTCAGTGTGGAGTTTGGAATCTTTTACACTTACGGATAATTGATGGTTGACTACACAGAGCTGTATTAAATCTGGGGTGTTACGTGGGCCTTTCCTTCTTTTTTTTTTTTTAGGCTTAAATAAATGTGATGGACAGGAGAGCTCATTCTCTTCTGGTTTGAACATTGGGGGATTGGTATTTCTCTGGGAATTGTCTGTGGTTTCAGGGAGGTGTTTTCTTTGCTAATGGGAACAGGGCCTTCCTGTGTACTCTCCAGGTAGGCCAGGGTCTGCTGGCCGATGGCATACTCAGTCCGGCCACGCACGTTCAGAAATCAATTTCCTCAGTTTAAAATGAGTCACAGTTAATTTCAACCTAATTTATTGGTTTATCGACTTGGGAACCTTAGGCCTTCGAAGAGGTGGCCTGGGTGGCCTTTTAGCGTCAAAGCCGCTGATGATTGCCAAAAAGTAGGCAAAGCAGGGTGGGCTGCTGGTCAGGGTCAAGGTGTGGACTGAGTCCTACGTTGCTGTGAGATGCTTGGAATAGAATTCCCAAGACAGGGATGCTCCGTGAACGGTGGGGCAGGCTCTGTGAGAGTCAGAAACAGCCATCACTACAGTTGTGAATTAAAGAGGAATTACAAAATTCAGGTATCCCCGGGTAATTGGTCATTAATTGTGTGTGCGTGCGTGTGCCTGTGCGTGTGTGCGTGTGTGTGTGTGTGTGTGTGTGTACGGGGGGTAGTGTCAATGACTGAACCCAGTGCCTTGTGCATGCCAAGCACGTGTTTCTCTATGAGCTATATACCCTCAGCTCTGAGCAATTGTTAACTTTAATGGTGACTCCGTGCCCCACCACTGCTGTCAGCAGAGAGCTGTCTGATCCTGCGTTCTGGCCTTGTAACTGATCTTCTGATGGGAACAGTGCTAGATAGGCGTTTCCTCGGTGCCGATCCGCGTCTGTGTGCGCAGTCGGTCTGCTAGGCATGCGTGGCCACCGAACCCTTGAACTGTGGCTAGGGTGACTGAAGAACTGGATTTCTTTGCACCTAATTTTAATGAATTAACAGCCACATGTAGATTCTGGCTGTCGCTGCACTTCCTGCCAGCACAGCAAACCTCTATTGAGTGGAAGGAGGCCTAGACATCCCAGCTTCTGCTTCACCTGAGAGAGGCTTATCATAAACAGGGGAAGTGAAAACGAGGGTTGCTGGGTTTGAGCAAACCCTATGTCTTGGAGGCTTCTGACTGCTAAGTTGCAGCGGGTAGGGAGGGCTGCATGGGGCACTGTGGACGACAAGTGGGCACTCTGTTCATTTATTTTGGGAGGGTTGCCTCTGTATAGTTGTCTCCTGCCAGGCCCTGGGAAGGCTGACCCTTCAGAAGGACTCACCGAACTTGTGTGCCTTCTTCTGTTCTGTGTTTACGCAAACAGACCAGGGCTCTCCAGGTTGTGCGGAGGTATGCACATCCGATGGGTCCTACTTAGCAACGAGATGTAAACCGTGTCCTAATAGTGAGGCTGTCTCTTCGCTCCAGCGTTCTGCCTCCTGGACGCCTGTTGACTTGCCTCAGTGGATCTGGGTCTGTCTTTCATCCCTTCAACCCTTCAAGCTGGCACAAAGACAAACAATAGAGGCGTGTGGCCTTCATCACTGCATCCGAAGCTGGCCCTCCTTCTTCGCTGGCCCTTTAGCTTAGCATGCCATTGCTGTTGTTGCTGCTGCTGCTGCTGCTGCAGGCTCTTGGCTTGGAAAATCGGGACCCTTCAGGATGATTTATCTCCAGGCCCCTGAATTAGATTAAAAACACAGCTACGAATTCTCAGAAAGGCAGGCTGATGTGATTATATCCCAAATCTGAGTGGCAGACAAGGGCAATAAAAAGATGTACAGATATCAAATGTATTTTGAGCCATGTAGAGACCAATGTACTGTGCTATCCCTCCCTTAAAAAACACAACAACAACAACAACAACAAGAAAACCCAGCAACAACTGAAAGATGACTACTAGGACTTTATTTATTTTGAAAGAAGACTTCTCTATGGTATGGGGAGCTTTCTCCTCAGACTGCTGAGTGTAGGGAGGTCTGGGAAGGCGGATGGCTAGAGTTATTTTTATGAGGAGTCAGTGGGTAAGGGCCATTGAGGGCTGTAGGATGCTGCTACTCTCTCTCTCTCTCTCTCTCTCACACACACACACACACACACACACACACACACACACACACCCCTTTGAACAAAAGTCACTTAGGAAAGAGTTGGGTTCCGAGTCTGTCACTCTGGATGCTGTTTGGGCTTGGACGCCATAGAACCTTGTCTGTTCGCTGAGATGTTCATGGCAGCTCAGTCTTGACAATCCTGAGACCTGGGAAGGTCAAAGCTGACCTCCTGGGTCCTGGTCCAAGGATCCCAGAAGAAGAAGAGAACCTTGATCCTAGGGCATGGGGACAGAGCAGAGCTGGGCAAGCTATCTGGAATGCAAGACTGTTTAAAGGAATTTGAATATTTGAAACCTGTGCCCAATTAATTGAGTCACATGACACCATACCTAAAATTGACCTTATCGGTGTATATTTAGTTCCCTGAAGTCTCTCACTGAGTAGTTATAGACATACATCTTGCAGTACGTGCATGGGGTTTGCTGAAGTTGGCAAGGTGTGCTAGGCTGGAAGAGAAGCAGAGCTGGGGAGCGGCGAACAGGGTATTAGAACAGAGCTGGAGTGTCAGGCAAGCCGATGAGAGTTGCTGCTAGCGCATGTCACGGGGCTGAGCCTCGGGTCGCTCCCAGGCCAGCTCCTGTTACTGAGAGCTTGGCCTTCCTTGGCTCTTGGGGTTGAGAGCTTGTGCCTTGTGGATTAGTCATCTTGGTTTCAGTTGTTTTCCAGTGTGGAAAGGCAGCTGCTGGTGTGGTCTTAGGGTCTCCTGCTCTGGGGTGATAGGTTTAAGTGCTGTGCCTTTGGGGTGAGACAGTGTTAGGGAGTCATGTCATCTTAGTGGTAACATCTTGGGGCCTAGACTTTGGGCTTCCTCCAGCTTTCTGAGTCCTGTTGTCAAGTCTTGGGGAGGCTGCCTGAAAGTATCATTAGCCATCAGTTCAAGAGTCAGTGAAGTGTGTGGTGTCTTACTATTTGACATGTGTTATGTCTTGCTCTTGGGTCTCTGTTCCAACCCTGGTGATGCCAATGTGAAGTTTCTATGTGGAGCCATGCTGTAAAGTCCTTTGGACCTGAAAGCAAATGATGTTTATGGATGTTGAAGTTTATAAAACACATCCATGGTTTAGATGTCGTTTCTTGCAACAGTCGCGTGAACTTGGGGAGAGTTGCTATTCATCTCCATTCCCAGATGAGTATCTTGTAGCTCAGAAAGAGAAGCGGCTTCTCCCAGGTTAGACAGCCAGCAAATTGTGGAGACAGGACCCACAGCAAGCCTCTACCTTGGTTCAGATTTGTGTGGCACCGTTGTTTCTCATACATAGGGGTCTTCTTGGGTAGGAATCCGCAACTTGCTTCCTTTCTCTTTCCCCTTCCCTCCCTCTCTCCCTCCCTCCATTTCTTCTTTCCTTTCTTTCTGTGAAAGCCTTCAGTCTCCTTCCCCAAGAACCCATCACTCTCCTATAATTCTCCCTTCTTCTAGGCTATTCGTGGCTACACGGCTGTTTTAACTTTTTAGGTACGGTAGATTTTAGGACTCTTCAATCCCTGGCTCTTATTCTTCCCTAGGTCTCCGTGTCTCTCCTCTGCCCCAGCCCTTCATCCCTAACTAACTGCTCCCGCTCCATCTTTGTTTCATTAGCTCTTCCAGGAAGTGCCATTCTCCTCTCCATGTGAGACCAGGGCCTGTTTGACAACTGTTTTAAGCACTCATTAAGTTTGTTACTTTGTGCTTCTTTCTTCTACTAATTTAAGAGAAGCGAGGCAAGACCAGCCAGTCTGCTGCTTTCCTAACACCTAGTGCAGCGTCTGGTTTACAGTAAATGCTCAATAAACATTTATTGAATGAACAAAGTAAGCAGCTATTTATACAGAGTCAAATGGGGAGCCGGGGAAAGTGGGTGGTCTGGAGCTGTCTTCCCCATCCACCAGAGCAGTGGAAGAACCTTTGGGGGAAGCGAAGCCAGAGGATTGAGAGTTCAAGGTCAGCCCGAGCTTCCAGGGCCATCTGGGTTACATAGCTAGGCTTTTGTCTCTAGAGGAGTGAATGAATGGCTTTGGGTTTTAAAGGGAAATCCTCACAGAAGGCAGGAGAGCATTAGCTTCTGGTGTATAATGCTGGGGATGCTCACTGTGTTTGTATGCGCACTGGGGATGTTCCCTGTAAGATCCTCAGAGAGAAGCCCCTCCAGTCAGCAGCGGTTAGTTCTCTGACCTTCCTTTTGGCTTTGATATTCTCTCTCTCTCTCTCTCTCTCTCTCTCTCTCATACACACACACACACACACACACTAGCGAAGGAAGGTACAGATTTTCCCCAGGTTCCCTTTACTCTGGAGCTCTCCAGTAACTAGAAGGGCCATTGTCAATCAGGTAACAGTGTTTGCCTGGAGGGTGTGGCATTTGGCAGTGAATGACAGGTAGGGCTGATACTGCAAGCCAGTGAGAATGTGGTTGTTGTCTTTTTGATGTGGTAGGAAAAAAAACTATCCTTTCTTCTCTCTGTCTTCCCTTCATCTTTCCATTACCCCCTCTGTCTTCCCTCTCTCCCTCCATCTTCCCTCCCTCCTTCTTCCCTCCCTCCCTCCATCTTCCCTTCCTCCCTCCCTCCATCACTCTGCCCCATCCATCTATGGCAACCTTAAAAGCTCTAATAAAGATGGTAGCGAAATTCCAGATTTTAGTTCAAGGTCATTCTTTTGTTTCCTCACCTACATACTGAGCAATGTGAGTTTGTCCCTTAGGTGGTTAGCAAGTTCACTTAGTACAGGCCTGCATCTTGAGTCAGCTCCAAGGTCAAGTGAGTGTGTTGAACCCATGGACAGGGCTGTCTTCAGGGAGCACTCATAAATGGTGTTTCAGTTCTCCTGAGGTAGCGAGTCCAGAAGGGTAATGAGCTTTCTAAATATAGTGGGAAATTGGTCTGGAAAGGGGACACTGGGAGCCAGTTTGCATTCTTCACATTTAGGTCACCTGGTTAGAAAAACGAAAAACCTGGGTGTTAGGCATGGATTGTCATCCATCTTTGATTTCCAAGCCCCCCTGCCCCCGCCCCCGGTGTCATGTACGTGGTGGGGAAGGCTTTAGCTGCTGATTCTATCCTCAGAGTTGAAGGATCAGGGTGCTTGTTCTATGCTTACTGTTGAATTTTTAAAAATGCTTCTCTGTATTTCACAGTCAGTGAGGCAGAGAACTGGACCGGGATGCCTCGCTTGTGATACCTCGCAATGCACTCTAGAAAGGAGCTGTGTAGGAGGCAGGAGGATGTCAGGCTCGGGTGCCTAGGACTCCTTGAGTCTTGTGTTTGGCCACTGTGAAGGTGGTCACGGCAGAAGAAATGCCTGGGGAGAGGTGTGGGGCCATTCCATGAAGGGACCCCCATCCTCTCGAGTAAGTATCAAAGACCAGACAGAATTTGGTGGTTTTCTTGGGAATTCCTCATCCCCTCTTCAGACCTGCAGCCCTAATTTCTCCCAGAAGCCCTTGGTACACTCTCAGAAGTAAGATGTGATTCAAGAGCCCGCAGGGTACCTGGCAGCTAGCAGACCTCAATGTGTAATGTACATCCCTTCCTTCACACAACAAGCACTTATTTCCTCCCTTCTATTTATAACAACCCAGAGCCCAAGGAGTGGATGACAGCAGATTCTCCCCTACTCTGAAGAGTAAGCAAATAATAGAAGCGAGTCATTGTACCACTGTGGATCACTAGGGCATGCTGGGGGACCGAGGAACAGTCAGAGGGGTGCCTATGTTTGGTAAAGACTTTGAGTTGTGTCAAGGTGTGGGTAGCAATGATTGCTGGGAGCCTGCTGTAAACGATAGTCCTGAGCCTGTGACCCTTGCATCAGCCAGGGACAGTGAGTTTGACGTGGGCGCTCCGACTCTGCGAATGCTCTTCCATGGCTGTGAAGTATTGCCTTGACTAGAGACCTAGGTTCCAGCCTGCCTCCTTGATGCTTCATGCCAGCTACCTGTTTTGGTAGCTTGAGGGCTCACGGTGAGCTGGCAGGAAATACATACCGGTGACGAGTAGGAGCTCCTAGATACCGGATCTGCACTTGAGAATGGAGTGTTCTACGCAGGTCATAGGAATGTTTTAGAAAGTGAGGTGGAATTCGCATAGGAGCTCTTGCAAATGCTGTGGCCTTTGGCTCATTCCGTGCATTGTATATCCACTGCCTCTGTCCAGGTCCATAACATTCTCATTAGTCCCAAAGCAAATCACAAATCCTCCTTTCACTCTTCCTCCTCAGCCTCCTGGCAGCCACCCACCTGCTTCCTGACTTTGTGGATTTACCTGCTTGGGATGTTTTATATAAATTGAGTCGTGCAGAATGTGACCTTTGCGTCTGGCATTCTTTTTAAGGTCTGTCTGTATTAAAGCAGTGAGTTAGTATCGCGTGAAGTCTTCATTAGCAGCTATGCCAGATCTCCAAAGACAGCTCCCCCCCCCACCACGTCCATGCCCCATCGAAGACTGCTGATCTCTCCTCAGCCCCCTAGAAACAGTGTTCTGTTGGCCTCGCACTATCTGGAAGGAAGAGAATGGACCACATTTATCATCTTTTAAATGAGCTCGATGAGACTCTGCTGGGGTTTTTCAAATGCTCATTCGTGCGTGGGTTACCTTCCCAGGACTTCTGATAAGGTATTTCTGGGATGAACCTGGAGCTTCTGTTCTTGGGTCAGTGGCCCTCTAGGTCTCTGCTTTTCAGCCAGGTGGGTTCTGGGTTCCTGATCCTATGCCAGGTGGCCTCTGGCGTTGGGGTTTGATCCTATGATGAGTGACCTCTGGAGGTCTGATCCTGACTGGGTGACCTCTGGGGCTCCCACCTTGGACCAAGTGGCCTCTGGAGCCTTCCTAACCCTTTACCTGTGAGCCTAGCTCTGAGAGGCCACCTGATTTAGTTTGTCATCCGAGATAGTGTTTTGGTTCAGAGATCCCTGTGGCATGCAATTTTTTTTTCTTCCCTGTCTTCTGAGCAAAGGCACCCGGGCCCCTCCCTGCTGCCTTTACGGCCCCAATTAATTGTGGCTCATTTATCAGGCTCCAGCTAGGGCCTGTGAACCAGAGACAAAAGAGAAGGAAGGTTGTTCACACCCTGGGGTTATGGTTATGACTGACTACATATCAAGGTTATGTTCCTGGAAAAGTCATACTCCCACTTCCTCCCACCCCCTGGCAGGCCAGTATCTCCTCCATCAGTGTGTGGAACTAAGTGGGGGAGACTGGAAGAACCAATCCGCAAGCCTGCAGCTGTCTAGAGGGAGAGCGTTAGGGAGAGCTGGCTGTGGAGGAGAGCAAAGGACCCAAACAAACTGGAAGCCACCACTAAGGAGATTCAGCCGTGGCAACCTGTGGGTTCCTGATGTTGGGGGCTGTCCTGGGGTCGTTGGTTTCTTGGTCACAGTTCGCGGAGGATGGCAAGACAGTCCTTTGGGGGCTGCTTCCTGCCTTTCCCTGTAGGACTGACATGGAGAGGAGGAAAACGGACTGCATGTCTTGACCTTAATAAAATTTATGGCTTGCTGGCCTCGTTCTCCTGGCTCCCTGGCTCCCTTGTCCTTGGGGTGCATTGATTCCTGCTACTGATTCCGGTCCTGTGCTTGGGGTGGGGGGATGGGCACCTAGGCTGCGTTGAAGATTAGTGGTGACTCACCAGGGAGTTATATTCTCATGACTGGATATGCTTGAGGTCTCTGCCAAGGCAAGGAGCAGAACTGTTTGTGTGTGTGCCTGGTGACCCTTGGACAAGCCGTTGCTTGCCAGAGAGCCTTCTCTTTCCGCGTGCTGGACTGCCCTTTTCCAGTCTGCTCTTAGGAATACAGGGGACATCAGACAGAAAAGGCTTAAAGGAAAAAAAAGAAGAGAAAAGAAGAGTTCCACCAAGGTTGCCCTCCAGAGGCTTCCTTTATGAGAACCCCCTGGAATAGTTTGATGCCTCTCTTTTGTGTCCATTCATCTCTCATCCCGTAGGCTCAGTTGACAAAAGCTCTGCCCTCTGCTACAAAGACCTCAGCAAGTGTCGTCAGACCTCTTCTCCACTCTGATCCCTTACCTCTTTGTAGCCTGTTCAAAGTGTCCTCTGATTATTAACCTGCCAGAGGGATGGCTGTGCCCGCCGCTCTGAGGATGGCCAGATTGAATATGGAGGATCTTTTCATCTCAGACCCCGCGTGAACTTCGGGTGATGCTCCTAGGTTCCTAACCCCCTTTCCTAGTGCCATTTACACGGTTCTCTCCTTGCTCCCTCCTGGTTCCTAGGGTGCAGATGGCTTTGCAGGGGAGAAGATTTTAGCCCGAGGACCCGAGGTGCCTGTGCTGGTGGCTCTCTGATCCATCAGTATTTCCAGTCTCTTTCTGGAAGCCTAGGTTGGGAGGGAGGTGAAGGGAAGAGGAAGTAAGAGGTTTGAGCTGCTGGGGACAGACCCTTAGCAGCTTTTTGAGTTAAATAATTTATTTCTAGCTTTTGATTTGCACGTTTCTTTTGACGCTTGTGGGGACTTATCTCCTGGGAGTGAGAAGTGGGGTTTTGGAATGACATATTTTCCTAAAAAAATATCAAGGGTCTTTTTGATTTGAAGCGGTCTCACTTCAGATATACATATATATTTAAACGCTTGGTTCTTGGATCAAATGAGATGCAGGTGCTTACGACCCGAAGCAGGGCCGTTACAGATTATCTCCCCACTGGGGCTGGCTGCCAAGCTTGTGGCCCAGGTGGTTTTCTTCTCCCTTGTCACATCTGAGAGCACCCCCAAGGAGTGGGTGGAACACATCAGGGTGGAGGAGAAACGGAAGGGAAGAGGGAGAGGCTGTGGAGGAGGGCGGGCTTTCTGCTCCAGATCTGCTGTGAGAAGGGTTGGTTCGCTCAACTTGAACTCTTCAGTAGTCCCAGAGTTGGTGTTGGCCCCGGGTGGGTGAGCAGTCCAGGCTCAGAGGCAGGTGCTGAGGTCCTCAAGCTGGACCTCCTCGCCCGAGGGCCCGAGAAGGTTCTGTGATAGTCTTCAGATGTCTGTCCAACCTGGCTTGTTCCTGATGCTATTCAGCAGGAGTGGTGGGACGGCTGGGTTTGGGGAGGCCTCATCCTGCTTCTCAGAGGGGGCCCTGGAGCTTGCTGGTGTCCGCACAGGTTCAGTAACTCTTGAGCTCCAGTGTTCTGGAAAGCCTGTCTTGGAATGCATGCCCGTCAGTCAGCGCACGGTGAGCTAAGATGAGAACACAGGCATTCAGAGAGACAGAATAGTGAGAAGAGAGAAACAAAGCCGCACATACAGTTTTTCCATGAGGCAAAAGTGACCTAAAAGAGTGGTTCTTTACTCCAAGTTTATATTCTTTCTTAGTTTTATCAAAAAACCCTGAAAGCTAGGCGGTGTCCATCTGAGAAGTTCAGGGTGAGTGTTCCTTATCAGCGGCAGCCCTGCCTATCAGGAACCTAGGAACTCAGGCACTTTCTAGCCTGTTACTGTTGCCTCTAGGGCACTGGGATCTGAGTTGCCACCAGGGAATGGGGAAAGAAAACAGGACTGTGTTTGATCCAGGTGGAATGGTCCCTAGGACGTAGCCCCGTCCCAGGGATATACCTTGCTGTCTCAGTCAGGGCAAGAGTCTGTGGTGTCTGCAGGAAGGAGAGAGAGAGAGAGAGAGAGAGAGAGAGAGAGAGAGAGAGAGAGAGAGAGAGAGAGAAGCTGGCCAAGCTGTGACATGGCGGCTTATCCATCTCCACACCAGGCAAAATAGAAATGGCCACTCAGACACCAGCCTATTTATTCTGTTTTTATTTTGCTGATTTGCAGACCTGAAAGGCTGGGAGCTACTGTTGCAGTAATCTAAAGACTACTTCCGTTTAGAATTGAGAAACGTTTCCTGATTTGAGACACTTAAAAAATAAACTTAAAGGTCAGGTGACACACTCAGCTACCTCGCACTGAGGGATGCCGGGGCAGGAGGATCACACTGAGGCTACTCAGTGATCTCAAAAAACCCCAAACGACCACCAAAGTAGAGAAATTGCATAAGCAAGTCTATTCTTTCAACTTTCCTTCTTACCTAAAGTTGAGTAACGATGCTCCATCCCCGACACACTCATTTAGAAAGAAGTTCAAAAAGTATGTGGTCTTTTGGCCTGTGGATTAAAAAAAAATATTTTATAGAATTTCTAATGGACACATACTGACTGGTCCGTGCTCCTGAGGTACAGTCTGATGCTTCAGTGTTTATGTCATGGTCAGATAAGGGGCACCTGCAGGTAATGGTCAGGGAACTGGACGGTCCGTCACCCCAGACAGTCATTTGTTTCTGTTGAGAGTATTCATCACCTTCTCTAGTTTGAATTCAATTAACTGTTGTTGTCAATCATAGTCTTCCTACTGTACTATAGGATGTTAAAAGTTATTCCTTCTGGTTGGTGAGGTGGCTCAGTGGGTAAAGGTACTTGTGACCGAGACAGATAACCCAAGTTCAATTCCTGGAACCCACATGGCGAGGGGAGAGGCCCAACTCCAGAAAGTTTTCCTTTCCTCTGACCTCTGCACATGTTCTATAGCATACACCCTGAGAGCACACACACACACACACACACACACACACACACACATACACACACACTATAAAAACGTTATTTCCTCCATCTATCCCTTGTCTCCCATTAACTATCCCCTCTGTACCCCACTATTCCTAGCCTATGGTGAGTTTTTTTGAAAGAACCGTAAGTTTTAGTGCACACCACACATATGGAGTGATGTCACCAAGGATGAAATAAAGCAGAGGAGTCCCTTGTGAAGTCCCGTCCCCAGGAGCTATTATCTACAGTATAACTGAGTGTAGGGTGGGTTGGTGATTCGTCTTGGGGAAGGTGCTAATGCAAAGTTAGCTGAGCAATGAGGGGAGGCTGCTCTGACCCCAGGCTCCATATCTCAGAATCTGAGTGGCAGAAGGGACCAGGAGTCTTGGTTTGGAATGTGTGTGCCTGCCACTCACCACAGGTCCTGATTTCCTTTTGGTCTCTTTCAGGTCAGTCTGAATGACTCCCACAATCAGATGGTGGTGCACTGGGCTGGAGAGAAAAGCAACGTGATCGTGGCATTAGCCCGAGACAGCCTGGCATTGGCGAGGCCTAAGAGCAGTGATGTAAGTATCTCCGGGTGCTGGGCCCTCCCGGGTGCTATGGGAGTGACCCTTCTGAGCCTCCAGGTGGTCATGTCAGAGAAGAAATAGTGGGTAGTTAAAGAATGGCGGAGATGAACTCTATGGCAGTGAAGAGATATGGAAAATAATGCATGTGACCCTTGCATACCGAACTCAGGGTGGAGCTGTCCAAGCAGATGTGCCCAGTGCAGGATGACTTTTGAGGCGGCACAGGTGGTCTGCACTGATAGCTTTACAAGACGCCAAAGAGCACTCCAGGGCAGAGCAAGTTGGAGCTGATCCAGAGAGAGCTAAACTGGTCTGTCTTTTCCATATGTCAACATCGTGGGATGTTTTCTAGAAGAGTTAATTAGGGCAAGCACAGTAAGGGAGACTTGAAGAAGGGCTGGCCATCAGCGGCAGAGCTCCGCCTAGGGAGTCCTGAGCCCTGGAGCATGGGATAATGCAGACGATGGCTAGTTGATGAGCTGTTGACAGATCCATCTCTTCCTCCTTTACTTATATATTATCCCTGCACCAGGATGTATATTTATGTTCTAGCTATATGTCTCCTATAGATCTATGTACCTATCAATCATCTGTCTGTCCGTCTTCTCTTTATCATCCTGTCTGTCTATCAATCTATTGTGTGTGTGTGTGTGTTGTTGTTGTTGTTGCTGTTGTTACAGGGCCTCACTCTCCAGCACTCTCTGTAGTTTCTAGAGCTGTCTCTTGGCTGGATTTGAACTCATAGCAGTCCTGCAGCCCCAGTCTCTTTAGTGCTGGGATTATGAACATGAACTACCATGTCCGTTTCCACTTTTCTGTTGATAATGTTGTTTTGGGTAGATACTGTGAAAAACTGAAAGAATTCCAGATCCCAGATCCAGGATGGGAGGGAAGCCACCCCCAAAGTGTTTTCTGGTTTATTTGTTTTGTTTTGTTTTGAGATAGGGTCTCACTGTGTAACCCTGGCTAGTCTAGAGCTTCCCATGTAGACCAGGCTGGCCTTGAACCCACAGAGATGTACTTGCTCCTGCCTCCTGAGCATTGGTATTAAAGGCATGCCCCTTCATGTCCAGCACTTCCAAGGTCTTTATAACGAAGAGTGTCTCTTCCATTTTTCTTAAGTCCATGGTCTTGGGCATGCACCTTCAAAAGAGACAAAGACTCAAGAAAAACCTTCTGATCTAGGCACTAAGAAGCAGCAGAAATACTTCTCAGGACTGTGGTGAACAGGTCCTACCTACGTCCTGGAGGCCGTTACAGGTTACTGGTCCAGTACAGCCAGATCTCCTGACTTCAGCAGAAGGTCACAGGTCTTTTGTTTTATTCCGTGGCAGTGGGAATGGCACCTGGGGCCTGGCATATGCTAGGCTACCTCTCTACCATTGAGCTTTTGTCCCCAGCCTGGAGGTCTCTTTGTGTAAAGCTGCTAAGTCTTACCAGTTGGCAGCTAAAGGATAGCTCTTACAAGTACCATGGAGGCCAAATAAAAATCTAGGATTAGGGTCAGAACTGGTCCTTGACTCCCAAGTTCTGCAGTCCAGGCATCTCCTTGTGGGCAAAGCAACAGTCCCTGCCTTGGGGTGGGTGACTGCCTTCTTCATAAGGGTGAGCTTCATAAGCTGTGGATAGAACACGCTGTATTCCCGCCTCTTGCACGCTCTCCCCTCCCCCGCTTTGGCTCTGCATTCTGGTCAGAGGATGCCTGTACATTTGTTTTAAAGGGACATTTGTGATTTGTAGATGTACATTGGGTGTCTCAGAGCCCCCGTCTGTGTATGCACTGTCTGGGTTGGATGTAGTCAGTGTGAGTCTTGGGACGTTTTCCAGAAGAGTTAATTAGGGCAAGCACAGTAAAGGGAGGCTTGAAGAAGGGCTGGCCATTAGCGGCAGAGCTCCGCCTAGGGAACATTCTGAGTCCTGGCTCATGGGATAATGCAGATAATGGCTAGTCTTGGTGTTTTGCTCTTGAACAAGGCTGGACTTGTTTCGGAGCAACAATTTAGGCTGATTTATAAATAAATATTTTCAAGGTTTGTAAGCAGTAGTTGCGGTCACACATGGATGGCTGTGTGTGAGTGCCTGCTGGCCTTGGGATGCTCTGTAGTTACCTGTGGACATGTTTAGTCTAATACTTGTTATTAGGAGTCCCTTTTAGGCCCAGAAGTCTGCTCTATGCTGTTCTGTATTGAGAAATCTTCAGGGTGTTTGTGTATAAAAATAATCCCCTGTCCAGGAAATATTTGTTATTGCAAAACAGGTAAAGATATTTAAGCATTGTTAAGCATATTTTTGAAGGTCATGTAGAATGGCTTAGGGACACAAATGAATTCACAACAGGTCACTTAACATGTCAGCGATGGGGTAGGGACGTGCAATGGGAATGTAGGACCAACCGTGGATTTGACTTAGAATTACCAGAAGGACCCATTTTTCTATGCCAGACACTAAAAGTTCACTTCTCAGATCTCTTCAGTCTGCTCAAAGGAGCGTTGACCATTCAAGTACTAGTGGCCTGTCCAACTCAGCTCCCACTTTGTGTAAATGTTGGAGTATGTGTTTTGAAGGTCTTGTTGGCCATTTGAAGTCATTATGCTGGAGTGACGTATGAGGGAAGATTAAATGGAAAGGAAACTTGATGTCCAGAGTTAATAAATAGATATGGCAGAATTTTCTTCCATCCATGTACAAACCGCATTAAAGAATTGGCAGCCGACACTGAGATGCTCGGATGTGAAAAGTTAGTGCAAAAATAAACTGTGACTCAGAGGCAGAGTCGATGACGCTGGTGAGGGAACAATTCAAATGTTCCTTCAGGAGGACGGGAAGGTGCTTCAGAAAGCCCCTCCCTGTCTGAAGAGAAAGAGCTTGTACACAGGTAAGGACCTTGTGAAGTGGAGAGAACGGCTGAGGTTATCATATTCTGTAGGCAAACAAGGGTGGACCTGGATACTGGGATTCCAGATGGCTTGCTCTTAAGCCAAACCAAACCAAGCCACCTGTCACCAGTAATCATCAGCCGAGTGCCGTCTCCTGCAAAGGCCGTCCTCTCCTGCCACGAGTTGGTGAACTGCAACCCAGGATGTGGTTTATCTCGACTCGTCCCAGTTCTTTATTTCTGCTTTCTGATGTTGCATTTTAGAGAGTACTCATGTGCCACCTGGCACGGTAGCACAGGCCTGTGATAGAAGCACTCAAGTGGCTCAGGCAGGGGGATTGTGAGTTCAGGCCTAATCCAGGCTACAGAGTGAGTTTTTATCTCAAAGACAAATTACCCCCAACCCCCCAAAAAATGCAAACAAAAAAAAAAGAGAAAAGAAAAGAACCAAACAATCACTCAACTACCAGCAGGTATAATGAAGTATCCAGGTGCAACATAATTGACCAAAAATGCTACCTGGGGACAATATCCACCAGAGGATCAGAATCGACCGATATGGCATGGATAATAAGACTCATTCCTCTT
Source organism: Myodes glareolus (assembly GCF_982192425.1). Taxonomy (NCBI): domain Eukaryota; kingdom Metazoa; phylum Chordata; class Mammalia; order Rodentia; family Cricetidae; genus Myodes; species Myodes glareolus. The sequence goes on along the minus strand of NC_142029.1, from coordinate 70,801,873 downwards.
GTCCCTAGACTAGTGTGATATGATTGGTTCCCTCCTGGATTAACTAGGTAGCAGAACTCCCATCCTTGCTAATAGTACGGAGAGCCTCTGACATCCCAATGCTTGGGTTGGAACCCTGGCTCTGCCATTTATAAATAATGGATTGGACTTTGAGACACATAATTTATACTATCTTAGTCATTTCTTTGGTTACTGTAACAAAATACTTGAGACAATCAACTTATAAGGAGAAAATTTATTTTGACTCACAGGATTGGGGCTTCTAGTTCATGAATATTGATCCCAACAGACTCAAGTCTCTGGTTGGGGTGCTGTGTATTGCTCAGATAGATGTAGTGCAATGGTTAGTAAAACAATTGCCTGGGTATTCAAGGTTCTGCGTTTTATTCTCAGTACTGCAAAACAAACAACCCCCCTATTTTTGGACTTTGGTACCTGTAACTGGTTAGGTTTTTTTTTTTTTTTGCGAACTTAACATCAGCTGGAGTCATTTGGAAAGTGGGAACCTCAACTGAGAAAATATTCCCATCAGATTGGCCGGTAGACTAGTCTGTGGCTACATTGTTTCGATTGATAATTTATGTGGGAGAGCTCAGAATATTGTAGGTGGTGCCACCCCTGGGCTGCTGGGCCGATTGGTTGTGTGAAAGGCAGGATGAGGGAGCCATGTGGGGCAAGCCGGTAAGCAGCACTCCTCCTTAGCTTCTACTTCAGTTTCTGCCTCCAGGTTCTTGCCTTGAAAGTTTGCTTTGAAACCCTAACCCTAACTCTTCTTCCCTAAGCTGCTTTCGGTCAGTGTTTTTATCACAGCAACAGACAGCCAACTAGAACGGTCCCCAGAGTATGGTACATAAGTCATCCAAGTGAGTGTTTTTCTGGGAGCTACTTAGAAGTGCAGAGTATTAGGTACCACCCCAGATTACTTTTTTTTAATTTTTAAAATTTATCATCATCATCATTGTCATTATTATGATTATGATTTTCATTTCTTTTGCTTTTTTTCTTTGGGGCATGCTCTCATTATGTGTTCCAGGCCGCTCAGGAACTTTCTATGCAGCCCGAGTTAGCCTTGAACTGTTTCCTTCTTGGTTTAGCCTCCCTAGTCCTGGGATTATAGTGTGAACTACCATGCCAGACTTAGGCCTCGCTCAGAAACTGTGTTTGGCCGGTGTCTTGCCGGTACATTTGTGAAGCCCGCTAAGATTACAGCAGGGCTCTAAAAGACTTGGGGCAGTGCCAGGGGAGGGGATGCTGTCTGACATTTCAGGGTTTCCTCCTCCTCCCCGCCATTATTATTATATAATTCTGAGCTGCCTGGGACTTCGCTTCAAAGGACTGTCTTCATGGGTAAGGAAGTGATCTAATTGGAACCTTGGGGCAGTTTAGAACCCTCCCATGTTAGATTGTTGTTGTTTTTCTTTAAGGAACAGTGTCATATTGAGGTCAGAGAGGACTAATTAGTGGGAACCCTGTGTCTGGAAGAAAACAAACCGTGCAGGCAGCCGACCGCGAGCTCAGGGTGTCTGCTCCCGTTCACCTGGCAGTGACGGTGGCCAGTGAGTCAGCAGCATTGTGCTGCCATGAGCAACAGACAGCCCCAGATAGAATTTGTAATTAGGGTGCAGTACAGAGAATCCAAAGCCACTGTCCCTCTTAGAATTAACCGAGCCCTCAGAGGGCTTTTGTGTGTCGTCACTGTGGAGGGATAACTGTGCCCCCGCCCTGAGCGTAGTCTGTTTCTGCCAAAGAGAAGTAAGAAATTACAAGGACAGGATAAAAATAGCTTGTTGGAACTGTTCAACCTGGACAAGGCAAGGCTGGTCGATGAGCGATCTGTGATAGGCTTCAGGTATAGGATCGGTCCCTGTCAGCTCCCTCTTGACCTCTATTAAGTCTAAGACCCATGAGATGGTTGGGCTTGTTTGCAAGTGTCACGAGGAAGAGGTTTTACTGCCACCTGCACTGTGGCAGCCCTACCGTTGAGAATCTCAGGAATTCTCTGTGTATTATGCCTGCCTAGGACCTTTCTCCATGCTGGCTCGAACTCCTGACATTAAGTATGGAGAAAGGGAACTTCTCTAAGAGGGTAACTTGCAGAGTTAAAAAACAAGCAGGCTTGGAATCTCAGGAGACTGGCAAAGCCTGGGCACTTACTACCAGTGTGACCCTGGTCTAGTCATTTCCTGCTGGGGCGCTTAGCTTTTAATCTCTCAAAAGTTACAGCCGATCCTGTGTCTGCGAGCGCCGCATCCATGATTCTACGAGCTGTGAACTGAAAACGTGAGGGCAGGAAGTTGTATCCATTCTGAACGTGAATAGACATTTTTTCCTCCCTTGTCATTGTTAAAACAATGCAGTACAAACAAGTATTCATTCATATATTATAAGACACATGCTGTCTTAATTGTCATAAACAATTTAGAGATAAAGTATATGGGAGAATGCATGTAAGTTCTGTGCTATTTTTTTCTCTTGCGTGTCACTGGATTTTAGTATCCATGGGGACTCTGGAACCAATCCAGTGTCGCTACTGCGATCTGTCTTCTCCGTGACTCACCAATTAATTCATTTCAGTCTCTTTGTTCATTGATCCAGCGCATTCATTTACCTACTCTTTGGTTTATAATCACATTTATTCATTACAGACGTCTGTTGACTAACTGGCAAACTCTGGGTACCCCGAAGCTAAGATTTCCTTACCCGAGTTATAAAGAGGAAGAGGACCCGTGTGTAGGAGGGAAGAGCACATACTGAAAAAAATACCACTCCGATGTAAATATAGGATCCCATTTGTGCCTCTCACAGTGGATTATCACATCACAGGATATTGGAGTTGGAAGGGGCCTTGCTTAGTTTCCTATTTAAGAAGCATTAGTTTGCGCTGTACAACTCTCGAACTTTCCTGGGCAACCATGTCTATTCTTGGCAAACAGAATGCAAGGAAGTTCTAATTGCTCCTTCACCCACTCGGGTTATCTGTGAACTACCAACCTGCTAGCTGGCCACAGCTGCCTCTGTGGCAGCCCTGTTCTTCCTGAGATGACCCAGTTAGAGGCAGAGACACCCTGCCTCCCTTAACCTTGACATGTATTAAATGGTAATGGCCCCCTCGTCCTCGGTTCCCTGTGTACGGCCTCCTGTCCTTTACAGTGTGTTCATGGCCTCATTAACAAGCAAGCATTCACACAGTCACAGGCCCATCCTTGTCTGATGACCATGTCTTTTGTTAGTTTCCATGTGTCTGGTGCTCAGTGCCCGACTTGGCTCCTGTTAAACCCTCAAGGCTTATTTGCAGTTGAATCAAAAGGGCGGAGATGGCAACTCAAAAGTTGGGATGAACTCAACTCTGGGTTGAGTCTAACCACTCTCTCCTTGGAAATTACCTGCTGTTTTTCTCCCCTGCTTTCTTCAGTTATCTTCCCCATAAACAACTGAAAAATTAACAATGTAATCATCACCTAACAGGTTTGTTTTTCATTTCTTTGTTTATATTAATACGCCATATCTCACAGGTAGCAAAATACCCCACACCATCCATTTTATGCTTTAAAACCTGAGATAATAGTGGTATTGTGATCACCAGCTTGAAGGCAGGCAGCCCAGGTCAGGGACCTTCTCCCTGGGTTTTTTGTTTGTTGTTTTTGTATTTCTCTTTTAGATTTATCTTTATTATTTATTCATGTGTATGCTCATGCATGTGCAGGTACTTGTGGAGGCCAGAAGAGGGTATCAGAGCCCTTGTGCTGGAGTTACAAGTGTTTGGTTGTGAGCTCCGTGATGTGGATACTGGGAACTGAACTCCGTTCTTTTGGAAGAGCAGCCAAGTGCTCTTGAACCACTGTGTCGTCTCTTCAGCTCCTTGCCTTGATGACTTCTAGGTTGTGACCTTGACAAGTCTAGTGAGCCCCATGGTCTTCTCTGCAATGACTCTCCAGGGAGGATTGCTGTGCAGTGACCTGAGAGCTCATGCCTGAGATGGGATCAGCATTGGCTCTGTGCATTATGGGTACATTATGGGACAACTGTTCTTAGGTTGTGCCTCTGTGGTTACTGTATCACCAGGAGCCAAGAGGCAGCAGAGAAGCAAGTCTGTTGGCAGGGTCCAGGATCTTGCTGCTGCCCCTGTGGTTTCTCATGCAGTAGAGTCACAAAACACCAGTGCAGGGGTGGGTTCTGGTACTGATTGTGCGTCTCTAAGTGTGTATGTGTATACACTTGTGCTAGGGTTAGAACTAGGACCTAGCGTATACTAGACAAGTACTGTACCAATGAGCGCCCCCCCCCCCCCAGCCTGCTGGCATCTTAACCTCTGTGCATGTTTTATCACTCGGCAACTTCTCCTTTCCATCTTACTGGGAGCCTTTGATGGGTTTCTCTCTTCGGGTATAGAATGGCATCTTTCTGGTCAAGAGATGAAGAATTCAATTATCCTGATTACCTTTTGGGGACATTTCAGCAGATGCAAAAAAACAAATTTTGAGCCCTTTCCCTCTCAGAGTGCGTTCTGTCTGGTCTGCACTTGAACTGTAGCCAGCAGGAAGGGGGTGTTTTATTCTTGCCGTTGCCAGCTGCTCCTGGGGCTCGGACTTACCTCTGGAGTGGGGGGACTTTGTGCTCCAGGTGCAGGGGTGGCTGCGGAGTCTCATGCTTTCTACCTTCCCACCGCGCCCCGCCGCAACTTTGAGGACAGTTACAGAAGTCCCCTGCATCCTCTTTGTGGGTCACGTGATTGAATTAGAAGTTCATGCTATCATGGACTCCTAGGGAATCGTGCTCTCTCAGTGTCTGGAGTGGGAAGCTGGGATGTGGAGGGCAATTAGAGGTCCTTCTGTTGAGCATCTCACCGACTCCTTTCTCCCTTTTCCCTTTCTGTGTGTTCCAGGTTTACGTGTCTTATGACTACGGAAAATCGTTCAATAGGATTTCAGGGAAGCTGAACTTTGGTGTGGGAAACAGCAGCGAAGCAGTGATCTCCCAGTTCTACCACAGCCCTGCCGATAACAAACGGGTAAGGAGACTGTCTTCAGGAACACTGCCTTCTGGGAAGATGGCTGTACTGAAGGGGGCTGGGCCTTGAAGCCCTTTGCCATCCTTGTAGCCCACATGGGTCATCAGCTACTGTTTTCTGTCTTACCTGGGAATTGGTGACAGAATGCAGTTCTCAAGGTGGTGATCTTTGTATAATCAGACCAAATACTGGTCAGGCAGGATTTTTGGACAAACAAGATCAGGTTCAACTACAGAAAATCTGCCAACCAATACATTGTCAGTCTCACTGGTGGCTGGACCGTTTCTCAGGTTCATGGTACTAATCTTGGGCCTCCAAGATTGGCTTCTGAAACTATTGCTGTTGTTGGCATTATCAACATGTGCCTGCCTCTGTGTGTGCTTGTGTTCATGTGTGTGCATGCGTGTGCTCATGTGCCTGCATTTCTCTTTCCCTCTTTTCTGAACCTCTATGGATATAGAAAAGAAACTCCAAGAAGCAGGTATGGCTGTATCTCCACTGCCTCCTCAATTAGCTGCCTTGCTTCTTTGATCAGTACCCCCAGACAGTTGTGTTTGGAGAGAGTGTTGACCTTACCCCTGGGCTATAGGCAGATGGAGCTGGCAAAGCAGGAAGGGAACCTGACTACCTGCTAGGCTTTCCTGCTCTTTGGTAGCTCTTTGCTCCGGGAGTTATACTGGACCTGCATTTCCAGGGGCTGAAACTGCATAGGTAGAGAGCTGCCTCAGCTGTGGTAAGAGTTCCCTAGGTGAAGGCAGCTGCTGCATTCTGCGTGTGCAGAAATTGCCCACTGAGCCAAGACCAGATCTTTCCAAGGCTTTGGTGTTGGTTTCTCAGGTTGCCTTGGGTCTCCTAGCAGGGACTGCATTAAAAAGATTTAGCAGTCCATGTGGTCACCCTGACCAATGTGAGGATCTTTTTAGTTGCTGGATTTGTGGAGAAGGGGTCCTGTCATTCTCCCTCCCAAACTCCCTCCTCCCACCTCCCCTCCGCTCCTCCATAAGGGCGTGACCTCTAGTGCTTTAGGAGGAAGCACTTGGGATGTTTCCAGGCAGTGGCTGTTGACCAGCTGGAACGGACCTTTAAAAAAAAAAAAAGAAACAAAGACTAGCGTAAGCTACTGGTACCTGCTGAGTAAATAATCAGCCCTATCTGATGACCTATATGTACACTTCCCAAGGGGAAAACAAGGAGAAATAGGAGGAACTGGACCTCGTCTCTCCATCAGCCTTAGTACTCTCCTCCTGTGCTACCTTATGGCCAGCCAGGACGGTCTTGAGGGCTCCCAGAGGTGGAGAGTGGTTACCTAGACTGTAAGGGGTGAGATGCTCCAGGTAGGATTGGCCTACTAGGGGTCTGGCTGCTGCTTCTGGCTACTTCTCTGTGTTTCTTGCTCCTCAAGAAACAAACTATGCTTAGACTTGCTTGTGTTACCAGAGTGTGTTTACCCTGTTATGATGGTCACCACTAGATTTCCACCCCGTCTCAGAGTTGACTCTGGCTGAAGACTTGGCCTCGAAGCCTCCGTCCTCACCCTGGACTCTCCTTTGATAGCGTCAGTGTTCCCCTTTCCAGCTCCGGGCCCAGATGTAGGCAACTTGTGTTCTCCTACCCTTTTCTGGTTATGCAGAGCTGCATGGATCGCAAGGCTGAAGACAGGAAGGCTGCATTGGGCTCCCATGAACACAGTTAGAGCAGGCAGAGGACCCGAGTTTTGCAGCATTTGGTCTGCAGAAGGTGGAGAGCACCTGCTATGTTGGGACAAGAAGGAAGTAGGGGATACTTGACTGATCGCAATAAAGAGACTTAGGCATTGCATGGAGGGGTGGGGCAGTGTGTTATAGTTCAGGTGTGTGGCTTGCATCTTAGTTTCTCATGGTGAGCTGGCCATGCATGCTCTGAAGTTGGCAAGGATGTGGACCCATGAAAAAAAGCAACTGCCTTTTTGGAGAACATAATGACCAACTGAAGATGAGGTTCATAATAAGGAGAGAGTGAGGTTTTACTGTAGCCTGTCTACTTCCCCACATAAGGCTGTCACCCTCTCCAGATGTCCCCAAAAGGAAGTGATATGACACCGATTATGTTGGTGGTGCCTCTTTCTTTTACCTTTGTTCTCTGGAAGGCAAATATTGCCCCACCAGACTTACCACTTCCTGAAAAAAGTCATACAAGGCTGGGTGCCTTGCTGTCAAGAGTACGGTGCTGGGAGCAGGCTCATTGCTGGGCCACTGGAGCACAGTTGGGTTTTACAGCCTAATCTTAGCAGGAGTGCAGATGGATCCCGTCCTTTTCCAGGCTGTGCATGGACCTAGGGAAATAGTAGACAGTTTGTTTCCCTTCTCCTGCTTGCCTTCTCTGCTTCCAACTCGTTATCCATCATACCTGGGTTCCTGTATCAAAACTGGAGAAAGTCCATCGTGTAGATAAATTCTGTAACTGGCTGTCTTAGTTAGGTTTTCTATTGCTGTGATGGCACAACATGGTCCGGAGCTACTGTGGATGGAAGGCTTTCTTTCCCTCACGGCTCCATGTGACAGTTAATCATCAACAGCAGTGAGGACAGGAACTCAAGGCAGGAACCTGGAGGCAGGAGCTGATGCAGAGGCCATGGAGGGGTGTTGCTTACTGACTTGCTTCCCAAGGCTTGCTCAGCCAGACTTTCTTATAGAATGCAGGACCACCATCCCATGAGTGGAACCACCCACAATGGGCTGAGCCCTCTCCCGTCAGTCACCAATTACAAAAAAAATGGCCTACAGGACTGCCTACATCTTATGGAGGAGGACATTTTCTCAACGGAGGCTCCCTCCTCTTTGACGACTCTAGCTTGTAACAAGTTGGCAAATAACTTCATCCCAGAACCACCCTGGGATATGAAGTGTTTCCAAAGAGGCTGATGAAGTTCTAGTAGTCAGAGATGCTTCTGAGACCTCACTTTGGGAAGCAGCTAGTCGGTCAGGTCTGGTAGCAAATCTGTGGAGTTGGCCACCAGGTGCCACAGCAACTAGGCATTCTGTTCTTTCCTGACCTGTGCGCTACAGATGACATATGTGCATGACATGTGACATATGTGTATGACATCTGTGTATGACATGTGACATATGCGTATGACACCTGTGTATGACATGTGACATATGTGTGTGACACGTGACGTATGTGTATGACTTGTGACATGTCACCAAAGTGTATGAGATGCTGGGTGATGAGTGATGCCATCTCTAAATGGAGCAGGGGGATAAGTGAGGTAGTGAGGCCCTTAGGGAGCACTGAGGGTTAGGAAAGGGGCTTCAAGGAATGGGTGTTTGTTTCCAGTAGGGGGAATAGAGTTGGTTGGAGCCTGCAAGCAGGAGGAAGGCCTGGGTAAGGAGAGACTCCAGGGAGCTGGCTGATGACATCTGTGCAGGACGGATGCTCTGCATTGCCACCCTGACTGCCATCTGGAGGTGGAGGAGATTGACTTTCACCTTGGACTTGTGGGGAGCCCTGTGAGAAGCTTTGCGTTAGGGAGCAGTGGGCAGGGACATTTTTGGGAAATGTGACTCCTTCCGATATGTGCAATGTATCAGAGGAGAAAGAATAGAGGAAAAAGTGGAAAATGAAACCTCGTCAGTAGCCAGCGAAGGGATTAGAGGGAGGAACCTCGCTTTTTATGTGACCCCCCCACCCCCGCCCCCGGATCGGAACTCGGCTCCCCATGCTTGCACAGGTACTTTGCTGGCTCCATCATCACCGAAGGTCAAACTTGTAATTTGTGAACCTTAGTGGGACAAACCACATCCAAACTGTAGCAAGCATTCAGTATTCATTCTGGAGGTTGTATGGAAGAAATACTGTATTAGGAAAGGACATAAGACTAAGCTTCCAAGGTGGTGTGTGTGTGTGTGTGTGTGTGTGTGTGTGTGTGTGTGTGTGTGTGAAGATGAAGAATCTGCACAGAATCAAAGTCCAAGATTGTCATGGGAGGAGCAGGGAGGCTTCAGAGGGATGCTGCAAAAGGTGAAGGAAGAGGAGTTTCCAGGGAACAGCTGAGGAGCATCTGAGGCGAGGAGGCACATACGTGAGTTAAATCGCACCACGAAATGCTTTCAGATCAGGAAGCGCTGTCTTTGGTTCGGAGAGCAGAAAGGATTGATGGACTGTTAGAAATTGGGCTCTGCACCAGCTGGGTATGACTCTGCTCCCGCGTCATCTCGGGCATTTGGCTGCTGTGAGCGTCAGTGTCCTCATTCCTCAGAGGAGTGTGACAAGATGACCCAAAACACCGAGCCACTGTGAAGGAGAAACAGCCTGAGCAAGACACAGCCTGGGAAACTTATAGTTCTCTGCCTGGCATGGAGCAAGTGCTCTTAAAAACAAAAACAAAAACAAAAACAAAAAAACAAGCAAACCAAGCCAACCAGAAACAAACAAACCGAAAAACCATTCGACCTTATCATAAAAATAACTAGTTAGGTGGTATTTTAGATTAAATGTGATCCTGTAGGAAAGCATGAAGCAGATTTCTGGAATAGTCCTTGCTAATTGAAAGTGCCACCTTTCCGAGGAGCGAAGATGGGTTGAGAGCAGGAGGGCAGGCTATTTATAATGAAGACATCCATGGCGGGAATTATGATGCTCTTGCTAGGATCGTAATTGTTTTTATTGCTCTGAGTTTGCTTAGAGTAGTTCTTGCTCTCAAAACATTTACTACCTTTTTCTTAGATTTAATTAGGCTTCTGCAGAGTGAGAGATTTACATTAGATGCTGGGGAAGAAATGCAAGAGAAACAGCACAGGAGACTTGCAAGGGAGAACGCAGGAGGGACAACCAGAGCCAGGTGGGAGCCAGTGCAGGGTAGAGGCGCGTGTGTAGGCCGCTGAGAAGGGTTTGGATCAGGAAACTCATCTGTCATGTAGGGGAATGTCCTTGGACAGATTCCCTTGAATGGCTGGCCTTCTAGAATGCGAAGAGTTGATTGTGGGTGGTGCTGGGTCCCCATTGCTCTTGTTCTGATTCCCTGCCTGGTTCCCGGGGCCACTCTTGCTCTTCTGGGAGCATGGCTGCTTCCCTCCATCCTACCCCTTTGAGCATCCTAGACTTGTTCTTTCTTAGGCCTCTGAGCTTGTCATTAAACCTGTACAATAGTCCCTACGCCCCTACTCTGTGCCCAAAGTTACATTACCCCCGGGCATGGAATGTTCTTTCCTTGTGGACCTTATGCTCACCATGTTAGTTAGTTTTTGTCAACTTGACATGAGCTAGAGCTATCTGGAAAGAGGGAGCCTCAATCAGACTGTCTGTGGTCAAGTCTGTGGGGGCATTTACCTGCTTAAATTAATGTGGGTGGGCCCAGCCCTCTGCGGGTGGTGGCACTCCTAGGCAGGTGGTCCTGGCTTGTATAAGAAAGCCAACTGAACAAACCATGGGAGCAAGCCAGCCTCCACAGTTTCTGCCTCTGATCCTACGTGAGTTTCGACCCTGACTTCCCTCAGTGATGGGTATGATTGGGGCGAGTAAGCCCAATAAATCCCCCCACCGTCCCTAGGTTGGTTTTGGTTGGGGTTTTAGCACAGCAACAGAAAGCAAACCAATGCAGACACCCTTCAGTGACCCCCTCTATATGTCATCAGCTCTGATACTGTGGTCTGGACATATTCTCCTGGTGCTCTGCCTATGCCATTGGCCGTTTGACCTTCATCTGTGCCTACCTCTGGGCATGCCCACCTCTCGCACGCGGCTGCTGCTGCCCAGAGGAGGATTCTAGCTGCAGCCCTCCTAGTGTATGGCTGACGGCGTCTGCAGTGTCCACATGTTAAATTGCACTACCTTCGTTGGGGCCCCAGGAAATCTTGAGGTGGCAGCTGCCTCTGGCCCAGTAGATCTTGTTTAAAGTGAAACGCGGCATGGCCCCTGCTTTCCATAGTCACATCAGCTGGGTCAAGAGTGTGCCTGGCAGCACAGTTGGCTCACCAGGGTTGTGGAGTCACCTGGCATAATGGCAAGGATGGGCAGCTTATCTTGGATGGAGAGGTTTTAATGATTTCCGGGAAAGGGGTGACCTGCGGCTGCCTGGAGTATGGGTGGAGTGATGGCACCCCATCAGGGTCCAGGCAAGCTGAAGGGCAGACTATCTCTGTCCTGGCTGCCAGTAGCCACCTTCTGACTGTGTCTGAATGGCCTGCCAGTGAGCAAGAATGGCCAAGTCGATGGGAAAAAATAAAAACACCAGAAAAGTTGGCCAGCCTTATGACCTAGCTAAACATGCTCCCCTTGTGACCTCACTGGGCCTGTCTATTCCCTCCTTTCTTGTGTGTGTGTGTGTGTGTGTGTGTGTGTGTGTCTTATGAGGACTGGAGAACAACCTCTGGTATTGGTCCTCAGGCACGGCCCCACTTTTTTTTTTTTTTAAAAGATAGGTTCTAGTGTATGCAAAGGAAGACCCTTTCAGCTGAGCTATCTCCCAGCCATGCACCCGTCTTAACTGAACCTGGTTTGATATATCCAGCATCTTTTGGTGGCCAGGAGATGTAGAGAAAGAAGATGAGACCCTGGGGGCACTCGCACAAGGTTTAGGGACCTGTCAGGTGGCTCTGGCCAGATAGTACTCTGACCTTGCCTGTTCTCTCTTGCAGTACATCTTTGTAGATGCTTATGCCCAGTACCTGTGGATCACATTTGACTTCTGCAGCACTATCCATGGCTTCTCCATCCCGTTCCGGGCTGCTGACCTCCTCCTCCATAGCAAAGCCTCCAACCTCCTCTTGGGCTTTGACAGATCTCACCCCAACAAGCAGGTAAGAGACCTCTGGAGCACAGATGTAAGTAAGTGTGTGTGTATGTGTGTGTGTTTGGTGTGTTCTGGAATTTTATGCTCTGCTTGGGTGGATTGTGTGTCCTTTTCGTGACCTTGCCTCCTCCCTCACCCTCCTCTTCCCTTGGGCTTAGCCTTTGTAGCTACTATTTCACTTACCACAGCTAAGGAAACGTATACTCCCCTTGGCACCCTGTCCCTGTGTCCCTGCCATCAGTTAGCACCCAGTACTTGGCAGGTCCTGTGACTTCAACACTAGGCCTTTCTTGGTGTTCATGCATTTTTGAAAGCCTGTAGGGTAAGTTGAGGCCCAGCAATGTGACTAGAGAGAGCCACCTGAGAAGTCTGGAGTGCGAACCCTTCTGTGACTTCCTGGCGTGTTTCTATTTGACTTCTCTGTCCTCTACTATATTTATTTTGTTTGACTTTTGCCAAACTGGAATTGAACGCAGACCCTTGTGCCTGTTAGGCCAGCATGCTACCCCTCAGCTTCACCCTGCCACACCTTAAGCACAAGGCGCTGGCATTTGCTCGACGTGATTTTCAGCTTTCCTATTCTTCCTTTGTGTTTGTGCATGTCTCTGAGTTATAAAGCGAATGGCATGTATTTCCCATTTTGAATCAAGTCTGAAGGAAACTAAGAAGCGAGGGAGAGCCTACGGAGGAGTTCTGCCTCCACGCTCAAATGTGTCAAGCAGTAAACCCCTCCCCTCCTGACTACGCCCTGGTAGGGCGTAAACCCCTCTCCCTCCTGACTAAGGAGATTTGAATGCTTTTGCTCAAAGGGCCTTGAAACAATTCATTTGCTCTATGGTTGTTTAACCAAAACAGAGATCTGTTTCCCCTTGCAAGCCTTAGGGAGTAACCTAAGCTTAGGGGCAGGGTCAGTTTACCAGGAGAGGTGGACTGGTGTTAGTTTTGGACTCAGGCTTCTCAATCTTTTCTGCTGGGGCCTGTGGAAGCCTCAGGTGTCTACAGGTTGTGGGGCTTTGGTAACAAGCTGGCCAAATACTCAGCCGCCAAGTTTATGCATTCAGTTGATCCCTGTGGTCAAGCATTCAGTTGGTCCCTTTGCTCTGGGCAATGTCCTCTGCAGTCAGCTGACGTGACCAATGTGTATTTATTTATTTAGTGCTGGGTATCAGACCCAGCGCTTCTTACATGACAGATGTGTGTTCTGCTACCACCAACCTATTCCCATAGTCTACAGATATTGTATTTTTATTCTCTTTTTAGTGTACTTTCCTTTTTTTAGAACATTTCACCATTGTAGCTTTTTTGTGTGTTTAGTTGATTCATATCAGTTACATATATGTTCTGCAATATCACCTCCAGCCAGCTCCAGAACTTTCTTCCCCTCTTGTAGAACTGAAACCTTGTCTATGTTCAACCCACACTCTCTATTTCTCCCTCCCCCAAACTCTCCTGGCCACCATTGTGTGTTCAGTCTCTGATCTTGCCTCCCCCGGGTCCCTCATGTAAGTAGAATCACACACTTTGTCTTTTTTCACTGAGAACAGTGTTTCCAGTGTCCTGGGCGTCAGTGTGTGCCAGGTTCACGTTCCTTTGCAAGGGGCTCATACCCTGCTGTGTGGATGTACTGCATCGTGTCCCCAGTTTTGCTTTGTGTTTTGCAGTGCTAGAGAAGGCACCCTGGGCTTTGTACAGGCTAGGCAAATTCTCTCTCCTGACACCTCACTCAGGTGGTGAAACAGCCCCCAAGTGGATAACAAATCACCTTGTGATCTCCCAGCTGCTCTAGAGAACAGACCTGCCCTTCCTCCTCTTTCTGTTTGCTGTGGTCTGCCTGGTGCCTGTCCGCACAGTGTTTCAGTTGGTGTTTCCAGCATATGGTGGCACACGCATGTCTTCTCATATCATGACTGCTTCTTGTTATTTTGGTCTCTGCAGTTATGGAAATCAGATGATTTTGGCCAGACCTGGATCATGATTCAGGAGCACGTGAAATCCTTTTCTTGGTAAGTTGAGCCACGTGGCAAATCCTGGTGTCCAAAGGAAGTCTCCTGTCTCCTAGCTCCTTCAGCTTGGATTGGTTACTTTGGCATGAGTGGGACTAAAATACTTGACAGGAACAAACTAAGGGAGGATTATGTTAGCTCGCTGTGTCAGGGGGTCCGAGTTTGTCATGTTGGGAAAAGATGGCGGACCAGCTCATGACAGTGGGAGAGGCTGGGAAAGGTTGGGAGAGGCTGTTCACATCACAGTAGACCAGGAAACTGAACGAGGAAGGGACTAGGAGCAGAGTATAACTTTCAAAAACTTGACTCTATTCACCTCCTTCTGCCAGCCAGGCCCTACCTTCTATAGGTTCAACAGCTTCCAGCTGGGCGCAGATATTCAGAATATGACCCCACAGGAAAAATGGAGACTCGAACAGTCATAATAGACAGTGGGTGAATATTTTACTCTCAGCACTTGGTTCCTGACCTGGGAAGCAGAATTGCACAAGAACAAACTCACCAATTGGCGGTGAGAAAGGGGGTGTTTTTCAGTTGGTTAGAGGATCTGGGGGAACCTTGAAGCTCTTGCATGTCCTAGAGACCAAAACACTTCCATGTTCAGGGCATTATATCACAAATGGACTTTTCCTCAGTATAAAAATCCAGACTCTGGTACATCCATTTCATGTTTGTTTTTTTTTTTCTTTCCCAAATGCAAGCCAAACAAAATCTATGGATACAGTTATGGAGGAGAGTGTGGTGTAGGGTGTTGTTCGAATTCTAATTGGTCTTAACAATAAAAACCTGGAGTCAGATATTGGGGGTGGAGGTTGAAAGATCAGAGAAACAGAGCAGCCAGTCCCTAGTTCTTACCTCATTCAGTCCTCAGACAGAATGCCATCTCTGAGACACTTCATACTGAATCCTGAGCTCCTGTCTCCTCCCGCCTCATTACTTCCTGTCTCCAGCTCCCTAGTGCTGGGATTAAAGGTGTGGGCCACCACTGTCTGTTCTCTATGGCTAACTAGTGTGGCTAGCTCCAAACTCTGATCTTCAGGCAGATTTTATTGTTATGGCACAAACAAAATATCGCCACGGTAGGAATCAGAAAAGACATTTTGTATACATGCCACACATGTTGGAGGGAGCACGAAGTGCCAGGCAGATTCTGGTTGCCCCTGATCCAGGCTGTGCACAGCAGGTGGGAACAGGAACTAGCATGCTGTAGATAGTTGTAGAGGACAAGACTTCCCTGCTGGAGCTGCATGGCCAGAAGCAGCTGTATATTATTGTGGTACTGGGTGGGGAATAATGAATGTTTGGACAGTGTATTGTTCAGGATTTGTGCGGAGAAATTGTGTAAGGATCTCCAGGGCTGAGGGACGGTGAGGTGACTCAGCGGGTCAAGGCGCTTGCCTCCAAGCCTATTGACCTGAGTTCAGTGCCCAGAAGCCACAGATGGAGGAAGAAAACCAATTCCCATAAGTTGTCCTCTGACCTCTGTACAGTGCTTGCCTTGTGGTCTGCACATGATTATGTGTGTGTGTGTTGCGCACACATGCACGCACGCGCACACACACACACACACACAAGGCAAACAAAAGAATCTACAGTGTTTGAGGAAGGAATTTGAACTAATTCTGAATGCAGTGGGGAACCACTGTAGGTTTTGAGGAGAGTGAAGTGAGCTATTGTCCGTCAAGAACACCCATGTCTAGCTAAGTACTGCTGCTTGCCACCTTGTACTGTGATAGCGGTGGAACATGAGATCTTGAACACAGTGTTTGCATGTTTGCAGTGAGTGTGGGACAGATTCTTGGGATTGTTTGTAGGGTGAGTGTGTTTGTCTTCTTTGGTCATTCTGTTCTCTTGACCAACCGAGGGACACCACAAACTGACTCTTGAAAACTGCATTGACTCTTAGTCCCCCTGTCTTGTATGTGTCCTTGTCCCCTCCTCATTCAGTGTCTAGGATCAGTTTAAGAACCTTGTGGTTGGGTATGGTGGAGCACACCTTTCATCTCATCACTCAGGAAGTAGAGGCAGGTGGATCTTTGTGAGTTTGACCTGTCTGGTCCGCATAGTGAGTTTTAAGACAGCCAGGGCTATATAGGGAGACCTTGTCTCAAAACAAGACAAAACAAAACAAAGCACTATGGTTTTTGATTCCACATTATTTTGTGTTCTACACTTTATCCGTGTTTATATCTTGTGGACTCAATGGCCTCTGTGTGCGTGTGTGTGTGTGTGTGTGTGTGTGTGTGTTTGTGGCACGTGTTCATATATGGGTAGGTACACATGTGTGACTGGGTATATGTACATGTCTTCCTCCATTATTTTCCACCGTATTTATTGGGAGAGGATCTCTCTCTGAATCCAGGGTTTGCCAGTTCTGGCTAATTTAGCCAGCAGTCTTGTACTAGGGAACCCTGTCTGTCCCCACACCTGGCTGTTTTTTTTTTTTTTCCTTTGGTGGTGGGGATCTGAACTCCTGCCCTTATGCTTGCAAGGCAAGTGCATTATTCACTGAGCTACCTCCCCAGCCCCTAACCGACCTTTGCGTACCCAGAGAAGCCTGCTCAGCTGTGGCTTTACTTGGAGCCACTGCCGTTGCTCATGAGTCTCAACTGTCTCTCTGGGATCTCTCTTGTCCATTGGAGGTTCATCCTAAGAACACAGGCAGAGCAACCCTTTTGAACCTTTGCGCATGTGTGGCGGGTAGATGTTCACATCTGTGTGCATGTGTGTGTGTGCATGTGAGGTTGATGCTGGCTGTCTTCTTCAATTACTTTTCACTGTATTTTTAAGGCAGGGTCTCTCAGAGACCCTGGAGCTTATTAATATGACTAGACTGAGATGTGAGTTCCTGGGATCCGCCTGTCTCCCCACTCCCCGATAGCATTATAGACAGGAGTCTCCACTCCCACGTTTTACATGGGCACTGAACTCAGGTCCTCAATCTTGTGTAGCAAGCACCTTGCCCACTGCGCCATCTCCACAGTCCTCCTTGAACCACTGAATACATCATTGTTTCCTCGGATGGAGGGCATATGGACCACAGGCCTGTGCACTTGCTTTTTTCTCTGGCCAGAATGTTTGTTCCTAGCTTGCCCTCACTGCCTTCCCTTTTACTTCATTAGTTCCTGAGACCAGCCCATCATATCTTTCTTATTTACTTGAGTGTTATCAGAGTGTACGCTAGGCTACAGGAGGGAGATAGTAAAGTGGCGCCCACAGCGAGGCAAGCGACAGGCACCATCACACACGGCTGTCCTTGTGTGTACAAGAGCAACTGCAGTCGATTCGTTTAGCAAAAGTCCCAAACACAAGCTACAGTTTTGAAGTCTAATCCTCTATTAGCTCTGCAGACTTCTTCATCTTCCATGCCCTCTGCTTTAAGTGGAATGAGAACATACGCTTTCGTGTGTATCTGGCCTGTCTGACTTACCGTAGCCTGGTCTCTCCACGTTGTCCCACAGCAGCTGTTTTAAAGGCTGGATAATACTCCACTGTATCTCCATCCCACAGTCGATGCAATTTTTTTCCCCATCAATGAACGCTGAGGTATCTCAGCTCTTGTGAGTCGTGCCATGGTAAACATGGGAGCACAGGTCTCAGAGGCAGTGATTTCATTTCCTTTGGGGTTTATATCCAGGAAAGAGACAGCTCAGTCATATGGTAGGTCTATTTTTAATTTCCCCAGGATCCTCCCCAGTCTTGGTTCACACAGTGAGCCACACACAGATTCCCCCTTCCTCCACATCCTTCAGCACCTCTCTATTGTCTTTCAAGTGATCACCATTCTTCTATGAGGAGCTTTCTAAAGATTGATTCTATTTAAAATGACGACGACGCCTCTGTTCGCTCAGCTGTGCGCCATTCTTTTTGTGTGTAATCCTTTATTGCCTTGTAGCACACCGTTGTTTGTCGTGTTAACTGTTTGTCTTCAATAGGATGAAAGCCTCAAAGGGAAGAGATTTTGTTAGTCTTGCACACTGCTGAGTCCCCAGGGAAATTGTAACTTGGGTAGGCAGTGCCAAATTTTCCATGGACATTGTCAAATTTACTTTCATCTCAGTAGCATAGAATAGTGTCTTTCTCGACAGCTAGGGGCACATTGTCTCATTTAGCTTTCATTTGCATTTTCTCATTATGAATGAATTTGAACGTCTTTACTGAAGATACTTTTTTAAGATAGGACTCATATTAATGATGGATGGCCTGGAACTCCCTATGTATTTGGCAGTGACTGTGAACTCCTAGTCAAGCATCATTTAAAAAAAATGCTCTTCCTAGCAAATTTGAGGACAGCTATGGCTATACAGAGAAACCTTATCCAAAAAAAAAAAAATTCTCTTTTTGTGGGACATGTCTCCTAAATACCCCTTGCTCTTTTTCTAATTGTTAGTCTTCTTGTGATTTCCGGGACCTCGTTATATAGTTGAGATTGGGCCCTTTCTGTGTGATATTAGGCAGGTTGTCTGTGTATGCTTGTTTGCCAGTTATTACTTGTCTCCTGAGTTGTATGTTTAGCCTATATTAAATGTAGTGGACCAATAGGATATAGATGCTGCCTGTTGTTTATTTTAACTGTTTGTGTGAATTGATTTTTTTTTTTTGAGTTGATATTACTTCCTTTAACAAAGGATGCTAAAGAAGGAACAAAGGGAGTAAGAGGTACCTCAGCTTAACATCTCCTAAGTCACATGGACTTCCCTGTCATAACAAGCAGTTTTTCTGACCCTTTGGTGGTTCTCCTTGGGCAGAGGCTGTGTTTGTCTTAGAAGAATTGTGTAAAGAATTGTGTAAAGAGAGCCTCCATCCAGGGATTCTGTCTGAACTTTCCGTTGCCTTATGGGAAGAATTTGATTTTGTTTTTAGGTTTACTTTAGTTTGTATGTATGAATGTTTTACCTGCATGTGTATTTATACAACACAAGTGTACCTGGTGTGTAGAGAGGTCAGAAGAAGGCGCTGGATTACTAGAGTCACAGAAGGCTGTGGAAATGGACCCCGGTCCTCTGCGAGAGCAGCCAGCATTCTTAGCCACTGAACCACCCTTCCAGCCCCCAGATGGCCCTGTTATCACTTTAATGAACAGCATATTGGGAGGGAGAGTCAGCAGGACTGCCTAATGCAGGGCTTTTTAGCTTAGAACTTTGTTCTGTAACTTCTGCGGGCACACAGGTGTGTCAGACAGGTTGGATTGCTAGTATTGGGATTTCAGGTTGCTTAGGAGATTGATCTGTCCCTAAATTTCCTCCAGAGTAAGAGTACAAGATGATCTTCCAGAGGGTAACATGGTCTTGAGCCACCTTGCCTGTCAACCTCGGAGCATCAGGCAGGGGAGGCAGGGACCAGGGCAGAGAAAGCTAGAACGTACGTGTCCAGAGCTAGAGACAGACAAGGCCAGCACAGGGAAAGACCTGTAAGGGGTGAGAGGCACTCAAGGGTGTCCCACGCAGCTTCCCTGTGGGGCTGTGGGTGAGACAAATGGGGCCCAGGGGGTGACTGCTTCGAAGTAGCCACTAGATGAACTTTCTGTATGAGAGATAGAACAGGAGTACCTAAGGGCTGGAGAGAAACTGGAGGTGAGGAAATGCCGGAGTATAGGAGCCTGTAGATGGAGCCAATCCCAGGATTAGGAGGTCCAAATATGAATGGCGGAAGAGGGTTGGGGTGAAAGGTATGAGGTGTTTGGTCTCGAGACCTTGGTTTCCTCTTTTGGCTGGAGAAAGGGATAATAGAAATAAGCTCATCTCAAAATATGTCAAGAAGGGTTTCTTCCTCTCTGCCTTTTAAAAATACCCAGCAGCCTCCTTTTCATTTGCATATCCTCTAGGCTAGAGGAAGTACTTTAATCAGTACTTCTAATTGTGGAGAAGAGAACATGTCACCAGCCGCCCCCACACGAGCATCTGATCAGGAAGAATGGATTTCTCCCACGCTGGGCCCAGGCTGCTGGCTTCTCCACCACTCTGCTCAGAGTCCAGATTGTAGGGTCGACATCAAGTCTTCTTCCAGTGTTAAAATGAGACTCTCCCTTTTCTGTTTCTTGTTTTCTTCCTGTTTATGTTCACATGCGTGTGTGTGTGTGTGTGTGTGTGTGTGTGTGTGTGTGTAGGTCAGGGCTTGATGCTGGGTATCTCCCTCAGTCTCTATTTTATGTTTTGGGGATAGGGCCTTTCACTGAACTTGGGGCTCACTGGCAAGACGTCTTCTCCACCTTCCCAGCACTGGGATTGGGAGACAGCACAGCCCGCCTTTCACGTGGCCACCACAGCTTCAGGTCCTTGAGCTTGTTCTACACCGCTTTCCTGACTGCACCATCTCCCCGGATCCATTGGTTCCTTTGAAAAGAGTTTGTTTTCTTTGATGAACACGGCCTTGATTCTCTTTCTTGGGAGGAGTTGGAAATGATCCTCACCTTCATTATGCTGAGTGCCACAGGGCCTTGGAACTGTGTACAGGCAGCCACATGAATGACACCCTCGGCTCCATGCCAGAGTCATCTCTGCTTGGCTACTGTGGGGTTCTTTGCTTGACTTACCAATTAATTTTCCATTTGCCGGCTCACCAGCCTTGGTGTTTAATTTTGAATGTTGGGAAGCTTGACTGAGAACTTCTCTGGTGTAGTCTGATTTTTAACCTGAAGAGGCGATTGGGGTTAGTAGCTATAGTAGGCAGTAGTCCATGCATCCGATTCAGTGAGCGTCTCTTTAGCCAGGGATTCTGTCATCCCAGCCTTCCCAGGCCAGTGTGACATGCCCCGAAAGATTGCACAAACGCATGTGATGCCGTGGGTAAGAGGCACCACTAGAGTGCACTGAGACCGACTCCAAAATTCACCCAGCCCCTGTACTTTCATACCTCAGTTTGAGTTAAAACTCCTATAGAAGCGTTGCTAGTGAGCATTGCTGATATGTGCGGCTAGCATCGGGAGGAAAAAGAGAAGCGTCTTGGAGGACAGTGATTTCAGTTTGATCTGGAAAGAAAACAGGGTTTACGTGTAAGATTGGAGTGTGTAGAGAGGGCACCTCTACACAGAGATGTTCACAGAAGCAAAGAGGGGCAAGTGTGCCTACCCTCTCTGGAGGACACCTAGCAGGTTGGCAAAGCAGGTGCCTCACGGGAGATGAAATGCACTGGCAGGATGACGCCAGATGGTATGAGTTAGTGATATCAGCAGGGACAGGCAGGGAAAGATCTGAGGGATAGGCCGCTTGCTCAGAGGGTCCTCGTGTGCCCTGTCTACGGCTGCGTGCTTTAGTCTACAGCACCTGGGGAAAACGCTACTCACCTCTGAGATTCTGAGCTCGGGGCCAGGAACTTGTCCGGTGCCTCCAGTGTTCATTTTCCTCGGAACCACCCTGCCTTCTGCCGTTTCTGCCCTTTGAAAGTAGGGCCAGAGATTGCCTTGAGCTAATCCCAGGATGCTTTGGAATCAGTCGTAGCAGAGTAAAGCACTTTACAAGTGGCAGTTTCCCAGCTTCTTTCCCCAACTAAGGAACAAGCAAAGGCGCATGCTTGAGGCAGAGTGCCATTTGCAGCTGGCACCCTGGGGTCTTAGATCCTGGGTAGTTGTCCACACAGTGGAATGTCTGTGCTTCCAGGGACTAAATAGGAAATTGTAACAGTTGCTTCTTCCTTCCAGGGGAATCGACCCCTATGACCAGCCGAACACGATCTACATTGAGCGGCACGAACCCTTCGGGTTCTCCACGGTGTTCCGCAGTACAGACTTCTTCCAGTCCCGGGAAAACCAGGAAGTGGTCCTGGAGGAAGTGAGGGACTTCCAGCTTCGGGACAAGTACATGTTCGCAACAAAGGTGGTGGTAAGTTGAGGACGCTCTGCAGTTCTCTGCTCCAACAGTTTCTTTGTTGGGCCTGGCATCCAGCTGGGTGAGGTTGTATGATGCCAATAGGATGATGTACTTGGGTAACTTGGCTGAAGGATCCTGATTGTCAGTGAACATGCCCCAGGGGCATGCGAGGTACCAGATGAGAACAGAGAAATCCAGAACAGATAATAATCACTGTGTCAGAAGATCTAGGAATCTGCTTGTGTCCCAGTAACCAAGCATCCCAAATAAGACAGATTTCATTTTTGGTGTATGTGGTTTTATGTATATGTTAGTATGTGTCTGTAGGTGTATGTGGGGGGTGCAAAGATTGACCTCAGGTGGTTTTCCTCCCTCTCTCCACCATAATTTTGAGACAGGCCAAGCCTGTATCTTACCAATTCAGCTATGCTTGGTGGTCAGTGAGCTCCAGGGAACCTTCTGTCTCGCGTTTCCCAAAGCTGCTGTGTCTAATTCCTCACCTCATAATGGGTACTGGGGATTGAATTCAGGTCTTCATGCTTGCTCAGCAAGTGTTTTACCAACTGGGCCATCTCCCTAGTTCTTAAAAGCAGATTTCTTTGTAATCTCAATAAAAAGAATACAGACGGGACCTGCGGCACCTGGGAACTATTTTTCTTTGAATCCCGCTGCCTGGCTGGTTTCTTTTAAACTTAGACTCATCGAGATTTTTGGACACTTTCATTTACGTGGCTAATAGGATGTTTAGTCATTGGCCAATGGGAGTTAATACTCTTTAAGCAGTAATTAAGCTTCCAGATGTCGGTAAGTCACTTAGTGTTCCACCTTGAGGAGGTCCTTCCCCTTGGTTTGAGGTGCAAGAGCCACGTGCTGAAATGGAGCCTTGCTCATTTCAAACCAGAGCTGATTACTTAACAGGACTCTGTGACCCGGTTCAAAGGGACAAAGCAGGCTCTGGCAAGAGCATCTTGGATCCCTGCTCATGAGAACTGTGGCTTTGCTTACTGACTGTGGCAAGCCTCTGGTACCCGGGAGGTTGTCCTGCTTTCTGTCACTGCTAAGTTAGGGACTGAAGCCAGCTAGAGTGTTTGTCTCTGGGTTCTCCTTTATTTCTGCAGTTGGTTGCAGACAGGGCAGAAGCGGGCCAAGCTCCTTAATAGACTCCTAGGGTACTCTCTCGCCAGCGGGGAAAGCAGGGAGGAAGCTTGGACGAAGGGTACAGTTGGTACAGCTATAGACATTCCCCATTATGGACCTTGAAAACATGTGCTTTTTTATTTTATTAAAATTCACATGACATTTATTTACTAATTTTGTGTGTGTGTGTGTGTGTTGGGATGGGGGCATGAGCATATATGTTTGGAGGTCAAAGGACAGCTTGCCGGCCTTAGCTCTGTTCTGGTCCTGGGGTTGGAACTTCAGTCATCGGGCTTGGCCAAAAGCACCTTTCCTCCTGGGTCATCTCACTGACCCACAAAACATTCCATTTTTAAACGTTGCTTTAGGACTGGAGAGATAGCTCAGCAGTTAAGAGCACTGGCTGCTCTTCCAGAGGACCCGGTTCAGATTCCCAGCACCCACATGGCAGCTCACAACTGTCTGTACCTCTAGTTTCAGGAGATCTGATGCCCTCATATGGACATACATGCAAACAAAACAGTGTGCATAAACTAAAGGAATTTTTATAAACTTGATTTCAACTTTCAGTTTATGCGTGTCTGTGTGTGGAAATGTGCACATGAGTGCAGGGGCCTGTGGGGGTCAGTGCTGCTGAGCTGGAGTTATGTAGTGATGAACAGATGCTTGACCTGAGTGCTGGGATCGAGCCTCTGCTCTCCAAACGCACATTCTTAACCTCAGAGCCGTTTTTCTAGCCCCCACAAATGGGTTCTTTTGTTTGTTTCTTTGTTTTTGTTTTGAGACAGGGTTTCTCTGTAACTTTGGAGACTGTCCTGGAAGTAGCTCTTGTAGACCAGGCTGGCTTTGAACTCACAGAGATCTGCCTGCCTCTGCCTCCCGAATGCTGCCAAAAAATGCTTTTTAAAACCATTGAATTGTGGCCATTTTTTTTCTGCTTACATTGACCCCTTGATTATATCTTTCTTGCTTTGCTTGGCTTTTTCTTAGCATACCCATGTACACACATGTACACACATACACATATACACACATGCACACACACATGTTTTCAGAGTAGCTCAAGAGCATGCCCTGCTCCAATTATTGCCTTGGACAATAGTAGGGTAATGGAAATCAGGCCTCTGCATTGATGCTCTGTGACTCAAATGGGATTACCCTGAGTTCTTTTGCAGCTGCCACCTTATCTCTGGCTCCCCAGTGGTTGTGGGCCTTTCCTGTTTGAAGTCTTTGGCTCGTAATTACTGTGTGGCTTTAATTTCATAATTGTCACGCACACTAATGATACCCTGGCTTGCCCTTGTTTTTGCCTGATGGGCCTAAGGTGGATGGCTATTGTTCTTTCTCTTGGTCTGTAATTCCTAGACCTCACGCCCAAGTATGTAAGAGACAATTGTGGGAGCTGTCTGTGGTCCACTCCAGTCTAACAATAGGCACAGCTATGCTCCAAAGCATCTGTGAAGTGTCTGTAACTCCTGGTGTCACGTCTGCTTTGATGGTCACTAATGTGACACCCGGTAGCAGTATGCAGGGGTGTTGAACATATGCGGTCATTGGACCCACACCACTAAAACAACCCAGACAAGTCCATTTCTAAATTTTATAAGGATCTATGATGATTAGTCTTGCCATGTTGATTGCACTCAGAAGTACAGGAGGTTAGTGAAACACACTTCTGGGTGTGTGTGTGTGAGGATATATCCACAGAGGATTAACTGGGGACAAAGATACCTAGAAAGTGGGGGGACCTGGGGGGATTAAAAATGGAAGAAACAAACTTTAGCATCCTCTTCCTCTTTTCTGTCCTCCAATGACGTGACTTTCTCTTCTCTGCCATGATTTCCCTGCCACTGTAGACTGAACCTCTAATACTGTGAGTCCAAATAGTTATTTCTTCCTTTAAGTGATTTATCTCAGTAATCGCTACAGTGAGATAAAGTTTAATACCCTTAGTATTGCTGTATTGAGCTTCTGTCTTCCCAGGATCCTAGTGAGAGGGTGCCTCCTAGTCCAATGGTATCCACACTTTCCCTCCTGTGTGTGGACAGGTCTGTGGGCTCCAAGACCAGTGGAAGCGGCTTGCATCTCTGCTCTAGGGAAGCTGCGCCAGGCCCACACTCTTCTCTTAGGAACATCTGCAGCATCATTGCCCAGGAGCAGATGTTCCTGGTATACATTGCGGGGCTCAAATGTACTCTCCTCTGATCATCAAAGAGAATCATCAAGAGTTTTAAGAAAGCCCTGGAGCCTGGAGAGATGGCTCAGCAGTGAAGAGTGTTTGCTGTTCTTCCATAGGACTTCCGGCCCCAGTAACCATAGAGATGGCTCCTAACTACCTGTAACTCCACCTATTAGGTTATCTGGTGCTTTCTTCTGGCTTCTGTGGACAGGGCACCTACGTGCTTGTGTCAAGCATGCACACATTTTAACACTGAGTTATCCTATTGCTCTTGAATTCATTTATTCTGTGTAGTGTCTCTATACAAAGTTCCATAAGTTAAGTTGTGAATAATCTCTGCCATTCTGAGGAATTATCATTTCACTTTCTTATTTATGTTCCTTCTAGCAAAAAGTATTTTAATGTTGATGAAATCTAATATATCTGCTATTCATTTGTTTTGTTTGCTGCCGGCATTTCCTGTCTCTTTCTTCCCCTGCCCTACTTTTGTGCTACTTGGGATCGAATCGAGGTCTTGGGCATGGCAGACAACGTACCTTACCATTGACCTCACACTTACCTTGTGCCTACAATTGATAACAGTAATTTTAAGAAATTGCTGCTGCCTCTTTTCTGTCAGTTAAGGTCTGCTGTGAACCCCTGAAATGCAGTTTTCTATTGAGTCGGTGTGCTTTTGTGGAGGTGTGTGCTGGTTTGAATGAGAGATGTTCCCCTAGTCTTGGGCATCTGAACTCTTGATCCCCAATTGGTATCATTGTTTAGGTGTTGCGGCCTGCAGAAGGAAGTAAGGCACTGGGTGGTGGTGAGCTTTGAGATTCAAAGCTTCCGCTTCCAGTTCGCACTCTCTGCTTCATGCTTACTGTTGAGGATGTGCACGCTCAGCTTCCTGCCTCAGGAGGCCTCCTGCCTGCTGCCATGCTTCCTTGCTATGGTGAACTCTTCTCCCGCCTTGGTCATGTTATTTGATTACAGCAATGGAAAAGTGACTCATAGGATCCAGGAATGCAGGCGCACAAGCTAAGGATGGAAGCCAGGGCTTTCCACAGGCTATGCAGGTCATCTGCCTGAGTTTTGGCCAGAGTCCCCTGCTTGCTGGTTCACATCTCACAGGCATGTGCTTAGCTAGCTTTCTTATACAACCCAGGGAATGGTGCCACCCATAGTGGGCTGGGCCCTCCTATATCAGTTAACAATCAAGACCATTCCCCTTAGGTATGCTCATGAGCCAGGGAGATTGAGGCAATTCCTTAACCTTGGCTTTCAGGTGACTCTAGACTGTGTGAAGGTGACAGTTAAAGCTCCCCAGGCATTTTGTTGTTGAAAATCACACAGTTACTGTGATACAGTGGCTCCTGATACCTGCCCCTGGGTCTATGTTGTTGTGTTTTCTCGTCACCGTTTGTTACGTAAGTTTCACGTCCTGTTTCCGTAAAGACTCTTCTTCATCATGCTTATAACGAATCGTGTGTGGTTCAGTGTAGCAGGCAGTCAGCGACTGCCCTTCCTAATGGATTCTGGAATGGGGTGTGTTGGGGTAAGACTTCCTGTTCCCTGCCTCGTGAGTTACAGAGTGGCCCCCACCCTCCACTTCTGCCTTCCGCGGAGCCCTCCAGGTTAGCTGGAGGTGAGCCAGGCTCTGTTTTATTCTTGCTAGCGTGTACACACAACTCTTATGTGCTTGGCCTTAAAGATTCCTAGAAATCTTTTCAGAGCTTTTCAAACAATACCTCTTAGAGCAATTTTCTTTCTGAGTTTTTCTTTCTAAGCTTTGGTTAGCCCTGGCTGTGGGATGCTGCCTCTGGCAGTCTTGATGTTAAACTGCCAATTGTCAGATGCTCTCCCCCAGACACACTCTGACAGGCTATTGGACTCTGTGTGTGTGTGTGTGTGTGTGTGTGTGTGTGTGTGTGTGGTTAAGTGTTAGGAAGATGAACCACCAGGCAGATAAAGTGCTGACAATTTTATAACTTTTTTTTGTGTGTGGGGGTGACCTGTTTTGTCCTGTCCAGTAGCCCCTCAGCTATTATGCTTATGAGGCTGTGTGTTTCCAAGGCTACTTCAGAGTTAGAAAGAGGGGTTAGAGTAGGGCCAGTGAAAATGCAGCAAAGTCCACCATGTTTGCCAAGATCCAGCTGTTCTTCTTCAATAAATGCCACTTGGAGGTTTGCCAAACTTTATGTAGTTCTCAGAAACCTGGGAAAGTTGGTTTTTGAGAGTGCTTGTGGGTTTTCTTTTCTTTTATGGGGGGGGGTAGTTTCAGAGCTCCTAACCTTGTCATTCTGGAAATGTTTTCAATTAATATTAACTTTGTAAACTTTATTGTGGTCCTTTTCTGATCTACACAAAAGAGCGGTTCATAGAGATAGGACCTCATCGTTCTCATTCCTCTCAGCATCCCTTCCGTATGCCAGCCTCACTGGCTATCTATCTCCCCTAGGGTAGCTTTTTGCTGCTTAAAACTTGTGTATTTTTATTAATTCTTTTATAATTTATACATATCTACAGTGTATTTTGATCATAGTCTCCCTCCACTCCTGCCCCAGCTCCTTCTGGTTCCATCCCCCCTCCTCCACACTCATATCCTTTGTTTGTTTATTTGTTTGTTTTGTTTTAATTTGTAATCCACCGAGTCCCATGGGTGCTGCCCATGTACTCCTCACGGGTGTGTGACCACACTCGTGGAGAAAACCAACTCTCTCTCCCCGAAGCCGTCCACGTCGACAGCTGCTCCACTGGAGATGGAGGCTGTGGGGCCTCCACCCCAGTGCTAGACTGTCACCTGGCTCCATGTTGTACAGGCCTTGTGCAGGCAGTCACAGCTATGCGACTTCATTGTCTCTGGTCCTGCCATGTCTAGAAGATGTTGTTTTGCCCCTAGACCGCTGGGCCTTAGAATCTTTCTGCCCCTTTTCTGTAATGTTTCTTGGACCTCGGTAGGATGGGTATGATATAGATGCCCCATTTATGACTGACACTTGTTCTCTGCACTTGGACCAGTTGGGAGTTTCTGCACTGACCACCATCAGCTCCACAGAGAAGCTTGTCTGGTGCAAGTCTGAGAGCTGCACTCATCTATGGGTGTCGAATAACTTTTTGGAGGACAGTTTGATACTGTGTCCACTTAGCCAAATAATAGTCGGATTGCCCCTGTGCCTATGAGCGTCCCAGCTGTGGGGTCTTGGTCAAGTTCACAGTACCAGGCAAGTAATTCCTCTGTGGTACAGTTCTCTTAAATCCAGAAAGCTGTTGGCTGTCCCCATAGCATCCATTCCCCCATTTCACCTGTAGGCATTTCTTGCCATGTTGGTCCCTTTGTAGCTCACAGAGTTCATGGCTGGGTGAGCCTGTTGGTGACTTTTTCTCTTTAGCAGCCTGGATAGTTCCTTCTAGTACTGTGAAAGCCAGCCAGCTAGTCGCAGCTTATCTGTTTTATTTACGGTTGCTTGTTTTTCTTCGACGAGGTATCTCTCTGTCACCCAGGTTGGTCTCTAACTCCTAGGCTCTGGTGATTCTCTTGCTTCAGCCTTCCTAGCAGCTGGGATGTTGTACTAATCAGATTAATGTTTTCACTGGGACCAAGTACAGGAAGGAAGGAAACAATTTAAAAGGGAAAGGTTTGTTTTGACTCTGGGGGGGGGCGGGGGGGGTTCAGAGCTTTCAGTACCTAACAGTGAGGAGGGCGGGGCCTGGCATGGCAGCTCACTTCATGGTGCCCCGAAGCTGAGAGAAGCCACTACCTGCCTTCTTCCTTTCTCTTTTTATTCCACTAGGTCCCTAGCCAGCCTGTGGACAGTGCCTCCCTGTGTTTAGAGCCAGTCATTTCCCCTTTATTAGTCCTTTCTGGAAATACTCCACAGACACACCCAGGAGCATGCTTTCCTAATCCCTAGGTGTTTTTTTTTTTTCTTTTTGTTTTTGAGTTTTCAAGACAGGGTCTCTCTGAGTAGCCCTGGTTGTCCGGTAACTCTCTTTGTAGACCAGGCTGGCCTTACACTCAACAGAGACCTACTTGCCTCTGCCTCCCAAGTGCCGTAATTAAAGGTGGGCACCACCATCTCTGATCCTGGGTGTTTCTTCATGCAATCAAATTGACAAGATTAATCATTCATAGCAGGAGACGCTTGGGCCTCTGTGTTGGGTTCCTATGTTTTATGACTGATGCTCCCTGGAAGAGCCACAGTGAGGGTTCGCTGAAGTTTTGTCCTTGCCCCTGAGGCGAATGCAGCATTGACTGCTGCAGCCGACACTAGGGTGCCCCTTAGCTTTTGTCCTCATGCCACCACGCTCCCTGGGGGGCTCTTGCTGTCTACCAGTCGTCTCTAGCTAAACTGTTGTGAGATTTAGAGTTGACAAGCTCACTGCAGCATCCTTTGGCCCTTGTGGCTGAGAATATGCCATTTCTTAGTTCCTCCTTGATTATTTTTTTTTTTTTTGCTTTGACATCATCTCAAATATAAGCTGAAATCCACATCACTTGACCATCAGAACTTTAAAAAACATCACTCTCTATAAAGCATCAAATTCTATACCACTCACCCAGGTTAATGCATTTAAACAAGTCCTAGCTGATGTATGTGTTGATAGGTCTAGTAACGGATACAGCTTTTCAGGACATCAATTCAGAATGAAAATTTTGCAAGCTGAGTATGTTGACTCATGCCTGTAACCCCAGCACTTAGGAGATACTAGCAGGAGGGTCAGGGGTTCAAGGCTGTCTATCCTCAACTATATAGTGTGTTCAAGGCCAGCCTGGGCTACATGAGATCTTGTCTTAGGAAAAAAAATCTGGTTTTTTTTTTCAATTTATTCATCTAAGCTGGGCGATGGTGGCGCACACCTTTAATTCCAGTACTTGGGAGGCGGAGACAGGTGGATCTCTGTGAGTTAGAGTGAGTTCTAGGACAGGTTCCAAATCTACAGAGAAACCCTGTTTTGAAAAACCAAACAAAACAACAAAAACAAACAAACAAAACAAAAATAAAAAACTTATCCATCTCTTTAGAACATGCCCTTCAAATGGTGTGCAATTGCAGAAGAGGTAGCATGTACGCGTGTGTTGTATTGGAGAGTGCCTCTGGAAATCATCTCGGTGCCTATCATAAACTGAGAAACGGAAAGCCGGCTGAGGTACATGACTTAGGAAGAAAGGCTGAGCTGTGGGTTGGCAAGATTTACAAGCTGTTTTGATGAAGAAGTTGCTCAGTAGTTTCTCTCTTGTAACCCAGTTTGTGTGCAAAACACTGGATTGCACACATCAGTTTGGAATTGTATTGGGCCACTGATAACAGACTAGCTATCCAAGTGACAACCAAGATGGGCATTTTGTCCCTTTCCCATGCTGCCTTAAGTAGATAAGCAAGCTAAGGCTAGGGTTATGATCCTGTCTTTCCATTCCACCAACTTAGGGAGTTATTCTGATTCTTAACATGCCCTCACTAGCCTTTGAGTCTTTACCCAGTTAGGAAGACTCGGGGAAACCAGAATGGCCAGAATGGTAGAGGTACCTGCCGATTTGGTGCTTTAAGTAGTTTCCCCTAAAGCCAGCATAATATCCTCTTTGCATCTCATTAAACAGAGCTCTACTCTGTGTGTATAGCTGATGAGGAGAACGTAAAGACTAGAGAGCTTCACTCTGGGTGGTAGTCAGGGCCCTGTTGTTCAGGAGGGAAGAAGGGAGGCTAGTTGGGGGATGGCAGTCTTGTCGTCACTATATCATGATGCTTGTGTGTGATAGTGCAAGTGCATAGAGCTGTCTGCTTGTGTCCTTGCCGTGGACTCTGCAAGGGTGCATGGGAAGAGGGAAGGACAGTGAGATCAGAACTCTAACTCTCCATTTTAATCTTATACTGATTTGTACTGTTAAATCTTTCCATGGGGCTTACTAATAGCAGTTAAAAAAAAAAAGACAAACTCACAAAACCCTATGGCTTATTAGGAAGAGCCTCCGAGCCTGACAATGCCCTGCACAGTCAGTAGTGTGTCATAATTTAATTGGCAATATTTTTCTTGATGGCCATAAAGCAATGCAGTGATACTCTCAGAATACTTTTGGGTGAACTAGAACGATCTCAGTTTAGGAATAATTCTCTCAGAAGCAGGAAAAGGGTGCCTTTGAGACTTTGAAAAAAAATTGATATAGTGGTCTATGATTTTGTATTTATGGGGTGAGAGTGACGTGTGTGTGTGTGTGTGTGTGTGTGTGTATCTGTATAGATTGTATATGTATATATTCCCCCAGACTCCTAAGTCATTTTGCAAATAATTATTGAAAATGTTTTCCAGTTTCTTTTTCTTTATTTTTAAATAAAATAAAGCCCTTAAGCTCTCAAATTTTCTTTCTACTTTCATGACTACACACAGGTGCATGCACACATGTGCACAAGTGCAATATACACACACATGTGTGTGCAAACACACAGACACACACAGACACACACACATACGTACTTAATTCCAGACTATACATAGGAGAGAAAACGTGGTATTTGTCTTTCTGAGTCAAGCATATCTCCACATTCTCCTACAAATATCATGACCTCATTGTTCTATCCAGGCTGGTTCTATTTCTTAGCTATTGTGGTTTAAATTTG
The DNA here is from genome assembly GCF_982192425.1 of Myodes glareolus. NCBI lineage: Eukaryota > Metazoa > Chordata > Mammalia > Rodentia > Cricetidae > Myodes > Myodes glareolus. Next base: position 70,770,382 of record NC_142029.1, on the reverse strand, counting down.
ATTGTGCAAGAATTGCTGTGGTATGCTGACTTAGAGTCCTTTGGATATATACTCGGGAGTGGCTTAGCTGAGCCAGAGCCGGTTTTCTGTTTAGGTCTTGAGGAACCTCCACACCGACTTCTATGGGTGGCTGTCCTACACATTTCTATACTCAGGTGGGCTCTTTCTCCACATGTTTGTCAGCCCTCATTGTTGCTGATTTTCTTCATGACAGCCATCTTGGCTGGTGTTAAATAAAATCTCAAAAATGTTTTAATTTTCATTTCCCTGATGACTAAGGACACGAAACACTTTTTGATATATTTATTGGCCTCAGTATTTCTTCTGTTGAAAGTTTCAGCTAATGTTGGGCCTTTGGCATTGCTGGGAAATATCTTCTTTCAGGGAACAGAGTTTGAAACAGTTGAAAATATAGAACATGCAATATATATATTTCATGGTGCATGTATTTGTTGGTAGTCATGAAGATCTTTGTATGCATAGGAACCTTAGCATTTTTATGGCCCCAGCAATGGCTTAAAATCTCTGCAATGCAACATGGGACATCCAGTATTATATTGAGTGGTTTATTCTATCTGAGAATATATATTCTATCAAAAGATCCTACTCAATGGGAACTATTCAGAGATTGGCTCATGGAACCTCCAAGGACTCTGCCAAGTCTTGCAAACTGAAGCCTTGCGGCTGGATAGCTTTATGAGCTTTGTATGATGTGTGGCTGGTCTAACCTGTGCTGCCTGAAAGCTGTAGCCTCTGCTCTGCCTATAGTCCACAGCTTTCTCCCTTTCTCCTGCTCTCCTTTGTGCCCTGGTGGCCTCCACTACCCTCCCATGTTCAAGTTCTCCTGTCCTTCCTCATCTGATACCCCCAGAGTGTCTGTGGGAGCTGTAGACTGGGTGTCCTGTACTAAACAGCTCAGCTCAGGGCTGACGGTCACAGATTGCGTTGTTTTCAGTGGAACCCGAGGGGTCCGGCTTGGTTTCTTTCCTGGGTTTTGAGGGACTGTCATCGGGCACAGCTAATTTTTCTCTCCTCTTCCTTGGCAGCATCTTCCGGGCAGCCAGCAGCAGTCATCTGTCCAGCTCTGGGTCTCCTTTGGCCGGAAGCCCATGAGAGCAGCCCAGTTTGTCACAAAGCATCCTATTAATGTGAGTGAAGTCTCCTGGAAGCGGGGAGGGACAGGACGCTTGTCTCCAAGCATCATGGGACTGTCCTGCTGGCTGAGCGTTTTACATTCTCCCTGTGGGCACCCTCCAGAGAGGCCCCTGAAGAGACCTGTTATGCTCTGGGCCTGTTGGTCTGCTCTTGTGCACTCCACTGTCTGAAGTGGAGCTGAATGGGAGTCCTCTTCTTCCTGCTTTAAGTGGAGTAGGCTTGGCAGAGGGATTGGTGCCGGTCAGTGGCCTCATACGCCAGTCCGAAAGCCGTGGGAAACATGCCTGGCCCTCACTGATTAAACAAATGCTATATTCCTTGCAAATGGCTAAGGTTCCAAAAGGGGATACATTCAGGTTCTACTTTGTAGAACCAGACCGGTTAGAAAGACTGAGGACGGAGCAGAGAAAGTGTACATGTGTACAGATGACTCCAATGTCAGTGCACACGGAAAGCCAGGAAAGAGCAGTCCGGGTCCGCAGGGTGGTGCCTGCAGTGAGGAGGTCTCCTTGGAAGATGTTGACGTTAGCAGTTGGTTGATAGCTCAGTGGGGTGGGTAACAGGAGTGATACTCAGTTCTTTTTAGTTTCTAAGGGTGCTCTCAGTCTCCTTGGGGGGGGGGGAGAGGAAATGAAACGTGTGTCTGTCTGTATTATGCCTTGTGCTAATAAAAGGGCTGCTGGAGAAAATGGGGAAGCATCATTACCAAAAAGAGGTTTCTAGGTCATTTATGGAGGTCAGAGGCCCATTCTTTCCTCGTATTTTTACCAGCAAGCTCCATGTGCACATCAGCCAGGGACACTTGGAAGAGAGAAAGCCGTTTCAGCTTCTTTGTTCAGGTCGGGCCCTGGCTGCTGCCTTCATATCCACTTTCGTCACTGGGACACTTGGAGCCGTTGCTCGCATGTGTGTATAAAAAGCCCACAGAGATAACTGTGCTTTTAACAATTTGTTTCCTGACTTTGGATTTCCAAGGAATATTACATCGCCGACGCCTCAGAGGACCAGGTGTTCGTGTGCGTGAGCCATAGCAACAACAGCACCAACCTGTACATCTCAGAGGCAGAGGGGCTGAAGTTCTCCTTGTCCCTGGAGAACGTGCTGTATTACAGCCCAGGAGGGGTCGGCAGTGACACTCTGGTGAGGTAAGGAGTCCGTGGGCTCCTCCCTGTCTTCCTGGGTCAGCAAAGGCCACTAGGCTGTCCTTATGTCAGTGGTTGGCAATGTTAGTGGCACACATGGCTTTGCTTGGGGTGCTCTCCTAGTGTGCCTGCCCTCATGTCATCCCTGGACCAAGTGTCCTCAGACTGCAGTTGAATTGGTCCGGGGTATGGTTCAAGTTGTCCCAGGGGATCTTTGTGTGCAGCCAAGGCTGAGTGCTGCTGTTCTAGGTGACATTTGGGACCTCAGACACTCTGTTAACCACTCCCTTGGGTTTTGCGGTCTCTGAGCCAATAGGGAAGAACAGTTGGAAGATACCATCACTTCAGGGAACACAGGGGCCCTGCTTCCAAGTGATTGATTGACAGCCTCTTTTAGAGGTAATTATTAGCAACAGCCCCAGTGTCATTTCCTCTTTAACTGGCAGTTACAAGTGTGGAGATGTTTTGTTCCCTATACCAAGAACTGGTGCTTTTTGAGTGGGGCCTTCATTGAGGCTCACAGGAGCAGTTGAGGCCTCTGGGTATGTGGTATACATGGAATCGTGCAATGGCATGTAACCTTCTGTGTCTGGCTTCTAACATGTGTTCAAGGTTTATTCCCATGGGCTATCTGTTAGCGCCTCATTTCTTTTAGTGGGTGAAAGTAGAGTTTACTTGTTTTAATAATTAAAATTCACGCACCATTGTCCCTCAGGCCTTTCGGGGACTCTGGTGCATCCCCTCCTCCCCCGTCCCCCGCTTTGGAGACCCCACAGCTATGGTTGCAGAGTGAACAGCACACAGCTGGCTAATGGCTTTTCCCTCTTTCTCATTTGTCAGATACTAGTTTAATTTCTTACAGGAGAGTGGGAGCCCTACCTGGAGAAGGCTACCAAAGAAGCAGGGACCACAGTTATGTCACCATGGGGTTTTTGCACACATATAGACTGCCTTTTCTGTGTGACAGTTTCCTCCTGTGGTGTCTGGGTGTCTCGTCGAGTTGAGCTGTTGAAAATAGAGTCATGTCAAGAGTGGCAGGCCAGCATCCTGTTCAGCTTTCTTCCTCTCACATTTTCTCTCAGGGTGGCAGGGCTGCAGATGCGCTCAGTTCTGTGACCTGTTGTCATCTGTGGCTCAGGCTCAGCCAGATGAAATGGGAGGAGGGCGAGTGATCAGATGATGTGGGCAGGCTGGGTTAGAATAAACTTCTCTGAACTGAGTGGGACAGAACGGTACTGAGGGACTGGCTCTCATTTCCTTAAAGAAACCGTGTGAGAACTCTTAATAGGCGATCGCTCTGGCACCTGTGGGTCATGCTTGGAGGAACCTCATGGAACGTCATGGCTAGTTGTAGGACTACTTACTGTAGGAACTAATGTGCTAACCACATGGCAGTCCTGTTAGGGCAAACTTAAGAAGGAGCGCTTGGCTTAGTCGGTAGCGATGGCTGCCAGGATGTAGATTTGGCATGGGGTATGGCTGAAGGGCGATGCTGGTGAACTACCTGGCAAGTTTCATCACAGGATACCCAGTAAAGGAGAGGAGAGGTGCTTTCAAGTGGGCTGGTGAGGGTAAGGTGGAAGAAAATGGACTCCTGGAAGAGAATGCTGAAGGGAAGTTTATTGTTCTTGTGCAAGAGGGAAATGGGGCATGGGTTGGCTATGAGCAGAGGAATTGTGAGGTAAAAGCTGACAGGAATTAACTAAACTAAAACTCCAGGAAGATGGGTGGGGCAAAGAACCCAGGCTTATCTGAGAGAAACCGAGGCCTCCCAGTTGGGCATAGCAAGTAGTAAGCCTCAGGATGGCAGCAGATCTCAGAGGCAAGAGATTGGAAGTGCGCAGCCTAGATGGCCAGAGCCCATTAGCCCATTCCCTAATAGGGACCGAAGGAATCCCAGCACAGAGGGTTCCGTCTACACCCGTGTGTCTTGGGTACCTTTGCTCACTGTGCCAACCAAGAGCAGCTTCATTAATACCTACTGACTTATCTTTGCCTTTCCTGCAGCCGTTGTCACTGTCTGAGGTGGCCCACCTGTCACCCAGCTCAGGGACATAGGATGGGGAAGCACAAGTCAGTCTTCTGCTTTATTCTGCAGCCCACACCTAATAACCCCTGACATAAGGGCCACACTTCAAGTTTTAAAAGTCACTCATGAACCACAGTGACCATTCCTCTCAGATGCTACATTTTGAATGGGTGTGTCATGTTAGTGAAAAATTCCCTTTGGGTGAGTGGGCCTTTATCACGGGAGCTAAAATTGGGAGACCCTTATTCTCTTGTTAACAAGTGCAGCCCCGGGCTTATTCGGACCATCCCGGCTGTCTGTGCTCACGCACTGTGAAGCTGCCATAGATGCCGCTAGAACTCCTGACAGGCAACCCTGTGGTGCTTCATACTCGTCTTTCTATAGACCAGATTAGACTGTGAGCCTCAGCGTTGTGACTCGTGCTTGCATGTCTGGTTCAGGGCTTCCCACTTGTCCAGGCTTCTGGAAGGGTTTGGATCAATATTCACAGTGAAGAAATGGATGTGGCTCTGTCAGCTTCTTTATGACATTTTCTACATTCTCAGTGTCCTTTTAGGAGTCATTGGTTGGTGAGCATCCTGGCCTTTAAAAACAATTTTTAAATTGATTTATTTATTTTTCAAGAGCAGGTTATTTAACTGTAAAGAAATGAGGTATGGTGCATATTACATGGATGAACCTTGCAAACAAGTAAGTGAAAGTAGCAAGATATAAAGGGTCCTGTATGATTCAATTTATATGGAATAGCCAGACCAGGCAATCCTTAGAGGCAGATCCGTAGAGACAGAAAGCAAATCTGTGGTTGCCAAGGCCTGGGAACCGAAGGGAAAACAGACAATGCCTGCCAATAATGAAAATGTTCTGGAACTCACGTTGCACAACACTGTGAACATGCTCGATGCCGTGGTATTGTGTGCTTTAAGATGCTTCAATATTATGCTACACATAATGCCAAACGGCAGGCAAATACTAGTCCCGGGTGATGGCTGCTGCTTTTTCTCTGACTGCAGGTATTTTGCAAATGAGCCATTTGCTGACTTTCACCGTGTGGAAGGTTTACAAGGAGTCTACATCGCCACTCTGATTAATGGTTCTATGAATGAAGAGAACATGAGGTCGGTCATCACCTTTGACAAAGGGGGAACCTGGGAATTTCTTCAAGCCCCGGCTTTTACAGGATATGGAGAGAAAATCAATTGTGAGGTACAATTGCTTTAATCGTGTTTGGCTGTTTTGATACAAAGCAGAAAGCTGTGGTCTAGAGTAGTTTTCTATATTCAATATTTACAGGAAGCATGCAGGATGATGGAGCACCCTGTTAATTCCACATGGAATAAATTTTCTTGTGCACATCTGTTCAGGTCCCCGGGTCCATACCAAGGCATGGTGGGGACTGTGATAAACTCAGAGGGGCACCATGGGATATTGGAGAGTTTTCTCTATGGTATTTTGGAGAATACATCCAGGGCCTTACACAGGCTAAGCAGGTGTTTCACCACTGAGCTACACCTTTAGCCCAGTATCTCAAGTTCCACTGTGTTAAGAGATGAACTCTTGCTATGTAGCCCAGGCTGGCCCGGGATTTATTACGTGGCCCTCATTGGTCTTGAACTTGCGGTCTTCCTCCATAGCCTCCTTCAGTACTCAGAGGGCTGGGATTGTGCCCTCCACTGCCACACCCAGCTTCATTTCCAAGTTTTGCAGGAAGGGCATGTTATACAACATCTGTTAGACATTACGTTAATTGCTTGGCTAATGAGCTTGAGTTAGTTCACAGCTTCTACGTGAGGGCATAGCGTCTTTCTTTTGAGGACATCACATCTCTGGGAAGTTGGAGTTTTGTGAACAAGTTTGATGAAAAACCCAGCGGGGAAATCAGGGCGGGACAGAAGTCGGGAGTGACAGTGTCGCGTAGGGTTCCAAAATCAGAAGTTGTGTCGTGCCAAGCAGGCGCATTTATTCCCTTAGCAGGACTTGGGATTGTTTAATCATGAAATGGACGTGTTTTCTTCCAGCTTGTGTATGCAACTGTTTCAAACAGATGCTCTGTTGATAAGTACACAGCAAGCGTGTGTGTGGGCGTGCACACACACATACACACACAGTTTCATTAATTCTAAGAGACACATGATGGTATTATATTTCTTCTGTTTTGGAACTACTATAAAAAATGACAATACCAATTTCGTTTGAAACCTACAGTATTTAAGAAGGAGTATAGTGTTCCCTGCCCTACATGCCGATGTGAAAAGCTAAGCGTTTTAAACCATTTCTTGGTCCCATTAAGTGTTCCCATGAGTTGATTCTTGTGTTCCCTGGTCTCCTGTGATACCCCCACACTTGTATTTCTTTTTTCACCTGAGGGATTCAGCAGACAGAAAAACTAGAAAAAGAAATTAGTGTTGATTTTTTTCATGCATCCATGTTTAGTTAGTTATCCAATCTTTTGGATTTTTGAATTGTTGTTCATGGTAAGCTATGGTGTCTCTCTGTGTTTCTTAACTGTATTCCTACTTTTGGGGAAATTCTCTGGAAACTCTTGACTTAGAAGGTACTTACCAATTTTTCTTCTTTTTTGGTCACAAATCTTGATATGTGACATGAAATCTAACTCTGGAAAGAGGAGGGCTATAAACAGACATGGGAAAACACCTAAACAGTTCTCTTCCTTGGTTTTTAGGACCTTAGAAGCTTGGGCTGTCTCGGTTGGCCTTTGTCTAGTCAGTTTTGAATATGCCATGGGGGCATGAGCTTGGTTAAACGGGGTCTTCTTATTTCTCAGACTTGGGACTGTAGGGTTCTCAATCAGCTCTTAGTTTCTGATTCTTAGTTTAGGTGGTGCTTAGATCCCACTGTCGTTGCTGTGACCAGAAGCTAATAAACAACTTAAGGAAGAAAGGGGTCAAGAGTTTGAGGCTACCACCTGTCATGGCGGGAAAGGCTCAATGCTGGTGCCTAGCTTGTTTTTGCCTTTATTATCCCTTTCTATTCAGGCAGGGACCTCAGAGCATGGGATGGTGCCGCCTCAGCCAGGGTGGGTTTTCCCTCTGCATCTTAACCTCTCTGGAAACACCCTCCCAGACACACCCAGAGGGGTATCTTCTAGGCGAATTTGGGTCCAATCAAATTGACAGTGAGCATTAACTATCATAGGTGGTATATTACCTTTCGGTCACCATTACAAAGTGATCAAGAATATCGGTTTGTGAGGCAGAAAAGACTGAGTTTTGGCCTAAGATTTCAGGGGAATCAGGAGTTTTTGTCTGAACTTGTTTGGCTCTGTTGTTTTGGGTCAGTGTCAAGGCTGAGCCTTACAAAGGGACTGTGTGGTGGGAGAAGTTTGCTTGACATGGCAGACAGGGAAGGACAAAATAAACCCAAAGAGGTAGGGGTCAATGTCCCATGTCCCCTTCAAAGGCACATTTAATGACATAACTTCTTACACTAGGCGCCACCTCCTAAAGATTCTGCCACTTCCCAGAAGTACCAAAATCTTGTGACCAAATCCTTAGAACAGGACCCTTGGGGCATATTTCAGTCCAAGTCACTATAGGTAGAAAGAATAATATACAGTGCTGCATATGATTAAAACACGGACAGGGATCCAGAAGCACTTCCCAGGATGGACCTCCTTGTAGGTGAGGTAGCACAGGAGTGAAGAGAGGAAGTGGGCAAGCAAAAATTCTTCCAGCCACCCTGATTTCCCCCTGTTTTTAATTGGCTAAACTGGGAAGCTGGCAAGATCGGTTTGCTAGAAGGATCTTTTTGGTGTGTGATAAAAAGAAGTAAATTGAACATCTTTGTCACTATTTTACCTGAGCTGTGAACACAGACGGAGTTCTCCTGTTTTGATCACTGATATGTTGGAAATATTTGGACATCATTTTTCTGGCTAGGTGCATGAGGCAGAAGCGTCGTGGTGGTTTGTAGAACCGTCAACACCTGCACGTGGTGGGGAAGCCAGCTCCCATGACACTAAAGGCTGCATCTTTTGCAAATGTGGGGGATGCCTTTAGGGCTTCCACATGACCCCTAGGGCATTTGTATCTCACCTGTTACACATCTGGCCTTGTACCAATGAGGCTTTGAGGCTTCTGATTCTTTTTCTTCTAACAAAACTTCTTGAATCACTTTTGAGACCCATCTGCCCTGACTCAGAAAGTCAGCCCATCATTTCACTTCTCTTTGTTTCTGAGTCCCTGGGAAGGGTCTCTGGGTGGCACCAGCCCTGAAGTACCTTTCTTCTTTATTTGAGTTGACATTGGTTTGTAATTGTTATTCCTGGGAGTCTCAGGACTTCAAGTTATTTTTCTCTTTTCTTCAGTGGTAGACATTTATTTTGGTTCAGAAGATGCACTCTGTCTAGGGAGATTTGGAGACCACTGGGTTGTAAATGTTTTCTTCTGTGCCACCTTCTGCTGGGTCTTGCTATGGGGTCCTCGGATAGACTCCTGGGTTTGAGGGAGTCCTAGGCATTTGCTCCGTGCTGATCCCCTCTGGAAATTTCCTTCTAAAGCTTTCCCAGGGCTGTTCCCTCCACCTGGCCCAGCGTCTCAGTCAGCTGCTCAACCTCCAACTCCGGAGGATGCCTATCCTGTCCAAGGAGTCAGCCCCCGGCCTCATCATTGCCACCGGTAAGTGTGCACTGCCTGCTGTCACGGGAGCTTTGGTGAGCTGCGTATGTGCGGCCAGAGTTATAGTGGTCATCCACACCTCCAGCAGTGACTACGCCTCACAACTTGAAGACGTTATCTTAGTGACTAGCTACTACTCAGGATGTCCGGCGGGGCCAGATGTATTTCTGGCATGTTCTTGAACGAATAGTCATTCTTCCCTTTTGTGTTTCAGGCTCAGTGGGGAAGAACTTGGCCAGCAAGACCAATGTGTACATCTCTAGCAGTGCTGGAGCCAGGTGGAGAGAGGTCAGTTTCTGGTCCCAGGGCTCTTCCACGCATGAGCACATGGACTGCGCACCAACGTTGCAGAATCCCAGGGCCCCACAGAAGTGCTAGCCACACTCCCGTGTATTCACACCCTATAATGAGCTCATGATTTTCGCCAAAATATCACTTGAAATAAAAAACAGACTTTTCCAATTTTTATTAGAAACAACTGTGACCAAGTTTTCCAGGATCATGCAGTCCATGGAGGGGAAGTACAGTATCTGCTTTGGTGACTACTTCAGCCCTGGGCTGTAACAGTGTCTGGCAGTGAGAAAATGCCAGTAATCTTTGGTGAATGTATCAGGAATTACAATGTAGTTGTGGTGGGCCTGACACCACTGATCTCTGAGTCATGCTGGCTGGGTACCTTGTCTTCCCCACGCTGTGTGAGGAATTCATTTTTCTGTCTTAACACTAACTAACTCATTTGAGTCTTGAGCACTGGCCTTGTCCATTCTCGGGGGTCAGCTAGTTCTCCAGCACAAGTCACTACTTAAGCTGTGGCCTCGGACGTTAGAGAGTTCCCAAATTTGGACAAAAGTCTTTTGGCCTCCTGTAATTTAGAGAGCCAAAGGAAGTCCATGTGGTATCATTCTGTAGGGACTGGGTCCATGCTGACCCTGGGATGGTTCCTGACATCCTCAGCAGATCACTGCACAGGAATTTGTGAAGCATCAGGTCAGAGTCGTACGGCTGTCTTGAAGAGTCAGCAAGCGATAATGTTACAGTTTGGCTCTGGGTACTTTGTAAACATTGCTCTGTGTCTTCCCTCATTTGTGGCCCAGGCTTATCATCATCATTCCACATGAGAGATGGAGGACACAGATATTCTCTGGTGTGTGTGTGTGTGTGTGTGTGTGTGTGGTGTGTGTGTGTGTGGTGTGTGTGTGTGAGGGAGGGAGGGAGGAAGAGAGAGAGAGAGAGAGAGAGAGAGAGAGAGAGAGAAAGTCCGTATGTACATGTGTGTGTATGCATATGAGAGAGAGAGAGAGAGAGAGAGAGAGAGAGAGAAAGTCCGTATGTACATGTGTATGTATGCATCCGAGAGAGAGAGAGAGAGAAAGAGAGAGAGAGAGAGAGAAACTGCATGTGCATGTACATGTATGCATTTTCCAGAATGGTGGAAAATACAAGATAAAGGAAGTGATCAGGACATAGTGGTCAAAGAAGAGTTCAAGATTTGGGGAATTTTCAGGTCGTCCTTGTCCTCTCCCATGAGAAAGATGGAACAGCTGCTTCCCTGGGCCACAGATCTGTTGCTTCCTTTGGAGTGGGATGTCCTCTCATCAGCAGAGAGGCCTGCGGGCTTTTAGTACCTTCTGGTGCTGGTGACAACAGGGACGGGAACATCTGCAAGTGATTTCCTCTGGGTAGAGAGCCTCGTCTTGCTCCTCCTCCAGGGGAGCAGCGTTGCCTGGCTGTTGCCAGGGCAGCTGTGTGAGACTCTCTCCAGGCATACGTAATACCTGTCAGGAAGTAGTCAGCACCCAAGAGACCTTGTTTTGGGAACTAGCGGAGAAGGAACTGGGGGCAGGAGGCGGAGACTACCCGTGAGGGACCATCAGTCCCTGGGGTGGCCTTCACCACAGAGGACCCATGTGGGATGGGCACCAGTCATCTCCTGCACTGGGGGATGCACGATACAGGTGACAGATGGCTGCAGGGGACACAAGTGACCCTGATTCTGCTTGCCCTCCAACTAGCTAGTCATGCAAATTCTCTGATCCCCACAATTCTTTCTTCCTCTTTCTTCTATAACAAGTTTATTGAGAACTGTAAACTACAGCAAATCTGTTAAAGTGTTCATTTTGAAAAGCTCCATCCTTCATCTTCACAAACTCAAATATCAAACATCCCCCCAAGTATTTTTAGATTCCTTTATAAAGCATGTTCCTCTCTCCACCCTCATCACCACCTCGACATAGTGTTACATGTCTAGAATTCTATGTAAGTGCTGTTCTATAGTGATACAAGGTTTATTCTATTTTCCTGGGTGCTGTCACTCATGAGAATTTGAAGTTTGTCTACTAGTCTTCATTGCTTGTGGCCTTTTCCTGTTTATGGTTGAGTTTTTGTCTCCACTATAAGAATAACAGTGGTTTTTGTTCATCCAATCAAATCTTAATTGTTCTACCTATTTGTCAATCCTTGGAATGGTCGAACTGTTTTAATTTCTGACATTATTTTCTCATAGTGTGTGTGTGTGTTCTGTAGTTTTAAACTGTGTTTGCACATGTGATTCATTTAGAGTAAATTTCTAAATATGTCATAAGAGGAAGGTTGCCACCCAATTTCTTCATATTTTAATCTGATTGAACCACTTTTGGACTTCTCCCTTACTATCCATTTTATGTGTTTGTAGAGAAGACTTCTTTTTCTCCTCATGAGTTGCCCTGGTACCTCTTTGAGAATCTGCCTGTCATGTATATGTGGGGATATTTTAGGGCTTTCTGTTTTCTTCCATTGAGCTAAGTGTCTGTTTTTTTACCACTACCATATTGTCTTGATTACCAAAGCCTTATAGTAAGTGTTGGAATCAATTAGGGTAAGTCCGTTGCTTATTTTCAAAATTGCTCTCATTATTCAAAGTCCTTTGTGCTTCCACATACCCTGTCAGTATTGCTAGACTTTCACTGGAGCCCATTAAACACATAGGTCGCTTTCAGGGTAAGTTGACCTCTTAATAGCATTGAGTCTTTTGATCTACAACTGCAGTCTATTTCTCCATGTCTTTTTAAATTTTTCTTAGTATCTGTAAGTGTCTAATGTAAAAGTCTTGTGTGTCATTTCTTTAGGCTGCTCAGGCTGGAACTCACGGTTTTACTGTCTCTGCCTTCTGAGTGCTGGGATTACAAGCACGTGCTATCACCCTAACTTGGTCTTTCTTTCTTTTTTTCTTAATTCAATGGGGATTGAATCCAGGGTCTTACACATACTAGACAAGTACTCCACTGAGCCACAACCCCAGCAATATCAATATATATGTGTGTTATTCTTAGCTATTGAACTGAGTATTAGTGCAAAAGGAATTTTCCTTTAAGTTTATTCTTAGATTTTTAAATTTTATTTTATTTTTATTTTTTTATCTTGTAGTGTGAGGATGAAGCCTAAGGCTTCGTGCACCTTAGGCAAGTGCGGTCTCTCTCTCTCTCTCTCTCTCTCTCTCTCTCTCTCTCTCTCTCTGTCTAAAGTCTGGAATATGAGAGCTTACCTCTGTTGGATCCTAGGATTGTGAGGTGTGAATGAGAAGGTGGTTAATGACCTGTTCTGAAAACTGGGGGCTGAATTCTAGTGGTTGTCCTTACTGTGATGTGTGTCTGGTTGTATGTGCATGTGTGTGGGTAAGTGCGTGTGCATGTAGGTGGGGTTGAGTGCATGTGTGTATGGGTGCATGAGCATGTTTATGTGGGTAAATGTGTGTGCACATGTGTGGGTGAGTGCATGTGCGCATGTGTGTGGGTACACGGGCATGTCTGTGGGTGTGCGCATGTATATATGTGTACATGTGTGTGTGCATGTGTGGGGGTGAGTGTATGCATGTGTGTGTATGGGGGATGCATGTGCATGTGTGTGTATGGGTGTGTGTGTGCATGTTTGTGAGTGAGTGTGTGTGTATGTGTGTGTGTGTGTGTATGCATGGGCTTGTGTGTGGGTGAGTGCGTGTGCATGTGTGTGAGTGCATGGGCATGGTTTCTACATTCACCTCTGCAGCAATGTGTCACCTCTGTTTTTTTTTTGTTTGTTTGTTTTTTCTTTTCTTATCAGGCCCTTCCTGGACCTCATTACTATACATGGGGGGACCATGGAGGCATAATCATGGCTATTGCCCAGGGCATGGAGACCAACGAACTGAAGTAAGTGCTGTGGTTATTCCCCTTGCCCTCCTCTTCCTCCTCTTCTTTTCTAAAAACCAAACTATTTTATACCCTTCTCTCTGTTCCTTCCTTCCCTCCTTTTTTTTTTCCAGATAAGATCTAACTGTGTAGCCCATACTGTCTTGAAACTTACTATGTATCTCTAGTTGATATAGAACTTGCAATCCTGCTGTCTCAGCCTCCCAAATGCTGGGATTATAGGCATCAGTTACTGTGTCCTGCCTATTCCTTTTCTTTTGACATCAAGCTGTTCTCCCAACCTGGGGCCTGTGATGATCGTTGGGTTCTCTTTGGAGTCTTAGGTTCTTGACAGAGAACTTAAGACCTCTGGAGATGATTTCAACTTTCCATGTCTATGAAATAACTGGTCCCTTCTGTCCTAGAGGGGGCTATGAGAAACAAGTGATATGATATTTATTTTTTTGAATAGCAATTTTAAAAACAGCTGCATTCTTTCTTTTAACAAATTGTTTCGGGTTAACTTACAAAGTCAAGGGTCTCATTGTGGTATTTTTATTTATTTATTTATTTATTTGAATATATGTGACATTATTTTTTTTGCTCACTTCTTCTCTCCCTTGTACCCTGCCTGTTGTGCCTTTCTCCTCTCTGGCTGCTTCTTTTCCTTCCCCCAGGTAGCTCCCCCTTCTGCTTTCTTAGCACATGTAACTGGAGAGTTCTGAACACGTCTTTGCAGAAGTGACTAATCCAAAGGTTTGTACGTAGAATGGCCAGTTGTTAAATGATAAGAAGTGGTAGGAGAATAGTGAGTACAGACAGCATATCACTTGGTAACCAGATGACTTCTGCTGGGCTGCATTTAGTCATGGGGCCTGTCGTCCATGGAGCTGGAAGGGATGTTAGGGGTTAACTGCTTACAGATGAGGAAACTGAGGCTCAGCAAGGGGAGTAACCATTAGCAAATGATAGAGTCTTTTGGATAGTTGGCCTTGTATGATATCTAAGAAGAAAACAAAGTGTCAGGAATTTGTATCTTCTCCCCCAGTAAGGTTTGATTTTACCTCGGATCATTTCTTTGCCTGCTTTCACGAAGCTATTGAAGCAGAGCTACCATTGGAAAGGACAGACTGGCCCTCATTTCTGCTTACTTTCGACCTGAACCCTTTAGCTAGATGATTGCAGGAGGCAGAGTGGGTCTCGGTAATCACATCGTGCCGTGGAAGAAAGCAGGTTTCTCTTGCCTTTGCTCCTTTTAGAACTGGCCAGGAGCAAGACGTGGGTGCTTGGAAAAGGAAATTTTGACAGATGGTGTCCCCTGTGTTTTAGCGGACATGTACTGAACTTCCAAGAGAGAGAGAGAGAAGCAGAGCTCTGGTCTTGGTCTTCCTCTTGGCTGTTCTTGGCCTTCGCTGGCATGGGCCAGCTGTTTCTCTAGGGCAGCGCTTCTCAAAATGTGGGTCATGGCCCCCTTGCGGGGAATATCAAATGACCCTCTCACTGAGGTCACCTAAGACCATCGAAAAAAAAAAAAACAACCCAGAATTTTATATTATGATTCATAACAGTAGCAACATTATAGCTATGAAGTAACAACAAAATAATTTTCTAGTTGGGGGTCAGCACAACTTGAGGAACTGTATTAAAGGGTGGCAGCGTAGGAAGGTTGAGAACCACTGCTCTAGAGCCTAGAGTTAAGGGGTGCTCTGCTTGTATATGACGCTCTGCATCCATTTTCAGGGAGCTTTTGCCCAGAGGATGACGTCCACGGAGCATGCATCCCACATATCTGCTGGTGTTTGTGTGTCTAGTCATTTAACTCGCACCTCACACACTGAGCAAGTGGTAGTTATGCCAGGTACTGTATACATCTGAAGATGAACAGGATGTGGTGCTCCCCCCCACACCCCTGCAAGCGTTTCACCCTCTAGCTGTAAGAGAGGCAAGGAGGTAATTGTTGTACTGAGCAAAGTGCTATATGAGGAAGGCACACAGGGCCAGGCCTTGGTTTCCTGGGCAGAGGCTGCATTCTTTGTTCCGTTTTAGTTTTCAGATCTTGGAGTCGGTTCTCAATTTTCCTTGTTTAACTTCTCCACAGATTCCATTAGCATTCTGAGCTGGCTCCGTTGAAGGAGCTAGTGCGATGTTAGTCCTCTTACACCATCTGTCGGTGCATATGTGCCCAGGGAACGCAGTGTCATTCCACACTAGCTGCAGCAAAACATGGCCAGAAAAATAAACCTGCTGACAGAGAGCCGTCAGGCCCTCCCCGGGCCTTTCATAATGGCTTTGCGGTTTGTAGATGGTGGGCATCGTGGACACAATAGTGTCTTTCTCTTTGTGCAGGTCATTTGGAAGTGTCTGCAAAGCATGGTTCAGATAAAACATATGCAAACAGGAAAATACGGGCTGGCCTCCTCTTGACAGGTACACGTGTCCTGAGTACCGGCCTGAGCTGGGCCGGGATCTGTGTAGCCACATGGCATTGACTGGATGTGTTGTTCTCAGAGGCATTGGCGCCTCCTCCTGCTGTTCTGAAAAGCAGGGGACGATAGTGAAGTTAGTCTACAGTGTCCAAAGACAGCAATGACTCCGGTGCTAGGCGGACGCGAGTGGGAATGTGAGTGCTAGGCTTTGGGTTGTTATGGAGAATACCCCAAAGAAACAAGGTGCAGAAGGAAGAGTTTGTTTTTGGGTTCAGTGTCCCACTTGGCTGTTCCCTTGACTTTGGGAGGCAAAGCAGGATCAGCATGTCAGGGAGCACATGGCTGAGCAGAGCTACCCAGCAGGGAAGGGCAGGCTGACAAGGTATAGCTTTTCCGGGTGTGCCCTGGGGACCTCTTTCCTCCGACTAAGCTCCACCCCCTACTTTCTTCCACCACCCTATAGTGCCATCATGGTGTGATCCCATCAATGGATTAAAGATAGAGCCCTCATGATGTGGTCACCTCTCAGAAATGGACTCCATCATTAGGTCACCAAGCCATCCCACCCATGCTAACAAACTGGCCTAGGGTACTAGGCCTCTGCTCGGTCTAAGCTCCCCAGCCATAGCGACCTCTCTGTCCTTTGAGCCTCAGAATTTCTAGGCTGTCCTTTTAATTTGGATTGTTTGTGTTCTGACTTCCTGTGTATTTTAGTTCCTTTTCGCTACATGCCTGGATTCTTCAGCTCATTAGTAAGACTTTGGAGGCCTGTATTCCTAGTGTGGGCAAGTTAGTGGGCACTTAGCAAATATTTGATCGATCAATAAATAGGTCATGCATACTTGAACATCTGAGATTGCTTTTTTTTCCCTTCCTTTTTCAAACACTGATTTATAAAACGGGAAGGAATCTGGGTAGGGTGCTATTTGCACGGCTCCAAGGGAGACCGCTGCTGTTGTGTTCTTTGTAAATGACAACCCCTGAGTGGCAGGGGCTTCCCGGATGTGTGAAGCCTGGCAGCCAGAGAGAAGAGTCAATCCACCCTCCTTATCTTCCTCAGGAGGATATGGCATGATTGGTGGGAGTTAGCACCCACACTAGAACATGAGCAGACTTCTGCTAGGAATCATTTTCAGGTCAATTACACAAACATTGAACATCTACAGCGAACCAGATGTTGTGCTAGACACCAGTGGTGGGGAGGCAAGCGGGGCCTGGTTCAGGATCTGCTTGTGCCCATGGGAGGAAGTCTCAGTCGGCTGGAGAGAGAGCCTGGGAGGAGGAGCACCGTGTATCTAAAGGATGTGGTCCCTCACCTGTAAACATTTTACCCTTTAGATGTAATAGAGGAGTCTGGAATTCTAGTCAGAGGGCAGAAGTAGTGGAGATGGGAGCATTGGTTAAAGACAGAAAGACAGCTTTGTGGGTATTTGCTGCCACACCCCTGGGTGGTTCATTTTCTATTTTCGTGGCATTCTTCCTCTGCTTAGTGTAATAACTAAGATTCCTCTGTTTGCCTTCTGCCTTGCTTCTCCGTGGAGACCTTCACTTTTGTTGGTGTTAACTGAAGTGGAGAACGAGGAGTGGATCCCTTTGATCGGCTTTTGTGTCTGCTTGTCTGAGTGAGCAAATAGGAGCCCAGGGGCTGGGGATTCACTTACGCATCCGTTCAGCGTGCTTCCCCAGGAACCTGCCGGGAGGATACCGAGGAGTGGGTTCCATTTCTTAAGCATGCTCAACACCATGCAGAGGACAGGCTGTTGGTTTTGTACCCCAACCGGAAGAGATCCCTGCACAAGTTTGTCAGCAGGATCCCGAGGGATGAGATCGGTTTCCGTTTCTCCTTGGCAGTTCGCCTGTCAGACTGATGAGATGTGGATAGCTGTTAATATTTTGGACTCGCCCCAAAGCATCTTTTCTGTAAGGTGATCTCCAGTTTCATAGGGCTTCCCTCTGGAAATCCCCCAAACCTCAGCGGAGGCTGCATGCAGCCATGTAGCTGTCTTTTCTGGACCTGTTCTGGAGGCAGCCTCATGGCTAGAGTGTAGGAAGCTGTAGTGGCTTCTTCCACAGCTTCTAAACCATTGGCTCAGTAGTGCCAGGGTGGTGCAGCTGCAGGGGGCCATCCCCACTTCATTCTCAGCTTGTGCAGTTTCCTCTGCTCCCTGAGGCCTATATAACAGGTGCCTATATCACTTTTTAATTGTTCCAAAGCTGAGGCAGGCTTACAAAGAAAAAGAAAAGAAAAGAAAAGAAAATTCAGTGTAGGTTGTTTAATTTCCTGCAGCAAATGTTGATTATTCTTCTTCCTGGTGGTGGAAGAGGTGTGAGGCGCAGGCACAGGGAAGTGGGTGGAGATTTATGATCGATGAACCACAGGGTAGACGACACTCAGATCTGGTCATGTAAACACAGCAGGGTAAGGTGTGAGGTCTGATGCAGGGTTTGGGCGGAGCTGGAGTAAGGCAGAGCCACCAGGGAGGGTGGGAAAGGCTTCTCACAGGAAGCGAAACTCGAGGTGAGCTAAAAAGTGAGGTCGGTATAGAGTCCCAGTGTTAGGAAGAGCTTATGGGGCTGGAGGGACGACTCAGCAGTCAAGAGCACTTGTTGTGCTTCCAGAGGACCTGCCTAGAACTCCAGCTCCAGGGGCTCTGATGCCCTCATCTAGCTTTGGTGATGGGTGTGTACACATTCACATGAAGAGAGAAGGAGGGATGAGGAGAGAGAGAGAGAGAGAGAGAGAGAGAGAGAGAGAGAGAGAGAGAGTTTGAGCAAATGTGGCCATGTGAGTTTGTGGTCCCCGTGGCCTCTGTGTGGGCACACTATGTGCTGAGAGGGGAGTGATGGGAAATGGGGTTTGAGGTGGGCATTAGGCAAGCACCAGTCCCTTGGGCTCTTTCCTGACTCTTACTGAACAGATATTTTTTAAATAAAGTTTTTATTGTTGTTGTTTTTCTTTGACAATCTCATATATATGTACACACATGTATGTAATGAAGCTTGGCCATTTTTACCTCCGTTATATTCTCACCCCTTCCTACTCACACTGAACTGGTCTTTCCAACAAACTAGTCTCCTAGTTCCATGTCTTCTTGTTTCTTTTTTTTCTGAATTCAATTAAAGTTCATTAACTTATAATAATAAATTATATGCCATGCTCACAGGTGTGGGGGTTTATCTGCTAGAGAATGGGCGTCTTACTAGCGACGATACTACTGGAGACAAAAAGGACACCACCCTTCTGCAAGCTGCTAATAGCTCCTTCAGGAGGGGTGGGACCTCCCTAGTCCTCCTTCACTTGTGATTGAGATGCTGGTGGGTCCATTCTTATGAGGGCAGCCACAGCAGTTGGGAGTTCAAGTGAAATGCCCGCATGTGTCTAGAGGGTACATCTCACAGCAGCGCCCTTATCTCCGGCTCCGATAGTCTCCCTTCTTTGGTGTTGTTCCCTGGGTCTTAGAGGGTGTGATAGAGTTGTTCTGTGTAGGGCTGGGAACTCTGAGTACTTTGACTACTTACTAGTCATTGTATTGATTGTTGCCCACAGCAAAGAGAAGCTTCTCTGCCCAAGACTGAGCAATACTAACTGATGGATATAAACATCAATATTTATAAAGCAGTTTGATATTATGTCCATTTAACAAGAAAACAATAGTTGGCTTCCCCCTAGGGTCTTTGACTTCCTAGTCATAGGTATTTGTCCATATTTGTAGTGCCATGCAGGAATCCCCTCTTGTGGAAGCGACCTAATACCTAAACCAAGAGCAATTGGGTACTCTTCTAAGAAGAGTCACGTTGTTACTACACCAGTGGGCGTATCTCGCCTTGTAGGTTGGAATTGTAGCTTGAGGGGTTTGTGTTGGGTAAGACTAAAACTTTGCTTTTGAGGACTTTAAGTGGAGGAATGACATGACTTAATGAGTAATGAGGGAGGATAAATGTATTTTAGGGAAGATGAGACTCAGAGTGATAGCTCGTTGGCTTGAGGACTCGTCCTGCATGGTAAGGATGTGCTCTCTGGCTAACCGGAAGGTAATTTCACCACTCAAAGAAAGTGGAGGCATGGAAGGCGTGGGCAGGGCCATGCCATGAAGGCAGATTTGGCCAGAGTGAACTGGGTGCTGTTTCAAGTCCCAAGGTCGAGTCCAGAAGTAATCTGATTGTGCCCGTCGTGTGGTTCTGCCGTTTGTCACCTGGGGTGGAGAATCTTCCAGTCTTTGAGCAACTGTGACAATGGGGAACTTGCCATTTCCTTCTGGGACAATGTGGCTCATTCCTGTGCTCACTCACTCATCCGTTTGTTCCTGTAGTCGTGTATTCATTTGTGAGCATAGCTTTCTGGTAGGAGAAAGTCAGAGTTCTCTGCACTCCAAGTTCCATCCCATGGGTTTGGGTTCTGTTCCCTACAATCATACGGCAGATCCTTCCTTTCATCTGAAGACAATTCAGACATTTGAGGACCCCATTCTTGTAATCTTGAATATCTTTCATCCTATTGGGAAACACCCCATTTCCTTTCCTTGTCTGCTGTTGGACCCCGAATCGTCACATAGACTTTTACCTCACACTGCCTTATGGTATCATTATATCAAGGTGCAGGTCTCAGATCTGAGCTCCGTAGTGTGAAAACTGCTGGAGGATTAATGCCTACTGATTCTGGACACTTTCTACAAATGAAAACCTTAAGACCAAATTTTCATTTTTTTTTCCTTTTTTTGGAGGGGGGCATTCAGTTTCTTGATGTGTAACCCAGGCTGTCCTCCAACTTGAGATCCTCCTGCCTCAGCCTCTCCAGTGCTGAGATGACAGATATCACGAATATTTCTGGCACTTTAAAGCTGGTGGCTCCCACTAATCGTTTTATTATTGAGAAACCATCTATATACAACAGTACCTTTGGATCTTAATCGGTTCAGAGCGACTCACCCAAAAGGTGCCAATGCACGCACCCTCCCATCAGCCCTCCACTCCTTTCCTCCTGCTTACTAAATGCAATTGCTGGTTTATTAGCACCGGAAGCCTAGTTTTTGAGTTGCATCTATTCATTTTTTATAGTATACGTGTGTTCGCACATGTGAAGTGTGTTTGTGTGCAGGTGTGTGCCAACCTGTGTATGCGCGTGTGATGGCCCAAGGTCAATGTTAAGAATTTTCCTTGATCATGCTTCTGCCTAGTTCTATGAGGTAAGGTCTTCCAGTCTTAACTCAGAGCTTGCCCATGTAGCTTATCTCCTTTGCCCCAGGGATCCCAAGTCTCTGCATTCTGAGGTTAGGATTGCAGGAGGGACACCCTGCCAATATGGCATTTATGTGGACTCTGGGGATCTAAATTCTCGTCCTCTTGCTTGGATGGCGTGAGCATTAACTGCTGACTCATCCCTGGCCCAGCATTTAATTTTTCTGATAGATCTTACTAAAGGACAGATGTACAGTGTCTCCTATCTTAAATTTGAGCAAGTAAGTCGTGGAAACTTCATGTGGAAGCTAATTTTCTTGATGTTGCTTATTCTTTGGATGCCTGAAAGCATTTCAATTTTATTTTAGCATTTTAAAAAACTTATTTGTACAATTGGTCTGATACCCTTTGCTTCTATAGTCACATTCAAGTTTGCTGTCTAAATTGCTGACCAGAGCATGGGGCTGTATGAGAAACTGAAATTTTATTTGGCTTTGTGATAAAATATATAACAGCCCACTTCAGATTATTTCACCAGCAACGAATGAATGTTATCTGTGTGGTCCACAAAGATCTCCTTAAAAAAAATTGTTCTCACATCATTATCCTTGTTGGTTGGTTTTGATTATCAACTTG
Organism: Myodes glareolus; assembly: GCF_982192425.1. Classification (NCBI taxonomy): domain Eukaryota; kingdom Metazoa; phylum Chordata; class Mammalia; order Rodentia; family Cricetidae; genus Myodes; species Myodes glareolus. The sequence continues at coordinate 70,749,043 of NC_142029.1, read as the reverse complement.
ATGGAATTTGGAATCACCATGGAAACAAATCTCTGAGCATGTAAGAGGGATTAGCTCAATTAGGTTAATTGATGTGGCTGGTACCAGTTCATCGGCTAGAGTCTTGGACTGAATGAAAAGGAGAAAGTGAGCTGACACATACACTCATTGCTGCACGTTGGTGCAATGTGACCAGGTGCCCAAGGTTCTGCCATCTCGACCTCACTGCGGTGATGTTTGACCTCACAGCCAGACTGTGAGCCAAAAACAAACCCACCCTTAAGGTGCTTTTGTCGGGTGTTTTATCATAGCAACAAGATAAGGACCTAACACAACCTTTTTGCTCAAATCAAGAATAATCAGGAGGAAAGGAAATGGGTTAGCTTGTTGTGACAAGAAACCATTTGAGTGCTCAGCTGTGGCTTCCGGTCGCCTAAATGAGTGCTTTTGTAACCATTCTCAACTTCCTTCTCTACTTTAGGTAAACAAAGTGACTGTCGGTCTTCCAGTCTTTAGGATCTGTTCTGCCTGACTCTTGGAGAGATTACTGAAAAGGACTCTGTTCATTTTATCTTTATTTCTTCTTATTCCCTAGTAGGTGTTTGTTTTATTCCTTTAATTTCTTCTTGCTCAGCTTGAAAACCATTCTGCAATAAGGACAAAAGTGAAATACAAATTCTTTGTGAAATCTTTATTCTTTATACTATTGGCCGTGAGGACAATGATCTTGTTCCTTTATAATCCTCTACAGAAGTTAACTAGCCTCCCAGCCGGCCCACTGTTCTTCTGGCCCATTGATTCCCCCCCCTCCCACCACCATTGTCTTATCAGTCCCCTGGCCTTCAAGCCCACTGACAATAGTCTACTAGTTATTTTGCTAATTTGAATTATGAATCCTGACTCTTGAACTTAACTATCTGATTTCTCTTCAGATAAACTTCTAACTATCCAGAGTCGGGGCAGAAGTGCACTTCTAGGAAGTTGGCTTCTGTTAAATCTTCTCTTTTGATTAAATTAATTAAATTAAGATTAGATTGATTAAATCTAATCTTTTGATCTAGATGATGTGTCTCTCCCTGTCTTGACTGAACATATTCAGAAAAGATCTAGCTCTTTTTGTCAGCCACATGACAACATCATGTTTAGTAATTACCTTTGTTTCTCCCCTTTAAAGTCTGTAGTTACGTGTTTTATTTTGTATTGATGTATATATGATGTTTCTATTGTCTTGGGAGTTTTTAGCCATATGTCAATTTTTTCTAAACAGTTTGTATTCTTCATCACTAAGCAGAATAAGGATCAAGACACAGGACCATCATCTATGACTTGAAAGTGTAAAGATGGGGGTTGGGAGATGGATCAATGGATAAAGTGATTGTTGTTCAAGTACGAGGACCTGGATTTGGATCCCCAGCATCCATGTAAAATGGCAGGAATGATGGTGCACACCTGTAACTTCAGCCCTTTGAAGCAGGGCAGAGGAAGATCTTATTAGCCAGCTAGGCTAGCCAATTGGTGAGCTTCAGGGTCATTAAGTAAGTGTCCCTGGTCCAAAAATAAGGTGGAGAGTGATGGAGAAACATGACAACTTCAAGATGACCATTTGCCTCCATACATACATGAATGTGTATATGCAGCTCTACACACACACACACAGACGTGCGCACCCCCCCCACACACAAGGGGGGGGGGCAAGGTAAAGAAAAAAAAGGAAAAAAAGAGAGATCTGTGATTTGTTTTTTTTCCTGTCTGTTGTCATTTTAATTTCACTAGTAAGTGAAATCTAATTTCACTACCTCTCTTTGGTAGCAGAATGTTGGGATCAATGTGACCTAGATGTTCCCTTAGCTGTTGATATTGTTAGAGGACAACCCTTTCTTCAACATCCTGAAAATTGCCACATTCTAAATGAGGCTGTGCTCGGCCACACACCTGCTGGTTTGTCTCCTTAATGACTTACTGTCTGCATCTTCTTGGAATCTATAAAGAAATGATAAAAAAAGGAAATGATTCATTTCTCAGGGTCATCTTTGCTTGGAGGATCTCTTAAATAAAATTAACTTGGCCATGTTAAAATAAATGGGCTTCCTATATCATCACTGAACAGGTGGACCACTCCAAGCATGCCTGATTAATGGACCAACTCTGAAGGTAGCTTTAGGTGTGATACTGAGCCTGCATCTTCTTAACGTTAGAAAAATAAACAACAACAACAAAACAAAAACCAAGGGATGGAGTGGGTTAACCATATCTGATTAAACCTCTCTTAAACTTCAATCATGACACTTGGATGAGAATTTACTCTCAGGTATGACCTGTGCAGGTTGGGGCGCACTTAGTTCCCCCTTGACCTGGGTGGCTGCAGAACCCATCACTTAGTTTAGCCTTCTGGTGTAGAGAGATCAGTTCACAAATCTCAGTATGAGAGGAAGTGTTGGGTTTGAGTGAGCTTGTCAAGAGGTTCGTGTCAAATTATTGAGTCCCGAGGGAGTAAAATGAAAGTCCCTAAATTCTAGGAAAAGTGAAAGAAAAAGGTTTGTGTGTGATTAGAATTTTGTGCAAACCTGGTAGCTCCTGGGTTCTAGAGAAAACATAAACATGTGTCCCCAATAAGTAAAGGCCCTTTCCTGTTTGATCACATTAAAAAAAACTAAGATGGACTAAATATCTCTTAGTAGTTATTTGCTCAGTTATCTGGTGTTGCTAATGATGATGGCTTCAGGGTTCAGTCATTGCAGAACTACGCCCTGTGTTGGATTTACACATTGCACTTTGACAAGTCCTCTGTTGTTTTATTTGCTTGGCTTTGATAACATTGAAAGTTTGAAAAAAAATTACCCCCCCCCCCCTTCTCTCTCTCTCTCTCTCTCTCTCTCTCTCTGTGTGTGTGTGTGTGTGTGTGTGTGTGTGTGTGTGTGTGTGCGTGCGTGCGTGTGTGCGTGCATGCTTGGGTAATCATGTGTAAGTGGTGCATGCATGTCACAGCATGTGCGGAGGTCAGAAGACAACCACTGAAGTTGGTCCTCACCTTTCACCTTGTTAGAAGCAGGGTCTCCTTGTTGGTCATTAGGTTTGCTGGCCCATGAGCTTCCTGGGGTTCTTTACCTCCCAGGCTGCTGTAGGAGTGCTGGGATTACAGATGCAAGTGTTCTGCTTTCCGTGAGTTTTGGGGCTCTGAATTCAGGTCTTTGTATCTGATGTCAACTGCTTTACCACTGAGACATCTCTGCAGCCCCGATACATGTGTATCTAAGTATACAGAAGCAGTTGTCATCAATGCTGTCCCACACCCTAGATCTGTCCAGTTGCGTTGAGTGGTACTGAAAGGTTGTGGTGAATAAGGATGCTTGTGGGGTATCCACACTGCTGGTGTGGAGCAAGTGTAGGAAAGGGAGGGGGTGGCTCATTGCCCTCCGTAAAGTTGGCTTTCCCCCAGCAGTGAATGCTTAGTTTGTGGGTTGATATCTTTAGACCACGTGGGCATCCTAGTGCTCTGAAATTTCACATGGTCATTTTAGCATCTGATGATGGTCCTTATCTGATTTGATTCTCACAGTGGCGTTACAGAAGGATAACACTATTATTACTTTTTTTGTAATATTACTTCCTACTGTTTATTTTTAGTATTACTTTTTAGTGATATTAGGTGACTTACAGTATAAAAAAAAAACTTTCTTCCTCCTTTCCCCTCCTTCCCTCCCTTTTCCACTCCCTCAATCCCCCCTCCATGTCCTACCTTTATTCACTATGTTACGTTACCATCATCTTTCTCTTCTGTGTTAAAATTTTCCTAAATCTTGCTGTTCATAGTCCTGTCAGCTAGTTCCTGTGTCTTTTGGTGGGGGCTATTGGAGGCCAAACCTATCACTGAGTAACACCCCAGTTCTTGTATTCTTTCCAGGTGATAGGATTTGTCCTCTAACACTCCCTTGCTTTTCTGGCACAATCATAAAGATGCTCTTCTTCTCTGTCATGACCAGTGGTCATTTCCTCTTAACGGAGTGCTGGTTATGGTCACTAATGATGTGTGTGGAAACTGAGGCCTGCCTTACAGGACTGTAACCTGAAGGCTCCTTTTGCTTGCACTGGGCAGGTATAGCACAAACGAAGGGGAGACCTGGAAGACATTCGTCTTCTCCGAGAAGCCTGTGTTTGTGTATGGACTTCTCACAGAACCTGGCGAGAAGAGTACCGTCTTCACCATCTTTGGCTCAAATAAGGAGAATGTCCACAGCTGGCTCATCCTGCAGGTCAATGCCACCGACGCCTTGGGTAAGTCATTGCCTCCAGCTGAGATACAGTATTCTCAGTTTGTGATCCACTAGGTGAGATTCGCCCAAGTGAATGAGTGAAAGCCACAGGGCACAGGTGATTCCTGTTTTACTCAGTTTCTTAATGGACTGTTCGTGAGTCTTTGTGCCTTGGCTTCCTTGCACAGTACCTGGCATGTAGTATGTCTAGATATATGTCTGTTAAAAGTGTGGATGGATGGAGGGAGGGAAGGATGGATGGACCTATTCAGTGGTATGTCTGTATTAGCTCTCCATCAGGGGAAAGGCAGAAAATGTTATTTTGGTCCCGGGTTTTGGTCCATAGTTCTTTGATGTGTTCATGTTGTGCTGTACTAGGAGCTATGATAGGAGAAGTTTGTTTATCCTTTGGTTTCCAGGAAGCAAAGAAAGAGAAAGAAGAGGAGGAAGGGGGTGGGATGCCAGCATGTTTGTTAAGATCAAACCCCTAATGACCTTACTCCTCTAGGCCTCATTTACTGAAAGTCCCACCACTTACCCACAGTGCCATGGGCCAGGGACTAACACCTGGGTCTTCAGGAGCATTCATGATCCAAAAATAGCACCGATTCAGGGCCATTCGAAGGCTGTCTGGAGTCTAGATATGCTCTGTCGGTGCCCTTGAGATCCTTAAACAGGGGACTCTTGAGTGCTCGCTCATATTGCCGCATCGACCTCTGCACTCCCTCACTTCCCCTTAGCTGACATGACTCTAGTCGTCCAGAACGCCTCCCATGTCTTCTTATTACCACTCCTTCAACCTTGACCTCAGGATCTAACACCTGGTGTCTCTCTTCTTCGTGCTCCGAAATAAGTGTGTCCCTCACATCTTGAAGTATATGGCTGTGTCTGTAATTATGTACCATGTTCCATCACCTAGTCATGAGGCTCTTCAAAATACGGACTTTTCCTGTGTATATTTTTATTTCACCTACTGAGTTTCTTTGTTGCCTCACAGATGGCAGGGTTTTTTAATAACTCTTTGCTAATTTGAATGACAATGTGTTGACAGGTATGCATCAACTTTGGGTAGTATTTAATCTGACACACATAAAAAAAGATCCAAGGCACCAATCTAGACATAAGCATAGAATTCCCATAGGCACACTAACTGACATTTTAAATGGGTGTGGGCTGGTGGAATAAGTGTGAAGTTATCTTGTCATTTCCCAGTCTCTCTGCATAAAGATCCTGTACCATGAAGTAGGGCAAACGCATCCTTCGGTGCCCTCAGCCCCATACTCAGATGTGCGTTCATCCTAAGGAAATAGGATGGGTCACTGATACGCCGAAATCACCTACCAATGTGTCCCTTTTCCCTAGGAGAGAGCTCAGTCCCCACCCCTGCCCCACTCACCCTTGGCACCGATTTATGAAAGGAGCTGCCAACTGTCCTAATAATTTAGAGACTTGGCTAAGTATTGGTAGATGCCAGAATTCCAGTAATGGGGGAGGTTGAGACATGGGGATCAGGAGTTAACAGTTCACCCAAATTCTCTAGATAGATCCTCTTTTTAATAACATGTAAGCAAAGCCACCTAAAACTCTGGGCCAGTAAGATGGTTTGGCAGGTAAATATGTTTGCTGTGCAACCCTGAGACCAGAGTGCAACCCTGCAAGCCCATGTAAAGGTGGAAGGAGAGAGCTGACTCCACAGCTGTCCTCTGATGCCAGGGCACACATACACACAGTAAATAAGTTTAAAGCAATCCCAAATCTCTCTCTCTCTCTCTCTCTCTCTCTCTCTCTCTCTCTCTCTCTCTCACACACACACACACACACACACACACACACACACACACACACAGAGTGCACAAATCAACCAAAAATAAACGGCAGCAATTACCCCTTCCCCCAGTGCCTCAAATTTTGTGATTCATACATGACTCGCATCTTCACGGCTGTTACAGCGGTGTTGCCTTCATTCTTGGGGATACTGCCCACCCTCAGCACATGGTGACTAGAGATGGGTAACTCTGACTTCTGCCCTTGCTGGGTGACCACAGAGACACCAGAAGTGGAGGGCTTGAGTTGAGGGTGAGGAGACAGGAAATCCTGCCCAGCCTGGATCTGATGCTTTGCTCTGCTCTTCTCTGTTCTCAGGGGTTCCCTGCACAGAAAACGATTACAAACTGTGGTCCCCGTCTGATGAGCGTGGAAATGAGTGCTTGCTAGGACACAAGACAGTTTTCAAAAGGAGGACCCCCCACGCCACGTGCTTTAACGGGGAAGACTTTGACCGGCCAGTGGTTGTGTCCAACTGCTCCTGCACCCGGGAAGACTATGAATGGTTTGTTCCTCCTCCATGAGTGAGTCTTTGAGTTGGGACATGTCTGCTCTGCAGTGTGAGGATAAAAGACAGAGAACATGCTCTCTTTCTCCGAGGATGGGGATAGCATTCCGTGAGCATGCTTTCTGAGTCAGGAACTGCGTGAGGCACTTAAGATTGTCTTCTAGTTCTACAGCCACGCAGTTCAGTAGAGGTGTGGCTTCCCAAAGCTTCAGTCATTTCTATAGGGACTCATAGTCAGGGTTTGTTTCCTGACCTGAAATAAGGCTCGGCACCCAGCAGAAATAAGGACCACGCAAGTTCTAGCAGACCTGGAGTGGTCCGGCCAGTTTTTCCAGGAGATTGAGCTTCTGCTTGTTTTGTGGGGGAGGGCTTTAATATTTCTTTTTCCAAAAGCAAAATAGCAACCAGGAGGGAAGAAAGCCAAAGCTTTGTTTGATTTCCTCAAGGAACTTTTTACTTAGTTTTAATTTTATTTCTTGGTACAGTCACCTTTCTCTTCTGAAGGAGACTAGCTCCAACACACCCTACAGATTCCAGATGCAGGTGGTACCCGGGTTGAAAGCTAAAATAAGAAAGAATGCAAAGGAGTAGGGAGGGTCTAGCACCTGGAGCCTGCCTAAACCTGGGGCAGCGTGTATATTCTATCAAGACCCGTATGTGTTTGGCTAAATCTAGTTGGTTGTTTTTATGAAACCAGAGTTTCCTGGAACACAACCAGATCCCTTCACCAAGGATGTCTTTCCTTCATCTGTGAGCTCTACCAGAGGCATAGCTGAGTAGAACCCTTGGAACCATATGGCGTGCAAAGCCTAAAGCATTTACCACAGGGCCCTCTTCCAGCCTCTGGTCTAGCACATATGAGAGAGCTCTGGCTTTAGCCCGCTGAGTACAGTGATGCCGAAGGTAAAACGCAGTTAGTGCCTCAACCGCCCCTGAAACAAATGCTCCGAGCTCGCTGCAAGCCCACGCGCTAGCCACACCTGACAGAAGGGACCGTATACTGTGTACTCAACAACAGGAACCGTCTACGGCTGAGCTCTGCTCAGCTCAACTCTCCCCAAAGGCCTTTGAGGCACCTCCTGCCTGCAGAATGAGATCCCCCACCTGCAGGGCCTCCACTTCCTCCTGTCACCTTTTCCACCTCATCTCCACTCACTGACTCCACACCTAGTGCTGGTATTGAACCCAAGGCCCTGTGCATGCTAGGCAGGCACTGTACCAACTGAGCTGTAGCTTCAGCTCTGCCATTCCCTTTTGACCAAGAACAGACAGGCCCTGAGTCTGAATAGGCAGCTGAACGTAGATGAGATTTTCCTTTGGCATGATGGCTTGCATCGTTTTTTTTTGTCTGCTTAGGGTATGTAGCAGTGACTCTCCAGATGGGACTCTGATACATAGCCTTTTATGCAGATGTAGCTTAGTATAACTAAGTGGGGGTTCTTTAAAGGACCCGTGGAGTCGCCCATAGAATATAAGTATGAGGTGAAGTTTAGATGTTGCAGGGTTGCTTCTGAAATGTGAAGGCTATGGTCTAAATGAACTCCAATTGCCTTTTCAGTGACTTTGGCTTCAAGCTCAGTGAAGATCTCTCCTTAGAGGTTTGTGTTCCAGACCCTGAGTTTTCTGGGAAGCCCTACAGTCCTCCCATGCCTTGTCCAGTGGGTTCTACATACAGGAGAACGAGAGGGTACGTATCACACAGTTGGTTGAGTGAGGCTTACAAGGGTCTGCCTGGGGAAGGAGGGAGATATGAGGATCATGTGTCTCTGCCTGCACTGTTAGGTGAATTTATTCTCAAACCCCAAGTTACAGACTGCAGGTGGTTGGACAGCTTTTTAAATTAATGGTGTCTGCAGAGTCTCCTATTCCCAATGAGAAAACCCAGTCTGCCAGCTTTTCTGCAAGACTGAGGTCACCCTCAGCTGGGGAGACATCTTCAGAGGAGTTTATCGAAGAGAGGCATTTTGAAATGTTTCCCCAAGCAGTGTATTAGATTGTCTGGATCTGGCCACTCTAAATAATTACAAGGAACACTGACTCAGGGTGACCAAACACCATCCTTCTGACTTTGTTGTTCATGGCCAGGAGTATTTGCTCAATTGGGGTTACCTCCATGACCCATATGTACCCTTTGTGTTTCTGACTTCTCGCTTTGGTGGTGGGGGTAACAGCTATCGGAAGATTTCTGGGGACACTTGCAGTGGAGGAGATGTTGAAGCGCGTCTGGAAGGGGAGCTGGTCCCCTGTCCCCTGGCAGGTAAGACAGGCAGCCTCTTCATTTTGCCTTCTCGAGTGCTGGTTGGGTCATTCTGGTCTCACCCACCTAGGCATGCAGCTTTGCTTAGAATTTAAGCATCATGGAAGCCCCTTCCCTAAGTTTAATAGACACATGAAACTCACGTGTAGTCTCCCACCTTGGAAGAATGGGAAATATTTGGTGACAGGTCAGGTTTGGGGGTGGGTAGTCTACTTGGTGTCTGTTGTATGTTGAACACTGGGGAATTGGGATATAGTCACAGGCCACGGTGTGTCTCTCGGTTTGTCAAAGTTGAATATAAGACACTGAGGCTCCTTCTAAACTAGCTAAGTGGTCTATCTTGATTTTATACTAAATCTTAGTTTTGTTAGAATTTCAATTCACTTGTCCATGTGTTGGCAGTTGAACTGTCTCTACAGCCCAGTGATGCAGAGATCCTTGGCTCCAAGAACTATTGTATGTGTGTCTATCTGAGGAAGCAAGCAGGTTCAGAGGGAAAGATGCTTCTAAGGCCATATATCCAATAATTGACTGTGGTAAAATTCAGACCTGAAGGTCCAGGATTCAAATGGCCTTTGAGTGTTAGTCCTATTTCCCATGGTTACTGCGCCTACTAATGGAAAAGACCCTCTTTGGACAGGTTATGAAGATATGAGTGTCTTTCAAACACATTTGAAGCTGTTTAGTGGTGATGCCACATGGGTTATTTGTAATATAGGCGCAAAATTCGATTCCTTAAAAAGGTGATTGGATTGGGCACATGGCTTAGTGGACAAGAGCACTTGCTACGTAGGCATGAGGACCTGAGTTCAAGTTCCTGAAATAAAAGCCAGACACGACTGTGTGCATGCCTGTAAGCTCAGTGTTGTGCACAGGTGGAAACAGGAGGCTTGCTGGGCTTGCTGGAGACCAGCTGGGCTCCAGCCTGAGTGAGGGAGTCTGTCTTTAGGGAGGAAGACTGAGAGCCATGGAGTGGGGCATGTGATCTTCAGCTGGGCACACATACACATGTGCATGCACACCACACACACACACACACACACACAGACACACACACAAAGAGAGGGGAGAGAGACACAGACACACACACAAGCACACAGACACAGACACAGAGAGAGAGAGAGAGAGCGAGAGACACACAGACACACACACACAGACACACACACAAGCACACAGACACAGAGAGAGAGAGAGAGAGCGAGAGACACACAGACACACACACACACACAGACACACACACAAGCACACAGACACAGACACAGAGCGAGAGACAGACAGACAGACAGACACACACACACACACAAACACACAGACACACACACAAAGAGAGGAGAGAGACACACACACAAGCACACAGACACAGACACACAGAGAGAGACAGACAGACAGACACAGAGAGAAAGTGCGAGAGACAGACACACAGACACACAGACACACACACACACACACACAGACAGACATACACACACACCACAAGAAATAAAAAAGGATTGCTTGGCCTCTTTTCTTCCTTCACTATTTCTAGGTCTTATTCAATCAGGGCTTCCTTCCTTCCTCAGAGACTTCACGCTCTTGCTTGTCAGTGAGGGCAGGTGAGTGGCCCTGGCTTCCATCAGCGGCGCTGCTGTGATGGACGTGCCACGAGCACCGAGAGAGTCATGACATAGACACACCGTCTTCCATCTTCCACAGGCAGGCACACAGGGCAGCCTGCTGCCAGCTTACTGCTCTTCGGCCTGCCCCGGTGTTTTCACGCTAAGCTCATTAGGCCCTTAATTTAATCTTCTATCGTTACCCGAGTAATTAACATACCTCACTGTGGAGACATAAAAAGAACCACTAATTCAGCAGAATTCCTGCAAATGAACAGATAATATTCGAGCGTTCCCTTCGAGGAGCCGCTGTGATGAGGGCTTGGGTGAGGAGGGTTTGAGTGATCGCTCTTAAGGGCCTGCAGTGCGCCCTTTTGTCATAAATACTTCCAGGGATAATTCAGCAAGGGGCATAATTGTTTGTTTAAAGCCATCAGAACTGGCAGGAAAGCTATTTTCTCTTCCAATAGAAGAGGAGGGAGCAGGGGATGAAATGGAAAAGTCTCATTTTAGGATGGGTCATCCCTGAAATGCAAGCAAGGAAGTTCTCAGAGGAAAAAAAGATATTTTGTAGGCCTAATGGGAACCATAACGTCTACAAAGATGAGGTAATGTGGGCATCTGGTAGGATTTTTAAGATGCAGCAATTTTTCTTCTTTATGATTACCGTAACAATGGATCTTCCTAGGCTGGGCTTATGCATGACTGCGCCAGCCAAAGCCTCTGCTCCATTTCTAGGTTAGGACTCACCTGTGAAAGCATCACGTGCTGTTCCGTGCCTGCCTCCTAAGCAAGCCCTTCTGGTCTTCAACCGTGCTGGAAGGGCACTGGGTTCTTAGAAGAAACAAAGGAGCAGTGAGGGCGCTGGGTGCTGGGTGCTGAGGAGAGGTGTGGGGCAGAAAAGTCACTGCTGGCCATGTGACTTTCATCTTGTGACCTATGTTCTCCTGCCCTCCCCCCCAGCCTTGGAATGGATGTCAACCAAACGGAGACATTAGCTACCATGTGGTGGTACTTCGGGTATTTTTGAAACAAAGTGAGAACACGGAAAAAGAGGCAGACTTACCTTATTCAAGATTTAGATAGACTAGCCCATTATTTAAAACTTTGGGGGGCAATGATGGGGATTAGCCCAGGACTCTCCACATATTAAACAAGTGCTCTGCCCACTCTTACTTAGTGGATTTACATTTTAAATGTGTTACCAATATTGCAGATTTTTTAAAAAATCACTTATTTTAAAAATCATTTATTTGTGTGTATGTGTGGTGGGAAGGAGGGTTATGTATTTATGTAGAGGTCAGAAGCCACCTCCTAGGAGTTGATTCTGCTCTTCTACTATGTGAGTTTCTGAGGATTGAACATGGGTCATTAGGCTCGGCAGCAAGTACCTTTGCCTGCAGAGCCACCTTGCCAGCCCAGTATTGAGGCTTTTCTAAAGCAGGTGGTTATATGGGTATGTGAGTTCATTGAATTGATAGGATGAGAGACAGAAAGCAGGGTGGGCGGGCCAGGGGAGAGTGCCGATTCAAGCATGTAGCCAAGGATTCATGTCCGCATCTTGGTCCCACATGTCCCACTCGCAGCATGGCATCAGTGGATGCTTTAAATGTTTTTAGAGATATTTTTATTGTTATTCTATTTGAAGAGATGACACAAACAGCAAATATTTGCACAGGCACAGACTCAAACGGCGTCTGAGCACCGTCTTTAGTTTTGCTGAGAACCCACATGGGACAGGCTTCTCATCCCTTCTTCTGAGTGGCATCTTCTAGTTCCTCTGGGGTTTGCCCCTGTGTTTTATTTTTTCCCAGTGTCTCTGGACCAGGTTCCTTTAAAATCTAATTGCTACACAAGGTCCTGTAAAGGATACAGGTGAACAGCCAGATGATAGAACTGTGTGAGAGATGCGGAGGGAGGGTGAAGAATGGCTGGCAGGCACTGAGCTTCCACATCCTTCCTAGTCTTTCCAACCTCAGACACCTCTCCGTGTTCAGCTATCCCAGGATTCTGTGTGTGCTATAGACAGAGATGTCCATTGCTCTGCACTTTCGGGGAAGGGTCCTGGGCCTTCTGGGCTATCTTCTAAGTAGAAAGAGAATATTAGGCCTTAAGTTACAGTTGTGTGACATTTGGTAACACTCTGAAGCACATTGAGCCTCTGTTAGCCTTAAGAAAATATCGTCAGGAGGGTCTACACCATTAAAAGCAGCATGGTGTAAAGGCAGAAACATAGACGCTGCATCCAGACAGCTTGTTTCCTAGCTGTGTGTCCTTGAGTGAATTCATACTCATTCTTCAATCTCACGGGGGTTTTGAGGATTCAACAATGCCTGGTCCATAGTAAGTCCATCGTGTAAACATTTGCTGAGCAGACGCAGAACTTCTGTAATTACTCTGTGGAACATTTTGTAATCATTCCAGAACAAATGCATTATTGCTTTGGAAATGGAACGGGTCGGCCTAAAGCACAACGGGCCATTGTGAATAGTATGTATGACTGAACAAGTTGGGCGGGACACTTGGTTAGAAGGCTTCAGACATTACCAAGTTGCCACCAAGATAATGGTGCTGTGGGGCTGTCAGACGATATGGTATGGAATAGCCTGTCACTTACATTGATGAGTGTGACCAAAGACTGTTAGGCAGAACTCGGAAATATGGGTGTTGAAATAGAATTTTGTCTTCGCTGTGTAACAAACCAGAGCTAAAGAAATGCACTTACTGGGTTAGAAATGTGATGTTATTCTGTGTCCTGAGTCTAGATTCCTAAGCTCTTGCACTTGATCTCCTCCTGTGAGGTTGGGATTTGTATGTGAGAAGGAGGTTGGTCAGGCCTGCCAGGCAGTCTTCAGCATCCCTGGCTATCATGGTTGCTTTGTGTCTGCAGAAGAGAATGAGTTCATCCTATATGCCGTGCGGAAGTCCATCTACCGCTATGACCTGGCCTCGGGAGTCACGGAGCAGCTCCCTCTCTCAGGGCTGCGGGCGGCTGTGGCCTTGGACTTTGACTATGAACACAACTGCCTGTATTGGTCGGACCTCGCGCTGGACACCATCCAGGTGAGTCTGTCAGCCCTTGGTTAGGTCTTAACACTGTGGCTTCTGACTGCCCAGTCCTTAGAGGCTTCAAGCGAGGCTAAAGTAGGTGAGCTGCAAGAGGTTTGCACATAATAACCCATTTCTGGCCTGCTATGGAAATGGTAGTTTTCTGTTGTAATTTTCTTCCTCTGCCTGGCTATGTCCCATAAGAAAGATGAAGGATGCCCCCAATCGGCATCCCCGATTGCATTCGAGGTCTCAGATTTCCTGCTGAGCAGGTTCTAGGGCCAGCGATGTGTGATTGTCAGTTGCCACCTTCCTCTTTAGTATCTTCCCCTCCAAGTCAAAGTGTAGTGACACTCCAGTTCTCCTTAGTTCACATTACTACCCTCTCCAGGTCTCCTGAACGCAGAAGAACCAGGAAGCACTTGGGCATGCAGTAAGGCAAGGTGGGGAGAGGGGGAGATGGCTTCAGCCCAGATACTCAGAGAGATACAGTCGAGTAGATCAGTGTTTGCCTAGTATACACAAGGCTCCAGGTTCAATTTTCAGAACCACAAAATAAAACAACTACACTACCACCACACACACACAGATACAGAAACACACACACACACACACACACACACACACACACACCCCACATACACCCTGAAGAATATACTCAAATATATGCATTTTAAAGATTCTTTTTTTTTAAATTTTACTTTATGTGTATGGGTGTTTTGTCTGCACGTAAGTCTGTGCACCACTGCATGCCTGGTGCCAGGGGAGGGCAGGAGAAGTCTCCTCTGGAACTGTGGTTAAAGACTCTTGTCTAGTGGCCATGTGGGTGCTGAGAACTGAGCTTCTTTCTGCAAGAGCAGGAAACACTTTAAACTGCTGTGCCATTTCTCCGTCCCCAAACGAACCTGGGAATGTAACTCAATGGTAGATCACTTATCCAGCAAGCAGGCCATAGGTTCAGAAAAAGGAAAAAGAGAACTGTATCCTATTGACTCATTGTCTACCTGGTTCCAAAGTCCTGGCCTAATGTAGAGTTTTTATGAGGGGTGGGGTTAGGGAAGACCACTGAGTATAATTGTCTCAACAATAACACCTGATGTCTAAGGACCTTGCAAGGGAGAAAAGACTGAAAGGAGACAGGAGAATTATAAAGTAGTGGCAGTCTGGTTTTCATTTGTTTTCAAAACAGCAAATTTCTATGTCTCTGTAGAAAGGTCATTACTCCAAGACAGTTCATAGTTTAGTAATCTGTGTTTATAATACAAGCTTTCAGTAAGAGAAACAATTAAATTCTGCCTGTCACTATGTTTAAAGCAGGGTCTGAAAGATTCTCCTATCTAACCCAGCTTCTGTACCTACACATTCCCTCCTATAAAATCTCACGCCCTTGGCAAACCAGCTAGTCGAAGGCAGGGTTCCTGTCTGTGGGGCAGGCTGACTGGCCTGAGTCCACTGCACAGTTCACAGTGTTGACTGCTGCTTTCTCTCCCCAGCGTCTCTGTTTGAATGGGAGCACTGGGCAAGAGGTGATCATCAGTTCCGGCCTGGAGACTGTGGAGGCTTTGGCCTTCGAACCCCTCAGCCAGTTACTGTACTGGGTGGATGCTGGCTTTAAAAAGATCGAGGTATGAGTATATTCCTGTGTTCTTCGTTAAGCAAAGGGGGGGAGCAGCTGGGCTTTGAGCCAGATTTGACACTAAGACAGAAAGCAGTGTATCATGTAACCCTGGAAATATCCCAGGATTTCCAGGGCCCCAGCTTGCTGAACCTCTGAAGAGATGAGAGGGGGTCATCTCAGAGGGACCCATGTGAGGATGTAAAGTTCGAGGTGCCATTTAAGATACAGAAGAGTTTGTATTTCAGCTAGCAGAAGGATCATAGAATAACAATAATGATGACGATTTCATAAAGTTGTAATCATAGTAACAATAACAGTCCATTATTATCTAAGCAGAAATGACTCTGTCATTATCGTTATTGATGCCTATCTATTACTTAGCTGCCCAGAAACCTGTTCCACCTCATAGAGCCACAGTTACATGTGGGTGATGAAGGGCCTGTAAACTGTCCAGAGTATTGTGTTGAAGAGTCATCTGGGCACCCTGTCTGACAGGAATCCTGGCCCAGCAGCTCTTTGTTTTGACATGGTATGGAGCTGTGACATGCAGGTTAATGGGAAAAAACAAAGTAGAGAGATGCAGAGAGCTAAGTGACATAGTGAGAAGGAGACACAGCCTTGAGAGGTTGCCTTGGATTCACACATCATCCTGCCAGCTCTGGGACATGCAGCAAGGGGCTTCCTGAAACTTCTTTTTCTTACTGTTGAGAGCAAGATTCATTTACTTAGCTGTTGAATGAGTGCTCCTTGGTGATGTGCCAGGCCTGCTCTTAAGTCTGGTGATGCAGTGAGCAAGGTGTGGGAAGGGCACACACATTCTCTCTCTCTGAATTTAAGTTTAATGGCACTGGTACGATGTTGTATACCTGGAATTCCAGCATCTGGTTAGGGGTAGGAGGATCAAGATTTTGATCCAGTCTGGGCTACATAGTAAGTTAAATGTCCAGCCTGAGATACACAGAGCTCTTGTCTTAAAACAAATGGAAACCACTGACAACTACACAAACTAGCTCAGTGGAAGAAGCAAAGTGACAAGGAGGTAAAGGAGCCTGTCCTGAGGAAGATGGGTTCTGCTCAGAGCATGAAGCAAGGCATGTGATTGTGTGACTGGGGAGCAGAGGGGGTAGAGAGAGGTGAAGTGAATGAGGAAGCTTCCACCCTCTGAGCTGAACCCGATGCTGGAGGGGAGTCTCCTCTGGACACTGGTAGAAGAATTACTATAGGGTAGTGATGGTGGTTGGATACAGCCAGCACTTCAGATCTGTAGTTTCCCATCCATGAATTGAAAATATTGTCATCCATTCCCGAACAACTCAGCAACACCCATTTACTTAGTGCCAACACTGTTGTAGGAATTGTAAGTGGTCTAGGGGTGGTTTCAAGTCTGCAGGAAGATGTGTGTGGGTTGTGTGCAAGCACGGAAGAATGGTATGTATGGGGCTTCATGAACCTGAAGGGACCACATCATTTTCCTTTGGCAAGTTATCAAGTCCTGGGCTGGGGTCAGGAAACACACATTTCTAGCTTCTTCCTCTTAAGCCCATGGTAAAATTTTCTCAGCCAGGGAGATGATCTGTGCCCTCTGACTGGGAGTCAAGGCAGGCTTCCCAGTGGTTCTAGAATAGTACTCAGACACAGAGGGAGTGTGGAGGGTGTGCCTGTAGGCAGGGCACAGAGGGGTTTTGCAGGGTGTGCCTGTAAGTCATGGCACAGAGTGGTTATTTAGGGTGTGCTTGTAGGCGGGGCACAGAGGGGTGTGCAGGGTGTGCCTATAGGCAGGGCACAGAGGGGGTGTGCAGAGTATATCTGTAGGTAGGGTACAGAAGGTGTGTGCAGGGTGTGCCCACAGGCAGGGCACAGAGGGGTTGTACATGGTGTGCCTATATGCAGGACACAGAGGTGTGTGCAGGTTATATCTGTCGGCAGGGTAAAGAAGGGGTATACATGGTGTCCCCATAGGCAGGGCACAGAGGGGGTGTACATGGTGTGCCTATACACAGGGTACAGAGGGGGTGTGCAGGGTGTGACTATAGGCAGAGCCCAGTGGAGTTCTTTCTCAAGGTGGGTTTTGCGAGGGGCTCAGATCCCTCTTCGTCTCCCCCCAATCCCATCTTTGTTTCATCAGGTAGCTAATCCAGATGGTGACTTCCGACTGACGATCATCAATTCTTCTGTGCTTGACCGGCCCAGGGCTCTAGTCCTTGTACCCCAAGAGGGGTAAGTTTGTCCCTCCATGGGAAGTCGGCGTTGTGCTCACTGCTGCAACAGATGCTCATGAGAGTGCAAACGTGTGGCAGAGTTTCTGCCTCTCATGATCATAGTGGTAGTGACCGGTTGACTGAGGCTTTTGAAGCAATAGCTTGGTAGTTGTGGTCCGGGAACTCCATGTGCATTTGATCAACAAGCATCCTGCTCTCCTAAGGTCTCTGGATGTCTCGCATCTGTGTGGCAAGGTAACATTGAAGAGAGTCCTTGTAAACCAGGCAGGCCACTGATACATTGCAAGGATTTCTTTTTTTTATTTTGAGTTTCATGCATCTCACAAACCTTTAATTCAGTCAGTCTTTCTCACACACCCAACTCCTGGAATGTGTGTGTTTTCTTATTTAAAATTAATATGCGCTTGGGGTATGCATGGCTGCCTTTTATTAACTTTGTAGTCATATGAAACATAGCTAAGAAGGAGATGCTGGGTTAACTTTCTTCTCCCGGTGTACTTAGGATGGAGAATTTGCACTATTTTTAAAAGAAAAATCGAAAAGAAATCCATGGGCTTGGTTAAAGATATTAAGAGAGAGCAGAAGACCTTCAGAGAAAACTTGTGTTTGCTCCGCTCTCGTTCTTCAACCTTCATCCTCCTACATCCTAGGGAAGTAATCACATCACTGTTGCATAATAGTCACCATTAGTCATACATAACAGCCGCTGTTAATTTTTTGATTGTATTTTTCAGAGTAGTTTTTGCTGGTGTTCAGTCACCATCTTTGAATATAGCTAGCGCCCCTTAGTGACACACATGACACATGACATCAGATAGAATCATAGGTGTTTGTGATTTCCTGCCTGCCAAAGGAATTGTGGACGGAATGGCTGCAGTTTATCAGAACACGGGTAGTATTTTAGCTTACTTTCTGTTGCTGGGATTAAAAACATGGATCAAAACTAAATTAGTGGGAGGAAGAGTTTATTTTACTTATAGGTTATAGTCCATCACTGATGGAAATCGAAGCAGGAACTGAAACAGAAACCACACTTTCTGGTTTGCCCTCTGTGGCTTTCTCTGTCTGCTTTCTTACATAATCTAGGACCACCTGCCCAGGGCTGGCACTGCCCACAGTGGTCTAGATTGGCCATCTATCAAGACAATCCTCACAGACACACCCCCAGGCCAGTCTGATGGAGGCAGTTCCTCAACTGAGGTTGCTTCTTCTGTTTGTGTCTTAGTTTGTGTCGACAAAAACTAAGTAGCATGTACAAATTACAAATATGTAGGCTTCAAAGTACTTTGTATACAGCATTTGGGGGGCATTGCAATAGGTATAGTTTGTCGTATAATATTTCATAACACTTCCTCTACCAATTAGCATTCAGATTAATATACATATATTTACATTTCTTTGAATAGTGTTGAGATAATGTAATTATAGGTGGACTCCAGTAGGTGAATTTTTCGGTCAAGTTCAACTATTTTAAATTTCTGAATGAATCTCAAATATTGTAATGACAGGTAATAGTAATACTGATTGTTCCGAGACTGGTTGTTCTAATGATTATTCCACTACCTCTCAGAAATAGAATCAAGGCTCTCCTGCCTCCTTCTGATGAAACTGTGTGCTCCCTCTGTTGACCAGGGTGATGTTCTGGACTGACTGGGGAGACCTGAAGCCTGGGATTTACCGGAGCAACATGGACGGCTCTGCTGCCTATCGTCTTGTGTCGGAGGATGTGAAGTGGCCCAACGGCATCGCTGTGGACAGCCAGTGGATCTACTGGACAGATGCATATCTGGACTGCATCGAGCGCATCACTTTCAGTGGCCAGCAGCGTTCGGTCATCCTGGACAATCTCCCACACCCTTATGCCATTGCTGTCTTTAAGGTGAGTCCTTCTTCTGCCCTGTGCCCACGTGCCGTCTACCAGAGCAGGGGAAGAACTGGTGAGGTGCAGATCTGGGGCCTGTTGGGCCTTGGCAAAGAGTTTGTCCAATGTCTTGGAAACTGACTCTTCCAAATTGGCACTTGTTCATCTCTGGCCTTCGTGGATGAGTGCTAGGCTTCTACCACTGCTCATGTTTCAACACACTGAAAGCTGGGGCTCCTTCCTATGAGCGTCCTTGCTTTCTTCCACCCAGTGGCCCTGGCTCAGTTTCATGCCCGTCCTCTCTTGCTTTGCTCCCAGCTGACTGAATACCTTCCAGTTGCCTTCACCCTAGTGAGCGCATGCTTCTGCCCAGCATGGGAAAACGTATAAGATTGAGGCACCTCACTGGCGTCCGACTAAATGTGCACTAGATAGTCTTTTCTAGACCTTTTTTCCTCCCGGTGGGTAGTTGGTGAGGTTTCAGTAAAGGCACTGGTAGTTGAACTTAAGTGAAAGTTTGATCAGGCCGGTTATTCAGTCATTATCTGTTGTGCCCGCATAGTGGGGCGTGGAGTGACCCTTGTCCTCGTGAAGTGTCCTGAAAGAGGGGCCACCGAACGAGACTAACAGGCAAAGGTTTTCTCTTTAGAACGAAATCTACTGGGATGACTGGTCACAGCTGAGCATCTTCAGAGCTTCGAAACAGAGTGGAGCCCGGATGGAGATTCTAGCAAACCAGCTCACAGGCCTGATGGACATGAAGATTTTCTACAAAGGAAAGAACGCTGGTGAGACAGCCTCCCTCTTCTGTCTCCCCAGACTTGGTCTCCAGAAAGGGGCTGCATGGGGGCCATCTCGGCTCTGTGCGAGATCTGGCAGTTTGCCTCTCTGTTGTCACGACGACATGCACATTACTTAATTTCTTCCTAATGACATCTTAATTTCTTTTCTAATGATACACAAACAGCTGGAAGACAGCATGTTCTGCCTGCCTCAAGTGCTGGGCCTTGGTGGGTGATTACACCCTTTTCCTGCCCTTGGCTCCTCGTGGATGGGTTGGGTATGGGCTTCTGGTGGTCCCTGTGAGAGGCCCAGCATGCGCTTAATCCCTGTTTAGCACATTCACAAGGAGGGGTGCATGCTGGGGGCTCAGATGCTTGGCTGCCCATTGAGCATACTTACCCCTGTGGCCGCACTTTGTGCGGCTGTGCTGTTTTCATTCACAATCCCACCTTGAATGTCTAAACCACAGAAAACGAAGTCCTACCTTCTCTTCTTAATGCTTCACCAATGCATAGCGATTAGTAGGTGCTCACTTCTTATTTGTTGAAAGAAGGGGTGACCAGAGAGTGGAAAAACTTCCATTTTCATTTTACTTATTTTTGTCTATAAAGAGGCAAATTCTCACATGGCAGCCCAGGCTAGCCCGAAACTCACTGTGGAACCCAGGCTAGCCATCCCTCTGCCTCAGCCTCCCAAGTGCTGGAATTACATTCTATCTGTTTTCTTTTTGAGACAGAGTTATATTGCCTAGGTTTTCCTGGAACTCTCAATCCTCCTGCCTCAGCTCACTGAGCACTGGGTTTACAGGTGTGTACCACACACTCCTGGCTGTGCTTCTTTTTTTAGAACTGTTGGCTCAGGTTTCCAGAACCTCCCATCAAGCTTTGCCCTGCTGGTCCTTGATTGGGACTGTGGAAGCTTTCTTTCTTCCTTGGAAGCCTCCTCGCTTATCTTGAAGGAGACTCCTGATTCTCCAGGAGAAAGTTGAGGCTTTGCCAGGAAAAATAGTCCCTTTAAGCAAGCCTTCCTTATCGCCACAGGATTAAGTAGCTTCCTGGGTCTGCTGACTTGCCTCTGTTGACATACTACTGGGTTCCCTGTCTTGAACTATATGGTTGATAGATACTCTTTTTTGCTTATTGGCTCACCACATGAAGAGAAAATTGACAGGGAAAATAATACAGTTATAGATAACCACTGTTATCCCTCGGGAACTAAAGAAGATTGCATGAGAAAGCTCTCCAAATATAAATCAATAGTGTGTGTGGCTTCACGACGGGTGTGTGTAGGGGGTGGTATTATGATCCACAATTTGTAGATCCAAGAAAGAAATCATAGATATTAATTAGTCTTTTCAAAGTTCTCACCAGTGTTAGAGGCTGCCACTTAATGGAGAAGCCACCTTTTTCTTTTTTTATGGTTTTGTGTGGTTTTAGATTTTTGGTTTTTTGAACAGGATTATACCACTCCAGCTAACCTTGAGAGACACCCAATCTATGCAGTCACATGAAATGATGGGGCCCTGCTTATCACCTCAGTGACATTCTCTCTAGACCTGTCTCTCTAGGCCTGTGATGGAGGACACCACGCCCTCCTCTCCACTTTGTAAGCCACAGGTTGTTCTCAAAAAAGACACCTAGTCCAACATGAACCCGTTTTTATTAATGCTTCTGGCCTGCTGGGTGTGTTCCCAGCAGTTTCTATAGACTATTTCAGTGGATTTGATTGTCTTGGGCTCTCCACATCCCTTCTTGGCTGCTTCTTAGCCCAGCAACCCAAGCACAGCTGAGAGGCAGTCACACCCAGCCGACACACAGCTGGGGAGCTGTCGGTCTGAACCCCTGTAGTCTGTGTGCTGGACAAGGCCTCAGCTGAGAGGCAGTCACACCCAGCCGACACACAGCTGGGGAGCAGCCGCAGTAAGAGTCCAAACCCCTGTAGTCTGTGTGCTGCACAGGGTCTCAGCATAGTTGTCATTTCCTTTTCATGTCCTAAAGAGTAACTGAGTGACTGTCACTTAAACTAGCTGGAAAAGAATCATTCAGGGGTTGGGAGAGGTGTCTAGACCTGAGGAAGGTGTGGTTTGAGAGAGAGAGGTGCTGGTGGGAAGGACACAGACAAGGATGCAAGATCAGGGGTGACTGTCACTTTGGCCTGGGGACGCTTAATGTGTCTCTTTGCTTCCCATTTGGGGTTTTCTCCTATCCTTCCTTTATACTGAGCAGGAATTTTCCAGCAAGCTCCCAGCCTCCCGGACAGTTTGAGTTAATGCTTTAGTGCTGACTCTGGCTACTGGTACTGTGCAGGTCCCTCGGCCCTAAGCTTGTTCACTTTAACCTCCCTACTTCGCTGAGAGGGTATCCCAATGCAGGATGCAGTGCCCGGCTATCCGCCTTCAGTATTTTTGTTATTCTTTACTAACATGGGTAGGGTTTTCTATTCTCAAGCATAAGATATGGTAGGTGCATTTTTTAGGGAACAGCTCTGTCCCTTGCACAGTACTAAGGTGCTTCACAGGTTTGAGTAATCATCATTGACCATTCCCAGATCCACACATCTTCGCATATTCCCATTGTCTTTGTGACCTGTGTGAAAGCCGGGTTCTGTAACCTGTCTGGTGAGAGCTTCAGCCAAGTCTGAAATGGCAGCGTCAGTGAAGCCATCAAGCTTTGCACCCTTTGCCAGCTGTGCCTGGAGTGGCAGAGCCCTGGGAATGTGACTTTTCGTTTAGAAATCTGCACTTTGGTGGCTGCCGACCTGCTATCAAAGTTGGGTTTGCGTGGGCTTGAGATACTTGGTGGGCTAACAATGGGGGCTTGCTGAGAAGCCATTGATAAAGGCCCTGGGACTTGTTTCTACTGCATGTACTGGTTTTTTGAGACCCTAGTCTATTTGAATACACACCTCCTTAGGCCTGGATGGAGCAGGGAGGGCCTTGGACTTATCTAGCTGGTTTTTAGGGAGAGCTACTGCTGGTTCTCCTTGTAGGAAGTTTCTTTCTCATCCTTTAAAGGGGTCATTTTGCAAGATTATGGGCCTCTTCGGTTGATGCTGCCATGAGAAGTCTGCATTTCAGAGTTCTTTCAATTCCTCTTCAGAGCCTACTGTAAATACAGCTTCCAAGCATCTGCAGTCGGAGTGGGTATCTGTTTCTTGAGGCGACATGAATTTGGTAATTCCCAAATATTTAGATACTTAAGTGAGATACTGTCAGTTTTTGGCTCCTACATTGATTTTAGAGAAAATTTCCAAAGAGAGAATCTGAAAATGTCCTGAGTACGCCTTGTGAAGACATCCCTGGCCAGGTCTGCTAAGGGACATTTGTCTCTTCTTTCCCTGCCCTGATGGTCATTGTACTTCACATTGCTGGCATCCTGTGTGACAAGTCTGTGATGGGTTCTCCCTCCATCTCCATTGGGACTCTCGCATGTAGCACTCCCATCCTCTGTTCTATAGCTTGGTGCCAGCTGGGATGCACTGCCCTGCCCAATTCCTGTCCTCAGACCTGGCAGCTTGCTCGGTCTAGCCCTCATATGTGTGACCTCTCATATTGCAGTGCCATCCGTCTTTGCCTGGATCAGCATTTTTTTTTTAATTTTTTGAGACAGGGTTTCTCCATAGCTTTGGAGCCTGTCCTGGAACTAGCTCTTGTAGACCAGGCTGGCCTCCAACTCACAGAGATCCACCTGCCTCTGCCTCCCAAGTGCTGGGATTAAAGGCGTGTGCCACCACCGCCTGGCCCTGGATCAGCATCTTTAAGTAGGACCCACACTTTGGCTTCTTTGGCATGGACAGTTATTCATTCTACATGTGAACATGCCTGTTATGTTATTTTATGGGTGCAGTTCATGTGCAGATGTCGTCCTATAACTGAGCATGTTTAAGGGGCTTATTCTGTCAGCCCGCCTTTGCTTGGGACATAAGCAACCCATCTCATCATACTTCCTTTGAGTTGTTTGTCATTAGGAGTGGCTCTGTGTCAACTCCTATAGTGAGGGCTGTGGGTATTTGAGGCGAAGGAATCCTGGATTCCCACGGATGTCAGAGAAAGAAAGTGTCTAGGGATTCTGATCTGGTCAGCTGGCAGTTCTCCTCTGGTAATGAGGCTGTTATGGTGAATTGAGTCATTTTCTGGAGTCTTTGAATGTTGTATCATGTGTGAATAATACATTACTCTATGTGGACGCGTGTGTGTGTTTACATATATGCTTATCTATGTGTGTGTGTGTGTTGGTATGTATAGTGCCTCATACTCTCTTTTTCTTAGCATCAAGATGACATCGTTGTTAAATCACTTTCCATTTTATTTGTGATGTCACTTAAAGTTGTTGAATTGCCAACACCCCCAAGGCGCTTGTCAATCCTAATGATCATCTATAGTGGCGGTTACTGCTAATTGTTGACCTGATAGAATCTAGAACCACAGTCAAGATGGGCCTCTCGGAGTATCTGTTGGGAATTATCTCGATCACATTGGTTGAGATGGGAAGCTCTGCACACTGTGGGTTTCACCATACCCTGGCTGGGATCCTGGACTCTATAGATAAACAAAGGGAGGGGAACATCAACATTGCACCGTCACCTCTACTTTTTGGCCTTGAGCGCAAAGGGTTCAGCTCCCTGCAGCTCTCCCTTCCATGACTTCTCTTCCATGATAGACTGTACCCTGTGACTGTTAGCCAGAGCAAACCCTGTCCCCTTTAAGTTGCTTTTTGTCAGCAACAGGAAAAGAAACTAAAATATCTATGAAATTTGTTTCCCAGCCTGTCGGCAGAGGTCGCCCCAACTTAGCTTGTGTCTTGGGTGCATGGAAAGAGATCACATGGATTTCTGGGAGGTGTGTGAGGAGATATGTCCATGAAATGAAATGATTCTACCAAAGTACTGGAAGTTTGAGTTTTATAAAGGGTTTCAATGTTTATTTTCCCCAGTTTCATGGTTAAAAGCTACAAGCAAAAGAAAAGAGTGCAAGGATTTTACGATTTGGGCGCCTTTACCTCTCCATAGCTGTGTCCTGCTGGTTGTTACAAAGTAGGTGTGGTATCCTCCACTTCTCCTGGAAAAGTGGGGAGCAGGAAAGCAAGTTGGCCATGCCTGTCTATCTGTGAGACCCCAAGAGTGCAGTGTAGCGTTTTGGACATGTTCTCCAGCATTCTTTTTACTAAGATGAGCCAAGGAAAGATCAGCATAGTGGTTAGATCAGCACTGGGTGTGGCTCTTCTGTAGATTTAATGCATGATAGTGGCTAATCAGTTTTATGTGTGGTTCCTCATTCAGCCAGTTAGCTGTGCTGTGGCACACAGGACTTGAGAAGGGGAGACCATTACCTAGGTAGATATTTTGATGAAGGGCATTTGCACCAACCCCTTCAAGCTGGAACAGGTTAAAAATGTTACTGAAAGACAAAGGAGGCAGTAAGGACCCAAAGATGGGAGATCTGCTCAAACCTTCAGGCGACTGCAGGTGGGCATGAAAGTCACCTTTCCTTTTGCTGGGGCTGGTGAAAAGGATGTAGAAGAGTCTCCATGTCTCCTTCAATATCCTGACTCTGTAGACGGGACTTGCAGATCGGCCACAGCTACAGTTTACATACTGGTTAGGCTTCTGGGACCACCTTAGGTCCCGATCTGTAATCCTTCTCCTCACTCCAACTTCCTGGTTGATGTCTAAGCCCTCAGTAACTTAGCTCCATCCACTAGGAGGAACATCTGCTTCCCTTGAGCCCCAGCCATTTTTTTAAACTTTGTACCTGTGTGAGTGTTTACCTGCGGGTAAGTGTGTGACCACATGAGCCTGGCACCCACAGATGTCAGAAGGAGGCACAGATGGTTGTGAATCATCTGTGAACCATCTGTGAACCACGTGAGTGCTAGGAATGATACCCAAGTCTTCTAACGGAGCAACAAGTGCTTTTAGAGCCACCTTTTCCAGCTCCATGGATCAAGTCACTGAGAAGCCCTCCCTGTGAGGAATAGGCTCCTGCTTAGGGCTCTGGACAGAGGTTTATCCATGGGACTGATGCTCCAGAGACTTTCTAGGCTCCTCACTGCTTCATCCTGTAAGACGACCTTCAGTGGCTCCTATTCTTGGGCTCCCCCATTTGTGTGTTAACCCAACTCCTGTTTTTGTGCTTTGTCTCCAGGAAGCAATGCCTGTGTACCTCAGCCCTGCAGCCTGCTGTGTCTCCCTAAGGCCAACAACAGCAGAAGCTGCAGGTGTCCAGAAGGTGTGAGCAGCAGTGTCCTCCCCTCTGGAGACCTGATGTGTGACTGCCCTCAGGGCTACCAGAGGAAGAACAACACGTGTGTCAAAGAAGGTGTGGCCCCATTCTTTCCCACCATTCTCCCCCTTCCCTCCTGATCTCAGTGTTTCCTAGGTTTTGGTTATTAGAATATGTCCCACGTAGTAGAAATGATGCCCATTGGGTACTGAGAGGTTCTGGTTTGGGCTCTAAGGCCTCTGACTCTCTAGTCCCGTTCACAAGAATCCTAGGTTATTTATATAAAGGGCATAGCTGTGCCCCTTGGTTTAATGACAAATGACACAAGCTTTCTTCAGGCCCAACTTCCTTTTGCTTCGTGTATTCCTCTCCTCCCCCACCCCTCTCACACAGGTTCTCCAACATGCACCTTTAAAACCCTGAAGCAGCTTGCCTTCCAAACATAACTGGCTAAACTCTGTCAGAGCAGACCTCTCTGTCTGCTGTTGCAGAGCTGGGAATGGCTCAGACTTTCAGCTCAGTGTTGGCCGGGCTCTAAAAGTCTTAACTTTCGAACTGCGAGCAATTAAGTGACAGGAGAAACCTCATCTTTAGCCAGTTTGAGTTTGGATAAATGGCTTCAAAATCTTCCTATGAGAATCTAACACCTCTTTCCCACGCCTGTCTTGTTGCTTGTTGCCAACACCTCAGTCCCTAAACTCATACTCTTATCAGGGAGAGCCCAGGCAAGGTGATCTTGGTGCGAAATACTCGAACTGATGGCTGGATTCCTGTGTTTCCTTATTCTTCGGGTCCTATTTGCTCTGTAATTCTAGCCACACTTCTCTGAGGCCAGGGCAGGCGAGTATACAATGGGAGCCTTATCATCCTGCTTCCTTAGAAAATACAAGTGGAGAGGAGATGACTCTCCTCCTTTCTCAGAAGCACGAGGCTTCCTTTCATGTTTTGAATGGCATCTTAAAGCTATTTGGAAAGAAAGTCAACAGTAAATTATAAGAAGAGGGCAATAGGGTTTCTCCAGTCACTATTGGAATGCTTTTGATTGTCCACACAGGCCAGCGGTGTTCTTGGCCCAGTGTGCTGAACAATGCTTTTATGTCCTATATAAGTCCTTGCTTTGAAGAAGCCATGGGGAGGAGCAGGGAAGGAAAAGAGAGAAAGAACAGAATGCTATATTTTTAAAATCTTAATAAACTGCTCAGTTATTCAATTAATTTATGTATAGCTATATAACTGTATCTAACTACACAGAATCATTCTTTCCTAACCCAGAATCTATGACTTCTGTGGATAGTAAATTCCATGGATTCTCAAGTCCTTTATATAAAATAGTGTTGTATTTGCTTGTAACCTGTATCCAACTTGTTGTATACATGCAGCTATCTCTAGGTTGCTAGTAAGACCTGCTGCAATGTAAAAACTATGCAGATAGGTGTTGAACTGGGACTGATACCAAGGAGATGAAAGTTTGTCATGTTCAGTACAGATGCAGTTTCCCCTCAAATATTTCTGGTGTTCAGTTAGCTGAGTCTTGAATATGGAAACTGTGAGTCCAGAGAGCCAAGTAGGTGCGTATTATATCTATAGATGTATCGCCTGGGTATGCTTGATACTCTGTAGACACAGCCACTTGAAGGCTCGTTTGTGTAATTTATATTTTATTTTTGCTGATGGCAAGATCTGTTCCCCAGTAGACCCATCTGGTGTCAGCGTTTTCCTTTCCTTCATAGTAATCACCTCTAAGTACTTGCAGTCTGCCTCATCTTCAGTTTTAATTTAAAGAAGAAAGAAAGAGACTCTGGGGGTGGGGGTGTGGTGGGGGTATTTCCTGCCTCCTCTTCACGTGCGCTCTCTCTTGCCCTTCCCTCCCCAACTCCATCCTATCTGTAGCGGAGTAGTGTAGGGGCAAGAGAAATGGAAACTGGAAAGGGAAAGTGTTGTGATTCAGTGCTGAGAATAACTCTGGTTTCAACCCCACCCCGCCCCCCTTGTTTAGAGAACACCTGTCTTCGCAACCAGTATCGCTGCAGCAACGGCAACTGTATCAACAGCATTTGGTGGTGTGACTTCGACAATGACTGCGGAGATATGAGTGACGAGAGAAATTGTCGTGAGTCTCCAGGCGCGGGAGAATTTCCAGGATATTAAACACGAGCCCTTGCTCAGGAGGCTGACTGGTCCTTCTGGGTTGTGGCCTGTGCTTTAGGATACTGCCTGGCCACTTTTGTTGTGGTATTTATCTAAATAGATGGGATTTGGGCAACAGAAAAAAACATCTGTAAATGTATGTTAGATGTATGGTATTATTTCATATTACATATGTAAATTTAAGTAGCATGACTATTTACATGTAAGCCTTCAAGGCTGAAGCTGAACTGGCTTGGCGGTGTGGGTCATGATCTTGGTGTGTGCACTGTCACACAGCTGGTAACTCTGGAGTGGATGACAGGTGAATTATTTGATTTGTAAATTTAATACTCAGACAAGTCAAAGCCAGGTAACAGGTCCTCTTATGCTGTTTCAGCTAGCTACTGCAGGCTGCATGCCAGGCTGAAAGGAGATGGTCATAACTAATCTTACTGCCAGTGGGCCCAGAATGTGGGGAAATGTTGGAAGGTATATCATGTAATAGTGTCCTTTGTATTGCATAGCTTCTATGGTCCAGCTCCATTTCATAGGGCCTAGAGGCAGACGTTTGCTTGACCTTAGCTCTCCTTTCCTAGCTTAAGTTTTAATGGCTCTGCTGTCTCTTTATAAAGACATGCACGCACAGATATTTATTTAATGGCCAAGTCTCGGGCTTTTTGCTGGGCTGGACGTAGGTTGGGAATTTTGTGTCTTGAGAAGTTACTGAAGGGTGCAGTAGAGTGATGGATGCTGTAGACAGAAGTGTCTGTCCTGCCTGGTCCTGCAGCTGTTCAGTCCCAAAGAAACATACACAGGCTTATATTAATTATAAACTGTTTGGGCCTATTAGCTCAGGCTTATTATTAACTAGCTCTTACAACTTAAATTAATCCATAATTCTTGTCTATGTTTAGCCATGTGGCTTGGTACCTTTTCTCAGTAAGGCATTCTCATCTTTTTCTGCCTTTCCTCTCCCCCTTTGCCCCACCTATACTTTCTGCCCGGCTGCTGGCCAGTCAGCATTTTATTAAACTAATACGGGTGACAAATCTTTGCAGTGTACAAGAAGATTATCCCACAGCAGGGTGCTGTGATGAACAGGACTGAATCATCTAGGAAAGACCCCCATATCAACTCCATTAGGCATGAATGAGGGTTCTGAGGAGCATGGGGAGCATTGAGCAGAGGTGGAGGGAGGAAAGTGATGGGCAAGGGAGCCACATGCTCCGCAGTCCCGTGGATGATAGGGGAGGTAGCATGCAGGATACAACTGTGATCAACAGTTTTCTGGGTGTTCTTGGAATGGGAAATGGGAGCCACCCATGTGATGTGATAAGAAGTTACCTTTTGGAAGGATAAATAGTGGGTGGAATGAACTGGAAGACAGAGAAACTGTAATGAGACCCAGTCAGGTCTGTCTTTCAAATCCATTACCCCTGGCTACCCAGAGGCTCTCTCCCCATGAGAACTGTAAGAACAGGTTAATGGGGGAAGCCTGTAGGCCCTGACCTTCTGTGGAGCACATGCTGGGGCCCCACGTACCTTCACATAGACAGTAGGCATAGCAGAAATAAAGAGAGGCAGGCTAGTTGTCCGCATGTGTGGGACATGAGGCAGCAGGCCGTCCCTGTGCCCCAGGTTCAGTCTCCTAATAGCTCCATACATGGACAGGTGTGTTTGCACCAGGGACCGTGAGCCTCAGCACTGTCCTCCCACGGTCCTAACCCCGTGACAGCTTTCTCCACAGTTTGAACCCGTGAAGTGGGTGAAATGGGGATGTCTGCCCTCCTCCTGATTTGGTGTGACTGTCAGCCGAGGTTGTCAGTCCCCCCACCCATCTTGCCCCTAAACAAACGTTCTGCTCTCCTCTCTCTCACATGTGTGAACCCACTTGGCTTAGGTCCCCACATGTCACATGTGTTGGGGATGAGGTGATAAGGAGTGTAAAACCCCCTCTCCTGGGAATCAGACAGAGGGGCTGGTTCTGTTCCTCACAGCTCTCCTTAGTGAGGAGTGACAGGCCTCTCCAGATGGCAAGCCAAGCCCTGTCCGCAGGCCAGGTTGCAGAACAAGGCAGGGTGCTGTGGCATGGGGTGACTACAGAGACACCCCGTCAGCTACCGGAGAAAAGACGAGGGGGGTTGCAGGCTTGGGAGGGATATTGTCAGTCATTTTCCTCCCCGTTAAACAGACTCCTCCAGCTGGGTGGATGTCAGACACTCAGGTTTTGACGTGAATCCCCTACAGTCTTGTCATTTCGTATTCATCCCCTGCCTCCTACCACGAGCTCAATTACAGGGAAGCAATGGAACCTCAAATAAGAGCTGCCGGGACGTCTAACAGCAACGCCGCCATTTGGAGTTTCATTTTACCGCGCGCCTCCACCCTCTGCTGCAGGATTCTGTCCTGCTCTTTGTGGCAGCTCCTCAGCAGCTCGGCAGGAGAGCAGTGTTCCTTCCCTGCTTGTCTCCTGAGGGCCTTCCCTTGGGCCTCAGGGTTTCCGGATCAGCTAGGACATTTCTGTTTAGGAAAGGGAGTTAATCCGTTTCCCTACCCATCCTATGGCAGGAGGCCCATTGAGGGAAAAAAGAGACACCTATCAGGAGTCCACTGTCTCTCAAGTCTGCTTAATAGGGTGTGGCTGGAACCCTGTCTCCACAGTACTACCGCCAGGTAGCAGTGCTTGGTGCAGTTTACCTGACCTTCACTTGGCTACAGAAAAACATGGCAGCTGAGGGAGGTTAGAATTACTTGCCTGAGGAAGAGTTAGAGCCCGGAGTCAAACCCCAGCCGCCACTGCATGCAGACACACTTGTTTCTGCTGCAGGAGTCCAGCTATGTGCTCCTTCACCTGTATGATGTGCCAGCTGCTGGCACAGGGCTGAACTTCCCTTGTGGTCGTTCTGTAGACAATGTGGTTTATGACGCTCACTCGGGAAGAGTGCTTCACAATCCGGGAGGATTTTAGGGGCCACGCCAGCCCCTCACTCCTCTCCCACCCAGCCAGCAGTGTCTACTTTCTAGGCCCTGCCTCTGTCTATGGCTGGCTCTGCAGACACGTGCATGCCTTTACCTAACTGGCATGTGAACTTCAGGTTCCCAGGCCATGAGGCCTGGGTTTTGTTCTTGTTATTAACGAAAGTCTGTCTCCCTGTAGTTTTAACTGTCCTTCTGCTGGGAGGTTTGTAGGAGAATGGGATGAACTGATGTAATGTGTCCCCTCTTTCCCTGTATAGCAACCACAGTCTGTGATGCCGACACTCAGTTCCGGTGCCAGGAGTCGGGGACCTGTATTCCGCTCTCCTATAAGTGTGACCTTGAAGATGACTGTGGGGACAACAGTGATGAGAGCCACTGTGGTAAGGGCCCCATGCTGCTCCCAGGGCTGTGTGAGTGGGCGGGGCGCGTTGGAGTAGAGCATTTCTAATGGATGGTTGGGATTTAGCATCTTCCAGCTGCATGCCCACTTCTGCCCTCCTGGTAGGTGCCAGTTCACTTTTCCTCTGCCCAGTTTTTGTTGTGCCCCTTCACTTTCTCTCATGGGAATTCAGTTCCTCTGACAACACTTATCTCTGGCTAGATAGGATGTTGGGTTCCTGGTTAGGAGATGGCATTTAGACGCACCCTCCATTACTTCTTGATTAGCCTTTGTTTTCCAATCTGAAAAATGGGTCCTGCTTTCTCTTTGGGGCAAGGTATAGTGAGAGGTGAAAGCAAGGATGTATGTTTTCTGAGTGAATTCAGCAAGTTCTTTGTATTTTTCATTTTATTATTATTGTGTGTGTTTGTGATGTCTATATGAGTGTGTGTGCCATGGTTTGTATGACTGGGGAGGGGCTGTGTATGTGGAGGGGGACAACTGCACAGAGTGCAGTCAGGTCTCACCACCACCTCTATGTCAGTCGTGGGGATCGAACTCAGCCTTGCATTGTAAGCACTTTCCCCCACTGAGTCGTCTTTCTGCCCCCCCCTCCACTTCCAGACTCATTGCTCATTGGGTTCTTAATATAAGCTATAAGGGACCACACACACACACACACACACACACACACACACACACACACACACACACACACTCCTTAGATCAAGTGGAATAACAGCCCCAGGATTTTACCTTTGTGATCTTTGGTTCTTCCTTCCTTCCTTCCTTCCTTCCTTCCTTCCTTCCTTCCTTCCTTCCTTCCTTCCTTCCTTCCTTTCTTTCTTTCTTTCTTTCTTTTTTACAGGGTCTTTAAGTAGTCTAGAGTTGCTTAGAACTCCAGATCCTTCTGCGTGGTCTCCTGAATACTGGGCATACAGATATGTGCCTCTGTGTCCAGCTGCACAGATTCATTGTTCTTCTTTTAAACCGATCTAATGTCATCGACTCTGTTAGAAGTTGTCTGGCAGCATTGGTTGAGCCCGGACTTTCTAAATGGGGGTTTTTGTGTTTGGAAGAATGATGTTTTGCCATCACAGGGACTAGGAGAGCCTGGCATCTACTCTTTGACTGGGGTCCCTCTTAACGATCTCCTCAGTGGGATTATTCAAAATGACAGGATCGTTTCACATCAGAATGGGGACCTGGGGCTCATGCCTCCCCTTTTGTAACGCCTTTCTGTTGCGTGGCACTGTCATGCCAATTCTGTGAACCCTGGTCCCGAGCTGTTACTGTAGGAGGAGATTTTATGCAGTGTGTGTGTGTGTGTAGTGTGCCAGCCTGGGAACCTCTCAGACTGAAAGGGAAGTGAGAACAGAGGCCAGACGCCAACCCAGACATGCTGATGAGTTGCTGAGGCCCTGCTGGCCCTCCCTTCTGTCCACAAGGTCAAGTCCAGCCAAGTTGTGTGTGTGACACAGACAAAGCCTGCTTTGTTTGCTGTGAGCAGGTGGTTTGACTCACAGGGACTAGATCTCATGGAGCAGGGGCTGTTCACAAATCATGTCAGCACAAACAGATTAGTGGACACTAGAAGAGTGTATCCTGGCATGTCTAGAAGAGGAATGAGGAATTTTGTTTTATTTTTTTTTGTCTCATAATATTCTTTCAGCAAATGCCACTAAAAACGACCATGAGATCTACAATATTTTTCTTCTTTCTTCCATTTCTGCCCCAGAACTCAGAAGGCTGAAGTGTATGGCTAGGGTAGAAATGTACCTTCCCTAGAAGACATGTAACCCCACTTGGTTCCAAGTCTCTGTTTTCTAGCTCCCTCTCCAGGCAAATCACTGAGCATTCAATGGCTTTAGCATCCCTGTTCTCCATCATGAACCATTCTTGGTTCATGGCCCCATCCTGCCCCATCCCAAGATCCTACTCTTCGTAGTTCTCTGTTCGAAAGTCTCAGACTCTCTTCACGAACGCCTCATTCACCGCCGTTGCTAATAACCTGCCTTTGAGGAAAGGAACTTGGACGACTGCCATGAGTCCCATGCTTGGCTATTCTTGTTTGCTTTCATCTTTTAAATTAATTTTAATATTATTATAGTTGTTATAGTGTGTGTGTGTGTGTGTGTGTGTGTGTGTGTGTGTGTGTGTACAGGCACCATGGAATACACGTAGAGGTCAGAGGACAACTTCATGGAGTTGATTCTCTTCTTCCATTTTTACATGGGCTCTGAGGCTGAAATGAAGGATGTCGAGCTTGCATAGCAAGTACCCTCATCTGCTGTGCTGAGCTGGTAACCTGCTCCACCATTCCTGTTGTTTTGAGGCTTAAGACCTTATGTCTTGGTCCTTTTGGGCTTCTGTAAAAAAAATAAAATAAGACCATATGACTTATAAACAATAGATTAATTTCTCCTTGTCATGGAGAATTGATACCCAGGTCAAGGTACCAGCATGGTGCGGGAGACTTATCTGTATTCTGTCAATCATGTATTTTAATAAAATGCTGATTGGCCAGGCAGGAAGTATAGGTGGGAAAACCAGACAGGAAGTAGAGGTGATGTAATGAGGACAGGAGAATTCTGGGAAGCAGGAAGGTTCCTCTGGCACTCCTGCGCAGACCACCGAAGAGGCAACATGTAACTTGTCCAGCTGAGAAAGGTACGGAGCCATGTGCTAACATAGATAATGATAATGGATTAATGTAAGTTACAAGGACTAATAAGGAGCCTGACCTGATGGACCAATCAGTTTATAACCTTATGGAGTCCTGTGTGTGATTTTCTTTGGGCTTGCCGGTTGTGGGGTACTGGGCAGGACAGAAACCCCAACAAGCCGGCCCTCATGTTACACCAGCAGATTTGCTATCTTGTGAGGGCCCTCACAAGATGGTGCTTTCTCTGTATCCCTAGATGGCAGAAGTGGTGAAGGACACTTTCTCCCTCAGTGAGGTCACGGATTCCCCTCTTAATCACCTTCTAAAGGTCCATGCTTTGCTGCATTGGTGACAGTTTCCATGCAGGAATTTGGAACAGGGGTGTGTTCAGGCCTCAGTGGGATTTCATGAGTCCCCAGGGCCTGGGAAAGATAGTATAGGGACTCCATGGTGGAGCTGCACTGCATCACTGGCCTCAGGAACCTTCCCTCCTAAAGAACAAAGCATGAACATCCCAGAGGAAAGAAAGTCCTGAGCTGTGTCTCCTCCTTCAGAGGTCTCAGCTCTAAGCCCACTTTCCTTGAGGTGAGCATCTTCCAGTGATTGGGTCACATGGCCTCTTCCTCAGCAATGTGTCTCTAGGATCTTCTGTCTTTCTGTCTGCTTTCTGGCTTCCCTCATCACAGCATCCTGACTTCCTTTCCATTGTCATAGTAGGGGGGAGAAATCTTTGTGGAGTACACTAAGTGGATGCCATGATAAATTGATAAATGGGAGAGGTTGGTTTTTTTTTTTCCTTCTGAGTTCCAGGTGTTGGTATCTTAGCACATTTAGAACCTACTTCCAGCAAGCATGGCATGAATTACTCTGGGTGACCTTACATCCTTGGTATGAGGCCATTCCGTCTGGTGTCTGGTAGATCCGTGGTGGATGGCTCCCAGCGAAGGTCTCTGTGTTCATGCTGTCGGAAGGATGGGTGGCATGTGTCCATTTCTGACTTCTTAGATGCTTAACCCCAGCAGCCGAATTCTGAGCGCAACCTCCCAACACCGTCCTGTGCTTCCTCCCCTGCAGAGATGCATCAGTGTCGCAGCGATGAGTTCAACTGCAGCTCTGGGATGTGCATCCGCTCCTCCTGGGTTTGCGATGGAGACAACGACTGCAGGGACTGGTCTGACGAAGCCAACTGTACCGGTCAGTACTGCCTAGACCTAGGAAACGGCGCTCATCTATTTGTGTACTAGTGGGCGCTGAGGCCTTAAGTGAGCATAGAAATTAGCTGCTGAGAATTAGCGTGAAAAACATCTAGGTCAGCTTTCCTCAGAGTCGGTGTATGATGGAGGGTATAAGTTATGAGCAGAACTTCACAGTGTCCTGAGGGATTTACACTATGGAGCCATCTTCTTAATTCTTCAGGACCAGTAAGTAGTAAGCCATTCATACAGACTGACTGTTTTGTCTAGGAACCGTGTATTTTTTTTTAAGATTTATTTTCATTTTATGTGTATTAGTATTTGCCTGCATGTGTGTATTTGTGCCGTGTGCATGCAGTGCCCTCAGAAGAGGTCAGAGAAGAGCATCAGATTCCCTAGAACCAAAGTTACAGATGGATGTGAGCTGCCAAGTACACAGTTTGAGTAACTCTAACCTAGCTCATGCTAATAAGATGGAGCATCCAGGGTTTACTAAAGCAGTTAAGATGCAAACTGGGCTTGCATTTCTTTGAGTTAAGAGTTCATTAGAATAAATCTGGAAACTTCCTGAGCGGGTCATGAATGCTAGACAGTGTAAGGTAGGGACTATGTTCTGATCCCTCTCGTGGTTTCACTCATGTCTACATTATTTTTGTGAATGAATGCATGGTAGAAGTTTATAGGATAGTGTGTGCTATTGGGAAATTGGGGTGAACATTGGGTAGTTCTAGGAGTTGGGAAGGTTGTGAGAAATAAACACATCCTTTATAATACCCTTGCTTGACTATAATTTTTTAAAAACTAAAATTAGAATAGAAAATTTCCAGAATTCCTGGATTCCTCTAGAAGCTAGAATTCAGTTTGGTCCTATACACCCCAGAACAGTAGCCCCGTGTATCATTAGGATGCTCTGTAGTGTCTCCCAGTCTCAGCCCTGAGAAGGCCACGTGGTTCCCAGGCATGGTCTCCATGTCTGCCTCTACCCTGAGTGGGGGCCAGGATAGTGCTCCAGTGCCTGTTGAGGAGGAAAAGCGGGCTGTCAAAGGAGTCGCTGTGAGCCCAAGAGCATGTGGATACTGTCTGTAGGCTTGAGTTTGGGTAGCTAATTTATGTGTCAGAAGGGTGCGCCTGGGCATTCTGTATGTAAATTACAGTCTGATTGAACGTCTTGTTAGTACTGCGATGTTAGACCAACCCAGCCTCCAGGAGCTTGTACCAGACTTCCAGAATGGATTAGCATTTCAGTACTCTGGGTGGGCATGTCATAAACTCCAGATTTTCTCTCTGGTTTCCTGTAGGAAGGTTTCACTGGTGGAACGCCAATTTTGCCATTTAACTGCAACCTTGTGCCAATGGCTCTCCAGTTCTTTTAAGGCTGATTCTCCTCCTTGCCATCTCCAAATAGCTGGAGGGTGAATCTGAGCTCATTTGTGCCATGGGCTTGGCACTTCATTTCCTGACCTATTGAATTAAGACAAGGAAGATGGGTCAGGGTCTGGTGGTCTCAGCTCACTGTGCCCTCTGTGTTGTGAGTTCTCCTTGTTTTCATCCCCTATGTAGCATCCCCTATGCTACCCAGGCTCTGTCTGCGGTCTGCATTCCTTCCAGCACACCCTAATTGTTTTGATATTCACTTTAGAAGTATTTTGTCTTGTACTGTCTTTCCTCTCTCCTCTCTCAAGTATATAAGCACTTTAAATCCAGGCTCACAATTCCAAAATTAAAATGCTTGGCAAACTCTTGAGTACTTAAAAGCACTGAATATTTAATATTTCAATTTTATCTTTTAAAAATTTGAGCATTAGGGATGAGAATGTAGGTCAATGATAGAGCATTTGCCCAACATGCTTCAAACCCTGGATTTGATTCCTATCACCTGTGAATAAATAAATAATAAATAAATAAATGGCTAAAACTTAGTCATTGTTGTTACTTAAGTTTCTATCTGTCATCTCTGCATCCATCATCTATTTGTCTTTCTCTCTACCTCATCATTTGTCTATCCATCATATATCTGTGTATCTATGTATGTATGTATGTATCTATCTGTCTTGTTTCAGAGATAAACTGTAATTCTTTCTAGTTCTCTTTATACTTTTTAAATATTATTAATTATTCAAATTTAGTTATAGTAACATGGTCTTTTTTTAATACCCTTCCTAGGAGTCCAGTGCTTTGTAAGAAATGAGACAGTGGTCCTCCTCCTTAGACTACAGTGTTCACGTGTTTAGGCCTACTTATGTGTGGGTAATGATTTTGGTCAGGTATTTAAACAGATGGTGATAGGGTGGGGAAAATCAAAGTCAGAGGGCAAATGGTGGGATGCTTACCCCACTAACTCCACGGTCACAGTGACTCCCATAATGCAAAGAGTCCGTAAGTCCCCCAATCTGGCACCCCAAATCAATCATTCTCTTTCATCCATGTAACTGAAGTATTATTTTTGAGCACATGCCATTTCTCAAACACTT
Organism: Myodes glareolus; assembly: GCF_982192425.1. Lineage (NCBI taxonomy): Eukaryota > Metazoa > Chordata > Mammalia > Rodentia > Cricetidae > Myodes > Myodes glareolus. Next base: position 70,711,070 of record NC_142029.1, on the reverse strand, counting down.
AAAATCAGCGGACTATTCAATTACCCAGAAGACTGTATTTTTTAATCCAGAAAAGGAAAAAGTTGTACATTCTAGGCATTCCCGGTCACTTGAGCAAAACTATGCAAACCGAAGAATCTTGCTGGGCTCATCAGCATCTGGCTAAAGTCTGGAGAGATCAGACCTGCCTCCCATGGTTGTCATTTGGAAACCACCCCCAGCACTTTGAAATTGTTTCCAATTAAAAACAAAGCAAACAGGGTGGAGAACAAGTACCTTCTCATGGTAATAGCTTTAGGCTTTGTGCCAAGGAACCAGGCTGAAGCTTGTTACAGGTGGTCAGATTCTCGGCATCAAAAAACCCAAAAGAATCTAGGTAATGGCTGTTAGTGCATTAAAAACTCAGGTAACTCACACAATTCATGGGTCCCTCCTTTTTAGCATGAGTATATTTTTTAAGATGTTTAATGGATTCTAAATGCCTGAACTTGTAAACATCAAAAATTCCCCGTAGGCTTATGTACGTGCCTCTTCAGTCTTCAAAGAGATGAAAAAAAGACAGATAATGGATCGTACTTGTTTTAAAATGCTTTGAAGAACCAGGTTTGGGTATTTCTTGCCATTACAAAAGAATAGCCTTCAATTCAGTAGAAATTCTGGAGGACACTGTAAGCCAATTTTCCCAACCCTTCAACAGCTAGCCATCAGTCACATCAATTGAATAAAACCTGTAGCTTCTTCTTAGCAGCCTGCTCTTATTTGTGCCCTCCTGTTGGGAGGATGCCTATTCACACAGCTGGACCAACAAGGAGCCAGTCTAGGTTACAGTAGTTCCTTGCCCATGTTTTTGCTTTCTGCGATTTGACTTTGGGTGGTAGTCAACTCCCTTGCAAAAAGAGAAAATCCCAGAAATAAACAATTTTAAAATTGTAAATGAGTTTTATGCCATATTGTTATGATTGTTCTATTTTATTATTAGCTGTTGTTGATGGTTATTATTTCTGTGATTAAGCATCATAGCTATGTATATGTTAGAACATATATATGCCATGTTCAGTCGCATCTGAAATTCTAGACACCCATGCAGTGTCTCAGAGAGTGTCCCCTGTAAATCAGGAGAACCGATGTATTTCTTTATGTCAGTTGTGAGCCACAGAAGTTCTGGCTTTTCTTTAGCAGTGAACAGAAAACAAAGTGAAACAAAACCCAGTTTCCTCTTTCTTCATGAGAGGATGGAGAAGCCCATTACACTGTTGGCTTGGGTGGATGCAAGTATTGTCTACTTGAACTAATCTTTGAGGTTTAATAACTTGTGCACAAATGAAGCTGTTAATTTTTGACAGCACCTCTAAGGCCTGGTGTTGTGCATGCCTTTAATCCTAACCCTCGATCGCAGGGAGGCAGAGGCTAGTCGATCTCTGCAAGTTCAAAGCCAGCCTGGTCTGCATAATGAGTTCCAGGGCAGCCAGGGCTACTTAGAGAGACACTGACTCAAGCTGAAACAAATAAATAAATGGGTAAATGAAAAACAAATAAAATATTGCATCTCTCTATCTCACTGGCTTCTTTTTAGGTGTTTGTACTGGATGCTAAGTGTGGCAGATGTTGCTCTTGACTTTATAGAAGGTTTAGATCATTCCATGCTCCAGGCTTACTTTCTTTGAGATTCTGGATGAATTTATTGTGTTCTGTGGCCCTGCAGGTTTCCACATGGAAAACTGGGTAGTGTTACTTAGAATTACGTGAAGTCCCATCGCTTCATAACTTAGATGAACTCTCAAGAAGCCAGGATAATGAGATGAAATTGAGGCCTCCACACAGTTGCTGTGGGAGGCCTAGAACCTTCCTTCTGGAACACACAGCCCCTTTTATCCCTGTAGATCTGTATCCCTGTATCTCTGGCATCTGTAGGAGGGGCCTAAGTGAGAGTGTGAAGGGGCAGCACAGTCTGCTACTGTCACAGCAGTGTCTGTGTCCTAATCTCTCTAGGACAGTCTCTCAGTTGTAAATAGTCCATTTGTTGTAAAGCCTGAGTCTTTTCTGTGGGAGCCCAGACCTATCCACTGACTTACATAACCCCGTGTAACCTGCAGATGCCTTTTGAGACATTCTGGATGACTTCTTGGTGATCTTGGCCCCATGTGCAAAGGAGCCACTCTTATAGCCGCGACTGTAGCACCGCCTTCTCTTCTCTTTTTCCAAGTGGTTGTGGTTGACACGATGCTGTGTACCAATGGCTGGTAGATATTGATGGAGGGAGATAGGGCTCCCTGCTCTTAGTAGCTCCCTGGTCTCCTGTCCCCTGCCCTTGCCTGTCTCTTTAGCAGCGAAGATATTACCAAGGGAAAACTACTTGTACCTCAAGTTCAGCCCTAGGTACTTGACTCTCCATCAAGGCAGAGCTCAGCTCCTCCCAAAGTCCCCACCTTGATATCTAATGTAGGACTTTCTTCTGGTAGGTGATTGGGGAGGGGGCACAGAAGGAATGATTTGGTCCTCTTTTCTGTTGACAGCTATCTACCACACGTGTGAGGCCTCCAATTTCCAGTGCCACAATGGCCACTGCATCCCCCAGCGGTGGGCTTGTGATGGTGACGCAGATTGCCAGGATGGTTCTGATGAGGATCCAGTCAGCTGCGGTAAATGCAAATTCCCTGGTCCCCTGCCTGGCCCTTCCCCCGGGGCAGCGGCAGGGGTGGTGGAGGGTGGTGGGGTGAGGGGGGTGGGGGGGCGTTCATTCAGGGGAGGGTCAGCTGGTGTGCCAGGCAGGTGAAACTGTTCTCCCATGTTAGCAGTTACACACACACGCACACACACACACACACACACATGCACGCACGCACACATGCACATGCACACCCAGCCATTACAGTAATAAAGCAACATACACAGTGCTTTTCTACTTGACTGTTATCATTTCTATTGCTGACATTCTGAATTTTCATAGGAGGGCAGTTATTGTGGACAAATGTCATTATATAAATTCTGCATATTCTTTTTTCACTTTCCAAAACTTAAAATTAGCATTTTCCATATACCTGCATTTCCTGTGGTGAGCATTTTTCTGTGAGATGCATATCTATTTTATATTAATTATGATCATCTGATTTATCTAGCTGATCTCTGCTTAGCATTTAAGAGGACTCCATTCTTATTGTTAAGTCAAAACAACCCTCCATGTCCTTCGAAGGCTTGTTCTGCTGTTGACCTATTTCCTGGGACACTTTGCATGGTGTGGACTGATGGTGGCAGAAGCTCCCATGCTTTCCCATGGTTCCCTTCGCGACTAGATTATCCTAAGTGCTCTCTGTCCATCCTGTACCATGTATTCCCTCTCGTCTCCCTGGATATTAGACATCATCATCCTAGCTGGTTTTGGATTTTATCAAAAATTATTTTACTTAGCAGCCTTCACATCTTCCCAAATCCTGAGACTCATGGACATTTTCTCTGTCTGAACGATGCTTTTTGACTGATTTTCTAGGAATGGTGACTTTTTACCAGATTGCAACTTGTTTCCTTGCCTTGGAGCTAGTCTTTGTAGAGCGAACTGCAAGGCCCTGGGCTTTCAAATTCTCTGCTCACCCTGCTATATCTGCCTTTACTTCTAGCAGCGCTCCACTGCTCAGGGGGGGAGAGACTCGGGGTAGACAGTGCGGTTCAAGCATTAGGATATCTTAGTTCTGGTTTCATTCCCACTAGAAATGGCTGCAAAACCCCGGGCTCTCAACAGCTCTAAACAAATATACTCCAAAAGGACTTTGCCTTAGGATTCCTGAAAAATAGGAATTAAGATACTAAGTGTTTTGTAGAGCATTAAAAAGCCAGGATTTAATGACTAGGATTTCCCCTAGACACTGAAACTTTTTTCTCTTTCTTATAAAACTATAATGAATTTTCACTAGTACAGTCAAAAAAAAAAAAAAAGGTAGAAAAAGCATAAATGGGCCTATAGTAAACATTGCTCTCCTGGCTACCTTGTCTCTGTAGGAAACCATAATCTAATGGTTTTACATATTGGTTAATATTTAAAAATGTCTGCGAATTGTTCTGTGCGTATATCGCTATGTACTAATAAGGATGGTCCATTCAGTGGTGGGCTGTCTTTACAATGGTCTCATAAGATCACATGGGAGTTGTAGGGAGATGCAATGTTCTGTCAGGTAATGACCCCTTCTGTAGCCTTCCTCACATCGTGGTGGGATGTGTCACCTGCGTGTTGGTGGTGGCACTATGTAAATGAGCCTGTAGTGTTGCCAGCCATATACACACGTGGCACACACAGTTACATGTTATATGTGATACTCAGATAGTGATAACAGACATGCGTGCTGCTGTTTTGTTTACTGTATGATCTTTATCCTTTTTACCATTGTTATAGACCCCTTCTCCTCGCAGGAAGGTCAGCAGTAGGGCCTGCCACCTCACCTTGTGACAATGTCACCCCGCACCTCCTCATTACATTGCAAGGGCAGGGTGAAAAGAGTGACCTGCCCCATGCCATGCAGGTCTGTCTCACTGCGGTCTCGGGATGTCCACACTGCAGTAGAGTTGACTACAGACACAGTTGGCAGCACCCCCCACCCCGTCATGTGCAGGACGAATACAAATTCAAAGGCACCACGTGTTAGGCCTCTTGTAAACACACAATATGCCATGCGTGTTATTTTGCACCTTGTTTTTTTTTCTTTAAATAGTTATAGATCCTGGATGAAATTTTTCATAGTAGTCTTCTACTATGGCCATCCTTTCCTCTGCTGTTCAGCCGTTTATTGATCAGTCCTTACATGCAGATGGCTTGTCGCTGGTACAAAGTGTTGCAGTGTAACACTTGGGCTTACACTAAGTTCTGCTGCAGTTGTGTTCATACATTATTTTTGAATTGTATAAATAGAACACAATTTGGAATTGCAGGGCTAAACACATATGTCAGTATTTAGCTTTGCTGACCATTAGCAAACTACCCTCAAGGTGGTATGGGGTCTGTACCCTGCCAACAACTGTGGGTGCCAGCCTGTTTTTTTTTTTCTCTGTCATTCTTCTGTGACTGACTTCCATTTCAGAGAAAAAGTGCAATGGATTCCACTGCCCAAACGGCACTTGCATCCCATCGAGCAAGCACTGTGACGGCCTGCGGGACTGCCTGGATGGCTCCGATGAGCAGCACTGTGGTGAGCCCACTCCCTGCCCTAGTGGACCCCAATCTGCTCATTTCTGCAGTACCTGGTCCCAGAGTGTTGGACCTAAAGGATGAGTCAGGCAAGGCACAGGGAGAGGGGTGTGTTCAGGTAGGCAGAGTGATGGGGGGTCAGGCCATACTTGGGTAAACGTTGCCATTTGGGTGCCCTGTGTACGATCAGCTGCCCGATGGTTTTCACCTGGGCTCTTCCCTCTTTGCGCGACTGGCTTTGTTAGTGTTTATTACTGAATATCGCTTGAGGAGTGTTTTAGGCCAGATGACCCTTTTTTATCCTGTTTTCAATTCAAAAAAGATTTCCTATGGTGCACATCTGTGGAGAACGCCGGAAATAGCTGGGATTTTCAAAAACCACAGCATCTGGGGGTGACCCAGACAGTCTGAGTTAGTCTAGAGCGTGGCCCCGGTGTTGGGATATTTCCTTCTTTTACAGTGTTCTGTGCTATTCTAGCGTGCAAGTCAGGTCAAGAGCAAATGTGTTAGTGCAGGTGCTGCAATCTGGCCTCTAGGTAGGATCCAGCCAATCACTCAGAAGCAAATGCGTTAGTGCGGGCATGGCTGCCTGACCTGTGGCCGAATTCATGCCGTAGCCAGTTCTTCTGAATGAAGTCGCATTGAACACACTGGATATCATCTGTTTATTTGTTGCATGTGGCTGCTCTCATGCTCTCCTAGTGAAACTGAGTAGGCAAAAGAAGCTATGTTTTAGGCTTCTGTGAAACAAAGCCGAATGCCATGGGCTTCTCATGGGAACCACATCTTAGGCTAGACATGTTTGTGCACAGATGTACACATTTGGGGAGCGGGCATATTATCAGGAATTCACTCAAGATTATGAAGCCTATCAAAGGCAGTTATTACTCATCTCCAGGTTCCATCTTGCTATGCGTTCTCATGGTCTCTTCATGCGTCTCTGGTGTCTGTTCTTAAAGGGACACCTATTCTATTGTGGCTTCTTTAATCCTAGTGACCTTCTAAACCTGGGTGGTTTTTCTAAAGGGCCTGTCTCCAGATAGAGTTAGTTACATTGGTCTTAGCTCTTCAACAGAGGAACTGAAGGCAGAGGTTCAGCTCAGCCTGTAACACTGGTTTCTTGTAGAAAATGGTTGCTGACCTCCGTATCAGAGAACCGGTGTCATATTAATCATGGTTAAGGTTTGGACTTCGTGCTAGGCAGCTCTAGGTGGTAGTGTGGGCTTCTGCCTCATTAGCCACGTGCCCTTGGTGGGGAGAGAACTTGATGCTGCGATCCTTATTTTCTTATTTCATATGCAGAGATAATAAAATGTCTTATAATGTTGCCTCGGAGGTTTATGGCACTCTATGGCAAGTGCTTTAGCTTGGAGCCCTGCATTAACAGGTACCCCGTCCACAGTGGCTCTCACATCCCTGCAGATGGTGTGTACATTAGGTCAGGACTGTCGAGCGCCCCTGTCAGCCTCAGGCACTCACGGCTCTTCCTCACCGCTCTCTTTCAGAGCCCTTCTGCACGCGCTTCATGGACTTCGTGTGCAAGAACCGCCAGCAGTGTCTCTTCCACTCCATGGTGTGTGACGGGATCGTCCAGTGCCGCGATGGCTCCGACGAGGACGCCGCTTTCGCCGGATGCTGTGAGTGGATGGGTGGGGAGGTCGGCTGCTCCGTGGGACCCTGAAGACTCATGTGTCCCAGCCTGCTCTCTGTTGTTTTTCTTTTTCTCACGTATGCACTGATGCTTTGTATCTCTATGTACACAAATGTGTTGGGGCTGGTGAATGACCAGGACCTTGGCTCAAGGGTCACCTTATGGGAGAGACTGGCCTGCCATTTTTTTTTTTTTTTTGAGGAGCTAATCTCTGTAGCACAGCTTTGCTCCAGTGGTCCCCATATTGTATACTTTATTTTATATCTCCTGCTGCAAAATGCCCCTGGCCATTACTTTGGTGTTACCATGACCGAACAGCTGTAAAGAGGGAGACTCTGCTTGGGCTCGTGGTTTCACAGGGTTTGGTCTGTAGGATTTGGTCCATGGCTGTTTGGCTTCCCGTACTTGCGCAGAATATGACGGTGGTAGCAGTGCTCTGGGAGAGAACATTTCACCTCATGGCACACAGTGAGCAGAGTGCAAGGGGTGTTGGGGACCCAGTACAGCCTCCAAAGGCCCAACCCCACTGCCCTACTGTCCCAAGTTAAGTCCCACTTCCGGGGTGCCATAGCTTCCCAAAATAGTGGCAGTAAGTAGAGACCCAAGTGTTCAAACCAAAGCCAGCTGGGGATATTTCACGTTCAAAGCACAACACTAGGTCTGCGCATGTCTTGGACTGTCCTAGCAAAAGGCTGCAGACTGACTGGGTGGCCCACCCACCAGAAGCTCTGTTGTTCACTCTTGAGGTGTTGATAGCACTGTCTCGGCCTCCCTCACCCCCGTAGACGCTGTCTTTACCAGTGTCTTACGTGATCTCTCTTCTCTAAGTATCTGTCTAAGCTGCCGCTTTGGCTGTGTTTATTTATTTAAAGGAACAAGGTCCTACTGTGTTGCCTGAGTTGGCACTGAATCCCTGGGTTTAAGTGACAGTTTTTCCCTAGTCTGTCGAAGGGTAGGGACTTTCTTTTCTCATCACACTAGTCATACTAGATTTGGACACAGCTTGATGGCCATGTTTTAATTTCCATTCCCTCATTGAAAGCATTATCTCCAAAGCAGGCATGGTATGGGGCTTAGGGGTCCAGTCCTGTTTGTGGAATGACTTAGTTAACAGTGTGCTCTGCTGAGACTGAGTCTGGCCTCGATCTCTCGAGGCCCCCTTAGCTCCGCAGTCTCTCAACAGAGGACCTTTGCCTCCAAGCGGCCCGGCTGCTGAGAACTCTCTAGCATGGGAGTGACCTGGACTTGACAGATATTTGTCACCTTCTAGCTCAAGACCCTGAGTTCCACAAGGAGTGTGACGAGTTCGGTTTCCAGTGTCAGAATGGGGTGTGCATCAGCCTGATTTGGAAGTGTGATGGGATGGACGATTGTGGTGATTACTCGGACGAAGCCAACTGCGGTAAGAAAGCCAGGAGACCCACCTACCTGGGCCGGCCTCCCAGTTACAGGGAGACTGTAGGGCGGGGATGCTCACAGACGTCTCACCTGGAGCCTTGCCTTCCTCCTCCTCTGCAGCACAAGCTGCCAGTCCTCACCCCCGTAGGAGGGATGGATGAAGAGGGGACTACATCCCGGAGGTGCTAGGGGATGTTTATCCTACTTCTTCCTTTCCCTGTTGAGAGGGCCACATTACACATAAGGAATATAGTGGGTAAGCAATCACGGTGTCTTAGTGACTTCTTCTGTGGCAACATACACAACAGAAGCGCCTTCAGGAAGGAAAGTCTGTTTTGTTACATGGTGTAAGGGCATCTATGTAGGCCACCACAACAAGGGAACCATGACAGCAGCAACCTGAGACAGCCAGTCACGCCGTGTGCCCGCTCAGGAAGCTGAGAGAAATGAATGCTGACACTCAGCTCCCTTTCTCCTTTGCGTCCCATCCATGGCTGCAGCCCCTGGGTTATGCTGCCCCGACTCAGGGTGGATCTTTCCTGCTCTATTTAATATTTTTGGAAGCATCCTAATAGGCATATAGGCACAACCAGAGGTACGCTTCCATGATGACCCTAAGTCCCCCTGTATGTTCCTAATGAAGAGTAACCATCGTGATAATAAATGCTGTGGCGTGGACCTCCCTGTGAAAGTTCCAGACCACACACTGTCACCCTTGGGATGTCATCACACTGAAGTTATGTCTTTGGTAAAGTGTCAGGATTAAAACTCAGAGTGACTATTCTCAGGGTGCCAGGTCAGAAAACGAGGAGTTGGGAACTAAGAAGATGGGTGCTGTTGAGTTTACAGAAGTTATTTGTCCCTCTTGGATCCAGCAGAATGCCTTATCTCTCGGGGAGAGGAGTGCAGATGTCCCTGGACTTGGCCCTAGGGGAGATACACGGAGGGGATGAGCTGCATTCACCTTGCGGGGAGCTACACGGAGGGGAAGCGCTAGTTCACATTGGGGAGATACAGTTCACACTGGTGCAGGGGAGATACAAGGAGGGGAAGAGCTGCGTTCACATTGGGGAGATACAGTTCACACTGGTGCAGGGGAGATACACGGAGGGGAAGCCCTGTGTTCACATTGGGGAGATACATGGGGGGGAAGAGCTGTGTTCACATTGGGGAGATAGTTCACACTGGTGCAGGGGAGCTACAAGTAGAAGGGCTGGTTCACACTGGGGAGATACAGTTCACACTGGTGCAGGGGAGATACACGGAAGGGAAGAGCTGCGTTCACACTGGGAAGATAAACGGAGGGGAAACGCTGCGTTCACACCGGGCAGCTACACAGAGGGGAAGCGCTGTCTGCGTTCACACCGGTGCAGGGGAAATGACTGATAGTGTGTGTGTGTTCTCTGCAGAAAACCCCACGGAAGCCCCAAACTGCTCCCACTACTTTCAGTTTCGCTGTGAGAACGGCCACTGCATCCCCAACAGGTGGAAATGTGACAGAGAGAATGACTGCGGGGACTGGTCTGACGAGAAGGACTGTGGAGGTGAGAGCCCAGGGAACCGGGGCTGCTCTACTGGTCTGCAGACTCACGTCTCTAGAGAGCCTGGCTCAGTCTGCATCTCTAGAGGAGAGCCTGGCTCAGTCCTTACTGTTTTGGCTTTTTGTGAGGGAGGAACAATGCTGAGTGCTTCTGGGTCATCTCCTTTATTTATTCTCATTTGTGTATGTTGCTTATAGAGGCCAGAGGTCAACCTTTGGTGTCCCCTTCAGGAACTTTCCACCTTGGTTTTTGAGACTGTCTTTTTTTGGAGGGCCTGGAGCTCACCAGTTAAGCTAAGCTGGCTGGCCCAGGGACTCCCGAGCCAGCACTGGCATGAATTTCCATTGTATGACCGATCTGTGTGATGGGTTTCCAGTGCCTCCAAGGTTACCCATTCCTGACTCTGAAGGGCCTAGTGCCTTGCTTCTCAGTTTAGTCTACACGCCCCCCACCCCACCTTGTTCTATGGGACATCTTTAGAATGTCAGAGGGCGCCCATACCATGGGTACTTTAGTAAGTTCCCAGGTCCCAAGTATGTTTCGATATGTGTAAGGGTCCTGGTGTGGGACATAGGCTTTCTGCCTTCTCATCTTGGGTCATGGTGATGTTTCAGCTACAGTCATGCTAGGCTTCAGTGAGAATTCTCCAGCCACCTTGTGTCTCCCTGGTCCACCTACTTCCTCCATCCACAGTCAGGAGCCCTTGTGAGGGCAAACTCGTGTGACAATGACTCTGTTACAAGTGTATTAACTCTCCTAAGTGGGGGTGGGGAGAGACCGCCACTTCTTTGGAAACCCCTTATAAATGATAATTAAGCAGGCTGACGCTCAGGGCTGTGTCCGCCACCGGTCTCCTTTGGCTGCTGCAACAGGGACATCAGCATCGCTTTGGGACACGTTGCTTTTCATCTGAGACCAAGCTGCTACTGACACTTGGGATCTCCTCATTTGCTTTTCTGCAGAGTCCCATATTCTCCCCTCCCCCACCGCTGGACCTTCCACGTGTCTGCCCAACTACTTCCGCTGCAGCAGTGGAGCCTGTGTGATGGACACCTGGGTGTGTGACGGCTACCGGGACTGCGCTGATGGCTCAGATGAGGAAGGCTGCCCCTCTCTAGGTGAGTCCTGGTTTGCTCAGTGGTGTACCCCGAGATCATCCTAGCTTTTAAACTGCCCTGCGCGGTGCCTACGAGAAGAGTCCAGCTACACTCTCAGTGAGGAGTTACAGCTGGGATAGTAAGGAGGTTTGTGTGTGTACCAACTCAGGAGAGAGGACCCAGTTTTTCTGCTTGCCAGCTGCCAGGCCGTCCCTCTAAAAGAAGGGCGATCACTGCCATCTAGTGGCTGAACACAGAAAAAGCTGAAGGTCTTGCAACCACTGTGATGCTGAGACTTCTGTCCTACCGGCAGAACAGGGTTGAGGTAGAGTCGCCTTCCCTGAATGAGAGGCCTTTCCAGCTTGCTTTTAAGAGGAGCGCTGACCTTGTTTGTCATGCTTTGTACAGCCCATTTCAGAGCCCACTCTTAGGTCTGCAGTGAGATCATCTTCCTATGTGTGGATCCCACCGCTTGCCTGGAAAATCAGAGCGGTCTTTAGGGCTTAGTGGTGATGGGTTTATGATTATTAAATAAATATCCTAACAATTGGGGCCCTCACTTTAACTGGTGGGTTGCTTATTCATTTTTTTTTCAATTTTTTGGTTCTTAAAATTCATTAGTGTATATTCATTATATAAAATAGTAGATTTTATTTATGACATTTTTATTCATTTATACCATGTGTTTTACTAACAGTCGTCCGCATTTCCCTCCAACTTGTCACCTTACCCCTCCCCATAGTCTTATAGAAGATCAGTTATTTTTTATATACCCTAAATGTGCATCTGTGTGTGTGTGTGTGTGTGTGTGTGTGTATGGTGTGTGTATATGGTATGTATGTATGGTGTGTATACACTTGTTTGTACGCTCATGCATGTTCACATGTGGAGATGTGGAGGTCAGAGGACAACCACAGCATTGGTCCTTGCATTCCACTTCGGCCCAGGGTCCCTTGCTGTGTGTTGCTGTGTGTGCCAGTCTAGCTGGCCCCCAAGCTTCTGGGAGCTCCCCATCTTCATCTCATTCTAGGAACCCTGGGATTACAGGTCCTCCAGCCTGTTACCCACTGGACTATCTTCCCAGCCCAGGAGGCCAATTAACACTCCATCCTCCCCCTTCCTCTTTCCTTTCCCCCTCTTTCTCCTTTTCTTCCCTTACTCTTTCTATTTCTTTCCTCCTCTCCATCCCCCTTCCCTTCCTGTTGCCCTTTCTCTCCTTACTCTGTTTTCCTCCTTTTCCTCTTTGCCCATTCCTTCTCCCTTCCCCCTGCTTCTGTCCCTCTCAGTTCTTTTTGGAGAGCAGTTCTCAGGATATCCCAGACTAGCCCCAGAGCTGTTGGAGCTCTCCCTGCAGTGGCTTTGTAGGCTGGATCAAAGGGGGCTAAATGAGAATAAGCGGCAGGAACATCTCTCAGCATGTTTGCTTCCTGCTGGGCTACTGTGGTTTTCACCAGTTGCCCCTGATGCTCCTGCACAGTTGTCTTTGTGAAGCTCTCTACGAGTATCTGTCCCAGCTTCTCTCCTTTCTCTTCTTCACTCTCGTGGTTGGTATAGCATATAGTCTAGAAGTTCCCAGAAGGGAATCTGTAGGAATTGTGTCTGGGGACTGACTTGTTTGAAATGGTTTATGTTCCGTCTTCAGGTCTGATTGACATCTGTGCTGAATTTAGAACACTAGCTTGTCGGTCACTTTTCTTTAGAATTGGAAGGAATCTGCTCTTGTCCTTCAAGTAGCTCGTAGGAAAGCCATGGCCAGCTTGAGCTCCTCGTCTCTGTGTGGTCACAGTTTGTTTTAAATTTTCTGCAAACTCATCATATCTTGTCCTCGGCTCCTGAGGGAATCCATGTGCTATAGTTTGAGGGAATTGTCCCGAAACGTTTAGCTAATGGTGCCCACCTCCATCTCCTTGTGATCTCGTCTGTCATGTCTATTGACCAGATCCTCCACATGCTCAGGTGTTCGTTTCGAACAGAACCTTGCTATGTAGCCCTGCAATTAGCTATGTAGACCAGACTGGCCTTATACTTGTGGTAATCCTCCTGCCTCTGCCTCCTGAGTAGCAGGGATTTCAGACATGAGTCACAACATCTGGCCCCCTTATTCTTGATTTTTTTTAAAAATCTGTTTCAGATTTAAAGATTTACCATTTTCTTCTTGTTTTCTGGGATATTCGCTTTACTTTGCCAACCCTTCCTTTGAGTTTCTTTATTTCTGTTATATAGGTTTCAATTATTTTTCCTGTTTATTGTTCTTTTTCTTTTAGTACTTTGCTGCTCTCATATATTCTCCGTGAGCATACTAGGGACATTTGGCTTTGAGATTTGTTTGTTTGGGTATGTTTGGTGCTGGGGTGTGTATGGCCAGGATGTGTGTGTGCAATCGTGTGACTATGGGTGTGTATGAAGAGGCCACGGCAGGACACTAGCATTGGGTATCTTTCTCTGTTACTTTTCATCTTAGTGTTTTGAAACAGTCCCTCACTGAATCTGTGTGGTTTTGTGACAAGGGGGCTGGGTGTTTGAACTCAAGTCCTCACATTTGCAGAGCAGTGGTTCTTAGCTACTAAGCCGTCTCCCCAGCTTCCTGATATTTGCTTCTTACAAAGTCTCTATTTCCTCCAAGCAAACTTTCTTGGAGCTGTGTGTGTATGTGCACACGTGCTTACACAGACGCGCTCACCCACACACCTATGCATGTTATATTTTATTTTGTTTTTGTTTTGAGGCTAAAGTTTTTTCTGAGATAATCCTTTATAGGTACTTATGTTCCATGATGGGAACTAAATTGCTGCTGAGTGATTCTGAGTACACGGGTGGACGTGCCAGCTTCATGCACTGTTACTACCCTGTTTGCTAGGAAACCTCAGGCCTTGGTAATTTCATTGTTTGTCTCTGAAGCTGGTCAGTATCCTTAGAGATAATTCTAGGCCCTCTGCCTAAACTACCAGGGTCTCATGTCAGGAAGTTACCTGACCTCTCATTGACTGATCGTAAGTTCAGTGCCTCTGTTATCATTGGCATCTTCTTGCTCAGTTATGATGCTTCAGCAGCCCCTTTGTTTTGATTCTTTGCAAATCACAATCTGCCAGGTTTCTGCCCCTGCTTTTAAACAGGGCCTTTGTCTTCTGGGCCAGGGCCAGAAGGGAATAGTAGTGATGAGGCTGCTTTTGGAACTTCTTCTAGTCCTATTGCCCGACCTTTCCCCAATCTTCTCTCTCAAGTGAGAAAAACGATTTCTGAGCCTTTGAGGATCCCCTGATACTGAGCTGCCTGACTCTGAGCTTTCTCTTCCAATAGCTTAGGGTAGGATGCAGCCTCCTCTGGCTTCCCTAGTCACTTGCCTTGTCGGCCTGCTTTCCTTTCTTCTTATCCACAGCCATGTCTTTACAGAGAGTCTCTCAAGTGAGTCTGTGGTGGGGCCCTGTGAGGAGCAACATAAAACGCAGATGTCCTACCTGCTTTCTCTATCCACAACTGGCAGGTGCCTGGACCTCCTGCCCCTCCCCCACCCCTCCCCTGCCCTACAGTTCCTGCAGGCCTGCGCTCCCCTAGCACATTTAATAGTTGAATGGCTGCTCTTCCTGACAAGCTCCCTCCATACTGAAAAGTGACATAAAAATGCTTTTCTAGCAAACACAACTGCTGCTTCCACTCCCACCCAGCGTGGACGGTGTGACCGGTTTGAGTTCGAGTGTCACCAACCAAAGAAATGTATCCCCAACTGGAAGCGCTGTGACGGCCACCAGGATTGCCAGGATGGCCAGGATGAAGCCAACTGCCGTGAGTATCTTCTCAAGGTCACTTTGCAGAGCTCTGAGTCCCGCTCTCTGCTTCCATCTTTGGGCAGCTGACTCCTCTGTGTCTCTGTGTAGTCATGTTTACAGTATTCTCCGAGGATGCGGGAGAGTGGACAAGCATCACGGTCTGTGATAGTGATGCTGGGTTTGATAAACTGGCTAAACGTTAAATACTAGGAGCATCCCCAGTGGAAAGATTTCTGAATGGAAGAAAAATCTATAAACCGAGTGTTTTTGCTAAACATGTTTAATTCCTAAAAGCACCTGTTGGTGAAGCCGTGGCCTTGTGGAAGTGTCCAGCAAGCATCACTGAGGCATTTAGAATATGCTGTTGGGCAGATCATCTGCAGCGGTACATTAAGAACCAGGGACTTTGCTCCTGGAGTAATTAGTTATACTTAGTGAGGAACAATAAGTCACACAGGAAGCCTGAGTGTCATAGGAGGTGACACCTGCCTGACGGCTGTGCTGCCCCACTGTCTGCTCCCCTTATGAATCTAGGGGAGCCCCTTGGAGTAGGTGATGGATGGACACACTGGCTGTCCTGTGGACTGATGCTCAGGGGCCAGGAGATAAGGGAGGCAGCCTGGATGGGAGAAGACAGTGATGCTAAGGTCCCCGTCTAATCCTCGGCACCCAGCCAGCACCTTTAGTTACTCTCCATACAAGGAAACTACCTTTGACCTGAGAGAGGGGAGGCTAGAACGATGCCATGCTACATGCCGTCAGCATGTCTCTCTGATGGGGGCGCGCTGCTCCTGCTTAAGGATTTGTCTTACGGGATCCCCTCCACTGGCCACCCACTTGCTGCAGACATTGATGTCCTGCCCTGTCACGTGTGTAGTACCAGGAAGAACATTGTTTCATTCGGTCTCATTTTGCACAGTGAACATACAGCGGAGTATTGGAGTCTCTTCCACGTCTCCAGCAAGCCTTCAGCTCAAAAAAACTAGCAGGAACCTCCACTCCTCTTCTTCCATCCTATTCTGCACTTTCTCTCTCTCTCTTTATCTCTTTAAGATTCTAACGAAAGGGGAATACTGAGCCCCAAAGGGAACCCTACCAAATGTTTCCCTTTCCTGAAAAACTGGGTCAAAGGCAGTGTCTATTATCAGCTAATCCCTCTAATTCAACCCTTGTGAAGTGGATGTAATCTAGAAGGATCAAGTTGCTTCTACTTTTTATTTGCATCCGTGAGGGTTTTTTTTTAATATATATATTTTCTGTCCATTTAAAATGTCCTCAGCACCTTGGACAAAAACATGAAGGCATGCATGTCACCCCTGCAGGTGACACGAAGCCAGCAAAGTAGCCGAGTTCCTGATGATAGCATCAAGACTCGGGAAGTTAGCACTGGATTGGGTGCACTTAGAAAGGTGCTTGCCATGCAGGCACGATGCCCCAAGTTCAATCCCCAGAACCCACAGAGGAATGAAAGGTGAAGGAACCTCTGCTCCTACCCCTGGCCGTGGGGAGTTAGAGACAGGAGGATAGCTGGCGCTCATTGACCAGCCCACTTAGCCCAGTTCGTGATCTCTAGGCCTGTGAAAGTCCCTATCTCAAAGGAGGTAGATGGCATTCATGATGATATTTAAGCTTGTCCTCTGACCTTTGTACTAACACCTGCACATGTGCACACATGTGCATCTACACACACGATAAAAGGAAGGTAAATTAACATTTTATGGTGAGTTTTAATATGTCATTCCCTATTCACAAGCCCTACACTTGTGTGCCTTCGGTCTCCAAATCTCCTTGTAATTTTGGTATTGTCTTCCTTTAGTAAAAGGAAGACTAATCTTCAAGGAGGACACCCTGACCCCTTACTCCCTCTACCCCGAGTTGGTAGCACTGGGAACTTTATTCAGATAGAAAGCTGTGGCCTTGCTGCGATGCCACATTGAATGTTCTTGTCAGAGGAGACTACACCAAGCCCAACCCAGAGAAGTTAAATACAGGTTAGTGTAAGAGCCTACACTTGTGAAGAAAGAATGAAGGAGGTTGTCCCCCAGGGCATTCTGTTAGCAGGACACGTTTACCTCACACTCTCCGAAACCACAGTGGGAACATCTTAGCCAAGCGCGAGCCGCCTCATCGGGTGAATGTTAAAAATAATTAGCGGGAAAGAATAGAAACAGAGCCTCCCACCTGGGTGATTGATTGGAACTCGCTAATTGGCACCCCTTAAATCACTGTTTTCAACCCATTTCAAATCTAGCTCACCCATGGGGGTGTTGCTTAGTTAAAGGTCTTAAAATCAAGATGTGCTATTACCCATCATTCCCTTTGATCCATTATTGCGATCGCTTTATCAGATAGAAAATGTGTTTCCGGCACCCCACGTTCTGTGCTCAGTGCCCCTCAGTCACGTGTTTGTTAATCAGTTTAAATATTAATGACAGTCTTACTTACCAGTATTAAGACCTATGTTTTCTTGTCCTCAAAGCATTAATATGTGTTTCACAAAGCGGACTCAGATCTCCAGTTGCCCTCCTCGTTGCTTCTATTGTTGCTTTGAGTTATTGCCAAGTGGGAGATTTCTGTGGTGGGAATCTGTGCATTTCAAGACAATCCCCTTCAGAACAGCTTGACACCTCGCTGTGTTAAGTGGTGTCACTCGACCTGCTATTCGACATCCCCCCCACACACACTTAACACTTGGAATGTCCCATCCTGTCTTCTACACTCCACAGAGTGATGTACATGTTTGAGTTCCTCTTGATGGAGGATGCACTGTGCAGACAAATCCTTTGCAGTCATGTTGCAGGTCTCTGTCATAGAGAGCGGTGCCTGTATCATGGGATGCTCAGTGCATGGATGCATGGGGTCTGTCTTTGGCTTGTGTGACAATGGCAACAATGGTATTCAAATCTCTTTTTAATACACTTTCATATGCCACATAGTCCCTGATCTTCTGCTCCCCAAGACATCAATTTATGCTCGGAATATAATAGCCATCCATATTATGCTCCTCCTGAAGAAGGGGGATTCTAGTTATAAAAATCATGAGGGGTGCAGGAGAGATGGCCTCATAAGTAAAGCACTTGCCATGCAAGTGTGAGGACCAGAATTCGGATCCCCTGCATCCACTTAAAAGCTGGGCAAGCATAGAAACTTCATCTGTATTTCAGTATTTGGAAGGTAGAGACAGGGGTCTGGAAACAATCTGGTTAACTAGACTGAACTGATCAATGAACCCTGGGTTCAACTGAGAGATTCTGCCTTAATAAATAAAGTGAAGAATGATCAAAGAAGACACCCAAGGCCAACCTAGGGCCTCTGCACACATCATGCACACACACAGGCACAAGCACATACAAACATGCATACACACCACACACACATACACGCAAAATGTCTTCATAAATGGTTTTGGCCATTCCCTTTCCCTTGTGTCCCCATGGAGTCTGTATCTATGTATTTAACTAGCCATGGGCTGGAAGTATTCAAAACTGCACTTGAACTCAACATGTAGAGACTTTTCACTTTTATTATTTCCTAAACAAAACAGTGTTATATGTATATACTTAGAGATTATGCCCTGTTGGGGAATATAAGTCATCTAGAAATAATTGCAGAGCTGCAGGGTTTATTTATCTTCACTATTTTACATCACTGTTTTGTGTGAGAGAGCTTGGTATCCACAGGGAAACTGGAACCTGGCACAGAGATGCAGGAACTGCCCTCTCCCCTTTCCCTATCAGCTCATTTTTTTTTTCTAACAAATCTGCTCCTTTATCCTTGACACCTTTGCAAAGAAGCCTCAGATCGTCCCCCATGAAAAGCTGGTGCTTGAACACGGTTGTTGCAACAACTCTTCAACCCCTCCTGCTACTTCCTTATTCCCTGGCCAATCCCATATGTTTTCCCATCTGTAAACATCTCCTGGGATTCTTTGCGCCTTCCTTTTGAGAACCTTGACTGCTCCTGAAAACACCACCCATTTTTTTTTCTGGATCTCAACACTTTGCTGTTAGTCCAAGTGATGCTCTAGGTGGGAGACAGGATTGAAGCAGTGTCAGTGCCCCACATTGGGGTGACATCTGTTGGGTCCAGCGTTGATGGGCTCGTACATTCCAGGGTAGGGGTGTGTGGTTTAGAAATGTTAGGCAAAGAGAACAGAGACATGGAATAAAATCAGAAGGGCAACACAGCGAATACTGAATTCGCCCATGTTTATTTTCCATACACTTTACATACTCAATCCAAGAGGAGGAAGAAGGCAAGACTTCTTTACTATGATACAAACAAGGAACAAACAAAGTATTTACCCGAAACATCAAGTAACTGTATCCTGAGTAAAGTATATCCTGTGATTTAGGCAGGACATGCAGTGACCACACCTTAGGCCAAGCATCCTGTAGGCAGTCACTCCCTAGGTTAAACCGCCTGTCATAACCTTGAAGGAGCGAGAATAGGCCTGAACTCTCTGTTCTTTGGTCAAGGTGGAACGAACTCACTTCTGTGTGCTCCAACCAAGCAGTGCTTGTTCTAAAATAGTGACACTGGATCCACTGGATCCTATCTGCTTCCCGGGGGTCGCATGGAGATGGAGATCAGCAGGCACCCCACCGCAGGGCATCTGGAGCAAGCCCTGGGAATCTAATTTTTAGGAGTATCACCAGACAACTGTGAAGAAACAAAATTGTGAATTTTCTATTTTTTCACTAGCTAATTAATCTCTCTGGTGATTTTTTTTTTTTAGTGTTGAAGTCCTAGTATGGATTAAACCAATCAATTTATTGAAAGTTTTTAGATTAAGGCTGGATTGTTATTTTTTAATTAATTAATTAATTTGTTTGTTTATAAAAATTTCCACTTCCTCCCCTCCTCCTCATACCCTCCCATTCCCCCTCACTCCCCCCCTCCACACTCCCTCTCCTCCTCCCTCTCCAGTCCAAAGAACAGTCAGGGTTTTCTGCCCTGTGGGAAGTTCAAGTTCCTCCCCCCTCCCTCCAGGTCTAGGAAGGTGAGCATCCAAACAGACTAGGATCCCAAACAGCCAGTACATGCAGATGAAACAAGACCCAGTGCCATTGTCAATGGCTTCTCAGTCAGCCCCCATGTCAGCCACATTCAGAGACTCCGGTTTGATCACATGCTCGTTCAATCCCAGTCCAGCTGGCCTTGGTGAGCTCTCATTCGATCAGTCCCCTTGTATCAGTGGGTGAATGCACCCCTCACGGTCCTGATTTCCTTTTTCATGTTCTCCCTCCTTCTGCTCCTCATTTGGACCTTGGGGGGCTCATTCCAGTGCTCCAATGTGGGTATCCGTCTCTATCGCCATCCATTGTCGGATGAAGGTTCCCTCTGGTCCTGCCTATCTTGCTCACGTTTTCCCTCCTTCTGCTTCTCATTTGGATCTAAGGAGTTAAGTCCAGTGTTCCAATATGTGTCTCTGTCTCTATCTCCATCCATCGCCAGATGAAGGTTCTGTGGTGATATGCAAAATATTCATCAGTATGGTTATGGGCCAAGGCCAGATCAGGCACCCTCTCCTCTGCTGCCCAGGGAAGAATCTGGGGACCTCTCCTTGGGCCTGAGAACCCCTCCAGAAATAAGTCTCTTGACAACCCTAAAATGACTCCCTTAGTTGAGATATATACTTGCCTGCTCCCATATCCATCCTTCCTCCTCCCATCTCATTCCCCCACGCCATCCCCAATTATCCCCCTCTCCTTTCTCTCTAACCATCTTCCCTTACTTCCACCTCCCACACACACCCCCCGTGCACCCAAGTTTGCCTTGCAATCTTGACTACTTCCAATAACCAGGAGGATAACTATATGATTTTCTTAGAAGCTTCTGTAAAGCAAAGGACACTGTCAGTAAGACAAAAAGGCTACCTTCTGACTGGGAGAAGATCTTCACCAACCCCTCAACAGACAAAGGTCTGATCTCCAAAATATACAAAGAACTCAAGAAACTAGATACTAAAACTCTAATTAACCCAATTAAAAAATGGGGTACTGAACTGAACAGAGAAATCACAACAGATGAACTTCGAATGGCCAAAAGACACTTAAGGTCATGCTCAACCTCCTTAGTGATCAGGGAAATGCAAATCAAAACAACTTTGAGATGCCATCATACACCTGTCAGAATAGCTAAACTCAAAAACACCAATGATAGCCTATGCTGGAGAGGATGTGGAGTGAGGGGAATACTCATCCATTGTTGGTGGGAATGCAAACTTGTGCAGCCACTGTGGAAATCAGTGTGGTGGTTTCTCAGGAAACTGGGAGTAAACCTCCCTCAGGACCCAACAATTCCACTTTTGGGAATATACCCAAGAGATGCCCTATCATACTACAAAAGCATTTGTTCAACTATGTTCATAGCTGCGCTATTTGTAATAGCCAGAACATGGAAACAACCTAGGTGCCCCTCAATAGAAGAATGGTTAAAGAAGGTGTGGAACATATACACATTAGAGTTTTACTCAGCGGTAAAAAACAATGACGTCTTGAATTTTGCATGCAAATGGATGGAAATAGAAAAACGCTTTACTGAGTGAGGTAACCCAGACCCAAAAAGAGGAATATGGTATGTACTTACTCATAAGTGGATTCTAGCCATAGTTAAAGGTCTTTGAGCCTATAATTCGTGATCCTAGAGAAGCTAAATAAGATGGATTGTTATTTTTTTAACCTGAGTTCTGTATGCCTGGATGACTTTGTGTAGTTACTGAGTGGAAACTGATGCTTTTTGTTCATAAGACGAGACTCAAGAGCTGGCAGTGGTTTTGCTATTGAGGCCCACTGGAGAATTTGCAGTCTGAGCTCATAGGAACAAGATAGGACCTCCCGCATAGGAGCTGAGCAGACACCAGGGTTATAACAATCTTCTCTGGCTACTGTATGTGTGGCCCCATGTGGAATGGCTTGAAGCAATACATATGCCGAGTCACATATGACCTGGGTGTCGTTAGGCTAAATCCTAGGTGTGGATGAGGCTGGATTCTCTGGAGACTCCTGGGCTAGTCTGACGCCAGCATCTTTTCCCAGCACCTGGGGCCCTGTCCTACAAAAGTTCACAGCTCCTCCCCCACCTTCAAAACCAGCAACTTTGCATCTATCTGCCCTTCTGCCTTTGGATATCTCTTTCTGACAGCAGCAGGGAAGGTCTCTGCTCTGCAGGATCCCTGGAGTTAGTTGGGGTCCACTTGGTTAACATAGGTTGAGCTTTCTTCATCATGGTCCTTAGCTTAATTCCATCTTTTAAGTCTCCTGTTGCTATATAAAGTAACATAGCAACAGCTTCCATGGGTTTGGAAGTGGAAGTCTTTGACATGGGGGCACACCGTTGCCTTCAGATCCTACTCATAGGGGCATGACATCCCTGATATAGCCATGTTTTATTTGGGATTGGGTGGGTAGGCATGAGTTTGTACAAGGAAGACCCAACTCCAGACACCCTTGGGCAGGAGATTTGAGTTCTGTAGCCACCCTCTTCCCTCTTTGGGGTCGTTTTCAATGACATTGTCACCACCCCATTTTTGACCCTCCTGTAAAATGGAGATCAAGTGCCTTTGGCTAATAATCTTCTCTGAATTGAGTCACATAACTCTTAGGTTGTCCCATCATTCTCTTGTCAGAATACTTCAAAGACTCGTGCAGTTAAAAATGCCACATGAGCATGCATGCCTCTTCACATCATTATTATTCATCCAATTATTGTTACTACCCAACCTGGAAAACGTAGCTTCTTCCTAGATTGCAAACCAGTAAATACTAGGAACAGAACAATTGTTGGTGCAGGGGAATAGCTACGATTTATCAGTGCTGGTCAAGGACAGGACCCCTGCAGGTACTTGAGTTCCTTAGATCCTCACACCTGGGTAGCAGTGGGATTATTACCCAGCCTTCCAGAGTGATCTTAAACTTTGGGAGGTGCATGAGATCACACTGAATAAGGCTTTCAACCTTTGTCTGTGCTGGGGATAGAGTTCAGCTGGTATAGTACTAGTTATGACTTCTATTGCTGTGATAAATACCAAGACTAAAGCAACTTGGGAAGGGAAGAATTTATTTCAACATACTGTTCTATATCACAGTCCATCATCAAAGAAAGTCAGAGCAGGAACTCACTCTGGGAGGAGCCTGACAGCAGGAAGGAACCTAGTAGCAGGAAATGAAGCAGAAGCCATGGGGGAGTGCTGCTTACTAACTTGCTTAGCCTGCTTTCTTACAGTGCCCAGGGACACAAGGCCAGGGGTGGCACTGCTTATGGTGAGCTGGCCCCTCCCACATCAGTCATCAATAAAATGCATCATAAACTTTCTCGCAGGCCGAGCTGATGACAGTGTTTTCTCAATTAGGGTCCCTCATTCAAAATGATTCTAGCTTTTGTAAAGTTGCCGTAAAACTAGCTAGCACATCTTGCATGCACAAAGGCCATCAGTTTGATTCCCAGCATTGTACAAACTGGGGCACAGTTATACAGGCCTGTAGTCCTAGAACTCAGGGGATGGAGACAGGAGGATCAGAAAGCCAAAGTCATCCTCAGGTGTGTGTGTGTGTGTGTGTGTGTGTGTGTGTGTGTGTGTGTGTGTTATACGTTAGAGGCAAGGCTGAAATAGTTGAGATTCTGTCCACATTGTACTTGGCTAGCATCATTCAACTTCCTTCCAGAGAATTTAGGTTTAAAGAAGCCAGCTGACTTGTCTTGAATGTGGCCAACCTGGGCCCAGCCACACCCCACTGCATATCCTTTCTGTTTCAGCCACCCACAGCACCTTGACCTGTATGAGCAGGGAGTTCAAGTGTGACGATGGAGAGGCCTGCATTGTGCTCTCTGAGCGCTGCGACGGCTTCCTGGACTGCTCAGATGAGAGCGACGAGAAGGGCTGCAGTGGTAAGTGACAGCCACACCCTCCAGTTACGGTGGGGGCCTCTAGCTAGGACCTTTGGAACTTTGTCTCCCCTTAAAAACATGCTCAACCTGGGAGTGCCAAGTGGGGGAGGTGTGGTCCAAGTTTGATGCACCCTGCAGCCAGCTCTTCCCCTGCAGCGAAAGGCCTCCCTGAGTGTTCCCCGTGATCTCTCCCCTTGCTGATGAACCTACCATTGCGCTCACAGAACCTGGTGCCGCAGGTGGGGTTAGCTAAGTTCTGCTGTCCAGAGTTCATGCCATCTTTCAGCTTGCCACATCTCCTACTGAGAATCAATTTTAAACACGTCAGGCACGGGGGAGATAAAATGCATAAATATGGTGGGAAATTTAGGAAAACTCAGGAAAGATAAATGGGGGTCATAGTCATATTTTCTGGGATATCTTTTCATATAATGATGGTGTCCTCTTAATAATTTAGACCGTGGTGGTTCTACCTCAGAGGAGTTCTTTGAAATTCAAGGATTCATAAGATAGAGCTTTGATTTCCCTCTCTCTGTACCTCTGTAGATGAGTTAACTGTATACAAAGTACAGAATCTCCAGTGGACAGCTGACTTCTCTGGGGATGTGACTTTGACCTGGATGCGACCCAAAAAAATGCCCTCGGCTTCTTGTGTGTACAATGTCTACTACAGGTGGGTCCTTCGGCGTGGGATGTCCTGTGAGCTCTCCTATGAGGTCATGGAGAACTCCTCTTTGGCTGGCTCATGCAGCACTGTCACCCCACACTGCCTCTCTGTGACAATGTCTTCCTTGTGTTGTTGGTCAGGGTGGTTGGAGAGAGCATATGGAAGACCCTGGAAACCCACAGCAATAAAACAAGCACAGTGCTCAAAGTCTTGAAGCCTGATACCACGTATCATGTTAAAGTCCAGGTTCACTGCCTCAGCAAGGTGCACAACACCAATGACTTCGTGACCCTGAGGACCCCAGAGGGCTGTAAGTATTATAGCTAACTTGTTCATGTGTGTGTGTGTGTGTGTGTGTGTGTGTGTGTGTGTATGTGTGTGTATGTATGTATGTATGTATGTATGTGTGATCCTGGAGGTTGAGCCCAAGGCCCTGCACATACCTGAAGGCACTCTACCCGTGAGCTACATCCTGAGTCCATTTTTAAGTTGATTCCGAGACCCTCCCATCAAACCAGGTTATAGTCTATAGTGTATATAGTCTATATAGTCTATAGTGTATTTTTAAAGTTCGTATCGTTGGTGGGGGTAGGATATCCACGTGTGTAAACACTTTATATGCTTATGTGGAGACCGGAGGCCACGGCTGGATCTCTGCCATGCTTTTCTTCTTCATTTCTGAGATAAGGCCTTCCCCCAAGCTTGGAGCTTATTGGGCGAGGCTGCCTGGCTACAGACACTTGCCACCATGTCCGGCCTTTACATGGGTGCTGGGGGGATCTGAACTCAGGTCCTCATGCCTGTGCAGGAAGCACTTTACCCAGTGAACCATTTTAAGGGTGCTGTGGTCTGAGGATATGCTATCCACACTTTAAAGTGTGAGGAGCGTGCCTGGCCCTTGCCTGTGTGGAAGTGCTGATCTGAGGTGCTGAAGTTCATCACCTTGCCATGCCCAGAATGTCTTACCCTTTAGTTTCAGGTGCTTTCTACTTTGGTTTTTGTTTGTTTGTTTGTTTTGTTTTGTATCTCTTGTCTAGTTCCTGCTTCTATTTTCCTTTTCTGGGCAGTTCTTGGTACCGAACCCTTAGGCTGTCCTTGCCACTTAAGTAAGAGGCATGTCAGCATTTTGTTGCTACGTTTTAAAGAACTTACCAAGTGGCTAAGTTTTTAAAGCTTAAGTTGTCGGTGGGCTTCCTCCTGTTCCTCCCTTCAGAGTGGCTGGAACAGGGCTGCTTTTCTAGCCATTTTCCCCACTGCCCAAACATTTGAATGTACTGTCACCAAACTCAGGAAGGAGTCTGCTTTAAGGTGATCACACTCATCTGAACCTAAGATGTCTGTGACGTCAGAAAGTTAGTCTCCTTCCTCAGCAGTCACCCTTAGTCCGCTGCTCTGTGGTTTGAGAGTCTGAGGTGGCTGGGGCTCTTGTGGACAAGTAAGAGCTCAGGGTGAAATTACAAGGACCAGATCAGAATGGATGCAGACACACACATGTACACACTATCACACACACACAATGACACACTATTCCCTTCACACACACACACACACACACACACACACACACACACACAACTCAACCTGCCTAAGCAATTCCATCTTGCAGCCAGGGAGAGCCACAAATTTACATCACAATCTATGGAGACATTCTGGGAAAAGAGGAGAGTATCTAGTCAACTTGAAGGTCCACCGGCCGAGCTGCCTGAATTTTTAATGGAAAGATTCCAGTGCCCTCCATCATCCTTTCTTGTCCTTGCTTTAAGCCTGGGAAATTGTCCTAGTTGGCCGTGGTGCAGATGAATTTTAACCTCTGGTTGATTCCTTCAAATTTTTAAAATATGCTTTTAATTTTTACCTATCATAAAGATTATACACATGTATGGGACACAGTCTGACATTTTACTACACATGTACAACGTGTGATTAGATCATGGTGACTAGGATATCTGATCCCTCCACTTGCTTTATTTCTTTGTATTAGGGATGTGCAACCTCCTCTCTGCTCTCTCTTTAAAGATAGTCACTTACTCTTTGTCAACCATGATTGCCCCGTGCTGTTGAATAGCAGGCCTTCCTCCCTCCGTCCACCTACACCCCTCTTCTCTCCAACCCTCTCCCACCCCTCCACTCTTACAGGCTTGGGATTCACTAGACTCTGCATTTCTGTGATTTCACTCTGCAGTTTCTGCATATGAGGACAGTCAGTATTCATCTCTTGATGCTACATTTATTTCACTCAATAGAATGCCCTCCAGGTTCATCCATATTGGCACAAAGAACAGGATATCTTTCTTTATGATTGAATAATATTATATGGTATATTTGTACCACATCTTTTTGTTTGTCCTCTGATGGCTATCTGCGTTGATCTCACACCATGGCCACTGTGAATACTGCTACAAAAACACAGCATGTAGGTATATGGACTTCTTTGGGCATGTGTGCCTAGTAGTAGGGATGCTGGGTCGTGATGTAGCGCTAATGTCAGAGTTTGGAAACCTCAGTGCTGTAGCAGGTGATGTTCTCAGCAGTAGCAGGTTCTGCCATCTCTGCAGCTTCGGTTGACGTCTTGTCCTTCAGATGCTCAGCTGCCGAAACTGTGTTAAACAGTATCTCGTCATTTTGACCTGCACCTCCCCCATGAGTACTGATAGTGAACATTTTTTTCCAGAAACTTTTTGGCCATTTGTGCATCATTTCTGGAAAGCATTTCTATTTAGATCTTTGGGGCATTTAAGAGTAGGTTGTTATTATTATTTTGCCATTGTCTCTTCACGCTCTTGCTTGTTTTTTTTCTCTATACAGAAACTTCTAAATGTTTGCTGTAGTCTCATTGCACAATTTTTAGTTTTGTTGTCTGTGCTTTTGGGGTAATATTTAAAGACAACTTTTCCCAGATGAGTGTCCTGAAGCATTTCCCCCAGGAGTTTAATTTTTTTTTAAAAAAACTTGAGTATTTTTCTAGTTTGGGCTGGTTTATATTTTATGGTTTTGATCTAAGTTGATTTTTGTATGTGGCGAATGAACAGGCTACAGTTTTCTTCTGTAGTTGAGGCTCCAGGTTTCCCAGCACCATTGGTTGAGGAGGCTCTCCGTTCTCCATGTTCAGTGGGTTGCAAACACATGGACACATTTCTGACTTCCTGTTCTGGTCGGTTGCTTCATGTGTTTTTGGCTCCTCTGTCTGTGTGCTGTGCTTTGAGGTGACACAGTGTGCTCTCTCCAGCCTTTGCACATTTTCTCAGGATGGCTTTGACTTTAGACAGGTGGGGAGGGGCATGTCTTTTATGGTTCTGTGCAATTAAAAAAGTTTATTCAAAAATTTCATACATATCTACAATGTATCTTGATAATATATCTACCCCTTTCCCCGTTCGCTCTCCAACTCCCTTCCAGTGACTACCCATCACACCTCACCTTTTTCTTTCTTTTTTAAAACTGAAAATAGTTTTTTAACAATATACTCTAATTTTGATTTTACTCTCCCCCAGCTTAAGTTCCTCCCTACTTCTCCACCCACCCAAACCCCCCCTCATTAGAATACAAACAGGCATCTAAAATAATAATAATAATAATAATAACAGTAAGATAGGATACAGTAACAAACCACAATAGGATGAAACAAATTGAAAAAAGAAAGCCAATAGATAAATAAGCCCAAAACCACACATAGACACAGAGACACACATTCACACACACGGAAATCCCATTAAACCCAAAGTTGAAAACTTTACTGCCGATGTAAAGGAACTGTCGGGTAAAAGAAACAAATCCCCAAGAGAGCATTATGGGACAAAGAGCCTCCAGAAGTGGCACGGTGTTCATTTTGTGTTGCCATCTATACTGGGCATCGGGCCTGGCCTCAAGACTGGTTTGTATACTCTGTTCAAAGTATTAATTTTTCATTTGTGAGAGATAATCAGTTGGCGATGACTGGTGGGTTAGGAATGGGGCCTGTGTTCACTTCTCTCAGCGCTGGTGCAGACCCGTGAAGCCCTGTGCACGCTGCACGATCCCTGTGAGTCCGTTCATATGTGTGTCAGCCCTGCTGTGTTTAGAAGGCCTTGATGCCCACCGTCTCCTCTGGCTCTCCAATCTTTCTGCCTCTCCTGCGCCTCCCTTTTAATTCAGAGCGCCTTTCTCTGTTTCTGTGGAGAATGTTATCACGATTCTAGGAGGATTGCCCTGAATATGTGGATTGCTTTAGGTAACAAGACTGTGCTGATGACACGAGTTCTTCTGGTCCATTTTCTGGTGTTCCTGTCAACCTCTCTCACCTGTGTTTTAAATTTTTCATTGTAGAAATCATTTACCTTCTTGGTTAAATTATTCCTAGCATATTTGAGGATATTTTAAAAGGATTTCTTTTAAACTACTTGGTTTACTGGGGAATAGGTTTATTTTATTTATCTGTTGATTCTTATTCCGTTTAATTTTTACGGAATTCATATCTCAGTCCCAACTGCCTCTTGGAGTCCTTTTTTTAAAAAAATGCACATGATCAAATGATTTGAATGCAGGGAGAACTTGACTTCTGACTTGACCGTTTTCTAGTGCCAGACGCTCCTCGGAACCTCCAGCTGTCACTCAACAATGAAGAGGAAGGTGTGATCATTGGGCGTTGGGCTCCTCCCATCCATACCCATGGCCTCATCCGTGAGTACATTGTAAGTACTGTCCAGACACTGGGTGTCAGAAAGCTAGAGTTTCCGGGCGCTCTGTGTCCCCAGGAGGTGATTTGGTGTTGTGGATAATGGTCCATCTCTTAGGATACTGCACATCAGTCCAACTTTCTTTTTCTGTTGCTGCGATAAAATAATCCAACAAAGGCAACAAAGGGACACAGATTTGCTTGCGGTCCAAGGGTGCAGTCCACAGTGGCAGGGAATGCAAGGCCATAAGAGCTGACATGGCTGGTCCTATTGCATGCAAAGTCAGGCGGCAGCAAAGGGTGCCTGTGTTCAGCACCCATTCATACAGCATGCAGCCCATGGAAATGGTGGGCTATCTACACCCCAGTTAACCGAATCAGATCATCAGACAAGGGAAACCCACAGCCTCATCTCCCAGGGGATTCTAGATTCCCTCAAGTTGACAGTCAACACTAGCCATCCCCGCCCCATCTTTCCCCGCATGCATCTTTGCAAGGCGTTAGATGGGCCGACCTCTGGTCACCCTCTACTCATGCTGAGCTTCTCCTTGCAGGTGGAATACAGCAGGAGTGGTTCCAAGATGTGGGCCTCGCAGAGAGCCACTAGCAACTCTACAGAAATAAAGAACTTACTGCTCAATGCCCTCTATACCATCAGAGTGAGTGTCTACATCCTCTCCGGCCACTGGCTGGTCTTAGAACACAGAGAGCTGGCTCCTGCTTGTCATCTCTATGCTTATGTTTAAGAGATGAGTATTAGGGTTCTTCGAAACACCCAGTGCCTTGTCTCAAAGAGGAAGTTCAGCTTCCGCCCCAGATCACCAATAACTCGCAGCTGTGCAGATCTCCCTGCTTCTAACGGGACACTCGGGTGCTTCTGGGGTCTGTCCTTCTGTGCTCACCTCTTTTCTGCTTGTCATTAGCTGCAGGAGCTACAGTGCTAAGTGGCATTTTTAAACCAATTTCATGAGGCTCTTATGAAATGCGGTATTAATATATTTGCCAGAAAGGAGATAGTTTTGTGCAAAGGGTGTTTATTAAAGCCATCAAGACACATCTCCTAAAGACTCCCTTGCACTGATAATTTTGATAATTTCGCTAGGATTTTTTTATATGTGTATATATGTGTCTCTATATACAGATATAGAGCTTAGATATCTCTCTCTCTCTCTCTCTCTCTCTCTCTCACACACACACACACACACACACACACACACACACCTGCCCTTTAGAAGACTCTGGGTATCAATAGGATCAATAGAAATTTTATATTCTTAGGACTATTGCAGTTCTTTTGGTCCTCTTATTTCATTTGCTGGGGCCTCTGAATGTCCTGGGTCACTCTGTCGATACATTTCTTTTTGCCCTCACTGCTGAAGCCTTAGCCATTTAGCTCATTCACAATTCTTACTGTGTGGTGTGTTTCTTTTATTTCCTATTAACTCACACTGTGACTGGGAAAGGTGGCTGCGGTGACGAGTCGCGGGATAGGAAACTGGAGCGATTCTAAATCCATCACCACCACGAAAGGAAAAGGTGAGCGACTTGGGCGCCTGCGGGTTTAGAGAAGATGGAAGCCCTTTGGAAATGACCTTCTTTGAGCTGGAGAGGAGAAGCGTAGGTTAGAAAGCTTCTCCGAGCCTCCTCTGCCCCAGCACAGGGACACTTTGGTTGAGTGTCCACACACTCACAAAGACGCTGAGTCTTCTTGGGCAGCCACTGAGTATATTCTTCCTCCAAGCCTTGATTTCCAAAGGTCATTATGCCAGACCCTTTGTGAGCTTGTGCAGCTTCTGAAATAGGAGTCCCTTTTCTTAAAGCTGGATGTGGTTTGCACACACATTATTAGGGCACCTCACTGATGTCTGTGCACCTCTCCTTTGGTTACATTGACAAGCATGTCAGGGTTAGGGATGGTACATAACACAAGAGCTGACCCTTGGTGCTTGTAATTCACTGTTCTGCACACATGAACTTATCTAACTGGTCCCTCGGAATAGTTGCAAGATAAAGGAGGGGGAAGCGGTATGTTGTTTGTCCTAGAACACACATAAATGACAAAGCCGGGACTCAAACCTCACATCCCTGACTCCAAAGCCTGTGCTCTGACCCATCCTGGCACACACCTCCCCTGGGCTGAGAGCCCTGTACTGGGCTGCTCTGCCTGTCAAAAGGCTGCTCCAAATCCTTCATGGGAGCCCCTTGGGGCTGAGTTCTTTGCTGTTTGCTCTACTCCATCCTTGGTATTTAGTGGTAACTAAAAGTTCAGATGGAGGGCGAGTAAATTGAAGTATCTGAGTGAAGGATTCTGGTACCTACTGAACAGTGGATGGAAGCCCATCGTCCTGAGTGGTTGCCTCTGCTCTGACCCTGGAGACCTTCACCCCGTGGCCCAACAGATATTAAAACCAATTGATCTCTATGGCGTGGGATGTGATTGGGTGATTCTACTTTCATCTGAGCCTGTGAGAAGCTCTTGGTGATAGAGACTCAGTTCAGCTACTCTAAACTCAATTGTGGCAATCAGAGTAGGAGGCAGTCAGAGTTAATGCCGCCCACCAGTCAGCGGGCAGCCTGCTGGCAGGTCGTAAAGAGGCTGTGCTGAATTCCCTCTCCTTGAGTCCTGTTGTCTTATTATTTCTCTCTACAAAAATCTGGGCCAAAGTATACTGACCATTCAAATATAAAAAGGAGGAACTTTGGAAGGTCACCTTGTTTCCGAATTCAGTAGGCACAAGTCAAATCTGCATTTGAAGTTTACCCTGAGTTTTAGTTTCCTTCATTCTCTTCCCCATGATTTTCCCAAGTCTCCGCTCTCCTCACATGATTTGGTCAGGCTATGTGCGGAGGGTAGCTCTGTTACCATGAAGGACGGAGGCAGCAGCGACCACAGCCGGATCCCCTCCTGGTGAAGGCGGCAGCTTGACACTGGCTCCAGTGAGAAGGCCACTGTGCGCGGGGTGCTTCTGCTTACCACACGCTGTGATCTTCGTTTTTGTGAATCCCACGACTGAAGTATTGTTGTCCTCGTTTTGTAGCAGAGGCATCTGGACTCTGGAGAGTCGTGAGCTGCCCGTGGTCACCACTGTAGTCCAGACTTTCCCTTAGCACCAAGCACTTTCTGGCTCTCAGTTGGCCGCCCGAAGCTTCTCAGAGCCTTTCTCCTGGTCCTTGTGTTTTTCTCAAGTCTGGTTTTATAACATTTTTTGAGCATCTAATGGGGCCGCCCTAGGTTTCAACATGTCTTTTACCCAAACTCCCTTGCCTTGCCTTTAGAAGGGCTGTGTCCTGAGAGTCAAAGCCCAGTTGTCACTTAAGTGGTGTCGTCTGACCATGCTGGATTCTGGAACTCATTTAGGTGACACTGGGCTCAGCATTGTCGCCTTTCTCATGGGCGGACGTTCTCGCTGCTCTGCCGATGCTCATCCGGAGCACACAGGTTTTTCTCTTGGCCATGCTCTCCTTGTGCCCTCAGAGGTCAGTGTCAGCTCTTAGCTGTTGGAATGTACTCATTGCTCTTTAAGCAAGACTTTTCTGAAAAGGGAAGGAAGGGAACAATAGCTGTGCACTTGCTTGGCCCTTACCTTTCCCACTCCAAGTGCCATGACGATAAGGGACTTGCTCCTGGTTTGACAGTTACTAGGTGTTAGGAATCAAGAATTTGAACTCACGTTGGCCGGATTCCAGAAGCCGCCTAACTTCCCAACCCACAGCACACACATTTATAACTTAGTTTCTCCTTCAAGAAGTCCTGTCCTTCAGTAGGTCACGAGGAGGCTGGAACTTTGTTGTTCCTCATAAAGACATCACTCACAGGGATCCCGACTCTTCAAGAGCCAGGCCGAAGCTGGGCCATGTGGGGACACTGGCACAGTGGAACGTTTCTGTCCAACCTTATTGCCAGGCCAACTGACTAGCTCTCCAAGACCATGTGTTTATCAAGCCACGGTGAGCCCGGCCTCGGTCAGGGAAACAGTGGTAGAAGAGATGGCTGCATTCAGACTGCCGCTGTGCCCTTTATTACCTGGCTGAAAGGCCGCGTTGTCTGTCGAGATGAAAGCTGTGAAGTCCCGCCTTCCTCACTTTCCACGGTGTTGGTTTCTCTTTGACTCCTTTTTCTTTTCAGTGATTCAAGCCCCGAATATCCACATTGACAGCTACGATGAAAATTCTCTGAGCTTTACCTTGACCATGGACGGTGACATCAAGGTAACGTGGAGTTCTCAGACTGGCAGCTGGGTGGGGCTCTCTTTTGTGTGAGAACTCATGGATCCTAGGGCAGGGAGATTAGGAGCAATGAAGGGCCTGCTCTAGTGGAGCTGAAATGCCAGACCCGGGTTGTTTCCTTTCCCCCACGAAGAACAGCTCGAGTCTCCACATGCAATTATTCTGCCTCAGCCTGGTTCCTTTCTTCTTTAACCATATAATTAAATGGTTCACAGCTCCAGTGCACAGAAAGACTTGGTGTGAACAGAATATGTGCGCCCTGTAATTTTCAGCTTTATTGGATTTCCTGGTACTCAGGGCTAATGTAGAAGTTCCCATTGTGGTAGAGCGAGCTTTTTGGGAGAATCAGATGCCTCAGAAAGCCATCTGCTGTGTATCTCTGACGTCTACCCAGTCACTCTCGTCCTCCACCGTGGAGGGAGGGCTCCCTCTGAGCCCTGTCTGCATAGCCTGCTTATCTGTCCCTGTGTTCTTTCGAATTGAAATCCACTTCCATAAGTTTGTTTCCCATCTGCCGGTTTCTCATCCCATCCCTTTCCATCTGTGATGTTGCAGCAGGGTGGGTCTTCAGGGTCCTTGTGCCATTCTCTTAAGTGCGTGTAATACCGTGTTCTTAGCTTCAAAGAGGAGCGATAGAAGAGGTGACCTAGTGTGGACCTTTGTTGATAATGTTGGTTATGAAGGCATTTTCTTCCTTGTTGTCCCACTTGTGATGGTTTTTAGTTCAAAATCTTTGCTAATGGAGAACTCTTGGACAAGGTAGTACTAACCTCTTGGCCTTGACTAAGACGACAGCCTGAGGTGAGGTGTTCCCCTTACCTGCTCCTTACTATAAATAACTAAATGTATTTAATGGCCACACAAATAACAGCTGATGAAAAATCAGAAGAAACACTGTCCATTGAAAGAGACGAGGAGACAGCGAACGAGACCATCTCTGCCTGGTGTACAAGCGTGTCCCCTGACTGTGTCAGCTGATCATGTCACATGCTTCCTGGTTCTTGGCAGGTCAATGGCTATGTGGTGAACCTTTTCTGGTCATTTGATGCCCACAAACAAGAGAAGAAAACCTTGAATTTCCAAGGAAGCTCATTGTCACACAAAGGTAACACCTTGAAGCTGCGCTGGTCTGTAAGCGGGATGGGCAGTGAGTCAGATCAGTGCCTTCCTGGGAGCAGAGATTGTGTTTAGGGCGGGGATGGGAGGCTGGGATTGAGCGGGGTCCTCTCTGGGGGTGGTTGTGCATGGATAGTCCTTGCCCTTTGAGGATGTTGTCTGCATCCTCCTAACTCCAGGCAGAGAGTGTTAGCTTGCTGCCTCCTTAAACCTCCTTCTAAACCCAGTGGCCCCCAATGTAAGCTGGGGCAAGAGAGGAGGAGGAACCGTCAGGAGTCAGTTTAACTCCTGGAGATGATTTTGCCCTGTGTAAGAATCTTGTCCAGATTCCATTACCTGCCTTCTTTCTAGTTGTGCCCTCCTTCAGCTAATAAGAGGTAGGACGAGGCCTGGTGTGTATTGGCATTCAGGAGAGATCTGTCAACCGCACAGAAGAGCAAACAGATGAAAAGAGGAGGTGGTCCAGTCCTCACTTAGGTCTGTGCAAACACTGAGCTCCATTACAATTCTTTTATCTGAAGATGGTCTCATGGGAAGATGCTAATGTATTTCTAAGAGGGAAACCCTCAATGCCAAGAGCTGCTTGTGAGTGCTGTGAGTGGCTTGGGAGCATCCTCCTTTCCTCTCCTTCCGGCTGGTTTGAAAAGGGCAGGCTGTCGTTGTTTCAGTCCCTACTTGGTAGTCTGAGGAAACGGAAAGCTCGGGTGTGTTGCCGTCCTCACTGTCACCATCAGCTTTTATGATTATTCCCTTTTGTCCTTGCTGGGGATTGAACCCAGGGCCTTGTGCCTGCTAGGAAACTCTCAGCAACTGGACTAGGTCATAGCCCTTGCTTCTTCAAATGCCGTATAACTCAGGTTGTGACGGCAGGACTGTTTTTCCAATTGTACGTCCACACAGTCAGCTTTAGAAGTTACCCAGTCTCTAAGAGTTACATGTGCTAGAGCAGGGAAATATTAAATGAATTTGCAAACTGTTGAAAAGTACGGTGTGTAAACCCAAACAAATTCTTGACTGTTACCTTCCCATACACACACACACACACACACACACACACACACACACGCATAATACACAAATATTCACACCTCAGATATACACATCCCTGGCATTCTCCTTCCTTCTTTTCACAGTTAACAATCTGACAGCTCACACATCCTATGAGATTTCTGCCTGGGCCAAGACAGACTTGGGGGACAGTCCTCTGGCGTTTGAGCATGTCTTGACCAGAGGCATCCGTCCACCTGCTCCGAGTCTCAAAGCCAAGGCCATCAACCAGACTGCTGTGGAGTGTGTGTGGACCGGCCCTAAGAATGTGGTAAGTGGACAAGAATGACCATCCCAAGGTGGTCAGGACCTCCTAAATTTAAGCCCCTGTACAGACAGCCCTGGGACTTTCTTTCTTCTCTGTTGCTGCTTTTTCTTCTTTGCTTTCCCAAAATGCAAGTCACCCACCAGCTCAGGATTACTTCCTGAAGTGACGTGGCTTCCCAGCCAGTCCCTGCATCCCCGACCTCGCTCTGCTGGCCTCAGAGATAGCTCCCCGATGTTTGTCATTGGGTAGACCATGCATGTGAAGTGCTGGATTCACGTGATAAGGAACTCATTCTGGGTGGTGAGCTTGATTGAATTTTTAAATTTAATATAGTTCTGTTCTCTTGCACACTCCACAATGTGATGCCGAGCAACAGACACAGACAAAAGCCCGAGCCCTCCTTAGCACTCCCTTTGACCTTGAAGGAGAGTACACAGACCCACAAGGAGACAGGATTATCAATAGACTCAACTTGGCGCAGACACACTTGTCCCATTGAGCGGTCCTCCAGAGTAAGGTGGAGTCTGCAGAACAGTGGCGCTTCATACAATGCTAGAGCCTCTCTTTGCGTGCCAGTCTGGAAAAGCAGCCTTACTTCTGCCGCGCCTTGGCTTGTGCGTTCTCTGGTCACACACAGCCAGCTTTCATATGTGATGAGTCAAATGAGGCCCGATGTGGGTGACTGTCACCTGCTCTTGTCTCTTCACCCAGTGCTCTGGCAGCACTCATGGTCGGCTTCTTCAACATTGATGAGGGGCTCTTCTAATCGCCTGACTCCCATAGGCTCTGGGAGCCCTTTCCCATCACTAGCGACTCCATCCCAGTAGCGACCCCACCCCATGTACCATGGACTGGACCCTATTATAATGAGATAATCTTACTTCTGAGCACCAAGCCCCTATTGGACCAAGGCCTCCCATTTAAGCCTCGTGATTCCCTTGTTCCTGTCTTGCTATCCCATATGCATTTGCTTTGCCACCTTGTCATTGTCTCTCTTCCCACCTCCTTCTGGCTAACTGGCTCCTGGGAGGCCACTTCCCTTTTGTTATCCAAACTCCTCCTCTCCAGACCAGCTTCTGAGCAGAGTTACAAGAAGTGATGCTGTTGCTGGGACATTGACACCCCCAGGCAACCCCCTCTCTTTGCCCAGGGTGCCTGCAAATGTGTATTCTTTTTCTGCAGGTACCTGGCGTCCTGCGCAGGGGAGGAAGCATTCTGATCCTTCTTTATCTTCTCAGCTTGTTCCTTCCCATATGAACTCAGCTGACATCCCTTGCTGTATGCTTTGTCCACTTCCCTAGTTTGTGATCCCCTACATGGACCCATAGACAGTGCTTTGAACATACCCTTGGCCAAGTGAAGTCCAGGGCCTCCTCTATTGCAGCAACACACATTCACCCTGGAGAGGACACAGGCCTTGCCATCTCCAGCCAGTGGTGTACGTCTTTAAGGTCATCTCCTGGGCGGGCAGTGTGCTGGAGCTGCAGTTATTGTCTGAACACCAGGCTGCAGGAGGGCAGGAAGGTAGACTGTCCTGCTTTTAAAAGAGCCTGCTGGGCCATCCCACTGGGCACTTCTGCTTACATCTCATTGACTGATACCTGTTGGGATCTCATTGGCTGACACCTGCTGGCATCTCATTGGCAGACATCTTGTTACTGACTCTTCCAGCTTCCATGGTGGTAGGGAATGTAGCCTTCTTCCACTAAAGGAAAGCTGGGAGGTTGAAGCTGGCCACACCTGTCCTTCTGTGTCCATTCCACAGCTGGTGAGATTCCCACACTCACTTTTCAACTTCCACCCCAGCTGCTGGCCCCTCAGGCACAGCTCAGCTCCCCGTCACTGCTGTTTGATTGTGTAATGTCACCCTTCTTTTGTAAGCTCTCTTTTCCCCTGACCCTTTATACAGTGCTTGGAATGGCAGCCAGCGCTTCTCAATTGCTCTCATGGCAGAATTTTTCTTTTTTCCTTCCTGTCTGTTCTTCCCCAAAAAGAAGCTCTGTGCAAACAGGAGCTGCTCATGCTCACCTTTGCAGGTGCACGCACACGTACACACACACACACACACACACACACACACACACACACACAGAGCACTCCTGTTCCAAAGCACCTCCACCATAAAGAAGGATGAAGGAAGATGTCTCTGGGTGCTTTAGGAGCGCTTCCAAGGTCTCAAGTCAGCAATTTCAAAACATGAGGGCACTGACCCATCAGCTGATGTCTTTTTCTCTTCTCTGCCTTTACCAGGTTTATGGCATTTTCTATGCCACGTCCTTTCTTGACCTCTACAGAAACCCTAAGAGCTTAACCACTCCACTTCACAATAAGACAGTCATCGTCAACAAGGATGAGCAGTATTTGTTTCTGGTAAGCTTTCTGCGCCAGGGAGACAGAAGTACCTCTATTTAAAGGAGGTTTTTTTAAGTGTTGGGGGCTCCTGAGCTCAACTCTAGTAGAACGGGTGACTTGGGTACCTAGATTCATCTTCTTTGTAAGTCCCCACAACCAGTTTCCTAAATGCAGCTCAGGGGTGGAGCATTGGTCACTTGGCAGATAGCTTAGACTGCTTTCTTATATAACTCAGGACCACCTGCCCGGGGTGGCATCACCCACAGTGTGCTGGGCCTTACCACATCAATCATCAATGAAGAAAATGCCCCACAGACTTGCCTATAAGTTAAATGAAGGAGGCAGTGCCTCCACTGAGGTTCTCTCCTCCCAGATGACTCTGGTTGTGTCAAGTTGACCAAAACAAACTACAAAAGTAGTGGGCAGCACCTAGACCAGTATTACCTGTGAGAACACAAGATTTGATATAACCTAAATCTTTCAAGGAAAGATTGGTAACATAGATTATGGCTTATCCATGGAGTAGAATAAAGAACTGTCCAAAAGAAGGCAGTGCTGAATGTACCCATGAGGGAAAAAAATCTGATCCCAAATTATTAATTTTTATGAGGGAAAGTATGGTTGTGTGGAAAAGATTTTTAAAAGATAGGCTGCATACACACACACACACACGTATCACATACACACATGCATATGTTTGTATGTATGTATTTATATATCATATGTCTATGCTTACATATGTCCAGGGCATTTCTGGACAGAAGCCAAAACACAAAAACAGTCTAGGTCAGGCAGGGAACTATTTTATTTTATTTTGTGCCAACTGAGTTTTAATTGTGGTCATGTGTCTTTAGCTTACTGAAAAGTAGTTTGACAGAGGTTGCATGAGCCTGTGTGGTGGTGTTTTGCTGAGTGTGCTTGGCCCCTAGGTCCGGGTGTTGATCCCTTACCAAGGGCCGTCTTCTGACTACGTCGTAGTGAAGATGATCCCAGACAGCAGGCTTCCACCTCGTCACCTGCATGCAGTCCAAATAGGCAAAACCTCAGCAGTCATCAAGTGGGAATCGCCCTACGACTCTCCGGACCAGGACTTGGTGAGTGGAAAGGCATGCGGTCTGCCATGCTTGTGCTTAGCAGGCTTTGGGTAAGTGGAGTGCAGTGGAGGGCGCCAGGTAGTGTGACAAGTGACACACAGGTACTAGCTGAGCTCGGCAAGCCTCGTCCCCATTTCTATGTGGTCAAAGACAGATTTCTTTCTGAGTTGGCACTCCTCCATTGTTTATGACACCATATTTCTCTGTCCTTCCTCAGCTAGTTTCATTCCCTTCATTAACCAGAGCTCAACACACAAAGGTCTGCAGGCCAAATCCAGCCTGTGGATTGTTTTTTTAAACCAATGTTTAGTTGGAACCAGGGTCACACCTGTCAGTGTATGTATGGTCTATGTCTGTTTTCATGCTGCTAGCAATAGAATTTTTTGTGGTTGAGATTCTAAGACCCTCAAAGCCTAAAATATCTCTATCTCGACTTTTTCAGTGTTTTCTATCCCTTTCTAGAAAAAATAGCATAGGACATTGATGCTAGAAGTACCCCAATCTTCTTTGCTCTGGACTGCTTTGATCCTCACCCCTATACCTCAGCAGTGTGGTTTCTTCTTAGCTGCTGAGATACCTCTTGATTCTTAGATTCTCCCTGGTGTTCGAGTTTCCTATTTGTTCAATGTGTCCCCTTCCCTCCACACTCCCAAATAAGCAGCAGCCTGGGAAAGAGCAGGTGGGGCTGTTCATACCTTAGAGCTGGGGTTGAGCATCTTCATCCATGGTCCTCTCTGTCAGTGTTCAGAAACTATTGTCATGGGGGTTGAGCATCCTCATCCATGTTTTCCTTCTGTCAATAACAGTATCCAGAATTTGTTGTCATGGGGGTTGAGCATCTTTATCCATGGTCCTCTCTGTCAGTGTCCAGAAACTGTTGTGGATGTTGAACATCCTCATCCATGTTTTCCTTCTGTCAGTATCAGTATCCAGAAACTGTCATGGGGGCTGAGCATCTTCATCCATGGTCCTCTCTGTCAGTGTCCAGAAACTGTTCATTGTTCAATCATCAATGAAGAAAATGCCCCACAGACTTTCCTATAAGTTAAATGAAGGAGGCAGTGCCTCCACTGAGGTTATGATAACAGAAACTGTTATCATGATGGAGAGACAGAAGCCTTGCTGCTGATGTCACAATTAATGTGTCTTTTCCTAGCACATTTGGTTTTCTCCTCTTCTTTCCCTCCTTTCTCTTTTTTGCATCCCTGCTTCCTCTTTCTCCCTTTTCTTCTCCTCTCCTCTCCCTTCCCCTTTCCCTTCCCTTCCCATCCCTTATCTAGCTAATACTTTTGTTTGCAGCTCTGGAAATGTACATTCATTATAAGATAGACCCTGGCTACCCCCAAAGACTTTCTGAAGGGCATGAGTCAGACTGTGAGGCTCAGAAAAGTCAGCCCTGAGCCTGAATTCCATCTCTGTTTATTCGACCACATTGAATGCATCTGAAAAAGAATTGTGTCTGTATGGAGCATGCACACACACTGTCTCTTGTTATTACTCCCTGCTAACTGTTACACGGCTAGGGTGGAACAAAGATGACCCCCATAGTCTCAATGTTTGAATGCTCAGCCCTCAGGGAGTGGAACCGTTTGAAAGGATTAGAAGGATTCACCGTAGCCTTATTGGAGTAGGTGTGACCTTGTTGGAGGAAGTGTGTCACTGCAGGTGAATTTTGAGGTGTCGAAAGTCCATTTCAGGCCCAGGCTCTCTCCTTCTCTGTGAATCAGGAGCTCTCATCTAGTGCTCCAGTGCCATGCACACAGCCATGCTCTCGGCCATGGTGATAATGGACTAACCTCTGAAACTGTAAGCACAGCTCCCATTAAACGCTTTCTTTCATGAGTGGCCTTGACCACTGTGTCTCTTCACGGCAATAGAACAGCAACTGAAACAAGGGCATTTGCATTGTGTGAGGTACTGTTCCTAACCAATAGCTGATTTCAGGTAAAAGACCTTGCATCCGCCTGCTACTCAGATCCTCCTTCCTCCCTCTGTTTGTCTTAGTTCTATGCAATTGCCGTGAAAGATCTGATCAGGAAGACCGACAGGAGCTACAAAGTCAAGTCTCGCAACAGTACTGTGGAGTACAGTCTTAACAAGCTGGAACCTGGCGGAAAATACCATATTGTCGTCCAGCTGGGGAACATGAGCAAGGAGTCCAGCATAAAAATCACCACAGGTCAGTGGGGAGGAAGAAAGGCCTTGCTGCACACTGAGCAACCTTGTAGCTGCAGACCTCGGCACAGAGGAAGGCTGGAGTACCTCTGTAGGCATTGTTCTTCTCTGTCCATGCTACAGCAGACCAAAGCATGAATGTGTGTGTGTGTGTGGGGGGGGGGTTCTTAGGATCTGGTGAGGGACCAAGACTTAGTCTGAGAAAGGTTCTTATTTTCTATATTCTTGAAGTCTCTCTCTCTATATATATTGCAATTTGAGGACTTGAACTCAGTGTGTGTTGAATGCTAGGCAAGCACTCTACAACTGAGCCGTCTCCACTCTCTCTGAGTCTCTTTTCACACTACCCTCCCTTAGTGTGTCTTACCATGGCCAGGGGAGGAAAGAAGGAATGCTCAAGAGAGTCAAGAAACCCAACAGTATTCTCGGTGAGGCCAGGCCTTAAAATGAGGGCCTGGACTCTGTCCCATTGGCCCTCTTGTTGACCGGGCAGATAGAATGTAGGGAGACCGATAATAAGGCTGTCGACTGGAAGGTTGGCTAGGCTCCTGTTCAGTGAGTTTGTCACTAACTCAGCAGCCTAGATAGCAGCAAGTAGTGTCAGCAGTTGCAGTAGTGGGGTCCAGGCCCATTTAGGCTGGGTTCGTGGTACGTGTGTACTAACTGCAAGTGGCCTAATCTTCCGTTTTCAGTTTCGTTGTCAGCACCCGACGCCTTAAAAATCATAACAGAAAATGACCACGTTCTTCTCTTTTGGAAAAGCCTAGCTTTGAAGGAAAAGCAGTTCAGTGAAACCCGGGTAAGTTCCTCGTGTGTCTTCAGTGACTTTGGAACTCTTGTTGGCATACTGTTTCAGACATGAGTTCATTAACAGCAGGCTGGCAGACAGCATGAGGAAGGAAGGAAGGAAAGTGTCAGGCATGGGAGTGAACTCAAGAGCGAAAGGACCATTTGCTGGCTAGAGAGATGGCTGTGCTGCCCACGCAGCGCGAGACTCTCTGCACATCAGCACTCACAGTCACACACTTGTCCTTGGAAAGGAAATGGGCGGGAGACTTGTGCTCCCTGCAACTGGAGAGTGCGCAGCATTGAAACCAAGTGCCCCACTCTTCCCCGACCCTTTGACAGCTAGGCTGTGGTCCCAGTGTGCCAGGAAGCTGAGCCACGCTCTCCAACTAGTACCTTGTCATCATTTCTTCAGAGTGATTAGGAGGAGCAAGAAGTACATGAAGATACTTGGTGGGCTGATGAAAAAAATGCCTTCATTTCACTATTGGTGGGCCAGTACTCTAACGCCATGGGAGGGAAGGAAGAGAGTGAGAGCCAAGAGATTTGCCCAGGAGGGTGGGCTCATTACTGATTGAAACTGGCTTGGTTCCCATGAAAGCAAAGTAGGGCTGTGATGATCCAGCTGTGGTTACCTGGAAAAACAATGTGAGCAGGGAGTCATGTGAGATCCAGGCTCAGGTACCCATTGAAAGTCCTCACCTTCTGTGAGACTCCTCACAGTTGCCATAGCTGTGGTATTTATGCAGCGAATGTCTTTAGGAATATGGAATCTATCCAGGAATCCTCCAATGTTGAAAGGTACTGAACAGTAAAGCATTCTGGCAGCTGTGTGCAGGAAAAGAAAGGACCCTAGCAAGCTAATGACAAAGATATCAAGCCTGCAAAGAACTTTGGGGCAGTAATGCCAGTGTGAGGACTAGCTCGGCGATGACACTGAGAATATAGATTGGTTCAAAGTTCTGGAAGGCTCTTTGATAATACTTTAATTAAATTTAATTTAATTAATTTATTAAATTTAATAAAATTTTACGTACTCTTGCTTCATGGTAAAAAGAGGAAACATAAATGCCCAACAGAGTCTACTGAAGAAAAGTCTAGGTGGTTGATGGTTGTGTTTGTTGTTTCATTTGTATCTTTACGTGTTTTCAAGAAGTTCTGCACTGGATTTACACTAGACAGTAAACAATCATTACTAGCTTGTAAGAAGGAGTGCAGGGGGTGGGATGCCAGTCAGGTGTTGGGGAGCCCAATTTGGCAGCCACTTTCCACTAGGGGAGCCTGAATGGGCAGCCCATCAGTTGGAGTTGCAGGTCAGTATTGTATTTCTAGTGGAGGGTGCCGGCCTAGGTGTAGCGTGCCTTCCCCTCCTCCCCCTGGCTTAGTATTAGAGACATGTCAGTGCAGTAGGAACCAAGAGGCTGATTGTGCAGTGGGCTTGGATGTGGACAGAGTTTGACACTGGGACCCTGGAGGGCAGCAGAGAAGCTGGCCACCAGTCTGATTCTAGCCAGCATCTTGGGTCTGGCCTGTCTCTTTCCTAGCATAATAGTCTGGGACTTCCTGAGGCAATGAGGGAAGGGATAATTTCGTACTGTCCTGTGAATAGAGCCCTCAGCCTGCTTAAGTGCTTCTCTGTCAACATCAGACTGCCTGACTCTGGGATCAGCCTCGAAAGAACCAGAAAGCTAGGAGACAGAAAGTGAATGAAGGTGGTCTTCCAGCAGTTCCTTTTCCGATTGCATGGCCACCAGGAGGTATCACTAGTCAAATCCCTTACTACGAAGTATTACGAAAGTGTCAGGTTCTTTGAGGCACTGGTATTGGTGGGCTCAAGCAGCTGCTGCCTGGAACTTTGAGAATGCAATGCTTGAAATGGTTCTCCTGCAGCCAGACCTTGCAGTTCCTCTTCTGCACGTTGTCTGAGTTTAATATCTCAATCACATAATCAAAAGAACTAGCAAGGAATGTAAAGTATGTTAGCATCCATAAAAACGCCACCGTGAGGACTCACCAATAACTGGGACCAGTCACGGAAACCTTCAGGCCCCTTATTCAAACCTCAGAACAGTCCATTGTGTGCTTGTTTGCAGGGCTATGAGATACACATGTTTGACAGTGCTCTGAACCTCACCGCTTACCTCGGGAATACTACTGACAATTTCTT
This sequence comes from Myodes glareolus, assembly GCF_982192425.1. Taxonomy (NCBI): domain Eukaryota; kingdom Metazoa; phylum Chordata; class Mammalia; order Rodentia; family Cricetidae; genus Myodes; species Myodes glareolus. The sequence continues at coordinate 70,667,031 of NC_142029.1, read as the reverse complement.
TAAAGTGTCCAACCTGAAGATGGGTCATAATTATACCTTCACGGTCCAAGCACGCTGTCTCTTTGGCAGCCAGATCTGTGGGGAGCCTGCCGTGCTGCTGTATGACGAACTGAGCTCAGGTGAGTTGCTGTGTGGCTGTCCTGTCTGTGTCCTGTTCTAAGGAAGAAGAGGGATGCGATGGTTTTTCTGATGGTCTTTCCAAAACACATTTTAAGTACTGTCTGTGTGCCTAAGAAATCACTTAGGTACCAATTTAGTACCTAAAATCAGTACATTCGGTACTGATGTAGTTAATAAAGACTTCTCGACTGGCCGTGGTCCTAGTGCAGAAAGAACTGGGATTGCAGGGTACCACATAGAGTGTAAAGTTGGGGAAAGGACAAGAAGGGAACCATATTTAGGAAACTCAGTAGGCCTATTAGTTCCTTTTCTTCACTTGTTACTGTGACCAGATACATGACAAGAAGCAAGTTGAGAGTGGGGGATTTGTTTTGGTTGGCGGTTCGAGGAGCTAGAGCTTGTCCTGGAGGAGAAGGCATGGCAGCGGGATTCTGGGCCAGCTGCTTAGGCTGCATTAGCAGTTAGGAAGCAGCAGTGGGAGGATGTTGGTGCTTAGCCCTCCCCTTTTTCTCCTCCATTACATCAAGCCCCAAGCCCATGGGGATGGTGTCACCCACATTGAAGGTGGGTCTTCCCACCTGCTTATTTCCTCTAAAAGGCCCTCACTGACAAACCCAGAAATATTTGTCAGTCTTTCACATGATTCAGTAAATCCAGGCAAGCTAGACAAACAAGAATTTTGTTTGTTGGTTTTCATGGGACTTCTCAGAGCCTTGGACGCACAAATAGACTTGTACTTCTCCATGTGATTAGCTCATCCCACCACATACTGCTCGCACTTTGTCATGACGTGGGATCTCTATTTTTGGGACACGTAGATACCAGGATTAGGCCACATTATTGCTTTAAAAGGAGCATACATGCATTGTGGTATCTTGTCCAGGATTTCAACAAATATCTTACCATTAGATTTTGTAGGTACCTTTATTTCTAGCCAAGAACCAGGCAGGGTTACAGTTACACGTTCTCTTATGGGCCTTCCTGGGTTGTGGGGGTGGTGGGACCAATGCAGAATAAACAGTTTCTTAAGAGTAGTAGTTCTCAACCTGTGGGTTGTGACCCCTTTGGCAAACCTCTATCTCCAAAAATATTTACATTACGATTCATAATGGTAGCAAATGTACAATTTTGAAGTAGCGACAAAAAATAATTTTATGGCTGGGGGTCACCACACATGAGGAACTGTGTTAAAGGGTTGCAGAGTTAAGAAGGCTGAGAACCACTGGCTCAGAGGATAAACCCTCTCTTCTTCTACCTCCCTTTAGAGAGTCATGGCATAGGCAAGGCTCTGGGAAGGTCCTACAGAAAACAAACAGCAAAACTCTTGATAATAGGCTTTTTCCTTAATAAGCCCTGGTTTTAAGCAAAACCAGTTATTAGTCTGTGAAATACACATTGGAAGAAACTGTCTGTTGTGAGGCCCCTGGCAGCTGCTTTCAGGGAATCAAGCATATTCCACCCCCAGAAGTCCAGCCAGGCAGTAGTTCTTTAAGTCACCACCTCACCATTGGGGTAGGCTGGAAAATATTTTATTTCCCTGTTCAGAAAATGAAAGAAATTTAACTAGAGACATGCGTACTGAATTGCTAGATTACGCCTACAAGAAGTGCCTGTTCTCTGGTCCGTTTTGATTGGTACTGCGTCTGCTGGAATCCCCGGGTAGCTATGATGTTTTTTTCTCTGTGAGACAGGGGCTTGCTTATGCCATCTTGCCCTACACCAGGGAGCAACTCCGAGGTCTGTAGAAACTATGTGCAAAGAAATAGCTGCCTCCTTGGCTAAAAACTGATTCCAAAACTCCGTTTTCCTGCCCCCAAGTGCAGACTAGTGTGAAAATTCTACTCACTGTCAAAATGATGGCCTCCAACTCCAACAGATGTGGAGTTGAAGAGTGGGGAATGGCCTTTCTCCAGAGCCCCAGTGAGGACCTATCTGTCAGTAAGCCTCCTAAAGCCATCATTTGTGTAAGACCACGGGAAGGCAGCATCTTCGGCAAGTTATAGACAGCCAAGTGGCTTAACAATGAGCTTTTAAAAATGTCAAATATATATGGAAAGATTGTTTCTCTTTTTTACTTACGTGAAAGAGAGGGAGGAAAACCATAAAGCTTGGTGAGCTGTCTAGTCAGCGTTGCAGTGAAGGAATCTCATTTGTGGAGCTTCAGGTAATTGCAGCGCGGAGTGACTTTGGTGCCAAGTAGGGGGAAATAATTGCAATCTCGTTAATTAGTGGTCTGATTTCACATCCTCTTATGTAGGCAAGCAAGCGGCCTTAAGTAATAATGCTAATGAAATCAGTGTTGATGTCCCAACAAAGGTCTCCCTTCTAAGAGACTATCTAAATAACCAACAAGGCAGTGATTAGGAGTTTAATGTAATTACTGTATTTGCATGTGCAAGGCCCACAGTCTACAGGCTCATGGTAAGTACTTGGGAAACATCAGTCTTCACACATGTGCCGGAACATGTCATACAAGAAAGGCAAGCTGAGTGTTAGAACCCTTGCAAACTCTGAACTTCTTCCTTCCTTCCTTCCTTCCTTCCTTCCTTCCTTCCTTCCTTCCTTCCTTCCTTCCTTCCCTCCCTCCCTCCCTCCCTCCCTCCCTCCCTCCCTCCCTCCCTCCCTCCCTCCCTTCCTTTCTTTCTTTTTCTATTTTCTTTGGTGAATGGGGCCTGGAGAAATTGCCTGGGCCGTCTTCTTCTGGCCCTCAGGTAGGAGGCTCCCTGGCAGGGAATGTTGCTTTTGCAGGTGAAGATACAGCAGCGGTCCAGGCTGCCAGGTCTACCGATGTTGCCGCTGTGGTGGTTCCTATCTTGTTCCTGATCCTGCTGAGCCTGGGTGTCGGCTTTGCCATCCTCTACACAAAGCACCGCCGCCTCCAGAGCAGCTTTACTGCATTCGCCAACAGCCACTACAGCTCCAGGCTGGGCTCGGCCATCTTCTCCTCTGGGGATGACCTGGGTAAGTAGGCAGGGGTACCAGGGGAAACCCTAGAAAGTCAGGGATGTGGTCAGGGAAGAGTCTTCCACCTCATCCTTTCAAGACAGGCTAGTGTTCCCACTGTCTGGGCTCTTCGCTTTTTCTTGTTTCTTAAACAGAATAACACATTATATTTAATTGTGTAGTTCTGGTCCCTAGCTGGGGAGAACTGGAAGGTACCTGTATTAGGGCCTGGGTTTGAATGCTCCCCAAATTTCAAAATAATCCTCAAGTGTGTTCACCTGACCCCAGTCTAATCCTTCCTCTGGAGGGCTTCAAGATGAAAGGGTCACATCTTCGGTCAGCTTCTCTGTGAGGCCCTTCAGCCAACCACACCTCTTTCCATTGTCAGAGCAGCCTCTTCTTACCCTATGTGGGGCTGAGGCACATAGATTTCTGAAGAGAAATCTGTTGATCCCTATGAGAAGTCTTCTCATACCGCCAGCCTTAAGCTGAGCGAGCTAGTAGTCAGGTCATGTAAGAGAGTGAGTGTGGGAAAGGCTCCGCCACACTCAAGGCAGCAGACATGAGTTTGTGGCTTTCCTTCTCTTATAGACTAGTCATTGCTGCTTTTCTCTTTATGAAGGGCAGGGTTTCCTCCCCAGTGATCCTAAGATCACCTGTAGTCCCTTGCCTTCTCTGATTTTGGTTTTGCTAATCAGCAAGGACTTGAAGGGCCTAACATGAATTGGTGACTCCTTTTGGTTGGCCTGTTAGGGTACCATTCAGTAGTCACTAAATGCCAAGTAACAGGAGTCTCAAAGGGACAGCCACGAAGTCTGGGAAGAAGCTGCCCTAAACATTCTTAATCCCCTTCAGTTAATCTCTGTTTGCTCAGAGCAGTTCAGATTGAAAAGAGAAAGAGGACAGATAATCCAAGTAGGAGAAACCAGCCACCCATTTAGCTGTGGGAGATGAGAGTCACCTTCTTACAGATTTCACTTCAAGTGACTATTAAAATTAATTTGGTCCTTTAGGGAAGAGAAGAAACTGACCTTGAGCATAAGCAGGCCAAGCTAGGGTTTAGGACTCGTGTTGGTTTAGCTGGGGGTTGCTGTAAGCCTGTAGGCATGGGTAGAGTGGTGGCATCTGGGGTCATATGAAACTCGGGAACTCACCAAGGCCTGACTGTTTTGTCTTCAGGAGAGGACGATGAAGACGCTCCTATGATAACTGGATTCTCAGACGATGTCCCCATGGTGATAGCGTGAAGGAGCTTTTCTCATTAGAAACCAAATGGTGTAAATATTTTATTTGATAAAGATAGTTGATGGTTTATTTTAAAAGATGCACTTTGAGTTGCAATATGTTATTTTTATATGGGCCAAAACCACCACCACCACAACAACAACAAAAAAACAAAACAACAACAACAACAAAAAAAAAGGAGAGAAAGGAATGGATAAACTTTGTAGTGTCAACTGTGAAACTGAAAGCAGGTTGATTTTAGTGACCACGTTGCTTTGATTTGACATTGATGTCGTCTTACAGAGCTGTGCTTGCTGGGCATGCTTTTAAGTCTGTGAGATCATTTTGATTCATGAAATTGACCATTCTTATTTTTCTAAGACGCAGAAATGTATTTAATAAAAACTTCAAGAGAGAGTGATGGGCAGAATCACATTTCTCCTTGAAAACTGCTCAGATTTTACGTTGTGTTTGGGTTTAGTTTACATAAGTGTGTGGGCGTCTTGTGGGGAAAGGTCCTGTTCTGTTGTCTTTGTTAATTTATTGGGACTCTGTATAAGGCCATATTTTAGTGGTCGTCTGAAATCCCAGGTGTTAAGGGCCCCTTGCCCATCAGTGTAGGGGGTGGGGAGCAGGAGCAAATCCTGTCTGGGTTTGCTTGTGTCAGGAGAGAATGCTGGGTCAGTCCTAGATTCTGGTTCAGCTGAGCCACAGCCTAGGAAGCCCTGCAAGCCACACCCCGTCTTCTAGGAATCCTTGGGCTTTTACTGTGCATGTCTCTGTACAAAGTGTACCTCTGGAAGCTGCCAAGTGTTGACACTGCTTTCTTATACACTGGGATCATTGTCACTTGAAAAACAAAATTACTGTGGTTGTGGGAGAAAGTTCTAGATCTGTGCCATGATAGATACGCATTGCAAATATAGTATGCCATGTCTCCATTTTTAATTTGAGTTTTCCTTTTGCTTTTACTCACCACCAAAGAATTTCAAATGTAAAACTTTATATTGGGTTTAAGCCACTGAATTGTCCTCAAAAGTCCATACTGATATATGCAGTCATTTTGAATTTGGTCAGTGCCTTCTCCTGATCCCCACCCCCACCCCTTACCCCCAACCCTGTTTCCCTAGCCTGTGCCCCCACCCATCCATAGAGAGTGTTGGAGGTATTGCCAGAGATGAAGGTGATCTGAACGTTTAACTTCTCCATTAGCAGATTTGTTCATTTGCTTTCTCTGTGAAACACCACGTGTGTCTAAACACAGCCCCTGCACCCCGTGTTTCATGTCACGGCCACTTGAAAGTTCTGTGGACTTCTTTGTGGCCTCAACCCATCCTTCAGTCCAGCGTGTAAGCACCGATGTCCAGCGTGTCATGTTTTGGGCTGTACGAACAACCTCCCTGAGGATTTCCTCCCTTGCAGCGGAAAAGCAGCAAGCTTTGCGAATATTCCAAAGTTCTGCCTTTGAACACGTGTTTTCTAGATGCAAGTGTTGTGACGCCTGCCTCCCCTTCTGTGCGGTGTGTCCCTCCTCACCAGTGCTGGTTTCTTTTAGCTAAAAGTATCACTCTTTGGTGGAAATAGAGTCACAATTTACCCGAGGGTTGTTTGGAAAATAAGAGCCATTTTTTTTTCTTAGAACATCTGTGTCTATTAAATGAGCATTTTGACTTGTAGATACACATTATACTGTGTGCCATAGTTCCTGGTATCCAATGCCAGGAATAAGGGGTCAGTTGTCTTACAACTCCTCTTCCTCTTTCCTCTCACCCTCTGTTTCACTGTAATTTTTCCCCCAGACTGGAATTTTTTCAGCTTTATCTTGTCTTGCTTTCAAGTTTTGCTCAATGTTCCCCCAGCCCTACCACCTCCACATAAATAAAGTCTTTAAGTAGCTGAAAGATTAACAGTCTGGTGGGAGGCAAGCCATTGAATTGAACTGCTAGGAAAGTATATTTTCTCATTTTCTTTTCCTGCCAAGTTTTTGGTGGCATTTGTAGAAGCTGGTGTAAAAGGCTCAGCGGCACTATTGTCTATTATTCTGCAGGCGAGCCTTTTCACGGAGCATATGTCTCCTGCAGGCAACGGGCGTTGTTGCCAAGCATTGAGGCCAGTCTCCAGGGCCTCCCAATGCTGAACCATAGTACTGTACAGACCCACCGCCACCCCTCTCCTCGGAAGATGCACTGTGCTGTTTGAAAACATGTAGCCATTTAAGGCTAGACTATTTTATATAAATAGCAGAGCTGAGGTCCCGAAGACTAAGCCGGATAGATGCAGCTATGTGTAAATTGTCTATTTTTGTGAACTCTTCGAGCACGCACTCCCGTTTCCCTCTGCCTCGCTCTGTGGAGGTTTTGATGTATCCACGTTATCTGCAAGAGTCCAGAGGTTGGAGCGACAATAGGGAATTAGAACTAAGATATGTGTAGTCTTGGCAAGTTCCCACCTCCCAGGAAGTGGAATATACTGGAACACCAGGTACTTGGTTTCCTGTGGACTGTGTGGGAACGGATTTGTTTTCCCTTCCTATACTGAATACCCTTTGAGCTTTGTGGAACCTGGGCCTGTGTGGGTGCAGTGACAGAGGAGAGTTTCTCCGAGGTCTGTGGAGAGGGGCCACATCTGAGCACACAGGTGAGACTCTTACGGTTTGAGGCCTGGTCAGCCGGAGAGCTTGGCCTACTGCTGGGCAGCTGGCTAGCACTCTGGCTGTTGGAGGAATGGCTCTTCAGGCATTATCTCTGATTGCATCACTGGATATGATTAAAAGCTGGCAGGGGACAGTCACTTGCATGGTCTCTCCTCTCCAGATAGATGGCCTGCTAGATTAACCGCCACTCTCCAACTTAGAGAGCAGACGGAAGACCCTGGGTGTCTAGGAGGGAGCTAGGAAGGCCAGTGGTAGTTTTGAGCCCCTTACAGGCATCTCTTCGGCACATCCTGTCTTCACATGGCCCCTAGTGGTCAGCGCAAATACCTGGGCCCAAACCCCATCTCATAGGTTAGTTCTCTGTCCCATGAAGAGGGCCATGAGTTCCTGAGAATTCTCTTGCTTCAGTAGAGAGGAGAGGAGAGGTCCCCTCAGGAGAAATTCAGACATATCACTAGATGGACTTCCATTCCCACTGCCGCTGTTAAGAATCTACTCTAACCTCTGCAGATGCTTCCTCGCGTCGGGATTGTATTTCAACATTCCTGTGATGTTTTACTTAACTGGAGTGTGTGCTGCTTTTCAGGTACAACTTTTGTGTAATAAAAGCCAGGGCATTAAGTTTATATAGACTATTTCCTATGCAAGACTAAGATACGGGATAAAGTCGCAAGAGATGTGCACTGTGGTAGATAGACGAGAAATGCATCCTCAGATGGAGTACCACCGCTGAGCGTGGCCAAGGGAGGATCAAATGCATGTGTTTCTGCCCATATTGTTTTGAGCAGCCATATTATGAACGTAATCATCAGAGCCGAGCAACAACCCCAGCAGGGTGTCAGTTTCATGTGTAATAACTCCAGTGGGCTGAGCAGGAGCGCCGAGGCGGAACATTATCACCCTCAGACACCCACGTCACTCCCCATTTAAAGACTCTTGTGAAGACTTTCTAGACACGTTAGGCAAAGTCAGAAGTATCTGCAGCAAAATAAAGGCCTGTTCTGCTCTGATTTCAAGTGAGACAATGTGTGCTTGTTTCTCTCCAAAGTAAAAATTAGGTATTTATAACTTCGGTTGCCGCCTTGCTAGGTGTCCAAGTCACTGGTTTCTGCTGAAGATTTTACTACATTGTTGCACAATTTTAAGATAATCTTTTTGTCTTGGTGTCAACTTTTTTCACTGAATAAAAACTTAACTGAGTTCAAAAGAATTGAAAGCAAAACATTAAAAAAAAAAAACAAAACCACCACCCCCTATTTGAATATCCACGGTGTGTGTCTTACTTTGTTCTGTTGAGTGCAATAAAGATGGCTAACACAGTCTCCAAGCAGCAGCTGGCTTGTCTCTTTGAAAAAGGTGTTTATGTTATAGAAGAGAGAACATTAAGACCTGGGATAATTTTGTTAAGGAGCTGGTCTCGGATGGCGGCTCCTCAAAGAACACAGCGTCTGGAGGTGGGGTGGCTGCTGAGCACCGTGGTGCATGGTGGCAGCTCCAGAAGCACACATAATCCCACAAGCACGCTGACTCAGGTGCCCCCAGGAGAACCGTACCTATGTATGGGACAGTTGGTGAAGGAGGTGACTTTTTAACCTGAGAGAAGAAAGCCCCGCGGGGCAGAGGAGCCAGGTACCTGAGAACACTTCCTAAACACAGTGAGCCCGACTGGAAAGTGTCACGCTTATCTCTCAAAGGGCAGTGAGTGCAAGCATCATAAATTTAGACCAAGGACATAAATTATGGTCAGGGACAGGCTGCTTTCTAAAGTTTAGCATCCAACACGTTGCTTTTGTTTGGACTTTGAGCCAAAGCAAAAGTCTGAAGTAGTTTCAGTTCCGTGGTTGAGGAAAAAAAAAAAAAGAGGCACACAGAACTATGTTGTTTGCAGCCGTTCTTAATCTGTGGGATGAGACCCCTTTGTGGTGTGTGTGGGGGGTGTCAAACAACCTTTTCACAGGGATCACCTAAGACCATTGGAAAACACAGATATTTACATTCTGATGTGTTTGTTTTAGGAGATAGGAGACAGGATTTCTTTGTGTGTAGTCTTTGCTGTTCTGGAACACCCTATATGTGGAGCTGGCAGGCCTCAAATTCATCCACCTGTCTCTGCCTCCCCAGTGCTGGGATTAAAGGTATGTGCCACCACCACACATTATGATTCATAATGGTAGCAAATTATAGTCATGAAGTAGCAATGAAAATAATTTTGCCAGGCCGTGATGGCACACGCCTTTAATCCCGGCACTCGGGAGGCAGAGGCAGGTGGATCTCTGAGAGTCTGCGGTCAGCCTGACCTACAGAGTGAGTTCCAGGACAGCCAGGGCTACCCAGAGAAACCTCTAAAAATATCAATGATAATAACAATAATGATAATTTCTGCTTGAGGGTCACCACAACATAAGGAACTTATTAAAGCTGCAGTATCTGGAAGGTTGAGAATTCCTGATGTAGAGGAAAGCAGAGACTGAATGGCAAAGCCAGGCTCAGTGTTAGGTACTTCCGACCCTAGGTCTCAGTCTGTCCTTCTGTGCCAAAACTGTCAGGCTGTCATTCATATCAAAGTGAGCACAGTGTTTCAATACAGGTACTAAGAAATCCCAAGCAGAATCCCATCACCTGGGTGATTTTATCTGGTCATGGCCTAAACTTGGGTTTTCAAGCCTACATACCATGCTTATGTCTTCTTCTCTCATAGCCAAACACACCCTAACCAACCTTACGAGGCCGGCATGCAACCTCACACTGTCTAGCTAGAGACTGGCCGTGAAAACCTGTCACAGAAAGTCACAAGGCCCGTGTGTCTTACCACTGTGGGGAGAGCTGCCTAGGAAGCCAGTCTTGAGCAGGCCATGACTTCCTGGGAAGGGCAAAGGACAAAGGAAGTCGGAAGGACCTGAGCTTGACCCATGATTGCCCAATAAAGGACAACAAGCTGTTGACACTACACCAGGAGACACCTCACTCCATTTGGGCCCTTCAGCTTGTCGCTTCTGGTAGCCATTTCTTCTGGAAAGGTCTTGGCAGTGGGGCCTGAAACTGCAAGTCCATGTGTGATAGTCACAAGTCCTGTGATTGTCTCATCTGCTTTGCTTTTGAGCCACTTCCTCTCTCCCATATGACATGGTCGATGGTATTAATACATCCACACTGGGTTAGAGTGGAGACTTCAGGCTCGGGAGTCGTTTCTTCTCTGAATTATCTCACCTGCTATGCACTGATTCCCAAACTTAACTCTGAGGAGAAATTCACGGTCTCTGAATCTTGGGACATATCTCTGTTCCTGACCCATTTTCTGACTTCATCTGCCTGCTGTGGTCATGGAATGCAGGCCCCCCACCCCCATGGAGCCTACAGCAAATTAAAATCAGAAAGAAGTGCTAACGGCAAGACCCCCCCCCGCAAAAAAAACCAAAAAACAGAAAGCAAAGAGACTTAGAATTATACGACCAGAATGCATTCAGCAATGGACAGTCTCACACATTAAGTCACCCATCTACTTATATAGTTTGTTAAAGTATAATTTTATATGTGGGGGTGTTTAGATTGTGTCTATGTTGTGTACCACATGCATTCAGTGTCTGAGGAAACCAGAAGAACAAATAGGATCCCCTGAGAGTGGATTACAGATGATTGTAAGCTGCCAGGCAGGAGCTTGAACCTGGGTCCTCTGGAAAAGCAGTCAGTGCTAGTCACTGCTAAGCTCTCACTTCAGGCTGGTTCTCTTTTGAAGTCTATTTGTTAATCATGATATGAAACCATTTATGAAAAGGGTTTTAATTCTGAAAATGAACCTTTGAGTTAGGCATGAATCTCTGCTTTAAAGAGGAAGTCCTGGCTGCAGAGATGGCTCAGTGCATCTGAACACTCTTCCAGAGAACCTGGGTTCAATTCCCAGTTCCCACATAGCAGCTCAGAACTGTCTGTAACTGCATTTCCAGGGAATTTCACAGCCTCACAGACACATGCAGGTAAAACTTCACTGCACATTAAAGAGAAATAAATTAAAAAAAAATAAGAAGACAGTTCTTATTAGACCCCTTACCCCCAAGCTATCACATGCAGTAACGTAACAGTCAGGATGGGTTAGCTGAATTTCCTTAAGCTGTGATGTTAACAGCCTTGCTGTTTTGCCTCATCTATAAGGGTGATGGTGTTTATTTAGTTACCCTAAGACCACAGGCTATACATTTTTAGAAACATTTCAATTAGAAAAAAAATCTTAAAATTCAGAGGCAGAAATAAACAAATACACCCAGGCTTCTTCCCAAGCTGTCTAGGCAACATACAATCTTCCTTATGGATGGCAGAACAATGAAACCTTTTTAAAAATTGGCATTCTTTTGCAGAGATTTTCATGAGTAAAAAACCAAGATTCTTTTGCTTTGCAGCAACTAGGGAAAATTTTATCAAAACCTTTTGCGTTATGGGAGTTTTCCAGTGTCCATCTCGTTCACTGGCATGGGCTACAGTGGTGCCCAGGGCTGCTGCATGTCCCACTGGGGCAGTAACAGTGCTGGCATGAGACTATTAGTATCCCAAAGGAGGTGACTACCCTAATCATCATTCAGCTTAGGCTCTGATGCTAGCACCCATTCATTTTTTTAAAAAAGATTATGTGTAAGGTAATATGAGCTGCAACAATTTACGGAAGAACAATGGCGGTAGGCTTTTGAAAATGCTAATGTTGCCATTGTAATATCATAACCCTATTGAATGCCAAAATGACAACTGGTAACGCTTGGTAATATCTGTGTGAAAACAATGACATTTCATATTTAAATCTTGGCATCAGCAAATTTTGTGGAGAGGGGGAAAAAAAGACTCTCTTTAAACGTAAATCAGACTTTTCTGAAACTTGCCCTTTGATTGTACTTAGTTCCTTAAAGCCTGCAGGCTGATCAAGGGAAGGATTCCTAATTAAGACTTACTTTTCAGTCTCTTCCTGGTTGAGGCAGAGCCCTGGGCTGAGTCAGTCCTGCTTGCAGCTGAGCGGTCTGTGTGTTTTTCATGGAGAGTAAATAAACACAGCACCATATTGCTGGCTTCAGAAGTATACTGAAGGTCTAAGCTGCTTGACTGTTACCTAGAACTAGTACAGTGGAGGAACCTGGGCTCCTGGATGGCTGTGCATAGATGACAAGGTGTGTTTAAGACGGAAACGAATACCCCTCTAACACAGGGCCAGAAATCTTTTGTTCAGTGGCAGTACTGCTACCATGAGCAACAGCAGTAAATACATAATTGCTAGGGACCCAACCTTCTTCTGAGGGCGGCTCGTTGGAAGTCATTTAGTTCTCACAGCCTTGTGCAGAGGGTGTGGACCTTGACGTGGAGGAGAACTCTGAAGCAAGGAATGGCTAACGTATTTGCCTATGGTCACGTCGAGTAAGAAGAAGAAGGAGCTGCAGAATTGAGATAGGAGGCCAGGAAGCCGCTTCCAGATTCTACGCCCTTCCTTTCCACAGAGCCCTTCCACCTGATCCGTTTTGATGACAGCTTTGGGTGTATACATCAGGAATTTATTGCACCATCTGGTTTACCTTTTTAAATAATGCTCCTCTGTCCTCTGTCGGAAGGGGATTAGACAAAGAATTTGTATCCATTATAGAAATTGGGGGGTGGGGGTTGGAAATAAAAGCACCAAGAAGAAAATGAGATTTCCTAGTAATCCCAGAGACAGCCATTGGGAGCATCTGGTGTGTGTGAGCTTCTGTCGCTTTGGTCCCATGCATTTGTGAATAAATCCACATGGGGAGAGGACCAAATCCCAGCTACTTTCCGTATTCTTGGTTCAATGGAAAGTCAAGTCTGAGGTCAGACGTCAGAAGTAGAGCCGCCATATCTCCCCTTGGTTCCTACAAGTAGTTTTGATACAGACTTGCTTTGAAGACAAGGGGAGCCAGGGACTTGTCAGTCACCGCGTGGCCAGTTGTGTTACCTTTCTGTATAGTGAAGGGCTTAGAGACGTCATCCACACTGAGGATGCTCACAGGAGGAATCTAGCTCCATAGACTTTTATTCTGTTTCTCAGGAGATAGGAGGATCAGCTGTGAATGTCTCTCTCCAAAGGAAATGGAGAACCCTGGCAGACATAAGGGAGTATGGACAAAAAGGGCACATGGTAGGGCAGGTCACATACATGGTGGTCACAGTCACTGTTTAGTAAAAGAGATCCTGACTCCCCAGCCATGGTTGTATCACAGCTCTAGAGAAAAGAAGGGGACTGCCTAAAACTTACTAACAGCTGGGTGGGGACCCTTCTCCATGGGTCTATGTGATGGGATGAGAGGAGGAGTTGGGAGGAACTTAGTGGGTACTTAGTTCTAATTGATGAATACGGTCTCCATTTCAACTGCATGGGGACTGTCAAATGGTTTTCCTGAGGATTACAGTGTGACGTGGAGCTTCTCCTGCCAGAACCAGAGGGAATGGAGTGTGGGATGCACTTGAGGAGATACTGAATCTTTTCTAGGTCTACACTTTCTAAAACAGGGAGTGTTGAGCAAAAGGGAGGAGAAATTCAAGGATTAGTGTAGCCACGAGGGAAATGAAAGATGAAGGTGAAGTCTCTAATTGGCAAGATATTCACCTCCTTGGATGGTGGAATTCCCAGTCACAGATCCCATGGCAACATTCATCTAAGAACTTAGGAGCACTCTTCTCTATCCAGTACCCTCTCAGCCACTAAGAATACAATGCGAACAAGGCACACATCATTCCCGCTCCCTAGAACAACTTCAAGCAAATCCTCAGGGCTGAGAGGCCATTGTGAAGTCCACGTCATTTTGTAAAAGAGGAAATGGAGATTAAAGATTTTAAGTGACTCGCCTAAGAGCTCAGCCACTGAGCAAATGTACACTCTGAATCCTAAAACCCTGAAGTCAAGACGGTGCTTGTGGTCTTGATTCTGTGGAGTGAGGGGGTTGGCTTCAGGGTGATGCTACAGGCTCCTCCAACTCTACTCAGGGTAGAAGAGTATGCTGTTGGTGGTTTAACCCAAACCTTGACAGCCTTTTCCATCCGCCATTTATTATAGAGGTCTTTCTCAACAGGAAGGCGGGGTAAGTTCGAGAACCCCAGTGCCCTAGTACAGTCTTATAACCTATATGTTGCCCTGAGGAATGGAAAACTGATTTAATAACCTCAGCAAAACATGCCAAGCTAGACAGCCTCCTTGGTTTATAAAATACACAAAGAGTAGCCAACCTTCTAAGTATTTCCCTAGGGTTGGTCAGCCCTTCCCCACCTTTTGGTCCTCGGGATTGAACACAGAGTCTTGTGCATGCTACGGTAGCGCTCTACTACTGGCCTATACCCTCAGACCTCTGTCGCTCTTCCTAAGGATCGATGGGATGACCCCCATCCCAGACTTCACACATGGAAGTCTGCAGCTCCCACAACACAAGCCCTAAAACACAAATTAACAAGTTGCCTTTTGCTTCTTGCTCAGAACCCCATAGTAGGATTTTTCTCCTCCTTGCCTCTTCTTTGGCATAGTTCTGGAAATATTGGTACAAACAGCTGTTTCCTGTGTTCACATGACTTGAATAGGAGGGCTTGCTTTTCTTTAAAAGGCATTCCCAGCTGGTCTGAGAAAACTCTTCACATGTGAGCTAGGAGTGGTTCTGATAGCCACACACAGGACAGTGTTAGTTCATTTTCTGTTACTCTGACAAAAAAACCTGAGATAAGCGATTTAAGATAAAGGTTTGCATTATAGTTTCAGATGCTTCAATCCATGATCAATATCAACTGACCCTGATACTTTAACCCTACAGCAGCTCTGTAGGTCATGGCTGCAGTACACAGCAGAGGAAAAAACTCAGCCTGGAAGTCAAGAGAGAGAAGGGGTGAGTTCCCAATACCTCCTCAAAGGATCCCCCCTACCCCCCAATGAAACAATTCCCTTCTAACAGGCTCTGCTTTCTTTAGATTTTATTACCTTCCAATACATCACAGGCAAGAAGCAACTTTTTAATGCATGGGCCCTTGGGAGAACATTCTAGATTTAAACCAGCAGGACACTTTTGATTTCAAGAGTGTAAGTCATCCCAACCATGACGTTGGTGAACCTGGTGGGCACAACACAAAAGTGAAGGGCCCTGAACTCACCAAACTGGGATGCTATTGTAGAATGAAACCTGCCATTTACCACCCCTGGACCCTGAGTGACATAGAAAATACAGATCCTTCTCATAGAGTGCTCTGGTTGTTAGATTTCCACAGGGCTTAGGATAGCCTTTGACACTTTGGAAAGTTACTGAATGAATGAAGGGATGGGGTGACTTGATTTTTATAGGCTTTAAAGTTTTTTTGAGATTATAATATAATTACATTTTTACCTTCCTTTCCCCTTTCTCCTTCCAAATCCTCCCATATACCACTGCCCAATCTCCTTCATACTCATGGCCTCTTTTTTGATTAATTGTTATTACATGCTTATGTGTATAACTTGCTCTCGAGGAATGAATCAGTATGAAGTTCAGCTTTACATACCGAAAACTCATCCTTCTCGGCTGTGAAAGCAAGCTCTTTTAGTTTGCTTCCACTGAAAAGCTGTCCTGGGTTGGAACCCGAGCGTTCAGGTTTTTCCTTCTTTCTGCTCCACCATCCAGCACTGTTTTCTGCCTTTAGCTTTCTAGTCCAAAGTCCACATGGAGCTTACGTTCCATCCACCAAGTCCGAGGACCCAGTATCAAGGAGGAAAACGGGAGGTAGCACATCCCACACAGCTTGGTCCTGAACACCTGACCGAGGCTACGACAGAGTGAAGAAAGGACAGAACCATAGACACACGTACAGAAAAGCTGGGCTCAGCTGGGTTGTGCTCTCTCTGGGGGGACACACCTAATACACAGCAAGAAGCCGGAACCACAGCTTGCATTATGTACAACCAAACAGGAGGGGCTAGCTGGTCTCCGCTGGAGGTCTTAGGAGACCAGCAGTCTAAGGCTGCAGCCATTGAGGAGAAGGAACCCAAGCTTCTTAAGTTTTACACGCATTGGTCAATGGTTCAGAAAAAAAAAAAGTCTTGCACACACACACACACACACGCACACACACACACACACACACACACACACACACACACACACTGTCAACATTCACATTTGGCCCTGAAGGAGGCTTTGCCATCCCTCTGCGCCTCACCCACCCTGGGGAAAGGCTTGGCTGCTCCCATGAGACAGTGCGTCCTTGCCGTGGCTGCAGCCATGTCAAACGCTACACATTCACTCCTCAGGACTCCATCAACTCTTCTTAGAACTTCAGCTGCTCCTTCCACAGTCACTCAGTGCTTACTGGACTCCCCACGCTGAGTGTGAAAGAGACTCTCACAACTGTGGCAACTCCCTTTTGAAGAGTTCTTCCAGACCATTCATCTAACAGCGTCTGCCAATGTTTCGCTGGTCACCTCTTTGTACAAGAAACTATTGAATGTAGTTCATTTGGCCTGTTTCTCCATCCCTGGAAGAAGCAGGCAGAGGTACACATCACAGATCAATCAAGCAAGCAGTGACTTCTGTTGCCCAGAGTCCTTGATAGACAAAATGAAGTTAGGAAACAAAGCAAATGAACTCACACAGCCAGCATACCAGCTGGACAGAGCCACTTTGAGAGAGGGATAGGAGAGCGAGGCTCAAGGCTCGGGTCGATGACTATATGACAATTTGCCGAACATTTTGTGTGTTTATCCTCTTGTCTTTGAGGTGAGATAATGTTGAAGTGACTCCAGAGCATGGTGGGAATGCCTGATAGAGGCAGATCTGCAGGAGTTCCGACATGGGAAAATGCTTTGTGGCTGTAGCTTCCAAAGGTTTCCAGCAGCCACCATCAGTCTGGTCTTCAGTCAGCAGCCTGCAGTTGTTTCATCTAGGAAGAGTCTCCCCACAAGGTGAGTGAGATGGGCAGAGATTGTTTTTGCAGAATCCTAGGGACAATGACATCCAAAAAAGCTCAAGTCCCCATCGGGGCCCCCAGAGAGTGACACCAAAGGCTGGAGTGATGATTTAGTTACGTCCTTGCCAGGTGAGGATGAGGACCTGAGTTTGGTGCCCAGAGCCCATTTTGAAAAGCCCACTTCCCTACTATGGGGGGATGAGGACTGGAGGATCCCTAGAGCTCGCTGGCCAGCCAGTCTAGCCAATCAGAAAGCTCCAGATTCAGTGAGAGAAACTGTCTGAAAAGAATAAGGTTGGGAGAAACCAAGGAAGACTCCTGAAATGGATCTCTGACTTCCACATGTATTACATGCATGTGCACATCATACCCATCTGCACACACTTCAATGTGTACATACACCACACACTCTTATGTACAAGCATCACACACACACACATACAAATGGATGAACAAACAGTGATACAGGATAAAATATTTCCAATATCCCTGGCCTGTAAGATAAAGTGAGTGACTGATGATATTGTTAACCTGGATATGAAGGGAGAGGGAAAGACGGGTGTGGAAAGGATAGTGAATTCTCTTTAGGATGTGTAAAGGGCTGGTGGCATAGGCCAGCAGGTGGGACCGTGGAAGCTGGCTTCTGTCCTTGAGAAAACTAAGTACTCTCCAGGTGTTGAAGAAACTGTGTTTGTCCAACTAAACAAAAGCCATGTTATAAGGAGGCATAACCTCAGGCAGGGAGAACTATTGGGAGCTGTGAACCCCCAGATCCTGAATTTCTTGTAAACAGCTTGTTTCCCCCTGATCTGAGTGCCTACAGCTGCTCTGAGCACGAGACCCTCAGGAGTTCCTGACGGCAGGGGAGTGGTTTCTGGTACGTTTGGCTGGGGTATGGCTATCCCTATATAAGCTGCCCCTGAACACAATAAAGGGGGCATTCTTGGGGCATTCCTGTTTCAAGGATTCTGGCATCAAGGATGACCCATGTCTCTGTCTGGGAGTCTTTGTGTGTTTCAGTCTCCAGCCCCTTGCCCAGTTCACAAACTGTATGGTAGCGCATAGAGGACAGAC
This sequence comes from Myodes glareolus, assembly GCF_982192425.1. Lineage (NCBI taxonomy): Eukaryota > Metazoa > Chordata > Mammalia > Rodentia > Cricetidae > Myodes > Myodes glareolus. The sequence goes on along the minus strand of NC_142029.1, from coordinate 70,649,117 downwards.
GGGCATGGTGCGCTACAGAGAACAACTTAATAAATGTAAGAAATGTCTAAATATATGTAGAGTTCAAAACTTACCAGGCTGGAGCTGTGTACTGGAAGTTTCTGTCCAGAGTTACTGGGAGAGAGGTGGGCACAACATCTGGAGAGAGATTTCAAAGTCATGCATGTTTGGAGAATCTTCTGAAGTTAGAAGGCCTCAGGACATGCTGCTTTGGAGAGGTCAGAGTGGTGTGTGGTGATCGGGAACACACAGGTGCTCAATGCTCAGAGAAAAGAGGATTCGGATTGGCTCAATACCAGAGCAAGAATGAGGGCTGTGAGCTCAGGTGTGTGCCTGGCATGCTTCTCGCGTGTGGTTTAGGGTCTAGGCTCTGGCTCAGGGGTCTTATGATGCTACGAATCTTCATATTTTCCCCACTACTGTTTCCTCCTTGTCAACACAGATGGCGTAGAGTCTAACTCATGGGCTATTGTGAGGATGCCAGCAGACAATAAGATGCAGTAGACAATGAACTCCCGTGTTAGAATTATGGGTACCACCCACAAGTTTCTTCCTTTAGTCCCCGTAGCCCTATGTGATGCATGCTTTATTTCCACAGAGGAGGAAGTTACAGGTATCCCTGATTTTCAAGATGCAATATGACTGGAGACTGGGTTTGAACACACAGAAAAATGGGAAAGGAGAAGAGACTTCAGCTCCCCCTACCCCTGACATAAATGTCTGAAAGACAGAGAAGTCAGAATATGCCCAAAACAGACCAAAAGAAGGCAAGGCCGTGCTAGTCTGGTAAGGCTGGGGCATGCTTGGTGGCAGTGGGTAGAGGGGAATGCATGAAGATGGAGAGCAGGTGTTTGTCTGGTGTCTGGTCTCTGGTCCTTTGCCACCTGAGACTTTGTGGGCCTGCTGCTACATCCTCATCTGCCATAGAGCCCTTCATCTTCACACATGTCCTTTCTCTGGAGCTTGATATACTCTGACCAGCTCTGGCCCAGCTTCCAGACAGATATCGGCTCCCGGCTTCAGTCAAGCATGCAACACAAACAACACCAAGTTGCTGCACTCCGTTGGGGTGGCTGTCACACAACGCTGCAAAGGAAGTGGCTTTTCAACCGCATTGCTTCTCACAGACCTGAAGGCTGAAAGTTCAAGGTGGAGGCTCTGGAGATTTCGTCCATCAGGCGAGGGCCCCTCCTTCCTTCACAGGCTCCTTGCATGGAGAAAGGGGAAGGCAGCTCTCTGGCACATCTTTTTTATGAGTGAACTAGTCCAGTCCATGAGACTGATCTCATGACCCAAAGGCCCCATCTCCCAATACTATCACTTTGCGGGAGCATGATCTCAGTCTATACCTTTGTGGGGACACGTCTATGCGCATGTGTAGTGATTAGTAGCAGGTGTGGAGATTTGGAGTGGTTGCTAGTCACACATGTGAACATGGAAAGGCGAGGAATTCAGAATGAATCAAGACTAAAGGTACTTTGCTGGAAGAATTCTCCCTCTCCTCTCTCTCTACTATGCTTCCAGGCAGCAAGGGTTGTTAGAGTGACTGGGGAGAGCCACCGACCCTAGAAATCTGTGTCTGGCTTGTGCTGTCTACCCTTCCTTTGTTACACCAGGAGAAACTGAGGCATGCCTGTGTGACATGATATACGAATTTGTGTATTTCCAGTTTCTGAAAAACTGAAACTCTGTCAGGTCCAGGGGAATCATGTGCCTTTTCCAAGTCCTCCAGAAGGACTCTTTGGGCTCAGAAGATCTTGAACTTGTCCCTTCTCTTCTTAGCTCACCTCCAAAGACCCTGACCTCCATTTACTTCTGTGTCTCAAGGTCACAGATAGCACTCAGGAGGCTTTCACAGGTAGAAAGAAGTGTGTGTGTGTGTGGGGGGGTCAAGTAGAGCAAGTTCAAGTGTGCCCTGTTAAGTTTCACAGATGCATTCTAGAAATTTGCATGTCACTCCTCCTCCAGTTCAATAGAATCTTTAAAAAAGAAAAATGGGGGGGGGGAGTTATCGTTTATAGGAGTTCAAACCTGCCCCTCTTTTATCTCATGAAGGATTCTTTTGTCATGCAAATTACGTCATCATCCTTCTAGTTGAGATTCTGTCTTGGCTTCGTTTAAGTGAGACACACCTCCTTGGGGCAAAATGTAGGGATCACACTCCGCAGGATTTTCCACACAGCCTGGGGACCACCCCTTCCTTCGGTCTTTGTTGCAGAGCTGGTTTTGGTGCCCTTTGTTTATGGCAGGTATTAGTTTGGCCACTGGAGGGCCCTCCAGATAGCTCGAGAATTCCAGTTCCCGGAGCCCAGCCTGTAGTTCACACCCAGATTTTCGAGCAAGCAGCATTTCAGGGAAAATCGGATTTAACTGGAAAAACTAGCAGTAGCGGTCGACATTCCTTTTATTTAGGAACTTAAGCATAAAAGAAACCTCTATTTAAGAAAAAAAGCGGCTTTGGGATTATGGTTTGTTTGGAGCTGGAAGGGAGGTGCCAAGCTTGTGTGTCTAGGGTGATCTTGCAGAATTCTGCCCAGCTTAGGAGAGTGGAGCTTTGAACAAAGGTTATTTGTCTTCGTGTGAGGAGAACCTTACCGAGATGGATGGAGAAAAGTGGGGAGCAAATTATTTTTATGTGAGGAAGAGAGTCTTGGCCAGGACTAAAAAATGTTTGGGAGGTATGGCACTTCCCATGGAAGGGAGAACTCTCACCCATGTTTATTTTTGACCCACATTGTTGGGGCTGCTGCTGCTGCTGTTCCTCCTCCTCCTCCTCCTCTTCCTCCTTCTCCTCCTCCTCTTCTCTGTCTTATTACTGGAACCCACTTCAGAGATTTTTGCTTTTCTGATGTTGAGAAAAACATGCTAAATCTGAGTTCTGAGATGACGAAAGTATACAAAGTTTCATATCCTGTCTTCCACGCATCCAAATACAGACAGATCTGTTGCAGAACCAGGTAGAAATAAGAAAAGGGCTCAAGAGACCAGAAAAGAAACGTGAGACAGTAAGCGTTAGGTTTCCTCTGTGGAAAACAAAGAAAATACAGCAAAACTATCCATGCTAGACCAATATTAAGTCAGACTAAAAGGAACTTTCATGTTCTAACATTCCCTGGCCTGAAACAAGAGATGAACTCGACTGTGCTGATGGGAGGGGCTCCTGGGAACTGACAATGCTGCCTTAGATGTAGACAGGTCCCTGATTTATATAAAGGACAGTTCTTTTTTGTTTGGGAGAGGGGTAGGAAAGCTCCAACAGATAGCCTAAGTTTCCTTTTTAAACCTGCAAGTTCATAGGTTAGAGGACTGCACAGGCAGGCTGCACACACAGACTTACGAGTGTGTGCCCAGCATCCCTGTCTCAGGAGACATAGGAGCCCCTGGCAAGCCTGCATCTTCTTGGCCAGTCCTTTGGCTCTTTTAATTAACCCTTTGCAACAGTTCCACAGTAAAGCCTTATGATCCGCATCTGGGAAGGAAGAGGAGCTTGGGAACGGAGTCTGGGCCCCAGACCAATCCTGACACAGAATAGTGGGATGCAATGCATGGCCCTCTGAGACCGCGCACTCAGAACTGCAGAGCAGGGTTTATATGTCAGGGATTAGAGGCCAGGGTGGAAGAAGGCTGAGGGAAGGAATTCCTCACTGGGATGATTGACTGAGAGCAAAGGTGGATGCCACTCCTGTCTACATCTGTAACCCCCTCCCTGCCTCCGAGGTCCCAGCTGTCATTGTGTGTGTGCAACACAGACTTGACAGAGAGCATGTATTTTCCTGTGACGTATTTGATATATATCATGACAAACAGTTGTACTGAGTGAGTGCCGGGCACTTGGCAGGCAAGCAATGAATAACTCGGGGAATACTGAGCAAAAAAAGAAAGAAAAGAAAGAAAGAAAGAAAGAAAGAAAGAAAGAAAGAAAAAAGGAAAAAACGCTAAGGTGGCATGTCATGGCTGTGTGTGGCTCCTGTTCAGAGCTTGGATTCAGCGCCGGCTTCTTGGGTTTGGGCGAATTACATATAAAGGGATGGACAAGCTCTGCCTGACCAGAATATTATTCGCTGAATTCTCAGACCTACTGCACAAAAACCACCATAGCAGGAAAGAGAGCTGGTTGGTGGAAGTACAGGGCGGGAGCTGGGAAGTGGTTTCTTTGTTCTGGGAGATTTCAGCCGTCAGGAAGCGCAAATTTTACTGTCTGCAAACCAAGAACCTCTCCCCTCCCCCCCCCCCTTACCTCTTTCCTTTCCAACCTGGGAATTCATTTGCTGCCTACCTTGGCCTCCTCCTCTGCCCTAGAGCAGTCTCCAGGGACAGATCTTTTTGTTGAGAACACTTTGAGACAATTCAGAGTTGCAAAGCTCCCGAGGCACTGTCAGGGCTATTCTCTGAAGAGAGTGGTCTCCCGGGCACAGACCCCCCCACCTGTTGATCTGTCCCTTCCCGGGGGTGAGCAACCTGCATTGTGTCCGGGACGCACGCATTTCCCGCGTAGGCTCGGCAGAGGGCGCTCGTGAGCAAAGCCATCTCGGTCCCTTCCGTGCCCCTCCCCACCGTCGGGGCCTCGCTGGGCTAAAGCAAAAACAGATGTTTTCATCATTTCTGGATCTGGCACGTGACTTGCAGTTCAGCAACGTGCCGACAGAACCCAGAGTTGTGCGTTTCCTTCATCCCCCGCAAAATAAAACATTCTTTCTTAAGCGAGCCTTCCTCTAAGTGAGCGGGCGACACACGACCTCTTTTTAACACGAGGGGTTGTGTGCTTAAGGTAGCTCCAACTAGTCGCGAGTGCCCTGCTAGCCAGGCCTGGGACTATAATTGGGAAGTGGTCCTTTTTCAGAGAAGACCGTGAGCAGCAAGAATGGCTATCTTTATCTTAAGGGTTGAGGGCAGGCTAGCGCCTTTTAAAATAACCCTGGTCTGGCTGGCGAGGAACCTGCCTTGCGTGGGTGCAGAGGGGTCGCGAACAAAACAGGAAGGCCGAGGCGGCGCGCCCTGTTCCCCGCGCCCACGGCAGGTGGCAGCATTGTCCCGAGCTGGCCTCTTCCTCTTGCCAGGCCCAAAGCAGCGGCCCTTTTACTTTCGGTGGCCTCAAAATTATTAGTTCCAGATGAGTTCTTGCGATTGTAATATTTGGTTTAACCCAATCGGACCTATTGCGTCAGTGCACGCTCACATACAGCCGTCTGAAGTCTAACCAGACATCAGAGGCTTGTTTCAGGGGCGTCAACATGCCCCATCCTTTGAAAAAATTAAAACAAAACCCAAACGGAGGCTGATTTATCCCCAGAGGAAAAGAGGGCTGAACAGACATGGGGCTAGGGTGCTGGGAGAGAGGGAACAGGGAGATTCAGGAGGGAGTCAACAGTTGGACTTTGTCGAAGCCTGCTAGAGCAGAATTGGATTTATAAATAGAGCAAGGCAGAGACCTCTGGGTGCTTTGAAGGTTAGGGCCAATAAGCTGAACTGGTTCGTCAAAGACAAGAGGCCTGGAGTCATGTAGACTGCTATTGTCAGGGGCAGACCGCGCTAGGCCTCTGTTTAACCCTTGGCCTGGCTGTTCCTGCCGGGGCCAGACACAGACTCCTGACAGCTTTTGGGGATTTCCGAGTCTCCCTTAAGGATGCAAGCTGTGTTTCTGAAGGATAGCAGCCCACACCCCAGAGGACCTCTTGAAAAGACGAGGCCTCCAGCAGACTTTGCTGAGTGGACCCGCTGGAGTGATCGTGTGTCTTGTAAACAGCCCTGTTGCAGTGTCAGGCACCCCGTAGGGACTGCGGGAACCCACTCTAGTAGCCTCGGTTTTACAGGTGTGATCTCACACGGTTACAAGACACTGAGCCCCAGGGTCTCTAGCTAAACCTGCAAATGCAGTCCAAAATCCAGCTCCATCCTCCAGAGGGGAAAGGGTGTTTGGCCTCAGAAAAGGAAGACTCGGCCTTTGCTAGGCAGCCCCCATCCACCCACGTTTTCAGTCAGCGCTCAAGTTCTTCAAGTAACTCACTCGAGGAAGCTAGGAAGACTCCTGCTAGCCAATTCCAGGGAGCCTGCCGGCTTCCCTGCAGGTCTCTGGCTCGACATGGTTCTGATCAAAAGCCAGCACCCGTCTGGCAGATGCTTCAAGTCCTGCATGTGGAGAGCTGGTGGTGGCTGGCTGGGCTTGGAATCTCTAAGGCAGGCGGGCTGAGCGGCCATCTTGTTCTTCCCTCTCCCCTCCTCAGTGATTGCCCAGATCCGGGAAGCAAACGGGGTGGGGGTGGGGGTTGATGGTGGGTGAACATCTCCGGAGTATGTTGTGATCTTGACTTTAATTTCTCTCTGAAGAACGCATGTGTCTCCACAGAATGCTGCCTGTGCACCACGATACAGTAATAATGGTGCTCAGCCTGGGGTGAGGAGGAGGGAAAGGAGCTAAGCTGGAGACCCTGGAGCATATGGGCAGCCATACTCCTTGGGATGGTGGAAGGGTCCCAGCGCTCTTTTCACAAGCTGGCTTCCTTGACTCCTTTCTGAGAATCAGTTTTTGAACGCAGAAGGCTCACCTACACTAGTCATCCGCGAACTCCTGAGGATCAGAAGTTCAAGGGCAATCTCAGCTACTTAATAAGTTCCAGATCAGCTTAGATTCCAGGTGACCCTATAGGTGGTGGGGGGCAAAAAGCCAAAACAGAACAAAGCAAAACAAAACAAAACAAAACAATGGCCTCCCATGCAGAGCAACTTCCATCACAGTGGAAATGGAATGGGTTAAAAACCCACAGTTGTAGGGCTCCCCACAAGGTGGTTGTCATATACAGACAGAAGTTTGTTTTTAAGTAATTGCTGTTTAATTCTAACCCAACTTCCTCTGCTTTACAAAGTTCCTAAAAGTTAAGCAGCTCTGCCAAGGTCTTACAAGTTCAAGTCCAAGCCTGGAGTCTCTGTGAAAAGTCTCTGGCTCCTCAGAAATGACTGAAGATCTTCTTTAGTCGTATACTGCTCGTGACTGAGCCAGCCTCTTCTTCCCTTTGGTCAGCGAAGCCCTTCAGTAGCCGTCTGCCCTGTGTTGCTATTATCTGAGAGGCATTAGGGTGGGAAATCGCGCTACAATTCTTGAGGGATGTTCTATTTTTCTGCTTTAAACAAATGCCGATGTCCAGACAGTTTCATGAGAAATACCCTGTACCCCCTGATTTCTCTAATTTATCAGTTATGGTTTCAAAAGGGCTTCAGTGCCCATGCGTGGCCACCACGGTGGTAACTGTCATGCAGTGATCTGCTTTTATGGGGCACAACCCTAGAAAAGTTCAGTTTAGGATGAAGCAGGTGATGGTAGTTGATAGGAGGAGGGATCCCATCTCCTAGCTCGGGGACACAGCCACCCTTATGGTCACCACCTTCCTTTGAGGCTCTTCTAAGTCACTGGTTCTTAACCTTCCTAGTGCTGTGACTTTTAATACAGTTCCTCATATTGTTGAGATCCCCCAACCATAAAACTGTCTTTATTGTTACTTCATAACTGTAATTTCACTCCTGTTATGAATCATAATACGCAACTCTCAAAGGGGTCGCAACCCACAGGCTGAGAACCACAGTTCTAGGTGATGGTGGTGACTGTCTTTTTCCTCTGGACTCAGTCAGCATCCTCAGAAAGAACTCCTGCTTCCCGAGTCAGAAAACATCATTGGCTCATCTGTGGTTTGGGTAGTAGGTTTTCCTGGAATTCTTTAAGGTTTTTGACACTCAAAGACTGAGAAAATATTTGACCATCATAATGTCTTAATGAAGACGAAAATGGGCTGACTATCACCATGGATAGGTTGGACTGGATCTTCAGTCTAAAGAGAGAAGGGCTATGACAGACATCTCTGACACAACTGTGGAACTTGTTGATCCCCGAAGATGAGTGATAATTAGATTTGAAAAGACTGCCGTGGTTTTAAGGGAAGAAGTCATAGGGCTAGGAGAGACATGCTGAGGTAAGTATTTAGAGCCCAGTATCAGGATGCTTGTTTGCAACTCAGTTTCAAAAGATTCAGGAAAAAAAAAAGAGAGTAAACTTAGTGGAATGTTAGCAACTGGTGAATCAAGGATGTGTGTACCCAAAGTTCACCCGGTGCTAACTCAGCTCTTCTGCAGCTGATACCTTTTGTAGTCAAAAGGCTAGACAGACAGAATACGCCCCAGTCCACAGACAGCTTACCAAAGTCTTCACATAGCAAATATGTGAAGCACCGTGTTTGACGGGAGGCAGAAGAGAAGCATGACCAGTAGGGACCTTGAAGAAATCTTTGGAATGGTTCCTTAGGAATAATCCTAGGGCGTTAGTATTGTGAGATGAAGGCTTCCAAGATGGACTACTATTTGGACTAGAGATTAGAAAATGCACTGTTAGCTGGGTGATGATGGCACACACCTTTAATTCCAGCACTTGGGAGACAGAAGCGGGTGGATCTCTGTTGGTTTGAGGCCACCCTGGTCTACAAAGAGAGTTCCAGGACAGCCAGAGCTACACAGAGAAATCCTGTCTCAAAAAACAAATATATATGAGAAAAAAATGCCCAGTTTAAGTCAGAAGAAGGTAAGGCATTTTGGGACAAGGTAACAACTTTATAAAAAGGTAAAGAATCAGAGTCGACTTGGGGAATGAAGATGAGCCTGTGAAAATGTGACGGACAACGTGCTAGAACAGAAGCCTAGGTTGGTGTCTGGGGGCAGGTAGCCTTGAATGCCTTACAGACTGTATTGTGAAGAGGTCCATGGAACGACCAACACTCTGTTCCATAGAATTTTCTTTGACAGAAACTCCTGCCCGGACTTCAAAACCAGCACATGTGATTCCCAGGTTTCGCCAACATTTGCCGGTAGCATGATTCCACTGGGTCTTTTCTGTCCCCGAGCTCATCCACACTCATGGCTGATGTCACAGGGCACACACAACCCAATCACAGCAGTCGGCTCCGAGCTTCGTTCTTAGAATCAACCAGCGCAATTCTTTCTTCTGTTCCTTTTCGTTTTCCCATGCCCTCTACTTGACAACTCAGCTCTCATACATGCCTCGGGCTCTGCTTTGGACCAGCCAGTGGTCACCAAGTTTTTTGTTCTCGTGGTGGTTTTCTTTGCAATCTCCTGGCTGTAGAACCACAGGTAAGAGGCTTGGCTTCTGCTCAGTCTACACTAAGTTCCTCTTAGAACAGTGGGTCTCATCCTGGGAACCGTGACCCACCTGAAAATAACATACCACATACCTGCATACCAGATATTTATATTAGGATTTGTCACAGTAGCAATATTACAATTATGAAGTAGCAATGAAAATGATTCTATGGTTGAGGGTCACCACAACATGAGGAAACTGTATTTAGGGGTCCCAGCGCTAGGAAGGTTGAGAACTATTTGTCTTAGAAGATTATAAGCAATGTGAAAGCCATCAACACTGAAGCTGCTGAAGTGAGACTTTGAAATGTATCAACACAGAGCTGGAAAGAGCCACAACCAATAATAACAATGTTTTTCACCTTGGGCTGGCTAGTTTTGTGTCAACTTGACACAAGCTAGAGGTAGCAGAGAGGAGGGAGCCTTGATTGAGAACATGCCTCCATTTTCTCAAATGTAGGGCATTTTCATCATTAGTGATTGATGTGGGAGGGCCCAGCCCATTGTGGTGGGAGCCACCCCTGGATTAGCCCTGAGGACTAGTCCTGAGTTCTCTAAGTAAGCAGGCTGAGCAAAGCATGGGAAGCAAGGTTTTTAGCAGCTCCTCTCCAATGGCCTCTGCATCGGCTCCTGCCTCCAGGTTTCCACCCTGCTCGAGTTTGCCTTCTCTGCTTTTTGGTGATGAGCTGTCAAAGGAACTGTGAGTGAGAACCTCTTTCCTCTCTCCTCTCTTCTTTCCTCTCTCCTGGTCATCTTGTTTCATCAGGTCAGCAGTACCATAACTAAGACCTGCTCGTACCAGGACCGTGGGACATTGCTATTTTGTTTGGGGGAGGATTGTGGAAGGACTTTGGAACTTTGAACTAGAAAATTCGTTGAGTTCAAATCTTGGTGAGTTTTTCTGTGGGAGCATGGAAGATCAGAATGTTGAAGGTAATGCAGATGATGGCGGCCTGGCTTACAGAATCCCAGAGGGAAGTTTGAGAGTCACTTAAAGACTCTATTAGGCCCATTTGCTGTGTTGAGTTGAGAGTCTGTGGTTCTGGTTAGCTGGGTCTCAGGAACCAGCTGTGATTAACAAGAGACCAGTCACTGAAGTAAATCTTTGCTTTGCTGGGATATTTCATGGTGGTCAGCTGCAGCTTAGAAATTAGCAGTGATTAAAAAGAGACCAGCATCGTTGAGGTGAAATCTTCAGGAAGTGTTTCCTCAGAGGAGGCACACAGAGGCTGAGTTCCAGAGGCAGTCAAAGTTGTACTTTACATTGGTTGCCAAACTTGGTAGTGTAAGAATCGTTCACCCAGGTGGTATTGGGTTCTTTCTTTCTCCCTTCCTTCCTTCCTTCCTTCCTTCCTTCCTTCCTTCCTTCCTTCCTTCCTTCCTTTTTCTTATTTTGAGACAGGGTTTCTCTGTGTAACAGTCCTGGCTGCCCTGTAGACCAGGTTGGCCTCGAACTCAGAGATCTGCCTGCTTCCACCTCCGGAGTCCTGGATTAAAGGCGTGTGCCACCCCTGCCCGGCTGGTGGTATTGATTTTGAAGGCATGAAGGGGTCGTAAGAAGCAGCTGGGCCTGGCACTGTAAGGGGCCAGGATAGGCCATTAAAGAAGGGGAAGCTGCAGTAGCAGTGAAATTCCCATGACCTCTGGATCGTGAAGTTGAGGTTTGATACCATGAAGTGAGCACAGGAGAGGCTATTGGGGATTGCATGGTCCAGGTGCAGCAAAGGTCTCAGCATTGGGGAGACACTGGTACCATGGGCTGATCTCAGCATTGGGGAGACGCCAGTACCATGGGCTGACCACCAGTACCGTGGGCTGACCACCAGTGCCGTGGGCTGACCACCAGTGCCGTGGGCTGACCACCAGTGCTGTGGGCTGACCACCAGTGCCGTGGGCTGACCACCAGTGCCGTGGGCTGACCACCAGAACCAGCAGAGCAGCAGAGCAGAGCCAGCAGAGCCTGGAAGACAAATTGTGCGTGCTACAGAGGATGGGGCTGGAGAAGTGACCTAAGACCCTGGAGGAGCCCAGACGATCGTGAATGAATCCCAGATGTTGGACATTGAGTTATTTACACTCTCAGAGTTTGCTTTTGCTTTGTTCAGATTGTGACTGTGACCTGGTTCTTCCCTCTTGAAGTAAGAAAATAGTTCACCTGATTTTGATTTTTGGTAGGAGCCCACAGTTCAGAGAACTTTGAACTCTTAAAAGAGATGTTGGATTTTTAAAGTGACTGGATATTTTAAAGAGGCTGCACTACTCTTTAAAATGTGTTTGAATTTGTAAAGACTGTAGAACTTTGAACTTATTTATATTTTATATTGTGATATTAATATTAACATGCTATCTTGAGAATAAACGAGAAAGGAAAAGTTCTAGTCGAAAAGTGATGTGTTTGTATGTCAGGTTGACAAGGGATCAGTTGGGCTGGCTAGTTTTATACACCTTTTCCTCGCCAAGTTGCTTTGGGTCATGGTGTTTCATCACGGCAATAGTAACCCTAACTGTGGCACACCTAGACATGGCCCTTTCCCTAGGAGATATTCCCAAATGCGCACCAAACACTCATAAAGTCAAACGACTTTCAGAGATCCATTCCTGAATAGAAAAATCATTTTTGCCACGTCCAAAGGGGCGAGGCCACTTTATCTCTGAGTTCACATGATGAGAGCCAATAGAACTAACTCCAGACTTGGGGCTGTTGCTGTGAAGATCCCAGGCCAGGACCCATCCCTGAATAACCATCTCTCCATCAAACAGACATGTATGATTGGACTGGCTGTGTGTTCTGTCCCGGCACTGCTTTCTTGATTACTAATTTCAGATATTTTCTCTGTCCCTGATCCGCTTATTCATATAAGAATAAGAGGTCTGGTTTAATGGTTGGGGCCAAGCTAGCCACATCTGTCAGATGCTTGTGAAAGTTAAAAGTTCCAGACATACTCAAAGCGTAGTTTAATATCCCACTCAGGGTAACCTGAAGGGGTTTGATGACCGATTCTCCTGTCCAAGCATGAACATCTGTTAAGCTGACTGATATAGGGACTTTACCCAATGTGAGGCAGGACTTACCATCTCTTTATTCCAGACGCACCAAGATTGTCCCCCTACAGGTGACCAGGCCTGGAACCAGGAACTCAAACAGCACACCCACCCTCTTTGAAGTATTACCCACACAGCCATTTTGGTTCATCTCAACTTGCAAAAATTCATTGATACATTGTTCAGAAAACTCGCAACTGGGGATCTTTGCTAGGGCTATGTGCCATGCCAAAAATTATGTGTTCTCAAAACTGTCTTGTCTATACCAGCTCTGCTCCCAGCTTTCTGTAGGACTTTAGAATTGCCTTCCCCCTCAGATTCTTGGTGAGATTCAATGTAACAGATTGGGGAGGTTCAGAGAAGCCAGTAAAATAACGAATGCATGGTGAAATGTTTTGCTGCAGACCTGGGAGTATAGTTCAGGCAGTGGTAGACTCTTGGTTAACATAAGCGAGAATGCCCTGGCTTCAATGCCTGTGCCTGCGGAAGAGTTCCACTGCAAAGACGGTAGCCGTAATTATGAGTCACTCTCAAAGGAACTTCATTGTGGCGGGAAGCATGACAGATGCCTGGGAAGCCCTTGCGCATAAACAGAGCATGAGTAAGCAAGCACCTGAAGGCCCCCACATCCTCTGGTGGCACTCTGAGGCCCCAGGGCCTGCAAAGGGGCTTGATATGATCCACTGGCAGCAGAAACATGGTAGTAAAAGAAAACTCCTGGAACCTTTCAATGGTTCATGGCTTCTGAATGGTGTTGAACTGTCTCCCCTGACCCCTGCTAGGGTCTGAGTGAGGTGTGGCTTGAATGTTAATGCCACTACTTTTAATCCCCTGACCTTGGGGCCACCCAGCCTTTCTAAGGCCTCTCAGAGAGTCCTTACATTTCGGCCAACTCATATTTACGTCATCCATTTCTCCATCCTTGCAGGCCCCTGAAGTCAGGAGTCCAGCAACCCTTCCTGTCTCTGCCACTTTGTATGCTCAGTTGGCGTCCTCTTTCTGTTCCATCCAAGTCTTTGCATTTCCCAAGAAAACCAGCACAGGGCCCTGCACATGGTATGTGTTCAATAAATATTTATTGGATGAATGGTTCATTTTCTTCTCCATATGATATTCAAAAAGACTTAATTAAGGGATTAACTATATGAGGCTCCGTGCCAGGTGCCCTACAGAGATAATTACATGGAGGAGCCCTGTCCCTAAGTAGCTTAACATCTAAAACTATTAAACAGATATAAACACTCATTTATAGCAGCCAATGACCTGGGTTGTTAATCTAGAATCTATTGACCTGCCCCTTCCCCAGTAGTTGAGTCTACGAAACCTCTGAATTCGTATGGAATCGATTGCGTGCAAAATAGGAGCCACACTCACTGAGATAATTAGAACTAAAAACTTGATAAGAAGCAAGAGATGGCGAATTTCCTTCAGATGTGTTGACTGTTGGATGAAGGATAGGAGAGTCGGGGTAGAAGCATCATGGGTAATTCTTGGATTTACCACGTGAGCATTGGTTCTGCCCTGGAGCAGGAAGGTGAGAGATGGCAGAAGACCCGAAGGAAAGGAGAGTCAGAAGGTAGGTGCTGAGTAAGCGCGGGATGTCTACCAGGCATAGATTTCAGCCAGGAGGTAGTGAACAAATTAGAGCCAAAAAGAGAAGTAGGCTGGGGATGTCAAATGAGGAAGCAGCTGTGTATTTTTGATCCTTAAAGCCAGCGGCTGACCAGCGCGGTAGCCTCACATGCAGAGCGAGTGGTGATGGGAAGAAAGCAGCGGTCAGTTATGTGCAGCTTTGCCCCTAGGAGGTGTATCATTTCCGTGTGCTGACACAGTGCGTCATTGACTAAACTGAGCTGGGATGGAGGCATCAGGTCTTACTGGTCTTAGAATTTCCAGGGTGCATAATTGTGGGTACAGTGATATTTATGCTTAAAAAAAGAAAGGAAGGAAGGAGGGGAGGAGAGGGAAGGGGAAGGGAGGGAAGGGGAAAGGAAGGAGAAAATCTCAGAGACCAAGCAGGAAAATAAAATATTCCTTAATTTGAGGCTTCTGTGACTAAGATCAGCATGGTCCCTAGCAACCTTAGGGTGAAGGGTAGGAATGGGTGTGCCATCACATGTCTCCATAGGGAGCAGGGTAGCTTCACTGCTGTGTCAAAGATCTGGAGTCCTTGGTAGGACACACACCCAACAGTGACATCTGTGCACAAGGGCACTTGGCCGGGGAACAACTGCACTTCCACCTCCACCATCTGCTTAGTGAATTCCCAGCCCACTGGCTACAGTGTTGCTTACCTCTTAATTACCGGCCTTGGCTCCCACCTGGCCCCAGAGAGCTGCTCCGCTCCCCTTCTGCATTTTAAGCAGTGATCTGACAAAAGCCCGTATCTCTTGACTGAGATTGCCTTTGGTCAACTTGAGCCAGCCTCTTCCCCCTTGGATATGCTGACCTTGCCCGTTTTAGTGCCTCTGAGCAGCCTGACATCCTGGTGGCCCTGGCAGCTCTGAGCTGATTCTGCTACTCAGAGGCAATGCCCCACAGGGCAAATTGGCATTTAGAGGCCCTAACAGTAGCTGGCAAAGAGAAAACCAATTAAGAGGGCAGTTGAGAGGTGCCTGGACCTATGGCACAGTTAACCATTGGTGAGCTGTCCAAGTGGCAGTGATGGTAATTATCTGATTCTCCCATGCTCTGTTTAAGATTCTGCAGTCTTGGGAAAGAACCCAGTTTATTCGGTTTACCTTACTCCAGACGCATTGTAAGTGTGTACTATCCTCCTAAAAATGTGTGGCCATATTCCCTTTTTTGAGGATAGGGTCCTGAGGTGAGGGATCCTGGTTCGGAGCATATACTACAGGTGAAGAGCTCCTCCAGCTATGTTTACCCAGCCTGCCTCTTTTTCATCTTCTTTGGCTCTTTATTAAATCCCAATCCATAGAGAAAGTCCTGGGTTCAGCCTACCCCTTCTGCCCTGAGTTGGTTCTCATTGACCACGTCGGTGAATGAAGCACAATGATTAAATTTCTGAGAAGCCTTTTCTCTCCAGCAGTTAGGACGTATGAAAAGCCCAAACATTGGCGTTGGCGGAAGCAATTCTAGAGTCTGGGCTCCTATCAGGAGACCAGAAGGAAAACGTTTGTGAATTTTGTTTCAAAGCATTTTTTTTAAAATTATTATTGCATCCTAATTTATGTTTACTACAACAAACTTTTGGGGAAGAAAGGCGAGAGAAACAGCTCCCTGTCTCCTGCAGATGGCTAACCAGACAGAAAGATCTAGTTCCTCCCTAGGAAGGTGTCTACTTGAGCTTGGGGTGTCAGGCTCTGACGACAGGAAGAGTTTCTCCAGGGGCAGAAGGCCCAGCTTTGCATCACCTCGTTCGTCCATCTGGGATGAAGATGGCAGCTGCTCTAAGAGCCTGCTGTGCGCTCTTGTTGTTCCCCACGGTGTCTGTTGGTATCTTTAGAGTCAGCAAGGCAGGGGAACATTCAAATTCAAGTTTAGAAACATATTCATTTTATTTTCCTCTTCATAAGAGAGACATTTACTGTCCAACAAAAGCCTTGCTACACTCTGGAATGCTGCTTGAAGTTTTTTTTTTTTTTTTTAATAGTTAGGTCTTTTTGGTCCTCTGTCTTAATCAGGAAGCTGTGGAGTCGGAGCTGGGATGGTTAGTGGGATGGCTACACCACGTGATCAGCATCAGCCTGATGGAGTCTGGAGTAGCTGCAGGGGCATTCCCTTCTCAGACGGTGTTCTTGCTTGGCCTCAGGTGGGGTGGAGGCTGGTCAGCTGGTGAACGGAGGCTTGACGCTTCATTCACCCGCAGGTCTGACTCAGCACCTGCGCAGGACTGCTGGACACGGCTCCTTGCGCAGCTGAGAAAAGCCCTGAGGGATTTGCACTATGGTTAGGCAGTCAAGATCAAGTGCTTGAAATTCAACTGGGCAGCGCACACAATCACACACGGTAGTAAGAGAATCAGTCATTGGGAGGCAGAAATGGGTTGATGTATGGGATTTGCCGGCCCAGCCTGTTTGGCAAGGCCAGTGAGAGATTCTGTTTCAAAAACAAGAAAAAAAGAAGGTCTCTTTCTTGAGGAATTATAGCAAATGTTTTGTACATCACCCATTCAGCAACTGAATATTAGATACTCCGTGTGCTCTAAGTTTCCCTTATTGTAAGATTGGCTATTACATCAGAAGAAACGAGAGTATGCTAAAGTAACAAAAGTCTACACTTAGAGCTTTAGTACAATGAATGCCTATTTCTTGCTCAGGTGACACATGCAGACAACGCTGTTGGGACTTGTCTGTTCTGTGCGTCACTTGGAACTCACACTCGGGCAAGCTTGCCCTCTCAGATCTGAACTTTTCTGTGTGCGCTCCACCGTTCCCAAGGAAGGGAAGAAAAGGTTGGACAAGGAACACTGACTCTTGAGCTGTTACTGCCGCTCACAGTCCAGCCATCAATCTCAGCTAGTCCCGTGACTCCAAGACCATGCAGTGGAAGCTGGGTAATAAATGATACTAAGGATTTCTGCTATAAATGTAAAGTGGATATAGGGATAGATGTGCCCCCCCTATACCTGTTCAAAACCACAGTGCAAAACCCGGGGCGCTAGGGATCTTCAGGGAGATGGAGACAGAATGCTGAGGAGGGGCTGGGTAGGTCAACAGGGTTGAGTCTGGGGAAGGATTGTGTAGACCGTGATGTTTCAGTGAATCCGGGAGATTGGTAGATTGTGATAGATTTTTGAACAATGGTATGTCAGCGGAGAGGCACCAACAAACCAGCGAGAAGTTTGCTTGAGGGGCAGAGCACACGAGAAGGAAAACGGGTCCTAAAATCGTGATGTCTGGTGAAGAAGTAAGCACAAACCAGGCCTGGGTACTCTTCCCGTGTGCTAGTCTATTTAATTGTACAGACAGTCCTTTGTCCACATAAGTTAGCAACACCAAGCCATGCTAAGCTGTGACAGAACTCGTGTTTTCTACAGTGGGTATATTAAACACCCGCGGGAGGATTAGGTGAGGGCAGAAACCAGAAGGTCACGAACAGCACGGGCTCTGAAGGCAGAGCACAAAATGGATGGCTTCAGAGCAGGAGAGCCATCACTGGTGCCGGTCCAAGTGTGAACTCCTGGGAGAGTGGAGCAAAGGAGTTGGAACTGGGTCCTCTCTGCAGCAGAAGCAGAGGCTATGGCCCATTAAGTAATCAAGTGTGCTCCAGTCAGGACTGAGCCAAGTGAGAACATGGTTTGGAAGCAGATAGATGTGCCTGGAAGGCATAGGTTTCAGAGAGAGGGAAAATATGGGGTCTTGCAATATGGCAAGAGGTTGTGAGTCAGGCATCAATTCAGTTTTGTTTAGCCGGCAAGAGAAACATGGGCACTTTGAAGACCCAACTGAGGGATGTTTTGAGCAATGCCTCTTTGTCCTTCACCGTCTCCAGCCTGACTCTGGTTCTGGACCCAACACACCTGTCCTTTCAAAGCAAACCCCAGAGACTCCTTGTCTTTCTCTCAAAAAATCTCCTCTTCTCTACGAGCAATGAAATAATTGAAATCAGGCTGTTGCTCCTCTCCCCTTTCCCCCCTTTTCTTTTTTACAAGAGCCATTACAAAGGTGTGAAATATTAGACACTTACGCATCTGTGAATAAGATCGTAGGCTAAAACGTGTGAGTTCCCGTCTTAGCTAATGAACTAGAATATGGTTTTAATTTTTGAACAGCAAAAATGTTCTGCCTTTTTTTTTTGGTCATCCTGCAGAAGACTTCATATTTTAATAATTCAGTGGAGTCTAATTACTTTAATTAATCACCTTCTTTTGAGAGATGTCAGTGGGCTTCATTATATTCTTGTTGCTGTAGGTACTGTTGGGAATCTTTTATGAAATACACACACACACACACACACACACACTCTTTCTTGCTTTCTTGAGGTCTTGCTGTGTTCAGCTTTTTCCTCAAAGTACTTGGTCACTCACAGATGATGGTTGATCTGTTCATAACTCCTGTTCCTTTTGTCACATTTTTTCCCTATGACTAGTTAACAGAAACATCTCTGGTCATTCTGTGCCTAAAAAATCCATGCCTAGAGAGAAAAGAAAACTGCTATTCAGAATCAGTCAATATTTTTGCATCTTTCGGAATCATGATGGATATACTGGGACTGACAATAGCTTTTATTGTACAATCAGTATAATTTGCTTCACTTACAACAAAGCATAATTAGCTTGTAGCTCATGCCGTGGCAATGAAAATGTGTTCCTCTCTGAAGACTGTGGACGGAGGCCCCCTTATTCACTCGAATGTAGTGTCCCTATTGGTCTGACCTAGGCTCACTGGGCATCACCAAACAAGTCTTTTAATTGTGAAACTCTGTAAGTTCTTTGCACGGAAGAAAGAATGCTTTTATATACCATTAACAATGCACAAGTTGGATGTTTGGCAGCTCCAAGTTAGAGGCTGGCTTGGAATGAGCCTATGTGGCTTAAATGCCGAATTTCTAATGTTGCTTGTTCATCTGATTTCATGACCCTTCTGTTTACTTATTGATTCTTTGGAGCTGATCTCACATAGTTCAGTCTGACCTTGAACTCACTGGGTAGCTGAGGCTGGCCTTGAACTTCTGAATCTCCTGCATCCACCTCCCCTTGGCTAGACTTGCAGGTTTCTGCTGCTACACTCAGTTTGTGAGATGAAGCCCAGGGCTTTGTACCTACTAGGCAAGTACTCTATCAGGCTATGTCCACAGGCTTATGATTTTCAGCCATTTCCTCTGGTAAATACAGAATAATACTAATTCATCAACACGCCGAAATACAAAGAGAGAGATGACATGCTATCTTCTTTCCTTTCGAGGACCCCTTTTCTCCCCTGGGCAGCTGCATGGATCAGAACTTCCCTATGCAGACTGTAAGACTGTACATGTTGCACTTCTGGCCCTGCCCCACCCCCCGGGGGAGCTGTGCTCAGTTGGGATAGGACAGCTAGCTCTGTCAGGCAGTTAGGTTTTATGAGAATGAAGAACAATGTACAGTGTACAGCCTGTCTGGGTGCACCGTATCAGATTCCTGGAGCCCGGAGGGTTACTTCCATTTCAGGCTCAGACTGAATACTTTTATTTTGAAATGCCGCCTGGCTGGAATCAGATTTATGCAGCCCTGACTTTGGCTTTGAAATGAGGCTCACATGGTACCTGTCACCTGAAGGGTGCAATTAGGGTCCACACACAGAGCTGTGTTTTCTGTCTATGCTGTGGTGTGGACATGAACAGAGCGTTGGCTTTGTTTGGCTGAGAGAAAAAGAAGGACTATTTAAAAAGCGCTTTTTTTTTGTCTCACCTTTTCCTATTTTCTGATACAGCCCCACCCTTCATCCCCCCAAATCTGCAGCAACTTGGGAAGACCCAGCAATGGACAAGAAAAAAATTAATCAATAATCAGATCAATGCCTGTTATGGATCCAGAAAGACTTGTGGTTGAAAACAGTCCTGGTCCTTTTGAGTCCCCTAAAATTTTTGCATTGCATCCAGAGATGGTAATTGATTGAAACGGCCTGTGGTTTTAGGAAGTGCTCCGGTTACAAGGAAACATCCTTTTATGTTGCTGGACTCCAGCCACAAAATCTCTGAAGTCAGGGATCTGGCAGGGGTTGAGCCTCCTCCAGGGTGTAAATAAACCAGCCTGGTCTATAACCCAATAGAAGTCAATTTATTGTGTGTGTATGTTTCACATCAGTCAGCTCAAAGCCCTGCCCAGTTATTAAAGAAAAGGTGAGGGATACAGCCGCAGCTCAGACAATAGGTGACAGCAAATGCAGTGTTTGTAAGGTCTGTAGAATTCATGGAGGAAAACAGGGGGCCCTGTAGGGGTACATCTCTCCCTCCCTAGTTTCAAAGACTGCTGGGAATCGAGCAACTAAGCATGATTGGCACCCAGAACTGCTTACTATGCTAGCTGAGAGCCTGGGGCTCAAAAAGCTTAAGTGGGTGACCATTTTATAACGCTGGTCTGGAAACCCAGTGACATTTTTTGCTGCAGTGTTCTGCCACGTGAAAGGCATTAGAACTGGAGGTTTGGCTGAGCCAGGTCTTGTTAGCCACCGAGACGCCCATGGCAATGTGGCGATGTTCACATGCCTTGGTCAGGGAACATGTCGACTCCCAGTTCACACAGAGAGGTTCACTTACATGGCAGAAGGCAGAAGGTTATTTGGGGTTCATTTACTCCTGATGACTAAAGACTAGAGGAGAACCCCAGCACCTCTACAACAGCATTCCTGCCTCCATTAGCATAATTGCAGTCCCCAAACGGTGTATGGCAGTGGGTTAAGGGTGTTAAATGTTCCCAGCCTTACTTGCATCTTGTTCCAGACCGGCAATGACAGTGAATTATTAGAGAAACCCAGGATAGTCTGCACAAAGCTGTCTCTTAATTGCTTATTCTTCAGACTTGGTCCATCGAGTACCAATGCCCATCGACACTCTAAAATATGCTAAGGAACCCCACTGTAGCTTCACAGTATTTCTCTCCACTTTGATACCGCAAAGCATTAATAGTCTGGCCGGAGTCTTGTCTTGTCTTTTTTTTTTTTTCTTTTCCTTTCCTTTCCTTTCCTTTCCTTTCCTTTCTTTCTTTCTTTCTTTTTTTTTTAGTCATGGTGGTGGCCTCCCTCCCAACTCCATCCCCTTCATTCCTATTGGCTCCTGCCAAGTACCAGGGAACCAATGAGATTCCTCTTCTTCATTCATGTCCTAGCAACAAGCCCAGTTCCAATCTTTCCTGCCAAACTAACACCTGAAAAATTACATCATGAATAATGGCAAAAAGCAGCAAGGGCCAGCAGAGAAGGGCTTTTTTTTCCCTTCATCTGTCTGCTGCAGAGTTCATTTAAGGTGTTTTTGTCTAGATTCTTAAAGCAATACTGTCCTAGATTTTTGCTGATCTTTTTCAGCATTACCGGTTAACATAATAAAATATAAAATCAGCAGTCCCTGAATGCAGCAACAGTTTTTTAGGTTAAATAAAAGGAAAACATTTTAATGGGGTTTGCTGCATGCCCCCCACCCGCACCCCGCCCGCCAAAAGTCTGCAATCAGAGGAGTGGAGAAATAGATTCCTCTCGTATCTTCCTTAGGAAAAGACTGAACTGCCCCAAACCTCACAGGCAGCCCACCCACTCTTCAACAAAAATGCAGTCCCTTCGCTGGCAAGTTTCTCCTGCTCCAATTAAATACCCCCAAGTCCCCTTTCGTTACTCTTTTGGGATGAAGCCCATTCTTTATGGGGATCATGTAACCAGGAAATGAGGTACCTGAAGAAACTCCCTGAGAAGTGAAGTTGTAGGGGTACAGGCCCACAGGGTGGGGGTGCTTTAGCACGTGTAGGTCCGTGCACATGGGGGCAGAGAATGCAAACCCACAGCTGGGGAACCGCAGCGACAATGACATCCAGATGACCTGGGCGGGGGTGGGTGGGAGAGGAAACTGAGAAAGCGAGGTGAGTTGATGGTGATTGAGCTTGCGGGGGTGGGGGAACGGTGACGGGGGCGGGGGGGGGGAGGGGTGAAGGCGGGAGGCCCTGGAGGGGTCAGGGTTGTGAAAGAAAACGTCCACCCTTCTAGGCATTTTTCAAGCCCCAGACGCTGCTTCCGGCTTCCCCCACCCCACCCAGTCTAGAGCAGACGCCGCTCGAGGAAACTCAGACACAAAGGACCGCAGCCTTGCGCAGGCATCGAGGGGGAGGGGAGGGACACCTGCCCGTGTGCACGTGCAGGGATGCAGCCGGCGAAGCCCCGGTGCTCAGTGCTATCTAGGTCTCCCCTGCAGATCTATGGGTGGCAGGAACCTGGCTAGGGCTTCGGGAGCTTGGCTGAAGGAGCAGAGAATAGATTTGTTGGGTGTCTGGCTCCCAGGTGGGGTTTGCTAATCTCCTCAGCCATCGCCTTGGCAGCAGGGTAGCTGGTGTCTGCAGACAGTCAGTCGACCTGGGTGCTTGTGAAAGCGAGTAACTGTATAAAACCCGGGTAGGAAAGAGAGCCACGCCAGTCGAGGGTCCGGGTGGAGGAGGGAGAGAGTGCAGGAGAGCCTGCTCTTGGGAAGGAGATAGGGACGCTCACCCTTCACAGCCCCACACACAGGTTGCCGTGATAATTCTTACTCTAGTTCTGACACTGTGGGTGTGGGAGGAGTAACAAAGAATGGGGTTGAGGGGCTCTAGGCAATGGATACTTCTTTTCTAGTAACCAGAGACCGAACAGAGCCTTAGCCTGCTTCCCAGTGGTCCAAGAAAGGGACTCGGAAAGCTCAAGCACCTCATCCCACTGTGCAGAGAGGATTTGGATGATGTACTTGGTGTAGCCTAAGAGGCTGTTTATGAGAGATAGGTGGTCATGCAGCTCCGTGGAAAAGTCACCAGGGGAGGGAACACTACAGAAGGACTCAGTTCGTGTTTTGCATTTGCCTTGGGCAGGGAGATATGGAGCAGTGGGACCCTGTCTCCTACCCAGTGTGACAGTTTAGTAACAGCAAGAGGTGGTCTTATCAGTGAGCATGGCGCCCCCTGGCGCTGCGCAGGTGCCTTGCCTTAACGTTGGTATCCCCATCCACATTCTCTGGGTAAGAGAGCTCACTTCCCTTCCCAGTTTCTATAGTATAAATTCTTTCTGGGTTTTCTCCTCTACCTGCATCTTCCTCCTTTTTGTCATTCACGGAACCTGCTTCTCCTGGCCAGACCTTAAGAGTTGGTTTTCTTAGCTGTGGAGATGGCTCTGTAGGGATGTGTCTAATCTGGAAGGCAGAAGAACTTTGGGAAACTCCCGACTGGCTAGCCTGTCACACACACAGCAGCAGGCAAAGCCAGACTGACATCCAACGTTGTCCTCTAACTACACATGTGTGCCTTCATTCTAACATATGAACACACATACCATACTCACATTACACACACACACACACACACACACACACACACACACACACGCTGGAGAGAGAGAAGGGGTGGAGGGAGAGAGGGATTTAAAAAGATGATCCCCCCCCCACCCTGGGCTCTGTTCTGGACCCTACACTCCCCTCCAGTCTCTCCTTGTCCTCCCATCCTCCCTATGGTTTTAATGATGCTTTCTGTCCCTGATGGCTGTTCTGCGCATCCCCCAGACTTCAGGACCCTGTGTACAGTGGTCCAGAATTCCCCCTTTGGCTGCACCCTCCAGCAAGTTGGGTTCAGTTGGCCCCTGAACTCCATCCCTCGGTTTGACTTCTTTGTCTGTCTTGTGTGCCCAATGAAGACAGCTTTTCTGAGCAGACTCGTCCAGGGCAGAAGTTTGACTGCCCTTACAGACACACGGTGGCTGTCCCATCCCCCACCCCGTCGTCCCTGGAGAACTTTCACTGTTACTGTTTATTTTTCAGACACCACCTCTCGCTTCCCTCCCCACTGCCAGCAGCCTAGAACAAGATGCGAGTTTCCTCAGGCAGCCTTGGACGGGTACACGCGGCTCCTGTTTAGGGCCCCTCTGTGGCCTGAACCAGGCTTCCTGCCTTTCAGACTTTGCCTCAGTTCATTTTTCTTAGGGCTCCAGCACATTAAATTTCCTTTGGTTCCTTGAAAAAATCCTTCCCTCGTCCACAGAGGCTTTGTAATGTGATACACACCCCTCTGCTGGGTAAGTACATCCCAAAGCTCCCTCCCTTTCCACTGGGGCTCAGCCAGGCTCCCTTTTCAGGGCTGCTCAGAGTCTTTCGTCTTAAGAGTGTGCCTTCTCCTGCTCAATGAACACAGTCTCCCTTAAAGCATTGCACTGCCATGAGAACGGGACCCAGTCCTTTGTCATTACGGTCACAAATGCCTAACGTACAGTGGATGCTGAAACATTTGTCAGAATGACAACAGAATGTCTTCCAACCATGTGCCACCAAATGTTTCGATGAGCAAGATTTATTGCTACATGAAAATGTAGAATAAAGCAAAGCCAGTGTTTAAGTCCAATTTACACCCCCTCCTTTGATTATTTAAAGTCAATATTACTAAGATATGATTTACATAGACATGATGCACACTAAATGAACTCACTTAGGGCTGGGAAGACAGCTCATTTGGTAAAGCGCTTGCCACATAACCATGAGGTCTGGAGTTTGATTCCTGGAAAGGACAACTTACAAAAGCTGAAGACAGTGGTGCTTGCCTGAAGTTACACCTCTGAGGGTGGGGTGGGCCGGGACAGGAGACTCCTAGAGTTTGCTGGTCATTTGGTCTAGTTGAATGGGTGAGTGAGTTCTATGTTCATTGAGAGACCTCATCTCAAGAAAATATGGCAGAAACTGGCTGTGGTGGTACATGTTTTTAATCCTAGCACTCGGGGACGGGGGCAGAGGCAGGCAGATCTCTGCGAGTTTGAGGCCAGCCTGGTCTACAGAGAAAGTTTTAGGATAGCCAGGGCTTCACAAATAAACCCTGTCTCAGAAAAGCCAAAAAAAAACCCAAACAAAGCAAAATAAAAAGATAGAATAATTGAAGAAGACATGAGAGATGGATCTGTGACTTCCACGTGTACATGAGTACACATACATACACACTTGTACACACATGCAGACACACAAAGAACTTACTTAATTGTGCATTTTGATTAACTTTGGAAAATGTGTGTACTCTAACAGGCACCCCAAAACTAAGACCCAACCACTCCTATCACCTGCCATCCCCCCTTGTAAGCCACCCATCCCCTCGGTCTGCGTGTATTCATTGCTATGACGCTGGCTCCTGTAAAATTTCACATAAGTGGAATCACTTATTTCACATAAGTGCCATTTCATTTATTTGGGGGATATTTCTACTCATCATAATGTTTTGAGATTTACTCATGAGGTAACTATTGAAACTGTTCCCTTTAGTACCGAGGAGTACTCAGTTGTGCAAACGGCCTACCATGTGCAGTCAGCCACCCATGGAGAGACGTTCGATTTCTTTCAATATCAAACATTTCTGTAGATACACATTGCGCTCTGGGGTAGAGGGGTAAGAGTGGGGCTGTTAGGTCTTAAGGGAAGTGACTGTGTCCCTAACTTTACTAGAACCCACCGCAGACTTACCTAAGGTCCCCATTCACCTCCTGCAGGGGATGAGTAAGCATTCCGGTGGCTCTGGGGAGTGTATGCATGTAGTAGTGACTCACTCACTGTGCAATTACCTTTTATTTCCACGCTTACTACCGCCGGGGTCCTCATTTCCTGTGTGTTGATTTCTACTGCTGCTTCTTTCCTCTTCTTCTTCCTCCTCCTTCTCCTCCACCCCTCTTTCCTCACCCATCCCTGATGTGGGAGAATTGTCTGTATTCTGTCAATCATATTTTAATAAAACGCTGATTGGCCAGGCAGGCAGTATAGGTGGGAAAGCCAGACAGGAAGTAGAGGTGGAGCAAAGAGACTGGGAGTATTCTGGGAAGCAGGAAGCTCCTTCTGCCAGTTCTGTGCAGACCACCGAAGAGGTAACATGTAAGCTGACAGCTGAAAAAGGTACCAAGCCACATGGCTAACGTAGATAAGGATAATGGGGTAATATATGTTGTAAGAGCTAATAAGTAGCCTGACCTAATGGGCCAATCAGTTTATAACCTAATGTAGACTCTGTGATTTTCTTTGGGACTTGCCGGCTGTGGGGTACCGGGTGAGACAGATACCCCAACAAGCTGGCCCTCATGTTACACATCCCCAACACAGAAAAGGTTTTTACTGGATACAAATCTTAAAAAAAAAAGAAAGCTTTGCCCATTCTCCACCCTGGTTTATAGTTTTCCTTTTTTATTTTCTCAACACTATCTTTCAAGGGAGAGAACAGAAGATTTTAATTTGGTTGGAAGTTTCATCCTTTGGATAAATTTTCTTCTTCCATTTCCTTCAGGGTTTTGTATCTATAAACTTTGGGTTGAAAATCATGACCCATCTTGAGTTGCCTTCTGTCTCCAGTGTGGAGTGAAAGCTGAGAGTTATAGCTATCACTACTAGCAACCGGGGAGTCTAGTAGGGTTGTTTGAAATGACGTTCCCGCCTTTAATCCTTGGCAGTTCAATTGTTCGTTTAACTTTCTAAAATGCTGAATCTCAACTGACCTGACCACATGTAGGTGGGTCCTAAACTCCCCCACTGATTTGGATCATAGCCTGCACACCAACACCATGCCCTGCGGTTTGACCTTAAGATCGGACAGCATAGTCCTCCAACTTTGCTCTTTATAGAAATGATGTAACTGTATTAGAAGTCCTTTACATTTCCTTGTGAATAGTTAAATTTGATTGTCAAGGGGCTGGAGAGATGGTCCAGCATTTAAGATTGCTTGCTGCTCTTACAGACAACGCAAGTTCAGTTCCCAAGGCCCACATCAGGCAACTCATAAATTACAGTCTGCCATTCCTGTTCGAGGTGACACCAGTTCCCGTTCCAGTTCTGACACCTTTTTCTGACCTCCTTACATACCATGTAAGCACATGGTGTGTGTGTATACATACATACATACATACATGCAACTACTCATAAAACAAGATTTTTAAAAATTCATTTTTTGAACCCACCAATAATTAATTTTTTGAATTAAATTATATTAATAACAGAAATTAGTTTGAGAGAGGCTTTTTTTATTTTAACATTTAGTTTTTCCAATCCACAAACATGGTATATGTTAGTATTTGAGTCTTTGCATTGTAGTTGTTAGTGTGCAGTTCTCACGGGTATTTTTATACTTCTCCCCAATTAGTTGATGATTTAGATGCTATTTCAGTCATGTTATTTTTAATGTTCTCCCATTTTCATTGGTTCTGCATAAAAATAAACTGATGGGTGCACATTGATCTCACATGCTGTGATAAGTCAAATTGATTTTTCTTACATACATTAAAGAACTCATATAATTTTCTCCTGTGTTTTGTGGTTCTGGTGAGTTGATCTTTTGATGTTAAACGAATCATTGCATCCTTTCTGTAAACAGTGTTTGATCATGATCCATTCTTTTTTTAAGCATTGCTAAACTTAATTTGATAATATATATTTAATACCTTTGTATCCACATTTCTAAACGGCTTTGATTTGAAGTTTTGTCATTTGGATTTGGTAGCATAGTATTATCCTAGAAGATATTGTGGCAAGCGCTCATCTTCTTTAAAAAGTTTTGTGAGAATGATATTGTTCCTTCCTTAAAGTTTTGTTAAAACTTAGAATTCCTAGCAATTTCTGAAAGTAGCCTAAAACTTCTGCCATTTTTGTATTAGGTATTTATGTGACACAGCATTCTCAGTAATGACAGTTTAACAACAAAACCAAAGTATCCATCAACTCTAAAAAACACCAAACATGCTCTCAATCCTGCATCATCAAGATTTAATTCTCTGTGTAAAAAATAAACAGCACAATCATTTAATTAGCATGCAAATTTACCTTCATATTTAGTAAGTAAAATTATGTGCATAGGAATTTTTAAAAATAAATTTCTTTATGATTATTGCCAGCAAACATTGAATTTGCATGCCTATTTATAATAGCTAAATATCTAGGGCTGTGTAGAAATTTCTTGGACAAAAAGATTGCAGGTGGATAGCATTGCTCCATTCTATACTTCTGGCCCTCTGGACCTGCTCAGATTCTGATCTCTGTTTCCAATGCATCGGGACTTCTGCGCTTTGTTTGGGCCTCTTCTGCCTAGACTTGTAGTCAGAACGCCCAAGTCTGCAGTAGGAACCACCTAATATGTGTGTCCTTTCCCTGAGAACACAGTTTAGTCATGTATTTTCTCTACTGATGTGATATTTTTGTTCCTTTGTCCATCTTTTTGACAGTAGTTTTTCATTATAGAAGGTAAACCTGGTATCAAGACCATTGATATGTTCACTGATAAGATAATTATATAATATAAAATTACACACACACACATATAATCTATTTATCAACTTTAGCATGCAAAATTTTTACTTTGTCCACCTTTTTATAAAGAAATCACCAAGAGTAAAAGAAAAAAACTAATAAAAATTGAAGACATGCTACCTCAATACATTAACAATCCTTTCCAAACCTGAGACAAGATGGGTGCCTCTGATTGGTGGCAGAGAAGCTGTGCTAGCTAAAGGGATGCCCTATCATCCTTCATTCGCCAGCTACTTAGGGACATCCTTCAGGATTCCCGCTTTGTAAAGATATGCTCACTGCTAAGTATTTTTCAGAATTTTATTTTTTAAGCTATATAAACACATTGGTCTATTTCTGGTGCTTTGACATAGACCTCACTAATGGCGTTTGTTGACATGCGTATGTCTATCACACGCTAACATTCTGTACCATGACAAGTGTCTTATGAATCACCTTTTCAAAGCCTTTCTGATGCTGTGACCTGAGATCCTCTGTTAGCATGTGGTAGGTGCAGAAGGTGAGAACTACAGATGAAGAATAATGTGCCCAAGGCCGCCTAGCCAGCCAGAGCAGGAGCTGAAATTTCAGTCAAGTTTCTTTGATTTAACCGCTGGACTTTCCACGGCCTCTCCTTTCTCGGCTGCCATAACTGCTCCCCATTTGTATTATAACTGAACATCTCAGCTCTCCTTTTTAAGATTCCTAAGTCCCATTTGAAGTCCTCAAAGCATGGCAGATGTGGACCAAATACCACGGGGCTACAGCATAGTGACCTCACATGGATATTGAACGATAGAAAAGAAAGAAGTGTGTTTCCATGCCTAAGGTACTGGCAAGGAAAATGTGCACTGAAAATGATTACATTTGGTATAGCAGTGACTACAGCACCTGCGTGGAGCCATCCAGTGCTTTCCTAGTGCAGAACGTGAAGGATTTGATTATACTGCAGAGTGTTGCCGTCACTACTCTTAGGGGTGGATTATTCAGCAAATAATATATGTAAGAAGCCTGTGAGATTAAGATCTGAGTGTAGAGAAGATTCTACACTTGCAGGGCCAGGCAAGACTAATGTTGCCTGACAGATGGAAGCAATGAGAACTGAAGAGGGTATTCTAGGGGAGTAGAACAATGTGTACAGCAGCACAGAGGCATGAAACAGGCCTCATTCTATTTGATCAGTCATTTGACATGCATGCGCCATGTATATGGACCACTTGAATTCATTCAAGGTCCTGGCTTCTTCTTCCAAAGCATTCCCAGTGTAATGTAGCAGAGAAGGCTCAATTGCGGGAAGACCATGTTAACATGTTGTAGGTACCTGGTACATTCTGGGTTAAGTGAAGGAATGTCAGGTAGTGCTTATGTCTGAGTCAGACCTGCAGGAGGGCAGAGGATGTCCCTCTTTGTATGCTGTGGTTTACAGAGCCCTCAAAGGAAAAGTGGGGTTTGGCAGGTAGGTGTGAGTTGGACCCATGGATGGTGACCGATGTGCCAAGGCTGCGATGAACAGCCATCGATAGGCTAAGTAGGAGACAGGCATATTTTTGTGAAGAGCTGAGGACCAAAACCCAGAGCCTTGGACATACTTGACAAGTGCTCTGCCTCTGAGTCGTATCCCTAAGAGGCATCTCCAAGGCAGGAGAAGAGGAGCAGGAGGAAGGAGAAGGCAGGCGCCAACACTGCACGCTGAATTTGGATGCCTAGACTTGGACTTTTGCATCTGAGTGTACCTAGTGGGGGAATTTTTAAAGGGCTATCATCTGGAACTCACAGGATTAAAGTAACCTCCTGTGTTTGTAAACTCAGGTGAGTTACAAAAAGTGAATAAGTTAAAATAACACTTCTCCCAATCCTTGGGCACCTACTGTATTCCATACATAGGGTATGGCATATGCGTACGACCTGCTGTCTTCCATACGTAGGGTATGGCATATGCATATGACCCACTGTGTTCTATACATAGGATATGTCATATACATATGGCCTACTGTATTCCATACATAGGGTATATTGTATATATATGACCTACTGTGTTCCATACATAGGGTATGCCATATACATATGACCCACTGAGTGTCATACATAGGATGTGACATATATAAGACCCACTCCTGGCTCTCAAGGGACTTCAAAATTATAAGGTAACTTTTGAGAAGGACCAATTTGACAGTGACCTACAGAATGTCTGTGCAATGGCTGATCTTGATTGTCAACTTGACAGGATTTAAAATCACCCTCAAACCATCAGCCAAAATAAAACCTCTTTTCTCAAGTTGCTTATGTGAGGTGCTTTGTCACCACAAGAGAAATAATTTAAGGGGCAGGCAGAGTGAGGGAGCAGCTTATGAAGCAAGTAAGTTAGTTTAGAAGCGATGACCTGAGAACATTGGGTTTGCTAAGGCAGAAGTCATGGGAAATGATGGATGTGTATCAGAATTCTTACAAGTGCAATATGGGAGCTATTGGGACCAATCAAAGGTGGCAGACAGGAACAGAAGGAGCACCAAGCTTGAGCAGAATGGACAGGGGCAAAAATTTAGAGCACATATTCTTGAGAGTCCACTGCTTACCAAACACAGTTGTGGTACAGGTGTGAGGAGGCGTGAGCTGGACAGAAGACAGCTTCCAAATGCACAACACTTGTATCCAGCAGAAGATAGCCTAACGTCCTTTAGTCTAACATTACGGTATTGATCTGCCCTTAGGTTGCAATTGATAGGTTATCAGGTAGAAAACTGGATGCTCCCATTTTTACAGATAGGGAAACTGAGGCTCAGATAGTGAAGAACAGTGCCGAGTTTTCTGAAAGAAATCAGGGGGTGAGAACACGAGAGCAAGGAGATGTCAGCTTGTCCAGCCTGGTTCTCAAGTTATATAATATTTGCACAATTCTTTGTGGGAATCTCCCTTTTCATTTTCCTTACTGATATGAGCTCAGGCTTGAGGTGGTGGCACAAAATGACTTTGCCTTTATTTTCCTGAGTGCTTAGTTGCTTTTTCTGAATATATCAAAATTTCTTAGCCTCAAATAAACAGGGACATTTGCAAAAACCAAATGACTGCGGTGCTCAGTTGTACGCCATTGTAGGAAGGAGCCTGGTTCCTTCACAATCACTGTGACTCAGTGAGATCATACGCAGCTTGGACAGTTTAAATTTGAGGTTTTTTAAACCTCTTCAGAAGGCTGTTAAACCTGCCAGAAAACCTGGAGCCTTTGAGAAACCTCACAGACTAAGGACACAGAAGTGTCCTGGAAGGAGCCCAGTGGCGCTTGGGACCCAGGTGCAGGTGGAAACTCTCCTCACTGTAGGGCTCCTCACTTTCGGCTCAGCCTTTCCCAGCTTCCACTCACCTGTCTGCCTCTTCCTGGCCAATGGGTCTGTAAAACTTTGGCAGTTTCGGAGAGAGCCAAGAGAAAAAACACAAAGGTAGTTTGCTGTCCTGTGAGGGATGCCCTGGCTTGTCACTTAGGAAGGTATAAGAGCCTGTGGCAGACACACACACACACACACACACACACACACACACACACACACACACACACACACGGGTGTAGAGGGGTCAGAAGTAGCGGGGCGGGGGGGCACCAGAAAGCATCCTTACCTCTGTTGTAGGCTCAGGACAGGCTCAGAACCCTGCGGGGAAGAGCCAGTCTAGGGAATTGGAGCAAATCCAGGTGCTACATTTCAATAGTCTGCCTTTTTGTTTTTTTTTAAACCCCGCCTTTGTTCACGTTCAGAGTTAGCTATTTCTAACCACCCAGCAGGGCCCAGGCTTCCAGTCTGCAGAGGGGAGAGAGGCAAAAACTCCATCTAAGAAGGCAGGAAACAGATGCAGCTCAGATTTTCACATAAGATGCCTTCCTGGTATCTAGGCTTTTACAGCCTGACTTTAGTTCTGGGCTCTGTCTTCCTGGCCTTCTTGCTGGGAATCAAAGGCTTGAGCCCATTTTATTAGAATTGGCTCCTGAAAAGGAGGCATTCTTATGGCCACTCTCTGAAACACATCTGCAGTCACCAGAGAGGAAAAACAATTGTATCAGTCATCCAGTAAGTTAAGAGTTGATTGCCTATAGGGCTTACTTATCTCCAGGTACTTGCCCCAGAAGGGATGTAGCAGTAACCTAGAACTTGGCTGCTGCAATGGGTTGGGCTGTCCAGAACACCCAGGGCCTCTCTGTGAGCCCTCCTTTTAAAACAAACAAACAAACAAACAAACAAACATCCCTCAAACCCTCTAGAAGCAGCTTCCAAACAGCTCAAGCTTCAGGTTTCCCTGGGAGATGCAGGGAGGCGGGGCTGCTGTCCTGGCTGCAGCCTTAATGGGCTTGGTTTACTAGGCCAGCTTCCTGTGCGGCTCACTGTGGTTGAGAATGATTACAGAGGCCGACTTCTTATTGACAGAGGCTTTCTACGATCCCAAGATGTCTGCTCACGCCTCCATCTTGGAGGCGAGTTTCTCTACAACATCCCTGAGCCTCGGCTGTCTCGGACAGCCAGATGCTGGCTTCTGACCTGCTAGGCTCCCGCTCTGTCAGAACTTCAAGATCTGGCTCTGGGGTTCAATGCAGGGCCTGGGTGGGTATTCTTTGCTGCATTTCCAGTAAGACACATCTGGTGCGGGAGAATTATCTGTATTCTGTCAATCATATTTTAATAAAACGCTGATTGGCCAGGCAGGCAGTATAGGCGGGAAAGCCAGACAGGAAGTAGGGGTGGAGCAAAGAGACTGGGAGTACTCTGGAAGCAGAAGCTCTCTCAGCCACTCCTGCGCAAACCACTGAAGAGGCAGCATGTAACTTGCCCAGCTGAGAAAGGTACGGAGCCAATGTGGCTAATGTAGATAAAGATAATGGGGTAACATAAGTTATAAGAGTTAACAAGAAGCCTGACCTAATGGGCCAATCAGTTTATAACCTTATGGAGTCCTGTGTGTGATTTTCTCTTTGGAATTTGCCAGCTGTGGGGTACCAGGTGGGATGGAAACCCCAACAAGCCGGCCCCCTCATGTTACATATGGCGCCCAGACGTGGATAACTGAATCCACAGAAAGCCTGAGAAAGCTTAGAAAAGAATAGAGTAAAGCATGGCTTCTTGGTGGCAGCAATTTCTCAGGTCTACTTTGCTTGCTAGAGGCAAGCAAGCGCTCTCATCTGAGAGAGGCTTCCTGACTCAGCTTTAGCTGCAAAACCTTGCAGCTCTTTAAAGAGGTCCTGCCACAAAATACTTAAATGTTGTTGATGACAAGCTGAACGCATTCTTTTCAGTTTTCAGCTGTAGCAGGAGAAAAGCTGTGCTGTTTTAAAATGCCGGCTATCTGGGCTGTCCTGCCAGAGCAAACTCTGACTCTTTCAGGCAGGCAGTCCGACTGAGTGTCGTCTGTGAGCAGAATGCTGCAGCTTGCTTGCTGGCAAGGACCTTGAAACGCCATAGAGTTGTGGCAGTGAACACAACTCTGGCTGGTACCTCAGCCTTGAGGCTGAAAAGCTAAGGAATGAGCTGGATCTAGTCGTCAAAGCCACAGCTCTCCATATTGCTTAGTAAATTAAAGACTCATATGGTCAGAAAAAAGAAAAACATACAGTAAAGAGAGATTCAAAGAGGAAGAAAACCTCTAAATGGTTTACAGTGTGTATATGCAGGCTAAAAGTTAAAATTCTTAAAGTTAAAAGGAAAGAAAGAGAGTAGTTGGGTGTGGTGGTACACACCTTTAATCCCAATGCCTGGGAGGCAGAGACAGATCTCTGTGAGTTCAAGGTGTGGTAGCATACACCTTTAATCCCAGCACTGGGGAGGCAGAGACAGGAGGATCTCTGTGAGTTCAAAGACAGCCTGGTCTACAGTGTTATTCCAGGACAAAGATATACAAAGATCCTGTCTCAAAAAGTAAAAGTAAAAAGAAAAGAAATAGAGGTTAAAATAAAGCCACATAAGGATGGAAAATGCACAGAGAATCTTCATACTGTATGCTTTTATGCTCTCTTTAAATTGTTTGATTGCTGAGGAAGGAGCAACAACTGCTAAAAGACTTTTGTTTATAAATGCTGCTGAACTAACCCAAGATAGGAATTTTGAAAATACCTTGGCTTCAAAACTGAAGTCAAAAGGTATGTTACTTTGGAGAAGAGATTTTGCTTTTGTTTCCACAGAAAACGAGAGACTCTGGATTTATTCAGAGTTAAGAATAATCACCTTTGACCAAGGGAGGCCGCCTGAAAAATCTCCGATAGGAACAGATGGCCCAGATGACAGAGGTCTACATCCAGAACTGATCCAAGACTGCTGCCTGAGATGATCGAGACTCACAGGATACTCCAGTCATGACTTGATTATAACTCTAAATTTTCTTTAGGTCCCCATAAGATCATCAGCGCCCCCAACCAGCAGGAAGTAGCCTGAAATACTACGCCCACATTCCCAAGAAATGGATTATGGGTATTTTCCTTTGTTTAAAAAAAAAAAAGAGGGAAATGGTGCGGGAGAATTATCTGTATTCTGTCAATCATATTTTAATAAAACGCTGATTGGCCAGGCAGGCAGTATAGGCAGGAAAGCCAGACAGGAAGTAGGGGTGGAGCAAAGAGACTGGGAGTACTCTGGAAGCAGAAGCTCTCTCAGGCACTCCTGCGCAGATCACTGAAGAAGCAACATGTAAGCTGTCACACTGGAAAAGGTACTGAGCCATTATGGCTAACATAAATGAGAATAATGGGTTAATATAAGTTATAAGAGTTAACAAGAAGCCTGACCTAATGAGCCAATCAGTTTATAACCTGATGTAGACTCCGTGTGATTTTCCTTGGGACTTGCTGGCTTGTTGGGGTACTGGGCGGGACAGAAACCCCAACAAGCCAGCCCTCACTACACACATCTATAGTCGTTTCCTTTTCCGAAAGCAATATCGCCTTGTGGATGTTAGCTACAGCCTTGCTCTCCTCTCTCTATACCTACTGCTGCCCTGCACAGGTACTATCCACCAGTCCAACTGCGGCTCCTCTTTGAAATGATGCTAGTCCTAGTTCAGATTTTCTCTGTGTGTCTATGTGCACAGCAAGTTTTGAAGGTGAAATAGATTATTCAAAATTTTTATCTGAATGATGCAATGAAATGACTGTATTTAAATACGTTGTAAGCAAAAAAATAAAAATGTGAAATTCTAAGAATACTTCTGCCAGCCAGGGAACAGTGCCACCCACAGTGGGTAGGTCTCCATACCCCACTTAAAGTGATTAAGATAATGTCCCATAGGAATGCCCAGAGCCTGATCCCTGAGGTGATCCAGGACTCTGTCAAGTTGACAACGCGGTCGCCGGACTATTTTGGAACATGTCCTGGAAGGATAAACCTTGGACTGCCACATTCACACCACACTTCCTGGTTGCCAGGAGGTGAGAAACTTTGCTCAGTACACACTGTTGCTACCATGGCATTCTGCTTCGCCTCAGACCCAAGGCAGTGAAGCAGGCTAACTAAGCCATCTGAACTACATCCTTCCAAAACCATGAACCCAAACAAGTGTTTCCTCCCTTGAAGTGTGTTTCTCTAGAGTATTAGGGTGTCAAAGACTAACACAGCAATAATCTTTGACAATTTATTGTCTCCAAAATGCAGACTCTTCATCGACAAGCTGATGCCCTGTGCTTCTGACCTCGGTCGCTGTGTTCTTTATCTTTCCTGGAGATTCATGGGGGGAAGGAGGTGTTTCGAGCTCTGTGCCACCAACTCTTTGTAGGGAACTGTGGTTAGATGTTAGTGGCTGCCACTCAACACTGAGTCCTGGGGAGGGCTCAGTAGTCAAAAGGCTTGCAATGCAAGACAGAAGACTGACCGGAAGACCAGAGTTCATAGCCTCAGAAACCCACATAAAAAACAGGTAGGCACGGTAGCTCCGCTGTCATTTCCACCTCAGAAGGAGGAAACAGGGGTCCTCAAAGCAAGCCGGTTAGCCAGAGAGCTCTAGTTTTGATGGGGAGACTGGCCTCAGCGAATCCCGTGGAAGAGCTGCAGCAGAGGGTTACCTGTATCAGCCTCAGACCTCTACATGCTTGAGCACACCCACATGCTTGAGCACACCCACATGCTCGTGCACATGTGCACATGCGCACACACACAGGAAACAGGTGAACAAAGGAATTCAGCATGCCCAAAGTTATTCTTCATCCTCCACTGGGTGTTTGAAGAGGCTCGTGTCCTCTGGCTGCCGGGTCCTGGAATAGATGTGAGTAGGTGAAGACACTGAGGCGTGGTGGAGCTGGATGAGGGAGGCGGAAAGCTGCTGGCTGGCCACTTCTTTTGTTCTCTCCTGACCGTTGGAACAGACACTGATGGGCAGTGGCTGGAGTGGACAGCACTGTAAAGTGGCCCCGATCAGATTCCTCAGCCTCTAGGTCACCGGGCAGGACGGCGCCTGGCCGGAGCCTCTGTTCCTCTCATGTGACCTTCAGAGCTGCGACAAGTGGATCTGCACTTGTGACTCTGGAAGCCTGCGTTGTGGGTGTCTGTGATGTGCTGCACGCGGGTAGAGGACAGGCTGGGCTTCCGCTAACAACTAGACAAACCAGCAGCGAGCACAAATATCTCCCCCTTCCCGGACCTTTCTTTCTTTAGAGACCCTGGCACTTGTGTTCCTCTGGGAAAGCATAGATGGATGAGTGGGGGAGTTGCTTGTATCAAAATGGAAAATACTCTCCTTCAAAATCAAGCTGCTCTGGCCATTATGATTTATCTAAGTTCCTGGACAAGCTGCCCGAGGTGTTAAGTATTAGTCTGCAGCAAAGAAATTTTAAAAAACCACAAAGCACCTGAGTGGTTTAACAGCAAGTTGACAGCGTAGGTGTCACAGCAGAGCCACCCTGCATTGATCTATATTGTAGATTTTTTTTTTACCATCATAAAACACAGTTTTTTCTTTCACAGTCATGAAAACCTAGGTTCATCTCAACACAAGTAGAGGTTGTTCCATAGGGAGACCCTGCTGCTGCCGAGTGCTCCTGCTTCTGTTTGTACATGGCTCCTTCTGACCTCCGCTTTCTCCTCCATCAGCTTCATCTCCGCCTCTGAAGGAACTGGGCACATCCGTCCATACTCTTTCCCTGTGCTCACTTAATTATGCCCTCCCACCATTACATGCAAATCACAGAACTTCCATCTCAGCACCTCTTCTCAGGGGGACTACAGTCGCGTAATATTTTTGCTGCTTTCATCATTTGACTTCAATAGCCGGAAATCTCACAAGGGCATATTCTGCAACACTGGCCCATCCTTTTCCACGGCTGTATAATGCTCCATTGTGTGGAATAGTCCCATTTTCCAACCGTCCTCTTAGCAACAGGCATTCTCTGTGTTTCTTTTGTACACTGTGAATAATGCCTGCCCGTCTGTTCTTTTGTTGTGGTTGGGGGTCTTGTGTTTGTTTTTGCTTTGTTTTGTTGTTTGGTGTCAATATTTTCATGGATACAAACTAAGAATTCTAGAGTAAATTATAAACACCTATATGCATATGTATGTATAGATATCATTATATTGCTTTCTAAAAAGGACATGCATTTTTTACTTGAGTAAGATCAGTGATGGCACACTCATTTCTTCCTTACTGTCTTAATGTTGCCACTGTAATAAATGCACATGGGAAACACATGACTCTAGACACTAGGTTTCTAACCACTTTGGGAGACCAGACACATAGTCTCATAAGTCTGTCTTTTTTTTTATGAACAAAATAAGTTATATAAGACTCCAAAGTAAAATCAA
Organism: Myodes glareolus; assembly: GCF_982192425.1. NCBI lineage: Eukaryota > Metazoa > Chordata > Mammalia > Rodentia > Cricetidae > Myodes > Myodes glareolus. Next base: position 70,611,300 of record NC_142029.1, on the reverse strand, counting down.
CTGTACTAGATGTAATAATCAAATATTTTTAAAAAATTATATAGAAATGTGTGTGTCTATTAACATAATAACTATCCATGTCTACTTGCAAGATTGACGACTACCATAAATCCACAGGAATGCTGACTGCAACCCATGCTTTAAGATACATACACCAACTGTAACGTATTGTACTTGGTCACATCCATTTGTAATTAAAGACTTCATCTAAGTTAGACACTAATGGAAATAAGATGCCACATTTGTCTCTGCTCCCTTAAGTTGCTTCTGGATCTATAATTGGTCCCAAGGCTGAGTCACTCGGCTAGGGGCAGTCACATCTGTGATTCTGGCATATCCCAGCTCTGGAAGGATCAGTGGCTTGCTTTTCCTGTGACAGGCTCTCGTTGTCTTCCATGCCCTGCGATGTGTTTTCAGTTTGCTATGGCCAGGGATGGAGATCTCGCTATTTTTCATCCCTCCAGAGACATAGCCATCTCTCTCAGCAAGGCTCCCCAGTGCTGTGCAGCTCCCAGGAGGGCTGGAGAGCTCAGCTGCTCATTGGCTCTGTCTTGAAATGAGAAGAATGGCTAACATCTCATGGAGGGATATCAGCCTTGCTTTTTCCTTAGCTGAGGCCTCAAGGAGAGCTGGGTGTGCTAAATGGGTCCTCTCTCTTCCACCCTTGATCTTCAGCTAGCTTTTCTCAGAAAGGTCTTTCAGCAGGCTTCCTCATCACAGGGAGACTTTCTTCCCCAGCCCTCCCTCTTATCCAGTCTGTATCCTCACTTCTCCTGGCCTCTACTTTCCCCTATTCAAGGGTAAATACTAATTTCTTGGGGGCTATTTGACCTTGACCTCTCTGGTCTTTCTTTCTCAGGGCAGCCAGCCTACCAAACTCTAGGTTTTGGGCTCCTCAGGTCACAAGCTGATCTAGCCTGCTGTGCATAAAGATGGAACTCTTAGCCAAAGCAATGCTTGGACTGTGTCAGGGTAGGGAAACTGTGTAAGTGACACATACTTCCCAGCCTACAGGATGACGACAGAGCCTTTCCTTTCTAGAAAGTGCCACCAGCCGGGAGACAGACTGGGACGAATATTTGGCCTTAAGCAATGCTGGAGCCCAGGGCAAGCTTTTTTTGCATGTGTGTTTTCTCACAGAATTGTAAAGCCAGGCAGCTCTCGGTGCCAGAGGCTGTGGAGTTTGTGTGTTTCTGTACTATTCATTAGTGATTACATACCCCCCGAACACCTGCAAGACCAATTCATAAAGCCAGCATTCATGGGCTTTGGCAAGGGTTTCATGGGAACTGCAGGGTACGGGGTACAGTCATTGTATCTGCAGATAAAACACATTCTCTTCCCAAGGAGCCTCTGAAAATAGGAGCAGGCTGCAATTCCAGTTCGACACCACAGGGTATTAAAAAGGAAAGTGCTACTTCACCTCAGCTCTTTAGAAAGCCAGCTAGCTGTGGGGCTGTGGCATTCCTGGACAGATTCTCTTTCAGGACCCTCTCAGGGTTAGAAGAGAGGAGCTGTGGGCACCGTGTGGATTGTGACAGGGGACTTGCCAGGCCATCAGGGCGGTGTGGCATGTTCTCCTGCAAGTCACACTGATTTACCTCAGGACAATAGGAAGCACGGAGCCTGGGTGGCCTGCTGTGTAATTCTGGGTGACAGTTTGCTACCGTCATGTATAAAAATGGCACCATAATTCATCCAAAAAAGGCCAAGGATAAAAATAAAATAACACACACACACACACACACACACACACACACACACACACACACTCACACCATCTTTATACAAAACACAGGGACAGTCTTTTACATGAATTGTTTGTACCTTTGCACGAGTTCCATGAAGCAAAGAGAAGGAAAACAGAGGCTGTAGAAGTGTGTGGGTGTGTCCTGGCTGAGGCCCCTGAATGCAGCAGCACTTGGGGACCATTCAGTGGAAGAGAGAAGCTGAGGTTTGTCTAAGCATCTGAAAACACAGGCACCTGGAAACAGGAGCACTTTTGCCTCTGCAGGCAACATGAAGTTCGTTTTGATTCACTCTTGGACCTGTCTTGATGGTTGAGCAGGTTCCCCCCTACACACACTATCTCTTTTCTCTTCTTTCTTTCTTTCTTCCTTCCTTTCTCTTCCCCTCACTCCTTTCCTTCCTTCTTTTTTTGTGTATTACATGTATGTAGTGGGTGAATGTGTGTGTACATGTGTGGTGTACGTATGTGATGATTGTGGTGTGTGTGTATATGCAATATGTGTGTGGTATATGTGCATGCACATGAATTCAGTATGCATTTGTATATGGTGTGTCTATATGTTTCTGAGCCTATGTGTGTGGTGTATGTGGTGTGAGTTCATGTTCAGTATATGATGTGGTGGTGTGTGTGCAGTTTGTATTTGTTTATGGTGTGTCCTTGTAGTTTGTGTGTATTCATGCATGCATTTATATTGTAGAATATTATTTTAACTGAGCAAAGATGTGTTATATTTGTTTATGCTGCAGAATATTAATTTAACTGTGTAAAGGGGTGTTATATTTGTTTATGCTGTTTGTTTAACAATGTAAGGATGTGTGTTTAATTATGTAAAGATGTGTTGCATTTGTTTCACCTTGCCTGACTAAGACACCTGATTGGTCTAATAAAGAGCTGAATGGTCAGTAGCTAGGGAGAAAGAAGAGTAAATATGAGAATCTAGGCTTGAACAAGGGACAAGAAGAAGAAGATGGAGGAGGAGGGAACCAGGGAGAAAGAGAGGGACATGCCTGTGGCAGGCCAGACACGAGAAGCCGTGAAAGTAAGAAAGACAGAAGGGAAGAAGGCAAGAGGTAGATAAACTGGTTAAGTTAAAAGAACTATCCAGAAAGGAGCCTAAGCTAGATTGAACATTCAAAACTAAAACAAGTCTCCATGTCATGATTTGGGAGTTAGTTAGGGGCCCTAAAGAAAAATCCTGGCATACATGCACCCATGTATGTGTGCAAGGCAGGGGCAGGGAGGGTTCCACATCTGCCCCCAGACTCCACCAATGTACCAGTCTGCAGTGCTTAAGGGAACTCTTGAAGTGCCCACCTCTTTGGGGTTTCTCATCTCCATACTTACACATGTACAACATCACTTGCTGAGGCTGGGAAGAACTTTTAGTGGGTCATCTATCTCTCTTCTGTGACTCAAGGGAAGTAGGTTTGCTCCTGCTATCGAAAGGAGAACTAGAGTCCATGGTTACACAGAAAACAGCAATTCCTCTCTTGTGATGGAGTTCGCTAGTACAAGCGAGCTAAAACCAAGCAATTACAACTCTGAATGTGTCACAGGGATTTGATCTGTCATTGCTCTGAAGGGCCAGGATGCTGAAGTCCTGGGCAAATGAGACACCTAGGGCCGCTGATGTACAGCCGAGGGCAATGTGGCCGTGATGGGGCTGTGTGAAAGGCGCAGAAGCCGCCTTGCTCTGCTGGAGTGTGGAAGGGGACAGGATCTGAGATGGTAGATTTTTAAAGCTGGAAGCCTCAGATTCAAGTCATAGCTCTGCTTCTCACCGCACTGTGACCTCAGACCCATTCTTTCCAACCTCTGCCTGTTTTCAGAGGTGAAGAAACGTTCTCACCCTCAAATGGTGCGATAACAGCGGCTCATATCAGAGGATTATTACAAGTATTCATTGAAAGCATTAACACACACAAAGCATTTTGAACAGTGTGCAGCTATATCAATGTCTGCTGTCCCCAGTCGAATTTATCCAGATTTCTGGCCATTGATGAAGAATCGTGTCCATCATCCATCCAGCTTCTCAGAATGGTGACTCTGCTCTATGTTCGGGCATCAAACATTATCTAGGACTCATTGCAGGCTAGATAAGATGCACACCAGTCCTTCACTTTACAATGGGGAACACACACTAGAGGGTGATTGGCTTCTTACCACTCAAGATCACACTATTAAAAAGGAGCAGGACTAGACGAATTCAGGCTGACTCCCTCGACTGTGGCTTCACAATTAACAAGCTAGCCTACTTCTGAAGTGGTCACGTATTTTGTCTTTTGTCCTTCTGTAATGTTCTTAGTGTCCTGATTTATAATCTTAGAACATGCTAATCTGTGTGGGTTGTGTATACATATACATGTGTGTGTTAGTCACTTGTGGAAGCCAGAGGTTGGAACTGTGGTGCCTCAATCATGATCCACCATATATATATATGTATGTGTGTGTGTGTGTGTGTGTGTGTGTGTGTGTGTGTGTTCTTTCACTAAACCCAGAACTCACTGGAATTGATGGCCAGCAAACTCAGGGAATCTATCTGTCTCTACCCCACTCCTCAAGAAGTACTGGGGTTATAGACAAGTCTGGCTTTTATGTGGGTCCCAGAGATCCAAACTTAGATCCTCATGCTTGGGTGACAGGCACTTTATCCAATGAGACATCCCCTCAACCCTCCTGATTAATACTTTTGAAACAGTGATATAGGCAAGGCTGATAATGAGATTCATGTATGCACAGTGATGATACAGGGTTGTCCAGAACCACATGTAGACAAGCTCCATTTGGGATATATCCCAACATGAGCCAGGACCTGATACTGGACCTCATGGCCCCATGGATGTGCAAAACTTTTGTCTTTCCACCAGAAAAGCGGGGGGGATAACAAAACCTTCTCTGGGGAGCCTTTTCTCTGTTAAAGTGACAGCTGTAAAGGACCAGGCAAGTGTTGGCCACTAAGCATCTTCTTTTACCATCAGAAGTGGCCAGCTCCTCAGAGCGGTCAATGGATTGTTCTGAGGAAGCAGACATTGATCATCGAACCAGTTTCATCAGTAACAATCGTGGCTTCATGCAAGTAAAAGCATGATTCCACCCAGCCACTATTGAAATTGCTCAATCTATGCCAAAACAAAACAGCAACAGCGCCGACAACAACGTCCACCAAATCAGGGATCCACCATTTCTAGTTTCTCCTCCTGGTAGGAGTTTTTGTTTTATGTGGCTAGCTCTTGTAGCCTCCTCTGGGCTGTGCGTGGAGGTGCATGACTTAAAAAGAGCAAGTGTGTGAAGAAATTCTCCAGGCTCCTGCTCTCATCACCTGTTAGCTCAAGGCCCGCCCGAGTCAGCCCCATCCAGCACATAACCCTCAGACGGTGAGAACAGGGGAAGGCTGTCAGTTACCTAATAATGATGAAGGTCTGGATAATTTGGGCAGGATAAAAGAGCTTGCTCTTTTCTGGCTGATCTGGTTCATTATCTGGTTAAATTAGGTTATAAAACCTTTTTTGCCAGGGTCTCTAATGATCTGGAAAAGCAGGTAACTGTGCCTTTTTCAGAGCTTTTCGCCTTGAATTATTCATTGGCCCCGCTCTGGTACCCTGGGAAGATTCCCAATTTTTCACCTGCCTTTTTGTGCAGCGCCTTGGAGCCCGACTCTCAGGATGGTCTAGTCACAGCTTCCGACGGATACAAAATATTCAAATCATCTCCGTATTTTTGTTTTTCCTTCTACGAATGAGAGAACCAAGTTGGAGCCGTGGGGGACGGCAGTGCCTGACTGGAAGATGGGGAGCACATTTCCCTGGGAGACGCAAACAAACAGGCACATAACTAGAATAGCAAGCAAGGGGCCTTTTTAGAGGCAACACATTAAAATGCAAGGCAGGAGATAATGAGATAAGCGGCAACTTACAGGTTTCTTAATTCTAGTGTGAAAGGAGGGGGGTGTGCAGAACAGAAAGCCTCCTGGAGGACTTGAGCAGGAGATCAACAGAGCCCCTCTCAAGTTTGCTAGGGGAGGATGCTGGGGTGGGGGAGAGTTCTCTCCAGTGACCTCAGAGACATAAATAGAAGTGGAAAAACTCATCTAGGAGGTGACAGGGGGATAGGAAAACCACACACAAAATTCTTTTCCTCAGCGCCTTGTTTATGTGTCTCACTTCAACCGGCATCTGCGTGAGGTAAATACAGAGCATCTCCTAGTCACAAATCAACTTCAACTTTCTTTTTTCTCTTCTTCTTCTTCTTCTTCTTCTTCTTCTTCTTCTTCTTCTTCTTCTTCTTCTTCTTCTTCTTCTTCTTCTTTCTCTTCTTCCTCTTCCTCTTCCTCTCCCTCTCCTTCTTCTCTCTCTCTCTGTTTTTGTTTAATGTGTATAAGTGTTTTTGCCTGTATGTATGTGCACCATATGCATGCAATGCCTGAGGAAGCCAGAAGAGGGCATCAGATCCTCTAGCTACAGACAGCTATTGGTTGTCACATGGATTCTGGGAGCTACACTCTGGTCCTCTGCAAGTGCCTGTTCTTAAGTGCTGAACCATCTCTTCAGCCCTGTGGTTACTGTTTCTTCAGAACAGACTTGAACCAAATAAGACATTGGAGATTTTTGATTTCACACTTCTTGGCACCCTCTGGTGGCAGATGAATAGGATGAAGCTGCAGGGTGGGTCTGTTCCTGTCCTCTGTACCCTTCCTGTCGGGTAACCTTCTGTGTCTTTCATTGAAAGACTTGCAGTTTAAAAGTGAATCATAAGCTAGCCCACCCTCAGGCCTTTTTGCAGGCCAGTGTGGAACGTGTGGGGGAATTTCACATCTGAACCACAGTGGGCACAAACCCTTTCTGGGGTTTGGGCTACCAGTTTGGTTTAGCAGACAAGTGTTGTCTCAGGACTTGAGCATTCCCGAAACTCCACTTTCAAGAAGCTGATGTTTTGTACTCTTAATTCCTCTGCAGTTTTAGGACATAACTAGCTGTAAACAGAGACTGTTTTTTGGTTTCCCAGCCACTTAGACCTGAATAATCACGTAAAAGCTATATTAATTACAACACTGTTTGGCCAATGGTTCAGGCATATTCCTAGCTAACTCTTACATCTTAAATTAACCCATTTCTATGATTTCATATTTTACCATGACGCTCATGGTTTACCTAAGGTTCTGGTGTCTTTCTCCTTCAGCAACAACATAGTGTCTGCCTGACTTTCCCTTCCTTCTCCCTGCATTCAGTTTAGTTTTTCCACCTACCTATATTTTGTCCTGCCATAGGTCAAAGCAACTTCTTTATTCACCAATGGTAATAAAACATATTCACAGTGTACAGAGTAGAATCCCATATCATCTAGTTTCAAGCAGCATCGTTTAAAACGGTGAGTTCTATTGAGTCACCCCAGTGCTAGAGACATCCCCGAGGTCTCATTCCCATGGTCTCCAATTGGTTTGGAGCACAAAGTTCCTGCTAAAGGGCTGGGCAGACAGCTCAGTATGTAAGACCTGAGTTTGAGTTCCCAACACCCATGTTAAAAGCTGTGCATGAATGTGCATGTCTGGAGCCCCAGCACTGGGGGGGGGGGGTGGAGACAGACAGACAGACAGACAGACAGACAGACATTAGAAGCTTGACTGCCAGGTTGCCCAGATGATATAGTTAAGCTTTCAGTTCAGTGAGAGCCCCTGACTCGGAGTAATAAGGTGGGAAGCAGTAGAGGACAAGAAACCTTTGTTTTCTGGTTCCTGAATCTGAGTGCATGCTCACAAATGTACATGTATTTTACACACACACACACGCACACACACACACACACACACATGAGCACAATGTGCACATGTGCACATGCACATACACATACATACACTGTACACATATACACACTGCGCATACTGCACACACAAACATGTGCACACACACATGCACACTTTTTTTTTAAAATAGGTGCTGGGATTCTCTCAAGATCTTTCCATGTTCTCAGCATACAGCCTTGGCGGCCATGGTTTCTAGGGTTCCCAGAAGATGTTAACGTCATCTACCCAGGGATCTCTTCTGAAGCCTCATGGAGAAAATCAACATAAGAACAAAGAAAAAGGAAGCTGAGACTTAAGAGAGTATGCAGAATGAAGGCACATTATTACCTAGACCAGCAAAGTGGGGAGGGGAAATAGTTTCATTCCTGCAAAGGCCATGTGTGAGTGCCTGCAGGGAAATCGTATCCACAGCCTTGTGACTGAACCAATAACTCATATCTGATTCAGAAGCCGACTTTGTTGGATTACTGTGTTACAGCTGTCCTCAGTCTACGGCCAGCCTCTCCCAATGGGACTGATTGGAGCAACACGTCTCATTTACAGATCTCATGTGCAGGGGCCTGGAAACCCAAATTAAAACCTTGTGGATGTTACTTTGGCGAATTCAGCTCCAAAGCCTTTTGGCTTTGTTCTAGTCATTCTCGATGTGCAGGGTTCTGAACACAATGGAAAGGCTGCTGCTTTTGTACTCAGCCTTTCTATCTGGGGGATGGGCTTCGACATCAAATTAATAATGGAGTATATTCTAACAACATGTTGGGCTGTGGTCAGGGTTTGCAGTGGTTTCATAGAGAAAGGAGAGGAGGGGAAAATGAGCAGATGGGTAGGACTCAGGGACTCAAGTGTTGTTCCTCAGAGAACAGCTAGCAGGGGACCAGGACAATGGGACTTATTCTTCACATATGTTTTCTAGGCACTGAGACTCAGAGATGGGAAACACCTTGACCAAAGCTATCCCAGAGTGCAACAGAGGTGGGACCAACCACTCCATCCGGATCCATCGCTCAACTGCCTTATCTAAAACTGACTTGAAGTTGCTCTGGCAACTTTAGGAAAACCTAAGGGGAGACAAGCACTCTATACTGGCTTCCAACAGAGTTCAAAGGTCATAGGTTCAGGATCACAAGTTCAATGGAATTCTTCTGGTTTGTCCCACGTCAGACATGTTCTAGTCAGACATGGCTTAATGATGGCATGAAGATGGGAGTAGATATAAGTTATGTTTTGGAGAAAGAAAGAGCAGGATGGACAAGATTATGTAGAAGAGGAAAAGGGCAGAGTGAGAACACTAGATTCATTCTAGAAATATCTTCTTCACCAATGTCCAACCTTTCTTTCAACTACTTCCTTTTCCCTAATTTCCCATTCCTTCTGTTGCACTAGGCTTCCTACAAGGAAGCAGAAACAGCTGCCTCAGAACTTAAGGGAGGGAAGTCTGAAGTTTGAACGACTTCGACTGACTGCAAACGTGTACACCCTTTATGTGTCTACTCTCCGCCTCTTCTGGGAATAGGCAAGGGACACAGGATGTATGCAAGTCACTGTGGTCCTCTGTGAGGAAACTGAGGAAGGATCCAGAGCATCAAACTAGAGCAATGGTTGAAGAGGATTATAGGAGAAGAGATTCTAGTTTTTTAAAATTATTTTTATGTGTCTGGGTACCACTTGCATGCCTGATGCCCACAGAGGCCAGAAGAGGGTGTTGGATTCTCTGGCATTGTAATTACAGATGTTGGGAGCTGCCATGTGGGTGCTGAGAGTTGAACCTCTGGAAGAACGACCAGTGCTCTTAACTACTGAGCTATCTCTTCAGCCCCAACTAAGAAAGGACATTTAAGATGACTTAAGCTGGTCTTTAGAAGAATGAACAGGAGGGAACAAATCATGGAGAGAAGAGGGCAAAGACAAGACCTCGTGAAAAAATAGTGTATAGACAATGCCTAGAGATTGGGCTATGAGGGGCCACCAGGAGAAAATAAACTGGAGATGTGGTCTGTGGACAAGCTAGAAAGCCATGCCAGGCACAGACTTAACCCTTGAGGGAATGGCATGAAAGTGGGGCGATGCCATGACATAATGAACCAAGGGCTGATACGCTCAGGTGAGCACCGTATGAAGCCACTGCCAGCCTGGACAAGTTTCATTAGAGAAGGGGACAGGCCTGAGACATGGAGACAAGGCAAGGTATTTGTTACAGTGTCACTGGAGAATGATCTAGAAGTGGGAGAGGACTCAGAGGGAAAAGCAACAAGAGCTGTGACTGACTTGGTTTTGGAGAAGAGGAGCAGGTCTGAGTTGGGAGAGGATTAATTTCTTTTGTCAAAACCCCTGTGCCGCTTGTGTGCTCTGGGATGATTGCTTAGGCAAACTCTTCATTTCCATGACCAGCTTCCCTCCCTGGGAGAGACAAAGGCGTACATCCTGCCGTGTACTATTAGGAATTCAAGAATTAACCTGTTTATTCTTTTTCTTCCTCAGTTACTTCTACCATTTCCACCCGAGTAGGCTAGAAGGTTTTTGATCCTATTTCCTCATGCGTTCTCTTGGCTCAGGTCAGGGCTTGGGTCAGCTTCTGGGATATCCTTGGCTAGGCCAGGACTTGGGTCAGCTTCAGGGGTATCCTATGCTACTTTCACCTCGCGCATCCCCTGCTGCGGTCTGAATGTGACTCTCGAAGCTTCACACATTGGGAAGTCAATCAGCAAAGTCATGGCGGTGGTCTTCGGGAACGAGCTATTGAGATTAGATGAGTTCATGAGGTGCCCCTGATGGAACCATTGGTTCTACAAGAGAGACCCAAGGCATTTGCTCTCACTCACCTGTGATGCCCTTTGTCAGGTTATGACACAGGTAGAAGGCCATCACCAGTCACCGTGATCTTAGTCTTTCCAGCCTCCAGAACCATGAGCCAGATCAACTGTGTCTTTCTTCATTACCCCATCTTTGTGGTTCCATCAGCAACAGAAAACGGTCCAAGCCAGCTTTCCAAGTCAGATCCAATGTGTCTTCTGTGCACATCACTCCAGCCCACTGAGGTTGCTACCTGCTTTAAAGCCATAAATCTCAAAAGTCCCTACCCTTTGCTTGCAGGGTGATTACACATTATCTTGTCAAATCGCTGGTAGGGTTATCTTCCCCATAATTTAACTCCTGTACTGCTACTTAGATTTGATACGTTTATGCTTTGAGTTCCTTATACAAGAGGACCAGAGCCAATGCTTCCCCGAATAACAATGATACTTGGCCCTTCTTTAGCATTTACTGCTTAAATCCTCTCCACATGCGGTACCTTCTTGGAGCTTCAGGATAATTCTCAGTCTGGCAAAGCCAGTGTTACAGTATCCAGATATCATAGATGGGGAAATCCCAGAGTAAGAAATAGGAAGGGATTGGCAGAAGGTACATTGCTGTGTTTCCTACAGCTCTGGAAACACTAGAGGTAGTCAATAAGCAACACTGATTTATCTGTTCACTAAATCTCAGCTCGATCCCACAGCTGGTCTGATGATTTGAGCAAAAAGATTTGTGGTTTAGGGAAGACGAACGGCTGTAAAGACATGCAGAACTGTCTGCTTAACATGCAGCCTTCTGCCTTTTCTCATCAGAACTGCACTCTGCGAGTCAGGGAAGTACATACAACGAATCATGAGGCATGAGGCTCGTAGCGACCTCTCCTTCCTCCCAGGGAGATTTCAGGGCTCTCCTTGCCATTTCACCTCTCCCTTTGCTGGTGCCTATAGAGACACAGGTCGGGGTAGCGAAACTGTGGGCTTTCAATTCTTCCTTCCAGATGTCATCCATTTGGTCCTCGTGGGATTACTTGGCAGCCATATTTGATTCTGGACATGGAGGACTTACTTGAAACCATATGAGCTGGGTTTTTTTCCCCCCGTTGCGGAAAAAGGACTTTTGGTTGTCAAAGTGATGCAACAAAAGTACAATTCGTGAAGAGAGACTTTTCTATGCTCCATGGTTCCAGGAACCTGACAACCGGGCAAGGACAATCACACTGTCCTCAGCGGGCAGGGAGCTCGTTTCTGTGCAAGTCCGTAGCACCAAGTGAATCTGAAGGTTGAGTCAATTAGCTGTGCCCACCCCCTCTGCTCCTATCCTGCCTTCAGTGCATTTAGACTAAAGTAAAGTTTCCAATTTGTCTGAATTACCTGAGAAGTTGTAAGGACAAATGAAGTGTGAAAGCCCTTTGAAAGCAGACAATCTCTTTGATGAGCTCAAACCCAATCTAAACAGAACCCTCTGCACTCCACCATCCGAGGAGACAGAAAGATGGCAGTGATTTAAGTCACACTGAGAAAGAGGACAGAGGGATTTGAGCAGACCCTGGGTCAAGGACAGCTCTGGACTTTGGAGGTCTTAAACACAACTGTCCCTTGCTAGTGAGGTGACCAGGGAGCATTCATTAGATTAAGAAAAAAGTTTCCATATCTGTTGAAATGGTGGAGATGCTGCCCGTCTCCTAGGGGGGCTGTGGAGATAAGCCACAGAGAAAACCTTTGTAAATTGAAAGACACAATCCAAGGGCGAGGGATTAAGGTTGTTTAGAACAGATGTACAAGTCCTTGAGAAGGGTTTGTGGAGTGTGCTGTGGTTTCCAGTGTTTCAACACATGAGCCAAGCACCGAAAGTGTCTGGAGCAATGAGTAAAGCCATAGTTACGACTGCTGTTCACTGACTGAGGAGAGTGAGTTCATGTCCTTGGGAACACAGACCACTGCTTCCCCGACCACCCTTCCTTCTCCGGGTCTAGGAAATGCCAGGGCTTCTCCCTCCCAAATGGCCAATGGTTTCTTTCTACCTTGTTCTGTGTGACTGGAATGTGAGTTGGAACTAAGTCTGCTTTTGTACATCTTCCTTTTCTCTTGTTTCCCCGGGAGCCTTTCTCTAGCTCCCAAGAAAAAAGCCCATCTCCTCCTGACAGCATGCCTCACGACCGGTTTTCTTAGTTCAACATTTGCGCTCCTGTTTCAGAAGTGATTGCCTCAAGTCTCAACTCCCGTTAGGACTGTGACTTTAATACAGCATCCTCACTACCTGACAGGAAGTGGCCACTGTTTGTCATCCCTGGGTAGTACTTTGCTCTGGTCTGGGTGACAAGAGTCTCCAAGTCTGAGTGAAGTTATGTGGCAGGTTCATAGAAGCAACTGTTGATTGATTGCTTTTCAGCCATAAAACTGAGCAAGGAGTTCTGGTTAATCTTGTCCATCATAGCCTGAAGTCTACTGGACCAGTTTCCCCTCAGAGCATTCTGGTCACTGTTGGTCTCACAATACTTAGAATCTTTCATCAGAGAGTACAATAGGAATCTCTGTGGATATTCATTTTCTGATTTGGAAGCTATGGATAACTTAAAAAGAAACCATAGGATGATATTAAGATTCTTTGTCCTGTTTTTACTGCTATGTAATTTGAGATTAAATTTCAATGCACAGTTTAATGGTATCTTCATTTAGTAGAACATCAGAAGCATTCTTGATTGTATTAAAATTCTTAGTAAAATGTATTTTTAGTGACTATATACTGTTCCATCTTGTAGATAGACTGTAATTTACCAAGCCATTTATATCGGATTCAATTTTCTTTTATTATAAATGATTTATACTCAAATATTTTTATTTATATATTTTAAAAGCTCTTGCATTTCGGGTATTTTCTTTAAGATAAGAGAAAAGGAATATTAAATGTATACATATTTTAAATCTTCTGAGCATTCTTTTTCAAATTTACATCAATTATACATTTTCCCATCAAATTCATTTTCACTGACCTCAACTCTACATTTTATAATAACTTAAAACTGTGTTATTTACTTCATTGACTTTTTTTTAAAGAAAGTATTCTTGGCTCAATTTTATTTTAATCCATGATACTCATTTAATATTGACAATTTGACTTTATGGCATTTTAATGGCATTGTAGAAGTTACCTTCTAAAGCAATGGCCTTATGTCAATATAAATACTTCTGTAAAACACATTGGTGGATTTCATGCTGTGACAGACAAGATTGCTCAGGGCACCCTTGCTCGATGTTGTTGCTTATGAGAACCTACCCCATCACCGCAACTACATTCAGAGGCCTGGAGACACCTGTTGTATATGACATCAACTTTAAATAATACGACTTGTAAGGGGGTAGACACGCGTGAGCTATTGCTGTTGTATTATTTCCCAAGGAACAATAGGTTGAGACAACTGGCAAGTGTGAGGTAAGTCTAACAGAACAAATTAGTGAAGAGCTAGGAGGTCACGGTAACGTAAGGCAGTGGCCTGTAGCCGAAGGACAGGCCATTGGAACAGGAAGAATGGAAGACAATAGTAACTGACAACTGTGGCCCAACCTCTGTATCAAAACACTTCCTTCGTAAAGTGAAACAAACAGAACCAACCACGCCTTGAGCCTGGCCCTTCTGTCTGCCCACCTCTGGTTTTTCTGGGTGAGAAAATAGCTCTAAACCTCTTTGTGGAGGCTTCATGTTTGTCGATTGCCCATCCACTCAGAGGAAGGGACAGACATGCTACTATTTTCCTTTTGTACATCTTACCCAACTTAGTTCCTGATTAAATTTGATGAGCCACCCTTGTCCCCACTTCCACCGTTAAGCTGAGCATTCAGAAGTCTGTCTCCCCATGCTGCCAGCACATCCCAATGCTAGAAGAATACCTCCAGCCCTGCATTCCCGTCTACTGTGCTTCTTAGGAATACCAGGTAATCAATCAAGTGGGGCAGGACAGTTAGAGAAAAGCAATATTGAAAATGAGTTATGACGTGAAAGAGAAACCTTGCTATTATGTTTTATCCAAGGCAGCCGCTAACAAGCGTAATGTAATTCCCAGGGCTTAAACAGGGTGGCTTTAATTGCAGTAGTCATTAAGTGCACGGGGTCGTTAAATACATTAGAAAGAGGGAGCCACCGCATTATCATGAATAAAATAGGCCCCTACTCACCTTCTTCACATATTTAACTGGAATTGAACTCAATCTGGGTCTCTGATAGAGGCACAGCCCTGTGCCGTCCTTCTTACACTAAGCCAGTGTCGAAGAGTTTATAGGCAGCGTCTAAGAGGAAATAATGGCAGGCAGAAGTATCAGCCAACCACAGAGTAGATTTGATAACTGATTAAATGTTGACTGGTGGGCAGAGGTGGAGTCATGTTTTATAGCATGAAGTTTAGAGTATATCCACTTCATTTCACACTTGACGTGTTTATTATGTCCAGAAAATCCATATTAAAAAAGAGAAATATTAGCATCCAAATAATTCACTTACCCCAATACAACTTAGCAAACTGGCAAGAATAAAAGAAAAACAATTTTATCTGCTGATGGAAAATATGTGAAAGAATAAATCCTTTTTTGTATGCCAAACTTTTAAAATGCCTCTTATACACGTCAAATTTTACAAATTCTGTCACTAAGAAGTTATTGAAAACTATTAAGATTGGGAAGTGAGAAATGGGTCAGTGGGTAAAAACACTTAGCAGACAAGCATGAGGATCCGAGTTCAAATCCCCAGGACCAATGGTAAGCGAGACATTGGTAGCATGCATCTGTAACCCCCACTTTCTTATGGCAGGATGGGAGATGGAGACAGGAGAACCCCTGGAAACTCAAGGTCAGAAAGTCTAGGGTACACAGCAGCAAACAGGGAGAGACACTGCCTCAAACAAGGATGAATGAAACCCTAGGTTGTTCTCTGACTTCCACATGGGCATGGGACTATGGGCTTGCCTCACTTAAGTGTGTAAATACTCATACACACACACACACACACACACACACAAGACTTAAACAAATAAACAAAAACCCAAGGAAATCCAGAATACCCTAATATTCCACAGTAAGGGACTGGTGAATTTAATATGGATTTTAAGCAGTGTGTTTATTAAGTGGAAAATGTTAGCAACCTAGAGTGACAATAAAGCTCCGTGAATGGCGTGGACTCTCCTGAGCAATTGTTCTAAATGAGCATTCACCTACCCGTAGAAGGTTGGTGGTTTATGTGCCAGCCTATTCTTTTCTCTTCCACTCAACCGTGTAGCGTTCACACCCGTTCACTCGACTTTTCACAGAGACTGAAAGGATTTCAGGTTTGGACTGCATTTCCTCCCACCTTCTCCTTTTCCTGGACCATTTAGTTCATTTTATCTATCCATTTTCAGACAGTCTTCTTCCCTGTCCCATTATAGCCTCAAGCACCACCCAGGTTTATATAGAATAATCCACATTCTAGAAATCCTTCATTGACTGTTCTTTACATTGACTGGGTTGGGCTCTCCTCAATATGCTTCTGTCTCGTGGTGCTCCCGCCCCTTCCGTTACTTTCATCTGTATCGCTTGTTCTTTCTGTCAAAACAGAGACCAAGTATAGGGCCTAGAGCCCTGGGTGTGGTGACTTTTCTCCTACATGCTCACCACCTCACCACTGGGCCTTTAATTTGTCTTAATCTGCTTGAAAAGGTGGGATCCCGCAGTTCCTTTCCCTTGGGTCTGGATGGGTCTTAATGGAACACTTTGACCTAGGGGATGTGGCAGGAGTGATGATGCCCAAGGTCTTCCAAGGTTTCTACCTAGGTTTCTGGGAACCTTTACCATGAGGAAGGAAGTCATCCTGCAAGAAAGAGGACCATGAGATACCGTGTGTGTGTGTGTGTGTGTGTGTGTGTGTGTGTGTTTGTGCACGTGTGCGCGTGCGTGTGCGTGCTAGTAAGGGGGGGCGCAGGTAGGTTCTAGACAGGAGACCAAAGATGCATTTCACGGGCATATCTTTTAGCCTATCAGAAGTCAAATGGACCCAGCTGGACCATTTCCAAATCCTTGACCCACAGAGCCACAAACACACACAAGAGTTGTTTGAGCCACTGTACAGCCAGGCGGTTTGTCACCTAGTAATAGGTAACTAAAATGTCAGTGTGGCACATATTGTACCCTCAGGAAGTTTCGTTTGCTTTTGCCTGCTACTTTCGATGTTTCTAGAATGTTTGCCAACATTAATTCACACATACGCAAAAAAGATCTTACACAAATGAGATAAGTCACCAGAAATTCGAACCAAACAAGGACATGCAAGATCCAGGTCTTCTCCCTGAGGAGCATCTCTGACGTAACTGACTATGAAGCAGGGTTCTGAGAGCATGGCTCTCCGTGGCGGCTTCTGCCTGGAGCAGAGAAATCAGTAGTTATCGTAAGATCCAGTCGTCGGACAGAGAAATACAAGTACAGCATTGAATTTTGAACACCATGGTTTCTAAAGCTTCAAATTATCACAGATGAGCTTATCCCCCTCTGTAAAGTGGACACCCCCATAACAGGAAGAGAAAACACAGATACAAAAAAAACCCCAAAATTAAAAACAAAGCAAAACAAAACAAAAACCCAACCTGGTGTCCTCTTTCCCTTTTTAGAACTGCCTTGTGTTCTAAATGCTAAGAGTACCCAAAGCCTTCATTTTTCTTTTAATGGAATTTCCACCAGTTGGTGGTGGTGGAGATGCACATTGGCTGACAGTGATGTGGTGGGGGCATTGAGCAAGTGTGTTTCTTATGAGAATTTATATCTAGACTGGGCCGTGCCTAAGTTTCTCTTATGAAGTGTAGGGAAGATGATTGCTGTCAGGGATGTGTCTAGGATGAATTTGGTGTCATGGACAAATGGAGTGCAATGATCTCTAGTGACAAGTAGGGAATTAACTAGGCCATAGCTCTTAGTTCAATAGTTCTCTGCTATCATGGGATTCCACTGGGGATGCTGAATGCACAGAGCCCAGCTCCAAGCTTAGCAGTTTTGACCTCATCAAATACGGGTATGTTTATACAGTCTAGGTTTTCTTTTGAGTTGAAAGTAGGATAAATGGTGGCCAAGTAGATGCACAACAGATGAGTTAGATTCATAGATTTAGGCTTCTTTTTCATTTCCACCATGGCAGGCTGCATACAATAAGCTACACAGACAGTGGTAGTTAATACACTTGCAGGGTTCTGCATCCTCACCTCCATTTCTTAACCCTTCATCAACTCTAGCTTAAATTATAAAACACACACCTGCTCGAAAGCCATCTTTTTTTTTTCAAATTCATAGGTTTTAAGTGATGGATGTTGCCAAATGACTGACCTTGAGGTAAGGATCTGTGGCCAGAGTCCTGCACGGATGGGACTTTTCACTGGAAGAGTGACCTTGGTGGTTTCTCTGTGTGGCAATTGCACCAGTGTTTAGAATATCGTGGAGGGCTTATGGGATAGCTCAGGGGATAAAAGTACCACTGCCAAGGCTTGTCTGGCTTCACTACCTGGGACCTATTTAGTGGAAGGAGAAATCTGATCCCTGCAAATTGTCCTCTGACCTCCACACATGGATCAAGATGCACAAACATGCACATGATCACACACGCATACATGCACACATGTGTGTGAACATGTGCATGCTTCCCCCACCGAATAAGCAAATAAAATGCAATGAAAGTGTTTAAAAAGAGAGGATGCCATGAGATTGCCTGAGGGTATTTCCCTCTGCCAGTCCGGATGGACAGGAACCAGGAGGTGCTGTTGGTATTACAGACTTCTTAACAAGAATAAGGAAGCATGTCTGCTGTTCTCACTGCTGCCTTTAGTTACAAAGAAAGTAGCCTTCACGGAACTATCAGCACCAGGACAGAAAATCCCGAAGTCTCCACAGCTCTTCTCATGAGTGCCCCTGACAGAGTGCAAGAAATGGACCTTACCCCACTTTCGCTTTCCAAACCTTGTGAGGCTGTAGAAATAGAGGCCATGTTTAACTGGAGAAAAGAAACAGCAGTAAAAGAAACAGAAATAAACCGAGTTTGTGTATCTAAACCTGATCCAGGCAGTGAGTGCTTGGCATCCTGTCCTAGTGTGAAAAGACCCCAGAGACCAATAAGGGGAAGTCTCATGTGGCTCGCAGTTCCAGTGGCTTTTTGTCTATGGTAGACGCTACTGCTATAGCTCTGAAGCAAGGTTGACTACTGTGGGGTAGGGGTAGGGACTAATGCCAAGATGTATGCTTTAAGGGCATATCACCTTTGACATCCACCCTCCTCTTGTCCTTCTCATGATCCATTCAACTATGAATACATTAAGTCAGAGCCCTTATTAGCCCACCATGTCTCAAGCTTCCATTTCTGAGTACAGATGCACTGAGGACCAATCTTTGAATACATGAGTCTTTGGAGGGACGTTTCATAAACCGTCACTTTAAGATAAAGGAGGAAGATGATGTATTGGGGAAGGGTGGAGCGCGGCAGAAGAGACCAAAGGCTACTTTAAACAACACACAATGGGGTTGAACACACTCAAGAAGGTTCTTCTGGGTTTTGTTCAGTATTAGAAAGGCCCCCTGGGGTTGGGTGGAAGGCATATGGGCAGGAGAAGGAAGCTTCTAGTCAGGTGTGGGAGGCCTGCGCAGCTACGGGATGACTTCTTCACCTCTGGAAGGACCAGACAACTGTTTGCAGCGCCAGATGCAAAGATGGAAAACCTTGGAGTTTGGAATGCTGGAGACTTGATTGCGAATTCATTATGAAGTCATTGACTTTTGGAGACACGTTTAAAAAGTCTCTCAGCGGGAGAGGGCGGGAAATAGAGGAATGGGGGTGGAGATGACTGAAGCGTGTTATGCACGTGGATGAAACTGTCAAAAAATTTTTTAAAAAAATAAGGAAAAGGGGGTGGTGAGGGCGGAGTCAGTAGTATAGCACACAGTCTGCGTGCCTGAGACCCTGGGCTCAGTCTGCAACATCAAAAATGAATAAATAAATGATCCAGCTGTAGGTTTCTCCCACTGAGCGGACCCAACAGCCCCCCTGACTCAGTCCATCACTCACCCAGGCCTGCACGGTGCCCGCTGACCTGTGCCTTTGAAGCTTTCTCTGCAAGGTTCTCTATCTTTTGACTTCCTCCCTGGATCATCACGCTTGAACCCCACCACCAACTGTAAGCTCCTCTCACGTTCTAATGGGTTTCCTCCTCGGGGCTTTTGCATACAGCTTCTGTCTCTCTGGAATGAGCTTTTCTGCCCCCCAAAGCTGCCTCGGAATCTCACCTTCTGCAACCACTCTCCCTCGGTGGATGGTCTGCTGTTCTCCGTGCGTTCTTCGTGGTACTCTGAATGAAAGTCTACAAATATATATCAACTTCTAAAAAGGTACCTGGCCTATGTTATTTCATATGTAAAGAACTCCAAAAGAAAATGAAAAAAATTGCCAAAAGGTTAAAAAGAAAATAAATATAGCATATTCTCTTAATTTCTTAGGAATTTGGGAATGTTTTTCTAAGTGTGGCATGGAACCTCAAAACTATAAACACAAAGACTGGAAAATTCGACTATGTTAGGCATTTTCATAATTAAAAGAAGATGAACTAAGGAAAAAAGCTTTATAAGCTACAAAAAAGACATTTCCCCAAATCAGTAAAAATAGATGAGCAAACCGATTAAAAGATAGGAAAAAGACAAGAATTTGCAGAGTGAAAACAAGTGAACACTAAACATAATTTAAAGTAGATGCTGAACCTCTTCACTGAGGATGCTGGGCTTTCCAGGGTGCAGTGGTGTATACCTGGACCATAAACCCTTAGGAGGCTGAGGCGGGACAATGGGCCCCAGGCCAGCCAAGGATGCAACAGCATAAGACCCTGTTTCAAAACAAACAGATAAGCAAAACCCAAACAGACAGATAGCTATCTCATCAGGTTGTGCCCTGGTTGATCAGCAAACACTCTGGGACTCTGAGGGCAGAAGTAGTCAGATGCTCACACGTCATCATACACTAACAGTTAACTTTCTTGAATGTGTTGCAGATTGGTATAGCATTTTTTGGGGGGGGGCGGGATGGAGGTGGGGGAGCTCAGCGATTTAGCCAAGTCTATTGAAATTTAAAATGTGCCTTCCCTTTGACCCAACACTGTTTTGAATTGTTAATTTTAGGAATTCATCCTAAAATAATACTTTCCCAGAGTGCAGTATATCCAAGTCTGTAAGTCTGGCATTGTTTTAGTAAGCAAAAACTGGAAACATCCGATGGTTCAATCACGTCCATTCAAGAAATGCAAACATATCATGCAGCTATTTAAAAGAACCTGTGTCCAGATCTATGTGTTCCTTTTGGGAGAGATGTTTTTGGCACGAGACTAAAGTGAATGGCATGTCTAATAAGTTCTATTAAATATGAAGATTCGTGTGTTCATAACTCACATGGACCTGTCCAGATGGGAAAATAAAACAATGGCTGAAATGCTGAACTCTGGATGTGCTTGGGAAATTGGATTTGGGGAAAAGGATTGTTTTTATGGCATTGTGCATCTTTTTTTGTATTTTTTTAAACCACGGTGGGAGAGAGAGAGAGAGAGTGAGAGAGCGAGAGAGAGAGCAAGAGAGAGAGAGAGAGAGAGAAACGGAGGGAGAGAGAATATGAAATATTTCTGTGGAAGAAAAATGATGATAGTTTCCTGAGTGTTACTATGAACAATATAAGAGCTATCCCATCAGGCCTTGAGGCAGGGCAGACACTCAGTCAAGGATTCAGAGACTCTCTCCTTTTCTCTCTCCCAAGCCCTAGAAGAAAAGACACCGAAGCATCACAGGGTTTTGCAAGTGTCAAATAAAATCAGAGTTGGGAGATGCCTTTATAAACTCTGAAACCGTTCAAACACAGAACATTGCCATCCTCATCGAAGTCCACTTCGCATGTCAGACAGAATTGTTAGGTACAGAGAGTTCTCTTGTGTGCAGTTCTTGCCAAAACCCAGCAGTCCACTTTATCCCAAACAGCATTGGCCTGGAGTCCCCCTCCTTCTGACTCTCAGGGAGGGAGTCCACAGGCCACCCGCTCCATTGCTCCATCCCGGCCCTGGCTCCGCCACTTCCCAGCAGAGCTTGGCTGTTCCTTGAACTTTCAACGCTGGTTTGATTTCCTCCTGGGGTACCACATGCTGCTGTGCAAACAGAGCACGTGGTCCTGCTAAACAAAGGAACAAGTGTGCTGCAAACCATCCCCCCCTCCTCCCCATCGTGCCGGCTGCACCAGGAGAGGGTCAGGCCTTGCTTTGCGCTGCCATTTGTCACTGAAGCCCTCACACCCGCCAGGCCTTGGGGCGCCTCAGGGATGGAGGGTGGTGGGGGCGAGCCTCTGCTGCTCCCATCGCTGCCCTGGAAATAGCATCGGAGCTCGCACCCCCCACAAAAGCTGCTAAGATTTCATTTCACCTCCGACAGGCTTCATGGGGACTCGCTGTGAAAAGATCACTCTCCCGGGACGCGGGCCGTGGGAGGGGGCCCAGGACTGTATACAGCTGTCAAAACGTCTCCGACAGGAGGCTGAGGCCCAGCTGCTCCAGCCTGGCTCAGACTGCCGGGCACGCGGGGAGCATCGTGGACCTATCAGTGCAGCGCCGAGCCGTAATTGCATTAGGATTAGTTATCTCCCGCGCCTCGCTCATTAGCCCTGAGGATGGCTCGCATCCAGCGCGAGGGTGGCACTGGGAGAGGGTGTGCGTGGAACAGGTCGTGATAATGAAAGACTGCTCTCCCTCTTCCCACCCGGCCCCCTACTCTCCTCCTCCTTCTTCCTGGAAACCTCATTTCCTGACTTTTTCCTGATGGTCTTATGAAATATGCAATTTAGGAAGATTGCAATGAAAAATAAAAACCCACCGCATAGGTGGGGGAAGGAGGGATGTTGCAAAGGGCATGGGGCCGAGTTGCTGGAACCAAGGTTAGGGAAGAAAGCGCTCGGCATTGTCTGATGCCAGAGCTAGCAGCTCAGCTCGTAAAGCTTTGACTATCTGGAGAGGCTTTTTCAGCCTAAAACCAGGCTGAAACAGAGGGGTGATTTCCTGAGTGGACACACAACACCCACTCTGGTTGAGGTCGCCTCTCTTTGCTTAGAGATTCCGTAAAGGAGTTAGCTGCTGGCTGATGGGACTCAGTTAATAATCCTGATCACACCTGGCATTGTCTGACCTGTCGAAGTTGCTCAAAAAATGCACATGGTGAATGATAATTGTGAAAAGAACACCGTATGCCACACAGGCACGCACACACACGTACATACACACACACAGACACAAGTGCAAAAAGCTATCATCGACACAAGGGACAACACTAAGAACAAAACTCAATTTGTAATTGGACAGCTTTACCACTGTGTGACCAATGTCAGGTAATCTACCTTTTCTAAAGAAATTCTTCTCATCTATAGAACAGAAACCACACGTTTCCCAGGGCTTATTCGTCCGTGTGGAAATCACCCAGCTTATGTGTGTTCAGTAGATGTCAGATCCTGCTTCTTGTCTGATTCCCCCGTAAAGTGCAGTTAAACACACACACACACACACACACACACACACACACACACCACTACCAAAAAACTCTTTGATGTCTCAGGAGGAGGTAATTAACATTCTCTTAACCCGTCTGAAAGGGCCAATGGAGTACAAAGTTGTTTTATAATTAAGAAATGTATCAAACTCTGAGTAGGACTAATTGCTGTGCAAATTTGATTGAGGCCTGTGAGGACAGGATTGCCTTTAATGGCTGCAGCAGAGGGGACCATTTAATGGGTTTCAGCTAAAGCCCAATACCCAAGTCACCACACTGGCAGCAATCGCATCACCAACCATTAGGAATACCACTCGGTGGTTCAGAAAGAACACACCAGGGCTTTGCTTAAATAATTATTTTGAAACTGGAAAGTTTATGGAGAGTTCAGGGTTCAGATTTACAAATGTCAGAAATAGAGTTTTTATTTGTTTCCGTCGCACGTAATGAATTGCCCTTTAAATAATGAAGCAAGGAAATGCCAAGTGTTACATACTCCAGTGGATTGCCAAATGTTGAATCAGTGCTCCCCCCCCCCAACTACTCTCTCCTCTGGGACTGAGACTTCAAAGCCACATACACTAGAGAGTTGGGGCATTTAAAATTTCCTCAGGAATCATTGATTCACAAGGTGCTACTGAGAGATATGTCCCTTTCTTAAGTTTACTCTCTGAACTTTTCTGACTTCTTGGCTCTCCCTTGTCGTTGGGGATCTGCAATGGTGTCTTAGTTAAGATTCCTATTGTTGCAATAAAATACCACAGCCAAAAGCAACTTGAGAAAGAACGGGTTTGTTTGAATTTGCAGCTCATAGTCTATCATCTAGAGAATTCCGAGCACTAACTCAAGACAGGAGCTGTTGTAGGGGCTTTGTGGAGGAGTGCTGCTTACTGACTTGCTCATCATGACTTGCTCAGCCTGCTTCCTTACACCATCCAGGACCAAGTTCCCAGGGGTGACATCCTCCACAGAAGACATTAGTCATCAACAAAGATAATGCACCACAGGCTTGTCCACAGTCCAGTCTGGTGGGGGCATTTTATAAACTGACATTCCCTCTTCCAAAAAGATTCCATAAGTCTAGTTGTGTCAAGTTGACATAAATCTAGCCATCACAAATGGTATTGATGGGAAAGGGTCAATGGAGGGAAAGCCCTTAAAAAAGCTCATTTAGGGTTTTAGTCACATTTCTGTTGCTGTGAAGAGAAACTATGACCAAGGCAACTTATAAAATAGAGCATTTAATTGGGAGCTTGTTTATAACATCAGAGGATGAGCCCATGACCATTATGGTGGGAAGCATGGCAGTAGGCAGGCAGTCATGGTGCTGGAGCAGTAGCTGGGAACATGCATCTGATCCGTGAGGAGTCAGAAAAAGCAAACGAGTGCACGAGACAGACAGACAGACAGATAGATAGATAGATGATAGAAGATGGTAGATAGATAGGTGATAGAGAGACAGACAGATAGATAGATAGATGATTGATAGATAAATAGATAAGGAGATGGGAGTAAGAGAGAGAAAGAGAGAGAGAGAGAGAGAGAGAGAGAGAGAGAGAGAGAGAGAGAGAGAGGGTGGACCTTATGTGGGGTTTTGAAACCTCAAAACCCATCCCCAGTGACAACTTCCTCCAACAAGTTCACACCTTCTAATCCTTACCAAAACAGTTCCACCAACTGTTTTGTTAGGGATGGAACATTTAAATATATGACTCCATGGGGGTCATTCTCTCCAAACCTCTACACTTGGATTCTACCGATACATATGGGATACAACTATTGCTCCTCTGACAGAAAGCCCACATCCATATGTTCAGCTATGTAGGAATGAGAGATCCTCCTGTGGGCTGGTTCCCTGGCTCATCACTGGTGAATACATTAGCAGCTCAAAGACCTGGGGGAATTAACAACTGGAGACCAGCCTGCTCTCAATAAAGCTGCCTTGTGTTTTGTCTTTTGAACCAAGAGCTTGTACTTCCACTTCTGCAGTGCTGGGATGCCCTCACTAGATATTGTTAGCATGCTCCTAAGTCTTCCCTGTTCCTAGACGTCTATGTCAGAATAAGTCTCTATTCTTGAAAAGTCGCCCAGCCTTGGGTACTATGCTACAGTAACAAAAAATGAGTCACAGCAGCGTTAAGTGCCTGTCGACACTCTCTGACCCCAGAATTCAGCCTTTAGGATCTGTCTTGTTGTCTGAGATTGGGTTCTGACCTCATGGCTTGCTCTTTAGCCATGCTTGTGGAGCACTCATGACGTCGCCACAACCAGCAAATATCAGATCATAAATGCACCAATGAGCTGTCCATCTTCACCTGCTTCCATCCCTGTTCCCTATCTTCTGAGACATCACCACCTACTCCCTAGCACTACTTGGGGGATATACGCCTTAATCCTTTATCTCACTGGACATCAGTGAGCATATTGTCTCCATCATGAATAGCTCTTAAAAATTCTCTTTTCTCTTCTGTGTCCTTAGTTCAGACACAGAAATGGGCTCTTGTCAGAAGGAACACAGTAAGTAACCTACTATGCCCCATACCTTCTATTCTTGCCTTGGTTCCTCCCTATTCCCACGTCCATCAAGGCCAGAACATCTTGAATCAATTTCTCACTGATTCATAATTTTATCTTGAGAATTGAGACCCCTGAGTTGATCATGTCTAACCTGCTATTCAAAGTGCTTTATAAGTTAGTCTTCCAACTGTGTGTCACCTCAGTTTTTCGAAACAGTTTCTTTGATTTGCTGAAATTAACAGATGAATCACTACCTTTTTTCCTTTTTTTTTTCTCTAAGAGCCCCTGTACACTTGCTTTGCTTTTGCTGGGACCTGGAGAGATGCCTTGAAATTGTAGTTTGCAAATGCAGATGTTGTATGCACACCTGGCTGCAAAACTCCCCGCTGACCCCAAGCAAGTCATTTAGTTGCCTACTGTCTTCATTTTCTTCTTTGTAAAGTGAGGAGATGACTTGAAGTTTAAGTAAGGAAATGGATGTAAAGTTGGAGGAAAAGAGATTGTTCATTGTTTAAACTATCATGCTGTGGTGTGTCTGTTTGCGTATGTGCTCATTTGCATGTACGTATGTGTCATGGTGCATATGTAGGGGTCAGATGACAATCTTTAGGATGAGTTCTTACTTTCCATCTTGTTTGAGACAGGGCCTCTTGATCTTTTCCATGTACCCCAGGCTAGCTGGCCTGAAGGCTTCCAGAAACTCCCGTTTCCACCCATCTCACCGTAGGACTGTTGTAATTACAAACACACGCCACCATGTCTGGCTTTACTTGGGTTCTAGAGAACTAAATTTATTTATATGTGTGTGGCAAGTACGTTTACTTGCTGGGCTATTGTTATGAGTGTGCTATGCCAGAAACATACAGGAAGATTCTTGTGTCTTTCCACAATGTCAGAATTTATTGAATAATGTAAGTTCACAAGGCTGAGTGGTTTAAATGACAGGAATTCGTCATACAATACACCTACCTTGGTGGCTCAGAAGAGACACATGCAAGGTTTTTTTTTATTCCAGTCTTAACTACTAACTCTTATATCAGATGGCACACAATCCCCCCACCTCTGGATTACGGAATGAACAATGTAAGAGGCCACAGCAGCCTTCAAAAGGTTTCAGAGGTGGGCAGAGAAAGAGTCTGTGTAGATAAGGTGGCCTCTAGACCAGTGTTGGGCCAGAGCAACCTGTGGAAGTCAAGTTACAGAGTGGAGCTGCAGAATTAATCCAGCCATGAGGTTGAAAAGGTTGGACTGGGTCCGGAACAGAAAGTGGGTCAGAGATAATAGGAAAGAAAAGGCAAGCAGGTAGATGGACAGGCAATTGAGTCGGCGAGTCAGCAGCAGGGGACTGAGCCCAGTCAAGGAGTCCCTGGTACTTGATGTACACACTATTATCAGATGATAGGTTGGCTTGGGGCTGTGCTATCTCAGGGTTTGATGTTCATAACTTTACGGGTCTCAGGCAACCAGGCAAGAGAATTATTCCCTTTCCTTGGTCTGTGTGTCCTCTATGCTCTTGGGCCTGGTTCCCCTGACAGCATTTTGATGCTCCCTTAGTTCCATGTCTCCCCAGTGAAGCTCCAGGTGGCTTCCTTTCTATTCCCAGGCTGCAGTCACCTTTTACCCTAAACTGGAGTCAAAAACTGCCGATGAAATGGAGTCTCCCAGGGCAACGCTCAGCCTGAAAACTGTCTCATCACATAATATGGAGTGACTTAGAGCAAGGCACTGCCTGATCCCAACAGCCGTCCCCCCAGCCTGCTGTTCTTAATACTTTTTATTTGCCCAGTGTGCTCTATGCTTCCCTGCTTCTGTGTCTTTTGTTGTGGTCAAAATCCTCCCAGTTCTTCAATGTACACACTTCTCATCGCCCCAGGAGAATGGCCTCCCTAACATCACCAGGAGAGTTTTCTAAATAATGCAATAGCTAGAAAGGGTACCACGCAAACCATTCTGTCTGCCATACTCCGCTTGCTTCAGGCACTGGAGTGCATGGATGAAACCAGGTCAGGTCTATCCTGGAGAACATCAAGTCCAGGATGAGAAAGAAGGGATCCCTGTGAGTTCTCAGTGGATGGAGAATCAAGCTGGACATCAGGAAGAGTATCCGGTAGCTGCTCTCTCCCTTTCTTTCTCCTTTCCTTCCTGGACAAAACACGCAGTTACTTTCATTGCTGCCATCAATAAACACAATCGAAGAACACTACCAAAACAGAATTTCCACTGTGAATTATAAGCACATTCCTTAGGGATGAA
This sequence comes from Myodes glareolus, assembly GCF_982192425.1. Lineage (NCBI taxonomy): Eukaryota > Metazoa > Chordata > Mammalia > Rodentia > Cricetidae > Myodes > Myodes glareolus. Next base: position 70,583,642 of record NC_142029.1, on the reverse strand, counting down.
GTTTTCCTGCCCCTGGTTGTGGGAGGGTCCCACAAATTAGAAAAAATCTGTTTATTAGAATTCAACCTATAGGCAATCATACCCACAGACCCTAAGTGTTCGGTTTTAATGAGTCCAGTAATTGTACGTGTGTGTGAAACCACTTCCCGAAACAAGATTTTGCTTCATTTCCCCCTCACACTGTCCACGAACTTCTGTCCAGTCACAACACCACACTCTGCGGCCATGCCTCTGCTCACAAGTGACCACAGATGCGCCTCTGACCCCATAAGACCGTAAGAAAGATGAACGAGTCCTATGATGTGATAAGACATAGATTGGGGTAAGACTCTCCAGACCTACTTCTCAGCCACCCACTCCCTCCATCGAGGTCCCACTTTCCAAAGATCCCACAGCCTTCCAAAAGAACACCATAGGCTGGGGCCAGCAGTTCAAGGCCTTTTACATCACACTGTTGCCAGAGGTCTCACGGTTGCCGGTCTCTGGCGTGTTCTGTGCAAACGCGCTACGATATTTACACAAAGACAGGATCTCTTTGTGACCCATCTTTGGGACATTCCCCTCCTTAAGTGACATGTGACTGTATCTCCTTTCCCACCAATGGTGACCGCATTTCTCCTGCCTGGGACACAACCTCTTTTCTAAGGTCTCTCAAGACAGGACGGTTTTGTCTGTTCCTAACATCACACGGCCCGAAGCATGCAGTTGGCGCTCTTTTGTATCTATGTTCTCAAGCTTAACTGATGTTTTAGGACTCACCTTTGTGGGGTGCATGCTCTTGTGTTTTGTTCCTTTTTTGTTTGTCTAACTAGTACTCTATTATGTGAATATGCCACACTCTGCCCGTCCATTTACCTAGTATTTGACAAGCGTTAGTTTTAGATTTTATGAATAAGGCTGCTATAAATACATTTGTGACAGTTTTTGTCTGCTTTCATTCCTCTTGACTAGGCAGAATTGTGAGTCATAGAGCTGTCAGAGCAGCTCAACACCTGCCATAGGGCCTTGTGTTTCCATTAGGGCTGTCTGGCAGAACGGAACCACTTTACGATGCCCTGCCCGAGTCTACATCTTCTATGCATTCTTTCCTTTTTAAACTCAACTCCGAATCTTCACGTTGCCAGTCGTTAGTCTCTTTTTATTAAATATTTAAGGATCTAGGAGAGTAACAAACTTGAAACTGTCTCGTCCAGGACAACTTTTTATTTGCTAATGGGGTGATATGGAGTCATCCCACATAGTACTAGTCAGCTTTCCCCAGTAGGAACACCTTACAAGGCGACGATGTCACCACTGGTGACTGACACTAGCGACACTGTCAAGACGCCTTGTGAGACTCTCAAGTTCCTCTGTTCAGTGGCAGTCACCTTGTCCACCTAGACTTCCTCCTCGCTCTGGAGTCTAGGAATCTGCTCGTCATTTCTGAGTTGATCATTGTATGAATGTTACATACACAGCAACATGCAGTGCGCCAGTTTCTGCAGAGCCATCCGCGTTGTTGTATATGACATAGCCATTCCTTTGATATTGCTAAACCATGTTCCATATGGACGTAGCACAGCGTATATAACCCTGGGGTCTCTCTCAGTTTCCTGAGTGAAATCCTGCTCTAAATGTTTTTCTGAGAATAGCAAGTTTTCTTCTCTCTGGAAGAGATGCTTAGAAGAGCAATATAATCGCCGCTGCTTTATACTGTTAATCAGCTAGCAGGCTTTCTCCGCAGTGGCTGAACTACTCTATATTCCGACCATCAAGGTGTGAGCGGCGTCGCCTTCCCCCAGCACAGCAGCGCTTGGCGAGGTGTGCCCGCTAGCTGGGTATAGTTCCCATCTGCATGTCCCCCATGGCTGGTGTCTTTTTCATGTGCTTATTCGCCATCTGCAGGTTTCCTTTGATGAAATGTTTCTTCTCGCTGCTTGTAGGCATTCTAATTGGATTGTCTGTGTTTCCCTCTCGAGGTTTGAGAGTTCCTCATCTGTGTAGATCCTAACCCCTCGTGAGTGACTTCCAAATATTCTCCCCTGCTCTTTTACTTCATGTCTTATTTGCACAGCAGGCTCCCTTTGCTCACAAGGTAGAAGTTTATACTTTTGACAGAGCCCAGCTTATCACTTTTCCTTTTACGGATTGTGCTTTTGATGTGAAGTTTAGGATCTCTTTCCCTAGCCTTAGGTTCTGAAGAATTTTCTCCATTTGAAAAAAAATTGCCTTCCTTTCCCCTCCCATTCCCACTTCCCATCTCCTCCCCTCCCCTCCTCTCCTCTCCTTTTCTATTTTCTTCTCTTCTCCTTTCCTCTCCCCTCTCTTCCCTACCCTTTCTCTCCCCTCCCCTCCTCTCCCACCCCCTACCCTTTCTCTCTGCTCCTACCCCTCTCTTCTCCTTTCCTCCCTCCCTCTTGTCTCCCAGTCCTGGGGACTAACCCTGTGTCCCACATACACCAAGCATGCAGTCTACCTCTAAAACTCACCACAACCTTCTAGTTTTACTTTTAATATTTCAATTTGTGATCTACTTGAACTTCCTTTACATAATCTTAGTTTAAAGGATAAAACTGAGGTCGACTTCCTCTTTTCTCCTCAGCCCTCTTCCGTCTCTTCCTCTTGCTTTTCTTCTTCACTCTTTTCTTTTTTTCTTCTCCTGTTTTTCTTCTTCTTTCCTCCTATTAATTGTCTTTTCCTTTTATTTCCAATTTATTGAAAAGTCTGCTTTCACCCGTTATGTTGTTTTGAAGTCTGTCAAAAATAAGTTGAGTAGGGGCTCAGCTGTTGAGAGCACTCACTGCCCTTGCAGAGGACCTGGGTTCTACTCCCAGCACACACGTGATGGCTCACAACCATCTTGGCACCAGGCACACATGTGGTGCGTATACATACATGCAGGAAAAATACTCATGCACATAAAAATAAATCTTTAAAAAAATCAGTTGGGCTTATTTACACGGATCTTTTTTCTGGACTTCCTGTTCTATTCCATTGATAAGTGTGTTCATTCTGCTGTCAGTACTACTTGGTACTCATCATAGAAGCTGTACAAAATGCCTTGAAATTGGGTATATTAGCTTCTCCTACTTTATCGTCCATTTAGGAACCCGTTTTATTAGCAATATAAAATTATGTTTTTTTAAATGTATGTGTTTCCATATCGGTATAAATTTTAGAATAGTTCTGCCTGTAGATATAGAGATCATTTGAGGATTTTGATGGGTGCCACATTAAATTTGCAAATGTATTTGGAGAGAAAGGACATCCTTACCACGCTGGGTGTCCCACATTGTAAAGATACTATGTACTTATTTATTTAGATTTTCTTGGTTTCTCTCATCATTGTCTCGTAATTGTCAGTGTACAAGATCTAGCTAGGTATGATTAGTTTCTCAGGATAACTGTAAGTGGCTGTGGACTTACAACGCTAGTGTCCACATGGGTATTGTTTGTGTATAGGATTAGAAAAATGTTCACATATACTTATATGTCTAGATGCTAAAAATAAGGACTATTTGTTGTTTATCTTGTATCCTAGAATTTTGCTAGGTGCACTTATTACTTAGGGGATTAATTTTAGGGAGATGAGTTTCTTACAGAAGAAATAGTTGGGTTGCCATAATTTTAGAGTTCACACACTCAGTCTCTGGCTTTACATTGATATAGTTAGAGGATTTGACTTTGATTTAATTGCAACTGTTTAGTTTTATTTTGTTTTTATTTGTGTGTATGTACATGTGCCTATGAACCTATGTGTAGGTGCTAAGGAGGCCAGAAGAGGACGTGAGACACCCTGGGTGGAGTTGCAGGCTGTTGGGAGCTGCCATGTGGGTGCTGGGGACTACACTCGGGTCCTCTGCAAGGGCAACAGTGCTAACAGTTAAGCATCCCTCCGTCCCTTGATCACATCCTCTTGGCACGGCGTTTCACTTGTGCTTGTTGCCGTCACGATCGTTCCGTGCCAACCACACCATGGTGCACTACTAGAAAAGTCATACCCCAGGTCAGACGAAGTGTGGAAATCTCACCTTCCTTCACTCTTCCTTGTCCATGAATTGTCTCAAACATGCCTGTTACGGACGGACAACTGTAGCTGCATAGACAGGATTACAGTTCTTGGTTTTTACCAGGAAGAGGATTGAGGAAAAGAAGTAGAGTCTCTTTTGCTTACTGAACGAACACGCTTTTGTCTGTTGTATTTTTATTCTTGATGATTCAAGAGTTACCTACCCCCCCCCCCTTTTAAAAACTTCACTTTGCTGGGCAGTGGATGCACCCACCTTTAATCCCAGCACTTGGCAGGTAGAAGCAGGCAGACCTCTGTGAGTTCAAGGCCAGCGTGGTCTACAGAGCAAGTTCCAGGACAGGCTCCATAGCTACCAAAAAACCATGTCTTGAAAAACAAAAACAAGACAAAACAAAAACTAACAAAAAACCTTTACTTTCTATTTTTTTTAAAGCTTTTATTTTGAGATGGTTCTACCAGCAAGAAGCCTGCTTAGTTTTTCCTGTGTTAACAGATCAGTTCTTCTTTATCCTTGAAGGATATTTTCACTGGTTATGGGGTTTAGATTTGACAGTCATACTCTTTTAGTCCTTGCAAAATGTGTGACTTCATCCAGAGCTCCAGTTTCTGCACGAAATTCGCTGCCACTCAGCTTGCTCCCCAGCTTTCTGTGCTGTCATCCCACTGCCCTTGCTCCCAGAGGTCTTGCTCTCTCTTCTGTTTGGGGAAGCTTGACTGGGCTGTGCCCAAGTGTGGATTTCTTCAGCTGGGTCTTGTTAGATTTCTCTAGGCTTCTTGTATCAGTCTAACTTGTTGTCAAAGTTGGGAAGTTTTAGCCAACTATTTATTTGAGGACAAATTAAACCCCACCCAAGCTCTCCTCTCCCTCTGGAACTCTGATGACATAAATATTATGTTTTTGTTTGGGGTTTTGGGTTTTCTTTTAGAGCTGTTTGCGCTTCTTTTGATCTATTTTCTCTCTGTCCAGATTGAATAATTTCTATTGTCCCCATTTTCGAATTCAGTGATTGTGTTTCTATTTTGTCCTTGAACTTATCCACTAAGATTTTGTTTTTAATTACTTTCTCAATATTTTAATAATAAGTATTCATTGTGGTAAAAGACACATGCCACAAATCCTGCCACAGTAATCGTGTTGGAGCGCAGAGTTTAGTGGGAGGACATCTGCACTGTTGGGCAGCCATCACCGCTGTCCGTCTCCGCAAGCCTTGGGTATTAAACCCCTGCAGTCTTCAAAAGCTAGCTGCTCATTCCCTATGGCCCTCCTACTCCTTCAAGCTGCCACCCATCTTCTGTCTGCTGACTACTGCAGGCGTTTCTCATGTGCGGGATTTCACAGTGCTCGGCTTCTTTGCTACTGGTTTATGTAGCTTAGCATATCATCAGTATTCATCTATGCTGTAGCGTGTATTAGTCTGCGTACTGCCCCTGTAATAAAATACCTGACATAATCAACGAGTAAAGAGAAAAGTTTTGGTTTGGTTCATGGCTGCAGAAGTTCTTGTCTGGATTGTGTGTCTCTATTTGTTTCAGACATCTGGGTGGTAATGGCAGGAAGTATGTGGCAGAAGAAGTTGTTAAAGGCCAGGAAGGAAAAAAGAAAGAGGTAGGAGTCTGGTATCACTCAGTTTCTGTCAAGGGCTAGCTTATGGTACTTTCCACGGCTTTCCCTGGTAGGCTAGCAGGTTTGGCTAAATGTTCAAGGTCCTAACTTTACTTTTCTGGTATCATCCAGTAAGAGTACCAGGGTGTCTCGTGATAGCCTGGCATGACAGAAAACCAGGGGGCTGGGGGTGTAGGTCAGTGAACGAGAACTTGCCTAGCATTCCCGAGGCAGTGAGTATGGTCAGAGACAGGGGAGACAGAGTGACAGACAGAAAGACAGAGAGAAACAGAGAGACAGACACATACACAGAGAGACAGACAGAGAGACAGAGGAAACAGAGAGACAGACAAACAGAGAGAGACACATAGATACACTCAGAAAGACACACACAGACAGTCAGACAGAGAGAGAGAGAGAGAGAGAGAGAGAGAGAGAGAGAGAGAGAGAGAGAGAATTTTAGTTAGTTCCCAGCCTTCACTGGCCTGGACAGATAGTGCCACAGTGTCCCGTGTTTTTTGGTGGCACAGTTGTTACCATATAAAAGCTGAATGCCCTCTGCCAGGCCACCCCTCTTCCAGTCCTTTTGTTATTTGAGAACCAGCTTCTGTGAGTGTATTTTTATTCTAGGTCCTTTGGAATGTCCAGGTTGCTGTTTTCTCCCAACTCCAAACGTGCGCTCTAAGAAGCACAGTAGGATCCTGAGGGAAATCAGTGAACTCAAGTCTGTGCTCCTCCGTGAGTCTATCCGGCTGGCTTGTTCACTCCGCCTGTGTCCGCTCAGCATCCAGAGCCTTTAGCTGTACCTAGTGGGAAGAATAGGGAAGATAATACCTACTTTGTATTTTTGGAAGCAGAAGTACATCCTTGCATGGCATCTAAAGAAAACAAAACTGGTCTTATATTACAGTCAGAGGAATATGCGTCAATAAAGAGGCACACTTGTTTAATTTAATCCAGGGGCGATGAGATGGGTCACCATGATAGTATGTGATGACCAGAAGTGGTGGTTTCTCTGTAGTGAGCGCATGCTGTCAGGGTCATGTCCCCTCACTTTGCATCCGTCCTCACACCTGTGAGACCGGGCATCCGTCCCACTTTTCAGTGTGAGAAAAATTGTTCAAAATGTGTGTGATGGCATAGGCTTATAATCCCAGCATTTGGGAGTCTGATGCAGGAAGCTTGCAGGTTCAAGTCCAACCTAGGCTACTTAGTGACTTTGAGACCAGTCTGAATTACAGAGAGACACTGTATCAAAAAATGGGAGGGGGGTGGGTAATGGGGCACTGGTTCAGTGGGTAAAGAGCTTGGTGCTTGCTGTGCAGGATCTGAGTCTGGATCCTTGGCAGCCTTGTGAGTTAGGAACTGTGGTGCCCATTTTGTAACCCTAGCACTGAGGAATGTGTGCGGGGGGGGGGGGGGGAGTGAAGATAGGAGGGCTCTGGGGACATCTTAGCTAGCTAGTCTAAGAAATGCTCAAATTTTAGATTTAGTGAGAAGCCTTGTCTAAATAAAGTGTGCCACAGGAAGACATACCTGATATCTAGCTCTGGTTTGGTAAGGGCAAGTACATTTGTGGGCACAGACACACACACACACACACACACACACACACACAATGGGAGAGAGAGAGAGAGAGAGAGAGAGAGAGAGAGAGAGAGAGAAGAAAGGAGAAAAAGAAGTCTCTGAGAATGTAAGGATAGTAAAGATTCCAACTTATCACGAATCACAGATCCTGTGTTGCTGACCTCTGTGGAAAGGCCCTCGTGAAATTCATTTTAGAAGACGAGAGACTGGAAGTACTTAGGGATGCCCTGTGGAGAACAGGAAATGTATTCTGTGACCCAACAGCCTCCATCTTCCCTGCTCCTGCAGAACCCGTTCAAGGGCCCCTGGGAGGGAGCACGTTTTACTTAGACTCCTAATGACACGTCTACAGAGCTTGTATTTTATATTACTTCCTTCAGACAACCTCAAGGTGTAGGTGGAAACCAGACTGATTACAACAGATAGGGAATCTGCAGCCTAGAGAGTCAGAGAGACTGTTCTGAGCTCATATGGCGGCTGAGGCTGGAAGAGGCCTTCGGAAGCAGGAGCCACTGTACTTCCGCCTAGCTCCCAGCACTACCTCCAGCTTGGTCCCTGCACGGTGGCTTTGTTCTTACCAAACCAAATTCTGCTTTAGCTAGCGCCTGCTGAAGTTCAATCTGGACCTCCTCTCTGACAGCCTCCTGGCTTGTACCAATACTCAGACTGCATCTGATGGAAACCTTATGTGGAGCAACGGAAAAAAAAAAAAAAACCAACCTGAAAACCAGGCCCATCTCAGTATCTCCACCCGCTGGATAAATATCTCCAAGACAGACGCACAGGGAAGCCAAACTCCTTGGCCAAGTTTTTAACTTAAAGTTTGGAAGTGGCTTGCGTTTTCCACGGAGCAGAAAAACCTTTTCATTCCTGCTACAGCGACGGGCTCCTCACGGGGAGGTAATTTACTTCCAGCCTCTCTCTCAGGAATCCATGATTTTGCCTGCTTGCTTGAATGACGTTATTAGTTAAAGAAAGGGGCCACTTGAAGTTTTTCTTCCTCCCCACCTTTCTTCTTCCCCTTTGGAAAGCCTATTATGCTTGTTTCGGACTTTTGGAGCTTCGCCTCTTTCTTCAGAGAGAACTTGGCTCCTTCGTGGTGCCCCCATTCCTCGGCCGAATCTAATCTGACTGTTCTATTTATAATTCTTGAACCAGATGAATCTGGTCTTTGTATTTCTCTCTGAGCAGCAGCGTCCCCTCCCTAGGATTTGAGCCGTTTCACCTCTGCAAGAATCTCTTTAATTTCTCTGCAATTTGCCAGAAAGTCAGCAGCTGAAACCCTATCAGGTCCTGGATCATATCAGACCTACTTTAAACTGGCACCCTCCTCCACCCCCAGTCTCCTGGGAGTTGATTTAGGAGCAGGGTTATGCAGGAAAAATTCCCAGCAGCACTTTGGCGACACCAGAAAAGTCTGAGAAGTTCAGCAGGGAGGGGCCCGCCCTCTGGAGAGCAGACAGCCTCTAAAGCAGGAACGTGGCCCACATCTGCTCCTGCCTTCATCCATCTCTGGTTTATATATATGTTATATGCTGTTTGCCTTTAAAGTCAGATTAATCAAGGCAGTTTGCCAGGAAACCATTGCGCCTACAGCCCTTGTTTTTTTAGAGAAGTAAACGGAGCTGGAGGAAAGGAGAGAACGGGTTAATCTAGTGTCAGGTAGCGCTGTGGTTTGCATGAGAAATGGCCTCCCTGTGTTTGAGCACTTGGTCCCTAGTGGGCCAGCTAGTTTGGGAAGGCTGCAGACTTTTTTTTGGAGGTAGTACCAGACTGGAGGAAGGGGGTCACTCTCGGGGTTTCGTAGGCAGCCTCACTTGTCCCATTCTCTGCTTTCTGGTTGTTGCTGGAATATGACCGCTTGCTTTCATTTAGAAATCCACGAGCAGGCCTTCCTGACCACGACAAACAGCATCTTGAGCTATAAGGCAAAATCAGCTCTTTCTAAGTTTCTTTTGGCTGGGAATTTGGTCACAGCAAGGGGGAAAGTGGCTAGTGTCTGTGTCGGGTTCACCCTGCATCCTGGGTGTCCTTCCTCAAACCTCCATGGACTTGAAGAGGTGGTATTACTTAGGTCGCCATATACCCTAAACCACCCTGATCAAATGGTGTGACCCTTTCATAGTTTCTTAGTTCATTTTCTGCCTCTTGTATCTCCCCCACCCCCCGTTGTTGCTCCTGTACCTAAGCATAGCATTGTCTGTCCTCAGGGGATAGCCACGGACTCACTGGAGAAAACTTCCATATTATGGGCTTTTTTTTTTTTTGACAGGCTCTCCTATAACCTAGGCTCTTCTTGAACTCACTACACAGTCAATAACGACCTTGAACTCTTAAACCTCCTACCTCTGACTCCTGAATGTTGGCATTATAGGAGTCCTACCCGATGTCTGTAGCACTGAGGATTGAGCTCAGGGTTTGAAGCACTAACAAGCTTGCTAACAAGTACTGGACCAACTAAACTATAGCCCCAACCCTATTACAGCATGGGCTTGAGGAATGGGAAATACGTTTATGAGTCTTAAGTCTAGAGAAGGCATTTCACTGAGTCCGTAGCGACAGGAAGAGCTATGATTGGGCCTCTTCAAGTCACACAACAAGTTAGCATCCTGACTGGGACCACAGTCTGTGATTCTTTTCTTTCAATCCAGAGCACTCTCCTCTGTTCAAAGCTTAGCTGGCTCCGTGTGGCCCCCAAATTTGACCTTGGTCTGAGTGCCTATTTAGACAATTCTTTCTAATTAGGCCTTACCAGACCAGCCTGATTTCCCACCTTAAACACATCTGTAATAGGAACATATTCTACTAAACCCTTAAGTTCAACCACATTTTAACCTCCTTTGCCACAAACATCCCTGTGAAATTAAAGACGAAGGGATCAAAACGATTATTTTCGACCCCGCTAACACATACTGGGCTTCTTTTGTAGCTTAAACAGACGAAGATGATCTTTTAGGTTTTTAAGGACCAGGAATTAGTGTGTCACGCTGGACATATAAAAGCACATCTAGCCTTCCAGGCTACCATACTCCCATTTGAATATGATCCAGACGCTATCTTAAGTTGAGGGGGACTCTCTGTAACGCCTACTGGAATCCAGAGAGGAGCAAAGGTGTGACCTATAACTAAACTGGTGGTGGCCAGAGCTCCCCACTCGCTCCTTCCATGAAGCATCTTTGCTTCTGCCTTTAAATTCTTTGGAGTGAAGGGGATAGGATGGCATTTTTGGAAACTGCAGGATGAGAGGAAATGGAGACTTTGTCGCATCTTCTGTCAACTCTTTTGTCTTACCGTCAAAGGACTCCTTCTACTAGGTAGGCTATGAACACCTATGCAGAGCAAGGATCGAGAGCAATTCTTTTTGAAGGTTGAGAAAGTGCTCAGCATCGTCGTCCATCCTCCATGGACAGTCCTCATTTCCACAGCACCTCAGTGGGCGGGTCTGGTTATCCCCATTCTAATGGCAGCCATGCAGAGCAAATGGTCCACATAGGATGCAATGCAAGTACTGAACCCTAAAAGCTACCTACAGTCATGAATATTCCCAGATGAGTTTCCTTGTGGAGAATGGGTGAGAATTCTGCAGGGCGAGAGTGTACCTGTGTGTGCAGGGGTGGAGTAGGTGAGTCCTGAGCACTGCGTAGCTTCAGGGCTGTAGAATCTGTCTGCATGCATTCCGTAATGGCCGCACTTGTGTTCGCCCCTGAGACGTGAAGAATGCCGTTGCTCCGTGGACTCGATAACTTTTGATAGGATCAGATTTTTAATATCTTTCCTGGATGTTGTGGAGTAGATGCTTCACTGTGGTTTTAATTTATAATTTCACTCTAATGAGTTTATGGTCTTTAAATGTTTACTATTGACAGTTCAGGGTTGTGTTGTGTAAATTACTTGTTTGTTATCTTTTGTCAATTCACCCTTCACCTACTCAGATTTTCTGCTTCTGGTTGAACTATGTGTCCAGAGCATACAAATGTGTTCGTAATGAAATTCATTCTAGATTTTAATCTTTCTATAATTACGTAACTTCCAAATATCTTCTTGCCACGTGTAACGTGGTTCTTCACTTTCTAACTCATACCTTTAAAGAGAGCCTCACTGATATAGAACTTGCATACAAAAATTCCTTAGAATAAATGGTACAGGATGTTATATCTTAGTAAATTTATGTGATTGCCCAGCCATTGTGAGAATTCCAAATTATTTTTATCAGTCTAACCTTACCCCAGTTAAGTCAGTCTTCACCAGCGTCCAAGCCCCTTAAACACCGATTGTTTTTGGTTTTGTTTGTTTTTAATTCTGCATTTTCTTGAGCTCTCATGGGGCTGGAAGCTTACAATATGTCACCTTCCATTCTGCTTTCTTTCCGTTAATGTCGTGTGCTCCAGATTTACCCTCAGTGCCGCATGCCAGTGGTCTAACCCTTTGACTGCTGAGCTCCAAGCTGCTGGAGAGTTGCTCCATGCACTGCTTATCCACCTACTAACTGAAGACCATTTGGCTTCTCTCCAGATTTCATTATTATGAAGAATTTTGCTATGAACATTTTTGTATACATTTTGGGAGTTATATATATTTTTATGATGTACTTTGAATCAATATGTCAGAGTGAGCTGCTAGTCTGTATGTTAATTCTAATGCTTACCTCTTTGAGACAGGGTTTCATAAAACAACCCTGGCTGACTTGGACCTCACTGTGGAGCCCAAAAGATGAGCTTCAAATTGTAGCAATCCTCCTGTTTGTCTTCCAAGTGCTGAGAATGTGGGTTTGTACCACTATGTGTTTTTAACGTCGAGAAAATATGTTAATTCAATGATAGAAATAATGGTATTGAGTATTTGCAGGCAGGCACTGTGTTTCTGGCATCCGCATCATTATAAACTGTGCGTTGCTTTGCCCTTTTCTGTATTTTGAGTTCATGTGTGAGCACAGGCAGGCTTACTGTTTGGGTAGAGGAAAGAGGTAGGAAAAGTGTATTCATTGTCAGAAAGATGCTCACAGTATGTGCCATTCTTTCCACACAAGGCCTAGACTGCAGAAGCCATGGTCAGGCATTTTAATAAGCTGGACAGCCATTTATGCATGCATTACAAAGCATCAGTACACAGGAGCCATCGTGGGAAAGCACAAAACAGCCCAGCCCAGCCCAGTGCATGCATGACAGGCGACCTTAACAGCGAACTGGTGTCACTCAGTGGCTTCCCAGCTATTTATTGTTGCACAAAACCCATGCCATTGAGATTGGAGTTGGGTTTGGTAAACAACCCTTCTAAAAATTAAGTCATTTCACTGAAAACGTCTTGATATAAATTTGGTTCTGATAACCATTTAGACGTGGGTGTTAATAGCGCATAGACACGAACATGCTCCCACCAGCTTCTGTGGGTTTGGGTTCCAGGGAGTGAGGGCCAGCCAAGCCTAGCTGTCCACAGCTTTAGGCTGCCTGAGATGGCTGTAAATGTTTCTTGCTCATCAGCAGGCCACAACCTGCATTCCAAGCTTTTAAGTTATGTACAAAAAAGTCGTTCCTGTATACACCAAAAAATGAAAAGAAAATTGATGTCAAATATCCAATGCATGAAATCTGATGTTTTTCACACCACTAATTTACAAGAAACTTGAGTAACAGCAGCAAAACAGTATGAAATAACATTTGCCCTTACAGGAAAAGATGAAAATACTATGATTACCTTTTTTTTCAGAAACTGCCAAACTATTTTTTTGATTATTGTATATTTTAATGAGTATATGTATTTTATGAACATATAGATTAAAAAATAGGCAGGTGACTTGAAAGATAGTTCACCAAAACAGAGATATGTGAATAACAAATGGGACATTAAGAGATATTCAGTATCATTAAACCAACAGGAAAATTCAAAGCCATAGTATGGTAATGATAAATACCCATGAAGTGGCTGTAATAAAAAAGGTGAACAACACCAAGTTCTGGTGAGGGTGTAGAAAAACTTAGACTTAAGATGTTTGGTGACTGATGGATCTGCCCAGGGCTCCAGTTTTAAGCTTGCTTGCTGCAGGGTCCCTCTGTCTGTACAGCTTAGTTGCCACCTAGGGATTTGGGACAAGGTTGTTAAAGTCTTTCACTGCTTTGTGTAGCTATTTCTGTAAACTGAAACACACCCTTTTGAGGGAAGAAGAGGGAAGCTTGTAAAACCCTGGAAATAACCAAATTTATCAACTCACAAAGACCCCCAAGGTTATATAAACTGTAAGCAATTGCTAACTGAGACTATGCTCAATGAAGTTGCCTGCAAGCTGCTTAATTTTGCAACTTCTTTTCAGGCAGACTTTTTAGTGACAAAGTTGCCTTCCAGGCACCATGCTCTCATAAATAATGGTTCACCCTTGCCCCACATACTAGTTCTTTACATGTTACTGTGATGAAAAACCTGACAAAGACTGCTCTGGTACTTTGAATGTAGTTGAACCCCCGAGGCTCATAGGGAGTGTGATCTTGTTGAAATAGGTGTGGCCTTGTCAGAGGAAGTGCGTCACTGGGGGTGGACTGTGAAGCTTCAAATGCTCAAGCCAGGGTCAGTGTCACTCTCCCTTCCTTCTGCTTGAGCATTCTGATGTAGAACTCATAGTTCCTTCCTTCACAGCTGCCTGTGTGACACCATGCTTCTTGCCATAATGATAATGAACTAAACCTCTGAACTGTCAGCCAGATCCAATTCCATGTTTTCCTTATAACAGTTGCCATGGTCATGGTGTCTCTTCAAAGCAATAGAAACCCTAACTAAGACAGCAATTTGTGGAAAGAAGGGTTTATTTTGGATCACTATTTAAGAGTAAGCGTCATCACAGTGGTGGAACCTTGAAGCCACTGGTCATATTGTATTTTCAGTCAAGAATCAGGGAGGGATGAGTGACAGATACTTAGTTGACTTTGTTTCATGCAGCCTGAGTCCCCAGACATGGAAAGGTACTACCCACACTTATGATTGGTCTTTTAATCTCAATACATTTAATCTAGATAATCTCATGTCTAGAGACATGCCGCAGAGGGTTGTCTTTCATTAATTCTATATCATACCAAACTGATAATCAGCATTAGCTATCACAAACTCCAATAAATTTGTTGGTTCACCAAACTAGACTTGGGTGGAATGATTTTCTTTTTTGGTCTGTTGTCAGTGCTGTATCTGGTATATAGTGTTTGTTCACATTTCCCCAGGAAAAGTCATGTAACACACTCTGTGTTGACTCGTCCATGTGTGGGTTGGGATACTGACAGCCAGGTCTCTAATCTCTGTGACATTCCGGGGTCTCCCTTACACACACACATTTTTCAGCCATCAAGGAACATGCAGGAAGTTTATTCTAGCTTTTCTATGGCCTTCTTACTGCCAGGATGTTCCTCATTAAATTTACTCCTGATGCATCACAAACCTAGGGTTGCAGCCTTGGCATTGCAAGCTGTAGTGGCTTCTTTCCATTTAATTTTTAGAGAATTCATCACTTTAAGCTAGGTTTTGTTCCTTCATCCATCTTCTAGCTACGAGGATGATTTGAACTGCATCCCTCTGACCTTGAAGCTTCTGGTTTACAATTTTGCTAGCATCGGTAAGACTGCAATTTGCACTAACCAAGTTGGATCAAGAATGAGAGAGCCTCAGGCAAGAAGATCATATCTTCCATCTTTATTGCCTAAAGTTCCAACAAACTTTTAAGACTAAATACTTCCCAATTCATCATTTGTCTTTAATTGCTTTGCAGAGCCCTGACAGGCTGAACAGTTTGCTTTTTGTCCTATATTACACTTATTTTTAAGAACTGTATTCTTTATCCTGCCACAATCAAAATGTCCTCCAGTTATCTTCTTTGATACACAAAAGTCTTAATCTTTAACATAGGCAGGTTTATCTCTCTGCTCTGTGGCTGTGATGTGGATGCTTGTATTCCATCCAGATTCATGTTGAGATACTCTGACACAACCTTAATGTGAGGTATATCCCTTGGGAGAAAGCTGGGCCGTGAGGGCTCCATCCTCATAAATGGAATTAGACATCCTAATCAAATGGCTCAAAGATGGAGTTCACTGTTTTGTGATTCTGTTCCTGCTGTGTGCGGATACAGCATTCTCCCCTCTGAGAACACAAGGTACCCTGCTGAAAGCAGAGGCCCCGGACCTTCTTCCCAGTTGATGCTCACCTGGACCTTCTACTCTCCAGTACATTTCAACTTCCAGAATAGTGATGCCATCCTTGTTCCTTACTCAAAGAGGGATCCTCAGGATCTATATTAGGTAGGAACTGTGAAAATGAGACATACGCCAATGATAGCAAAAAAGGAGACATTTAGAGGCTATTCAGATTTTAGAAGCAAGACCTGAATGTGTGTCACTGCAAACTAAATGAGTGAAAGGGGATCTAGAACATTCTAAGGTCGAGGCTAATACTGAACACGTTAAGCTCTATCTTGATATGTATTTGAGATACTGAAATTGATAGTAGAACTTATGAGTAGGCCATTAATTTTGATCTAGAAGTGAAGATGTTGCAACCAGAGATATTGTCACGAGGCTCATTTGCTCATGAACTTGGTAGGCTGGTAAGGGGATTATCTGACATGGATACACAGGGAAGATGGCAAACGGTGCAATTGGAGGATGGAGGAGGACAGGACAGAGAAGCGGGCAAGAAGTGAAAAGGAAGCAGTTCATGGTTTTCTGAACCGAGTCTCATAATAAGTGGTAAGAGCAAAGGTATTTGGTACTTCCACATTTAGTCATATGCTGGAAATGAGAATAATGGCACCTCTCAAAAACTGCTAAGAAGAAACACCCTTAAAACTTGGCTTCCCCAGGACCAGACAAAAACACCCCATCTCCACACCAAAGACAGCTAGATATATTTGCTTACTGTGCTGGTTGGTGTTTTAATTTTTTTTCCTCTTATTTGACATACTTAGGAATGTCTAGAATATAGGAAATGCTGATTGGGAAAACTCTTCCACCAAATCAGCCTGCCAGCAAGTCTGTGGGACATTTTTTCTAATAAATGACTGATGTCCGTGAGCCCAGCCCACTGTGGGTGGTAGCAGTGCACCCTGAGGAGGCGCACCCTGGGGAGGTGCACCTGGGTTGCACAAGAAAGCCGCTGATCAAGCATACCATGGTGAGAACCAGTAAACAGCACTTCCCTCCGTGCTTTCTGCATCTATTGGTTCTTGCCTCTAGGCTCCAGGCCTCCAGAGTTCCTTCTCCCTCCATGAAGGACTGTGAGCTGTAAGGTGAAGCCAACCCCTTTCTCTTCAAGTTGGTTTTGGTCATGGTATTTATCCAGCAGGAGAAAAATAACTAGCAATACCCATATCTCCTGACCTCAAGTCTGTCTATCTTTTCAGTTATTAGTCGCTGTGAAAAATCAACACAGGTGTGACTTTGAATTCAGGTTAAAAAGAAATAAAACAGGGTGTCTACTTGCCACAGGGATTCTGTAGCTCAAGGCCTGTTAGCCCTATTCTATATTAAGTCAGTGGTACTCTGTGTATCTGCTCTGCTGCGTTCCTTGACAACAGCACATCCTGCAGTACACCAATCAGTGAACACAGACAGATGAAATCCCAGAGCTCAGAGAGATGGTGGAACGTGTTCTCTCTCTTCACAGAAGGAACACTCAGGATCAGAGAGGTGCAGTGGCCTGACCCAAGTCACCTGGTGCAGTAGAGGTGGGGATGGAATCAGATGTTCTGACTTACAGCTTTCGTGACTTAGAGCCTTGCGTGGATCAGCAGGTCACTCTTGCCCACGACAGCACTCTCTGTTACTGAGGTAATTAGCATGTTCATTTCCTCCATGGCTGTTTTCTTAGCTATGAACCCTTCCTTTGCCCAAATGGTGATTACGGGTGCTGTAAATACACTATGATTGTATCTTCATTTATTTTAAAGTTGCTTTCTGCATGTTAAAAAATACGATTGGCTGTATTGAGGGCTGATAAATGGAAAGACAGTAAAATCGACATGCCATTAGTCTGCAGCAGAAGTGTCAGGGGAGGCAGCATCAATTAATTTGTTGATAGGATTTGCTGGAAGAGTCTCGCAGTCTGGGTGTCCAATGCCTGTGATGGGTCTTCTCTGAAACACGATTTGTATTCTTAAAGGTATTTACTCTAACGTTGGTGTAGTCCATTGTATTTACTAAACTGGATGCTCTTTACACATTTTCTTTCATTCAACAATATAACTGGGTGCTACTGTGTGCCAGTCTGTAGGACCTATGACAGTGGGCAAGATACGTACACTCTTGTCTTCTACAGCACATACATTTGCTCCGGACAATAAACATGCAAATTAATATATGATATGCCTTTCAGATGGTAACAAAAGCAATAGGATAGAGAATGGCCAGAGGAGGGTGTAGCACACAATCTAATTGGTCTTAATAATAAAAATTCAGAGTCAGATAGTAGGGGTGGGTGAAGGCTGAAGGACCAGAGAAGCAGTGTGGACAGCCACTAGAGAGTTCTCACCTAGTTGCTCAGACAGAATGGGTGAGCCTGTCCTCAGACTGACTGCCTCGGGCCACGCTGCTCCTCAGACTGCACCTGACTGAGTTCCTGTCTCCTCCTGTCTTATATTCTTCTCTTTGTTCAGCTACATCACCCCTGTCGCCACCTCCCTAATGCTGGGATAAAAAGCATGTGATCCCAGCACTTGGATCCCAGCACTTTGTGTGAGCTCTGTGTCTCTTTTAGACAGATTCAATCTTGTGAAGCCTAGGGTAGCCTTGAACTAACAGAGTTCCCTCTGCCTCTTTCTTCCGAGTCCTGGGATTAAAGCTGTATGCCACCAATCTCTGGCCTCTAGTGGATTAGCTCTGCACAGTGATCTTCAGACAGGTTTTATTTGTTAAGACACAGACAAAATCTCACTCCAGGAGGGATGAGTCTCTATTTTCCAGTGAGGCCAGGAATAGCCCCTATTGCAATTCAAGTTCACTGGGCAGCTGACTCAGATTGTGATTAGCAAAGTGAGGTTCTTGCAGAGCCCTTTCAGGATTTTAGAGTGTTTGGTGAGTATAGAGGATTCCAGAATGCGGAGTCATTATGTAGCCATAGAAAAGCTAAAGGGAGTTGGGGAGCCTACAGGAAATCATGATTAGAACTAGAGGCCAATGCTAGTTAGACTCTTTCATTGTCAGTATTATATTAATCTGTAGGCCATGTGTGTGCATGTATATTTGTGTAAGTGTGACCTTTAACTGAGCACAATATAATGGTGGCCCAGTTATGAAGGAAGAAGACTTCAATACTGAGAAGGGGGCCTTCCAAGTGTCTTACTACTGCCTCTCTGGGCAGGATATGAGATGAAATATGAGACTGGAGAAAATGATCTCATCTAGTCTTGGGGGGTCAAGATTTTCATTACCTGCCCATCAAAATCCCAGCAAAATTCTTCACAGACCTGGAAAGACTGGTATTCAACTTCATATGGAAAAACAAAAAACGCAGGATAGTCAAAACAGTTCTGTACAATAAAGGAACTTCTGGAGGCATCACAATCCCTAACTTCAAACTCTACTACAGAGCTACTGTACTGAAAATAGCCTGGTGTTGACATAAAAACAGACAGGAGGGCCAATGGAACCAAATTGAAGACCTGGACATTACTCCACATACCTACAAACACCTGATTTTTGACAAAAAAGCAAAAACTATCAAATGGAGAAAAGAAAGCACATTCAACAAATGGTGCTGGCATAAATGGATATCAACATGTAGAAGAATGAAAATAGACCCATATTTATCACCATGCACAAAACTCAAGTCCAGATGAATCAAAAACCTCAACATAAATTCAGCCACATTGAATCTCATAGAAAAGAAAGTGGGAAGTATACTTGAACTCATTCACACAGGAGACCACTTCCTAAATAAAACCCTAGTAGCACAGACAATGAGAGGAACAATCAATAAATGGAACCTCCAGAAACTGAGAAGCTTTTGTAAATCAAAGGACATGGTCAACAAGACAAAACAGTAGCCTACAGAATGGGAAAAGATCTTCACCAACCCTTTATCAGACAGAGGGCTGATCTCCAAAATATACAAAGAACTCAAGAAATTCATCATCAAAAGAACAAATAATCCAATAAAAAAAAATGGAGTACAGACCTAAACAGAGAACTCTAAAATGGCTAAAAAACACTTAAGGTCATGTTCAACATTCTTAGTCATCAGAGAAATGCAAATGAAAACAATCCTGAGATTCCATCTTACGCACATCATTTCAGTCTTCTCATCCCTAACCTTTCTTTGGTTTCAGGCATGAGTGGGCAGTGCCTGCGTGTCATGAACCTTATAGTCAATTGCTCATAGTTGGTTTCTTGACTGACTTTCATTCATTCTTTGCCCCGTCTAGGTCCGTCATCTGTGTAGGGAAACTTCAGTCAGACGGTAATGTCTTACGTCTCGGGCTCCTTTGTAGTTTTCAAAGTGCCTGTGTGTGACGACTTCACTCTGTCCTTGCAGACACTGGAAAGTGTGGCTCTGAGCCCCCTTTCCACAGAAACAGGAAGTGAAGTCTTGAGAAGTATACGGTCCAGGTGTGGCCACTGGAGTTGAGTCTTTAAGTACAAGACAGCACCACCTGTCCATTGCCTCTTCATTCCCAGAGCCTGTGCTGGGCTTCTTGAGTTAAGGGGTCAGGAAATGTGAGAATAAAGAAGACCCAGGCCTAAGGAAAAGAGACCAGGTGGCTGCTTTCAACGATTGGGGCAAGTCATTTCACTTCCCTAGACCTAGTTTCCTCTTTAAAATGACAGAACAGAAGTTAATTGCTTCTCCACTAAGGAATCACCAATGCCAAGTAAAATCCTAAATAAAAACAAGGAGATAGTGATGGTGATCGTGTCCTCTCAGGCCTGTGACCCTCATAAGGGCACGACGATGCCCTCTTCTTTTGCATCCTCACCAGTAGTAGCTGGACCGCCTTCATTCGGAACACTGCTTTGCTCAGGTAGCTCTTGACCTGTTAGCTACCGCCATCCCTGTTTCACACATAATGGTGAACAGACCGAAGAGATCAAATTAAATCCATTTCCACTTTAGGGTGGGAAATCTGTTTGGAGCAATCAGGAGGGTTCGGAGCATCAAGCGTGGCTTTTCAATTGCCATCAAATGGTAAATTGCTTAATGTCAATTGGCATTAAGTGGACCGATTTGTACCCAATTAATCCACTGGGGTTGCGAAGGAAGAAAACAATATCATTTAGTGATATTATTCTTCACTGGCTTCTTCCTGTGTGGGGCTCCTAGCAGTTCGCAGACGTTTTCTTGTGCCTATTCTTTGCCTGCTCAGTGAGTTATATGTCCCCCTCCCTTGTTGGGAAAGACAGGCTTGTAGCTACTTATTTTAGCTTTTCCATGCTTCAAAGCCTCACGTAGGTAATAGCTGTTACAGATTCCCGATGAAACACATTGCCAGTGTTAAAGAGTTGATGCCGCCTTCAGAAGCATCTCATTTCTAACCAGAGCTTGACTTTAGTCCCAGACAAAGATGGCATGTTTGCAGAATTGTTGTCTATGCTGAGTATGCGTGCTTGTGTGAGCACGCGCGCCTGTGCGTGCACACACACACACACACACACACACACACACACACACCCCACAGAGAGGCAGTAGGATTGGGCGACAAGTCCCAGGGTAGCTATCTCAGAGAC
Organism: Myodes glareolus; assembly: GCF_982192425.1. Taxonomy (NCBI): domain Eukaryota; kingdom Metazoa; phylum Chordata; class Mammalia; order Rodentia; family Cricetidae; genus Myodes; species Myodes glareolus. Next base: position 70,562,755 of record NC_142029.1, on the reverse strand, counting down.
TCTGTATGATAATGACAACCATACACAGGAAATGCAGGTCCCTGGGTCCAGCCCGCTGACAGGTGGCACACAGAAACCAAGCTAAACCTGGCTGAGGGAGCTTGCCCAAATGAAGGGATGCCTCCCGAGTCTACATGGGGCCATGTGAGCGGCAGAGGAAAGCTTGTTTTCACCTAGACTTCATGCTCCCATTGGTTGTAATTTACATTTATATAGACTCACGCTCTAGGTTCTAAATGACTTTGCTGGTATCTATGGATGGAGTACCACTGTGTCTGAGCAGCAGGCTCTGCGTGTGTAAACAAAACCTGGCTGTCTATATTTAAGTGACAGCATGTGGCTCAGTTTTAACTTGGTCACTGGAAGTCGAACCCAACTTGAATGAATTTCCCTGAGGCTTTTCAGGGCGGTGCCTTTCTTCTAACTCCCATTTTCATGCAAGATGGCTCTTCATTGTCCTTCCTCTGGTGACTTTAGGCACAATCAGACACAGATGGAATGTGACTCACAAAAACACAGGGAGGACGCTCTTTTAGTTAAATCTAGGATGTGCCTTCCACCTCTCCCCAGGTAAGGAGAACACACGTAGGAATCTCTCTATAAACTGTCAAGCACTATTAGGATGCCGGAAACCCTTATCTCTGCAGAGAGCTTTACTCAACAGGAGGAACAGAAGGCTGGGGCTGAGTATAGGGGTGGGGCATCTTAGACACACCCATGAAGGTCAGTTTCAAATCTAAATTGGAGGCACCCTGGTTCTGCTTGCTCAAGCCAGTAGTTAAGAAGAGAGGCACATCTGTCTAGGTGTTTGTCATCAATGACTGACTGCTACGGGTTCATTCACCATTTCTGGTTGTTTATTCTGAGGTCTCTGCCTCTCCCTCAGTAGAAAGAAATGCGCTTAAAAACATAGGAGGGGGATGCACTTCAGCCCTAAACCTTAGCATCTAGGCACACCTGGCCTTGCCCCTTGAGGACTTGGCAGAGTGCTTCATACCTTCTTGCAGGGCAAGAAGTACCCTGTCCCTTTAAAAGGCAGAACTCCACCTACTTCTACCTCTTCTTCCTCTTCTTCTTTCTCTCTCTTTGCATCTCTGTCTCTCTCACTCTCTCCCCCTCTCTTTCTCTTCCTCTCTGCTCTCCCTTTCTCTCTCTCCCCTTTCCCTTCCCCCACTTCCTTCTCTTCCCCCAGTAAAACTCCCTGTGTAAGCTCTGACTGCATGGCATGTTTGACCCTCACCCTCCACCTGTCTCTCGCCCTCAAAGGGACTCCTTGAACTCACCAAGGTTCCTCTTGCTACAATGTGTGCCACATCATAACACTAAATATGCAGGTAGATGGAGGACCTTAAATAGGGTCTGGTGAGGTCCAAAGATGGCTCTATGTAAACAAGAGCCTTGGTACCTCCAAGAAGCTGTGTCCACGTATGTAAATACCCATGCAGAAACATGGTATTTGGTTCTCTTTGGTGCGTAGTTCTCGGAATGGCCTTAAAGTTGCTGCTCCTGAGGTCTGGCTATAGAGTCTAAGATGTTTTCTCTATGAACACTGGAATGAAATATACATTGTTGCTTCTCACAGCCTCCCTTGAACCTGCTGTACAGATGCCGGGCTCCTTTGCTCCACAGCTCCTCCACCATGGTCCTATTGGAATTTTAGTTGGGTGAATTCTTGGTTAATGGATAGTTGGTTTTCTACTATAAGGTTGTTATCATCATGCCTGATCTGTCCCCAGTAGATACTGATTGCATCTTCCTTTAGAATGGTTGTAAACAAACACCAGGACAAACCCCCATTTTGACATTTTTTGCAAAATGTCCCTGTGGGGAAGAGGGAAGATGATGCCAGGTTGAAAGCCATTTCCTTACCGTGAGCTCTGGGAGAACAGATTCTGTTTCACTTAAAGTTGTAACATTGTGCCAGTTTACCTCCATCTTTGCTCACTTAGGCACACAGGAGAAAGCATCTGGGCGAAGCTGGGCTAAAGGACAAAGTCTCACTGCAGTCTGAGAGCTACCTCCTGCTGACCATCATGTCCCAGTTAAAGAGGCCCAGTGGCAAAGTAGACCAAGTGTGGCATCTCTGGGAAACAGGCTCAGCCTCAAGGGGGGAATAAGTGTTGACAAGCAATATATTATGACAGTGTCATCTGGTGCTGGTACTGATTTTAAAGGGACAATTGAAGCTCTTCCAGATTGCCACAGAGCCCCAAGATTATGAGATGGAGGGAGCAAAGCATGCATTTGTGTCTTTCTCCCTCTGTGTGTGTGTGTCTGTCTTTCTGTCTGTCTGTCTGTCTGTTCCTTTCTAGGTCTTTTTTTTTATTAATCTCTACCCTTAGCTGGAGACTTTTTCACAACGTAATTCTCCCTTAACTTTGGAGTCGACATTTTCATATCTCAGGCTTTCTGTAGATTGTGCAAATGAGTTTATATGCGTGTGCATGTTGTTATGCACATGCGTGTCTGCATGTTCATATATACCTGTATATAGGTGTGTTTGTACAGGTGGAGGCCAGAGGGTAGCTGGAGATGTTCTTTGGGAGCACTTCACTTAGTCCTTTGAGACAGGCTTTCTCACTGAGACCTGGAGTTTGCCATTAAGCTAGGCTGGTTGGCTAGAAATTCCCAGAGATCCGTGTGTCTCCACCTTCGCAATGAGGGGATTACAAGTGTGGATGAGCCCTGCTTTGTATGCGGTTGACAGGTAATGAAGATACGTCTTGTACAGAGAGCAATGTACCCATCAAGTTATCTCCCAGCCCCTCTTGCAGGTTTTCTGATTTCTGGGAGTTGCCACTGTGTTAGCCACCAAACCGTCCACGGTGCCTGCAGACCCAGGCAAGAAGACACAAAAAGTGCTGGTGGTATGTGTTCATGTGGATTGGTGATGAGACACTGGCCTGGGCCCTTCCAGGGAAGCTGTGTCCTCTGGGAAGCTAGCGGATAGGTGGCATAGCCCATTCTACAGGTGATAGGCCATGGGCACATCAGCTCAGTTTGGACAGTTGGTCTTTGGAGCTACTTCCCACCCTGTAAGTAAAGCTGTGCACCCAGAAGGCAGGTGTTCTTTTCTTATGAGTCCCCAACTAAAGCATAAAACTACTCTACCCAAACTCTCAGAGTTTGCACTGCACCCTTCTGCTGTGGGAAGGTGTATAGCTAGCAACTACCCGCCGACTGGGGCATGGCCTCCTAGACTATTTACCAGTTGTTTCTGTGATTTGTTGCATGTTTTGGAAGTTGTTTGATTGCACTTCCTAATTACTCAGGTAACATTATTTCCCTTCTCGGATCTTTGATGGGGTTGAGGACTAGACGAATATAGTTACTTTCCTCTCATGACTTGGCCAGGTTATTTATTATACAAGACTTGAGCTAGTTAGAATAGGATATTTGTTCTTATTGTATATAATTTTGTAGTAGATTTAGAGCTCTCTTATTTAAGCAAAAGGGGGAGGTGCTGCGGGAAGGTGTACAGCTAGCAACTACCCGCCTATTGGGGCATGGCCTCATAGACTATTTACCTGGATGTGGAAGCACGACTGGCCCCTTCCTCTCTGCTTCCCTCTGGGCCCCGTTTGCTGTTCAGTTTGCTTTGGATCTGATCTTCATCCATCGTCCAAGCAGAGAATCCTGACTTTGTAAGTTTTACCTTTTAATAAACATCAGTCTATTTCTTAGTTTTGAACTAGTGTGGGATTTCTTTTTTTAAATAAGCGTCCGATCTCTTCGCCGTCACCCCTCCCTGCACCAAAAGGGTCATTAATATTACTTGTTCCAACTGCCTCTGTCTCATTTCCCTTGAATTCCACCACCGGAATCTTAGCTCCTTCAGGTGGCAGAAGATTGCTCTTGTCGAGGTTACTATGACCCGCCAGTTGTTAAAGGCACGGTCAATTTGCATGCCCATCTCAATCTGTCACCACTTAGCTCAGGTGATCATCTGTCTTCTTTAAACACTTTATGCCTTTGGCTCTCAGGACATTATAGGTTCAAGGTCTATCTCCTCCATCCCTAGGCCACTCCTTCTCCGTGGCTGTCACTAGCCCTGCCTCATCTTCTCCCTTCACTACAAAGTTCTCTTCTCCAAAACTCACTTCATCTCTCCTCACTGTTCCTTCCCTCTTTTTCCATATAAGAACCAGTCTCTTGACTTTTAATACTTTTTGTTAGCAGACTATATATATATATATATATATATATATATATATATATATATATGAACATCTTTCCTAAAGTCCAGTTGCCTACATCTGATTGCCTTTTCAACAAATGTATTTGAGGGACTGAAAGAATTCAAGCTTAATGTTTCCAACATGTAGCTCCTGTCTTCCTCTCTCTCCCCAAACTTACTCCCGAATTCTATTCCATATCAGCAAATGGCCCCTTGTATCTTTGTTGCCTAAACTGAGCACCTCAGAGTTCGTTCTCTTAGACTCTATATCCAGTCCTTCAACAAAGCCCTTGAATGTCCCATGGTCCAGTCACTTCATATTGGCTTCACCACTTGCCCTCTCCGTTCCTAACACCAGCATTCTGGATTGCCCAGGAGTCTCTTAAGTGGCTCCCATGATGCATTCTTGCCCACTCCTCCATCCACGTTTCCAACACGGCAGCCAGAGTGGAGCCCTTGACACACAGGCCAGATCCAAACACAGTTCAGCTTCCCATCTTCGGAAGGAATCTGTCTTATAGTAACTGCAGTCTATAACTTCTCCATCCGGGACACTGCTGCTGCTGTGACCTCCTGCTCTGCCACTGTTTCCTCCCCAGCTTGACTCACTCCTCTTGTGCAGTGGCCTCATGCGTGCTATTCTCTCCCTCCATCCTGACTTTCTTTCCTTGGAAGGAAAAGGAAAAGGCATCTTTTCCTGATGCCTATTTAACTCCTTCAAGCTCAGCAGTCACCTTCACCAGACAAGAACTCCCTGTCCACTGTCTGAAGTACTGTTCTTCCCATCGTGTTTTCAATCATTATCTTGGATTTTTTTCTCTTTAATAATGCTGGAACCCTGTTTCCCAGCTTTATCTTTTTACTGTTTCCTCCTCTTCAGCACAATCCTCACGGCTTTAGGAAACTACTCTTTCTCCCCCTACATCTCTGAACCTTCAACAGTTCCTTACATAGTTGATGCTGCAATAATTCCACAAAGTGAGCTCTGTCCACAGACTCCTGAAACATGGGTATTTAGGACAGGGACCCTTCTCCCTTGAAGTAAATGGTCTGAATTTAAAACAGCGTGGTGAATGCTGTTATTTTCTTTATAGTGTAAAATCTGATTTTTTTTTCTCAGTTAAAAAGGAAGAGTATGTTGCTGGAGATGATGGCGTGGTCTGAGTGTGCTGAGCACCTTCTGCACAAGCATGAGGACCTGAGTGGGGTTTCCAGCATCCACATAAAAGCCGGGCATTGCTGTGGGTGTCTGTAATTCAAGAGCTGGGGGATGGAAAAGGACTCCTGGGGCTTGCTGGCCAGTAAGCATGGCTGAAATGGCAAACTTGGGGTTCAGTGAAGAGACCCCATCTCCAAAACAAAACAGCAGCAACAGCAACAAGACAACTTGGAGGGCAACAGGGGAAGGTACCCCGAGATAAATCTCTGGACTCCATACATGCACAGACACATGTAGGCATATGTGTGCATATGTACACACACACACACACACACACACACACACACACACACACACAGAGGAGGAGAGAGAAAGAGAGAGAGAGAGAGAGAGAGAGAGAGAGAGAGATTTAAGATTTAGGTTTGGCTAGCATTTCCAACTACAGCATTCTGCTAATGTTAGTGTGTATGCTGAAGTATCTTTTGATTATATCCAGTTTGATTCAGTAAATATTGATTGCTCGCCACCACGTGCCAAGTTCTGTGCTGAGAGAGAAACGTGAACTGCTGAGATGGATGAGGATAGACCACAGTGTAGGCTTCAAGACGTTAGTAAGTGGGAAAATGTTCATATTCCTATCATTAGGCCAAGTGAGACTAATATGATATGATGTCATATAATACAATCCTCATTTCCTGAGAATATCCCCAGGGGTGCTGTGTGCCAACTCTCCTCTAAGGGAATGTTCTAGGACCAGATCTGTTCATGTGGTCCATAGAGCATGAGCGTAGCAGGATTGCCCAACAGGGCTGGAGGTAAAGAACACCAGGAAGGCTGAAATGAGAGTAGTCGTCTCTTTGTAGTGGGGGAAAACAGCCATGGAGGAGATGTCAGCAGAGCTTGGCAGGTGGGGATTAGAGCCAGGGGACTAGGGAAACTTCCAGACTGGAGGGAACGTGCATAAACACAGGTGGGAGGAAGGTTCCAAGGCTCCTTCCAGAAGTGGACCGTACCCAAGGTCTGAGCAGGCATGGAGCAGAAGCAGGGCAGATTAGAAAGGGAGAGCGTGAGGAAAGATGAACCATGTCAGCGATACTGTTAATGTCATTGTTCGCTTTCCAACAGGTCGACAAACAGGCGCCTGTCATTTCTGCAACAAATAACAGAATAATGCAAGCTTTCCTTGCTAGGCAAAGCCTGTGTGAATGAACTGGAAATCATCAAGAAGAATTTTTGTATAGAAATAACAGCAACGTTTTGGGTATATTTTCCATGTTTCCTTCAATCTTTGAAAATTGACCACCGAGGTACCATCTGTAAGACTTTCTATTAGTCACCTTCCAGGACGACTTATTGGTCCTTCCTGATGAGGAGCAAGCAGGGCTTACTGTAAAAGCCTTTTCATGATCATGATGGAGCTTCCTCCATTCTTCCCCTCTTCCCATAAAGCCCGTCCGCTGACCTCCAGGGTTTGATAAAAGCCCTCTCTCATTAGCTCCAGCAGCTGAAGCTTTGTCTGAGCAGATTCCAGTAAGGATGGCGATGGACTGAATAGCAAGAGCCCATCTTTCCAAACGGCACAGGCACTGCGTCCTTAGGGGAAGCCAGCACTCTTGTGCTTGCGCATAGCATATACACCCAGAAAATAAGGCAGACCCCATGAATTCAGGTACTGGTCTTTTGAATATCCTTCATGACAGTTCCCAGTCTGAATGAAAAAAGAAAGAAAAGAAGGAAGAAAGGAAGGAAGGAGGGAGGGAGGGAGGGAGGGAGGAAGGAAGAAAGGAAGGAAGGAAGGACGAAAACAAAGAATAGACATGCCTGCTCCTAGGTAGAGGAGAAAGCTTATTCCAGACAACAGGAAGAGTATAGTCAGAGTCAGAGACATCTGGGCAAGTCCAGAGTGGTCATGACCCTGAGCCATGCGGGGAGAGGGGCGAAGGAAAGGGAAAGAGAAGGGAGGGGAACCAGGTGCAGCAGTCAAGAGGACAAAAGCTAAAAAAGAGGCAGGTAATCAAAATGACTGGATTATATAGGGAAAGGCCGCCCAGCCCCTGAACTGGAGCATTCAGGGTAGATGGCAGGGTCTGCCAGCCATATCCTGTAACAGGTAGAGACTGAGGGATGCTAGGAGAACCTGGCAGACAGGTCCACTTTGACATGTTTAATAAGCACCTTGGCCATTTGTCCCAGGGTTTGAGACCTAACAGTCACCGTGCACAGCCTTTTAAATACGGTTTTATCAGGATGTGGGACCCAAAACCAAGGTCACTGAAGGAGTCACAGAATCAAAGGATTCAAGAGCTGGGAGACACTAGTGACAATTTACTTCAACTGTCCTGGTTTATAAATGAAGGGCCTGAGGTCAGAAGAGGTTGTAGCTCCCCACAAGTCCATTAAGGGCAGGACTTGAACTTGGCGGTGGAACTGCAATTGTTTCCACCGGGGACGGCAGTCCTGTCTCTCAGTCCTCCTGCTCGAGCGTTTCCTCGCTGAGGGGCTTTGATTCTCCTGTTCTTCCAGGGTCTCTGCCCCGGTTCTGATCTACTTCGATAACAAACCTTGACTGCTGTAGGAGGCCCCTTCGCTAGGGAGGAGGAGCTCAGAGGCCATCCTGGGCTCGGGCTACAGGGAGCTCTGCAGGTGCAAGGCGGGGTCTGTGTGTCTTCTGAATGGTTTCAGCAGTCCTGGTACCCCGCAGTCTCGTTTCTTCTCCCCTCTAATGCCCTTAGGGATGGGGTGGGCATTCGATGCAGGGGTGTTGCAAGTGACTGTGTTACCCATTAGCAAATAAAAACAAATATGGGGAGGGGCTGAGGAATAAATGGACAGACGAAAGGGTGGGGGAGAGAGACCAGAATCCTCGCTCTTGCTGAAATGCAAACTCTGAGTCCAGAGAGCTCCAAGTTCTACCTGTGCAAGTGAGCTCACCAACTGACTGAAAGGAGAGAGAAAGAGGAAGAGGACAAGGATGCCAACGGGAGATGTCCCAGGGACTGCCATCATCCCTTCCCTGATGGCAGTGTTTGGAAAGGAGCATGGATTCCTTTCGCGTGGCTGCTGGAGGAAGGAGGCATTAGCCTGGAGAGTGCACCATGAAGCAACTCCCATTGTAAAACCAGACAGATGAGGTCTCCACTGGGCAGGTGGGGTGCCCTCTGAGAGATGGCAGTGTTTGGAAAGGAGCATGGATTCCTTTCGCGTGGCTGCTGGAGGAAGGAGGCATTAGCCTGGAGAGTGCACCATGAAGCAACTCCCATTGTAAAACCAGACAGATGAGGTCTCCACTGGGCAGGTGGGGTGCCCTCTGAGACTAGCTCAGCACTCTGCTCACCTCTGCTTTTTCATTTTCCTGTGGAAATTTCTAAACCAAGGCAGAGCCTCTCATCAGGATAGCTCAGGCGCCCCTGTGCCTCCCAAAGGGTTTACCGGCTTCTGCAAGCAAAGGCACAGCCAGCAGCAAGTGCTCCCATCTTCCGTGGGGCTCTGGAGGGAGCAGGGGAGCAGGTAATTGTAGCTCTAAGCCATGGTGCTGTGGTGGCAGCCTCTGCTCTAGCTTTTACCCCATTTCCCAAGGAAGCCCCAGGGAACCTGGACAAGTTGGGGCTGAGGCCCAGACACTAGGGAAGGGGTGGGGAAGGCACCCAGCAGATTTCCTGGCACTATGCCAGGCCAGAGCTGCCTGCTGTGTGCAGGAAATATTCAACATTCTGTGTCTTAAAGAGAGAGCCTGGAAAGGCTCCAAGACTATACTTAATACATCTGCTGGGAGCTGCACAGACAGAAACTGGGGGTGGTGGTAGTGGTGGTGGGGGGTGGATACGTTGTCTGCAAAAATAACCCTTGCAGGACCAGCAGAGCACACAGCATCCATAGGATACAGGTAATAAGTGAGCATAAAAGTTCTTTCTTAGCTCCACTCGCACACACACAACCCAAAGCTCATTTGCAACACTGGATCTGAGTTTCTGCTTTCTGATCCTGGGAGGACAGCAGGGAATGTTATTTTAGTGGCTAGAATGTCCATCGATGTGTTTCCTTTAGCACATAACCAAACAGAGGAAGGGATGGATAAGTTTCCATCTCACAGAGCAGGAGGCTGGCCCAGAATATGTCTTCTATGTCCAAGGCGCCCAAGGCTCTGAGTTCAAGCTCCCCAAAGGAGAGTTGGGGGGGCAATTAAGTTCAAACATGGAATATCCTAGGAAGCATTTTCACTTCCCTCTCCATCCCAGTCGACTGTGGGAAGGACACACAGTCCTTCTCCTACCAGCTCAAGTACCCTCTCATGTAGGGGGTAAGACGCTGGGAAACTAATAACTGAAAGGTACTTTTGCCACCTGATATAGTCGCTATTTGAGGCAATTGTAAAGACCAGAGAAGACGGAAAAAAAGGCAGACTGACTGTAAGTGATAACTTTCTCCAGGAGAAAGAGACGGCACCCAAAGGTCCTCTTTTCTTTATCACCCATCAGGAAAGGGTGAAAAGGCTCTCTCTGTGCTCCGTGCTCCACCTCTGTGCTCCACTCTTGTTGACTCCTTCCTGAAGCTCTACTGCCCTTGGACTTCATCTCCAACTGTAGGCTGTGTGAACTGTGCTAGCTAAAATATCTTGTGAGAAAGACGTGTGTGGGAAGTAGGAATAATGGATAAACATCCACGAGGAGGCAGAATGAATGTACATGGATGGAATGTACAAAGCCTCCAAGCTCTTTTGGGGGTTTGTGTGGAGTAAGAAGGTGATTTGGGAGAAAGGAGAGAAGAAAGAACAGGTGACTGAATGTTAGAAAGATGTTGCTTGCACAACTTAGTTTCATTGCTTTGAATACACTCCTATATCAAAATAAATATACATACATATATTTATGTATACATACATAGATTTATGCCAGCATATGTGTGCATATAGATGTGTACACACGCGTGTGCGTGCGCGCACACACACACACAGTATAGTCTTTAAACCTGTCACCCGCTCTTCTTACACTAAATTCCATAGCCACGTTTGTCGCACCCTTGCGAGCACAGCTGGGAGTTTCAAATTTTATTAAACATCTGCATTCTTCACAGATTGCATTTTTAAAGAAAAGACCCTATTTAATCGCCTTAGGTCACAGGGGCTACCACCTTGTCATTGTACAAGAGATATAAACTTAGCCACATAATTGAGGGACAGTAATAAAGGAACGCAAGGTAAAGAGCAGGGGATTTTGATGATCTGTGTTCCTGTAGAAGAGTAGCTTATAAAACAATCATTCTATGCTATGTGCTTGCATGCTTTATAAGGTGGATACACATGTTTGTATCGATAAATGCTATAGATATTACCACGGTTTGGACATGGCATCCCTTAAAGAACCTTGGCAGAAAGGAAAGGTGCTGGGACTTTAAAAGGTGGGGCTTGATGGGAGGCGATTAGGTCTTTGCCCTTGTACTGATTAATGCTGAGTAGGTTGGGGTGAGTTGTATAAAGAACAGAGTCATCCTTCCCTGCTCTCAGGCTTCCTGTCTCATCACAGGACTTTGCTAGTTCCTCACACTCCAGAGGACTAGTAAGGAACACTTGAAGGCAGTGATGGTGATGGGCGCTTACTCATCTTTTCGCCTCCAGAGTTTTCTGAATGAGTAGGTTAATGAGTAAGTATCCTCTTATACATACGGATCAACTGTGGTTCCTTGTAGAAAGGAAGAATAAAGCTCAATAACTACTGAGCGACACTTCTGTGCCAGTAGAGGTGCGCGCCAGCTGGGGTTGCATGCTATGACTTTGCTGTTGTTAGTTTAAACAACTCGAAGCCGGCAAACTCACCTTTACACTGCTTCTCCCAGCCCGAGGAAGAAAATGGATAAAAACATGAAAGCCTTGAGGCGCCAGAGGAAGGCAGTACAAGCTGAGTATTCACTGGAGGAAACAGCATGGAGCCTGGGGCTTATATGTCAGCCCTACCTTTCCCGCCTCCTCACTACAAACACGCTTCCCTCCGCCTGGCCTTTCTCTCCTGATTATTTTTATATTCCAGAGCCTCTCTATGTAAATTCACATTCCATAAATCTCAGAGCTTTCCTTCTGTTTCAGAACAGGAGGCTGAGCAAGATATATACCCTTCTCTCTCTCTCTCTCTCTCTCTCTCTCTCTCTCTCTCTCTCTCTCTCTGTTTCTCTCTCACACCAGCAAATGAGCCCCCCCCATCCCCTCCCCATCGATCTACTTCTTTTTAGCAGCAGGTTTCTCTTCGTGGAGTCATGCAGACTCCAGAAGTCTGTTCTGGTTCTTTCTCTCCTTGCAACTCTCCATCCACCCCCTTTAAATTCAGAGAGCTCGCTTCCCTTTCTCCACCTCTCTCTCTTCCCACAGATTTATCTGGTCTCTGTCATTCATAAACCACCGCTGTCTCCAGACCCCGTGTATTTCCGGCCTGCCGCGACTGGGACTTTAACGCGTTAACCAGATTTCGCTGTGCGGCCCCACACTGTGTTTCTCCACCACCCTTTCTGCCTTCTTCACTTTTATCTTTCCATCCTCACCTTCATGGAACACAGGCCTACTAAATGGGGTCCGGTGCAATTTCTGGCACCCAATAAATCTAAATCTTCAAGCTTGGGAAGCTAGGCTTACCCACTGGCACCCAGATAAATGAGTCCTCGACAAGAAACCTACACTGCTCATTACTCTCTGCTGAAACCCCAACAGAGGGCCTAGAAAGTCAAAATCCCCTCTTTCCTCTTCTCTTCCTGGGACAGGACATGTCTCCTTGCAGGGACTTCCACTTCCATCTCTGAGGTCCTCTGTTCTCTCCACAGGTCCTTGGTGAGGCAACAGCATCTCAGCCAGTATCTAGCTGGTTCAACTTCTTCTCCCTCTTGGTGCCTCTGATTGAGATTTAACACCTAACGCACAAGTCCCCACTGCCCAACAAAGAACTGTCTGCATGCTTTCTATCAGGAAGTGACCATGGAGGCCAACATAAACCCCCGAAGTACCAGGAGTGACGCTCCAACACCCTAAACTAGCTCTTCCACCTAGTTGACAAAGGACCTCTAGTTATCCATGGAGGGACTGAAGAAGGGATGCTGAGGTTGGAGCTCTTGAAACCAGGCCAGCTTCCTAGAACACTGTTGTGAAAAATCAACCAAGAACCAGGGCTGTGGGGAGGAAGCCGGGTGAGAGTTGGTGTTTCCATAGCCCTGGAGGCCACAATCTGCTTTCAAGGGGCCGGGGATATTTGTATTTACTTATGTATTTTTTTGTCTTGAGAAATCACCACTTCTCACTTTGCCAGCTTCCTGCTTCTCTACAGTAAAAATCAGGGCCAACAAATCTTATAAACCGCTCTCAATACTTCAGTGATCTGAGGCTAGTTCCTCCTCTGGTCTCTTTCTGGTCTATTGCTGAAAATCCAATCAGAAATGATAATTCTCCAAGGCAAATATCTTTAAAACAAAGTACCTGTTTTGTGCTTCTGTGGAATAAAGGCAGAGATCAAGCCGACACTGGTTAGCAGCATGAGCCAGTGTGGCTAGCTGGTTAGCAGCATGAGCCAGTGTGGCTAGCCTCTTGTACTGTTAGTTAAGCGCTACTCCAAAAGATGTTTGCAATGGTATTGCGGACATGCACTCACCGGCCATCTTTGCAATATATTTGAGTTGCAAAAGATTACCTTTGATCACGTTGGTGGCGGTGATGGTGGGTTGAATGAGAAATGTCAACGATGGTCTTGGACAGTTCAATATTTGGTCCTCAGTTAGTGGTGTAGTTTGGGGAGGTTTAGGAGTGTGGCCTTGCTGCAGAAAGTATTCTACTAGGGGCAGGCTTTGAGACTGAATTTCACAAGCTTTGGGGACAAGCCTGACTAAGAAACAAGAACCTGTCTCACAAACACTAACACCAAGCACTAACATCAGCACCATCTTAAGGGGGAAAGCAAAAGTTACTTGAAGAAAAAAAAAATCTACCTCAAGAGTACAGAATCATTGCCTCAGTTTCTGACCTGCTGCTTTACCCTTCAAAGCTCACACGGGCCAGCCCCACAATTGTGTGAGTCAATCCCATCTCATTATAGCAACCACTCAGCCTCTCTCTCCAGCTGTTCATTCTAGCTTGTTCTGTGTTGCTGTGAATAAGCAAAATGACCCGGAGCAACATGGGGAGGAAGGGTTTATTTGGCTTACAGGTCATTATTGGGGGAAACCAGAGCAGGAGCTCAAGACAGGAACCTGGAGGCAGGAACTGAAGCCAAGACCGTGGAAGAGCACCACTTACTAAATTGCTTGGGTGCTTTTCTTATAATGTTTTGCTAGTGTAGGCATGACGCCATCTATAGTGGACTGGGTCCTTCTATGTTAATTAGCAACTCAGAAATGTTCCATGCATATACCCAAAGGCTGATATGAAGGACACCTTTCCTCAGTTAAGGCTCCTTCCTCCCAGGTACTATGTCAAGTTGACAGCTGAAGCTAAGGATGACTCTATCAATCTATGAATGTGTATGCATGTATACGTGTATGTATCTATCTATTTTTTATTGTGTTATACATTTTTCTCTGCTCCCCTCTTTTCCTCACCTCTCCCCTTCTACCTTCTCTTGTGACCCTATGCTCCCAATTTTTTCAGGAGAGGTTGTCTTTTTCTCCTTCCTATTTAGATCCATGCTTGTCTCTCTTAGGGACCTTTTTGTTGTCTGGGTTCTCTGGGATTGTGGATTGTAGGCTGGTTTTTCTGTACTTTCTGTCTAAAAGCCACTTATGAGTGAGTACATATTATATTTGTCTTTCAGGGTCTGGGTTACCTCGCTCAATATGTTTTTTTTCTAAATCCATACATTTTCCTGCAAATTTCAAGATGTCATTATGTGTGTATGTGTGTGTACACACACAGGCCACAAATAAAAACTGAAATATTTTTTTAAACAAGATAAAGGAAGGAAGGAAGGAAGGAAAGAGGGTGAGAAGGAAGAAAGGAAATAGAAAGGAAAGAAATGAGTCAGGGAGGGAGGAAGGGACTAGGTCAAGGTGAAAATGCAATCAAATCCTGAAAGACAAAGCAGAGCGGTGCCTGAGAACCAATCTGACCTATGAGGTCATCTGTGACCTTCCCTAGAGCTACCATGAAGAGTGATGACAAAGACCCAGATGGAACGGGCTCAGCAAAGAAGAGAGAACATGGGTTTAGGACGAGAGAAAATGGAAACAAATGTAGAGACAGCTCCATCTGTGAGTTTGCTGTACAATGAAAACAATGTCAGCTATTCCATCATGACTGCTGGCTGGCAAGGAGGACCAATAACACAAGGGTCATCCTTGCTCTAGGAGACAGAAGGGGCTTCACAAACAGGGCAGTGGGTGAAGCCCCAGTGCAAAAAGTTCCGTCATATCTAACCAGCATGACCCTTAGCTGATTTAACCTCCACAGTTTCTCAGAGGATCTCAGCAGGAGAAGCACAGTCATTGTGTTGCTGATGGTCTTAAACTAACAGTTATTTGTCCTCCATCCCCAAATGTTCCTGAAAATCATTTTACAAATGAGGATACTGAAACTCAAACTATTTTTATGATTTTTGTCAAATTTTCAAAGTTTATGTGAAAACCAAGACTGAAATTAGATCTGGCTGATATCAAAGGTCTCAAATGTTTTACAATATTGGAGTGTAGACTTCCTCAGTGGGTCTACAAGCTAATGAGAAAAGGATATCAGATCAAATGTGCCTGGTCCTAGGTTCATTCCCATCATAAAGATATGGCTAGTTTTGCTGGTCCTTCCATGCCCTCATTTCGCATAGGCCCAGGGGCTCCCCTCTGCCTTGGTATTCTTCAGGCTTTTATCTTGACATTCCTCCCTCACCCATCTCCAAACAGTCTCAGTTATAATCATTGGGGACAGGGAGAGTTTTCTGAGCCTATGGATTTAATGCTGTTGATACTGTAACTCCTTAATAGAGATCTGTTCATCTGGACCCTACATCTTCGACCTTGGATGTCTAACTCTATGGTGTTCAGGAGAAAGTCCTGAAATGTTCCTGAAGACTTTCTCTGAAGTCATTCCTGTTTTAATGGACAAGCATTTACTCAGCTTTAAGCTTCAGCATCATCTTTGACACCCTTCAGCTAGTCCAAGGGTAGAGACTAAAGGCTCTTTCTTCAAGATATGTACAGATTCCAGCCACTCTCACCACTTCTACTGCCTCAGTGAGTCTAGTCTGATTCATAATCCTTCCATCATGTTGAGTGTGTGTGTGTGAGAGAGGGGGGGGTGGGGTTGGGGACAGAGAGAAAGGGAAGAAAGGAGGGACAAAGGAAGCGAAATTGTGTGTTGTATACATGTGTGTGCATGTACACATGCAGGTGTATGTGGCCATACGGACACATGCGGAGACCAGAGGAGGACATGGGGTGTTTTCCTCTATCACATTCTGTTGGTAACCTTGAGACAATGTCACTGAACTTGGAGCACACAGGCTCTTTCATCTAGGTGAGCTGAGCAGTCAGCAAATGCAACTGTTTCTATTTCCACACTCCTGGTCCTACAGTCACAGGAATGTGTGGCCATTCCCAGATTCTTTTACTTTTTTTTTTCAACATAAGTGCCAGGAATCTGAGTTTAGGTCCTCACACTTGCATATCAAATGCTCTTACTTGCTAAACCATCTCCTTAGACTTTATACAGACTCTTAAACAAAACCAATGGACTAGCTTTATTCTCCACTCAACAGTGGTTTACATCCAACATTCTGAACTAATCTCTTAAAATACCAACCATGCCATGTCTCTCTTCTGCTCAGAGCCTTCTTGCAACACCCCATCTTACCCAAAGAGAAGCTCTTTGAATGTCCAAAGGTTCCACACAATCTGTCCCTTATAGATGTTCTGAGCTGAACTATTCTTGAGATCAGGCTGAGTCAGAACCTGCTTCCCGCTGTTCCTCAAGCACAGTTAAATTTACATCCATCTCAGGGTTCTGTAGATACAGGCCCTCCACCTCCAACAGCTCCTCTGGAGGGCCACATGAAGAGTCCTGGTACCCATGAGGCTGTTGTTCCCTTTGGACCCTGAATTCATCTACTCCGCTTTCAAGTGAGCATGTACGCATGCCATGTAGCCTCCTTTCTGTGCCCTATGCCCTCAGAGCTTCAACACCTGACATGCTGTTGGCTTTTTTATTTACTTACTGATTGTCTGTGTGTACTTTCGACCCAACAGTTCTGTGACACCAAGTCTCTTGAATTCAATGTTAAGTTCACTGGCATCAAGGGTAGCCCCCCAACTCAGTGGTTGTTTGTTGAATGATGGAATGAATGTTTGCAGTGAAGCTGAGAGTTCAGGACCCCCATTCACTGTATCCTCTCCCCCCGAAGTACCAGAGGTATTTCTTCCCAAGTGATTGGTCCTGCACACCTTTGTTCCCTGCCCTACCACCAGTTCCTTAAATAAAAATGGCTCAGTTGGCACATCTGAGTTTCTTTATACACCACCGTGTGGTCTGTTTGAATTGAGGAGTGTATTAGCTAGTTTGCTGTTAACTTTGGCTTAAGTTCCAGAATCAGAGTCTAACATGGCAGGGCAGGGTCACGGCTGCAGGAGCAGGAAGCAAGGGCTCACACCTTCACATGAAAGAATGAGACAGAGTAAGCAACGGCACAAGACTATAACACTACAAGGCTACCCCCAGTGACTTCGAGATCCTCTGTCAAGGTCCCATCCCTCAGTAGTTTCACAACCTCCTGGCAGCAGTGCCACTAACAGGGGACCAAGTGTTCTGAGCCTGTGGAGGACATTCTCATTCAAACCACCCCAAGGTGTTTGAACACTTAAAGCGATTCTGCTGCTTTCTTAATTTCAGTTTGTTCCTCTTTCGTGAACCACATAGTCATGATGGTTCCACCCATCTCCCTGACTTGATGGGCAGAAATCTGGGACTTTGAACTAAGAGAACGGACTTGTACCTTGGATCGGTCAAGTTTCTCACGCTGTAGCCTCCAGTGGTTACTATGAAAAACCACGGTGTGCAGTCGGTGTTTAACGAGGTGTCTGGCAGGCAGCTGGTGTAATGAACACCTAAGTTCCCGTCACCTTCTCTGTCTCATGTCAACCCTCCACCCTTTCTTTTGAGCAATGAGTCTCCTCTCTTGATCTTCTCCTTGTACCGTGTGAAGCTTTGGCAAGGCCCTTCTTATCTCTCCCCTGCCTGGGGGAGGCTTGCTAAGAGAACATAAATGACTTTCCTCAAGCACCTGTACATACAAGGTCTGAAATCGCAGTAAGAGAGATTTGGCAGGAGACCCAATGTAAGTTCAAATGGTAAAAATAACTTATAAGCCTCAAGACAGTGTAGTACATGCTTTGGATCATGTGTCATCGTGTTTAAAGAACAGCGTGAGTTAGGTGTGCAGATGATTTAAGAATCCCATCTTTAGAAAGCTGTAGGAGTCCAGTGTACTCTGATGAGGAAAAGGTGGCCAATGAAGAAACCCTTGAGGAGCAGTCCGGAATGTTCATATGCAATTCTCTTTCTATGGATCCTGTTCATGTTAGTGTGGATGGCAGGGAGGGACAAGGTCAAAGAGCACATTCGAATGGGATGATGGAGGGCTTTTGGTGAAGCGGGCATTTGAAAAGGTGTTGGAAAGACTATGGGAAATATCTTAAGTTAACTTTCTATAGTCACAACAAAAGCTCACACCAAGGCAATTTATGAAGGAAGAATTTAGTTTGGAGCTCATAGTTACACAGGGTTAGAGTCTGTGACCCTCTTGGCAGGAAGCGTGACCACAGGCAGGCAGGCATGACTCCACCAAGGGTAGTAATTGAGAGAGCTTACATTTGATCTATAAGCAGATGAAGAGGGTGGGGAGAGCATGACCCCAGTGTCACACTTCCTCCAACAAGGCCATACCTTCTAACCCTTCCCCAATAGTTCTATCAGCTAGGGACAAGCCTTTCAAATATATAACCTATGGGATGGGGCCTTATCATTCAGACCAACTAGAAGTGTTGATCTAGCAGAGTAAGCAAGCCAAAGCTGGGAACTGTGACCACTCAGGCTTGGGGAAGAGTAATTGAATTTTAGGCAAAGACTGTTATGACACAGGTAACACAATACACACACACACACAGACATACACACAGTGCCTAGGGAACAAATACCCCCTCCTTGCTCACCATTTGCCCTCCTGTTTCTAGTCACTGCCCCGCTTTGAACAGATCTAGGGAGAGGATCATTGCTGAACCACAGAGATAGAGGTCAGGCTCCAGAATCCCCAGGACAGAATGGAGAAATGGAAGGAGGATCTTAAGGAGCCAATGAGGACCTTCGACTGGGTTTGCTTGGTAACGAGGGTAAACGTGAGGGCTTTCCCAAAACGTCTTTGTAATGTTGACAGCCCTCAAAATAGGCACAGATCACTTTTATTTGGTTAAAGCTAAAACTTTTATTTTTAACTCTATGTACATATGTGTCTATGTGTGGGTATGTCTCCTTAAGAGTGTGCGGGTCTATGAAAACCAGAGAGGATATTGGAGTGCCTGTTTCTAAAGATACAGGTAGTAGTGATATCCCCAGCATGGGTGTTGGGACCTCAATTCCATTTTTTTTTTTTTTTGGTAAGAGCAGTGAGTGGTCTTAATCCTTGTCCTTTCTCTCCAGGCCCTGTATGGATTACTCTTGCTAAATATCTTAGTCTCAAGAGTTTCGGTTGGCGGTTCTGGGATTGTTGCCTTCTCACTTTGTTTTATTGATTACCAAACCCTATACTAATCTTTAGGATTGATTTGTGACAGCAGGGTCTCATTTATGTGAAGTTATACACTAAGTCAGTGTACGGTGGTTGAAGACGTAACAGTGGTAACGTCTGGAAAAGGGTGTGTGTTGTCTGTGAAGGGGTCCAAGAAGCATCTATATTGGTCAGACTCCATTGAGCTGCACACTTAAGACTTAGGTATTTTATTTTATGTAAATTATACCTCTAGAGAGTGAAGAAGCAGCAGTGCGATAGGACTGGGAAGAGGAGCAGTGTTTGTGTGCAGTAGTCTTTCGTGTTGATGCAATCTATATGATCAAGTGCACACCAGACCAGCATTGTCTCATCGGCCCTCTCTGCATTTGCTCTGGGTACTTAGTCTTTCAAGAGGCAAAGATAGGGGAGGGGCACAGACGTGTCTTGGTGAAAGCCACAGACAATTACCCCCAGTTGAAAATAAACATAATAAAACTATAGAAGCCTAATTTTTGCAACTTGAGAGGGTTTTTCTGTAGCTATTCATTTCTAATGACTCTCACCTAATAAATGAATAGAATAGCTAATGTGATTAGACTGATTCTCTATTCATCGGGAATATTCAATGAATAGAATATTTTGCATTTCACCAGTCACACATCTTGAGTATTTACCTGATATTACAATCAGACATGTGTTAGATTTTTCTCTGTGCTTCTGGGCCATAGCTCATGGATAATTACAGTGTTTAATTAGACCCACACAGCACTTGGCTCTCCAGTGTGGAAGGAAATTACAGGATGTAGACAGAACAAATCAAGGCTGTAAAGGAAAAGTAGCCCCTTGCTGTATCCCATTGGAAGAATTAGCAGAGGAACGAGCAGCATCCTTGAATAGAGAAAAAGTTGTTTTTCATCAAGATTTTGCGAGGACGTTTTTGGAAGCACAGCTAGTAGCCTTTAGAAGGGAAACAATAAGGTATAGATAGAACCTTTTCATAAAGCAGACTTTTACCCCTCACCATTCTTAAATGCCTGTTACATTTGATGACATCCTAGAACCTTTAGTTGGTGGAACACTTCCTCTAAGCAAGGAGGATGGGTGACTGTAGTTTTGACTTGTGTGTGTGTGTATGGTGTGGTGTGTGGTGTGGTGTGGTGTGGTGTGGTGTGGTGTGTGTGTGTGGTGTGGTGTGTGTGTGTGGTGTGGTGTGGTGTGGTGTGGTGTGTGTGTGTGGTGTGGTGTGTGTGTGTGTGTGTGTGTGTGTGTGTGTGTGTGTGTGTGGTGTGAACTTCCAGACACTCAGGCAACTGTTTCTGACTCCTTGATCTTGAAAAATGCCACAAAGCGCTGTGTCAGCCGAGGGACTCTTTGTCAGTTAAATATGACAATGCTGCTGTCGTGGGAAGGAGACAGACTAAGATAACCTTGTGGTTCTCACTAGAACATGAGCAAGTTCCAGCCATACAATATCAAGATGAGGACGACAGAGGAAGAAAGCAAGTGTGAGAGATGCCCTATGGAAGGCATGTGCTTGGTTTACGATGGTGTTGTACCAAGTAGAGGGAGAAGGGCCGTGCTGGGACAGAAGTATAAAAGGAGGTGACAGCCAGCCAGGGGGCAGATCAGGCAGTGGAGACAAAACATTTCGAAATGAGATTGTAAACCACTGATACATTTTTGCAGAGGAGTGCATTTATGCTTTGAAAGGGTTGATCTAGCTGCCCTGCAGAGAACGGATTGACACGGGAGGAGATGTGGTAAAGGGGAAATAAATAGGGCAGTTAAGCGTCTGCTGATAGAGTCCAGTGGCGACTTGTTAGCAGCAGAGGTGGACAGCTATCATACATTTCTTGCCCTGTGGGACTGAGGGGAAAACTCAGAGCTCTCCATACTAGACAAGTATCCTACCAGGGACTTACATGCTTACAATCCTTTGCACATATTTTGAGGAAGAGTCATTTTTAGATGAATAAGCCCTTGGGTATGTGTGGGAAAGAAGAATTATAGATGATTCCAAGGTACATCATCTGCAAAATAAATAGTATGGAGGAGTCACCTTTGCCGATGGGGAAGACTTAGAGATGAATGGGTGGGCAAAGTGTCATGATCAACACTTAGAAGCACTAAGGTTGACATTCTAATCAGATCCTAGTGGAAATGTCAAGGAAGAAACTAGAATTCTGGGGAGAGCTATTTCAAGAGGGAAGGTGGAGCCACATCTTGGAAGGAAAACGGGCTATTTTTGTTTATACTTTGTCCCATGTAAATGATACGAGCTGTGGCTAAGTATGGTAGACTGAATTCTAAGATGGCCTCAGGGCTTATGCCTGTCATAGGCACATCCTGCAGAATCCAGGGGTTTGGGAACCTGAGGGCTTTGCTCCAGGGATTAGGTTACAGATAAGATACAACGCAGTTGGTCTTAAGACAGGAGACTGTCCTGATGGGCCTGACTTCACTTTGAGAGCCCTCTGAAAGAATGTTTTCCAGCCGATTGCAGATGAAGGCATCAGAAGGACACAATCCAGCTGTCTGGGAGACATGAACACGCATGTGGGAACTTCCACTGGAGTTCAGGACACAGAACTTGTGGGCAGCCTTTGGGGATTGAGAGTAGTCAATGACCACCAGTTGACTTCTAGACTCCAGATAAAGGATGACAATAAATGGCTGTTCTCTGTATGTGCACGCATGTATGTGTCCAAGCAGGTATGTGTATATGTGCAGGTATCCTTGTGTGGATGGTTGCCAGAGGACAAAATCAGTCATCATTTCTCAGAAACCACCCACCTTCCCTTCTTCTTCTCTTCTCTTCTCTTCTCTTCTCTTCTCTTCTCTTCTCTTCTCTTCTCTTCTCTTCTCTTCTCTTCTCTTCTCTTCTCTTCTCTTCTCTTCTCCTCTCCTCTCCTCTCCTCTCCTCTCCCCTTCCCTCCCCTCCCCTCCCCTCCCCTCCTCTCTTCTCCTCTTCTCTTCTCTCCTTCATCCTCCTCCTCCTCCTTCTCCTTTGACAGGGCCTGTCACTATCAATCAGGCTAGGTTGATTAGCCAATTAGCTCTCAAAGAGCCTGTCTGTTGTTGCCTCCCAAGTGCTAATATTATGAGTGTGTGTCACTCTGGTTGGTTTTATTTGTGAAGGCCCTGGGTACCAAACTCAGGTCGTTGTGCTTTGCAAGGACTCCCCCAACTGAACTATTTTCCCAGTCCCTAAGCTGGTATTGGTTTTAGATGCAATTTTTCAATAGAGTTTAATGTTGCAGCAGAAAACTAACTTTCCCAGGAAGGTTGAGAATTTAAAAGATGGGGGAGGGGAATTGGTGAGCAAATAAATGCACCTATGTGGACAATATCAGGGAACTATTAATCACAATGTTTCTATTTCTCATTGCAAAATAAAAAGTCTAAGAGGAAGGAAAATAATGAATATTTGTCAGGGTTTCAGAGCAAAGTCGTGACCAGATGAGGCTGGCCCAGAGCCTTGCCTGGCACTTCTGTTCCCCTCTGTTTAGTCTAGGATTGGGGCTTTTTCTTTAGCCAGGGGCCTGCACTGGGTCCCCTGTTCACTTGCTTCAGAGCTTCCCCCATGAACCTTCACTTTTCCTGATGTGGGCTAGCTGTGATTGCTAACTTATTCAAAGATCAGCAGTACTAGCTCAAAGGAAAGATTGGGAGTCCGCAGCATAATCTCTAATTTTCTGGGATATTTGAAGCAAGAAAAGTCATATATCCTGAAAGGGATATTTCAGGAGCCCAGAGTCTTGGACTTTAGTTGTGCATGTGCGTCCTTTGCTGCTGACTATAAAGCATTGCTGGTTTTGGAGTCTTGGGAGATCTCATCTGCTATAGTCTGGGGAAACAAATAGCTGACTGGCTCCTCACGGGTAGCCTGGTGATGGGGAGACATGGACTGTGACATAATACAAAGCTTTATTACTATTTTGGCTTTAACTATGAGCGCCATAGCTGATAGTTAATTTTTATTCCAAAATCTATTAATAACCCAGTCACACAGGGCCTACATCTAAATATCACAATGTTAGGATGTTGATCCAAGTAATTAGAGACACAGAGAGTTGGGAAATGAGATTGGTTGCCAGTGTAGATAATATCCTCATAGAGGTACAGTTCCATGGCAGGGGAGATTATCACAGCATTGTGCTCCAGTCTAGGGGAGCTCTCTAAGTAATTATCTAAAACAAAAGCCTCGATGAGATGGTGAACAGCCTTTCGCTAAGTGAGCGTATTGGATGTGAGATGTCTGCAGAAGACTGCAAGAGGCAGATTGGAGCTGATTGCACATATTCCCTCCTGCCTAGAAGCACATTCCAGCTTTGCTGGCCTTTCTTTCCCCTCTTCCAGTTCTGCAAGGACTGAGGCAATAGTTCACCCCACTCCCAAGGCACTGTCAAAATCAAGGAGTGAAGTAAAAAAGAGGTGGCCAGAGAGACATGGTGTCTTTCAACCAAGAAGTGGGCAGCTGTATTTTTGATGCTTGAATTTCTCGCAGGCAGGAAAAGTGGTAATATCTTATTCTAACCTAACCCCAGGGTGTTGTATGTGTGTGTGTGTGTATGTGTGTGTGTGTGTGTGTGTGTGTGTGTGTGTGTGAGAGAGAGAGAGAGAGAGAGAGAGAGAGAGAGAGAGAAGAAGAAAATGAAAAAGGTTATTTTCTAGCTTGACTTGAAGTAGAAGGATTACTCTTCTGGAGCACAGCACCAAATATACAATGGCTACAACTACCTGGTCTCTTGGGCACAAGAGGCAGCATAGGAAAGACTCTGATCTGTATAAGGTTTAACAGCCAACCTCATCCATTCAGCAGGTAGGAAAAGAGCTTTGGAGATGCAGCCAGGGATAATAGAAAAAGCAGATTTGGCATTGACTTGTTTGTAATGGATGGCATGCCAACTCATAGAAGGCCAAGGAGGTACAGTGCAGGTGTAATCACAGGTTAATCCTTGCCAGGAGCACGGACAGTAAACAGGCAGGAAAGAAGGTGCTGAGGTCTTGACGAGAGATGAATTAGGCTCCCATAGAGGGGGTGTAAGGGAGAGTATTCATTCATTCCTTCTGATTCATTCTCTCATTCACCAAGTATTTATTACCTAGCACATACAGGGATGATTCAAAGGATCTCTGCTTGAGAGTGAACAAGAATGGACAGAGAATGAAATCAAGATCACTTAAGAGAGGTTAAAACAAATGGCAATCCGCTCTTCTCCACCATCTCTGGGGCTGCATTAGTTCCACTGTCGTTAAGAATAAAAGACTTATCATTGAATTATGTCAGAAACAGTGAAAGAGGGATTCGTGAGAAAGCCCAGCTTGAGGGGGCTTCACAATGCTGATCCTGGCCACCTGACTCGGATGATCCATACTGGCACCCTCATTTTCCCCGGTGCTGGGGTTCTATTTACCCAAAGAGTTTCCCAGTCTCGAAGCCACAGATTTATTCTATCCCAGCTGCTCATGTCAGTGGAGACATCTCCATTTCTCTTTTCACTAGGAATCTGGAAGCAAGCAGTGTCCATCTCAGCATGAGTCACCCCGGGCCGACACATGGACTTCCCACTCTGACCACCAACTTCTTTTTCCCTGGTCGCTGCCCATTCTTGGCCACCTCTTGGGCTGTCCTTGTATTATGACCTCTTAATCTCCTACTCATCGCTTAAGTAAGAACTAGCAATGGCTTTGCTATCACCTTTGCCCATGGTTTTAGTTAACCATGGCTACGCACCAACCACCGTAAATCTGGGAAACTTAAGCACTGCCTTCCACCCCATGACACTGTTATATAAGGACCCAGTGGGGTTCCGTTGGTTGTAATCCACCACTCTTTAGATGGTGGCTAGCCTTTGTTCACATGCCTGACTCTGGGAGAGAGATGGCTGCAAGACTGGGTCAACAGGGATTCTTTGGGTTCTTCTCCATTTCCAAATATTCTCAGAGTTTCTGTGTGTGATTGCCCCTGTAGGGTGTCTTGGCTTGTTTGAAGCCCCCAGTGATCCCAGAAAACAAGTTCATTCTTTCTTTACCTTAATTTTTGTGCATGCATATGTATCTGTGTGTGCATGATTGTATATGGGTGTGCATGGGTGTGCAGGATGGAGAACAACCTTGGGTGTCATTCTCAGGATGCTATCTGATCCCCTTTGAGATATTCTCTCAAAGATTTGATTCTTACCAGTTAAGTTAGACCTGCTGGTCACTGAGCCCAGAGATCCACCTGTTGCTACCTCTGAAGTGCTGGGATTATAAGTGTGTGCTATCACATGTGGGGATCAAACTCAAGTCTATATCCTTGCAGAGCAAGGGCTTTACTAACCTAGCCCCTCACCACCACCTTTACAAATGTTTATAAAAAGCTAAGCTGTAATAGCCCAGTGCCTTCTTCATACCCTATAGATCAAACTGGTTAGAGTACAGGAAAGATTCAAGGAAGGAAAAAGATTCTACTTCTATGAGAGAGAGAGAGAGAGAGAGAGAGAGAGAGAGAGAGAGAGAGAGAGAAATAGAGATAGGTAGGTAGGTAGGTAGGTAGGTAGATAGATAGATAGATAGATAGATAGATAGATAGATAGATAGATAGATAGATAGAACCTGCTTACACTTTAAATTTTTTACACCTACTCATATCCAACTTGGGAATTTCTTTTCCATGTGTTCATTGGAAATTAACTTGACTCCAGATACTCTGTACTATGCTGTGCTGTGCTGTGCTGTGCTGTGCTGTGCTGTGCGGTGCATGGCTCACCGCATACCAGCACTAATAGGTGAAAGAGCCACGTTGCAGCAGTGTGTCCCGGCTTATGACGTGCAATAGAACTCTTTGATCTACTCTGTGATGGTAGACGTGGAACACACTGTCTGGACTTCTTTATAAAGGGGGACTTTCTCCTAGCAATAGGGAAGGCAGACAGCATGTTTGTTCTACATGTCAGCATCGTTTGGGTCTGTCTGCTCTTCAGTGCTTTGTCTACCAACACCGGACCTTACTTGGGTCATCACAATCAGGGACAGAGAGCAGCAGCAGCCATCTCAAGGCCCGGCCATTTTGGTTCAAGTATTTCTATCTGATGTAGAACAATAGAGGTCAGTATCACTCAGTAGCTCTCCAGCGAGTGATGAGGGCATCGCACACTGCGCCTTTCTTTCTTCAACTTTTAAATAAGGCTTCTATTTTCCCCTCTTACATGTGCTGCTCCCCCGGGAACATCTTGTGCACCAAACTGTCTCGGCACTTGCTTCCAGAGTACACAGGCTGTGACATACTTCTGCAGCTTTTTAGCAGAGAATAGGTATCTGTTCGTGTGTGTGTGTGTGTGTATACACACAAATGCATGTGACCACGTACACATATATGCATATGCATATTTTCATAGAAACACACATGTACACACACGGACATACACAAAACAGACACCCGTTCCAATGTTAAAGAGACGCCTCTGTTTCTTTCCAGAGCTGGCTCCTTCCACTTGCTGTTGAGGATTTCTCTTCCTATGTGCCATTCCTCCTTAGCCTGTTGGTGAGCACACCACCCCTACTGACAGGGGAGTGAGGAGGATCTCCTATGACCATCTGTTTGTTTCTAATGTGGTCTGTCAATGGTATCTGTCTCCTCCCTCTCCCCACCACAAAACCTGAGGGCCAGGCACAAAACAGATTGAACAAATCAGAGTCGCAATTTCATTTAACTGGAGCTAGGGGAAAGCACCTTTTTCTGACAGAAAAACCTGGAAGCTATAGGTCCAGCAGCATCCTATAGAGCGTTCTAACTCATGCCTTTCCTTGTAGGAGAGTGTAGTAGATCCATAGGCAGCAGCTGAGGTGAGACCCCAACGCGCCAAGTCTTTGCCCATAGAAACCATCTTCCGATGTACTTCTGTCTGGCTGATTGTGGGAGTTAATATAGTTCCTTTTGCCTATGTTCATTGACAGATAACTATGGTTTTGTTCTACGCTATTCTGCTTTTCTACCCATGATAGCCCTGGTCCCTGCCAGCCTCCCACCGTCTGGTATCTTTACTGTATCCTGCTTTCGCGGGTGTTTTGCCTCGCAGAGCCCACACAGGTCTAAGACCATCTATCTCCAGAGTCCTCAGCCTGTCTGGCCCATTCTTCTCTGATCTGCTGCCTGGCTAAGTTTCTTATAGTGGCGGGGTGTCCACATTGCTCCTTCTTCCCTACTCTGCCCTTGGCCTTCCACGGTCGTTCTTCAGTTTTTCCTTCTCTACTGAAGTCAGTTACCTGTAAACAGCGAACAGCTTTCCTTCAGCCTCAGTGCCTGGGATCTAGTTCTGATCCATGGCACTACCATCAGCCACCCTCTGCCAATGCGTGTTCTTGAACTTCTCAGAGACCCTGCGCGTTTCACTGGTATACGTATGAAGCACAGTGCGACCATGAGGGAACTCTGAGGCTACAAGGGAAGGGAGGTTCACCCCTATTTCAGTCCCAGGAAGAGCATCGAGAAAGACAGGAGAGTAGTGGATGGAAATCTTTCCTTTTTATAGTCCAGGTCATTTTCCACATGTGGGAGATTAAGTGGAAATGTAAGCCTTGAAGACAGTAGACGTATACTGGAAATACTAGCAAATATGAATGAACTAGACACTAGGGGTATTAACCGGCACAGGAATACAGAAGAGTAAACAGTGTAGACTCTGCCACAGTCTCATAGCTTTTGCAAAGCAATTTCAGGCTTGTAGGTATCATGGAAATGGTTGATCAGGGTCCACACATGATGAAATAGAGGCCTTGTGATGGTTGCTATAAATATGCAACCTGGTAGAACGCAGAATCCCCTGGGCTGCTGGTCTCTGGGTATGCCAAGGGGCTTATCTTGATTATAGCAAGTGAGGTTGGAAGAGCTTCCCGTTGCGGGTGGCTTGTCTGGGGTCCTGGATTACAAACGTAGAGGAATGGAGTAGAGCAGAGGCGTGTCTTCCACACTCTCCATTGATACAATGCGGCTCCCGCTGCTGTGGCTTCCACGCCATAGCTGACTGCAGCCGACGGCTGTGAAGCAGAAGAAATCTTTTCTATCTCCAGTCGCTTTTGTGAAGGTATTTTATTATGACAGGGAAAGGAACTAAGAGAGGTCTGCAGATACTATACACACCAGGCCATGTATGGTAGTTCTCGGAGGAACGAAAGTGAGAGACCCGAAATAGTGGTGAGAGGAAACATTGGAACCGATGGCATGAGCTGTGGTGTATTCATCCTTAGACCTATCAATCCTCACGTCACCCCAATCCTCAGGATCACTCAGAGCCTATTAAATCATAGATTGCTACCCCCTCTCCATGGGGACTCTGAACGGGTCTAGGGAAGAACCTGAAAATCAAGATGTCTAACAAGTTTTCCAGACGATGCTGATGCCATAGGTCCCAAGGACCAAGTTTTGAAATCCATTGGCTTTGCGGTTAGAAGCGGAGGGGAAATGAATGCCATTGATGTTGAGTTGACTGAGACCCTGAGAGGCTAACTGTCAATCAACACAAGCTTAATGTGCTGAAGGAATGCAACCAGGTGTTCATGTATCAAGGGCCAAAAGACTCATCAAGGAGTAAATGAGAGCTGTGAGGGAGGAAGGGCCTCTTGTGCTGCGGCTGTGCAGCACATACCCTGCAAGGGTGACTGAAAGCAAGGGTAATTGTCCATGAATTGGGACTGGAGAAGAAAAAAAAAACAGCTTATTTGAGGGGGATGTGGGGAAATCAGCTTGAGATCTCTTGTATAATTAAGGAAAAGCTGTGTTTCTGTTTAGGTGGCGGGTGGAAAGAATGCTTGGGTAAAGGCTTGTGGCTCCTTGGGAGTTTGTTCATAAAGCAGAGCAGAATCCCACAGCACACTGAAGAAGAGGTTAGTAGAAGGTACGAAAGATAGATGAGTGAAAATGGGGTTGACTGAATGGGGACACAGGAGAAAGGAGCCAGGGTAGGCGGAGCCTGTGCCTCCGCTGCATGGGTAGGTATTAGGACTGAAGGAAGGTCATGGACGAGCCAGGTTGCGGTTGCTGACCTGAAGTCATCACCAGGGAAGGAGATTGTGATCTACATATTCTATTTTCACTATAGGAATTTGAACCACCCATCTCTCGTGTTAGATGGATGCCTAGTCATGTCTGATTTTGCCTTGGTAAGGGCTTCTCAGCCTTTTGCAATCATAATGTGACTGAATAAAAGGTAGATAGGGAAAACTGTGAGGGAGGACAGGAGACCGGGTTAAGACTGTGTCTAGAGGGATTTGTTTTTAGCCAGAGAACTTTGTTGTATAGTCATCACGGTGTGTGTGTGTACATATATATGTGTATACATTGAAATGATTGGTCTACACAATGGATCCCCTTTATTTCACCATTGTTGCATAGTTTGGCTTGTGTTTTAACATAAGGCACTGCAGTAAGAGCCATTAAAAGAGAATGTGAGATTAAAAACCTCAACAGGGGCAACTGTAGACGTGGCTCGGCGCTTAAGAGCACTTGCTGCTCTCTCCAAGGACCAGAGTTGGGTTCCTAGCACAAACACCTGTAAGTCCAGCTTCAGGGGCTCTGGCCCTCCTTTTCTGGCTTTTGTGGGCACCCCCACATATGTGTGCACATGCACACCTGCATGGATAGAAATAAAATAAACACCTAAAAAGGAAAGAAAATACATATTGCTTTAAAAAATCATTAGAGAAACCTCTTTGAAGTGAACACCTGTGTCCCTCTCCTCTGATCAAAAGATGACAGAACTAAGAGGCAAGGTTTTCTTTTTTTCACTCTGTTTGCAGTTTTGGCAGTGTGTGGCCCTCTGGCTTCTAAGGATTGAGAACTCACAGCTTATCTTCCCAGGTCCCTGCGTTTAGTGAGGCAGTCTCTTAGTGAGGACGCAGAAGAACGTTTGTTACTTCTGGTGAGGGCAAGTCAGGAGTAGCTCCCTGTAACACTGTGAATTCTTCAAAACCTTGAAGAAAACCACATGTGTTGCACACCTTGCATATGACAGCTAAATTTTGTCCTCAACTTGATTTGGCTGGGAATCACCCAGAAGCCACCACGAGGCATGGCTGTAAGGGCATCTCTGGAGAGCTTTAACTGAGCCGGGAAGACCCTTACAGACAACGCTATCCCAACTGAGCCGGGAAAACCCATACAGACAACGCTATCCCATGGGCTGAGGGGACCTGACTGAATGCAAAGCGGTAGAGAGGAAGCCAGCTGAGCACTGGAACCTCCTCAGTCTGGTTTGTCTCTGTTGACGCCATGGAATAGGCCGCTTCGTGCTTCTGCCTCCCTGACTGACCCGTCATGATGAACTGAATCACCTCAACTTTGAGCTGAAACACACCTTCCTTTTTTTAAACCTTCTTTGTCAGGTAGATTATCACAAAATGAGGAAGGCAGATAACAGATTGCCTATGCTTCGAGGCTCTCAGAGAAACTCAGAAACCTATCAAAATGAACTGAGGAGGTAGGGAGGCACGGAATCACGCTTCCTCCTGCTTTTATTTCCTGCTTTGGGACCTCGAGAGAGTTGGGTTGCTCCTTCTAGGGCAAATAGTCCTCATGAAAGGGCTAGAGAGATGACTCAGAGGTTAAGGGTTCTTACTGTTCTTCCAGGGGGCTGGAGTTCAGTTCTCAGCACCCACGTGAGATAGCTCACACCAGCTCTCAGAGGCCGTGTGTTCTTCAGCCCTGAGGGACCTAATGACCTCTTCTGGCTTCTGAGGGCACCTTCATCCACACACACAAAATTCCACACAGACACACATGCATACACATCAAGAAAAATGATAAAAATAAATCTCAAACATCTCCGTACAACCTTGTAAAATGTGTATTGAAGTCTGGGGACTACGGTGAACTGTAGACTCAGGAAGAAGAAGGTCTTCTACACGTTTAGGTTGAAGACAACATAAGAAGACCGTGGCAGACACTGACATGTAAATGCAGAGTCTGCTAGCTCATGATTTGCTTAGAACCCAGGGCCTCCTTCCCTTCTTTCTCTTTCAGACCCTTGAGCCGCTGCTACAGGTCAATAGAGTCAATGGGCGTGAGAGAATCTGCCTTCTTGCCTTCTTGGACCTGTGCTCTAGTGGACAGTTTTCAAAGGCTGTCACCCAAATTTGGTGATCACCGTAAGTTTAGATGGAAGATGGAGGTTGCTAGAGGAAGTGGGAGGAGTCAACATTTTAAAGATATAGACTTACTTTATACTTTGAAGGAAATTCATCATTCCTACCCACGCCGCTTTAGCTTGCTATATTGTCCCAGCAAAGAGCTAGTTTTTTTTCCTCCTGTGATATACCCAGCATGATGCCCCATGTTCTTCTTTTGAGGGAGGAATTCAGAGAACTCCCATCTCTGCTCCTACAGCTTACAATGCCAGAGACCCGAGGAACAAGGTGTTAGCAAGGTCCAAGCTGCACAGTGTGAAGTTTATACTGAATGCCAGTTTTGTAAGCGCCCTTGGCTCTCTGCTTCGAGAATGCAGATGTTTGTGAGCAGCTGCTTCATGTTCCTTCCCCTCCATGGGGGACTGATGCTCAAGGAACGAGCCCAGAGAAACCCTCCCTTCCTGCAGTTGCTTTGTGCGGGCGTTAATTTTGTTTTTGCAATGAGAATAATAACCAATACAAGAATGGCAATGGGAAGCATGGCATGGTGACTTTTGAGGTTGCCAACACCACAACATTGCCATGTACAAGGCTCACAGGTAGAGGGACCTGTGCATCTGAGCTAATAAATAAATAAAAATCACTTAAAATTAACATTTCAGAAATTTCTCAGTTTACTCATTTCTGTGGGGTAGCATTTGCCGTCATCCTGGCATGTATAACGATGTCTGCCCTGAGTGGAATACATCTGTCCCCTGTATGGATGCTCCTTGACCTGATCTTTCCCCTGTTTTTGCCCTTTTGCTTCTGGGTCAGTTTGTGAGCTCGGTGAATGAAATGATCCCATAGAGTCCATGGTGGTGCTTGAAGGGTGAACCCTGTCTTCTACTGTCTGCAGACTCTGCCCCTGCAACAGGTGGTCTGGTATGGGGGGGTAGGAGGCTTCAGTTCAAGGGCACCCACTAGTTCACTCCCAGATCTCAAAGGTCCTTCTGGTCGGCTGGATAGTGGAGAAGTTTCAGATCAGTCCCGAGGAGGAGGAAGCAAGCAATCGGGTCGGTTATTGTCCTAGGGTTCTCTTGCTGTGCACAGTCTGGCAAATTTTGTCTTCGACGACTGTTGCGAAGGGGTGGCAGCGGTGGAGGTGGGAGAGTGGGTCATGAATATTTAATCATGGCAAAGCAGGGGCATATTATTTAGATAAAGTACTTAATAGCAACACTAGCCCCTCCATCGATGGGGGAGGTGCTGCCTCCCTCACCATCCGGGCTCCAGACTTCTGCATGCTTTAATCTTGGTTGCCTTTGTGGGGGAATGTAAGAAGGCTCCTGTCTCTCTATCAAACTGCATCTCCAATTTAAACAACTGTTAATAAGGGTTAAATCTGCAGGCTGAGCTGGCCCTTCACTTGTTACTTGCAGGGAAGGGGTGGGGGGGGGAATCAATGGAGCAGGAAGCCAGAGGGGCGTCCATTTTGAAAAGGCGTAATGAATTACGTTTCCTTAGTAAAGCTGGTAACCTCCAGTCCCGCTCCCACCGCCTGCCTTTCACATACCCAAGCCCTCTGTGACACATCAAATTTAATGAGACTGCACAGATCTCAAATAAAGAAGGGGAGCGGTGTTGCTACCGTTGCCAGGGCACTTTATTAAGAATGATCAGAGAGAGAGAGAGAGAGAGAGAGAGAGAGAGAGAGAGAGAGAGAGAGAGATCTCTGGCTTTAAAAGGAGCCCTTAAAGGCAAAGGATATTTTGGCGCGAGTGGAGAGAGGTTCCCAATTGCCACGGTTTAGGTCCCCTCTGGAACATTTTAACAACACAAGTTCAGTGTGAGCTTTGGGATCATAGCATTAGCAAACAGGTCCTCAAACCTCAGAACCACTGCAAAGGAAGAGGACTGCAGTAGGTAATTAGGAAGGTTTTGAGTTAAGCTATCCCCCCACTCTACGGTCATTAGAAGCACACAGAGAGAAGCCGGTAGCTGTCGTCCACATGATGAATCATCTTGCTACCCATATTCTTCAAATCAATCAATAAATCACTTGTTTGGCCAGTGGGGCTGCACTTAGGTGGAGAGTAGAGGCAACAGCTTGACAAGGAGAGAATCCAGAGTGTTTGTTGTAGGTCTAGGAGACGGTGCATTATCTGGATACCAAGAGACTTTATTTTGTGTGTCATACTTGTCACTGATTCACAAAGCTTCTCGGAGGAAATGCTCTAACCTGGATCTTCAATGGACTTGTTTATAATATGAGAAGGATGGGGGTATGCTGGGAGTTGACACGGAAATTTAGATTAGAGTTCTGGCCAGTCTTGGAGAAAAAGAAGATGACAGTGATGGTTGATGGGCCAAGCCAAAAAAGTTTGTGACAGACATGCACATCTCTAGAGAAAAGACTGTCCTTTTCTGGTTTCCAGAACCTTCTAATCACTGCTAAGATTTTTTTTTTCAATACTGTGTCAGAAAAAAAATGATAAAATAAAATAAAACAACAGATTGTTGACCTTTACATTACTATCTATGGTCATTTGTCAGATGTGGATGGACTGAACTCTTTATGATCCTAACATTGAAATGGACATGCTAAGAGCCCATAGTGGGGCCAAGCCATACTAGATTTGGATCATCACTTTGTCACGTCTAACTGTGTGACCTTGAGCACAATAATTAATTATCGATATGTAGCACATAGTAGGAGCAGTATTAATGCCCACTGAAACAACATCGACATACTTCTGTGCTTTAGATGTGGTTATTGTGATTTCACAGGTAGGGATCCACAACATAGCAATGGGCTTATGGTCGTCAAGCTACTGAGAAGTAGAGCTGGGCATCTGAGTCAGTCCTTCCTCCTGCAAAGCATGAACCCCTGATCACAACTTTTATGTTCCTATCCTGATCTTTTGAAAAAGCCTTCTTTGGGACTAGAGAGGGGGCTCAGTAATTAAAGAACACATGCTTCTCTTTAAGAAGATTGGAGTTTGGTTCCCAGCATTCCACTAGGGCCATTCAGCCCATCTGTAACTCTAGATCTAGGGGCTCTGATGCCCTCTTCTGGTGTCTGATGGCACCTGCACATGTGTGCGTATACACATACAGATATACACACAGACACATAAATAAAAACAAAAAACATAAAGACACAAAATAAGTATTTGCACTTCAGTGAAGTCAATCACAGTTGTTTATGTAAGAACTTTTATTCTGCCCTCCTCCACTGTCTTATTACATTGGACTTCTCTGTGGCCAGCCTTCCAGCCTAGTCTTTTAGTCTCTGTTTGTTAGGTTCACACTGGAGCTCCTGGTTCATTTTTCTCTTCTTCTTTCTTTTTTTCTTTCTTTCTTTTTAATAAATGTTTTTCTGAGACAGTTCTGTAAAGCTCTGTAGCTTTAGAGCCTGTCCTGAAACTCATTCTGTAGACCAGGCTGGCCTTGAATTCATTGAAATCTGCCTGCCTCTTTGTCCCGAGTGCTGCGATTAAAGGCATATGTCACCACCATGGCTTCCTGGTTCATTTTCACTCCCTATTCACAGGCTCTCCTCTTCAAAACCATTGCATCTTCCCTCGAGATTCCATTTTGAGAACAACTTTGGCCATTGCCTTCTGCCCACTGATTGGGTAAAGCAGGAAGTGGACCAATGAGAGGGCTGGGTGCAGACCCAGGACTCCTAATTGGGAATAAAAGGGAACTAAGGCATCAGCTAGGTCTATATCACTTCGCATCCTAATGCTGCTTCTCTGGAGCACAGAGGCCCAGAAAGAAAACCAGCTCAAAGGAAGCATAGCCAAGACAGTTCATGTGTTTGTGTAGGAAAGGGCTCTAGAGGGTGGGTGGGTGAAGGAAGCACATGCAAGGCTTCAACAGGACGACCTTATTATCAGCGCACTTTAAGGAAGAACAGTGAAATGATATTCTTAGGTCTTTGCAGACAATATCTTATTTTCTTTTCTCTTGGAAATCAGCATTTTTTTTCAGAAAAGTTCCCGGAAGCCCTGCTAAAGGGGATGAAGTCAGCTCTTGTGTCCATTCAACGTCTCTGGCTCTCTGCGTTGGCTCATAGTCTGGTTCCATCTTCGGTTGACAAAGTAGAGACAACTCACCCTCTGAGTCTGCAGTTTACTTGTTTAAAATGAGCTTTGTGTCTTGGGTCTGCACCACATTTCTCTGCTGGTTCAACCCCTTTGTCTTAGCGCTTCCAACCCATTAGGACCTGTCTGTCTGTCCCCTGGGCTCTGCAGCTCCTGGCTCTTGCAACTGGTTACATTTTATCTTCATTGCCATCTTGACAGAATTTGAAACACCAGGAAAGCACAGTTTTGACTTTGGTTTTGAGGGTATTCCCAGAACAGCCTAAGGAAAGAGGGAAGACTCACCCCAGATGTGGACAGCATCCTCTCATGAGCTGGAACAGCACAGAAAGAAAAACGTAAGCGGTGGCCTGAATTCCTCTCTCCTTGCTTCTTGCCGAGGTGTACGGCATCTAGCCATCTCCCCTGCTAGGGTAGACAGTATGCCTTCTGACTTGAAGAAGAAACCCTTTGCCATTTAAGTTACTTTTTATCAGGTATTTTTGTCACAGCAAGGAAAGAAGAACACCTTATAAAGATTAGTAACCCGCACTGTGTACATGGATTGTTTCCTCAGAACAGCCTGCCTTGGTATAACTGGCTGCTCCCAGAAAAGCTCTTCACTTGCACACTGATCTTTCTGGTCTTAACATTCCGATCTTGCAGTCAATAGTTCGACAATGGATAGAAACAGACTTAATCAGCTTGGGACTAAAACGCTCCGTGTTAAGGGAAAGACCAAAGTGGTTAACCATAGTAGAGTGCAGGAGGGGCCCTCATCTATTTCCAGAGTTGAGTGTAGAGTTGCCTGTGAGGTCGGACAGTGATGGCACACAGCTCCAATCCCAGGATTTGGGAGAAGGAGTCAGATGGATCTCTATGAGTTCAAGGCAACCCTGGGGTACACACGAACAATGGAGAAACAAATCCAATTGGTGGTGGCTCACACCTTTAATCTCAGTAGTAGGGAGTCACACCTTTGATCCCATCTTTCTAAAAGGAATATAAAATGGGAGGAGAGAGAGACTCTGTCTGCTTAATCTGTGGTCACTGAGTCCTGGTAGAGGTAAGACTTCTCTAGTGGTTTGGCTGTTTTGCTTTTCTGGTTTTCAAGTCAAACCTCACTATCTGTCTCTGACTTTTTGTTTTCCGTGCTACAGTACACACAGTCAGGAGAAGAAGGTCCCTAGAAGGACATTTGTAAAGTCTTCAGGGCATGACTGGACAATAAGCCCTTCTGATATCGAACGGTAATACTTGAAGATTGAGTTTGATGCCAAAAGTTGGGACAATACTAGGGGTAAGGATTCTAGTTTAGCTTTCTGAAGATACTACACTAAATAGAGTCAGGAAGAACTGGGGAGAGAATTCTGTTCTCATCACCCTTTGTAAATGCCATCTTGGAGAGGGCATGTCCCTGAACAAACTTCAGGGGCTCCGACTTGGCTTTCCCATAACCTCCTGAGAAAGGAAAAGAAAGAATACAAGGTCTTGGCTTATAGTTCAGTGGTAGAGCACTTGCCTACTATGTGCAAGGCCCTGGGTTCAATGCCCAATATTGAAAGAATAAAGAAAAGGAAGAAAGAAGACTGGAGGCAGGCAGGCAGGCAGGCAGACAAACAAACAGAAATGATTGGGGAGAGAGGGAGGTAGAGAGCAGGAAGGAAAGAAACTGAAACCAAGCAATAAGGCATTTGAGTGACATGACATAAACCAGAGAAGGTGAAGTTGAAGTTCACAGTCTAAGAAGAGAATGCGAAACAGTATTGCTAAGAGGTTAGAATGGTGGAGAAACCAAGGACAGCCGGCCAGGTGTCTGTCGGGGGAGGCAGGATTGAGTTCAGGCATTTCAGTCTGCAGCTCTGAGTGAACTCAAATAAATCAGTACAAGCTGGCTGTGGTGCAGATTGGTGCGGTGTGTCAGACAGTTCTCCCCTCCCCATTCCCTTGGGTCCCACCTGACTCCTCCCTGAGCAGGGCAGGGAAGGAATGTAGGTGGAATCTGCTAGGCTGGGGCTCTTCTAGGGGAAACAGAACACAGAGCTGTGCAGGAGAGGGCTGGAAGAGAAGCTTGGGGAGACACAGCATAGCAAGGCAAGAAAACATGGAGCACCATGGTTCTGGGTTCCCGACCTGGCTCTCTAACTCAGAATGGCTTTATTGTGTTCCCTTGGAGTTGATCTCCTTCACTAACTATACACTTCCTCCTTTTAATTTGGCATGTTCTCTGTATCTCTCCAGGTAGGGAATGGTGTGTACTAGGTATTTTGTCTGAGGTGAGCCTCTCTGCCGATGCAAATAATTCCAATCAAACCAAATTAAGCTGAATTAAAAGATGCCCATGTTTAATAGATGACCTTACACCCGGGTGGTCCTGAGAAAACACCGAGAGGGGAATTCCACACGAAACCCAGAGACCATGTGTTCATTCTCTGGGGGGCAGTTTAAATAGCCAGTGGGAGTGGTCCCTACCTTCCCTGGGGAGGGGTTACTGTTTGACTGGCTTTCTGGACCCTCCCTGGGGAGAGGGTCACCGTTTGGTGGGTTTTCTCGGAAGTGGGGTTTGGACTGAGGCAACTCCCAGGGGAGGGGGCTTATGCCAGGAGCTGGGGTGAAGGCCCCAGGCAAACAATCAAGACTTTTTGTATAAAGGGGTGTTAGAAAGCTGGGGTGATGATTCCAACCAAACAGTGTGAAGGAAGAATAACCCGAGCCATAAGGAGAAACTCAGGACTCAACCTCCTTTGACTGGAATTATTTGGAATAATTCCAGATTCCGAAAGTGCTTTGGTGAGATTCATCATGGAGGACTCATGACTTTGCCAGAGAGCGTCCTTTATCTTTCTTGTCCTCACACCTGGCTCTCCCTTTTGAAGAGTGGATCTGGGGGAAACAATTTCAAAGACTTTTTTTTTTTCCTTCAGAGAATGAGAGAAGTGAAGTGATCTTCACATCATCCAGCAAAAGGAAGGTTGTATCATGAGATGATAGTCAGTTGTGGCTGGAGATGTTGCATAACTAATAAAATAACTGCCAGTTAAGCATGAGGATCCGAGTTCAGATCCTCCACACCCATGTGGAAAAGTCAGGTATATTGGTGCATGCCTGTAATCCTAACATGGAGGAGGTAGAGACAGTAGGACGACTGGGGCTAGCTGGCCTCCCAGCCTAGCAAAATCAGTGTCTAGTTCACTGAGAGATCCTACAAGATCTCTCAAGAAAGGATGTACATAAAAGCAAATGGGCATGCGTACTTCATATACATGTACACAAGTGTATGCACACATGCACATGTGCGTAATACACAGACACAAAGAGAGAGAGAGAGAGAGAGAAAGAGAGAGAGAGAGAGAGAGAAAGAGAGAGAGAGAGAGGGAGGGAGGGAGGGAGAGGGAGAGAGAGAAACAGAACAAGAAATAAGAAGTAAGAGTGTTCCATGACCCTGTAATCCTAGCAGTTCCTTTGGTAGCAGGAAGATCAGAACTTAAGGAGTTCATTCAGTATCATCCTGGATCACATAGTAAGTTCAAGGCTAGCCTGGTCTACATGAAACCTTGTCTCAACAAAACAAGGAAGTAAGTGGAGGTTCAAAGGGGGAAAACAGAAAGAAAAGAAGAAGAAACGGGATGACAGAAAGGGAGACTTGAGCATAGGTACATACTGAGAAGAACAATGTCTGACTTAAATGGAAAGATCCAGCATGGGGTGCCCTCTGCGTCATGACTGCTGACTTGGTTGTTATCTTGAATTCTGTCAGTTTACCTAATAAAAACCTGAAAGTCAGCTTCCAAGTTGTTTCCATAAGGAAAAGCCCTTTAATCACCTTTCTCCTCTTGTATTAGGACACACATGGCTGATGTTGGTAAATACTTATGTATGAATGCAGATGGCTACAGGTACATTTGTACCCCTGTGTAATTTTTTTCTGTAAATTTCTAAACCCACTGATGGTTACACCATGTAAACCTAAATGAATGTACCAGATAAAAAATGACCAGAACTCCCCAGGGAAAAAAATGCCTTTACAGTATTCTAACTTGTCTAGCAGCACTGTGTGAAGATGGACGAGAGGAAGGCATGTGGGAGAAAATCTCCCAGTCATGGTGTGAGCGCCTACCATGTGGAATGGAGTGGGCCAGGAACCCTTTTATATTTAATCTTCCAATTCGTTTAGTTTAATCCCTGCTTTTAGAATAGTGTTTTAACATACTGCGCAACTGAAACAATCCCTTCTGGTAAAGTGTCTTAGAGAGAGGCCATTTCTATTTGCAAAGCCAGCTGTGAAGAGCTGGAAGGCACACAGCTGCAGACAGCTGGAGAGCTGGTGCTGAAACAGGATCCTGGGAGAAGTGAGCTTCAGTTTGCTGGCCCTGAGGCTGTCTGTGAGATGTGTCAGCTCAGGGGCTCTGCTTCCATGCTTACTTGGCCCGGGTTTCCTTCTCAGTCACCGGATGGAACTCAACTGAGAGATACTGAACACTTAAGGATCAGAAGAGGATAAGCCCTTTTTTACAATTCACATACAGACACACAGACACTCATACAGGCACACACATGTGCACACAGACAGATACATACACAGAGACACAAGCACAGATAAACATAGATGCATACACACACACAGAGGCACACGAATACAGACAGATACATACACAGAAAGAGACAGATGCACAAACATAAACACATGTAGACTTCCACACAGACACACATACACACACATATACACACACACGACAGTTATACATGCCCACTCACATGGACACAGACACACAAACATAGATCTACATAGAGAAAGAGACAGATGCAGATACATAAACACATGTAGACATTCTCTCTCTCTCTCCCTCCCTCTCTCTCTCTCTCTCTCTCTCTCTCTCTCTCACACACACACACACACACACGTACACACGCACTCATGCACGCACGCACACTTAACTCTCTCTGATTTGTAGAGTAGACTCTTTTATAACCTAGGCATTGTTTGCCACTTAAGAACTCCAGCAGGAAAAGATTAACATATAGGTCAAAGACGTTTGCAAGACAGCATTCGACAGAGCTAAAGGTAGCCCTGTTGCAATGACCCATAAAATATTTGCCCCAAGCACCCCTAAATTGCACAAACAGGTTCACTAGAGAAAAACAGTGTCCTTTTGAAAACATGATTTTCCCTCTTGGGAATCCCCTCATCGCAGCTCTAAAGGAGAACCTAACACAAATATCACTTCTCAGGGAGAAGCTCCCAGCCTTTGCTTAGGACTCCTATTGCCACTGGGCGAGTTCCTCACTTACCAGTCTACCCTATCTGTGCCTTAGGTGTACGGCCTCCTCCTGTCATTTAAGATAAGTCCAGAGAAGCCGCAATTCCTGTCATGTTCATCATGTAAATATGACCATGACAAATGTGGAGTCAATAATGTCAGTTACAGGTGGTGGGAGGGGGGACTCAGGCCACAGACCAGAAACGCATTTGGGAGTCGGGGGCTTGAAGAAGCAGCAGAGGGTACGACGGAGGCTTCTGAGTTGTGTGATGGGAGACCCACAGAAGGGTTTGGACTGTAGGAGGAAAAACCAAGACTAAGAACATGCCTTCTTCATTGCTGACCACATGGCCTGCTCTGGGTGTCTGTCTTCTGTGGCAAGGGAAGCGGGCTGCCGCCTAGAAGCGGGGGATACTCATGCTTCCCATTTGTGTCCTAGGTGCAGTTCAGAACCTGACCGCAGAAATCTGAACTTTGTGAAGGATATCAGTCGCTTACCTTGTTGCTGCGACAAAGTGCAACCTAAAGACTTTATGTTCTAGAGGGTGGAGGTCATCATGGTGGGGACTTGATTGGTCTGTGGCAGTAGAAAAATGCAAGGCTGTCCACGTGGTGTGAATCAGAAAGCAGAAGAAAGTAGGCTGGAACTGAAGCCAGTAGTGATCTACTTCTGGCAGCCAGGCCCCATCCAAAGAAAAATTTTAAAATTCTGTTATATGTATTTGTGTGTGTGTGTGTGTGTGTGTGTGTGTGTGTGTGAATGGAGGTCAGAGGCTAAGTTGCAGGAAACATCTCACTCCTTCCTATGAGACCCGGGGATTGAACTCAGGTCATCAGAGTTGGTGGCCAGCTCCTTAGTCTGCTGGCCATCTGACTGGCCTGCCTTTCCTGTTTTTGGTGATTGCATCCGGGTGCTGTTATTTCTTCTGTTCTTCCAAACTGCTGATTGGATCCTATTGCAGGTTTTCTCATAGATAAGGCCACCTTCAACCAAGTGGAATTAATTGAAGGTAACTGGTGCAATGCTGGTTTTGATTTGCCAATTAAGCATTTATTTAGGTGGGGTTCATTTCAATGCAAAATAGTTCAGTGATTTGCCAGGTATGGTGGCACGTACCTGTGACACCAGCCCTGAGGAGGCTAAGGCAGTTGGATTTCATGTTCAAGGTCAACTTGGGCTCTATAGGATACCCTGTCTCAAGGAAAAAAAAATCTTGGAAATATGGCCATAGGAGTCTAAGTCTACATCACACAGAGATAATCAACACATATGCTTGTTGTGTAGCAGTCTTGCTAGCCAGGCTACAGAATCAGACTCAGTGTCTGTCACAGGATGAATGTATCGAGGAGGTGTAGGGCACATAGGCAATGGAATTTTATTCAGCCATAAGGAAGAACAGATATTATTTTTTTAAGAAAGTAGAATTGGAAATATTTATATTAAGTTAAGCAAGCCAGATTAAGAAAGATAAGAATCATGTTTTCTCTCATGTGTGGATCCTAGAAACACGCACACACACACATACACACACACACCATGAAAGTGGGATGGGGATTATTTGGGGCAAAGAAGGAAGCTAGTGGGAGAATAGTGGAGAGAAAGAGAGGGTATGGGGATGAATGTGGTCAAAGTCCATGATACAGAGGAGTGAAAATGTCTGTATACAATAGGTAAGTGCTAAGTAATAAAATAGCAACAACCCCTAGACAAGCAAACTAGGGTGTATTTGGGTCTCCTAAGTTGTACTGCTGTCAATCATCTTTCAAATGCTTTTGAAAAGGAAAGATGGACATGATGAAAGGCCCCTAAGTACTGTGGGAAGGCAACCTGTTGACAGGTACCACGGCCTCCCATGGATCCATGTCTTTATTGGATTTTAAAATGAGTGTTTGCTTTTCAACAGGAGTGTTTAATTGTTACCCTTACGGCTTGGAAGGAGAGCCATGGGCTGGGAGATGCTATGGTTTGAATGTGTCCTCCACAAGTTCTTGTGTTGACAGCATTATCATCAACACAACATGGTCGGGGGCTAATTCAGCACATTCGAAAGCAGATCATTAAATACATAATTCTTTATCAATCTGAAGAGAGGCCTGTGGTATTGGAATCAAGCTTTGATTCCCCAGGACCATGGAAACATTGTTGAATGTTTGTCATTCACAGATGACAACATCTGTGAATGTTGTCTTGATAACACCGCTTGAGTGATGGAGATCAGGAGATAAGAAAGATGGTTAAACAATGAAAACCTGGCCTTAATAAGAGCATTGTTGGCATTGTGAGAGAGTGACCAATGTTTAACAGGGACCCAACACTTGCTGAGTGAATGGAAATTGAGAAATGTAGTGGTAGAGAAAGAAATGTCCCTTCAAGTGATGACTGTCTGTCCAGGCCTGATGTCACAATCCAAGAAGAGTGAGGCAAAATTAATGCTAAGTATACAATGAACTCATCTATACACCTTATGGATTGATTAACATATGTCCAAAGATCATGAATTGTGGCTTTTCTGCCAGCTGAGAATTCTAGCTTAGAAATCTGAGAGAATTCCAGTTCATCAGTTGGATAGTTCAAAGTCAGGAAGGGGTTGGGAAGAGTGAGTCAGGGACTTAGGAGAACTGGGGTTATAGTGGTTGTTCTGAGCCTGGATTTCTGTTCTGAGCCTGGATTTCTGTCTCACTAGACAATGGAAGCCAGGAACTGCAGCACAGGAAGGGAATGGCTGATCTTCTTACTGTTTGCGTTCCTGTTCATGTTTAGGCACTTGGAGGTGGGTGAAGGGAGGGAGCTTCTGGGATAAGCAGATCAAATGCCTTGACTGTAGGAATGGGCAGGGTTGAGTTCACAAGGATCATAGGACAACTGCAGGCCTGATGGACACAGAGGTGCCCAACAACCAGCTGTGGGGGGACAACGAACACGTTGCCTGTTACTGAAACAGGGGAACAGGTTTCACCCCTCTCCCCTGCCCCAGATAACTTTTTTAAGAAATAGAAAACCCCTTTAAGCCACTGCAGTGCTATGGATGGGCTGTTAATTGCCACCAACTTTGGTTCTGAATTCAATTTAAAAAGTCCATTGCCAGACTCATAGTTTGTGCAAGCTGCGGCTCACAGCTACAACAAATCGTGATGCCAATGGAAAGAATTCTGGGATTGCATTCCAGTTGTTATCTGCCAAACAGGCTGTTTTTACAAATCATTTCACTTCCTTTGGCCTTCAGTTTCGCTCATTTTGATGAAAACAAGCAAACAAATAAACCATAGATTGGTGTGATAACACAGACCTCACGTCCAAGCCTGAATCATTCTGG
This sequence comes from Myodes glareolus, assembly GCF_982192425.1. Classification (NCBI taxonomy): domain Eukaryota; kingdom Metazoa; phylum Chordata; class Mammalia; order Rodentia; family Cricetidae; genus Myodes; species Myodes glareolus. Next base: position 70,518,966 of record NC_142029.1, on the reverse strand, counting down.
TGGTTTCAATAAGAATTACCCCCACAGGCTAATATATCTGGATACTGGGTCTCCAGTTGGAAGAACTACTTGAGAAGAATTAGGAGGTATGACCTTGTTGGAAGAGGGATGTCATTGGGAAGGCTTTGAGGTTTCAAGAACCCACACCATTCGCAGTTAGTTCTCTTTGTCGCCTTCTGCTGTGGATCAGATGTGAGTTCTCAGCTAAGGTTTTCGCTTCAGCCTGCCTGTTCCCATGCTTCCTGTCATGGTGGTCATGGAATCTAACCTTCTGAAACCTGAGTCCCAAATGAAACACTTTGGCTTATAAATTTCCTTGGTCATGGTGTTTTGTCACAACAATAGAAAAGTAGCTAAGACATTCTTGTTGGGGGGTTCTAGGCCAGTCTGGGCTACAGGGTAAGACTTTGCCTCAAAATCCTTTTCTCAAATGATTTCATCATGAAATGTTCCACCAGTCAATATGTACATGCATGTAATACATGTGATTAACACAACATTTACTCCTCAACTCATGTGAAAATATTTCTGGTGCCTTTGATGACTATGTCTGTTGACTTTTTGTCAACTTCTTCGAATAGCCTGCACTTTCTTGTTCCGTGCACAAAATTCCAATAACCTTATTTAATTTTATTTTTTTATCTCCTTAAAAAAATCTGTGTGCATCCCTTAGCAATCCATTGCTAAATTCTGTGTTTTAGATTTTTTTGTGAGTCATCTTATCTCTGCATGGAACTAGGGTTTCCTTATGTATAAGTCGGGGATGTGAATTTGCTGGTTTGTTACTTGCTTCTGAGCAATAGGAACTGATCTTGAGTTTACAAAGACACTTGTTGGAAGGATCGAGTGTTATTCTCAGACTCAGGGAGCAATCAACAAGCAGACCTTAGGAAGGGTTGGTTTAGGACAGCTTTTGGGATTTCAGTACCAGAGCTGGTGAGTTTTTCCAGCAATGCCACCACCGGTTAACAGCTCCAGCTGTTCTGTCCTTTTGTTAATTATTCAAGATGCAACATTACCAGAAACAACCCAATTGGTTCCATCTGGTCACATGCTCCTCCTTGTTTCAGAATAATGGTGTCCTTGAATTGGTAGCCTCTCAGACGTACATGGAGATTGTGTAAGATATTTATTTATCTAAAGGAAGGAGGCCTGGGCTTGCCTTCTCCTCCCTGAGTTAGTTAGGATAAGAAACCTCTGATACCACATTGGGTAAGTCCTCCTTAAAGAATTGGCTGAAGTTTTGCACTTGGCCATTGATTTGCTATGTGAATAAAACCTTTTGCAAAGTGCTTACACCATACATTGCATTAGGTACCAAGTTAGGTGCCAAGAAATCAAAGATGAACAAAACACACCTGATTGTAAGTACGAAGGAAGAATAGTAAGTAGACATACAGTCCTGTACTCAACTGTCTCTTTAGTCTTTGTAACGTCATGAGGACCCAGTTATCATTATGGTCACTTTACTGAGGAATCCCAGAGGTTAAATTTTCTCCCCAAGTGTCTTAGTTAGGATTTCTATTGCTATGAAAAGACACCACGAACATGACAACTCTTACAAAGGAAAGCATTTTAACTGGAGATGACTTAGAGTTCAGAGGTTTAGTCTATTGTCATCATGACAGGAAGCGTGGTGGCATGCAAGGTAGACATGGTGCTAGAGAGGTAGCTGAGAGTTCTACATCCAGATAGGTAGGCTACAGAAAGAGAGAGTGCCACACTGGGCCTGGCTTGAGCATCTGAGACCCCAAAGCCCACTCCCAGCGACACATATCCTACAACAAAGCCACACCTACTCCATCAAGGCTACAACTCCTAAAGGTGCCTGCCACTACCTATGGGCCATAATTCAAACAAGTCTATGGGGGCCAGTCCTTTCACAACACCACATCAAGTAAGAAAAGTCTGGAGGGAAGCCTAGCGTCCTGACTTCAAGGCTAGAGGCCTTGCTATTGAAGTTGAGGTTTAGGAGTCAGACACATGGAGATGTTGGAGCTAGAAAAGTGGGCATTTGAATGCTGATAGGGAATGTATCGTGGGCACCATGAAAGCAAGAAGCTTGTCTCAGGCTGAGGGGTGCACAAAGGATGTGTTGGGAAGCAATGATGGGTACAAGAACTCAGAAGTAAGGACCACAGGGGGGCTGCCTTTCCCTCTTCCCCCTTTCCTATGTTAATGTCTTGCAGTTTAATATCAATACATAGCAAAGCTCTGTTTCAAATTTTCATGTTTATCTTTTCACTGAGTAATAATTTCATTCAAGAAAAACCATTCTGGGTGGTAACGAGGGTTCAGGATTTATTTACTTAAGATGTGGGCAAAGCCCTAATCAGAACCTCTATCATCATGTAAGCTGGCATTTCCCCCAATGTGTTTTGTGAAAACTCTTGCCTAAGGCTTTCAGAATTGGTTTGCTGGTTACAATAATAGACTTTGCCAATTGCCCAGGCTTTGTGTGCCTCTGTTGTGCGTTTAAAGTGGAACCTCATGGAAGATTTGGAGACTCCGGTCACAAAGGCAACTTGAGAGCTGCATCCCTTCTTCAGACTCAAGACAGGGCTCCACTGCTTTGTGTGGCCCTTTTCAACACACTATTAAGCCTTTCTTATCTTAGTCACCACTTTCAGCTTCAGCTGTCATTATGGGGCCATGAACTTGTGCTCTCTGGGGGAAAACCAGTTGGGATGTGTTCTGATACGGTCAAAAGGAAATAGGTTGATTTCTACACAGGCTACCTAAGAGAAACCAGGAAACACTGAAATCAAGTCTGAAGGGTGAACATTAAGGAAAGGTTAATTTGCAGGAAGCATTGGATGGGGCCATGGGACACAGTGCTGAATGGGGAAGCAGACTAGTACGTTTGCATAATTTATATCCCTGTGTCAACTTCCACAATTAATTGTGCAACTTTGCTCTAAGCATTTATCACTCAGGTGTAACATTTTTAGAAGAAAGGATGCATTATCTGAAGGTCTTGGGCACACCTTAGAAAGTCCTGGTAAATAAATGGTTAGTCGTTCCACTTTTGTCTTCCAAGAAAAGAATCTCTCTCTCTCTCTCTCTCTCTCTCTCTCTCTCTCTCTCTCTCTCACTCACTCTCTCTCTCCCTTTCCCTCCCCTTCCCTCCCTCTTCCTCCTCCTTCCTTCCCTCACCCCTCCCTCTCCTCCTCTCTCCCCCTCCCTCTCCATCTCTTTCTCCCTTTGGACAGACTCACTGAGATAATTAGCAGGCAAGGATGGAGCTAAAACTCTGGCTTTTATGATGTTGAACTTATTGAGTTTTACTAGAGAGCCACGCAGCCTGCATCATGCTCCTCCACATTATGGAAACCCTCTTGCAGAACACAGGATTTCAAATGTAAATTTAAGGGAGAGAATATTTCCATTGTCATAAGCAACTTGTGACTTTGGGAGCTACTTCTCTGGAGGCTCTTGAGGAGAGGTATATATTTTAAACAATCCCTACAACCCACACTCCTGACATTCTGTTAAACAGATTTTTTTTTTTTTTTGTCTTCACAATGACAAATAGAAACAGTGGAGCAGAAAACTCAGCAGTCCTTACGATCTTTATTAACTCAGGCGAGGCACTGACCTTCAACTGGTTCCCTGTTCTTTCTGTTGCCTCCACCAGTTGCATGTTCTTAATATTGCAGCATAAATGAGTCTAATTAGGAACATACATCTCAGGCTGAAGAAAATCATTTACCGCTCTCCATGAACACTAAATTTAAAAGAAATGGAACACCACAGAGCAGGGTCATATGCTCCCCCAATCCTTCCTCCATCCCATCCTCCCTTCTTCAGTTCCCCCCTTCCCACTCATTATTCTCCACTCTCTGACCACAATAATAGTTCTGACTCAGTATTTCAGTATCCCTAACCGATATCTTGTCTGTCAGGTTTTCATCTCAACTATTCTTCCTACGTATTCTTTTTGTGTGCCCTACAGATAATGCAAAGCAGATATTCCCTGAAATTTATTTCTAGTTTGTGTAGTAAATTATTTCCAGAAGTTAGCTCCTTTCTTTTGTTCTGAAAGAATTTTTGCCTCCTGACTTATGTTGATTTACCCGTCCACTAACTACTCATCTGCCTGCCCTAGCTATCAATCTATGCATCCATACAGTCTCTAATCCATCCCTCCACCACCCACCTACTCACCCACCCATCCATCTGTCCACCCACCCACCAACCCACCTACCCACTCATCTACCTATGCATCCATCTACCCATCCCTTGATGTAACCCGCCCATTCATAATAATGACTTATCAAGAGCAGATAATAGGCAGAAAATGTTTGCTATTGCACAGGGAGTATAATTTACCCTTTCCGTTCATACAGGAATCTGGGAAGATTTGTTTAATTTTAAGCAGAATATATATGGTGTATTTCTTTAAAAAAATATGGGAGCTGGTGAGATGGGTCAGTGGGTAAGGACATTTGCCACTAAGTCTGATGACCCGAGTTCAATTCCCTGAATTCACATGGTGGAAGAAAAGAATAGCCAGCAAACCTCCACTTGTACACACACACACACACACACACACACACACACACACACACACACACAGAGAGAGAGAGAGAGAGAGAGAGAGAGAGAGAGAGAGAGAGAGAGAGAGATTATGAATACTGTTTTTATTGGTGTACCCATCTTGAGGAGGTATTTAAAAGTTGGTTTCTACTCCCTTTTAGAAGATTGATTTTTCTATTAGGAAAGTCAGGAACCAGTTTATAATTTTTCATAATACACAACCCAAAGTCAGAAAAGATGCACACTTAGATGGCTGTGCATGTTTAGGGAATGATCACACTGAGCAAAGAAAATTTATTAAAGAATTAATCTAAGCTTTAAAAACAGGTTATGCTTGAAGAAAATTGGAGAGGAAGATGAAGGTTGATACCATAGAGGATTAACTGTTTTCTCCCCCTGGGGTCTCTGTATGTATATTAACCCATATAATCCCTATAGAAACCTATGGTGAAGCCCTAATAATATATTATTCTGTAGATAAATAACATGCAGAATAGCAAAGTTAAGTGGTAGCATAACTGTTAACTGACACAGTCAAAATATGAGCACGCCCCACGGCTATAGGGCGGGTGCTCTTATCCATCACGTAGTCGGACTCTGCCTACGGGGTGGGAGGAAAGGAAAGGCTGTCTGGGAAAGGCATGTGGAAGAACCAACCATGAAGGCATGAAGGACAGAATACTAACACTCTACATTTCACTAAAGTCATGAACTTATTCAAAGGTAAATAAAATTTCTGTCCTATTTGCCTGCTTTAGCAAAGGGACATTTGATTATTATTCTTCATGAATTCTGCCTGGGGGAATGACAGCAATGGGTTAATTCTTTTCCTTTGGGCTAAGTTTGTTCCCCCAGTAAAAATAATATTAATACAGAGTTCAGATCCTATGATTTATTGCCTGTTTGAAAATCCTTTTCGTCACTGTATATTTTACCAGTAAATATTTAATCTTTGGCACCAAATGCCACCCCGTGTATTAACTGTGGACTTCATATTTTATATTAAGTTAAATTCTAAAATATTCTATGAAAAGAAAGACTTTTCATATCAATAGTCCACTGACAGACTGTGTCAAAAACAATCCAAAATAATACCGCTTGGTCATGGTGCCCTTTCGACAAGCATGCTTGATAATTGTAAAAGCAAACTTCCCCTCTCTGTCTTGTCTGTGTTCGATTACACTTGCTGTACAGTCCCCAGCTCTTATCCTAAACAGTTGCCTTGTGCCCAAAGACATGACCAAGAATAAATAGCCTGGCTGAGGACTTCGAGTTTTTGCATGGGTGGCCTCGTCCAACTGACGATTTTCTTTTCCTGTCTTTGAGGCTATGGTTTCAAAAACTTAAAACCACCAGACCCAGAAAGATAAATCTCTCTCAGTTTGCTTCAGAAAATCTAAACCCAATAAAATCCACGTTGGTGGTTTCTGGAGAGTGCTATTCATCTGTCTCTCAGGGACAAGCCTTAGGGCTCTCCCTTGCTCTCTGCTCTCTGAGGGCTGGAGTTTCCCTCTTTTGTGATCCTAAACCATCACTCCCTGCTTCCTCTTCTCTCTGCTCATGCAACACCCTCTACTTAAAAACACTCCATACCTTCCTAGTCTGTTCATGCCATTCCCTTTGGAGAAAGACCTTACCCTCCTCTGCTCCCCGTGGTTATCAGAAACATAATCAGTTTAAAAGTCTGACTCAAATGAACTTGATTTCAGAACTTAACATAGACAGTTTGCCTTGCATGAAGCCTACCCTGACTCCAGGAATACATAATCCCATGCAGTATCCTTAATTGTCACCATCAACAACTAGTTAATATCTAAGTTTCCTATTACAGTTATTTTATTTTCTTCAAATTTGTTAGAAACATTCAATTGGATCAGGGATATAGTTTGGAGAAAGGTCAAAGGGATAAAAACACTCGAGGTGAAGTAAAGATGAGAAATAAGTATGAAAGGAGACAGCTGTGACTCAGTTGTGCTTCAGTTCTAGTTTCCTTTGTGTTGCTGTGACAAACTCCAAGCCCAGGGAAACTTAGGGGGAGAAAGATTTCCTTCAGCTTACAGCTTACGATCCATCATCGAGGACGATTGGGGCAGGAACCCAAAGAGAAACTTGGAACAGAAACCATGGATAAATGTTGCTTCCTGGATCCTTGGGATGCTCATGCTTAGATAATTTCCTTGGGGGTGGTGTGGCTTCTCAAGGCCTGCATCCTCATACATTAATTAACAACCAAGATGATCTAACACAGACATGTCCACAGACCAATGTGGCTGAGCAATCCCTGAGTTGAGACTCCCTTCTTGGATGACAAGGATGTGTCAAGTGGAGAGTTAAAGCTAATTAGGGCATTCACATTTTAGAAATGACTCATCTCTCTAGGCAAACACTTGTAGAACAATTCACAGAAACCTCACTTTTAATGTTCAAAAAACAATTGCTGCAAAAAGGGAAAGTCAGGACCTATGAAAAGAAAACCCTTTGTGACATATATGTATAGTGTATCCAGATTGGCAAACAATATGAATGAATAAAAAAGAAAAAATCATAAAGGAAACGACGTAATTCCACTTGTACACCAGTCCATACGGTTCTGATACCATGACCAGCACATCAGTGCTTTTCTGCCAAGGTGGGAGAAGCCTGAGAAAGTGATAGAAAGCGTGAAAGGTCACTTAGGTGATGATTAACATGTTCATTATTTTGACTGTGTTAATGGTTTCAAGGTTAAATACATATATCAGATACCATCAAATTATAAACTTTACATGCATTCCATATGGCACCTCAAAAAAGAAACCAATAGCAACAACTAAACAGAAAGTGAGCAAGAACATTTTAAAGAAATCATTAGCAGAGAACGGTGCATGTGCGTGCCTGGCAACCTGTGAGAGCCTGCTGCCAACTAGGAAATATGCTGAAGAATTGTCACCGGCTAGTGCTACTCTATTCCTCACCTTTCTTACCATGACTTACTATTCTGTGACAGAATATCTGACAGTAAGTGGTTTAACGGAACCAAATTTGATTTTGACTTACAGTTTGAGGGGCTACAATCCACCATGGCAGGACAAACACGGCATGGGAAAGCATGGCTGCAGGAGTGAAGCTGCTGGTTGTGTTGCATTTGCAGTTGTTGCAGGCATTGAGTGGGAAGTGGAGCGGGGCTATTACACCCCAAGTCTTGCCCTTAGTGATCCATTTCCTTCAGCAAGGCTCCATCTCCTAAAAGTTCCACAACCTTCCCAAATAGTGCCGAAAGTCACAGACCAAGGGTTCAGACACGTGAGTCTATGGGGACATTTCACATTCAGCTCTAGCAGGGCCATCACTGTATAAAGCAGGGGACTTGGGACACAGGTATACTTAGTTGATGAGAATGCTTAATATTGCTGTGACACACGCTGACTAATGCCCTCAACCAGCTAGTTAGGACTCAAAACTACTAGTGCACTTTCTAGTCAACTTGTACAAATCTGCTGGGGGTGGGGGAGTGGGGGGAGGAAATTATTTGCTTATCAAAAATCAGTTGAGAGGATTCCCAAACCATTTGTTTCCCACTGTACCTGGATCCAAAAATGTAAATTTTAATTTGACTTCATATTGGAATATGACTATGAAGAGGTGTTTTGCCATTTAATTGGAAACAAAATTGAAGTCTTTTGGAAGGAGCTAATAAAGGTAGCATTATTTTCAAAATTTGTCTTTAAAAGCTGCTACTTATTTAATAATAGTGTCTAAAAATTTTTATTAAAAAATGTAAAACTCCGGAAGGTTGAACTTTGCTTTCTTAATAAATGACATTAAGATTTGGGTTCGCTTTGGGGAACAAAAACTGGAGCTTGGGCAGAGTGCTTAGAACTGCAATATTTGGGAATTAGAGACGATGTAAAACTCGGGCCAAAGGAGTCAAACTAAAAGGAGGAAATGTCAACTTTCTTATTATAAAATTGCTAAATAAATTTATTCTATTTGCTTTCAGTCAAAATTAAAATTAATAATACTTTTTGAAATTCTTCATTGACACATCTTCACCTGCAGTGACTATTGATGAACTATAAAATGGAGTTTCTATGACAACATGTTCTGGTTATCTTACATCAGGCTTGGTGCCAATGAGGTCAACACTGTTTGATTAGCTTCTGGCCTATGACTCCTGAGGTCCAGGAATATTTGCTCAGCACCTGAGAATTCCTTTGTGTGGTTTGAGGATGTCAACACTGTGGGGAACCTGATCTCAATCCATAACAAACGTGTTACGTCTATGAGCTACCATCTCCCTGAGACTAACACGGCAGGACCAGAGAGACATAGAAAGGAAGCAAAGTATGATGTTCCCTCTTAGGAGTAAGCAGAGAGATAGAGACAAATCCTAGGATGCCATTCAGGACCTGAAGAAGCTATTTTTGGGGAGGTCTTAATTGGCCAGGCAACTCAGAGAGACTGTTAACAAGCTTAGATTGTTCGCAAGGAGCAAGACCAAGGATCATGGCTGCAATGCCACGGTCATGGCAGAAAACAAGGTCATGGCAGAAAACTTCCCTTTCTTTCCCCCTTTTCTCTTGATGCTGTCCCAGTATCTGACATACCCAGAAGAAGTTAGCCAAGAGTCAGACCCTATGACCACCCTCACTCCAACTGGTAAATCATAATGGAGAAAAAAAGAGCCGTTTGCGTAATAACATAGGGCAGCTTTCATAAAAAAGCCTTGGATCTCAGAAGGTTATATAGGGTCACTTAAGCAACTGAGAGAACTAACTAGATATTCTAGAACGAAGTCAAGATATCACTGACAGCCACTATCTGGGATGTAAAGTGAAAAGTGAGTTTGACACAGCACAGGGGACAGTGACAGAGAAAATACAAAACAGTTCAAGTTAGCATCTCCAAAAAGTGAATCACTAATGACTGAGCTTCATATATAAAACACACAGAGAGAGACACACAAACACAAACACACACACACACACACACACACAGAAGGGGAGGGGAGGAAGAGAGAGAGAGAGAGAGAGAGAGAGAGAGAGAGAGAGAGAGAGAGAATTTTAAACATCCCATAGTTTCTCTAAGCTATCTAATTTATAAGCCAAACGGCCCAAAGAAAAAAAGTAGGTCTATAAAATTCCTTCCTTTATCTGATCATAATCTTTTCCTGAGTAATCTCATGAAGCTTCTCCTGCTTCCAGTCACGTGGGCTTGGACCTTTGACTCATTTTTCCATTTACAGCCCTATTCAGTCATTAGACCCAACACTTGGTACAAACGTCCCTGGATATGACCTTCTGATTCCCTCTTCAAATATGATTCACAGAGTCCCCCCAGTGCCAGAGCCTTCAATCAACCTGGGTCAGCATCTCACTGATTGGTCTTGACACCTGGGCTTACAGGAATCAGCACCTCCCTGGCTGACAAGGGTCTCATTAATTCTGATCCAGACCTTGTCTGAGGAGTTATACAGTGTCAGAACATAGAGAGGGTTGCTTTTCACCAAGGAAAGAGTTGTTACTTTTATTCTTACATCTCAAGTTACTGAGTTTGATGACATCCTCAAATGAGACAATAGAATTCTCAGGTACTAAGCAAGGACATTTCCTAAGATGAAGCCAGGAATAGCTTTCTCTAGAAGCCCCGCTAACAACTTTTTCCTCAACTGACTTCTTTCACACATTTCTTCTCTCTCATTGACAAGATGAGTGGGTCACACATTTGAGTTCAGATGGTCCTTTGAGACATAACCCTTGGGAGTACTAAACTATTTCCTAATAATTCTCTGATGTATTGGTTGGTTGCTTGATTCTTTCATTTGTATTTAGTCTCAAGTCTTAGCTAGCAAGTAAAACCAGACTTGATTTTTGTTAAAGGTGATTGAATTGATTTTGCCCCATTGGCACCTATGAGCTAAACAGTTTTTTACTTACACATGATTTGGGAGTTTCAGATTATCCAAGAATCTGGAGAATCTAACTTATGCATACTTTAAGTGAATACCATCTGAACCCAGACATGTGTAAGTTTATGTGCACAATTTCCCCAGTGTTTTTAGAGTCGCTTACACATGGGTGCTTCCCTGCTCTATCTGAGCAATGCACAGTGACCGGAGTCATTATCTCAGAATTCGAGGTATTCTTTGGAGGCAAAAGTCACTGCTCACAAGTCTCTAATGTAGTACTTTGGGAACAGTCATTAAACAGGTCTAAGGAATGTGCATCTTTTTTTTTTTTTTTGACCTTGCCTAAATTTGTGAGACTGGCCCCTAGTAAGTTGCATCAGGTCTCTGTCTCAGACCCAAGATTTCCAAGACAGACTGGGTAACATCCTCCCTAAAGATTTAGCTCTGATATATCTCAATGAAATGAAAATAGGAAACTCATTCTTCCTGATCATGTCCTATTGTATTAAGGGCATTCTTTACCCTTTCAAATGAAAGCTGAAGTCTTTACAAAGAAGGGCAAAACCAGACTCTCTGGGCCTCTTCTTTAGGGCAAGAGATCAAATCCACGTGCTAGCAAGGCTAGAAACATGAGAGCGAGGGAGAATTCGATGAGGATGCACAGAACGCTGATATCTGCTGCCAGTGACTAATCTCTGTGGATGAGGGGCATGTGGGGTGACTTCCCTTCCCTTTGCTCAACTGCTTTGTGCTCCACACTGAAGGGTGCTGGGGAACGAGTCAACAGATAGGCCTATCCCAGAGTGTGGAGGAAAAAGAGCCTTCAGCAACACATTTGCTTCAGAACCAGACTGACTGTGAGCACAAAGAGAAGTGACCTGGGCCCTCTGCAGAGGCTGGTGAGACTGACAGGGTTCTGGGTGGAGGCTGAGGAGTGTCTGTGTGGGGCTGATTGACAGCAGTCAGAACAACAGCGTGACCAATGGAGCAGCTGCCTTCCTCTGATGACTGGGGAATCTGTTCTGGACATGGATGGCAGACTCTCCGTACGGCTTGTGGTTTCTAGTTAGGGATCCAACTGTGTGAGCATTGGGTGCGAGCTGATTTCTGGCTGGAACCTGTCCAGCTCTGTTGGGGACGGGGAGGCGCTTGTTGTAGCGAAGAACTCACTCAGCTCTCAGAATTGTGTGCTTACTGCACCATCTCCAGCACACGTGACCTCGAGAACATAGCATTCTCATCTTTTACATCACAAAGTAGAAAGCATGATAAAATATTTGAAACAAGTATTAACGGAAGCTATTTTTAATGTGAATAAACCCGTCTTTGGTTTTTTTGGTTTTTTTTTTATTGATTTTTATTGAGCTCTACATTTTTCTCTGCTCCCCTCCTCCCTTCAATCCTCCCCCAAGGTCCCCATGCTCCCAATTTACTCAGGAGATCTTGTATTTTTCTACTTTCTACTTCCCATGTAAATTAGATCTATGTAAGTCTCTCTTAGTGCCCTCATTGTTGTCTAAGTTCTCTGGGATTGTGGTTTGTAGACCGGCTTTCTTTGCTTTACGTTTAAAAACCGCCTATGAGTGAGTAGATGTGATAATTGTCTTTCTGTGTCTGGGTTACCTCACTCAAAATAATGTTCTCTAGCTTCATCCATTTTCCTGCAAAATTCACGATTTCGTTATTTTTTTCTGCTGGGTAGTACTCCATTGAGTAAATGTATCACATTTTCCTTATCCATTCTTCGGTCGAGGGGCATTTAGCAGGTTCTGGCTATGACAAACAATGCTGCTATGAACAAGTTGAGCACATGGCCTTGTGGCACGATTGAGTATCCTTTGGATATATATCCAAAAGTGGTATTGCTGAGTCTTGAGGAAGGTTGTTTCCTAATTTTCTGAGAAATCACCATACTGACATCCAAAGGGGCTATACCAGCTTGCATTCCCATCAGCAATGCAGAAGTGTTCCCTTTTCCGCACAATCTCTCCAGCATAAGTTGTCATCGGTGTTTTTGATCTTGGCCATTCTTACAGGTGTAAGATGGAATCTCAGAGTTGTTTTGATTTGCATTTCTCTGATGACTAAAGATATTGAACGTTTCCTTAAGTGTCTTCCAGTCATTTTAGATTCCTCTGTTGAGAGTTCTTTGTTTGGGTCTGTATGCCCCCAACCATTTTAAATTGGATTATGTGTTCTTTTGGTGACCAATTTCTTGAGTTCTTTGTATATTTTGGAGATCAGACCTCTGTCTGATGTGGCATTAGTGAAGATCTTTTCCCTTTCTGTAGGCTGTCGTTTTATCTTGTTGATCATGTCCTTTGGTTTACAGAAGCTTTTTAGTTTCAGGAGGTCCCATTTATTAATTGCTTTTCTCAGTGTCTGTGCTGCTGCGGTTATATTTAGGAAGTGGTCTCCTGTGCCAATGCGTTCAAGTGTACTTCCCACCTTCTCTTCTATGAGGTTCAGTGTGACTGGTTTTATGTTGAGGTCTTTGATCCATTTGGACTTGCGTTTGGTGCATGGTGATAGATATGGGTCTATTTTCATTCTTCTACATGTTGATATCCAGTTATGCCAGCACCACTTGTTAAACAGGCTTTCTTTCTTCCATTTGATATTTTTTTCTTCTTTGTCAAAAATCAGGTGTTCGAAGATGTGTGGATTGATATCGGGTCTTCTATTCAGATCCCTTGGTCCTCCTGTCTGTTCTTATGCTAATACCAGGCTGTTTTTCACACTGTAGCTCTGTAGTAGAGTTTGAAATCAGGGATTGTGATGCCTCCAGAAGTTCTTTTATTGTACAGGATTGTTTTGGCTATCCTGGGGTTTTTACTTTTCCATATGAAATTGAGTACCATTCTTTCGAGGTCTTTGAAGAATTTTGCTGGGATTTTGACAGGCATTGCATTGAATCTGTAGATTGCTTTTGGTAAGATTGCCATTTTGACTATGTTAATTATGCCTACCCAAGAGCATGGGAGATCTTTCTACTTTCTGGTGTCTTCTTCAATTTCTTTCTTCAAAGATTTAAAGTTCTTGTCATACAAATCTTCCACTTGTTTGGTTAGAGTTACTCTGAGATATTTTATGCTATTTGTGGCTATTGTGAAGGGTGTTGATTATCTGATTTCTTCCCCAGCCCTTTTATCATCTGGGTATAGGAGGGCTACGGATTCTTTCGAGTTAATCGTGTATCCTGCTACATTACTGAAAGTGATAAACCCCTCTTTTGAATATTAAAGGTCAGATCTCATTTCAAATGGAATTTCTAACATCTCTAATTTCCACTTTCCTACTCAGTACCTCTTGGGGATGTCAATTTGGTATCTTCAAGAGCTGGGGCAACTTTTTTGTTAGCTTTGGCCTTCTGCGTAATTAACCTGGTTCAGAAAGCTTTTAGTTTCTGCATGAATATGGTGTTTTGGGTTGCATCAAACAGGATGGTTTGTTTATCAGTTTTAAGCTAACAACAAGGTCAAGCCACCTAACCTGTCAATTGTGATATACACTCAAAAGCCAGGTGATTTCTTCTCCCACTGCTGTGATGGAATATCTTGACAAAGGGGACTTATGGAAGAGTGTATTTTTTGTCTCACATCTCAAGGTGCAGTCCATCACGGAGGACCTGAAAAGTTTGTCATGGAGGACTTAAAGTTACAGTTCGTCATCGTCATGGAGGACTTGAAGGTCCAGTCCGTCATGGAGGATCTGAAGGTCCAGTCCATCATGGAGGATTTGCAGGTCCAGTCCATCTTGGCAGGAAAGTTAGGCACAGGGAGCTTGAAGTAGCTTGTCACATCACACCTACAGTGGCGGTAAAGCAGAGGGCGTGAGTACAGGGCTCAATTCACTTCCTCCTTTCTACACAGCTCAGGATCCAGCCTAGAGAATGGTGCCACCCTCAGTGGGCAAATCTCCTCACCTCCATCAATGCCACCAAGGTAATTCACAGTCATACCCAAAAGCCCACCTCCCAGATAATTCTAGATTCTGTCAAGTTGGTAGTTAATGAAAACTAACAATGTGTTTTCTAATGGAGGAATCAGAAAGACATTTTATTTACTTTTATGGTTTTTTTTTCAAGACAGGATTTTTCTTTATAACCCTAGCCCTGGCCATCCTTGGACTCTCTTTGTAGACCAGGCTAACTTCAAACTCACAAAGATCTACCTGCCTCTGCCTCTCAAGTGCTGGGATTAAAAGCGTGTGCCACCACTGCCCGGCAGGAAACTATTATTTTTTTTAATCTGTCGAGAAAGTACCTGATATTACCTGAAAAAACTAAAGTAATGCTGCCAGGCTGACACCTCTCTGTATGTTCCTGTTCCATCCCCCAAGAGTCCCAAGCTTAAGCTCTATGAAGGCATGCAAAATATCTTTTATTTACAGACAGCATCAACGCCACTCATCAGGAAGACATTGTCTCTCCGTCTCTCTTATGAGCAACTGTATAAATCAGTGAACTTTCTTAATATCTCCAAACACTCAGCCATCATTAATAGAATTATATGATTTACCAGGGAAACCAGAGAGTTGTGCTCTAAAGCAATCAATAATGTCCTGTGCCTTAAAGAGAATGTCTAGGTCTGGGCTTAGTAACTGATGAGCTTGGCCATGCATTTGCCTTCTTTTATCACTCCGGTTAGTAAGTGACTCGGCATAATGTTCCTGAAGAGTCCAGAGAGAAGACATTGAGGTCCTCAGCAACGGTGAGTGAAATTGCAGCGGCAATGGTCGCAAGTGCTGGATGCTGAGCTTGAGATCCAGAAATGCTCTCCTACTGGTCCTCCACATGAAGACTGAGGAATTGTCCTTTCAGCAGAGTGTGATGGGCAAGAAAACTTGTACTCTTAATTCATGCCACTAACTCGTCTGAATCAGTCTGTGGGGATGGAATGCATCTTGGAGGTGAAGCATTGAGACTTTATGTGCTAGCGGACAGGATAAGCGTGGTGAGAGGTTTTCAAGGCCGTATTCAGTACTAAGTGGCCCGGTTCTGGCCAGAGTCGGGTTTTCCAGGCCATTACGTCATCTGCGGTGCTTGCTGATTTCACACTTCACAGAGGCAGTTCAGAACACTGAATAGATTAATTTTTTTAAATGTGGGAGGTGTGGCTAACAGTGACTACATGCCGACATTGAGAAGCTGAGTTTGTGCGACTCTCTAAACAACTTCAAGTAAGATTTTCAATCTTTTAAACTCTAAGTTTCCCTTCTGTAAAGGTGGAAATTGAGACTTTAGCAAGATCATGCATACATAATGCCAAGCCCAGTCTGATGTGCATTTTCTCTTTCAAGATGGTATTTCGTGTGCCGGTAACTGGCCATTCAGGACAACTTGATGCCCTGTGCATTGTTCTAAGGTCCCAAGGGTTTATCATCTCATAATTAAACATCTCGGCACCGCTCACTTGGCTTTCTTTCTTCTTTTCTGTGTTAACTTTCTTTTTATTCGTTGTCCAATCATCATCAACTTGTTCTCACAGAACATCCCAAAGGGGCTGAAGCACTACGAAGGCATTGCAGGCAGAACAGCAAAGGAGTAGTGAGGACTGGTTTATTTTGACCTTTGCCAGTCCAGTCCCTGCGCCGGAAGTAAGAGGGTCTCTCCACCCGATTTAGTTCAGGAAGTAGAAGCTCCCTTTTTCTCATGTGGGCAAAGTTCTAGCGCTGTGTCTACAAGCATTTAAGCATTTGGCTGCAAGTCTTCCTTCTTCTCCAAGCCTTATTCTTATGCCAGTCCTAAGAATGTGGCTTATCCTGTTCTTCGCTCTGTCTCCAGAGCTAGTCTGACAGTCCGTCATCTAAATCCTGTCCTGTCGTGTTCAAAGTTTCCCTCACATTCCACTTCAGGCCCACATTTCTTGTGCTGTGGCAAGCTTTCTTTTTTTCTTATTTTAAACCTTTTTTTGTTTGTTTGTTTTTGTTATTTGCTTGTTTGTTTTGTTTTGTTTTGTTTTTTTGCCGCCCTGCTTTCAGCCACAATGACACATGGTGATCAATCTTAACGCAAGTCCATTTCTCCCTTCTTCATGGATTTTCTCTCCTTGGTAAGGTGGCAAGACACTTTCTTTGAAAACAACTTCTGGATCATCACAGTCCTTTGGTTCTGCTTGGATCCGAACAGCCAGTCATTTCCTTGTGGTCCTTGGTGGTTTGGGGGTTCTGTCATCCTGGGGATGATGGCATCTCACTCAGAAATGTTTGCTATGAGGCATCCCGCAAGCCACTTTCTCTTCCTCCCAGCCAACAGCAAAACACGCCTGCACTCCTGATACATTGTTATATTTGGGACTGATCCCTTTAGAAGAGAAGTTTTCCAGCTAGAAACGCAGCCATGTTCCTTCTCCATGCTTTCATTAACCAAGACTTGAATTCCTTTTGCTCTGCAGAGGTCTTGTGGCCCCTTTAAACCAGAACTTCACATTCTCTGGTGTTTTCTGGATTCACCCTGACTACTTAGAACCAACCAGCCTTTCTTACGCAGCTCTTCTGTGTCCAGCATCCTGATTTTCATGGACTTGGCTCTTCAGTCCTCCCACGAAACCTTAGTTGGTACCATAGTGCCCTGGAAGAAGCATGAAGTGGGTGGTTGTATAACTGTGTGACCTCAGACAGGCCACACCACTGCTTTGGGTCTTTGCTTTTTCACTGGTAGACACATGGACTGGATCAGATTATGTTTAAGGGGCCCTTCCTACTGGGGAAGCATGCTGTGAAGTGTGGGGACTTTCAAAAGCCCCGGAATGCATTGCTCAGCGGAAAATTAGTTGAATCAGTTTGTGATGGTCTGTGATAACAATTTTGATTTTCTGACCCAATAGACTGATTTCTTTCTTCAACATTTTTGGTAATGTCATCTTAATATAGATTTAGTGAGTTTACTAGCTTCATGTGTTACCATGTCTAGTCCTTTCTTATTGAGCAGCTCATCACCAACCACTGAACAAGCACTTTGAAGCAGTCATTCACAGACTAATTTCTTTCCAGATTCATATAAATCTTTCACTTAAAAAAAGTGTTTACTTATTCATTCACTCATCTGTTAATCAGATGATTGTATTAGACACTATCTGCAGCCTCCAGAAATTTATGCTTAAACAAATTTAATTTTAGTGCTTATTTACTGTTTAGAGATGGCAGGTTTGCCTGAACTTGCTGGTATTGTTTTAGAAATTAAGAGAAAAAACCCAGAACTTACAAAAACATTTATTCAGTTTGGAAGTAAGTCTCTAAGGGTGGCTGCAGGTCCCTGTGGAAATGTTTTGACTCATCTCCCTGACTTTAACATTCGGGTTTCATTTAAATCTCCACTGTTATACCTTAAGAATGTTATATTTTGGTATAACTATCAAGGGAGATGGGTGTGATTCTCAAAGTATAGAAAAATAAGGCATTCCCTTTTTGGGTGGATTGTTCATCTTCTTTGTAAGGCATTCAGTAGGAAAAAGATATGAAAACTTACATAGAAGGGAAAACCTCATAATCATGGTCTTCTGTCTTGGTCAGTGTCCATTGCTGAAGAGACACCGTGACCAAGGCAACTTGTTTTTTTGTTTTGTAATTGGGGCTGGCTTATGGTTTCAGAGGATTAGTTTATTAGTTTAATATCCCCATGGCAGAAGCAAGGTAGAACACAGGCAGACATGGTGCTGATGAAGTAGCTGAGAGTTAGACATCTGGATTCCCAGGCAGCAGAAAGTGAGAACCACTAGGCTTGACTTGGGCTTTTGAAACTTCAAGGCCCACTTCCCGTGACCACTTCCTTCAACAAGGACACACCTCCTAATTCTTTCAAATACTGCTATTCCCTGATGGCTAAGCATTCAGATGTACGAACCTATGGGGGCCATTCTCCTTCAAACCGCCATACCCTCTAAGGCTTCATGTCTTACAACATGCCTGTAGCTGAATGTGGAGGCTATAAAACACTGGTAATGGTGAAAGGTTTCTGAGCATGAGAAATTAATTTAAAACAAATCATGTCATGAATCTAAGGTGCTTCTTGCAGCATTTGCCTGGACTGTATCACATGACTTCACTCCAGACTTGCTTCGAAACATATAACATAATAACTTTGCACACAATTTTATTCTTGCATGTGACGTCACATCACACAGCACCAATAGAGGCTGCCGGAAATACCTCCATCACCATTGAGACTATTATAACTGCAGAGCTGTTTCTGCTCAAGCAATGCTTTCTGGTCCTATGGCAACATAATCAATTGATAATCGCAGGTAAAGACTTTAAGATCTTCCTAGCAGCAGTCCTTAGCACGTATGTCGCAAATTTGTCTATCTTTGGATTGTGCCGTTAGAAAGCTGTTTGTTTGTTTGCTCTGTTTTATTTTTAAAGTTTGAGTTGTTGCCTTGAATCTCATTAAAAAGTCATTGGAATGAGTTTTGGCATGGAATGAGGTTTCCGAAAGAGCCCCATAATATTTTCATTTTTATACTATATGTTTATGTGAAGCAGATTTTCAGCACTGATAATCGTAAAGTTGAAATATCAATCAACTCTGAGAGCCATGGAAGCTGCTGAACATTCCGTAGCACCACATATCCAGGCATGTTTTAATTGTTCACGTAAAAATAAAGAGGCACATTTATATCATTAGCACACCAATTTCCTTCCATTTTTAAACGTGCAACAATTATGTGCATGACAGAATTGTTTTGAAACAGATTTCTTTGTTATCTTTTATTAGTAAATATCTGATCTGTAGCTATACGTCATACACTTATGTCCCCAGGGTCGTGTGCGCATTTTGCCCAGTGAAGGAGGCTATTGAATGGAATGTATTCAAGAAAGCCTGCTTTAAGGCCCTGCGATCTGATGGAGGGGGAGCAAAGTAGCTTAGGCTTGTCTGCAGAGCGATGGTCAACCATTGTGGGGTTCTTTAGACAGAATATGACTTCTGAGTCTCCATGCATCACTTAATTCAGAAGCCTTATTCCCCTCTTTACAAAAAAAGGCGAGCTATTAGGTTGGTAGCCTGTTGACGTTATAGACTTTGAGAGTCAGATGTGACCTTTACGAAACTGCAGCACACGCTAGCTTTAAGGTGTTGTAACTTTAATTTGGAAGGAAAGAACTCAGACTAGAGACAAATGAAATCATATAACCTGAGAGAGATCAGGGGGAAACGATCCCTTGCCTCACAGAGCATCAAACTACAGCCATAGGATAAGAGCAGACTTAAGCCACACGGCCTTCCTTCCATCCTACCCTGGCCCCATCGTCATCTTGCCAGCCTCTCAGGTTGGCATTTCTGTCGCATGCCATACACATACACACACACACACACACACACACACACGCACACACGCACACACGCACACACACATGCATACTTTGCTGGCTTCTGACCCTGAGCGTCACCCCATCTCTTGTCTCAGACTGGACTGTTCTCTTTGTTTCTAGTCTTGGCTGTACAGCTCACCATCCCTATAGAAGCCTCCAAGAGACTCCAGGCAGCAGTTGCTTTATGTGGAGTTGTGGGAATCCTTCCCGGGTATTTACCTCATCCCAACTTTCAAATGCTTGGAGAGACAGGGCTATTACCCTTTCTTAACATACTCGGTCTTATGGGCCTGATTTTGGTGCAGTTATTTGGCAATATTTTTTGACAGAATAGCAGATGCTTAACTAGAGCAATTTGGTTTCAGCCAGAAAATAATCCCAGGCTACCCAGGGCCTCACAATGCCTGCCTGTGGAAAGGAAAAGGCATTTTGGGAGTGACATTTGATCCCTCCCATATACTCAAAATACAAAGGAGTCTAAGTGTCGACCAGTTTTAGGTTACTTACAGACAAGCTTTCCACTTCAGTGATTTCAGAAATTGGGTGGTTTGTTCTTTGTCTCATAAAGAATTCATTTTTAAGATGCTGATGGTCTTGGTGCTGGCTTGTGGCCAGCTCCAGGAAGTGTGGTTCACAAGCCATCAAGGCCTGCACATACTCGGCATTCCTTCGGTAATGCAATTCTGAACCCAAATCGATTCCAGAAGTCTGATCTTCTGAGAGGGGCCAGCACACCAGGCTTGTTGAACAGCCCCCTCCGGACCTCCCTGCCCACAACCTCCATCAGCCGGAAAATGATGAACAGCCAATCACAGAGCTAAGCGCGGCATTTGGGGAGTGCTACCTTACAGGGATCTGAACAAGTTGATGAGTTTGGCAGCTTATGTTTGAAGAATTTGTTTTATGTTTTGGATAAAGTCTGAGAATTTATCCTTCAAAATTCCTTAGATTTAGTAACATGCCATTGCACCGTGTTTAATGCGGTGAGTTTTCTTTCTTTCTTCCCACCCCCCTTTTCTTTTCTTTCTCTCTCTCTCTCACTTTTTTTTTTTTTAAGGTTAAAAGCCGCCTTTCCTTTTAAGTATTAGTAATCCATCCAAATCCCGCCTAAGGGAACAAAAGGGATGTTGGTGATTTTCTCTTTCACAAAATGCAGAGACTTCCTCTCTGTCTGTTCCAGCAGTCTCCGAACTGAAGGCAAATTACTCTCCTCTCCACTGAGGAGATTATGCAAAACGAGAAGGTAAAGCCAATTGCCACGACACAAATACCAGCTTAATTCTATGCCTGGCAGACCCTTGTGCCTTTTCTCTCCAGATGTGGGTGCATATCCACATCTGTCTTTTTTTTTTTTAATGAAATAACTTCTATTAGCTGGTACGGTGTTTTTGAGAGTTCACATGGCATAGAAACTTCACAAGGGCTGCAGTGACCTTCAACCCCATATCCTAGACCTGACTAAATCTCCTCTTCCTCCTAAAGACTGAGCCATTTCCCTAACGACCTGCCTGGGGCCCCGAAAAAGCAAGACTTACTTTGCTCTGTGGTCTTCCCTCTGATGGTCTGGGGCAGGCTTATATTCAGGTCTCCTTTGCCCCTCTTTTACATAGGCACATAGCTAGTTAAGAGAATTTGCTTCTCTTTGAGAGACAAGGTGGCTTAAATCTCTTCTGTTTTGTCCCCAGATACTGGAAGAAGAGCGAGTGATCTGTTGCGTGCTTTTGGGGAATGTCTCAATGGCTCATGCCAGGACTTCTGCAAGGCGGGGGAATTTGAAATCTTTCTGTCATAGGAGCCTTTTGGAGTTGGACTAATGGAAGAAAACCTGGCAATCCAAGACGACTGAGCTTTTCTTTTTCTTTTCTTTTCTTTTCTTTCTTTCTTTCTTTCTTCCTTCCTTTCTTTCTTTCTTTCTTTCTTTCTTTCTTTTTTTTTTGTTGTTGGTTGGAGGCAAATTTAGTTCTCTGTACTATTTTTCTGGGGTCAATTTCAAGTCCATATGCAATCCTTCAGAGTCGACATCAATGTGCGGACAGGAGTGATGTGGAGGCCAGCACGGGGTACATATTGGTCTCCTAGATTATTTGAAATACTGATTCTCACACTTGTGAGTTAATGAATTTATAATGCTGGTTGAATTTCTACTCTGCCATAGACATTGTACGCGGCTTGGGGAGAGTTATAAATCTGAGTTGCCTGAGTGCTGAAGCAAGGCCTGTCGTATGCTGTGGCCTGGGCCACAGTGCAGCACCATGTTTATTTGAGAGAACACGCACAAAAAAGTAAAGAGTGCAGGCTTTGAAGTTTACAAGGAGAGCGAGGCAGCTGGGGGACCCAAAATGACTCACACACACTCACGCACACTTGCACGCACACACGCACGTGGCTTAAATTAGATATAAATTTCAGGGTTTTTCTCCAAAGATGGTTGAAATCTAGAAAGAAAGCTTCATACGTCAATAAGTCTGGGCCGCTTTAATGTCTTCCTGGGAACTTCTCACTTCTATGTAACCATCTGAGATGTAAGCTTTTGTGCCAGTCCCTGCAATTTCACCTAGCCAACAGCAAGCCTGATAGAATGCTAACACTTCATTGGATATAAAGGTGTCACATGGCCAGGCGCAGTTACAAAGGAAGCTGGGAAATGAAGTCTGCAATAAGAATTGTATTTCTAAGAAGAAGCTACTGTGTCTGGCCCAGGAAGTCCTTAGCTGAATCTCATTTGTGACACTCACCAGCTCTAAGCACCTCAAGAAAATAAGTTATTTTAACTTCAATATTTTTTATCTTAAAATAAAATTCTATTCTCCCTACGTGGTTATTGTAACATCACACGTTTATCATGCCTGACACAAAGGCCGAATTGGGTTTACTAGCAGCAGTTGCTCTCTTCACAAGGTACAATTGAGGGACCAAATTGACAGTATGAGACCCACCCATCAGGAACACCAGGAAAAGTGGGTGTCATCACTAACAGGTGAAATGCATGGCGAAATGCATGAAGATTTTATTTAGGTGAAAACCCCACATCTCAGTTGACAACATTGTACGATTGTTTCTTACATACATTTGCATCTCTTCCTTTGGGGTCTGCGCCTCAGTTCACGTCTCTGAGTGACTCTCTAGTGGATGTCTCAGCCGTTCCATCCTTCTCTGTATCATTGCCCTTCCTAAAGCCCGTTTTATGGAGAGCCTAGGCTAGTACAATAGACATATTATCTGTGACTAAGACAGTTCTTAAGAGCATGACCCAGAGAATCTAAAAGATTAGACACTCCTGCGTTTAGCTTTCTGGCCTCTTCTCTGACTTGTCTGGTTTTGACCTTGCCTTTTCCTTTCTCTCACTGGAGACGAAACAAAATACGTTGTTGTTATTGTTGTTGTCACATTGTGTATTTGTTTGTTGTCTGGGACAGAGTCTCAGGTAGCCCAGGCTTTCCTAGAGCTGGCAGGCTGGCCCCAGAGGCCTGGCAATGCTCCCCTATCTCTCAAGTACTGTGACTATAGAAGTGAACCACCGGGTCCTCGTTTCAGCGTTTTAAAATGCTATTGCTTATTTTTCATATTTGTGTATGATCCATTTTTTAGTTAGTTTTTGTTTTGTAGTATTGTGGACACCGTGGACTTTCTACATGTGAGACAAGTGTTCTACCATTGAACCACTTCTCTAACCTGAGTTGACTGAGCTTAGCTATTGCTTCCTGACCTATTAGAAGCATAACCACTGCTTCTGCAGGTCTTTTTGATGCTGCAGACACATTTAAGTTAGCTATATTGTCTTTGGGGATTGGTCATTTGTGACTGTAAAATGTCTTTAATTGTTTCTGGCAATTTTCTTTGTTTGGAAGCACATCTTGACTGATATATAGGCACTGAAGCATTCTTCTGATTAGTGTTTGTTTGATAGTTCCCCTGTCCTTCTTCTCAATTTTCTTTTTTTTCCTTGCTAGTATTGTGCATGTGTGTGTGTGATGTGTGTGTATATTCTGTGTGCATGTATGTGTTTGCATGTTTGCATGTGAGCACATATATGTTTGGGGTGGTAGGAATGCACGCATGTGAATGAGTATTTATATGGAAATCTAGAGTGACATGGAGGTCATCTTCAGCTGATCTCCTACCTTAGTTCTTAAGAATATGCCTTTCAGTCAAATCCAGATCTTGCCTGAATCTTGTTAGCCAGTTTGCTCTAGATCTTCTTCTGAGACTGTGATTACAGTAAGGCTTCCATGCTTAATCAGCACTGAGATTTGGGGATCCAAACTGTGGTCCCCATGCTTGCTTAAGTGTCATCTTCTAGTCCCTTTTATTTAATTTTTAATCTACTAAAATTATTATGCTTGAAGGTGTTTTTCTAATGACAAGAATGTAGTTGGATTATAGATGTTCCCCCCTCACTTTAGCCTGTTTTGCTGTTTTATCTTTTAACTGCATCTCTATAAAATATGTGCGCACATGCATGCATGCGTGTGTGTGTGGGGGGTGCTGGGGATGTAACCCAAATCCTTGGACATGCTAGGCAAGTGCTCTGTCACTGAGCTACATCCCCAGACATGTGTGATTTACTTCTATTAAATTTACTCATACACTGAGATTGACTGTCTTTTATTTTAGTTTTGTTCTCCTTGTTTTCCTTCACTGGCTTTAATTTCCCCATTTTCATGTAAAGTATTCAAACTGTCTCTAGAAATCAATTTTGATTTATTTTATACACATTTCTCATAGTTTATAATGTCTGCTCTAGGGATTACAGTATTCACCCACTGTTGTTTCCCCCACTAATCACCTGCTATCAGCGTTTTCCTTCTTCCAATAGAATCCACTCCAAATCATAATTGCCTGAATCCTCAGCTCCCATTCCCACCTCCCTCTTACAGACAGGTTACCTCGTCCATTGATAACTGTATGAGAAGGTTAGTATCATACTTTTATGTATTAGACGGTGCTGGACAGTCCAGTGGTGAGAGCGGCCCCATGCTAACCAATGTGTTTTCCACCCGGGGTGCCCTTCATTCCTGGCTCCTTCATTTTCCTTCCCTCCTCTGCAAAGAACTTCCTTAACCTTGTTCCAGAGTTTCTCCTGACAGCAAACTCTCATGGCTTTCATTCACCTAATGAGATCTTTCATCTTCACCCCAAGGGCAATTTTACTGAAATTCCTCAATGGCAACTCTTCTCTCTGAGCATTGGAAATGGGTTCTGTTTCCTCATGGCTTCCGTGATTTCTTGTGAGAACTCTGCTGTTATTGAAATGGTTATTCTCTTACTAGTCATGGGCAGTTTCTCTCTAATCCTGCCATTTTTCTTTTGGGTTTAGTTTTCAGCCATTTGATTACAGGAAGTCTTGATAACAGTTCTTTGTATTTATCTTGTTTGGCGTTCTCTCAACTTCTTGAGTCACAGGTTTGTGTAATTCGCCAAATATGAGATTTTCCAGCAATGCTCCTTTTGATTTTTTAGCCTTTCTTCTTTCCTTCTCTTCTTCTGTGACTTGGCTATGCAGATGTTAGATGATTTGTTGTGGATGTAGAAGCTTCCATTTCCCCAACCCATGAACCATAGGCTCAAGTAATTTCCAAATGAATTCCAGAAAGAGATAATCTTTGTGTATAACAACATACAAGGATAGATAGCTTTGAAAATCGAATTTTAAGTAAAGTTTATTTTTTAAAAATGGTATATAATGAAATATAATGATCAGTATTGATGAAATGCCATGCATATGCAGTGCATGTACATTTGGTATTTCATCATTATAGTTCACAGTTATTTCTCCTCGTCACCCTATTGTGCGATAGCATATAAGAACTTCTTCCTCTCATCTTAATGTGACTTAGTACCAACAAATCAACCATTCTCCATCCCTTCCTACACAACTGCCCCAGCCTTTGCCTGTCTTTTCTTCATTCTGTAGGTCACCTCTTCACGCTGATAATTGCTGGCACTGTGAAAGCTTCCAGTGTAACATAATCCATTTTTGCTTTTGTTTCTAGAGCTTTGGGGATCTTGTCTAGAAAAATATTGCCCGTTCCAATGTCTTTCTGTGCTTCCTTTTTCTCTGAATAGTTTCAAGTCTTATATTTCACTCATGAGATGTGGGTGTCTAGTTTTATACTTTGTATGAATACACAACTCTCTCAGCATCATTTTAACAAAAATGTCATCCTTTCTTCAACACATGCTCTTGCCATCTCTGCAGAAAATCAGGTGGATGTATGTGGGCAGGCTTGCTTCCAGTTTCCTTTCCTGTTAAACCATGTATGTTTCTGTCTTAGTTCCATACCAGGCTCTTTTGATGACTCCAGCATTGCCACATAATTTGAAGCTATATATAGTAATGCCTCCTGATTTGTTTTCTTTGCTTATCATGCCTTTGGCTATTCAGGTTGCTGTTGAATTGGGCAGAGGTTAGGATTCTTTTCTAATTTTGTGAAGAATGTCCCTGATGTCTGGACAGGAAGCCCTCCGTATTGATAGGTTACATTGGGTACTGTGGACATTGTAGCAATATGGATTCTCCCAATCCAAGAACATAGGATATCTTTACATAGTTCTACTGTCTTCAATTTTCTTCATCCATGTTTTGCAATTTTATTGTAAATATTACTTACATTTTTGGTTCGATTTACTTCTAGGCAATTTTGTAGCCATTAGAAATAGTTGTGCTTTCTTCATTTTCCAGATCATATTCTAAGGGAAATAATAACTTGTATTCTGAAATTTTGTCAAAGATTTTACATCTATTTTATTTATAAAAGCAGAGAATCTAAAGAAATTAAAAGCTAACTGAAATAGATAATGTATTAAAATTTACTAATAATGGTTAAGGGTTTTTTATCTGAAATAAGAGGGAAATCATGATTATCTCAGTAGATTAACAAACTGTATATGATTAAGATAAAACTGATTTATATCTAAATGGTATCAAATAAGAAAGAATTACAGTAAACTTATTCACACAGTAATATTTACAAATACAGAAGGCATAATCTTTATTTGTGAAACTTTTTTTAATGTCAAGAGTAAAACAAGGGCATTGTTGTCTTTGCTATAAGTTAGCAAAGTAGTGGAAAGCCTGAACTATACAATAAGAAATAAAGGATATATTAGCAGCTTCAAGTCAGGAATGAAAGTAAGAAAAGTATTTTTATTAAGAGAGATGATAAGATTTTCTATGCAGAAAATATAAACTTAGGGATAGAATAAGGAACTTCTATAAAATGGTAGCAATGTTCCACATACTCAGCGAATAGTAATAAAAGATATTGTAAAACACCACTCCAAGGGACACAAACACCATGAAGTATCTAAGGATTAGTGGAATTGGGGGCATCATGTATTTGAAAGTATGTATGTGCACTATGTGTGCTCAGTGTCCACAGAGGCCGGAACTGCAGGTGCTGAAAACTGAACCTAAGTCTCTGCAGTAGCAGCTAATACTTTCCAGCTGGCTCTCATTATTCATCGCAATTCATATTGTGAATATCCTCTTTCAAGTGAATCAATATTCAGTAAAGTTAAAATTTATTGAAAGCATTTGAAGGTATTTTTAAATTCTTTTAAACTAAGGTTAATATGTGAAATCTGAAGTTCATGAGATATCATGGAGATCATTGGAGAAAGAAGGGCTGGGTATAAAATGGATGGAAAAAAGATTAATTGGCTCATGCTTGCAGACGAAAATGTTTCATTGCTGCCTCTTGCCATTTACAAAAGGGAATGATAATTAGTCAAAAACCTAACTGCGAAGACCAGATTGTAAATAAATGGAGAAAACCACCAAGGACTAATTTCACGCCTTCAAGGTGAGAAAAGATTCTCAGGTGGACAAAAGCACAGGCAAATGCAGCAAACTTTATTGACTTAAGTGAAACCATAAGAACTGTTGAGCGGTTTCCTATAAGCTACACTTGCGACTGGTATATAACCTAGCATTCCTAACCCTAGATATGGTTTTCAAATAATTGAAAACCTTTATCCATCCACTCAACATCTTTCCACAAATGCTCTTGGGCTTTGTTTATAGAAGACTCAAACTGGAAATAACACCAAGGTGTGTTGGCGAAAAGAATGAATAAGTACATTAACATACACCATATGGAAGAAGTTAAAAAAACAAAAACAAAACACTTGGACTTTCTCTTGAGGTCTCCAATCTTTCTATCCCTCCATTACAGTTCATTGATTCTCTGCACTTTGACAAGCTGTGACTTTCTGTGTTAACTACTATCCACTGCACAAAGAAATTTCCCTGCTGAGGTGTGAGAACTGTGCCAAGCTGCAGGTACAGAAAGATGAATATAGAGGGCAATTTGATATATGTCTATTTAGCAGAATAATGGTAGTGCTCACTCTGGGCCCGTGACCTTCATGGCCAAGATTTCGGGGCCAGGTTTATAGTACCAGGCATGTATTTTGTCCTATGGAACAAACCTTAAATTCAATCAGAAAGTGGCTCATTACTCCCAATAATTTTCATGCCAATGTTGTGCCCATGGGTGTATCTTGCCACAGTAGTCATTATTGCAGTTCACATAGTTCATTGGGCAAGACTGTTGATGACTTTTTCCCCTATAGCAGCCTACATCCCTATAGCAGCCTACATTGCTCGGTCCAGTATTAAGACAGCTAGCGAACAGGGAGGAAGCTACTTGGTCCAGCACCAATTCTGTTTCTCCATATGCTGTGACCAGAGCATGTGCTTTTCTCAGCAATAGGGCCCGAACATCAAGCGCCAGTGGACAACAGAGAGCAATGGCTACAGCCTATATTGCTTGGGGTATCTAGGACACTCATGACTAACAACCCAAGGAGATATAGCTCACATCTGGCACTGACTTTTTATTTGTCTACCTTCAGGTTTCTGAGAATTATCCCCCATGTATGGTAACACTGGTTAAACAGTTTTACGTATCCATAGCCTATAACATTGTAGCTTTTCATATGGCTTTTTCTAACATCCTTAGTGCTACCCTACCATCTCTCCTCCAGAAGCCTTAGAATTATGCTTGGCTGTCATTCAAAGGTTTAAGGCTCCATGACTGCTTGAATTTGCATTTCCATATCTTTAAAATGGAGATAATGATGTGGGATTCCCCTCTATATGCTATGAATATGTTTTATTGCCATTGGTTAATAAAGAAGCTGCTTTTGGCCAATGGCTTAACAGAGTAAAGCCAGGTGGAAAATCCAAACAGAGATGTAGAGAGAGATTAGACAAAGTTGGGGATATGTCTGTACCTGATGAAGGAGAATGATGCCGACTGGTGGGCCACAGCTTTGTGGTAATACATAGATTAATAGACATGGGTTAATTTAAAATATAAGAGTTAACCAGGAATATGTCTAAGTCATTGGCCAAGCAGTTTTGAAATTAATATAGTTTCTGTGTGTTATTTCAGGTCTGGGCATCCAGGAAATTAAAGAGCAGTCTCTGCCTACAAAAATGGCATGCCAACATGGGCCAGCTACATCCACATAAAACCTGAGAGAGCTTGGAAAGGAATTCTAAACACCCCCCCCACACACACACACAACAAACAAACAAAAAAGGAGTTAAGCATGGCTTCACGGTAGCAGTATTTTCTCAGGCAGACTCTGTTTGTTAGGAACAAGCAGAGGGATGATTCCTTTAAGAGAAGGCTTCCTGACTCAGCAGGAGCAACAAAAACTGAGTGGCTTCTTTAAGAAGGCTTCCTAGCTGGTGCTAGTTGCATAAGCAGCTATGGCTCTTTCAGGAGGCCGAACACTTGAATGGGGTTTGTGGGCAGCATGCTGCAAGTTACTTGGTGGCAGCATGGGCCAACTGCTTATCAGAGTTGAGGTGGTAAATGTGGCTCCTACCCAGCAGTCCCAGAGCTGGTGGTAAACACACCTCTGCCATATTGAAAGACTGAGAGAGGTGGAACCAGCATCAGGGTCACTGTGACCAAACTACTTACCATTTTAAAAGTACTCCTGATCATAAAATGATTATAGATTTGTAATAAAGACAGATCCAGACAGAAATAAACCTCTGAATGGGTCACAGTATATTTAAAGATGTATGTGGGCTTGGGAGAGAGAAGAAAAAGAGTATAGACAGTTACAAAAAGAAATCGTTTAAATGAAAACAACATCTTTAAAGAGACAATAAAAGCAATATAAAAGAGTACAGACAGTCATAGATTAAAGGAATAAAGAAAAATAAGTCTTGTAAAAATGGGATATATAGAGGGCATTTGAATTTTGCTTATTATTGTGTTTTCTTTGAATATTTTGACTACAGAGAGATATTTGATCCTGGAAGCTGCTAAGCTAAACCAACATGCATATTTTAAAGTATCTTGAATTCAAATTTGGTTCTAAGGATATGTTTCTTTGAAAAAGAGGTTCTGTTTTTATTTCCACAGAGAATGAAAACCTGTGGATTCCTTCCAGACTAATATGGTTTGATGAACCAAGACCCCACCCCAAAAGGCCTCCAAGAACCCCAAAAACACTTCAGCCAACAAAAAGTAAGAAGCAGTTTGGAGAGAACTATGCCCAAATTCCTGAATATTGGTTATAAATATTTATTTTCATTTAAAGGGGGATATGATATAGAGATGAATACTTTGCACTGGTGTGAATCTTGGTCTAGTTATACAAATTAAGGTCAGTTTTCTTATATGTATTTCTGCTCTTGTTTAAGGTATTGTGTTTGTGCAGCTTATTTAAAAATGTAATGTATAGTTTTAAGAAATACAGATTAATAATTATTTTTAATAATTAAACTTGTAGTCATGTTAGTTATGTTTTCTAGATGTATAGAGATATATTTCAGATGGATAGGTATTCTTCAGATCTTTCGAAGACTAGCAGAATATGGCACTTAAAATGTTTTAGGAACTTAGACTTTTCTCTACAGTGAGACATGTCTGTTTCTGGCAGCACCAATTACTTCAGAGAGATTGATGGGCATTGAAAAGAACTCCTTATGGAATTTGCCTTCAATGTGACAAGGCTAACCATTTAGGCAAGAAACTGCTCTTGCCTGGACTGCTTAATGCTATGCTGTATAAACTAGACATGCAGGACCCACAGAAAAATAATTGCTAAACTTGCCTAAAGAAGGTCTCATGAAAGAGTCTGCTAGGCATTCTGCAGGACACAGACGAAAGGGACTGACAAACTGCCAATATAGGCAGAACTGACTTTGAAATTTCCTGCTTCATGGAAAAGTCTGTCAGATACTATGGGCCTGTAGGCTGAAGATGGATGCCCCAATGTTACAGGAGAACTTTGAGTGACTGTCCAGGCACGATGTCTCTGTCAATTCTAGAGTTTTGGAAGTTGCTTATAATACACTTCCTGTTTACTTAGGTGATATTGTATCCTTCTGGAGTCTTTGATGGTGTTGAAGAAATACAGTTATAATCATAAAAGGTAGATTAGATATAAAACTTTAGACTCACAAAGATAGAATAGATGATAGAGTATTTTCCTTAATTTGCCAAATGTAAATATTGTAACTACAATTCTTGTTTGTTAACTATTTTGTTGTATATAACCCTATGTTAAAGTTTAAAAAAACCTTTCTTTTAAATTAGACAGAAAAGGGAGGGATGGTGGAATTTCCCTCTGCATGCTGTGAATGTGTTTTATTGCCATTAGTTAATAAAGAAGCTGCTTTCGGCCAATGGCTTAATAGAATAAAGCCAGGCCAAAAATTCGAACAGAGATGTGAAGGAAGAGTAGGTAGAGTTGGGGAGATGTCATGCAGCTGCTGAAGGAGAAAGACACCTACTGGTAGGCCACAGCCTTGTGATGATACATAGATAAATAGGAATGGGTTAATTTAAGATATGAGTTAACCAGGAATACGTCTAAGTTATTGCCCAAGCAGTGCTGTAATGAGTAAAATTTCTGTGTGATTATTTTGGGTCTTGGTAGCCAGGAAATAAATGACCAGTCTCTGTCTATAGG
The DNA here is from genome assembly GCF_982192425.1 of Myodes glareolus. Classification (NCBI taxonomy): domain Eukaryota; kingdom Metazoa; phylum Chordata; class Mammalia; order Rodentia; family Cricetidae; genus Myodes; species Myodes glareolus. Next base: position 70,487,285 of record NC_142029.1, on the reverse strand, counting down.
ACAATCATAGCATTTTGACCAACTAATAGGGTTATTGCAAAGAACAAATAGCTTATACCTGGGATTGCTCTCATTATCACTGTCTAGTAGAAACACAATGTGAACCATCTCAATACTTTTTATATATCTAAGCTAAATTAAATAAAAAGTCAGTGTACTTAATTTTAATGTTTTTTATTTAACTATATCTAATCAAAATATAGTATATGTTAAAAATAAATTATATATCTTTTTCATACAAGGTTTATAAAATCTATATTTTGTATGCTTACTACATATTTAAATTGAGATACTAAATTCACATCAGAAATACTTATTTCATATTAAATTTCATAATAGTTATAGTTGATTAAGTAGGTTCATATCCCCAAATGTTACCAAACTTGAAAACTTTCAGGCTTGTAATGCAGTAGCCAAAATAAAATAATTTAGTTTAAAAATTTTATATGTGATTCTGCTCCTGGAAAACCCATTTTAGGAGTTGAAGATCAAACCCAGAGGTAGAACACTTGCCTTCCATGAATCTTACACCCCAAATTAAAAGGAATTAAAATGAGAAGTTCAGTCTCTGTACACTCCAGCTACATTTTCAGTACTTAGCTGCCACCAGTCTTGTCCTCATGTAGACCAGAACCAAGGGATGAGTGGTTGAGAGCTAGAAAACCCGTGAAGGGTTTCAGTTCTCAAATCTCAGTTGCGTGTTACACTTCGGGCCCACCATGTGAGAGAAATTAATTCTTTTTCTTTTGACCTACAAAAATATTTCTCAAGGAAAATCTTCCAGCTTTCCTGACAGTGAGACAGCAGATTGCTTCCATTTCTGTAAGCAGAATTTATTTTGTCTAAGAGTTTGCTACTTATTCTGGGAAATAAATATAGCCAAGAGTCGGGGAAAGATGACCAAAACAGACTATGTTTAAAGAGCTGAGCAATCGATTCCTGGTAGTAATGTGATCTGGAATACATGAAACCATTACCGAAGTGGGAGTCTACTATGAGGGCAAGAGCTACTCTGAGCTGTGGAGAAGTAAGCTTCCTGAGGTTTCAGAGCATCACCAGAACAGACTGCTGTTTGGCAAGAATCAAACCCATCATCTCAGGTGAGAAGGAGCCCTGGGGTCATCCTTTGTGTGTGCGATCTGCCTGTAGAAGTGAGTAAGGCACCCGGGAAATGGCCCAAGCCTTCTACCCCAAGCATTTCTCCTTCCATGGATTCCCTTCAGAATTAAGTACTAAGGCAACAGAAGCAGAAACTCCTCCCAATTTCCTTGGCTTTTCAGCGGATCTTTGATTGGAAGAAACCCACAGCCTGTAGTTGGCACTGCTTTAACAAACACCGAGTTAGACTTAGCATGTCCCAGACAGCATCCTGAGGGCGTTACCCGTGTGAACTAACTGAATAAACTGGAACATGACTACTGTTTTCACCTCTGGAAATGGAGTCAGAGATGCTAAGTCTGTTGTACAACATCTTACTATTAACCAGAGGTGGAGAGTGGGATATGAACGCATAACGTCTATGTTTTGGATCAACCAGCAAAACCATGGCTAAGGATGCTGCTGGATGTTCATCTCAGTGTGGGTGTCTAAGTCCAGAGCAGGGTGAGGAACTATACCTGGTCACTAGTGATGCAGGACACATTTCCAGAAAACCTATAAAACCAGCAGGTGACTCAGAAACCCACTTGGCTTTCCAGTTGTACCCTGGGCTTCTATAATGTTCTCTGTCTGAAAGATCTCCCATCCAAATTGTATTCGTACTTCAATGTTCAACTCAAAGATCCTCTTTATTAATAAGGTGTTATGTTTTCTGTTATAATTCCTTTCTGTTTGATCTCCTTCAACTGTTTGCTGGTTAATCGGGGTTACTGAAACTTTTTTATTCTTTCTTAAACGATGTGTTTTTCTCCAAGGACCTGGGCCCCTGGAGGATGGAAAATGTATCTTCCCCATCTTCTTTCCTTTATTTTATCTAGCAAGATGCCTTTGACTTTCTAGGCATTTCTAAATATTCATTGATCTAATTTGAATAGAAATATAACAAATGGATAAATTAATCCTAGTGGGCTCTGAGAAGTTAAATTTTGAACCTTAATTCTGACACCAATTAGTTCTATACTTTTAGACAACTTTTCAAACCCCTCTGAGCCTTGGTCATCTTGAATCTGTAAGCAAATGAGATGATCTCTTAGGCCTCTTGACTTTATGGAACAGGCTACTATTTGCTCTGTTGTGATGTTCACAAAAGGTCTTTAAATAAATCCCTACAGGATGTTTCATATGTTCTGAGAGCACTATTGGCAAAGACTCCTGGTTAAAGTGGAAGGGACATTTCACCATTGGGGCAATAGGCAGCTCTGGATTGTACTGTCTTGGAAAAGATTATTAATTAAAAGGTAAGAGAATGCTGATAAATTACAAGGAAACAGTCCAGTCAAAGGAAGACTCACAGATATAAACTTTGATGTAAAATAACGTACTAAGAACTAATTGTTGGTCAAGGACGTAACTCAAGGTCAAAGTGCTGTCCTAGCCTGTATTAAGTCCTGGGCTCAACTCCCAGTAAATCATCCCTAGCCCCCAATAATTTGTGCAAATATTTCCCAATTACTGCTAAGATTTTTAAAACATGTACTGAAAGAGGTAACAACCACAGTGGACAATATTAAGCATTTTACAAATTTTTATTGAAGCTTTTTCATTGACGTTCTTTATTTGACTAAAATATTTGAATTTTTTTAAACAACAAACCTTGTGTAGAATACCTTGTTAGTTAGCCTGTCGTTGTATAATGTGGACTGTCCTAATGTTCTCTATCTTTCTAGAAGCTTAGACACCCCCTCCACCTCCACCAATGCAAATATTGTAAAGTGATGACAGAAGTACCAGCATCTTGATGTTGAACCAGTGCATGAAACAAAGACAGAATTATTACCACATTGTACAGAATGGGATGCTGAGGTCCGTAAAGATCTCACTCTGACCTAGAGAGAAGCTGGAAGAATAGAGTGGAAAAGCCAGACCAGGCCCATTCATCATCTTCCGGGCCAACATAGTTCCGGTGAAGCAGATAGATACACAATGCAGTCTTGGGGGCTAGGACAGATTTACCTAGGGACCCCGACACCTGCACACGGGTTTCTCCAGCCGAGGCTGATGGGGATGCCAGCAAGCAGGCAGTTTCCCACCGGGGAGGGGCAGGGAGCAGGTGTTCCTCCATCCAGTCTTTCCTTGTGTTTATTGAATCTCTCAGTTACAGACCTGACCTCTCTCTGGGTCCCCGGAAGGCGGCGGGGGCGGGAGTGGTGGTGGTGGCTAACAGAGAGCTTGCAAAGTTGAACTTTGTTTACTCTTGATAAGAGCACCAAAGGGAGATTAACTTTTCACCCATTCTCCTCTCAAAGCTATCAAAAGAATTATGAACTCTTTTCAAGATGAAAAGTGCTGGTTCTTCAGAGAGGTGTCACAGCGCGTGAACTTGAGCCTCTTTGGTTCTTCTTTCCCACTGTGTGGAGTGAATGGGATCACTTCACCTCCCCATGTGTCTCTAAAGGCTGCAATGTGACCTCTGCGCCCTTCTTCCCACACTCCCCTTCTCCGGCTGCTTGCTGCTCCTCCACACTTGGTCCACCTGCTGGAGTCTCAGGAGCCAAAACCGAAATACAGGCCTGAGTACCATTTATTCTGTCCGAGGAAGAGACTAGATGAGTGAATTTGAGGCTCTGATTCTAGTGAAAGGCGCCCAACTCCTGACGGCCCCAAATTTGCATCCCAACTTTTCCCTCTTCCGGAACTTCCTCTGTCACTGGAGACCATGATGTCTCTATTGTACCTGCTCCTGACTGGCTCCAATCAACACATTTCTTAAACTCCTTTACAGCAAGCTTGTTAGAGCTGTCTGCTACAGCGAGAGGCTCCAACTTGCTGTGATTAATTAGGAGGCTTAGGGATATGCGTGAGTTGTTTTAGAAGCTGTTCTGCGGCTGATTGTAGCGCTAAGCAAGTTTGCTTTTGAGATGTTTAGATCTTGGCTGTTTTCTAGTTTAGATGCCAGGACAGGGCCACTTGCAGCTTCTGTGTATTTTCACCTCCTGTCTTTTTTTGGCACGTGCAGCTTCTGAACCTGCCGCTACTTCCCACCTGCCTCCCCTTAAAAACAAGAAAGAAGTAAAAATGTGAAAGTCGCTGTTCTTCATGTGTGGAGCTGAAAAGAGCTCCATTAAGATTACTGAGGCTCGTCCCATCCCTTTAGAAAGGAAAGTCATGGTGATTTATTGCAGGTGGCAAAATACTTGTCCTCCAACAATCCCCTTTCCCTCCAGCTCCCAGGGTCCCTGTTCTGCAAAGCTAATGCTGGAGACCACTGCACTCCACCCGCCTAGTCTGGACCTTGCATGTTCCTCCACCTCCTTGGCTGCTTGACCTCCAGGTACTAAACTAATCTTATCTTGCACTCTACAATTTTATTGTCAAATGGAACTTACCTTAAAGTCTAGGGTCGTCATTCCCATGAAACTTCTTCAACCCCTCTTTACACTTCATGGATTTACCCAATAAATGTTTGTTTGTAGTCTCCATGAGAGGTATTGGGTATCTGTGCTGGTTAGTTGTTTGTTTGTTTGTTTTTTGAAAGCTTGACATAACCTAAAGTCATTTGGGAAAGGGAACCTAGGTTGAGAAAAGGTTTTTATCAGACTGGCCAGTAGGCAAATCTGTAGGGGCATTTTCCTGGTTGATAATTGATCACTCACCATGAGCAGATGATCCTGGGTGGTATCATTCAGCAGCCTAGGCAAGCCATGGGGAGTAAGCTGGTAGACAGCTTTCCTCTGTGGCCTCTGGTTCAGGTCCTGCTTCCAGCTGGCCAAGCTCCTACCTTGGTTTCCCCCAGTGATGAACTGGGACTGGGACATGTAAATGAAATAAACCCTCCCTGAGTTTCTTTTGGTCATGGTATTTATCATAATATTAGAATGTGAACAAGGAGAGTGCTTGAAGAAAAATAAGGCGGATATAGTTCCTTCTTGCCATCTGATATATGGTCTAACCTGGAAAAAGATCATTGGATAAGAAATAATCCCAAAACACTGGTCACATTGATACAGGGAGCTACGGGAGACTAGACTACATACAGGCCAGGGAAATCCTTGACAAAAAAGTCATTTAACTTGAGTCCTTAAGTAAAAGAATGTGCAAGGAAGAGAATGTAGGTAGAGAAGAGCAGTGTGGCCAGAGCAGAGTAATAGGGCATATTAATTTGGCATTGTGTGTATCTGGCAAAGCAGCAGTTTAATTTCTTTACCACCCACACCTAGGCTGTGGTGAGGAATCTGAGCACACAGAGGTGAGTGGTTTGTTTCAGGTCTCAGACTGGAATGCTGTGTCTGGAGTATGGGCCAAGCCAATCAATCAGGTTCTACCCAGTCCCCTGAACATAGCACCAAACTGCAGAGGTAGTGAAGGGACAGCCGGTGGGAACCGTATCATAGCATTCAAGAAGAAAAGGGCAAGTTGTTGCATTTGGTCAATGCAGCCGGTACCGAGAGCTCCCTACAGCATCCAGATCTTTTAATTAGCAATTTCCTTCATCATACACAGCACTGCGTGACTGTTAGTCAAGTTGGTTCTAGGCATGGCAAGAAATTGAGTGGCAATCACACTGGTCCTCACTGACCAGAAGAGCAGGAGAGGTTATGGGAGAAGGAGAGCTACTGGCCTATCATAGAGGCTGGAAATGAAGTGTTTGGGGAACAATTACAGGGGAGACTAGTAGAAGCCGCGAGTTTTCAAACTTTGGTTCATCCTTTTTTGATTCTTTCTTTGGTCAGCATATACTTAGTATGTGCCATCCAGATGCTCAGCTTCTGCCAGAAGTTGAGAAATGAGAAGGGATTTGGACAAGAGAAGTAGAGACAGGCAGAGGCAGAGTGTGATCTGTATCCTGGAGAGATACAAAGAGGTGTGTCTGGTTAGAGTTCAGTTGTGGGTAGGGACAGGGGAGAAAAGCAATTGCCTCAAATCATAGCAGAATCAATAGTGAGATTTTTCATGTGGCTGAAGATATGTAATAAGAAGCCATTACCAGGATATGAGCAAGGGAGGTTAATGAATGCAGCTTGTAGACTGTTTGGCAACAGTGCACAGACTCTGTTGGACATTGGCCGGAGTCCTAGAGTGAGTTGCCTGCGATCAGGTAAGAGAGGTCTTCCGGAAGAGAAGAGTCGGTCAAATGTCATTGAATCCCTCTTCTTATTTGACCCAAATGTGCTGCAAAAGGATGCTCCAAGTGAAAAGAAGGTCCCTTTCTTAAAGATCCAGGAAAACTGGCTTTTCTTTGTCTCTCGAAGGAGGCAGGTTTTCTTTCTGATGGTCCAGGACAGTTTTATTAACCAAAACCTGCCTTCAACTAGGCATCTCTTCAGCCAGAAACAAAACTATTATTCTCCCTGGACTGGCCCGAAAAGGGTAGGAGAAATTAATGTGACTGAAGGAGACTGTCCTTAATTAAAGGAGCTACTTGGTAAATTTCAATGGTTGCTTTGTTTTAGACAAGGCCTCTTCTTCCTCCCTATTTTCATTTTCACATTCTTTTTTTTTTTTTAAATGTAGTTTTTCAAACCCTCCTATTGTTGGGAAGTTCATCCTATCTGGGTTTTACCTGGCCAATTTTTATTTAATCTTCAGCAGATTCTGGGTCAAGTTAACTGCATTTTGGAGATTGGCACACACATCATGTCTTAGCGCCAAAGCATGTGGGTCAGCCGATGGCTCTGGAGCAGTGAATGCAAGCTTTGTGTGGCTCTGGATGACTGTGCTGGGCCTTGGCATTTCAGCGTAACCAGAGGGTCACGTGGGTAAGTTCCTCTCCATCGCCTGGCATAAGCAGTTTAGAGCGTCTCTTCCACGCTCCCCCACAGCTCCCCTCAGCTGGATTTTCTCCATTCCACACGTATGCTTCCTCCCTTTGACCTAACATCACACATTTTTCTAGTTAGCATTGTTTAGGGTGTGGGTAGAGGCAGTATTGCTATGTGTGATGCCTATAGTTAAGCAAACTAAAGAAAATGATTAAGGTATTTTAGGGAATATTTGCCCGACCTATTTCTTACACACACACACACACACACACACACACACACACACACACACACACACGGGGGGGGGAGAAAGAGAGAGAGAGAGAGAGGATCTTTTTGCCTTTGTCCCAATGATGTATAGACAAAGACCCTGAAAGAGGGATGGGGGCCTGAAGCAGCAAGTCTCTCTCTCTCAGAAGGTAAATTCGAATGTACAAACGTACATTCAAACATGTCTAGCGTTCTCTGTGTATCTCACCACCTTAAACCTTCACACTGTCTAAGGGAGAAATCACTCAGGGCTGGCAGCTTGCACTGGTTTGGTTAGACAAAGATCAATCTGAAATCATTTACATAGATGGGATTTGCGTTCGGGTCTCTGAATTGCACATCAGGATCCTCCTGGGTGGAAGCCGTTCATGGGAAGATCAGAAGGGTTTAGAAAAACAACGGTGCAATGAAAAGAGTCTCACCACTCTCCAGGCCACCTGCTCTGGGAGGCTTGGCTTCTTTGAACACTGACCTCCATCATCCCCGGAAGTTGCTGGCTACACAGTCTTTAAAAACGTCAAGAGATGCAGAGACATGGCTGGCTCCTGGTGAGCTGAGACAGCCGGGCAGATGCATGTGCTGACACTGCACTTCTGGTCACAGGAGTTAATTACTTTGGCTACACAGTTTAAGTGCAGCCTCATGCATCAGATCAGAACCAGTTCCTGGAAACTGACAAAGAGGGCTGGGGGAGGCAAGGGCGGATGGGAAGCAGGCCAGCGTTCTTTCATCCGCCAATACCACACGCCAGTTAGCTGTGAGATGTGGGTCCACAAACCCGGTTACCCCCATCCCCCTCCTTGCTTGCCGAAGCCCTACAGCCATCCAAGCAGGAGCTGCGGGGGTGGAGGGGTGGGCACTGTCCATGCTGCCTGTCTGATGTCAGTTTCTCTTCTTCCCTCTAGAGTGCCCTGGGTTTTGGTGTGCGTGTTGGATGTGCTAACTCATTAGTCTAATTGAGGACACCTTTGTTAATAGATTTGTGATTATGTGGGGTTCTGGATTGGGTGGCTTAACAACAGAAATGAATTTTCTCACAGTTCTAGAAGTAGACAGTCCAAGGGCAAAGTACAGCTATACTGATTTTCTTTCTCCTTGGCTTTGGGATGTCAGGCTTCTCACAGTGTGCTCACATGGCCTTTTATCTGTGTCTGCACAGCTAGGGTCTCCCTTGTGTAGAGCTATGGACCATATGAAGGCCTAATTTATCCTTAACCACTTCCTTTGAGGCCTTCTCTTCCAAATAGCACCCTGGAATCAGGACTTCTTGTGCGAATTTTGGATAGATTAAACTCAGTCATAATGTCACAGATGGCTTCTTGCTACTGAAGCTGTATGTGGCTTCATCTCAGGATAGTAACGCTCCCCTAACAGCAAGGGAAGGCACCTTCCCAGACAATGAGGAAGATATTTTCTACAAAGGCGTGACTCTTAGGAGGTCCATTGAGTTTTAGAAATCAGGTGGATGTGAACAAACACACACAAATGGACATGTACATGCATATAACATATGTATGGGAAGATTCCTTCTACCACAAGTTTTGAGAAATTAATGGAAAGTTCACAGATTACATCAGATGCCGGAGAGAAAAATGTCAGCAAGGTTGGAGGTTTAATGGATGACTGTGAGGTCATCCTACTGGGACAGTGAGCCAGCCACGCCTATATCAGGCACAGATTAATGTGGAAAGTGTCTGATGCTTAAGAAACAAAACTTCGACTGGAAAGGTGGCCGAGCACGTAAAAGCACTTTCTTTCAAGTCTAATGACTTGAGGTTGGTGCATGGAACCCACTGTGGGAGGAGAGAACGGATTCTGTAAAATTTTCCTCTGACCTCTGCACACACACTGCGGCATGCATGCTCCCCTACCCCCACTCAATAAAATTAACCTTTTAAAGAACAATTTCTTTAATCAAGCCTTGCTGTGATTCTATGAGGTTTTAAAATTATCGCCATTTCATATAGGGGAAACTGAGGTATAGATAAGCTACTTTCTCAAAACCAGTATCTGAAGCCAGTGTGTCGGTCTGATATTAAAACCTAGAAACGTGTATAGTCTATTAGAGAAGACAAAAGCCAAACACCAAAAGAGTGAAAATCAGACGGTCCACACGTAATTGATTCAGTCACCAGGGGATCCATTTGAGGATAAGTTGCTGGAGAAAGCCCTGCAAAGAAATACATCCCTGGGATCGAAGTACGTTTCAAAGAGAGTTTGAGGTATGGCCAAGAACGCCTGGAGTAGAGAGTGCAGTAAACAACAGGAAAATTCACATCTTCCCAACTGAGGGCTTGAAGTACCGTGAGAAAAGAGACTAAGAGAGTTGTGATTCTGCTTTCAAGGTTGGCACTAGACTCATAGCTTAGGAAAGCGAGCCCTTAGGCCAGTAAGACTTATATTGAAACTGTATTCATAGTAAATAGGCAACCACATTTCTGCCTCCTGAAAATAATAATTACATGATAGAAAAATAAAAGAGAATGCTACTTCTTACATTTTCATTTCATCTTGTTCGGGTACAGATGGACATGCATGGAATTGTTAACGATGGTGGAGACAACTGTCTCATGTGGAAATGTACCTCAAAGGTAGACATTTCCTGCCCAGTCAGTCACTGTAGGCCCTCACTGATAACTGTATTTAGCTCAGTCTCAGAGACTGCCATTGTCCATCCAAGATAACTTGCTGGCATCTAACACTTAACCACAAAATTAAGATGTGAGTATGCACATGTGTATGGCTTCAGAATTAATTAGTTACCACCCAAAGGCATCCTCTTCTTTAATGAGTTTTACTTGATCAGCACCTTTAGTTATGTCTCTAGAAATATCTGCTGTGTTCTTGTATTGGTCAGATCCTCCAGAGAAACAGAATGAGCAGTAGACATACGTAGGTGGTAGATGATTGGTAGATAGACAGATTGATATATAGATATAATGGAAAACAACCATAGAAAATAGAAAGATGATAGAAGATATAGATGGATGGATAGACATTTATTTAAAATTATCTCACATAACAATGAGACTGAGAATTCACACAATATATTGGCTATAAGCTGAGAAACAGGAAAACTGATGGCATCCATTCTGGAGTCTAAAGGCATAAGAAATAGAATCTCTGATATCTGAGGGCAGGAGAAGGAAGATGGATGCCCTAACTCATGAAAAACAAGCTGGGGAATTCTATCTTCCCCGTTTTTTGTTCTGTTTGGGGTCTAAGTGGACTGGAAGGTGTCTGCCCATACTGAGGATGGTCTTCTTTGCTCAGTTTTCTGACTTGCAGCTAACCTCAGGCGGAAACATACTCACAGACACGTTGAGACGTAACGTTGTAGCCTGGCGATGATGATGGAAGATGGATCCTCACTGTTTCCAACCGGAGGCAGCTTTGGATGAAGCTCTTCGTGTGGTTCAGCAATTGTGTCGTCTGCTCTAGGCTGACTTGTCTGAAGACGCTAAGTGACACAAGAGAATGGTGGACAAGTGACAATATTTGTGCTATGGAAATTCCGAACACAAGGAATTATTTCACCAAGGTAGCAGAAGTGGACAAGGAAGAAGATGCTGTTGGGAGTGAGAGAGCACTAAGACTATGTTTGGTAGGGGGTATGAAAAAGCCTGGGGTGGGAATGCTAAGAAGGTCCCCACATTCCAATGCAGTCTTTAGGGTGATTCTTCAAGGGCTGAGTAGTTAGGTCTGGTAGACTTTCTAACGCTGCTCAGATGGACTTGGGTAAAACTGAATTCGATGGTCAGTTTTAATTGTCAGCTCCACACAACCTGTACATCCTAGAAGAGAACATCAGCGAGGGTTTGGGTTTTGTTGGGCTTGTCCGTGGGAGCTTGCCTTGTTCAGATAGAAAAGCATGGAGGAAGAAAGGCCTTTTGCTTCTTCGCCTTGCTTGGCTCTTTCGCTGGTGAGTTCATCTACCCTATTGCTACTGTTGCTGCAGAGTTGATAGTAGTTCTTCAGTCTTCCAACATGAACTGAAGACCAGGGACTCTCCAGGATTCCTCCAGGTCTTTAGCACTTGCCTGGGTCCACTGACACAGCCCACTGCATGGAGTGATAACTTCCTTGTTCTCAACTTCTCTGGTGTGAGATAGCCATTGTTGGACTCCTTTGACCATATCTAAACCATTCCCTATATATTCAGCCTGTTGGCTGTTTCTCTAGAGATTCGGAACTAGCACACTGACGCGTGTCAACATGCCAGCCTCTAAAAGCGACAAAGTGCAAATGATCACAGCATCCTCTACAGCACTTCCCTTTGTGCTGGGGATGGGAAATACCAAGACAAGTGTTTTAGGGACCCAGTACATTAGGCGATCATGGTTACCTTCACTGATTAGATCTAACTCACGTAATGCTAACATTTTATTAAGTCCTCAGTTGACTCATTGGCTCTCGGATAGCATGCCTCAGAATGAGCGTGGACAGGTGAAGAAACTGATCTTCCAAGCCCCTTCCCAGTCTACTCCTTTACATCATGGTCTTTTCATCTTTTTAAAAATCGTTGTTTGCACATGCAGCATTAGATTATATTAGGAGATTTTCCTAATCACATTTGTTCTTGTTTTTCTTACCCTCCCCTCTACTCTTCTGAGCCCTTCTCCATCTTGTATCCCTTCCATCCCCAGGAGGCTCCTTTTGACGTTCATGTCGCTTGTGACCATTTGCCCCCAATGCCTTCCCTCCTTAACACTTCTTGTTTCGCTTTTATGTCTTCTATCTGGTTTCAAAGTATATATCCAGTCTCACAGTCCCTTATTTACATATATACAAACATTTAGTTAAGATCTACAAAGTTAGGATCTACATATGAGAGTGAAAAAGAGATTTTTGTTTTTGAGTCACTTTTTAGTCTGGGTCACTACACTTAATAATATAATATTTTCGATATTCACTTGGTGCTCTGAAAATTTTATTTTGAACAGTAGATATAATTCAGCTGTGTGTATATGCCACGTTTTCTTTATCAAATCATCTGCTGATGGACTTCCAAGCTGGTTCAATTTTCTTGCTATTGTGAGTAGTAAAGGACATACAAGCGTCTCTGTGGTAGGATCCAGAATCTTTGGGGTATATGCCCAGAAGTAGCACAGCTGGGTCAGATGGTAGATCTATTTTTGTCTTTTGAGAAAACACCATACAAATGTTCAGAATGGCTGTACTAATTTACACTCCCATTGGTAATGAATCAGGATTCCTCTTTGCCCACATCCTTGCTAGCCTATGTTGTCATTTGGTTTCTTGATCTTTACCATTCCGGTTGGGTTGAGATAGAATCTTAAACTAGTTTTAATTTTTATTTCCCTGAGAAGTTCAAAAATTAAACACACACACACGCACACACACACCATCAATCAATAATGAGCTAATGAACAGACAATTCTTAAAAAAAGAACAGACAATAACTAATTTTTAAAAAACACATCTGAAGCTTTTAATTGACTCCAACTACACCGAAGAACTGGTCAAAGACTATGGTGGGTGGGAAGGACTGGAACACTTAGGGAAACTCCCTATAATAGCTGTTTTTATTGTCAATGTGACACAAACTAAAGTCACTTGGGAAGAAGAAACTTAACCTAACAAATTACCTCCATCAGACTGACCCCTGGGCACATCTGTGAGGCATTTTTTTTTTTTTTGGTTGCTGATTGATTTGAGAGGGCCCAGGACACTGGGCACTACCATTCCTGTCAGACGGACCTGCACCATATAACAAAGCTGAGCAAACCAGAGAGCAAGTCAGTAATTAGGTTTCTTCCAGGGTTCCTGAGTCTGCTCTTGCCTTGGGTTCCTGCCTGACTTCTCTTGATGCTGGGAGGATTCTATGCTAAGCTAAACTCAACCCCTAAGTTGTGTCTGAGATCACAATGACAGAAGGCAAACTAGAACACTGCTTCCCCTAAGGGCAGGCAGAAGGTTCAGGTTCATTAACCTGAGGTTGTATGTGGATAGAGCTACAATGGGGAAAGAGAGAATGATTTAACAGGTGCGCGTCCATTGGGTAAAGACCTACACGGCCCATGAACTAGTTATACTATGTGAGAGGAGGAATAAATATGGTTTGGTCCTTCAAATGAGGGGCCCAAAGGAGAGGTGACGGGTTAGGAGGCACATAGTGGGTGGAGAAAAGTCGTTGTTGAATTGTTTGTTCAGTAGTTAGCTAATGAACGCTGCTGGGAGGTCGGAGTTCTTTCCCCCTCCCATCTGCCTAGTAAAGCTAACTGATTTCTAGCCCAATGCAGGGTGCATTTTAAACAAGGCACTAAGATTAGCCAATCCACTTACCTCCCCCCAAGGATTCTACTCACCCAGAGGAAGCCTGATAAATGACCATGTAAAATATTATGCTTTTAAGAAGGTCCCTCCTATCTCTCTGAGAGTCAATAGAGTCCATTATGTCAGCTCCTATCCACCAGCGTCTTTCTCAGCTCTTTATATTTCCATTTAGTAGGAGCTTAGGCAAAGCTCACCCAGGCCTAGAAAATTAAACTTATCAGAGACTCATTTGTTATCTATTTTTTTTTTTTTAGAGATCATCTATCTTTTTCATTGCCCTTTCTCTGAGCCTGGCAGTTTCTTGTTTCTCATTTCCTTCTGACTTTTTCCATCTGAGATACTGCTTCAATCCAAGGTCTCCACATCTGATCTTTGGGCCTTATTTTTTCCTTTTGAATATTCCTTCATGAGTTTATTCCTCTTTGTGGGGCTTTAGGGTGAAGTACTGGAAGAGGGGAAGAGCTGGCCTGTTCTGTTTCTCACTTCCAGTCTTCTTTTATTTTTCCCCTCTCACCTTTGTTACGCTGCAGACTCAGGCCAGCAGTGTCTCTTTCTCAGTCACCACTGAGAGCATCCGAGAAGGAATGAGAAAGATGAACTCTGACACTACTCCTGGTACCATGAAGGATAAAGTTGGGGGTGTGAGAGGGAAGAAATACTTGGAAGAATAAAAGAGGGGAAGGGGAGTGCTGAAACATGGGTGGGGAAGGGCAAGGCAGTATTACTAATAATTGTGCTAATAGTTTCCGTGTATCAGGACCTAATATGTGCCAGGCAACATGACAGCAACGAGCCGTTTCATCTTCATGATGTTCCTTTGTCGGTATGCTGTGTCTTTCCTTCAGAGATAAAGATAACCAGATTCAATGAGTTTAACCCATTTCTAAAGGTCGGGCTTCTATTATGAAATGCAGTTGGATTTCATATGCTGTCTTTCTCCTTTGCATCTCAGGGAAGCAAGCAAGCAAATGTTTTTAGATGAAAGCTCAAGATATATTTTAAGGGACTGTTTCCAAGATCTAAGTATTTTTAAATACAGGCAATTTTGAAGATCCATGCTCATACATATACACATACATAAACCCCCAAATCAAAAATATAATGTATTTCATTAGCTAACAGTTTTTTTCACCTTCTCTCATAGTTTTTAAGGTCAGAAGAGACCACGGGATTCTTCTATTCCAGTGTCAAGATCTCTCTATGATATTCTTCCCTACCTGGGACTTTTCGAAGTAAGGCAGCAGACATCATCACCATCGCTGAACTTCTTATATGTGTATATTCCTCCAGGTTCTGTGAAGATCAGCTCTGAATTACCCTGCTATTTTTGCAACTAAAAGTTACACAGATGCATCAAATCTTTCTTTTCTATGAGAGCTCTTTGTGTGCAAAGAATTCTTGTATTAGTTCACATACATTACCAATAAGATCGTTCTATAAAGTGATCTTACACCACTCAGAACTCTCCCGTTTGTACACCGTTGACTCTGACGGAATGCACACCAAGACTGTGTTCATCCGCAATAGACTGAATAATTTGTCACTGAAAAATTTTTGATCATACATAATTCTAATAGAACAAATGTGTTTATGCCACTAGGCAAGTCAGTATCCTCTGATTTTAAAATTGTATACTCTATCTTTTTAAATTGTGTTCTTCTACCCCCCAAAGGACTGATTTCTCTCAACATCCGTTCATCTGAACCTGTAGCGACTCTGTTATTCCCTGATTCCCACGAGCATCTGGACACTCTCCTTGATTCAAAGCTCCTTGAGGTCAGAACAACTGAGACTATTTTCTTGGCTTAGTGTCAGATCATTTGGTTTGTTTATATATCAACTCATCCTTCATTCCGCGCTATGTTCCTGGCTTTTATTTGACTTTGTCTCTTGTTTACAACAATATTTTTAAATGATGTGTATAATGGAGATACTTCCATGACCTCCCCTTAAATAAATGGGGGTGATTAATTTTCTGGTGAATAATTAACAAATCCATTTAGCCAGTTGAAAGCCAATTATTTTTATTTATCTTGGTTCATTGGTAATTGCCCAAAGCAAACATAAATAATAGACTAATTTTGGTGGCAGAGGAATATTGGTGAGCCCTCTACAGCATTCCTCATCAAGATCAGGATTGCATTGCAAATTCCTACAAGTAGGGTCAAACACTTGACTCCTGATTTCAAGGTGCTTATGGAATGGTCAATAAGATATGATCCTGAAGAACAAGAGGGTATCAGGCTGCATATTGGGGTGTTAGTTGGTGTTCACCTGTAGCTAGGTCATTGTGCTTTTCTCGTCCACAGAGCACTTTATAAAAGAGGGGCACTGACTACTGTAACTGCAGCCCTAGAACACAGTAAACAACAGACAGAAAAGATACCCGGCAAGTGTTTTCTGCGCTGTCATTTAATATGGTCTCCAGAAAAGGGAGAGATGGTACCTCAGTGGAAAAACTGTTTCCCTTGATCGTGTGAGGGACTGAATTATAATCCCCGGATCTACACAGAGCTGGGTGTAGTAGGCTATGTTTGCAATCACAATGGCTAAAATGAGATGAGGGGCAGAGACAGGAGAAAACCCTGAAGCTCTCGGCTGGTTAGTCCTGCTTGTTCAGCAACAAACAACAGTCGAAACGTGACCCTGCTTCAAAGAGTGGAAGACAGGACTGATGGCCAGTGTTGCCATCTGACCTCCACATGTGTGCCATGGCACACACGCACACACACACACACACACACACACACACACACACACACACACACACGGAAGAGACAGAGAGACAGGATGCCTTCATTGCTCTGTCTGTGCTTGGCAAATTGGTGGAGAATTTTATCAGCTAACTCTGTAGATGAACATCCAGAATCTCTTTGTAAATTTGCAGAGAAGTGCCTTCATTTTGCTATCCCGTATGGGGAGATATGCTAGTCGCTCGTCTCAAGTCTGCTTTGCTTCGATGAAAGCTGTGCTGCTGTGTAGCCACACTGGACCCCAGCAGCAGGCACTGTCTGCCACCGCCAGCTGGTAACTGAGGCAGTTTAACAGAAAGGCAGATGCTCTACCTACAGCTCTGTCGCAGCTCTGACAGTCTCACCTAGAACCTGGGCAGGGTGTTAGTACATCTCCTGCTACCGTGGTGAGTACCCAAGAGAAACAACTTAAGGGAGAACTTCTTTTGGTCCACTGTTTCAGGGGTCTGATTCCATGATTGGCTGTCTCTGTTGTTTGGAGCCTGGGGCGAGGAAAACCTCCCGGTAATAGAAATGTGCAGAAGGGCATCTTAACTCCTTGTCAGCCGAAAATGAGAGAGAAAGACAAAAAAGGGACAAGATACATCTCACCAAAAGACACATATTTAGTGACCTAGACCTACTTCCTCCAGGTAGCTTCTACCTCTGAGAGAGTCCATCATCTCACAAATAGGGCACCCAGCTAGGGACCAAGGCTTTAGCCATCCACCTGTGGGGACATTGCACGTTCCCTCCATGACCTTCCCAACCCAAAATCTCTAAAAGGCACATGGCCATTTCTTGGTACAAGATGCATCTAGTCTGTCTCCCAGAATACCCACAAACTTCTTTCCAAAGCAATTCTAAAGTTCAAGTCCACGGTCTCCTCTGTGAGTTATGGCAAACTCTCAGCTGTGAGACCTTGTCAAACCAAGAATAAATCACATGCCTTCAGGATGCAGTGGCCCAGACTACAAATTCCCAATCCAAAGGGAATAACTGAGAAATAATAAGGAAAGAGCTAACCAGAGCAAAAGTCATCCATACACAAGTCCTGTAGCTCCATGTCTGGCATGGAAGTGTGTGTATGATGATGTGGTATGAGCCCTTATAGGCTCGGGGAAACCCACTGGTGTGGCCTTGCTGATTAGAGGCACATGGCCCCACTCCTCCTGGATTGATTGTGCTTGCATATGAGAGAAAATAAGCACTGTTTCTCTTTTTAAATCTAACTTATTTTGCTTGGCAGAAAGATCTCTAGTTCCTATCATTTTCATTATATATACACATATATTTAATATTTATATATCACATACATAATTTCTTTCTGTCCATTACTCTATCAGTGGTCCTCCGCACTCGCTCCATATCTTAGTCGAATGGATAATAGTATGAATGATAAACGTGAAAGTACAAATATCCCATGACTTGCTGACAGGAGTAGCAAAGCTGGGCCATATGGGAGCGTTATTTTTAGCTTTTTGAAAGCCTTCCATCCTAGTTACCATAGTGGCTAGACTAATTTACATCCCCTGCGGCAGCGTATAAGAGTTCATGCCACCAGCACTCTCACCGATAGTTGATGTCATTTGTTTTCTGGATGCGTTTGTGGAACTTTGTTATTAGTTCTTCTACTCATTTAATATAACTTTTATTTATAAAATTGGAGGTATCAACCTTTGGTGCAATTGTACTAATTGGATTTACAATTATTATAACAAATTGTTGTCTTGGTCTCTTCTATAACCCTTGTATGAGAGGCTTTTTGTGGAGAGATGCAACACACACTCGTTCACCATAGAAACCCCCGGCAGATCAAAATAACCATTGCACCAAAGTCCAACTTGCTGAACCAGAGATTGTATTAGGGTTACTTGTAGGAGCATAAATAAGAGGTTGCTAGGAGCTATGATTCAAATCAGCCGCGTCACTAGAAATCTCACCCCAACATAGATGATGACTCATGAAAGTGGGAGCCCTGGAGCTCTCTCTGAAAGAGGGACAGGTCCCTCCCTTATCTCAGCCGATCAGAATGTTCTCCACAAGTTGCTTATTAATTCTATAAAGCTGGGAAGCGACTTTTGAGAATCTTTCAAGGTTCTTTTTTTCCCAGCCATGTAAATTTTTGTTTACCTCCTAGAGCGACTATTTCAACTCAGAGAAAAGTGCTATATAAGAACACATATAGTCACCTTCTTATTGCTTCAGACTAGCTTTTGTTGAAAGTCTACTTTGTCAGGTATAAGTATTTTTGATTTCCACTTGCTTTGTGAATTACTTGCCTCTGTCATTCTCAGTCTGCATGGATCTTTGCCAGTGAGATGTGTTTCTGGTAGACAACAAAAAGTTAGACGTTTTTAAAATTCAAACAGTTAGTCTTCATCTTTAAATTGGAAAATTAAAACCATGTACATTTAGAGTTATTATGAAGAGGGATATTAATTTCTTTAACTTTGATGGTTGTTTTTCTGGTGGCCTGGTTGTTTATTCTTTTGTTTCTACCCTATTCCTTTATGAGAATCTGGTGGATTGCCAAGCTGGACATGATTGATTCATTCCCAGTACTCCTTTGTTCGTCTAATGCTCATAGGAAACTCATTCCCCCCCCATATTCTCATGGTTGTGGCTGTCATTGCTCCACCTTAATGGTCAGGTTTCCTTTATATATCTTCTTCAATGCTGGCTCAGTGGTCATGAGTTCTTTTGTTTGTCCTTGTGTTGAAATGTTTTTCATTCTGTGCATTGTAAAAGTTAAATTTGACTTTGGAGGCAGCAATCTCCATTGGCAGTTATCCACTTTGGGGGTTTAAAATACATCCCCCCATGCTTTCCTGGGTTTCAAGTTTTCTGCTGATGTTTTTTTTTTTTTTTTTGTCTTTGTGAATTGAGCATTTTACCCTGAAGTTTTTAATAGCTTCTCTTTGTTTCGCAACTTTGTCATCTTGATTGTTTTTTGTTGCATTGTGCATTTTCTCTGGTCAGATCTATTTTGGGGTTCCAAGTACCACTCGTGTTTGAAGGCTCATTTCTTTGTCTAGATTTGAGAAAATTTCTGCCATAGTATGTCAGGCTTTCCCTTGAAGTCTAATTGGATGCCTCCATGACACCGTTGTTCCTGCATTCTGAATTTCTCCAATTCCAGCATTATGTGAATAATGTTAAGATCTGTCACTAGCCTGAGCAGTAACAGGGTTCCTTAAATGACAGCTATAGTGTCCAATGTCATTTGAGTGTCTACATACTTTAATGACAAAAACCTTCCCTATATGTTTGTGTGCAGGGAGAACTCCCTAGGGTTTTTTCTTTTAAAAGAGCTTTTAAATGAGTTTGAATCATACACCATTAGGCATGGCCTCACAGATTCCAGAGACATTTTGAAATGTTGCCTATTGTCATAATGTAAAGTATTTGGATTCTTTTAAATAGTCTTAATCTTTTGAACTACCTGACTCTCCATTTTCACAATTTTCTTTTTAAATAGTCTTTTGAGAATTTTGTATGTTTTGATCATATTCACCCACCTCCTACTCCTTTCAGGTCTAAACTGCTTTCCCTACCCACCTAATTTGGGGTCCACTTTAAAATATCAAGAACAAAAAACAAACCAGGTCCAATTTATGATGCCCCCCTGACTCTTGGATGCATGGTCTTCCTACCAGGGACCATACCCTAAAAGAGAACTGGCTCCCCTGTCCCAGGAGCCACGTATCAGTAGATCCTATGCTCTGCGTGGGATTTCATGCCTTTCTCCTCACTTCATGCTGGTATGTTTTTTTTCTGGCTTAAACCTGCACAGGTATCATGTATACTGTCGCAGCCACTGTCAGTTCATAGACGTTACTTCCCTTTTGTGCCTGAAAAATATCATTTCCTATTAATCATCCACTGCCTCTGACTCTCGAAATCTCTTTCTGCCTCCTCTTCAATAGTGATTGTTGAGATTTTGGAGAAGCAGATATGATACAGATATTTCTTTAAGGACTGAACCTCCCTCAGTTTCTTATTCTCTGCACCTTGGCCAGTTGTGTGCTTTGTGTTAATTACCATCTACTGCAAAGAGAAGCTTTTCTGATGAGAATTGAGAAGCACACTAATGAGTTTATTTTCTGGCAAAACTGTTTTTTAAATCTCTCCCCTCTTCTCTTTGCTCCCGGTTCTCATTATAAGCTTGGCTAAAAGCAGCAGCCATAATCATACTGAATGATAGTCTGCCTTGACATTTCTGCTGTTGTATTAACAAGTTTGTCATACTTGAACTCAGCTTTTCACCAGGTCTGAGGGAATGGTTTCTATTTTAATTCTCAATAGTCCTTATTCCCATCTGAAACTGTGAGCTGAGTCTCTACTGTCTGTTTCTATTACTCTTCTGATGTCGAACTTCCATGAGAACTCTGGGTAAGACCCTGGTCACAATACTCTAGTACCCTCTAGCTCGCCTTTCCAAATTTCTCTCACAAATTACTCCTAATGTCTTCTGAACCACATAGTGAGACACGGTCATAGCAATAACCTCACTTTTCCAGTATCAATTTTTGGTCTTAGTTTTCTTGACATTGTGACAATATTTAATAGAAACAGTTTGAAAGAGGAAAGATTTGTTCTATCTCACATTCTTAGAAGTTTTAGTCCATGGCAAGCCAGCTCTGTCATCCTGGGTTCTGTCACCCTGACCGTGAGGTAAGACACAATATCACAGAGGTGGGAGCACGTAAGGAAGTTTTTCACCTCATGGTGACCGAGAAGTAGAAAGGCATTAAGGTGCCTGCGGTCAATCACAACTGCATGGAACATGATTACAGAACCTACCCCAATCAGCTTTCCACCGCCCCTCATTCTAGAGTTTCTACTGCTTCTCACATAAAGTCCATCAGTCAGAGACCAAGGTTTAAACAGTTAGCCTATGGAGGTATCTCCTATTCAAGCCATCATAGGCAACCAATGTCAAGAGACAGAACTGTGGCTATCAGAATGGACTTCCTCTGTGACCTGGGTTCCGTGGAAGAAGAGGTGCCCTGACACTTGGACCTGAACAGGTAGAGTTCAAGTCTTCTCTGCTATTTTTGGTCAATGATGGTGAGGGGCAGTTCGTAACTAGCTTTAGGATTGGCTCTGGCAATATGTACGCATCTCTTCCATCTGACCATCTCTGTCACTTTCCCTTCGCTCTGGTATTGCCTTCTTGGTTCAGGTTTCCAGAGAAAAGGTCAGGTGTGGACATGAGTAGCTCCACCCAGACCTCTAGCTCTAACTTCTAACTATTTTATTCTTCTACACCGATCCATTCTTTAAACCCTGTATTAGGAATGATGTTGAGAGTGTGTTGTGCTTATCTGGCAGGAGACGGACTACGATCCCAAACATAGTTTCCTATGGTGAGACTTATCCATTACGCTCTGGGTATGGTGACCCTTTTATCTCCCCAAACACAGGAAACTCAACTACATAATTTGGAGTAGTGGCAGGTGTCATTCATTCTCTTCCTGGTTGTTAATTATAAAAGGAGTCCATTTAACTATGTCAGTGACTGGTATCCAAGTCAGTCACACTGAATTCCTGCTTCACAGCCAACTGTGCCTGTGAAATGAAATGCAGATTGGGATTTAAGTTGAGATGTTTGCAAACTGACTACTGAAAAAAAGAAAGAGACACAGAAAAGAAATTCAGATACTCTGCAAGCTTTTAAAAATTTATTGATTGCCCTTAAAAGAATGAATGACTACCAAAACCCTGGTCCATTCATTCTTTTCCACTCCATGCATGCCCACCTACTATATGACATGTACTTTGACAGGTCCTGAGGATAAAGTAGAAAGTAAATACTGTAAAGCAAAAAGAAAGAAAGAAACCAAACATACATAGGCGGCAGCTTTCCTAAGATGTTGTACTTCCTCATTACTGTCTCTGGGCCCTTGAATATCTGATTCCATAAAAGTAAGCCTATTTTATAGGTGGGCTTATGAGGGTCTAGAATCAGCACCTTCTCAAGTTCATAATGAGAGCTGAACACTGTACCAGGATGAGAAGCCCAGGCTTTAGCATCACTGATGAAGATTACTGCTTTCTTTATCTTCAGTTTTTATTCCTTTACAACCCATGTGAGTGAAGCTGCACATGAAAGTCTGACCCCCAGGAGTTGTTGGTGTTGACTGACATAGGGTAAAGTCATCAGTATTGACTCATAGCCCCATGATCAGATACCCCGATGCACATAACCCATGTCTCCCGAAGTCCATGTGGATCTGGCTGTGGCATGCTCTACCAAGCTGTGGGCTGCACTTTGAGACAACATTTATGCCTGGGACCAGTACTCTTGTTCTGAGAGTAATGAGCAGGGCAGTGTCAAATCCCAATAATGCCTTGCTCTTGTTGTTGGATAGAAGAGCAGTAAGGAATTCCAGCTATCACAATACCTCCCTTCCACTGGATCACACAATACAGTAGTTATACTTCGGTGACTCTGTGGTCCATTCTAGCTGGACTGTTTTATAAGGTCTAGTTACTCACCATGTGAAAGAGTCTTCAAAGGCCATAGGATAATTTCGTGATGAAAGCTGGCTCCCACACTGCCCCGCAATTCTAGCATGCACCCATGACCTTAAGGACATCTACCAGGGATAATGGCAGAGTTGTCATGAGTCAAGTCTTGTGTAGATGCCACAATCTGAACAGTGGAAGTTCTCACTATGGACTTTCTCACTTGGATCAATCATAGAGGTGTTGAAGAAAAGGTGTATTTTATGGTTTGGGTTGATCTGTTCCTCCTCCTTAAATAACATCCACTTGAGTCACACTTTCTAGAACAGGTCCACCATGAAGCCCTATGGGCATCTGAATAATCCTTACATGCTGCAGATGGCTCTCTATGTCTGGCGTTCCCTATTCTACACTAGTTTCTCCTGTGGCTGGGCTTGAATCTGCCAGCAAATACTGTTTGGCTTCAGAGGGGCAGAGGTGTGTGCAGCCATTCGAGCACAGGCCTCATACCCTCTAGAAACCCATATAGTTTTGCAAAGAGCTAAGCAATTAATGGAAAAATAAAGGAGTTTAAGATTAACAGTGCTTTAATCTTATCCTTGTTCAGGAATGTTTTCCTTGCTACAACAACCTCACTAAAGGACCCTAAGACAAATGTGTTACCAAAATACTCTATATTATGCCTTCCTAATTCCTATGATCACATTAGAAAGAAGGGACCACTGAATCAAAATGTCATATAGGGATGCATAAAATGGAAATGAAATTATGTTAACACTCTCAAAATACATGCAACTTGTGGGAAATATTGACTTTTTAGATGAGAAAAATGGGAAGAAGTTATTGTAGGCAGGAATACAAAAAAAGATCAAAGGCACAGAGGTGAGAAAGAACTCATTAGTGTGTATGATAGAAACCAGTCAGGCTTCAGGTCTTAGAAATGCTGGAAACCATGGGAGAACAGTTTGTGTGAGGGTGATATTAATGGATGGAAGACTTCAGTGTCAGACTCAAGAAATGTCGTTACTGCCACTGCCTTGCTTAGAACTCGACTCAGAATACACACTTGGTAAATGCTTATTGGACAAGTTAAAGGATCAATGAATGGACTTATAAATAAACAGTTACAGGAATTAATTTTATATACTCAAATAGAATTCTGGAAAGATGGGAAGGCCAGAAATATGAAGCTAAGGCACAATATATTAAAGATTAATAGTGGACTCTGCCTGGACCTTTCCCACTGGATGCTACTTTGCAGTTAAGGTGTGAAAACTGGTGAGTCATCATTACGGTGATATCGGAGTCATGAGCTGTATTCACCTTCCAGGACTACTTATGTCAAGTTTGAAAAGTAGAAGACAAGGTTGAACAGTGGGTTTGACCCTTGAGGAAAGGATGGAAAAGTAAGATGGAGGAGAAGTGTGACATTAGGGAAAGCAAGAACAGCGCTGCTTTTCAAAGAGGTGAGGAGAGTAGCAGAAGCAGCGTGGAGATGCTCACAAGACGGTGTGTGGGAAAAGATGTCAGATAGTCAGGGGCAGCAGTGGAATGTGGCTAGAGAACATTCTTCTGGCGAATTACCAGAACACAGACAGCATCAGAGTCAAGGAGATGGCTCTCAGGGTGAAGAAGCTCTCACAGAGGGCGAGTTGAAGCATGTGTGTGAGCTTCTGG
Source organism: Myodes glareolus (assembly GCF_982192425.1). Lineage (NCBI taxonomy): Eukaryota > Metazoa > Chordata > Mammalia > Rodentia > Cricetidae > Myodes > Myodes glareolus. The sequence continues at coordinate 70,462,978 of NC_142029.1, read as the reverse complement.
GGTCTTCGATGGGAATTTTCTTCATCTGAGAGGCTGGTCACTAATAAAGGAATGAAGAAATGTAGAAATAACTCAGACTTGGGTAAAGAGTATAAAACTGATCTAGAGTCATCTTCATAGTTTTAGCAGCTTTCCCAAGCTACAGTGGAAAAAGCCAACCTAGAAGAAGAGAAAACCTAAGGCACCACCTAGAAAGGAAACCACTGAAAACAACGAGACACTTAAAAGAGAAAGTCAGTGTCTCTATTGGTTGAATCTTGACTACATGAACACTGAAGGGTCTAAGCTTCCTTTCCACACTGTTTTTCCTTTGATGATACTCATTGGAACAAGAATAAAGGAGAAGAGAGAACCTTGAGGATGGAAATATGTCCCAAAATGATAAAAGGAGGAGAAAGAAATCTGAGAATCCCTGGGGTCTGCAAGAAGAGGGGAGAAGTCATGAGCAGGAAGTAATGTAGTGCCCCCAAACACTGGTTACAGGCTTGTCTGTCTGCCTTCATAACCGACAACAAACAGACGTGCTACCACTGTGAGTGACCACAGGTCTTCACAGCCCTATAGACGCACAGACAAATTTCATCTTTTCCATTCTCTAACCTTTTCCTTTTGGACAAAATTCTCAGTCCTCAGCTCCCACCTACAAAGTAACGAGAGTGAATACAGTGGTGATGATGATGTAATCCACCTTTCGTGGTTACTGTGCAGATCACGTGCCTAACATACGGTTTGAGCTTTTCCCGAATGTTGGTTTGGAAAAAGGATGGTTCTTAACAAAGAGGCATTAATTTTCTGGAACCCAGTTGTCCACTGGAGAAGTAGTAGCCCCAGCACCCATTTTCAGAAGCCCTGATGGTCTGAGCTATTGAATAAACCTTGAATAGTGGAATATTCTGTATGCCAGGTCATGGGCCGCCACTGTCAGGAGCTTTCCAGACTAGGGCAATCTATGGGGTGCCGCTTAAAGTCCAGAAACTCAAATGAGACCCAAAGGGAAGAAATCTGCTAATGAGCCCATCAAGTTAAAGAGGGAAGAGTGTTGGCTTCTGACCATCTGTCTTGTTCTGGCAGCACGTGCTCTCCAGATCCCAGGCCCCGTGTCTCCTCCAGAACCTGCCAATGCCATCGATTTCTATTAATCTGATGGAGCATTCATCACCCCAACAACCAACCTGCCGCTGTTTGCTTAGCTTGCATGAAATCAGAGCCCCACAAAAATCAATGTGTGAAATCTTTGTATCAACATATAAGAAATCCAGAGGTTTATGCTAGCGGATGCAGGATTTGCGATAGATTAAAACTGACAAACTGGCACGTTCTGTGGTGGAGGCAGTGAAGAGGCGTGGCACCATGTCAAAGTTCTGGAAAACAGCATACTAAGAAAGAAAGGAATGATCATTGCAGGGGAGGAAGGATGATACCATTGAACGATTGAGAGGATATTTGGATTTTCACAAGTTCTGATGGCTTATGTTTCAGAAGTAACTTGAAACAGTAAGGCTAGCACAGCACAGCCATCCCTTAGGAACTTGTGAGTAAAGATGAATCATTAATGGCTTGAGCAAGGTCACTATGTGCAGAGGCTATGCCAAGACAAAATGGCGGAAGCTTGGCACCTACTTGCAGCAGTCGCTGAACCTCCCACACTCGGAGCGAATCACCTCTTGTGGCTGCATACCTTCTTAAGAAATGACAGTGGGGACTTTTCCTGTTCAAGTATCCGGAAGCCAGTGTGAGGCTCTGACTTCTGCAGGAGCCTCAGCAGGGTGTGTGGCTCGAAGTTCCACATGGCTAACCCTGCGCACTTCAATTTGTAAGCCATGTCTTCACCCTGACCTCAAGAGTCCTTTAAACAAAAGCAGTGACCAATGTAATGAAGAGAAAAATCTCTCTTCTCAAGGCCTACTCTAAATACTCTGTTCCCATCAGAGAAGCACAGCATTCCAAAACCATGACAGAATTTTTTTTTTTTAAATTTTGATTCCCATGTTTCACAGCAGACTGTAGGCCGTCTGCTTCCAATGCTATGGGACTGTGGAGTGTATGCTTCAGGAATACAAACTCTCCCTTTAAGAATAGTAGCCAAGAAAGGTAAAGAACTTGCTCCTGAAGGAAAATGAATCCACCGCAAACAAGTCAACCGTGGGCCTGGGGATGGAGTGTTACAACTGAATGTTTGCCTGGCCAGTGCTCCCCGGTGCTGAAAGATAAAGGCCAACAGTACACATGTGTCAAAACCAAAAGGAAATAATCTGGGGGCAAGCATGGAGGGTGATGTAAAGGAGAGAGAGTAAGCAATGGACTCAGGTTTGAGCTTAAATCTTGTACCTGGCACATACTGACTCCGTATTAGTCTTCCTGAAGGATGTATATATTAGTCTTCTTGGAGGATGTATGACTCTAGGGGAGCTTTTTTCTCTTGATTGGTTTTTGGTGAGCAAAAGGATATAAAAGGTCTAGCATCTTGCCTAAGACACAATAAGTGGACTGTGTGTGTTTCCTGTCAGATCATCTGTCTATGCCTTACCACCCTAAGATTGTATATTCTAGGATTAAGACAGTTGGAACCACATTGACTATCAATGGGTTCATGATGCATCCAAGACAAAACTTTTTTCTTCTTAGAGTAATAGGGGCATGACTGAACAAGCAAGATTGACCTTTGCTGTCACCTGCCAATGAGTTGTCACTTGCCATTGGCTGATGGACCAGCGAACCCTTTTGTGCGGGTTGTCAGTTTTGGTACCTGTCTACCAAAATCAACAGCAAGCTTAATAACACGATATTTGTAATTCGGGCAAGACTTAGGCAGGAAACCCTTCCTCAGTTCTGTTCTGTATCACACAGGACACATCAACTAAGTGCTGGAAGATCTGTTGCGGGATGGCTTCCTCAGATAGCTAGTAACATGGCAATCCATATTGACAGGGAGCTCAGCTGAGGTCCATTTCTTTCCTCAGGGTCCTTTTTGGGTAGCTTGCTAGTTTTTCTTACTGTGTAACAGCTAGCTTTCAATGGCCACATCGTGAGACAAAGAGAACCAGGCATAACTTGTATTCTTGTCTCTGACCTGTTCCTAAAAGTCATGTAGTACCCTTTGGTCATACCCTACTATTCGAAACAGTCGCATAGCCTTGCCCAGGTTCATGGGAGAAGACACGGGCTCCACCTCTTTATGTGAAACCACATGTTCCTGGAGGCCTGTCCATGGGAACATTTTTGTGGCCATCCTGATGGGCATATAATCTGCCATATCTCTGATCACCACTTAATTCGATGCTTTATTGCTTCGTTGCCGCAGCTAGGAATTGCTTCTTTCCCTTCATTTGCTTCACCACTTGGATTCTTCTTACACCCTAAATAGTGAATTCCAACTTAAAGATGGGAGAGAAAACTATAATCTCATCCCTATCCTATTTTGTTATTGTTGTTTTCTGTCAACTTGACCCAAGCTGGAGTCATCTGGGAAGAAGAACCTCAAGTGGGAGGATTCCTTCATTCCTATAGGCAAGTCTGTGGGGCATTTTCCTGACTGTGATTGATATGGAAGGGTCAAACCTACTACTGGATGGGGGTAGGGACTCTCATGGTGGGTGGCTGTAGACACTATAAGAACGCAGTCCAAGCAAGTCACTGGGAACAAGGCAGCAAGCAGTCTTCCTCTGTGGTCTCTGCTTTTGTTTCTATCTCCAGATTCCTGTCTTGAGTGCTCGTCCTTACTTCCTCAGTAACGGACTGTGACAAGGAACTTAAGTAAAGTAAACCCTCTCCTCCCCAAGTAGCTTTTGTACACAGTGTTCGCGACAGCAATAGAAAACCAATAAGAAAATCTGATCTCAACTTCTTTCTAAACCTTGTTAGACTTCTATTGTCCATTGGAATAAGCTTCAGACCTCTACACCCAAGTACTTAGTGATGTCACGTTTTACAATATGGATGCGACTTTGAAGTCTATGCTCATCTGAACTGGCATATACATACTGACAGCTCAGTAACTTAGACTGCATTTTCCTTCACAGAGGTAAATTTTCGAGATGGAAAACCCACTGTCTTAATATGCTCCAGGGCCTGTCAGACCTGGCTTAAAGTTGCAACTCTACATTTAGCTTCAGTAAATGAGTTTAGAGGCTCTATCTTGCAAATAGCTCTGAGGATTGACTAAAACAATATGCACAGTGCCTGGTGTAGAGTGGACTCTCAATAAAATATGGCCCTTTTTCTCCTTTTCTATTTTCTTACCTGTTTGGGGGCAACATTCTTTCCCGACTCCCAGACCGGAGCCTCTGTGCGCTGCTAGCGCTCCATGCAGGAACAACATTCAGGGAGACGAAGCCTGTGAAACCCCCGACTTCATTTCACTAGCCACAGAAACCCACATCATGACTTGGCAGCATGGAAGCACAGGCTGAATTTCCCACAATCCTTTAGTCTGGGCACCTTAACCAGCTTATCACTCAGCCACAAGAAGTGCTGCATGCCTTTGGAAATAATTGTGGCCTTGTGGTTTGCGTTCCACTGGGCTGGGCAAATGTCAAGTGCTCTTTTGCCACAGCCTGTATGAGTACCCAGTGGTTTCCCTCTCTGGCTCCTGACTTTATTTAAAAGTTTCCCACCAAATTCTAAGAGCTTTTCTTGCTACTTCTGCTATTTCGCCTTATCAGTTCACTTATTAATTTATTTAAATGTATTCCTTTCCAATTGGATTTCCATTTAGTTGATGTTTTACTTAATCAAACAATAGGAAGTGTCCAAGAATTGCAACAGTTCCATTTCCAAGAACTTGTGGAGTCTTGGAAAGGTCATTTCTCCCATCTACATCAGAAGGAACAGGTCCACGGCAGGAAAGTCAAGTCAATCGATATTGTTCAACATCAAAGTACATTCCAGTTTTAATTGCATTATACCAAAGTGACTCTTTATTCTGGGGGATTTTGTACTTTAAGGCATCTCCCTGAAATCACATAAGCCACCCACCCATGGTCTCTCCTGTGACAAACGGTTACACACCATGGCTTATGGAGATAGACAGTGTGGGTTCTCGCTTCCAAAGGCCAGCATGACCTCCCTGCTGGAGGTGGGGGCTAAGAATGGCAGCTTACCTTGTCTTCTTGCCCAAGTCTCAATCTTTCTCTTTCTTCTTCCCTAAGACCTTTCCTAACTTAACTTCAGCCAGTTTGCCCTGTTTTCTCCAGAATATGATTAGTCAAATCTTTATTTAGCGTCTCCTATCTGACTGCTCATTCATTATTACTCATGACATTGACTTTTCACAATAAATCTGTGAAAGCATGGTCCTTCTGTTTCTAAAAGGGTAAAACTGAAGCTCAGTGAGAGGGAGCTTGCCCAGGGTTGAGCAGTGCTGAGTTCCAGTCTGGGCTGGGCAGTACAGCTTTCTGTTTCCCAGACCTCCCATGACCACCTCCTGCCTAGCCTGGCTTATTCCTGTCTTGCTAAAAAAATGCTCTAACTAGTCTCACAGTTTACAGTGACTGACAACTTGATCTGATCTGTAGTTTTGCGCTCCTTTTTTTCTGCACTGGCCTGTACTGTTTGTTACAGTAAGGTCTGCAAAGACAGAACACACTGCGATCCCTGGAAAGCCACGTTTGTACCTTAGAAGGGACACCAAATCTGCACTTTCATAATTTGGGGTCAACCCATGGCTTCTTTCCTTACCCTTGATGGAGACATCTTTTTTTTAAAAAAAAAAAAAATAGAGTTATAAAGCCATGCACGACACACGTGGGAGAATTCCAGGACTTCGGAGGCAGAAGCAAGAGAAGCGGGAGTTCAAGACCTTAGCTACATAGCAACCTTGAGGCTAGCCTGGGCTACCTGAGGTAGTGTTTTAAAAACAATAGATATAATTGCCAGGTGAAGCTCTATAAAGACATTCCCAGCCACCTTTCAAAGCCCCTGTCTGAGCATTTTAGTCTCAAAACGGATAAGTCGCATATACTGACTTCAGAGTCCTGGGAGAATATTGTACCCCCAAAGTACTTGTCCCAGCAAAGCAGCCTCAGAGCAGCTTGGTGTGCTGGCCTGAGTTCCTGCTGGGTGGTAAGAGCCAATCAGCAAAAGCTTAGAGTCGTTCCTCCCCTGAACAATGGAAACGTGGAATGGTGTGACTGGCGAGGTGCCAGGCAGCTGTTCTGTGAGTCCTTGGAGGATAGCGATGGTCTCATATTGCAGAGAGGGATTTACTTAAACCTAAGGAAGTATTTCCTGAGTATAGGCACCGTGAGACTCTGGAATGTAAGGTTAAGAAAGGCTAGAATGCCTTTCTTTGGGAATATTGAAAAAAGAAGGGGGAAAAAAACCTCTTGCAATCAATTTATGTGAGGGCTGTGTTGCCAAGAGGCAGAAAGATGGATTCATTGCTTTGGGAGCAAGAAGTCATCGGTATTGAGAAATGAAGTCTGCCTCTTGTCTCCTCTCGCCTTGCAAAATAGAGAACTCCAGTGCTCCTGAGGAACACCATGGGCCTCACCTGCTCTGATAATCACCCCACGCCTCTTCCCTCCCCTTTCCAAGCATCTGCTTATCAGCATCCTGTAAGTGTGCTGACTGTAGCCTCCGGTTAACTCGGGAAGCGGTGCTCCCAGGAGCAAGAGACCAACCCCGGTGAAAACTTCAGGTGTCCAAACAGACCATGGAATGCACCATGGAAATGTTACTAGAGCTGCTTTCCCAGGCTTGCCTCTCTAAGCAAGCAGCCCTTCACTGGGGGTTTTTCTTTGTGACTACATCCCCGGCATTCCATCTGTTCATTAACAGCAAATACACCGTATTGGCTTTATGAGTAAGGATATACAAAGCCTTGTACTTCATTGCCTTACTCCTGCCAACAGAAAATACATGTAATTAAAAGTCATTGGGAAATCCTCCAAATGAAAGATAAATGAAGCTTTTTGAAAGGTTCGGTATATGTGAGGCCTGGATTCGCAGAATCATTAACCTTTAGAATTGTGGAGGTTGCCAACACAACGGTAAAGAGCGTGGCTTTCTATAAACAATGTGGCGAGCACACTGGAGAAATTTCCAGCCCCACAATAATCACTCACAGACAACTTCACTCTTTCAAGTATCTTCAACCTTCTGAGCATCTCAGCTGGTTCGGGCTGGTGTTGAGAACAATGTGCTGATGCTGCAATTTAAGCCCAAACTCTCGGTTTCCAAGACTTGATCTTTATCTACCTCAAGGTCAAGATCACTTAACAGTGGTTTTAGTTCACGGAACAGTATCGTTTGCTGGTTTCTTCACATGGGCATTAAAGTAGGGATTCTTGGTGTGGGAGCTTTGGAAAGTCTCAGGAGCCTTTGAATCTTTGAAAGGCTATGAAACACGTGCTCAAACTAGAGGTCAAAAATCTGTTTTTCAAAAATGACTGAAACTAGAAGTGCTTTAGAGTTCCTATTTTTTTAAAAAAAAAAATTGGAGTGTGTGTGTGTGTGTTGTAGATACAGATATCTTTGGGACAGCAACCATGTCTAGCCATATAGTCACTGTGTATAATGTGCACCTTATATACATGGTCAAAAGATAGTTTTATATGATACTTCCCATAATTTTGCATTTAAAACAAAGTGTCACAGAATTTTCCACTGGTAACTCCATGTCTGTGCGCCAAATCTTTTGAATTCTGGAGTATCCTGGATTTCATCTTTGGATGAGAGACGCTCAAGCTGCGGTGTGTTTAGTTGCCTATTTCCGGAGAATGTCGAACGTTTTCCCTATCTTCTCTTGGTCAGGTGAGAAGAAGTCATGATTATAAATATAAACAACCATTGCCTTACAAGCAAACTAAGCTCAACTTATCCTTGCTAGTCAAGCACGAGCCTCCTGGTTACAGAGATCGCCTGACACTGGTTTGTCAAGGGCAGCCCTTCCTCTTCCTATCATCAGCTAAGCCTTTATCAGTCCTTTATCTTCCTGCTATCAGTTGTAGCTTTGGCCAAGCCAGTCAAAGAGTTAATCGGTTGAGGCAGAAGTACAGGGCAGATCTAAAGGAATATTCTCCAGGCCCTAAATAGTCTCCTGACACTCTTTCCACTCCCAGTTTCTGGAATTCAGTAAACCACAACCCTGAACCGGGAGTTACTGACCATGTCATAGGCATTCCGTTTCTATTTCCCTTCCAAGGGAAAATGGCATCCTCATCATTTTCCTGGTAGGTAGTGCAGGACATGCAATGTGTTTGCTGCAGATCCCCTAGCTCTGGGATCTGGGTCAGGATGGTTAGGCGAGATGCCCCAAATTGGTCTTTGGAAATTCAGCTGACATTTCTTTGCTGCAGATAGCCTGTGTTCCATCCCTGTTGGGAAAGGCTCCACGTTAGTTATTGTTGCTGTTTTCAATGCTACTGTGATCAAAACTCCGTGACCGAAAGAGACTTATGAAAGAAAGGGACTTTCCTGGCTTACAGTTGGAAAGGTGGAGACCATAGCAGTGGAAGCTGGGTATGGAAGAAGGCGTCTGGAGCAGAAGATTGAGAGATGATGTCTGCAAAGGCCAGACACAAAGTAGAGAATGAAGTAGAACTTGGGCAAAGCTCTAAACACTCAATGCATTGCCTTTCTCACTCACCAGTCATTACTTCCTCTAGTAAGGTTCTAGAACCTCCTCAAATAGTGCCACCAACTGGGAACAAGCTTTCAAATACTTGAGCAATGGGGATCATTTCTTAATCAAATGACCACAAACTCTATGTGTCTTTTAAGCTGGCATCTCCATAACTACTTTCTAAGAATATTTTATAGCCCTACCGTAGTTTACCTCCTCTCCTCCGAGCACCTCCCCCACCTCCCTTCTGTGTCCGCCTCATCTACTTCTTCTCATTTTCTGTTCCGGAAAGGGCAGGCTTCCCATAAATATGGACAAAACATAAATATCAAGTTGCAGTAAGATTAAGCACCTCCCTGTGTATTAACTGGGCAAGGTGACCCAAGATGAGGAATAAGTTCCTCCAAATCAGTAAAAGAGTCAGAGACAGCCCCTGCTCCCACTGTTAGGAGCTCTACAAGAAGACCAAGCCATATAACTGTCACACATATGCAGTACCTGGGTCAGTCCCGGGAAGGCTCCCTGGTTGTCAGTTTAGTCTTGGTGAGCCCCTGTGAGTCCTGTAACCACTAGTTTTTTCTTTTTCAGCAGAAGGGGTGTGAAGAGAGGGTGGACCTTCAGGATTTTTGGTATTTGGGAGTCCTGTTGCCTTTTGTCTTCATCAAAGAGTTGAGAGACTGTTGTCTCCGCATGCTGACGGTTTTCCCACTAGGTTTTTGTTTTAGGAACAGAGCTTCCAAAACAACATTGTCACCTACAAGCTATTGTAGGGGACACTCCATCTGCATCCAAATCTTCTCCTCCCACTGGACACCATGTTCTGAGCATGGAAGACACAGGGTGTCCAAGAAATGACAGAATCTGTAGTCACAGCCCAGAACCACAGGCACAGGAGATCAGAGGCAAGTTACAGCCGACCCCTGTTGCTCACTGGAAGAAACTACAAAAGCCTAACATGGGGGCGGCATCAAATAAAGTGACTTAATTATTAATTAGCTAATTTGTTCAAAAAAAATGCTACCGTTCTTACCATGCAGACAGTTCCATGGCACTGCATGAGCCACAGTGGGAGAATCTGTCCTCAAGGCGTGTTCAGAGACTTTGTGCACAGAGCCGGAAAGCTGAAAGGCAGAGTGCCCAAGGCTAGCTGGGCACAACTAGTAACTGCTGTGGGCATCTCAGAGGGGGAAGGTCTCTGGAAATGGGATGGCCGCGAAGAGTTGGGGGCTGAGAGCAGAGCTGTTTAGAAAGACGGAATTGGAGAAGAGAGGTGATTAAAGACAATCCTGAGCCAAGAGGGGAAATGGGTACAGCTGTGAAACATGGGGTAACCCTAATCAACCCAGAGTTGGTCCAGAGCCCGTGTGAAAGATAGCACCATATGGAGGAGAGGGTTCAGATATCCTCATGGAGGCAAGCGCTTCCAAAACTCTCCAGTAGAAACAGCTTTCGAGTGCTTCCCACATTCTTCTCACTTTCCCTCTCTCTCGCTATCACTTTCGTTCATTTTACTCATTATTTTTGAATAATGGTAAAAGTTATTTCTAGGCTTCACCCAACTAGAAACACCATATACATCGCATTCAGGGCTGAGCTGTGGGGTGGGCTTGACCTTCATTTTCTTCTATGCCATTTCTTTTATCTGGCTTGGTAATTGTCCTATTTCCTTCTTTACTTTTTACCATGCCTACTACTAATTTACCTCCAGACTCCCTGAAGGGCAAAACTGTCTTCTCTGGCCTTTTGTACAAGCACAGCGAGGTTCTGTGCTGCACATGTCCTTGGAGAACTTCTGTGATGCCTGGAGCCTGTGCTACTTGGACGCCTTTTTCTGCGTCTGCTGCAGGTATCTCAGCATTGGAAACTTCACCCCACTCCTGGCTGTTTCGTTCTTTATTGGGTTCTGTAATTCCCCGCATCTTATGTATTCCCTTTGGTAGGGCACACCCCCCTCCCCTTAGGAGTGAGTATAAAGAGATTACCTTTCTGAGAGGTTTGCTATCTGGAAACTTGGACTTTACTTGGTCACTTCACTGACTGTGAGGGCAGAATCTTTGGACACAAAGCATTCTCTCTTGGGATAGTGAAGGGGGTTTTCTGACAACTACAACCTGCCACTGTCACAGGTTGTTCATGTCCGTGCTTTGTAATACCATCCTGGTTGTACTGCGAGAAGACTGTAGAATGCTCAGACACTCCCTTTGAGTGAGCTCACTAATCTGGATAGATAGTTACAGACCCTTCTGTCTGGAGACTTGTGTCTTTTTCTTCTGGATTCTTTTTCTGGTACTCCACTTTTCTCACTTCTGTCCTCTGTGTTCTTTCTTTCTGAAGTTTCCTGGTATTCAATGTTAGGGGGCCATAGGACCTTGGGTTTGTTTCTTCTAAGTCTCTATACCCTGCTCTATATGTTCAGCCTCACTTCTAATCTATCTATCTATCTATCTATCTATCTATCTATCTATCTATCTATATCTATATCTATATCTATATCATCTATATCTATATCTATCTATCTATCTATATATATATATCCTTTTAACTCCTACTGCAGCTAATGATGGTGGTCTCGCTGCTCCTTCTGCTCTTCCTGAAAGAAGTGCCTCTGTTTCCTTTGAGTTTCTTTGTTCAATTAATTTGTTTTGATCTCTGAATTTTCAGGGACACACACACACACACACACACACACACACACACACACACTCATATTCCCTAGCATAAGGTGATATTTGATAATCTAGGCAAAGGATCATCACGGTCACCTCTTTCACGCCTGAAAGGGACTTGTCCCCTGGTAAGTTTCCTTGCAGGTTAATACAAAAACCTCCAAATCTATTTTTCAAGAGCTAATAACCTGAATTCCTCCTCCTCAGGAGTCACCATGCTCTTGACTGGTACAGGGGAGGGCGGTACAAGGCACCACTATCTTGGATCACTGCATGAGCCTAATAGACAAAGAAATAATGAGTTCCTCACTGTCCCAAGTGTGAGTTCTTATTAAATTCTTTCTGCTTTCAATAACCCCCCCCCCACACACACACACATCAACTCTCTCTGTCATTGGTCCATGAGTAGAGCTCCTGCTTCAACCTTTCAGAGGAAATGAGGCATGGACAGCCCTTCCTTCTCATTCAAGCTTTTAAGACCTTTCCATCTTTCCTGGGTTCTATCTAGTCCTTCTACCCCAAGGGTATAAAGCAGGTATGACTCTGCATATCTTCTCATTCGGTTACTAACTCAGCCCCCACTATCGCCCTAGCTTCTGAACCTTTGAGGCGTTTTTCTCCACCTCACTTTTAGTTTGGGTTTGTTTGGAATTTTGTTGTTTGTTTTGTGTTCTGCTCCTGTGCAGCTCACTTGCACATACTATATAGCCAAGGATGATCTGGATGATCTCAGTGCTGGGATTAGAGTCCTGTGTAACCAGGTCCAATTCCTTCAGTGCTGGGGATCGAACCTAGAGCTTCACGCATGCTAGGCAAGCGCTCTGCCAATGAAGCTAGATCCCCTGCCACGATCCATTGTGAATTTGAGTTCTTTCCTTTTCTGGTGTTGTATTCTATCGCTTTGAACAATAACTCAGGATTCTTATCAGCAAAAGCTGCCCCTGTAAAAATTAATAGTTCATACAATACAGACACACTCTTCTTTTCATCTGCAGTAAGGGAGGTGTTTCTATGGATATGCAATTTGTGTTACAGTCAGGAAGTCCACACCATCACATACGGGCAGCACCATGATTCTGCTGTAAGCAATTAGGGACTCTGAAAGTTCTGAAAAGAAGACATGGGACGAGCAGGAGTTTTAAAAAAATGGATCTTTAGAAAATGGTGTAAGTGATAAATTAGACGTAGGATGGGCTGTAGGGGAAAAAAGAGACAGGAGCAGAAGCTGTTTCAGTGGCTGGGCATAAGATAATACAGCCTATAGAGGGAGATGAGGGCCATTCGTTCATTCAGCCATTTGTATTTCTAGAGAGGCCATTAAGCACCAGGCATTTTGCCAGACACTGGATGTGTAACTGTGGCAGGTTGTATTTTCTAAGCACGCCCTCGTGAATATCCCCCATCCCACATGTTCTTCTTGTTCTGTGATGCTAGCCCTCTCCTATGAGGTTGAGAGTGGGGTCATGCTCCCTCCTTGTCAGCTCTGAGGGCATCTATGACAGATGGGGTCCTGTGTGCCCGAGCTAGAGAGCAGAAGACAACAGCACTTACCCTGGTTCAGCGTCTTTTGCAAAGATTGTTTTTAGACCCCAACACACCGTCTACACTGAGACTACCTAAAGGTGAGCCATGAGGAGAGGCGGCATAAAGAAGACAGGCCCCAAAGGGCCTCAGATGTTTAAGTTACCGCGGTCTGGCAGGACACATGTGAGGATCACTATCAGGCTCTTGGGTGACAAGCCCAACCTCTTGGCTGTGATCTGAGAGTAGTAGGAGGAGAGAAGTAGGTGGGCTCAGTTAAGCCCTACAATCAGGCACGAGACACAACAATAATAAGCGTTGTTTTAAGAAGCTAGGTTTCTGGGTGGCTTCTCACGTAGCCACAAGGAAGGTTAAACAAGTGGACATGCTTTGGAATGATAGTTCCCAGGTCACCTGTGCTGAGATTTTAATTGAAATCTATCAGCATAGAATTTGTGCTGGGGAGAGGGTGTCCAGGAAGGTGTTTGTAGGAGGGGTAAAAGAATGGCTGCTTGAAGTCCTTGTCAACTGTGTCCTGGAAATGGAGAGAAAGAAATAAACAGACAAAGGCATCCGCAAACCAGAAAGACTTGACAGCATTCAGAGACTACTGCCCCAGGAGGCACAGAACAAAGGAAGAAAGGCTATCCGTGGCACACACTGCTCACTTATTCTTGGAAAGCTATCCCAGTGGCAATGGCTACTGTCTGCATAGCCTCCTTTGCTTCATATAAATGAACTTGGATCAGCTTGTAAAGTGGCCAATAAGACTCTTCATTGATAGAGTTAAGGCAGAGCCTGGAACCTAGGAATATGCTAGTGGATGCCCTCTGATGACTAGCTCACCACCTCCCCTGTTGGGTGACATCAGAGGATCAGCTACTGGAATCCCACAGTGTGGCATGACTTGAGCTGTGATGGGTGCATAGGACACCCTCTTGACCCATGAGCTCAGGCCCCATTACTTCCCCTGTTACATGTTTTCCCATGCCCACACTGCAGCCTCTCAGCCTATTGACCCCTCTGCACTAGCCTACCAATGAATGGATGAGTAGGAAGGATGGGGTGGATGTAGCTACTGAGAGGGGAAATAAGCTCTTTCCTAGAAAGGGGCTTCTGAGTATGTTCTTCTGGTTGGGAATAAGACGGTGACTTAATTAAGAGAAAGTACCTAATGACGAGCAAGGAAAGTGTCCCTGATTCTGTGAGTCTCTTTGTGAGTGGAATCTTCCAGCTCACTCTGCCTAAGAGGTTTGACTGTGACACAGAAATCTCCCACAGTGAATGGCAGGGCAGGAGCAGCCACAATGCAGGCACAGCCTGTGACCCTCTGACCATTTTCAATGGTTCTCTGTTACAGAAAGGCACCTGTGGGCATGATTCCAGACATTCCTGGAAAAAGTAGGCATTTTCAGGATGACATGTCCTTGCTGTGCGTCCCTTTCTGCTGCCTCATGCATGAGCAATACTTTTCCCTGAACCACAGCACACAGCCGTCTTCCGTGCTTGCCCTGTTCTTTCAGCCTGGCTTTCTCTGCTCTCCTCCTTCCTTGCTTAGATGCTCACTCTCCTCAGCACCAGATTTCGGTGCCACCTCCGAAGTATTTTCTGAAGTAGTAATAGTAGCAACAGATAGACCCTGGTGAGGTAGTTTTAGGCCAGGGGCCCTAAAAGCAATCATAATTTGTGTTCTTGGCCAGCATCAGGAAATGTTTTTGGTTCTGTCTTGCACAGAGCCCAAGAATGTTAGGAGGAGGCTCTGGCGCCTAACCTGGCTTCTTGTAATTTTTCATTACTCCTATTGTTTTGAAAAGCTTTTGAGATTTAGTACTGTCTGTGGAGGTCACAGGGCAACTTTGTGGAGTTGTCTCTCTCCTTTTGTCTTTCCATGGGCTTCTGGGATCAAAGTCCAGTACTCAAGCTTGTCCAGCAAGTGGCTTTGCCCGTCAAAGCATCTTCCTGGTCTTCTTCCTTCCCTTTGTATACAACTTAAATGAGTATCCCTGCCTGTAAGCTACAACTGAGGGCATGAGGAGCCCTCGGACTCCTTGGGAAAAGGCCCACTGGACTGAACAACTCATCTCTCACCTCCATGCCTTATTAACCCAAGACAGGCACCCACGATGATATCCAGTTTTTGGGACCCTCTTCCTCTGTACAAGATCTCTCCCTTATTCTCTCTTAAGCTCCCACCTAGAGTCCTTTAACAACACCTTTCTGAAAACTCACTCTTCTGTGATCCATGAATTTTATTCCTCAAGCCCAGCAAATGAGAACCCCAAACCACTGACTCGATGAGACCTCTGTGTGACTGTGAGCTTTCAGCACCCCAGATCCTGTGTTAAAATCCACCTGAACCTAGGAAGCCTCTGTTGGACTCAAGAAACTCTACTTTTCACCATTTCAGTAGAATTGATTGCTTGTCCTAGACCAGGGGCAGTGAGATCTGTGAGCAATGGGTATTATCTTTTACATTCAGTTAGGAATGGGTCCACATCCCAATGTGTAAGTCTGTTAATTTTGTGATTTGAGGTAAAGGAATTGTACTGTTTTCCCAGGGCTGATGTGATAAAACACTTTACATAGGGATGATTTTAAAAATAGGAACTTTTATCTCATGGGAACTTATTATCACATAGAATTGTGAAATCAATGTGTCTGGAAATTCCTTCTTTCTTGGAGGACCCAGATATGAATTCTACCTACAGTCCTTAGACTCCTTTGCCTTGTAAATCTACCACTCTGGTGTCTGTGTTCATTGTCACACAATTATTTCCCTATTTCTTTACATAACTTGTCCTCTGTGTATGTCTAAATTTCTTTTCCTTTAAAGTTGTGGGTCAGATCAGACTGAGAAAAGACACATCCTAATGACCTCACTTGAACCTACTGTATCTGCAAAGAACCTGTTTCTAAAGAAGGTCACATTCAAATGTGCTAAGGGTTCGGACATGAACACGTCTCAGGAATGAGGTGGGGGGGGCATAATTTAGATCCAGAGGCAAAGTTAAACTCTCGGTGTTGGTGTTTATATCAGAGAAATTGAGGATAGTCGTGGTAATAATGCCAAGTACACATTGGAGGCCTTCAGTTAAACAACACATTAGAAATATCAAACATGGTGGTTGACAAATAGAAAACGTGTGTCAACTGCATCATTACATCTTATGCTTAAAGATGCAATCCCAGTCTCAGAAAAACCAATGTGACCATTTGTATAGATGCATTTCTAAGACCTGGTAGTAGAGACAGCAAGGAATATACGGCATGTTCGTGTCCTGGTTAGTTTTATGTCAACTTGACACAAGCTAAAATCATTTGGGAAGGAAGAACCTCAATTGAGAAAATTCCCCAACCAGATCAACCCGTGGGCAATCCTGTGGGCATTTATGGTTAGTGAATGGTGTTGGTGGTCCCAGACCTCTGTGACAACCCATCCCTGGACTGGTGATCCTGGATTATATAAGGAAGAAAACTGGGAAAGTGATGAAGAGCTAGCCAGTAAACAGCAGTTCTCCATGACCTCTGTATCAGTTCCTGTCTCCAGGTTCCTGCGCTGAGTTCCTGCCCTGACTTCCCTGAATGATGAACTACAGGCTGCAAGATGAAATAAACCCTTTCTTCCCCTCCCAGCTGTTTTTGCTCATGGCGTTTTATCACAGAAATAAAAATCCTAACTAAGGCCAACTCTTATTACAGCCCAGTTTGATTTATGAATTAATCAGACAGGTTTCTTTCTACAGAAAACAGGTACCATTTGAAGGAGAAGTGTCTGGATGTTTTCACTTCCTGCTTGACTGATGAATGAAGCTCATTATTTGGGAGGGAGGCATTTTTGGAAACACTTTGGGCCCTCTCTCTAACCTAACACAGAGGCCAGGTTATAAAATTTCCCATCTGTGGACTGAAGTCCATCCCATTTGCTGTCCCTCAGGAAGTAGTTATGAGGGCAAGATCAAATGTGGGAAGAGGGAGGGATGTAGCTCAGTGGTAGAGCACTTGCCTCACATGCACAGGGCTTTGAGTTCAATCCCTACTATCAAGAAGAAAAACAATAGAATTCGTAACTATCAAAAACAATCACATGGACAGCACACTTATGTTTAGCTTTGCCAAGTTAAGGAAACAGCCCAGAATCCTGCAGTCCCTTTATGTTGGTGCTCAACAGAAAGCCATTGGCAGAATTTAATTTAATTTATTTATTTAACTCTAGCCTAGCCGCTGCTGCCTTTCTACATGATCATTCACTGGTCTTTGAAATCAGTCATGGTCAAAGCAATAAAGACTAATTTTATGCCCTAGAACTTGATAGTAAAAAGTATTTCAGGTGATGGTTTGTGACGACTTGATTAAGGAAACAGCAGAGTTGACAGTCAGATCCCTACAGAAACGATGGGATGGTCATGTGTTTTGTTGTGCCGTGGGAAGCCAAATAAAAGCAGCTCAACAGATCCAATGTAACTGTTCTTGGCTCTTGTCCTCCTTGCTTTAGCAAATAAAGATTTTCAACTATTCCAAACGTATTCCATCATAGCGATAAAGTTTTCACAAATACTTCTGACAACCAGGGTTCTCTTGAGAACAGGCGGTAAATACAGAAAGAGATTTGCTAGAGGTATCAGCTTAGGAGATTAAATAAATTGGCAAGTACTAAGATCTGTCGCTAATAAGTCAGAGATCCAGGAGGGTAAGTAGAGTTCATTCAGGTCTAGCTCTGAGACCTGAACTCTTGAGAGCTGATAGGGTAAACCCCATGGCAGAGCCTGGAAGACTTGGTATTCAAGAAAACCTGGACCTGTAGCTTGACTGAAGCGACTAGAGAACACTGATGTCCTGCAGGCGGAAGGAAGCATCCATCATATTCACAAGATGGTGTTTGGGATTTCGGTCGTCAGCTTGGTTGGATTGGGGTACCAGTGAAGAATATCTATGGGTGTGTATGTGAGGTGAGTGTTTTTAGAAAGGGAGACTGAGGGAGCAAGATCTGCTCCAAATGTGGATGGTGCAATCTCAGAAGCTGATGGTCCAGACTGAGCAAAGGGGAGAAGGGATGCTGAGTGCCGGCATCCCCATCTCGGCTTCCTGTTGTGTGGAGAGGTGAGCAAGCTGCACAGTCCAGACACCAGGAAGTAGTCTGCTGCCCTGCCTCCCTCACCATGATGGACTGTGACCTCTCAAACCATAAGCTGAAATAAAGCCTTCCTGGAAAGTTGTTTTGGTCAGGTATTTGATCCCAGTGACAAGAGGGCTAATTAACACAGAGGCTTAGTCTTTGAATGACTGACAGGACCCAGTCACATGAGGAAGGGCAGTGGTGGACTCACTTTGTCAGTCAGAATGCTACTCTTCTTCAGAGATCCCTTCCCAGGTACTAAGACTAACGTTTGACCAAACGCTTGGGCTCCTCATGGCCTGTTTAAATTAACCATCATAAGAAAATGGTTGTTTGCGGGCAGTTAAGAATTTGGGCTTTTGGTTCCAAGTACAGCTACACGACCAGCTGTCTCCTAAACTTGAGGCTTTGGGCAAGTCACTCATTCTATCAGTGCCTCACTTCTTCAGCTGTACAGTGGAGATAACAACTGTACCCAGCTCATAGACCTAGGGTAATGATCAGCTCAAGAAAAATCTTAGTAGAAAGCCAGACTCAGAATCACTGCTTATAAGTTAGCCACCATGTTCCTCTTTTCTCTTCTTCTCCTCCACCTCTTATAGGTACACAAAGAAGAGAAACAAAGAAGAAGCAGATATGCCCCCTGCCCTGGTGTAATCAGAAAGGCAGCTGTGACAACAACCGTGCACGTGAATCCTCGGTGGGCAAGGAAAGGAGTGCTGCATAGCACACGTCAGTAGTTCTGCATGACCTGTGTCCTAGCACAAGGTGCGGGGCAGAGCCCCTGTTCAACGTTTTCCCACTGTGGGGGTTTAAAAGTTATGTTGCATCAGCAGCCCATATCTCCCCCTCAGTGCTCTCCAGCTCCTTCCTCTCTTCATAATCAGTGCTCTAGAAGTGTTCTACATCCCGAATCCACACCCACCCCTTGGCATCATCCCTATGGTCTCGGCCTTACTGGACTCAACTTACAATCTCCGTTCCTTCACGACTTCTGTTCCATTCTGAAGACCAATGCTATGGTCTCTTTTAGATTGTTTTATTTTGCTTTGTGACTGACTGTGGTTTATTTATTGAAATGGTCTTGTTTTAGTCTTCTGATGCTATTTTCTCCTTCCCTTACTCCCTAACTCTGGTTTATGTTGTGGGATACTAATTTAAGATGGGCTAGATTTGTTCATGCTGTAGAACACTTGCTTTAATGATGCAAGAATGTACAGTATTCTTCTGTGTTGCATTTGTTTAACTCTGTGAAGCTGTGTTACTTTGCCTGTCTAAAACATCTGATTGGCCTAATAAAGAGTTGGTTGGCCAATTGCCATGCAGAAGAGAGAAAAGGGTGGGGCTGGTGAGCAGAGAAAATAAAAAGAAGGAGAAATCTAGGAAATAAAAAAGAAGGAGCAAGGAAAGGAGAAGGAGATGAGAATTCCAGGGGTCAGTCACAGAGTAAGAAAGAAAGAAAGGAGAAAGGTAAAAGACCCAGAGGCAAAATGTAAAGAGAAATGGGATAATTTAAGTTAGAAAAGATGGCTAGAAATAAACCAAGCCAAGGCTGGGCGTTCATGAGTAAGAATAAGTCTTTGTGCATTTATCTGGGAGCTGGGTGGTGGGCCCCCAACGAGTTAAAAAAAAAACACAATAGATTTATTTTCTTATTTTCCTTATTACACTTGTCATTTGCATATTGTAATTCCCTATGGTTCCTGTTTTGAGTTTATGCTTCTTCTTGGTCTATGCATGATTAAGGCTGTTCTAAACTTTAACCTCCACTGCCATGTGCATGCTATATTTTCCATTTAGTTGTTTCTCTTGAACCCAGGTCTGCATTTCTTGAATGTTTCCAGAGAGTAATCCCAGCTGCCCTTGAACTCTATACAGCTGATAATGACCCTGAATTTCTGATCTTTGTGCCTCGACATACCCAAGTTTACTTGGTGTTAGAGATCACATCTCTACCCCTCAGCATGTATTCCTGACCTTAGTTTGTGGCATTATCTTCCTCCACTAACCACAGCATGAACCTGTTGGCCTCCAAGTTTCACCTCCATGTCACTTCAATTCTATGAACAAATGTTTCTTTTTTCCTCTGGTTTTTCGAGACAGGGTTTCTCTGTGTAGCTTTGGAGCCTATCCTGGAACTAGCTCTGTAGACCAGGGTGCTGTCCTCGAATTCACAGAGATCTGCCTGCCTCTGCCTCCCGAGCGCTGGGATTAAAGGCTTGCGCCATCACCACCCTGTACAAAATACTTCTTAATTTTGTCATTTTTCACCCAGTCCTCATTGAAGATGCCGTCACTCTGATCTCCAGTGTCTTTCTCTTCTCGCCTCATTGTGATAGACTCATAACTGTCCTCTCTTTTCTCTTTGTATTTGAGCTACTAATCTCATACAATCAGTTAGCTTAGACATCCATCTGAATAAAACATATTCTCATTTGAAAAACCCTTCCTCATTGTTCATTAGCTTGGAGGAAAGACTAAACTCCTTAGTCCAACTATCAAAGTTTTTTACAATCTGACTCTTAGCTTTCTGCATAGTGTATTTCATTCTAATTTAGGTATATGTGTGGCCAAAACAAGCACAGATATATAGTCTATTTCACCAAGAGCCTGCAATGGAACAGCCTGCAAAATCACACGCTAAAATTCTAACTCCAGTGCTTAGCAGGATGCCTGTCTTTGGAAGGAGTCTTTAAAGGGAGCCCTGAGTTGAAGTGAGGCCAATAGAGTAACCCTAGTGTTCCAACTGGTATTTTTATAATAAGGACAACTGGACATCTGCATGTTAGCCCTGAGCTGTCTGCCTTGGATGGCATGAAAAAGAAAGAAGTTATTCCATGCACACCACTACCACTTTCCCCCACAGCCAACACTTCCCTTACTAAAAGAGCAGATAACAAGGTGAGTGAGCTTACCTGTGCCCTGTCACTCTGAGTCCTTTCCTGTTTGGATGAAACCATTTTTCTATACGCAGAGTTAGGATGCATTCTTTGTCTTGCCCGGAGAAGTTGAAAATACCACGACATACACCTGACTGTCCTTACTACAGGAGAAGCCAGAACTATGAGAAATGCAAGTACAGAGCATTTCCCAGGTTCTGAGGTGAAGGCATCTCAACAGGAAGAGGATAGAGAGAAGCCATGTTTGGCGATAATGCATTAAACTGGAAGCCGTAGAGGTAGATTAGAGGATGGGCTGGCCTTTATAATGACTTCTTGGGAGTCTGGCAGGCCACAGTGAAATCTGAGTAGCTAGGGTTGAGCTGAGAGGAGCCAGAGTCTGCTGAAGATCTCCACTCTCTCCTCTCCCTCAGAATGCTCTTCCAAAGAAAAACAGAATGTGATATCTTGGGCAACCCTTCATTGGTATAAATACAGAAAGCAAAGTGGCCTCATATCCATTAGATAGATCTTTCTGGGGGAAACTGAGGGCTGAGGCAGTTCTAAGGTGAGTGATTCAGGAAGAGAGAAAAGTAAAACACTCAACTCTGCAAATATTCTTGCAGCTCCCCGGAATTGTTCGGCTATGCGATTTTCAACTGATCTAAAATTCTACCCCCAAAAATATGTTTATTAATTTGCAGGGAACATTAAGAGAAGGTAAGAATCATTTTCAGATTTTGCTGTTACCTGACACTGGCAACAACTCATGTGACAATGGAACCCAATAGAAATTGAAGTCCAGAAGTAATAGAAGGTAAAGGTGAAACCCATGGGAAATGCTCTCACTAGAACTGCAAGCTGCCTGTCACAGCAGTAGATGTCAGATGGATAAGGAGAAATTAGGGGCTAGTGGTGTTGGTACCAACTCCCTTACAATTGTTCATGCAGATTGTCTGGTTGAGTAGGGAGGGCTCTCTCCCTGGGCTGCTAAGGAGAGCTGACAAATTAAGGGAGAACAGCATGCAACCAATATTCCAGCATGGCCGGCAGAATGTGTTGAGTCTTCCCCACCACCGCCGCTCTTCCGCTTATGTTCCCCGGAGCAGGTTCAGCTTCCTTTGCCAAAGGAGGCAGAGGGTGGGGATATTGCTGGCTTCGTGCCCGCCTGGGTATCTGCTAGAAGAGTTTTGCACATGCTGCTAAGTGCCCAGTGGCACCCAGGGCTCCCTTTTACATTCTTAATTACCCTGAAATTCAGCCACATGGTCCCTCTGCCTTTCTGGACCAGTGTTCTGTGGCAGCTGGTATTAGAAACCAACTGTGCTTCGAGAGCCCTCAAGTTCCACTCTCTCTCTCGGGAAGGGAGTGGACTGGATAGCTACGTGTGTTTGTGTCTGTAGGGATATGTGTGCATGCAGGGTATTAGGCATGCTTGTGTCTCATGGCTCCAGAGAGGGATCTATGCATATGAACATAGATGTAAATGTGTGTATGTGCATGCGTGCATGCATGTGTGTGTGTGTGTGTGTGTGTGTGTGTGTGTGTGTGATCATCTCTGAGGGGTTCTCTTGATTATTGATAATGCTTTTAGAATGAACGAACTTATGAACTTGATAGATGGTATTTTAAGCTTCCATGGGGAAATAGGAAATTTCCAGTGTTAGCATAAGGAGACACAGAAATTATTTGGCAGTTAATGATGATGATCTTTTCTAAAGGAGGGAAGGTAGAGTTTCTGGAAGTTTTTTGTCTGGCTATGAAGACAAAATAGAAGGAAGTGGGATTGAAGGCATTTGGAGAAAATTTTCATTATCTTGCCCTCTCTACACACATTCCCCGCATCTATCTCTTCCTGAATTTTGTTGGAAGAGGCACGTTTTGACACAGTTATCTGCTGTTGCATAATTTTGCCCAGGCACACACAAAATCACTATGTGCTAACACACACACACACACACACACACACACACACACATGGGCAGACATTTTTCTTTGCTACATGCATTGTGAGGTGTTTTGCTCAAAATTGGAAGACGGAAAAGTACTTTGAGATTTCCTCTCAAGAAATCCCAAAATCTTTTAATAACAGAAATGCAAGAGAAAGTAGTGAGTATGCTTACCCTGATCAGTAAGCAGGGGAGACTTCTGGAGACACGGAATCACTCTTCTAACAGGGTCTAGGAAAAACTGTTTGAAGGGCTGGGACATGAGTCCAGAGTAGAAGGAGTCAGAGGCTGTTCTTTCACATAGACGAGAAAAAGGAAAAGCAAAGTTAAGTCAATAGAAACAAGTTTCAAGGTTCCCCTCCCCAAGTTCAATGTTCTATGATCATTGTCCCTGTAGTCAGTAAGTAACTCATCTGCTAATACAGTAGATGGCAACTCTTTGGAGACCAGATTGCATGTCTATGATCATAGGGAGATCTCATTATGACTTTGTAGGAAGGTCTCATTTCCATTTCTTAGGAGGTCTCATTGTACTGTCTTTTCTAGTTCTATTATTAAAGAACCAATCAGAATGGAAGGATAAATTGATATTCGTTATTACTCATTTAAGATGATTGCTTGACTCAATATTTTATCAGTTCATCTCATTTAACACATCCGAATTCACTATTTATAAATGATCTAGCATTATGCTCAGCACTGATCTCAAAATATTTCATAGAAAAGTACAGTCGTCAGTGCAGGGGGTAGGAGAGATGGCTCAGTAAGTAAGAGTGCTCATTTTCTTCCAGATAACCCAAGTTCAATTTCCAACACTCATGTTGGCAACTGGAAACCACCTGTGACACAAGCTCCAGGACACCCAACACCTTTTCCTGGCCTCGACGGGCTGCTTCACTCATTAGTATACATACAAACAAACACATGGACAGCAATACATTTTTAAACAATTAAAAAGAGGTAACATCAGGAGTGCACGCAGTGACCTGCACGCATGCACACAGGGTGTGCTCAGACATCCTGAGGGGAAGTAGTTCAACACAGCAAATTAAGGATGGTTGATGGCCAAGAGAAAGCCCTGGCTGACTTTGAAGCAAAAGTGGAGTGGAGCTGAACCCATCAAGGGAAAATCTGAATTCAAGAGGGTGGATTTCTGTTTGTAAATATGATGCCAATGGGACCGTCGCTGCTGCAGGCAGAGAACATCAGCTTAGGAGAGCAGTTGTAACTGCTTTCCTGTGAAGACCGAACTCCAAATCCAGTGCTGTAGTTCCCTGCACCAAACGCCCTGACATGAAAATTATGCAAGAATTTTTAGTTTAAAAAGTGCAGTATGATCAATACTAGTTCTTTAAAGAACGCTGACAATTATTTGTGTTAAATGTGGCTGCCAGAGAAAAGAGTTTAGCATTATCATACACAATAATTTGAGTACAGGAATGCAAATACATATGAGAAATTGTCATTGAAGCTTATTTGGAAAGTATTTATGAATTTTAGGTAATATTAACAAAGACTAAGAAGCTTATGTGAGAGTGGTGGGTACACAGTCGGGGGAAGGTGGGTCTCAAGTCACCCAAACCATCCTTGAGTGAGCAAACGAGACAAAGACCCACAGCTACAACCACAAAAATTATTAATAAGAGAGAACAAAAAAGCAGAGGACTAAAACATGTACAGTGTGACCAAACTTGAACTTGAGGGCCATTCATCAGCTAAAATGCTTTAGTTTGGAAAAGTAGATAGATAATCCCTCATCTCCAAAAGCTAGAAAAACAAAGTCAAACAATGAAGAAGGGGATGGATAGTAAGAAAACTGTAAAGATAAGAGCAGAAATAAACCTGAAAATAAAATGAGTTGGTTAGCCAGGAAAGCCTCTGACATATAAAATTATGATTTAAACCAGGATATAAAAGAAAGGCATAGTGTTACTTGAAGTAAAATATTGGGAAAGGGCTAATGTAACATTTGTACATGTGATAAAAATCATCTCAGTGAAAAGCTTTCTGCTACTCTGAAATCCATAATAAAATGATGTATCTCTAGGAAGTTTACAATTATCCAAGACTTACAGAGGAAGAAATGGAAATTTTGAGTGGATGAAATATATGGTAAAAAAAACTTGAAAAAAATAATTATGAAATGGTTCTATCCATGATATAAAACTTTCAGGAGAAAATAGTCTCATTGATGAATCTATCAAATTTTCAAAAGGGGTGTAACCTGTAAAGAGAAAATATTGAGCTTGTATTGATTCTTCTAAAAAGTTAATGTAACTGTAATATAAACTCTTACCTATAATTTGTAAAATTAGACTGTAGGCACCACCTCTTTTGTGAATGTAAATACAAAACTTAAATAAAACATTGTTACATAAGTAAAGAATATGCTAGAGAACAGATATGACCCTCACTGTCCTTCACATAGGAGAGTACATTCCTGAATAAAAGAACAGACACTTTATTAAAGCCCTACATCTCTCAAGCATTCAGAACAAGAACTGTGGGGACTGGAGATGGGTTTCAGCCATTGAGAGCACTCTCTGACCTTGCAGAGGAACTAGGTTCCTAGCGCCCCCATGGGGCTGTTCCCAATTGCTTATAACTCCAGTTCCAAAGAATCAACGCCCTCTTCTGGCTTCTACAGGTACCTGCACTCACATGCACACACTGACACACATAAATATAATTAAAATCAAATAAGGATAAGGAAAGCTACATGAACATGTCAGTAACAATATAAAATTTAACTTCTACATTGAAAAGAATTACAGAAAAATTGGACAAACAATACTCCTTCTTAATATGTAAAAGAACCTGTACCTTAAAGCAATTCCAAATCCCAAACTCAATAAAGTTATTTGAGAGAGAAGATGCTGACATAATAAAACAGAATTAAGAAGCTGAATTATTTGAAAGGTAAGAACTAAACAGTCATAATTTCCATAATACTTTATTGTCTACTACAAATCCCTTCACAATGAACTGAAAAAATTTTTAACATGAATTAGCATTAAATCAAGTGATGGATTAAAAACTCCACATATGATACTCAATTACTTTCTACTATAAATACAATGGATTGGAATATAAGAAGGATATAAAATAACATAAATATAACAAGTAAGAGTGGAAGCCTGCATGAAAGCATAGAAAACATATTGATATAAAATATATTAAAAATTAAATACAAATTTGCAAATCATATAAATAGTCTGTCTGCCAAAAAAGAAATCATCTTTTTTCCCACCTCATTAGAAATCAAAGAAAATAGAAACAGCAAAATGTTAGTTTTTTTTTATCAAATCAGGGAAGGTTTTCAAAATCATCACATTTCGTTTTGCAAAGTATGTTAAAAAATACTTTCATGAATTTGAATAGGAATGGTTGGTAGAGCATGTATCGCTTTCTAGGAAGAAACCGTTCAGTAGTTTCCAAGACCTGTGGAGATTTGTGTGATTGGATTGGCAATTCTACTTGTAAAAATACATCCTCATAAAGTTATGAGAACTGCATCGAAAGGTTGTGCACGAGGACATTCATCATCAGCTATTCATAGTAGCCAAATTCTAGAAGCAATCAAAGTGTCTAATAATAATGAGAGGTTTGGAAAATGATGACATGTCCACATAGGATCAGAACAAATAATGTTTGCACAGAACAGTTAATGACACGGGAGAAGGAACATGTGACGATCAGTTTCAGAGAGGCAGAGGGAAGGAACATACTAGAAAGGTAACGGCTATAAATCTCTGTCCTCGGAAGATGAATTATTCCTAAAGTACCTCTACATGCTTTTTCATTTTCTCAAATTTGAAAGGCTGCAGCCAGACACAAAGGATTATTGACAGTTCTCAATTTGCATTTTCTGGTGTTTCTAGCTTCTTCTGCAGGGCCTCTTTCCCTCTTCCCCAGCAGGATCTGTTCCAATCCTTGCAGAATGGCACAGGGACTAAGCAGATGGGAAGACGGGGTTTTGCTTGGCCATGGGAATTCTGCCGTGGTGTATTGACTTGCCACAGACTCAGATATAACAGGGATAAGTGGTCATGACATAACCCTCTGAAACCACTTTTCTCCTTTAATTTTATCAGGTATTTTGTGACAGTGACTGAAGCCTGTGACCCACCGAGAGCATGGCAGAGCTTGGCTAGGGTGCAGTGGTGGGTGGGACTTAGAGCCATTTTCCTTCATCTGTGAGATCAAGACAAGAAACAGCGATGCCTAGAGTTGGAGGACACATGGGTAAATTCCACCAAGTTCTCACCCTCCTTTCCCAGGCTCAGAATGATGCTTGAACTCTAAACATGTTTAATGTTTAAGAAATTAAATAAGGACTTAATTATTTTTTCAGAATCTCTTTAAACTTAATAGCCAACTTTAGACAAGTAATTTCTTCGTGAAGTTGTAAAAAAAAACTTTAGTGTTTAAGAGATTTAAAACTAAGTTTTAAAGAGATATTCAAGGAAGATGACCTCACATCTGCCCTTTCCTCCTGAGAACAAGAATGAATCAGTCAATGGAAGACTTGGACTCATGTTACTCTCACATATCTGAAGAAATGTCAGCCTTAAGAGAACGACTCTCCCTACTCAGAGCCGGGAACTACTGGGATCACTGTGCTTTAAGATAGGGGCTGGGCATCTGGAGTTGTAGTCCGTGATGACTTGGTAGCTCTTTGCCAACCAAGGAAGCAGCTCATAGACACACAAGGCAGAGTGGAATTGTGGATATTGGCTCTATGGGGTTGATTCATGACTGTCAATCTCTATAATACTTTTCTCGATCACAGAAAAAGATCAAGAGTACTTGGGAACATTTTAAGCACTTAATGGACAAATTGGGGTTAACTAAACGCTGTACATCTGAAAATTATTATTTCTTACTTTAGTAGGAAGAGATGTGTTACTAAATTATTGATGCATAAAGGAACACTGGAGTTAGTAGTCTAGAAATCTTTGGAATCAGTACTGAGGGAGAATTATTGACCCAGCGTTTATAAGTGCCCCATCCAGAAGGAGTAATGCCTATGGACATGCGAAGGTCATTTGTTGTTATTTGAACAAGCAGATGCCCAGAAATAGTTATCATAAAAAGTAGGGATTGTATCTGAAGAAGCTGCCCTCCTCCTTCCACTCATGATGCATTAGTCTATAGAAAGCACTTATGCATATTCTTGAACTTACTGTGACACACATATGTT
Source organism: Myodes glareolus (assembly GCF_982192425.1). Classification (NCBI taxonomy): domain Eukaryota; kingdom Metazoa; phylum Chordata; class Mammalia; order Rodentia; family Cricetidae; genus Myodes; species Myodes glareolus. Next base: position 70,435,084 of record NC_142029.1, on the reverse strand, counting down.
CTACAGGTTATAATGTAAATATATATTTGTTATAAATAAGATTTCAAAAGCAATACCAATCAGTTAAATCCATGTATATGACTAGAATATTGACTTCATGCTAGCAGAATATTTTTTTATTCATTTTATTTTCTCCAGTGACTTGGTCTCTGGATTTTTCTCCCATCTCCTTACCAAAAGAAGAGTTTTCATTGTATGGCTTTGCTTGGAATAAAAAAAATAATATCCTCCAAAACAGGATGTTTTCAAATTGCACAAGGAAAATAGAAACCATATATGATTTCATAAAGACTTGGTCTTCACTTTTGTCTTCTTAGATAACAAAGGTGGATGTCAGTGCAAAACAATATTCTAAACTTCATGGGAATCTTGAGAAAGCACCTTCCATCTTTATGGCTACAAAACATACTGTGTTATTTCTGTCAATATTTGCTGTTGTAGCAAATAAGCCCCAAACTACATGTATTGTTCTAACAAGCAAAAAACAATTTCTTTTTTCCTTGGGTAAAGTCTGGCACAGGTGTTCCTGAACCATAGACCATCTTCCTCCAAGTAGTGAAACAAGGACCCAGTTTCTTCCCACCTTCATCACGTGGCTTCTAACACTGCCATCATCCATGAGTGATCACTATGCTCTGGGCCTTGAAGAGAGCCCATGGCTTCTGTTAAAATTCCTCTGGCCAAGCTTGGTTGTGTGACTATGGTCAACCAGAAAGAAAGTGGGAACACTGTCTGGCTATATAAGCATGGAAAAGACGGTTCAGATGCAGGAAGCAGTCAGCCATTCTCTGACACCCTCATTTTAAAGAATCAGAGAATGGGACAAATTGCTTTCTGCCCCCAATTTTTGGGTTTTCTCATCTGAAAAACTTGCCTTGCTTCAAGCACTCTCGAGAGCGTTTTGCTTTATGATCAAATAACCTGGCAGAATATTGAAATAAGATCCATCCAACTCAGAGCCCAGTTTCTTTACAACACAAGAGCATCTCAGTACCTAGAAACCTGTGTTTGTGTCAAGTAAATAAAGCAAAACAACCACCACAAAACCAACCAAACAAAGGTCATACTCTTGTGGTTGATGCTCTAATGACAGGCACGTGGAAATGTGTGTGGGGACCAAGGCACTCCCCATCTGAAGACGCCAGGAGGGCAGAGGTAAGCAAAGCTGCCCTAGTCTGTTCAGGTGACATCTGGAGCTCAGAAGGCATGAAACATTCCACCCACTTGGCTAGCGAAGATCTCTGCAGGCTGACGACCATCACTACCACAATACAGTAATGGCTGCAGCCTGGATGGGGTAGGGGCGCTGAATTTTGCAAGCCTGAACAAAGCTGCCTTTGTCTGTCTCCAAACCTATATTACTTCCATCTGTCACACTGTCTCAGTCAGGTAAAGTGATTTCTAAGTTATAGTCTCTGAGCCTCAGTTCATTTCGCTCAGGACACTTTCGCACTTGTACAATAAATGTTTGAATTTCAGATGTTTCTTTTCCTTCTGAAACTGAATTGCATGTTACCTGGTTGCTGGCTGTTGCGGGTGGTCCGTGTGGCTACGGACAAGAGTATTGATCTGGCAAGGAAACAGATTGGCTCTTCAAACGGGGGTAGTTTGGGTCTGACAGCTGCAGATGATGAGATGGCTTCTAATAGATACTCTGGGCTCCCGTCAAAGGTGTGAAAGATTGCGAACCTTTCTTTCCAGCCGCTCACTCCTACAGAGAGTGGATGCTTGGATCTGCCAGCCTGCCTTCAGCACACAGCAGCTGATTGCAATAACAGGATATCTGCGTAGCTGCTGAGTCCACAGGACCGAGATCACACCTTAAGATACTACAAGCTACTAGGAGAGGCCTTCTTGGTTCAATTAGGTAAGGCCGGAAGTAAGTTTCATTTTGAGCACAAAGTCCTAAGGAGCAACAGTCATAAACAACATCAGTCAAAAGTGAAACGGTGCCTTCCTGAGATGCTAAGCCCTTAAGGGAGCTTCCTAGAGACCTCGTTCTATTGGAAAGACTCTCACTTCACCCTAACTAGATGATATCTAATTTGACAGTTAGTTATATAGTTCACACAGCACTTGCTTCGCTAGCTTTCAGGTACTTGATATGAGTTTGAACATTTTTTAGGAGAATGACTTGTGTCTGGCTCTATCCTGTGGTCTCAATACAGTGACAGGATCACCTGCTTCCTTGTCACGAACATCAACAGTGAGACCTCTGAACTCTTCCTGCAGCCTGCCCAAGGGAGGAGGTTCTTCATGCACAGCTTAGTACTGCCAACTAGGTACCCCAGATGTCCCCCAGTGGAACCCGAATCTTCAGGTAGATTCCTTTGATCTCAGTCATCTTCTGACTCCTTTAGTGCCAGATGATCTCACATTAGAATTTACTCTGTTTCCAGGGGAGTAATGTGCAATATTCTCTTTAAGAGCTTAGGGCCAAGGTCCAGACTCCCAGCTTTGTTCCAGTTCCTGGTACATCTGGCTCTTCTATTTCAGAGTCGACCTTTGGATCATACCACATCAGAAAGATAATAAAAGAGCACTATTAGTTGGGTTTTATTCATTATTTATGATATTCACTAAAATTACAGATGAAATAGGTCATTATATCATCCAACTCCCTTTCTAGCCAGTGTGTGTGTGTGTGTTGACTTAGGTTTCTGCCCTGCCTGATCTCACAGCCATTAAACCCCAAGATATACTGTTTAGCCTCAAAGAAACACACAGAGGTCTACATTAATTATAACCTGGTTGGCCTATTAGCTCAGGCTTCTTATTAACTCTTTCTTACATCTTAAATTCACCCATTATTCTTGTCTATGTTAGCCATATGACTTGATACCTTTTTCAGCGAGGCAGTCTCATTTTGCTTCCTCTGTGTCTGGGTGACATTTGCACACTGACTCATTCCTTTTCCCAGAATTCTCCTGTTCTCGTTGCCCTGCCTCTACTTCCTGCCTGGCTACTGGCCAATCAACATTTTATTAAACAAGTACAAGAAAAAAATCTTTACAGGGTAAAAACATTGTCCCACAGCATGTGTGTGTGTACGTGCATACGTGTGAGCGTGCGTACGTGTGTGTGTGTGTGTGTGTGTGTGTGTGTGTGTATGAATGTTTTCTTTTATAACATCTATAAAAGAAGCCTTCACAAGGTTTGATCATAATTATGTCTTGACCATTTGTGTCAAGTGAAAATTCTTTCAAATAACTATTCTTAAAAAAATTGGTCTAATTTCTGTCTGGAAAACTCTAGATGTTGTTCGGGCTGAGTAGCTAGGTCTTTTTCTTCACCATTTATAGGACTCTGGTTCTTTCCTAATTGACCAAGCCTGAGCAGTGGTATGGGTCTAATCTGTGTCATTCTGTAGTAGCTAGGATCATGCTGGAGCAGAAGGTATCAGGCAGGAGAATGCAGACCCTTGATACGAGGAGCTATTTTTGAAAAAATATTCTTAGAAAATCACCATTTCTTAATAAAAAATGTTCCAAATAAAGTCTCTACCCTCCCGTTTCTTCTAGGGCATGTGACTGAACTTCTAACAGCCTTATAGCGCAACATCAGTGCCCCTGTCTTACTTGCTTTTGAGGCAATGGGCACCGGGTCTCCTACGGAATGAGAAAGGGGCGGGAGCACAATTAATTTGCATTGCAGTAAATACAGAAGGACACTAAAGTGTGCCCACAAACTGGGGCTTCCTTAGGCATTTGCATGGGAAAGGACTATGGAGGGGGTAACCTCAGAGCATAGGACAGCAGAGACAGAATAAGCACAGAAGCAAGCATATAATAACACACCAACCTGTGCTCACATGTTGACCAACGTTAATGGTCTAGCGGCCATACAGGCCGAGATCCAGTAATTAAGTTGTTATATGTGGTGTTAAATTTATGACGCAGACTCTAATAGTCATTTATTGAGTTTTGTTTCTACTTCCTTTACAAATAGTCTATATCTATAAGGAGTTGAGGCTTAGTTTTATGGCTTTGAATCTTTTTTAAAAAAATATGAAATTGATGCATTAGAGAGATGGCTCCAAGGTTAAGAACACTTGCTGGTCTTCCAGAGGACCTGGGTTCAATTCCCAGGGCCTACATGGCGGCACACTTATAGTTATATTGGTAAATTACCTTCTAGGTATCTACGTTTATCTGCATAGACCTGAGCTCCTGTCAGCCTTGGTCAGGGCAGCTTCTCCCTGCAGTGGGCAGCAGTCAGTGGACAGATATAGAACTGTTAAAGTGCTGAGGATAAGAAGGTAAGTGCTCAGCCTTAAGTGAGACACCTTTCTTGATCCCACCACCCATCACACACCACTAAGAGTCAGAGAACATTGTAGAAGAGGTGGAAAGAGTGTAAGAACTGGAGGGCAGGAAGGTGTGCGGTGTGCTGTGAAATATGATCTTCTAGACTTGGCATGACTGTTGCACTGATGAACTCATAGCAGCTCCATTGACTTGCACAAGATTCTTCCAGCAAAAATGTAACATAAATGGAAGATATTTTCTCCAGATTGCATCCCTTACTGAAGAGCTGTGGACAGTTAATAGATGCTAGAAATGGAGAATCACCCCCTCTCTTCTAATGTGTAGATACTGACATATTTCCCATGCTCCAGTGCAGGTCCCTATGCCCCTACATACTGACAATGCTAATTTGACATAGTGAGTTATCAGGGGGAAAGAAACACGAATTTCATTTGGAGGAGTCCATGTTGAAAAATACTTGCGAGGGAGTTGGAGGGGGCAATGAGGAACAAATATGATCATTATCATCTTTCATTGTATACACATATAAAACTACCTTTAAAAAAATTCAAGGTCATCATTGACCACATAATGAATTTGAAAGTGGACCTTGTTTGGAAACAAAAGTAAACAGAAAACATTAGATTTGAGCTACCATTGGGCTTCATGGATTTTTTTTTCCTATGCAGATATTAACCAGGCCTAGTTTCACTCAGTTTCATAATCAGACAAGATCTGGCACGTTCAGGATGATATACCCACAGAGGAGAGTTGTTTGTCTTTAAAATAGGCTCCGTATATTATTAAAGCTGAAGGAATACTGCCCAGTGTGGTGGCATCATGCCCTTGTGGGGAAACTCTACTCAATCCACCAATGCCTTCAAGAACTATCCACTAAAGCACCATTGCATAGTTCCAGTGGCTTACACATGTCATGTTTTGGTACAGGCTTGACCATGTGTGAGGAGATGGAAACTTGATTATCTTTTATTTTCAGTTTCCTTTAGAGGATGGTCTTCTGGCCTTATCACTAAAGCCTTACTTCCTCTCGACCTGTGGCAACTACTCCCAATATTGGTAGCAAAACCACACCAATTGCATGTTCTATCCCTAGGTATTCCTGCTGCTTCTTAATGAGAAGAAGAAACTTTGCATCTCATTGACTTTAAGTCTAAGAAAATGAATGAAAAAAACTGGCCCAGGACAACAAAAAGAAGTCATGAGTCGTTGGATAGCTTTGAACTATTGTTGTATTTGGATGGAAGTCTTCCAGAATAGTCTTTGGAAATGTCTCTGCATCTAATCTATGGAGTTCCCATGGGTCTTGTGAGTATCAAGCTCTTTCCTTCATATTACAGGAACAGAAGCTTTGTGTGCCAGGCAAATGATCAATTGTTTCTTGGTAGGAATCCCCTGACACATTGAAGTAGATGGGTTTAGATGGAGGGATCAACCTGGAAACTTATCTAGGCACAGAGAATATAGTACTGAGTGGGAGGCTGCTTAGAGGAGTTCTGGGAGAAAATCAGCTCAATATGAAAGTAGAAGGAGGCGGAAGGTGAGGTAAGCAAAAGGTTCCATCCATCTCACCCTACGTGCATTCTGTCTTGGGTTTCAGCAATGAAATATGAAATTGATGGAGACTGGGGTGGAGGAGTGGGCATGCTCGTTGCTGCTGCTTGTTAGCTATGATGTGAAGGACAATGATCTTCTTTCAAAACACCACCCCCTGCACACCCAGCTTGAAACCATGAGATTCTCTTTAATTCACAGTTTGGGAAGCTTCAGTCCATGGTCAGTGGGATGCAATGATTTGAAGCCTGTAATGAGTCAGGACATTATGCTAGCAGACCCCAAGGGGCTGTTCACCTCAAAACTACAAAGTAAAGAAAAGGAAGGGAAACATGCTGTGGTCCTACTATCTCTTTAGAGGACATGTCACCAGTGACCTGAAGACTTCATACTGAACTCTAAGGAGTTCTACAATGTCCCTCAGAACCATCTTGGAGAACAAGCTCTTTACACATGGCCCCTTGGGCAACATTTCAGATCCATACAGTAGAACCATGGGCTTTTTGTGAGGGTTCTGCTGACTGAATTCCTGAACTGGGCAGAGCAACCCGGGGATAACCAGCAGGTATTTTGTAGACTTCTAATGCTTGGGAAGTGGCATGTATATACAGAAGCTTATGATGGTACATGGATTTTTTTTTGGTGGTTGTGTGTGTGTATGATGCTGAGGATTAAACTCAGACCCTTGCACATGCTAGGCAAGAGATCTACCACTGAGCCACAGCCCTTATCTGGTGCATAGCTTTTAATACATCTTTATATGTAATCTATGAATAAATTTCTGCTCATTGGGTTTAGTGTTTCATAACATAGATACAGTAAGTGGACAGGTATAACCATATTAAAGTGTGGTCTTGACATTGCAGGGATGAAAGTTAACTTGGAAGAATATCTTTCAACCTATGAACTTGACTCTGGTTGAGTTTAATATTGCTGAGGAGGATCCAGAAGGCATTGAAAACTTGAACAGGCTTATCACTCCTGTGAGATTTGACCTCCATGGCTTATAACATGAGCTATGATGAGAAATGGGACCTTTTCTTCTTTGGCTAAGTATCTTATTTGGCAATCAGTCAAAAGCGTTGGTTAGAGGTGCTCCTCTTTAAAAGGCATGATATCCATCGATGTTTGTGCTTCCATGGCTTTCACAGTCCTTTTCTGGTTGCCAAGTTTCTCACATGTGTCGTCTGGCTTTGCAAGTCATCCTTGACTTCCAGTTCCAGGACTGCTCATGCTGTTGATGGGCTGTGGAGCCTTGGCGTGTTCTTTCCTCTAACTTCCTGCTCTCTCCTGGGTATCCACAGTTCTCTCTCACAGCATTTGCCATCCTTGTCGTGGGTCTGTTCTTCCTGCAGACTTCAAGCTCTATGAGGACGAAGACTAAGCCTGCTTTGTAGTGGGCTACGTCTTAAAGCCTGGTGTCACTTCTGACACACGGCAGGCACTTCCTAAAGATCTATTGAGCAAAGGGGAACACTAGTTTCTACCATAGTCCTGGTGCTGATCCACAGATTCATTGTGAAAACTCAGGCTTTAAGTTGAACTTGTGTTGCTGGTGGAGAGAACTCTGATACAGAAGGAAATAAGCAAATAATTTGGAGCTATTAACTTCATTTTAGTGTCCAGTCAGCCCTACTGGTGGCAAGAGCTTGTGTTCTTTGCAGCACTGATAATCTTGATGCTGATGTCCTGAGTGTGATGACTTCCCTTGTAACATGGAATGGAGATGGAGTTCAGCGAGTGAAAGTGTTTGTAGACGATTCAAAGAAAGAAAGAAAATGTCATCATTTGGCCTGGGCACACTGACCAAGTAATTTTCTTTCAGGAAATGCTGTGGTACATGGGAGATGGCTTTCTGAGGGTCCTTGATTAAAAAAAAAAAAACTGCTTTCGGTCGATGCTGATGTAAAGTTGATTGACCAAGATCAGCCATCGCCACTGTGGTGTGACAGCTCTGTGTTTTGTGTGATTGCTGTCTTCTACAGAGTTAAGCCAATTAGAAATTAGACCTTGGGGATGGCAAGGTGTATGTGTAGGTGTGGGGTTTCAGAGGCAAGGAGGAGAGTCAGAGAGGAGGACAAGAGACAGCACCAGTCGTGGGCAAAGGAGTATGCCAATCTGCCTAGGCCATGTGGCTGACAACCCGCCTGACGCTTGTTTTGACTTTGTTCTAACTGCACAACCGGTGCGTGCAGATGACTTTACATTTCAGAGCAAAATGTGCGACAGCAATGTGCTAAGAAAATGCAAACAAAAATATGCTTCCCCCGCTCCAAACAGATCTCTCACACATCGTGACAATGCCATGGCATGGCGAGAGACCAAAGCCAGGCCACAGGGACTCCAGATTTGCAGGGTGGTGGAAGCCATTCTCCAGTGCTTTTCAAGGTCACCCTCAGTGTGCTCCTGGGTTCCCTTCTATTATTCAGTGTCACACCTTTCAATGTCATTCATGCATGTACTCATGAAAACATTATTGATTCAATTTGTTCAGTATGTGTTGGGAACCTACTGTGATTCAAGAAGATTCAGGGATACTTAGACAGCAGCATGAAGGATTCAGTGAGGAGACATGAAGGGTCATGGTTGCTCTGTTTCCACCCATGCCTATCCCTCATCTCTAGCTCTAGGACTGTCCCTCTACTCTATGTCTATTGACAGAGGTTTCTGTCCCACCCAGTCCCATAGCCATTCAGTCCCAAAGAAACACACAGAGGTCTACATTAATTATAAACTGGTTGGCCTAGTATCTCAGGCTTTCTTATTAACTAACTCTTACATCTTACATTAACCGATAATTCTTGTCTGTGTTAGTCATGTGGCTTGATACCTTTTATCAGTGAGGCATCCTCATCTTGCGTCCTCTGTGTCTGGGTGACGACTGAAGACTTCCCAGACTTTCCTCTTCCCAGAATTCTCCTGTTCTGGTCGCCCCACCTATACTTCCTGCCTAGCTACTGGCCAATCAGCATTTTATTAAACCAATAAAAGTGACAAATCTTTACAGGGTATAAGATCATTGTCCCACAGCAATCCCCTCCTTTTTTCAAATCAAAATCTCTGAATCCAATCTCCTTTGTTTAGCTTTCTTCCTGACTATTATCCATAAGAACTTGTAATCAACACTCCAAAGAAAAACATACATAATCCGGTTTTGTGAGTGTGGACTTAGTTTTCCAGGATGCTTCCTGCTAATTGGGGATGCTGATAATCTTATGGAGACCTAAAGAAAATTTAAGATTATGGTCAAGTCCTGACTGAAATATTCTGTGAAGCTTGATCATCTTATCCAACAGGCCGGAGGCTGTTCTGGATGTAGAATTCAGAGGAAACTTCAACAGAGGTCCTCTGAAATGTTAAATCATCTGAGCCATCTGCTCCTATTGGAGGTTTTTTCAGGGGGTCTTCCTTGTTCAAACCTGGTTTTTCTTAACCCAGAATAAATCCACAGCCCCTCATTTCATATGGAAACAAAAGCAAAACCTCTTCTCCAACGAAACATATCTCTTGACTTAAATTTTGAAGTCAAGGCATTTTCAAAATATATATTTTGGATTAATCCAGCAGCATTTATAATCAAATATCTTTTAGCAGCTGTTGCTCCTTCCTCAGCCATCAAACAATTCAAAGAGAACACGATAACATACAGTATCCAGATTCTCTGTGTGTTTTCCATTTTTACATGGCTTTATTTTAAACTCTATTCCTTTTATTTTTAATTTTTGGATTTTTGAAACAGGGTTTGTTTCTCTGTGTATCTTTGGCTGTCCTGAATTCACTCTGTAGACCAGGCTGTCCTTGAACTCAAAGATATCTGCCTGCCTCTGCCTCCCAAATGCTGGGATTAAAGGTATGTGCCACAACACCCAACTCTCTTTCTTTCTTTCTTTTTTTTAAAGGACTTTACCCTTTTTCTTTTCTTTCCCAAGCCTACATCTATTTTTAAACACATTGTACACCGTTTAGAGGTTGTTTTCGTCTGAACCTATCTTTACTGTACATCTCTCCTTTTCTGACCTCATGAGTCTTTACTTTGCTAAGCGATATGGGTAGGATTAAAGCTGCGGCTTTGACAACTGTATTCACCACATTCCTTAGCCTTCCGAGAGTCTAGCTTCTTGGCAGAGGTACTGGTGGTAGCCATGTTTATTGCCACAACTCTATGGAGTTTTAAGGTCCCTGCCACCAACAAGAAGCATGCTGTTGGCTGGTCATAAATACCATTTAAGAGCTTGGTGGCAGAGGCTCTTAAAAGGGCTGCAAGGTTTTTGTAGCTAAAGCTGAGTCAGAAAGCCTCTTTTAAATGAGATGCGCTTGCCTCTAGCAAACAGAGCCCACCCGAGAAAATGCTGCTACCAAGAAGTCACGTTTAACTCTGTTGTTTCATGTCTAGAATTGCTTTCTAAGCTCTCTTGGGTTTTATGTGGAGGAGATTTCTGGGAAGAGGAAAGGCTCAGTCTGCCGTGGTCACCCAGACCCAGAGGAAGCAAGATGAGATGCTTTACTGATAAAGGTACTAAGCCACATGGCTAACACAGACAGGAATGATGGGTTAATGTAAGATGTAAGAATTAATTAATAAGAAAGCCCAAGATACTAGGCCAACCAATTTATAATTAATGTAGACCTCTGTGAGTTTCTTTGGAACTGAATGACTGTGGGACTGAGTGGAACAGAAATCTCTGTCAACATGTGTCCATGAAAAACTTCCCTGCATCTTAAGGGCTAGGAATATTTCTTTCCTAATTTTCATGATTTCTCCCTATAATGAAACTTATTTATTCATTGTGCAGTGATTCAATAGAAGGCTACTTCTACTCAGAAGTTACAGTTAGTAACTTCTGTAAAGTCTCTGTAGCTGAAAAGTCTCTGTAGCCAGCTTGCTTCTTCTGCCTTGACTGTTCTCACCTTGAGAGTTTGTATTGGGGTGAAAGTACATGAATGGGAAAACCTTATAAAAACTGATCATGTGATTAAGCTTATAGCTTGCATTCAGAGGTTCTTGGCTCAAACATAGCTAATTTGCCTCCCTGAAACATCCATAAGGTATTTGAATACTAACAGAAAATCATGTTGAGTTCTTTTCTGGCAGCATTCCATGATGCCGGAGTGTGGAATTTGAAGTTCAAATTTGGTTAGGTTCAAATCCTAGCTCTACCAGTTGCATGTGAATGTACTACTCTGGGACTGGGGAGGGGGTGGAGTTAACATCTTTGTGCCCTCCTTCTCCACCTTTAAAATGAAAATAATACAGCGTATTTTATTGGGCCAGTATGAGGATCAGACTCTGTTAGTACTTATGCTTTCATGTTTGAAACACTGTGGGCCTCTTGATACATGCGCAAGAGAGTCCTATTATTAGCTAATATTTTCCAAATAAAATCATTCCCATCTACTGTGGTTTTTTTTTTTTACACTTAATAGTTCTTTCTGACCAGCTTTATATTCTGAATGTTTTAAGCCCCAAGTTTTACAAATGGCCACCTTTGAGAATGGGTATTTCAAATACTCATAGTGTTTTGAACGAATGAGTCATTTGGAATTAGACCCTGGAACTCGACTTTCAGTATTTTCACCAACATCAATCACAATTTAAGGAGGAGCATAATCATAGACCACTAGGTCACAATCTCACTGCAATGATTTATGGAATATCGTGGGGTGGAATTAAGTGAGTCACATATGAAAATGTTAGCATCATACATATTAGTCTTAGCAAATGTTTGCTTCCTTTTATTAAAACACAATACAACTAAACCAATCATTATTTACAACAACAAAATACCTTCAAGGTCATTGAACCTGAAATCTGAATCAGCTGGATCCATCTGGAACCTTTGAATGGTGCCTAGCAAGAGGGACACACATGACATTTTTACAGTATGATGAGAACTGAGCCATGAGTGTGATTTATGATACATACATGAGCTAGCACACACACATACACACACAGGAACATGATCTATCACGCACATACATGCAGGTTCAATTCTAGATACAATCCTTACAGTCGCTCTATGGAGTCATACCTTGGTGTGATCTTTCCTAAGGTGAGGGGCCCAAGAACTGCTTCTAAGGCTAGGGTTGCTCTTTTGAGTCTGTTTCTTGAGCCTCCTATACATCTATACTGATTGGAATTGTCATCCCAGCTCCTGGCCTGGGAGTTGCCTTGGTCCGGACTCCGACTCCCAGCCTGCCAAGCACTGACCCCTCCCCAGCGGGGGTTAGGACCACTCCCACAGGCTATTTAGACTTGTGCAGGAAACCGAAACACATGGTCTCCTCTCCCTGCCATACTCTATGGGTCCACCCTGGAGTGCAGCATTTATTAAACATGGGCTTTTTTGATTTGGTCTAATCTGGTTTTATTGGAGTTATTTTGCATTGGCTGAGAGGCTTGCCTTAAGAATTTTTCTAACGATCTTATTGTGCCTGAGGATTGGGTCTGTCCTGGGTGCTTACCTGGTGAAAGACTCTGGCACTTTTTACAGAACTCTTGTCTCTGGAGAAGACCCTGTGAGTTGAGGGTTTGTGCAGAATGGGCTGGTCTCACAACTCCATGCCTTGCCCCGACCTCCTTCCAAAGGTCTACTGAACCTTGCTTTTGGATGTTAAGCATTTTTTGAACCATTCCTGTCAACTAATTGTGCCTTGTAGCCTGGCTATCGCTTGCAGAGGATGCTCTGCTACCAGATTAGTTCCCCTTTTTGAGTTTCTACTCCAAAACCTGCCTCGCCAAGCCACAAGCCAAGCATTTGCCAATCTTTTAGGTTCGCGTTCCTTGCTGAGATCTCAGGATGTGGCAGACCTTGTGGGTTGCTTGACTATCTGTCTGCATTGTCTTTCCCTGTGCTGTCGTTCCATTCTGTGCACCATAAGTGACCGGAATATCCTGGAGGTCCTGAGTTCGAAGAAGAAAATTTTATTCCAAAAGATGTTGCCTTATGGAAGCAACTTATGCTTAGAACGGACACGAAAGAACTGAACCTTGACCTTTGGGTTATTTGTTTTGGTTTGGAATGGGATTGCCCTGCAGATGAGATGTAGGGGAATGACATGCTGTGACAACCCTTAGCCCATGAATGAACGACAAGGGATAGAGAGGAAACTGAACTAGACAGAGATGGCCTGTTGGTACACAAGTCCAGTGGAAAGTGACCGAAAGGGAAGTGGAGAAGCAGTGTGAAGTACCATTTTGTGTATTTGGTGACCAAATCCTCCCTGTTTTTGAGTAATGAAATCTATGTCTCTTATTTAGAGCTGCTGCTGATAATGGTGATGGCCAATATGGGAGAAAGATGGAATTCCTTTCCAACTCTAGAAAAAGATGAGCACGAAGGAACAACTTTAACACAATGGTGGCAGGTACACGTTTCCAGTGTCCAACAGCTCACCCTAAGCCTCACCTTTGGCCTAGTGGGAGGTCCTTTCCCTGAGTCAGAACAAAGGTCATCACCCTGGCCCAATCACTCTACGACCTTTTGGCTAACCAGGGGGTGCCAATTAGGCCCCATTGTGATAGAGGTGGGAAGGAAGTTTCTCCCCAGTTCACTGACCCTTGAAGGAACTTCATCACTTTTGTTCTGAGGCTGTGGGAGTGAGGCGGGGCACTCTCCCATCCTCTGTCTACTGTCAGCCCTGCACAGTGACTGTGTCTGTCCTTGGACTCACATCCTAAGGATAGGTAGCACGCTGATACCTCCTGTACATACCTCAATCCGTAATATCACTAAGTAGGTGTTGGAACGGGAAAAAGACAAGTGAACTAACTCTGCATGCTAGCTACTGGCCCAAGGTCTGTTTAGCTTTAGAAACCACAGTGGTAAGGCATGGCAGATGTCGGCGTCACTGCCCACCACCCCTTGGCAGCTCCTCCCCTTCTCCTCAGTTTGGAAGAATACAATGAACTAATTCTATAAGAAGCAATTCAGAAAAATGTGAAAATGTAACTTACCAGGGTTCAGTTGGGATGTCCATTTTGTTCTAAATCCAACAAGTTGGCCGCATGTTAGGGGCCCCAGTGTACCCTAAAATATATCATTAATTTCCAGAGATTAAAACCAGTGTGCTTTAATAAAAAAAAAAAAACCACAACAAAAATACCAGCTGCCTTTTTAAACACAAGGGCATTGGGAAATGAATGGCATTGCATGCTTCTGTTCTGTGTTCAAGAGCTTCGATGGCTACTGTGTTACATCAGGTAGGGAATGAAAGACAATTGACAAGGGTTCTAAATAGAAGAGGGGTGCTTGAGTAACTGTAGTTTTTATATTCAGGGGAGCCTGAGAGAGAAAAGCTGCATTGTACGCCGGATTAATGGAGCTGCAGGATTGCATTAATGACAGCCTTGCTTTTTAGCAAAAAGGAAGATAGTCAGGGCAGTCAAAGAGAACATGGCCAGAATGTGCTCCGCTAATTGGAAATGTATATTATTTTGAGGCGATGTGTGCGCAGGGGAGGGCAGGAGAGAATGCGAGAGGGAGGCACAGTGAGAGGGCAGCAAGGGAGACTGGACCCAGAATGCCCCGGATTGGGCCCTACCTGCAGGGCCCTTAAAGGGTCTTTTCTTGTTGATAGGAGCGGCCAGTGCCTGGACCCCACCCTCCCCCACTCCCTTTTAATTCAATGGCTACGCGGGGGCTTCTTTGACGGAGGCTTTGAAGTCGGTGGCTTTGAGATTACTCTTCCTCTGTGACCTTGACCACCAGCCACGAGGTTAGTAGGGAAGGGGGGGGGGGGAGGAAGGCTCCGGAGCTGGAAAAAGGGAAGGAAGGAGAGGGGAGGGGACGGCATTTCTGCAGCATTCCAGGACTTTTCTGAGCACTCGGCAAAGTTGAAATATGATTGCAGCCTTTGCACCGGCAAGGAAGGAAACCATTTAAATGAAAAATTAGCTGCCTTAGCGGGTCAAGCACATAGTTACATTAATGTCGTGTAGAACAATAAATCACCTTCGATCTCCAATTGAAAAAATGCTAATTTAGCTCAGCGATTCACTGATTGTACTTTGCTCCGATAGAAATCTTTTATTTAATGCGAAGCCGTGATTTGACAGCCTCCTCTAATGGTGCTCGCAGCCTCTCAGCATCTCAGTGGAATTCTGATCATGGTTTTAATATTCCGTGCAGCTCTGCCCCCTCTGATTTCACGCTCACACATTAACGAGAGCTGACACTGGAGATTAGACGCAGACAGCTGGAATGCCAGGGCTTTGTTGCGGCATGGACTGCAGCCAACGTCGTTCAACCACAGCCAAGAGGGACCTGGGAAAGTCTTCTTAAGAAGGAGGGAAAGGCGGGGTGCGGGGCTAGAGGGAGGGTGGGAGCGGGGGATGGGAGCCCAAAGAAAGGCAAGGTACTTTCTGAAGGGCATAAGAAAATGGAGATTTTCGGGGAGCCCTTTCCTAGTGGAAATTCACATTTGAGTCGGTTCTGGTGTGTGATAGAGGAAGTCGGTCATTACGAGGAAATCCCAAACTGGTTCAGTATTTTTCTGTAAACGCCTCTGAAATTACAATGGAAGGCAGCGAACAGAATGGAAATGGCTCCCAGCCTCAGCCTGCCGCTTACCCGCTTGTCTGAGAAACAATGGTGATTAGCAACTGGAGAAAGACTGCTTACATAAGGAAATGTGCTCACCCTTCGCCTTGAAAAAAATCACTTAGTTCCAGGTGAATAAATGGGGAAATAGAACTAGATCTATGAGCCTCGCCGCCTACACAGACCAGTGACTACCTTGGCAGAAAGAAAGTCTCCTAGTCTCACAGCCTTGATCCTAATACAGTGTTTCCTGAGACCAGAAGTCAGATGAAAACCCCACAGTTTCATCTCCACGAGCAACCAGGGCTCAGGCAGTGTGCCCTACTGCGGAGGGAAGGGAATGGCACCGCCTTAGTCTATGGCCTAACTTTCTCCAGGAGAGGCTGAAAATGAAAATAGCCAAGACAGCACATTAACACCACGTTAGGGGGAAAAAAAAAAGGTTCTGCTCCCGGGGGAAAGCAATTGAGTAGAAATAACAAATGTCTTCCTTGCTAACTGTATCATCATTAATAATAATTGTACTTTGCATTTTTATGGAATCCTAGGATTCTTGAGGTCTTTATAAATATGCATGGCAGGGAGACTGAAGGAGAGAGATGAAAAGAGATGAATGGGCCCATTCCGGACTTCAGATGGAGTGACTGAGGCTTGCCACGGCAGGGACTCACCTGGGGGGAAAGGAACCACAAGCAGGTTACAAAGCCCCAAGCGGCACCTAGCCTGGTGCCTCCTAGATAGTTCCTCCTCTGAGACCTCGGCTCATACCTCCCAACCAGGCTTTCCGGTGGGAGAAGGTAGAGGAGCTGAACTGTATCGTCACTTTGTCATGCTGCTCCCACTTATACCATCCTTTGTCCTTGTTGGGCCACTGTCACCAATATAATTTACAATTCGTGCTATTGAGCTTGGAATTAGACAATGTTCTTATCGAAAGAAAACATGAGTTGGGACCTATTATATACTATATATACTATATACATAAAACAAACACATATGTAATAAACCCTATATATGCCTGCACGTATTTATATGTTTGTACACATGTGCATGCCTACATATATCTATATATGTATAAATCTATACCTACATATATATCTGTATGAATATGTATACATCTATACCTACACACATACATATATATCTGTATGAATATGTATATGTAAATCAGCAAACTAATTCTTACAGAGGACCTGGGTTCGATTTCCAGCATCCACAGGCCTCTCCCAACCATCTATGACTCCAGCTCTACCCAGAGGATCCAACACCTCTTTCCTCAGAAGACACCTGCACTCATGGGCACACACCTGCATGTGGACACACATACCCACACATAGTTAAAACTGATAAGTAACTCTTTAAAAAATCAGGTGGCCATATCACAGTGAAGGGTCTGTAGCTTATACCATCATATGTAAATCCAAGTAATTAAGAGCAAGCCAGATAAATTTGCCCACCAATCTCATTGCTCTTAATGTCTTTGTGGCCTTAGCAGGACTCCTAGCTTTTTAAAAGGCTCATTATTGTGGGTAAACTGCAGATTCCAATGAAATTCCCTTGGCAGAGTTCCTAGCTGAAAAGGGCATCCAGTCAGGGTCAGCTGTTGCTGTTCATGCTATTTTCATGCAGTTCTTCGGTGCATGCAACAAGGATATGAACAGGTGAAGCCTGTCTAACAAACTGTAGTGTTCATAGAGACTGCTCATTACTGCTGAGTAGCCCGTGACAAGGAAACGTTCGAAAGTATGCTGCTGTTTTCACTGCTACCTGCTTCATGGATATACACTAACTCTCGAGATTCTGAAACATTTACTCAAAGCGTTTTTGGAACGATCCCTTTTGAGTAATGAATGGCGATCTGGGAAGAAAGCCCAGTTGGTAAAATGCTTGCCTTGTAAGCATGAACTCTTGAGTTCGATGACCAGACCCCATCTCAAAAAGCCAGCCACGATAGCACATGATTGAAATTGCCATGCTCGCGAAGCAGATATAGGTGGGTCCCTGGGGCTTGTTAACCAGAGCCAGCTTTACCTTATATGGGAGCCTCAGGCCAGCAAGAGGCCCTGTCTCAAAAAACAAGGTTGGTGGTGCTTGAGAAATGACTCATGAGACACACACACACACACACACACACACACACACACACACACTACCAGTACTCATTGTAAATTGTGTCTTAAACATCTTTAATTATGGCACATTTTCATTAGAGGATGGATTTGTCATTGGGAGCCACTTAAAGTGGTCCAGAAGCTGTGCCCTACGCATCTGGTAGGCACTCAAACTGGGAGAGTGCTTTTGCAGAAATAAGTGTGCCTGGATACAAATTAGATTTGCTTTTTGCAAACAAAAATCTAACCTCAGTTCCAAGAAAGGCTTATTGAGCAAATGCATCCATTTTACAAAATGCCCATGATTTCCTAAAAAGAGACACAGAGACAGGACCACAATTCCTGGGACATCTGCGGGGGGCGGGGGGAACTGGAGCTCATTGTTCAAGGCCATAGCTTATATAAACAGACTTCCTGGAAGGAGCTCAGAGTTCCCTGTGGCAGAAAAAGACCCGTTCTTCAGGGTCCTAGTTTGCTTTCTGTTACTGTGTTAAACACGGTGACCAAAAGCAACTTAGAGAAGGAAAGGGTTAACTAGCTTATACTTCCACGTCGTAGTCCATCACGGAGGAAAGTCAAGTAGGAACTGAAGCAGAAACCACAGAGGAACACTGTTTACTGGCTCGCTCACCTTCCCACACAGTTAGCTTTCTACTATAACATAGATTCTCCCACCTAGGGGATGATAATACCCATACGAGGATGGGTCTCCCAAATCCATCATCAGTCAAAGCAATCTCTCACAGACATTGACCACAGGCCAATCTGATGGGGGCAGTTCTTCAGCTCAGGTTCCCTCTCCCCAGGTGATCCTAACTGTGCCAAGCCGACAATAAAAACAACCCAGACAATGAGTTCTTGGAGTTGCCCCCAACTTGAGACTCACTGCACTTGGCACTGCCCTTTGGGTTTGTGTGCAGCTTTAGTGTGGAGTCAGTTGGCTCATTTTTCAGAGTCCAGTGTTCACCTTCTGAGTTTCCAATGCTTCCTAAGGATTAGCGTTTGCTAGGTCCTCATCAGGAAGGCGCACACATCATTGCAGTGCAGAGCAGCGAGTGCTATTCTCGAGGGAGCATAAAGATGGTCAGATGCTGGAGAGGCTATGCATCATGTGTAAGTGTGTGAACTTGATCTAGAACTGCAAGGCGAAGGTTGGCATTGACAGCTGGAGAGGATAACACTCTGGGGTTCCTTATCGTTTTGTTCTGTAATGGCCACTCTTGGCTTTCAACTTGACTCTAACTGGAATGAACTACCATCCAGAGTCAGAGGGCATGCTTGTGGTCCAGACCTTGAGGCTTGAGATAGACTTTGATCCGGATCATGAGACAGGATGAAACAATCAGATTGTGAGATAGGATAACACATATCTTTAATCTGGTTCAGATTTTATATACATATACCCATACACAAACATATATAATGTACACACACACACACACACACACACACATATCTGGAGAGAGAGAGAGAGAGAGAGAGAGAGAGAGAGAGAGAGATTTATTCTGTAAGTCCTGTGACTCTATAGAAATTGATACCAGGGACTAAGGTATTGTGATAACCCTGGCCATTCTTTTATTTAGAGGAATTTTGACTTTGGGAGTTTGGGTTAGGAAAGCAGTGGAATGCTTTAAGTGTTGCTTAATGGGCCATATCAGTAGCAACATGGAAAACATTGGTACTGAGTATGATTTGAACTGTGGGTGCCTAGATCAATATGTTTCAGAGGAGAAGAAAGTTAATATGTGGCCTAGAGAACTGTCTTGTGATATTTTGGTGAAAAGTATGGCTGCTTTTCCCCCTTGTCCAAAAAGTCTGCCTGAGGGTTTTTATTATTATTATTATTATTATTATTATTAATTTCATTGGTAAAGGAAATCTCAAAACACCCTAGTATAGACTCATTGTGTGGTTATCAGTGTTAACTCTGATGAAGATTTATAATGAAAAGGAGCAAGCTGAACAAATAAAAATACAAAATGTACAGATTGAGAAAAGGGACACCAGGAAGTGAAATAGAGCCAAATCCTGTGCTCAAGGAGAAAACTGGAATAAGAAATGAAATAAAGGGAGTGGTGACCTCAGGGTAAGATCCCATTCAGCTAAATTTCCAACTTGTGAAAAGGATTAAAGTAAAGCTTAGAGGCGAGTGTGATGGCCAACTAAGTTTGAGGCCAGCCTGGTATATAGAGCAAGTTTTAGGACAGCCATGTTTAGGCAAGGAAGGAAACGATGGAAAACAGAAAGCTGGTGACGATGCAATTGAAAAGGGAGCCATGTTCCAGCCCCAGCAAGCATCAGAACGTGGCAGTTTCAGGCACATGGCTCTGATGTTAGAGTTAAGGATAGAAGAGACTGTTAGGAATTTGCCTCCATGACTAAGGATAGCCACTGAGGCCAGGCATGTGTCAGGGCTGTCCCTGAATGGAGGTCTAGAGAGGCTATTGCTTGAAGCTGTGAAGTTGAAGTCTGAACTGCCCTGGAGACCCCAAGACATTGGAGATGCCAGAGCCAAGGGATCCTAGACAAGGAGAACGGCTAACAGGGAGTGGAGCCAGCCCAAGAGAGAGACGTGCGTTGCAGTTAACAAAACTGAGAAGAATCAGAGCTCTGAAAAGCTTTTTGACATCAGACATGGAGATGCAAAACTTGGGAGTTTGCCCAGCTGCTTTTCAGTCTTGATTTGTCTCATTATTCCTCAGTATGCTCTGTTCCCTTTGTTTTAGAATGGTAATGTATACCCTGCACCATTATATTTGGAAGTATGGATTACAGTTAAGAGATTACATGAATCTCAGAAGAAACTTTGAACCCTTTACTTTTACATAAGTTTGAGGCCTTTATAGACTATGGGGACTTTTGAAGTTGGACTGAATGCATTTTTGCATTATGATATGGTTACAAGCCTTTAGAAGCCAGGGAGTGGAATATTGTAGCTTGAAAGAAAATGACCCCCAAAGAGAGTGGCACTATTAGAAGATGTGGAGTAGGCATGGTGTTGTTGGAGGAAGTGTGTTGCTGTGGATGTGGGCTTTGAGGTCTCATGTATGCTTAAACCATGCCCAGTGAGACAGTCTACTTCCCATTGCCTGCCTATCAACATGTAGCAGCTCCTTCTCCAGCACCACGTCTGCCTGCACACCACCATGCTCCCCGCCAAGATGCTAATGGACTAAACCTCTGAAACTCTAAGCCGCCACCTCAATTAAATGTTTTCTTTTATAAGAGTTGCTGTGGTCATGGTGTCTCTTCACAGCAATAGAAACCCTAACTAAGACAGGTTCCATCTCATCCTGGTTCTAAGTTTCTATGTCTTGATAAGAATGAACCAAAACTTGCACTCCTTGCATTAACCGGGAGCGCAACCAAATTGCAAACTATTCTTGGTCCAGAACAGACTCTCCTATTAGGAAGTCTTTGTCAAGGAGAGAGGAAACCTGTCCTAAATTCCACTCCAGGAAGATTCACAAGCTGAACGAACTGTAGCTGCCGATTTGGGTTTAGCTCGAAGAGTTTGAACTTATAACAGGGTGGCTATCCTAGAGCTGGGATCAGTGGTAGGTTTTTGATAGCCTCAGTGGCATCTCCATAGCCACACTGTTCACAGCGGATAAGAAAGAGCTTTGACCACAGAGAAGAAGAGAAGCATCGACTAGAATGCTCACAAGTCTAAAGACGTGGGAGAAGGCTTGGGATGTTGAGGTAGAATCGGTCAGAGTGAGAACAATATCGTGCCTGTAGTAGATGTTGAAAGACAGGAAGCCTGGAGTGGTTTCTTTTTTCTATACTTCATTCAGAGGTAGGAATACCATTGGCTAAACATTGTGGTTGAAATGGATTTATTTGTTCAGCGTTCGTAAACAGAAAAAAAAAAAAAGATTCAGACTTCACTGTGGGTCCGTGGCTAAGATGGTGGAGAGTGTAAACGTCGTAGATATGAATTGCCTAATGGCTTCATGGTTTCTAGTTACTTAGATGATTGCAGTATTACATGCCTTAGAAGAGTAGTCTCTCTGTAGGTATTGCACCACACACTCATTTCTGGTATGGTGCAGGCATGACAGGGGCCAATGATTTGCTAATATCTTTAGGCACTGGAGAAAGATTTGGGAGGTTGTCACTGTAAAGTCACCTTTACCATGCCCTTCTCTCAAGGTTTTCTTGAGGGGGGGGAAGGGAGACCTACAGCGAGCTAGGGGGGTCTCTTGAGTAGTCCCCTCCCCAAGAGTGTCATATATTGCGAGTTTATGGGAATGTCATGTGTGCTCCCATCGGAAAAGAGTCTGAGAACACCTATGTTGGAAAATGACATTTCATGTAAACGCAAGAATATCATGTGTAGAATTCAAATGGAGCTTGCTTGTTTTAAGATGAGAAAGGCAACATACTAAGACAGTTTTCCGGTAACTGAGTTTAACATACACTCCTTGAGACAGGTGCTACTCTTGAGTATAAAAGAGCAAACTAGTGACCAAGGTGTCCAGTTTTGTCTCATTATTGTTTGGTTCTCGTTACCTTCGTAAAGCCACAGGCTGTCTCATCATTTGGGCTCTTTCCTCACCAGTGACTGGAATTAGGGAATATAGTAAAGGTGCTGAAGGGAAATATCATTCAGTTACCATCTACTGTGCTGGTACCATGCTTTGTGTGTGTGCACATATAATTGTCTAGAGCATACTTTAGCCCTTAAACTAACCCTCAATTTTCTCCTGCCTAATACAGCTTGGCCTGGGTAGGGAGAAGACAACCATGGGCTTTCCCAGAACCACAAGGTGTGCCACTGTGGTGAGTGTTCATGTGGTGGACAAGTGGGAGGGGGCAGATGGCTCATGTGCTGTGGAGAGAGGCTGTGAGAAATGGGGTGATGTGGGTGACCTACTTGCCACCCAGGACCATGGTGATGCCCAGGCCTGAGCTGCAGCCAAGGGCTATGTGTAGACCTGTGACCCTACTGACTCCTGCTAACACCAAAGACCACGCAGATAGCTGGTGTCTGGGCTATTACCTGTCCTGTTGGACTAGGGGGACCACAAAGTCTGGGCCCATACTGATCTGAGTGGCCTATTCTGGTACCTAGGGTCACGATGACATCCGACCGAAGCTACTGCTGAGGACCTTGTCTGGCTCAGTGGTTTCCCTGCAGCTGAGGGTCTGTGCTGATGTCCATTGCCTGAGTTGCTGTACAAACTATGCCTGTTGAAGTCTGAGGGCAGTGCTCAGCCTGCCCGCCCCCCCACCTCTAGCCCCAGGAGAGCTGGTCTTGCCCCTCACTATCCCTGGGATAGTGGGTCCAAAGATCCCAGCATGGGATAGCGGGCCTTGACACTCACAGGGGAGCTGCCCCTCCCCACTTGGGAAAGCTGGTCCTACCCCTTACAATGAGTATGGGAGAGCTGGCTCTGCCCCTTACCTGAGGGGTTGGTCCCGTGGCCCAGATTTACCAACTCAGCTACCCCACAGGTTGGCCCACCCCAACATCTACCCTATCTATGACCTGCTGGAGCACATGAAAGGATTGGTTCTGCAAAACCATAGCCACAGGATCTTCATAACTTGGGACAACAGCAGGATATCTGAGAGGAGTTTTGGTGAGGGCCCAGTATAGGTGGTGTACCAGAAGTCAGACGCCTTGAACCAGAACAAACACTTAACATTTGCAAGTAATGCTGCTTGGACAAAGTGTCTGCTGTGTGACACACTGCAGCTCCCAATGCCACCCAGATGAAGGAAGAAACGACGGAGAGGTGGGAAAGACAGAGGCGTGAAGTGTTAGTTTTGTTTGTTTATGTTTTGCTTTTTTAAATTTTTTTTCTATACTTTACTTATTACTTTTATTTTATCTTTATTTCTTTTTAACTTTTCCTTTTGTGGGGGAATGCTACAAAGGTGAAGGGCAGCCATGGAGGGTCTGGGAAATGACTGAGATGGGCGTGTATGATATGAAATTCCAAAGAACCAATAAAAATTATGCTAAAACTAATAATCCTATATTTTGTTATTAATTAACAAAGGAGGGTTTTGATTCACAAAGGAGACCAACTACTAAAAACCATACTAACGGAGAGATTAAATAATTTGAATTCAGGCTCTCCAAAGTCTTCTCTTGGAGTGCACACATGTGAGCTGTTTCCTGGGCATGGAAGGGTGTGCCAGGTCCCCAGAGCATCTCCGTAGGATCTAAGGGCAAAGTGGAAACTGCAATCTTGGGGCCACTTTGAAGAATTAAAGGCAAGTATATATCTTTGTGGCCAGACCTTATGAAATGTACAGGTCAAATTATATGAAATTGCCAACATTTGATGAATTTCTGTTTATAAAAATGAGAATTCCAATGATTTAACCTAACGAAAGTTGTACGATCATTGCTGAGATGCACTCAATAGGAGAACTGGAATCAAGACCTGGTGATTAAAATAAAAACAGAGAGGGGTCATTTCCCTTGGCTCCTAAGCTGCGCATTCCTCAGTTCTGAGATAACTGAATTGGTAGCCCCGAGCAACATCTGTTTTATATGGTGCTACAGATTGAATCCGAAGCTTCATGCATACTAGGTAGGCACACTGCTAATGGAGCTCCATCCCCAGACTCTGAGAACATTTTTCTCTAGGGGAGAGGGAGGAAGGATTTCTAGTTCTCTCGCACTCCCGCTGACACTGGGATGTGAGGTACAGGCTTTTCCAACTAAAACCTCTGTCTCTCAACCCTCTGTCTCAGGTCCCAGAGAAGGCCTATTTATTGCTCATTGTTATAGACTGAGTTTTAACACACACACCACACACACACACACACACACACACACAGAGAGAGAGAGAGAGAGAGAGAGAGAGAGAGAGAGAGAGAGAGAGAGAGAGAGAGAACAACGTGCTTCCTAAAGCAATGAGAGAGAGATGCCCAGGGAAGAGACCGTCATTTGATGACACAGAGTTTGGAGCGAGGTGCCTGTCAATCAGGGAAAGACAAAGGAGTCAGCCACCCACAGAAGACAAAGGAGTACCCTTCAGGGAGTCTCTACTGCTTTGAAAAGATTGTAATGTGTGCTTTCAGGTGGCCAGGTAAGATCACCCCTGAGCTTCTGAGGAAGCATGGTCCTGCTGATATCTTGGATTCAGATTTCAGCTGCCCCAACAGTCACACAACAAACCTCTCTTACTCAAAGCTGCCCCATTTGCGACACTCCATGATGGCCTCAGGAAATGGATCTAGTCACCTTGTAGACTCCATGCCAACCCCATGCTCTCGTCTTCTACCAGCGCGCTTATGAAAATAAAGTTGTCTGAGGAAAAGATAGGCATTGTGTTTCAGAAAGCGTAACTCACTAGACTCATTTCAGAATGTTCTAAAGAGTCTGAAGATTTTCTTTCCAGAACTGTGAGTTTGGGGACTGTGTATGCAAACTGTCCCAGTACCAGGTTTATAGCATGTGATGATTACCTATACGTTTGCTTACTCTGAGTCTCAGTTATACTGTGGACTTTTGAATAAATGGACTGGCTTTTCCGGAAACAGCACAGTCAGGGGCCAGCTGGGTCCTCTCTATTAGCCATAGTTCTACTATCAGTTCTTACTGAAGTTCTGTCAAGATGTAATTGTTAGTGTGGAGGTGCAAAATTTTATGTCATTATCATCACTGGTCACTAATCCCAGGTGCAGTCAGCAGTTATATGATCATTAGCCATGCTAAGGCATAAGTCAGTCACAGACAGCTGCTCTGTATCAGACAAGGGTCGAGAGACTTCCAAGGCTTGATCTAGTTGGCAGTGCTCTATAACTTCAACACATGGCAGAATGGTTATTAGAATCGATTTATGTGCATAGGTATTTTGTTTGCATGCACGACTGTGCACCAAGTGTGTGTCTGGTGCCTGAAAAGGTCCTAAGAGGGCATCAGATCCACTGGGACTGGAGTTAATCTCCTAACGCTGGAGCTAATGATGTTTGTGAGGTGACTTATGAGTGCTGGGAATTGAACTCCAGTCCTCTGGAAGAGAATCAAATACTCTTAACAAGACGAAACTGCTTCTCTGGCCCCCATGATAATTGATTTTAATGTCAACTAGCCACAAAGTAGAATTTCTTGAGTAGGGAGTTTCAGCTGAAGAATTGTCCTGATTGTCTTCATTGATTTGGGGAGATTCACCCAAGGAAGATTCTTTACTGTTGGCTCACTTGGCCTCCCTCTTTCCTCTTGTGCTGAGGATGCATATTCCCGTTTCCATCAAGACTGAGGACCAGTAGCTCTCCAGGACTCTTGAAGTTTGGTGCTGCATATTGAGACTCCCGAGGCATCTAGTCCTGTGGTCTAAGCGACGAGCAAGCTGTAGGCCTCTCCAATATGAGACATTGTGGCTCTAATAGCATCTATTGTGGGACTGTTCCGTCTGCCAAGTCATCGAATCCCACAGGATGAGGTTCTCAGCCTCTCAGGTATGAGGCAAACTTTGTTACTAGAAGGACCTATGGGTTCTGTTTCTCTAGAGCAGCAGTTCACAACCTTTGGGTCTGGGCCCCTTTGGGGATCACATGCCAAATATCCTGCATATTGGGCATTCACATTATGTTTCATGACAGTAGCGAATTTACAGTTACGAAGTTGCAATGAAATAAGTTTCTGGTTGGGAGTCACCACAACATGAAGAAATGTATTGAAAGACTGCAGCGTTAGGAAGGTTGAGAACCACTGCTCCAGAGAACCCTGACCGATATATATACCTGAGTTACCTGAGTTTAAAATGACAAAAGTGAAATTTAGAATTAAGTCAAATGTCAAGAGTCACACAACTACTAAGTGGGTAAATGCCAATTTTGAACCCCGTTTCCTTTCTCCCCTCCTTCTCTCCCTCCCTTCTTTCCACCCTTCTTTCTTCCCTTCATCCCTACATTCCTTCTCCTCTTCTTCTGCTCAACAGTGCTCTTTCTAACATGTAGTCTCTCTGTGTAACCCAAGCTGACTTGGACTTGAAATTTTCCTGCCTCCGTCTCTGAGTGCTAAGCTTACCGACATGCACAGTCATGCCTTACATGGCTGGCTTTGGATGGAGTTCATTTGACACTAAGATAAAAGATGAGAAGGGGAAAGGGACATCTTTAGTCAGGTGGGACACCCTGGGACAGTATGAAAAGATGAAATCATGCTGAGCCCTAGAAATAGGAAAGATTTACACAAATAACAAACAAACACAGCTGGGAACAATAAAATGCCTGGAGTAGGTAAGAATTGGGGTTTGTGGGTGGTGGGAACAGGAGTTCTGTCGTCTGCTGGCCTGGGTCTGTGGATAGAAACTGGATTTCTCTGAGCTGCGTTGTCCTCTTGAACATGTAGGCCTAACACTATCTCCCATACTGAGTTAAGGTAATGGTTGCCCTGCACACACAAGCTTGTGTGTCAGCATCAGTACCGCTGGGCTGTATTTTCTGGCCCTGTTCTGTTTTGGACTAAAATCATATCCTCCTAGAAACCACTCTCTGCCCTTACTTTGACCACAACACTAATAAATGCTGTTGCACACTTAAATTTAAAAGTAGCCATTTTATTTTGAAAAAATTGTTTATTTTTGGATTTGTGCATGTATATGCCTGTGTGTATGCACACTTGTGTGAAGGTACCACTGGAGATCGGAAGAAGGTGTTCAAGCCCCTGGAGCTAGAGTCACAAGCAAAGTCCCCTGACAAACGTCCAGTCTGTATCCCTTCAGTGAAGTGCTGCTGGAATTTCTGATTTTCAGTATTTTTGCTGATCAAAATCTCTCTGGTGCACAGTCATTGAGAATGAAGTTTTGTGCTTTAACCACTTTCTTATATAGGCTTTTCTTTCACCTGCCTGTGTGACTAATCTTCTTTCCACCCCAGGGCACTAGAATAGTGTTCTCCCTTGTGCAGCCACCTAGGCTGGCCTTTGACTTTCCCCAATTCGCTAATCAAATGCAACCCTATGGGCAAGGAACCCCGCCTCCCACCACGGCCTTTTCTAGAATGGCACACTGTCTGCACCCTAACCTGTCTGCCCTTTACTCGACAGGCAAGTGGCCCAAAACCCAGAATTATATCATAGGCTTTTTTTTTCCAGTTATATGTCTATCATGGATCTTCTCTGTATCCATCTGCCCCCCATACTCTCTGCCTTGCCTGGAAAGTGTGGGAGATATTGAAGACTAAGTCTTTATATCATTCTTTGCTATATCCCCAAGGCCCACATGATGCCAGGACCATAACAGACCCATAGCTCACAGAATGTTTACTTCTGATGGGATGGTTCCATCTGGGCCCAATGTTCCTAGTGGGGACATGCCACAAAACCTTTGCTAAGAGACCCCTTCAGCATTCCTCACTCTATATCGCTCTCAGTCTGCAGCCAGTGTATGGCATGTCCTATTCCCCTTGCTCTAGTTGGTAAAGATTCTTTGTCTCCCTTTACTCCCACCAAGGGCAGGAGCCATTATGTCTCCCAGAGCAGGGACATTTGTCCCCTGCATCTCATCATGGATAGACATTAATGCCAGGCATCTGAATGGGTCTGTAGTCCATTTTGCTGACTGGCTTAGATTTGCCGTGCTGCTCAATTTCTCCCTAATGGTTATAAATGTGCCAAGGAGCAGAAAGTGAAGAGTCCAGTGTATAATGAGTCAGAAGGGACCTGGTCTGCTGTAGCCCTTCCAGGGACGTCCTGAGATATCCCCAACTCACCCTGCCACCATTGTCACTCATCAGAAAAAACTCCAAAGCACCAACTAAGCACTTTGAGTTTGTGGGGCAAGTGCATTTCTTGCCCCGCCTGCCTCTAGCAGCCCCAACAAGTTAGGTTAGATTAGATTAGATTAGATTAGATCAGGCCACCATTCCCTGATTCACCAATAAAAGAAATCACTAAAGGCTGGGCATAGTGTTGCAGGTCTTTAATCCCAGCATGCGAGAGGCAGAGACAATCGGATCTCTGAGTTCAAGGCCAGCCTAGTCTACAAATTGAGCTTCAGGCCAACCAGGGCTGCTACACAATGATGTGATGTGTGTATGTGTGCGCATGTTTATGTGCATGTAAAAAAGAGGGGGGGGGAATTAAGTGTGACAACAGAGAAAAACAGGTTTATATAATACAGACATTTCAGGAAAAGGAACAAATTAAGGGGTCCAGAGACTCCTCAAATCTTTCATTGATGTCCAGGCACAGGCTCAGATTTGAATAGATGGGGAGATGACAGATCTTAAGAATTAAGCAGCTCTGGTCAAGGCGTGGTCCTGCCCATCATTAACCCATAGGCTCTAATTGTCCTACAGGAAGTTGCCAATTGCTGGAGATCGACCTCACTCTCACTGCTAATTATGCTCTTCTGGGGAGTGGAGGAAGGGCAGATGGTCTCTGGAGTTCAAGGTGTCAAAAAAGAACAGGTAAGGACAATAAATTGAGTAAATTGTTGCAGAGCCTTAGGCCAAAGCACAAAACACAAAGTAAGGACAGAGGTGCCAGGCCACCATCTTGCCTTTAGATTTTCTGAGGACCCAAGCAACTTTTAAGAGGCTGCTGCATTTTCAGTTTCTCCTTCCAGACCTTTCCACATATGAACAAGCTGTGGGTATACTGCTGCTCTTACTTCTGTGAAAATCAGTGCACACAGTTTCCCTCACACTAGTCTGTGTGATTCATCCTGCAACCTTCGCTCAGTGTGTAGAGGGAGCTGATTGTTATGGTTTAAATAAAATGTTACAGGTCCCCGGGTGGTGGCAGTGGGCAGCGGGTCCCGAGACCACAGCAGGCCGCGAAGGTAGTCGGGCCCCAGGCAGGAAGCCACCAAGTGACCTGCAGGCCTTGAGGGCCAGCGGATCCTAGGCACAGAGCTGCATTGTGGGGAAGAGACTGAGATGGATAGACACGCCACAAGGCCACGGTGCAGATCCGAAGACAGCTGGTCCTGGACAGGGAGTCACGCAGTGGGTGAGAAACAGAGACATACAGAGTGAAGTTGGATATTTATTTAGTTGGTTATGGAAGGGAAGGGGAGAAGAGGGAAGAGCAGAGAGAGAGAGGCAGAGAAAGAGAGAGACAGAGACAGAGAGAAAGTAAAACAGAGGGAACGAGGGGGAAGTGGGGAGAAGGGAGAGACAGAAACTGCCTCTGAGAGAGAGAGAGAGAGAGAGAGAGAGAGAGAGAGAGAGAGAGAGAGAAGGAAGGGACTCAGGCTGAAAACTGGGGTGAGGAGCGGGTGTGACTTGTCTCTTAAAGGGACGGGACAGACCATTACAGTTACCCCATCTAAAAACCACTGCCTAGTACTCAATACAATGGGTGCTTCAGATTTTATCATGTAAAGTTCTTATCAAAGGCTATTTCATCTGTTTCAAACTTTACTAACTGAAAACAAATCATTCCATGTGTGTGCAAATATCTACAGAAAAGGGTCCAGAGACGGAATGCTGAGGTCGAAGGGTACGATGTGCACTCCACATTCCATAAACCACGACTCCCTCCCTCCACTGACAGCGTGACAACATGCATTGTGCTTGACGACCCCATGTGAGCATGTTGCTTCCTCGCCTTCACCAGGGCTTTTGGAGACGCTAATGGACAAGCACATTGCTTTCTCGTTTCTACTTGCCTTCCCACCTCCCTTCACTCCTCCTTATTCCCCCCCTTCCACTTGTGTGTGTATGGTGTACGTGTGTGCACTCACATACTTTCCTGTGTGGATGAAGATGTGCATATACCACAACATACATGTAGAGGTCAAGCCTGGGTGTCATTCCTCAGTGTCCACATTAAGACAAGGTCTCCTTATTTTTCTGCTATGTACTAACCGTGTCAGTGGCCCTCGGACTTCCTGAGAATCTCTGTCTTTATCTCCCCTCTCCCCACAGGAGTACTGGGATTACAGATGATGGTTCTTCCTGCTCAAATCTTGCTTTTCGACGTGGGTTCTGGGGATTAAAACTCAGGTCTTCACATTTGAACAACAAACACTTTTACCAACTGAGTCATCTCCCCAGTCTGAATTTCTCATATATACTTAATGTGCTGCTTATATTTCTGTGGGTTGTCAGATCATGAGTTATTCTGTTATTGTTCTGGGTTATTGGCCATATGACTGAAAACAAGGACCTCTGTATGTAATAAAGGCATCAGCCCTTTGGACTATGAAAACATTTTCCCAGTTTTCATTCATTCTTATGTTTTATTCATATTTAATTTACCGTGCCAAAGTAGTTAAATTGGTCACTTTTCCATTAAGAGATGATTTTGAATTCCTAGGTATTCAGCTTTCTCATGTTGCAATCTTAAATGATACATTTTTTCATTACATTTTCTTTAGAATATTTTATTATGAGATATATTATGAAATGACACTTAGAAAGTATAAAAGTAATTTTTAAAAATGCATGTGTGCTCATAACTTAGCTTAAATAAAACATTCCTAACAAAGCTGAAGCCTCCACCTGCCTCTTTCTACCGCATTTCACCACGGCAGTGTAGGTATGATGGCTGGTGGCTTTGTGGGGACAGGTGGCTTCATGGCAGCAGGAACTACAGCTGGTTAAACAGGAAACAGAGACAGGACAGCAAATAGCATAGGGCTATAGGGCCTGCCCTCTCATGAGCCCCTTCCTCCAGCGAGGCCCAGCCTCCAAAGGTTCCGTCCTTTCCCTAAACATCATCAGCTTCAGTGCTCATATGTGAGTCTGCGGAGGGCATCACACATTCAAAAGACTTTAAGGACACGGGCAGATTGTCAGGGAGCAGCCTCGACAAAAGTACTTCTTGCCATGGTAGAGGCATGGGGATTTAGAAATATAGTAAAGAATATGAAGGCACAAATGAAAATAATAAAACAGAGACACATGTAGGATAGTATCGGGAGGGAATCCCAGTGAGTACTGAAAATGTGCCCGTTTAATTTCTAACTGCTTAAAATACCACTGATTCCAAAAGGTAGGAGTAAGACAAAAGACTGCATTAATGCGATATAAGGAAGTGAACAGACCAAGTGAAGGTCACAGGCTACAAGCATAGTTAAACATTCTGCTGCTAGAATAAAACAAGTCACGCTTACACAAAAACATTCTGTAGGCAAACCACTCTTTGGGTAGAATTCAACATTATCTCCTTAAGGGAACTGGAACTTAGTTGGACCCTTAGACTTTTGTTTGAGGTAGGAACAGATATACTTCTCTAATCCTGGAGTGCAGGGCTGGCTATTAGCCGCACCTGTTGACAATAACCCCAAGAGAGCAAAACTCTCTGACCTAAATCTAGGTGGGATCTTTGAGGTAGAAACACAAAACCCTGAGGGAAGTAGAGGTAAGTTCCAATTCTCTGACCTTTGGTCAAAGTGGAAATAGGCTCATATTTTCAGGCCTCCACAGTAGACATTCCTAAACAAGGCCTAGAATTGTCCTGTGTGATGTCCTCTGTAGCTTCCTCTGTACGTCAATATATTCGTAAGACTTTGTCCATACCAATGTATTCAGTCCAATGTATTACAATGGCTGTTTCAGTTACCCATGTGTCTTTCTGGAAGTGGACAATAGGATGGCCCTATTGTCTTTTGTTTATTAGAAACAAAGAGGCAAGGAAGTCCCTGTTTGGATCTTGAACAGAAGAGAAAGTTTCCCCAGTGCAGAAAGGTATGGTTTAATGCACTGTGCATTTTTCCAACTCAAGTCACGCTGTTTCAAGGGAGACAGGGTCCCAGGAACTGTTTGAGAGGTCCCTTGCTTTTTAACCCCCAGTTGCCCTTAGAGATGTGATACTTTAATATTTTGCAGATCTGAGATGGTTCAAAAGAGAACCCTGTTCTGTCTGATTCACGTGAGGAATAGTGAGCTTGGGCAAACTTCCTTTTGTTGTGTTTTTGTTTTCCTTCAGTGGTGGGGATTGAGCCCAGGGCTACGTTCACACAAGGTAAGCTTTCTACCTTTGACCTAGTGCAGTTCCAATGTCACTCATGTGCTCATCAACAAGGTGGCTCCTGTATTTAAACGAATGGATTGTGCAGCTGGAAAGATGGCTGAGCAGTGAAAAGCACGCACTGCTTTCCTAGGAGGCTTGAGTTCAGTTTCCAGAACCAGAATCAGGTGGCTCACAACAACTTGTAACTCGGGCAACAGGGCATCTGATGCCTTCTTCTGGCCCTGTGGGCTCCTGAACTCACATAACATACATCCACATATACACATAAATACAAAATCCTTAAAAATAGCAAAAAAAAAAAAACCTTCTAAAAAAGATTTGCTTGTTGATCCATTTTGTCTATTTGGAAGCCTTTTTAAATTTTCTTGTATTTTAAATGTGACTGGTATACAGGAACACTATTGGCTTGGTTTTGTGGATGTATTATGGACCATATTTCAGAAGATGTATGTAGGGACCTAGAGTGCTATATTCTTTAAGACTTGAAGTAGTACTCGGACTTTCTCTTGATGCTGGACTGGTCTGAGCGTCTCTCTTCTATGAAACAGTGATGGCATGCTTCTTCATAAATTAGCTCACAGAGCGGGCATGGCTTCCTGTGGGCTTCTACTTCACTTTGTGTGACTTGTTCTGGGGTAAACCAGAAGCTATGCTACAAAAACGTCATCCATACAGCTTTGCAGGGAGGCTCCCTCAGCTACGGGAGGAGGAGGCCAGCAGCAAGGATGAACTACTGTCCTGTGAGTTGGCTGCCTCAGTTGTGGCTCCTGGAACACCTTCCTGTCAGCCTTCAGGCAGCAGTGGTCCAGACATCTGCTGAGAGACAGCTTCACGAGCGACTCTGAACAAGACCCACCCAGCCAGTCTGCTCACTGAGTCCCTGTAGATCTTTGTGGAAGAATAAACTTGATGTTCTAAGTGGCATCGTATATTTCGCTTGCCATAAGGAAATAGCGTGAATGAGGGCACACTCCGATATACATCATAGTCTAAAGCTTGGATTTGCAAGCCTCAGGCACTGGTGTACAGTCCTGTTGTGATAGCACCCTCTGGTCCATACACAGGGCCCTTCGACTGTGTCTCACACCGTGAGAGGGACAGGAAGATCCTAAACCTCTTTTTAGAGGGACACTAACTCCATTCCTGAAGGCTCTTTCAAGATGATCTAATCACCCATTTCCAAACATATCAGGATAACATGTCAGCATACAAATTGTAGATGTAAACAGTCTAAAACAACCCCTATGTTTTGAGTCAGCAGAGGCTATGGGTTAAGAATCTAAAGCAGTAGTTAATATCAAATTTTGAGACATTTTGTCAAACAGTAACCAATAATTAATATTATAACTTACTGGAATATGTTCTTGTTTTTTTCATATTTTGCCACTGATTTTATTTCTTAGGATTGCAATATTTTCTATATGATTCTAGTCGAAATCCCATTATTATTTGATTAGTAACCTGGCAGGTAGTTTGGGGTTGAAGGAAATTCGTAATTATTCATTTTGCTGTTGGTTTATTTTTGTATTTTCTCAAGCAACTAGAAAATAATAACAAGGAGCTTTGAAGGTTTCTTTTGGGCTACATCTGTAATATGAGGGGCCGGCTCGGCTTGTTGGGGTATCTGTCCGCCCAGTAACCCACCACCGGCAAGCCCCAAAGAAAATCACACACAAGACTCCATAAAATTATAAACTGATTGACCCATTAGCTCAGGCTTCCTGTTAAATCTTGTAGCTTATATTAACTCATTATTCTGATCTATGTTAGTCATATGGCTTGGTACCTTTTTCAGCTGTCAGCTCACATGTTGATTCTTCGGTGATCTGGGCAGGAATGGTGGAGGGAGCTTCCTGCTTCCCAGAATTCTCCTGTTCTCATTGCATCACCTCTACTTCCTGCCTGGTTTTCCCGCCTATACTTCCTGCCTGGCCAATCAGCATTTATTTAAAATATAATTGACAGATTACAGACAATTCTCCCGCACCATACATCAAAGAAAGTTTTCTAGTTTCTTGTCTTAAGATTCTTCTTACACTTAGCCAGTTGAATGCTGGGTTTACAGGTGAGTGTTTTCTTATTATTTTCTCGCTGAGTTCTACTTCTATTCTGATATTTGTAAGAAAGGCATTAAATCGTCATTGCTTGTGAACTCTAGGCTAAGTCTGAACTGTTCAAAACCCTCACTGTTTGATGACTGTTATAATCAGCTTTAAACTCGCGTGCCCTATGTATCACAACAGAATCAATCCAAATGGGTAATGATGATCATGGATGCAGTGACCCAGTGCTGCTAGCATACTGGGACAACAGCTGTAATTAACACAGAGATAAATAGTCTAGTTATGCCCCGATAGAATTTTATTTATGAAGAGGAAGGGTGGTCTGGGTTTGGTCCTTGGGACATTGTTTGTAGAGCTATCAAATAAATCAGTTTCCACAGACATCAACTTGAGCGTAGGCTCCTGGGAACCTTGTTGGAACCCACTTTTCCTGAGTGGGTGTGAAGGAAGCTTCTTCAGTACCCACCAGCTCCTGACCGATGTTTGACTGTCTGCTGGTTGCCAATCATCCTGTCAGTATCAGAATCAAGGTGACTGAAATCTTCCTCCTTCTCCTCCTCTGATTGGTTGTTCATTTGTGACAAAGGGTAGATGTAGTTCTTTTAAGCTCTTTTGAACTTCTTTGGTTAGCTGTTCTTTAAATTTTTACTCTCTTCTAGGGTTGGTTTTAGGAAGATACAGTTTCCTAGAAAAGTTCATATTTATCCCTAAAGTGCTGTACAGAGTAATTATTAAAGATTATTCTTTTTTTTTCTAGACAGGGTTTCTCTGTAGCTTTGGAGCCTGTCCTGGAACTAGCTCTTGTAGACCAGGCTGACCTTGAACTCACAAAGATCTGCCTGCCTCTGTCTCCCTACTGGTGGGATTAAAGGCGTGCACCACCACTGCCCTGCTAATGATTATTCTTCATGTGTGGCTATTTCTCCATTCTTACTTCTTATAGTACATGTTTCTGTTGCACTTTGCTGAATTTTATCTATATTCTACTTTCCTTTTTTTTTTCTTTTAAAAAAAAGACCCATTTCTTGAGAACATTCTTTGATTTTTTTTTTTTATCATGTTGGGTTGTTTTTTTAATGGTTCCTGCTTTTGCCTTTACTCTCTTTTCTTTTGGGTAGGAACATTTTGTTCCTACTTACCTGCATTTCACACTCACTTGATGACTTTTAATCTTTGTCAATCTAAAAAGGTTTAAGACCCTGGATTTTCCACTGAAGTTTGCTTTTTATTGTAGAACATAGAATCTGCAATTAGTTACTAGTATGATTTCTTAATACATATCTTTAACTTAAGGATTATACTAGAGTTTCTACTTCTTTTTATGAAAATTTAGTTTTGAATTTAGTTTTAGCTTTACTGCTTGTTGCTCTGAGAATGTTGTTTATAATACCTTCTCTTGACCTAATCACCTACTGATGGGTTTGTTCTGATTTCTGGAGGTTTTACTTATTGAACTTGAAAACTATAGTATTTGGTACCCTGGGTCACGAGTATTCTTCATTATGAATTATGTCTTCCTGATGTGCCCTTTTTACTTGCTTAAAACTTTTTGGATCAGCCTGTGACCGCTTTCTCCATCTCCACCTTCCTCAGCTTTTTGTATCCGTATCTATTCTTGACGATGTCTTTCTGTAAAGCCAAGGCAGTCTGCCACCTGACAGAGTGAATGAAGTCCTCCTCTTTGATGGACATTTGCTAACTTGGCTTTTGTTATGGTGGAGCATTTATGGATGTCTCTTTCCTATCTCCTCACTCCAGTCATCTCAGTTGTCTCAGACAACAGGACTATCCTTTGCCTCGCTTTCCTTTCTAATCTCATCTCAGAGTTGGTTCTTCCTCACACCATACCTGGTCTCTAGATCTTAACAGCTCGCTCATCAGCCTGTCAGACCTCAGGAGTGGACAAAAGGTCCAACACAACCGAGACTCCGCCTGACTTGTTCCTGTGTCTGTGTTAGGACGGAGCAGGATGTCATCTGAGTGGTGCAGCCTGACCTCTCCATCACCCATAAAAATGCTCTACTTAACAGCCAATTCCTGGAGGCCCAGCGGGGACAGTCAAGTCAGCATTTCCAAGGGTCTAGCCATTGCCTTCCATTTTTTATATACATTACCGGAGATTCATGCTTCAGGAAAGCAGCCGTCTCCAGGGACAAGCTAAGTGAGAAGAATGTCTAAGTGACTCTCCTCTTGGTTTATGCTGGAAGTCATGTTTTTACGTAGTAACTCATGTGCTTTGGGTGGTTGTTTCCTGTGGTTCCTGACAAAGTTATCCTACTGCAATAAAGTGTTCTGGTGGGATCTTTAGAAAACTGTTTCAGTGAACCTTAGTAAAGGCCCTTCATGGACCAGTGAGATGGCTCAGCAGGAAACAATACTTCCTGACAAGCCCGATGACCCAAGTTTAATGCCTGGAAACCACATGGTTGAAGGAAAGAATAGATTCTCAAAAGTTGAT
Source organism: Myodes glareolus (assembly GCF_982192425.1). Classification (NCBI taxonomy): domain Eukaryota; kingdom Metazoa; phylum Chordata; class Mammalia; order Rodentia; family Cricetidae; genus Myodes; species Myodes glareolus. The sequence continues at coordinate 70,398,201 of NC_142029.1, read as the reverse complement.
CTCTGACCTCCATACACATATAATACATGTATACTCACACTCATACACAGGAACATGAGCACACAAATAAGAAGAAGCAATCTGAAGACTCACAGTGAGAAATTCCCTCCTCAAAATAGTATTATAACATTGAAACAATACTTAAAGCAAAATGTGTAGCTTGTATATATTTTGTATGTTCGTATAATTTTTTGTGTATATATTTTGCATGTATCTCAGTTAATTCACTTTGCAATCTTAGGTGTATGATGTCATTATCATTATCATCACAGTACCTTTGTAGATTAGAAAACTTTGGTTCAAAGAAATTGAATGAGAAACATAAAGTGATAGAAGTTGTACACATAACAGAACCGCAGGTCTGTCTAACTCAAAGATCACACCATTATCCATGACACTTATTGATTGGTTTGCTCAGAAGTAAGCAGACTGTGTATATTTAATTGATTAATAATCTTACAGTGAAATGATTCCATATTATAATTCATATGAAGGTTTATTCCCCAAGAACATTCTATGAACCTGAGTTACACCAGGAATGCATCAGTTAGAGGGTGAAGCTTTTAGATAATGACATTCCAAGTTTATTCTTGAATTTCTTTAGAAGTCTTCAGATAAATAAAAAGACTAAAAGCTCACTCCTTCATGCTTAGAACAGCCTAGAGGAATGGTTCCCAACCTGTAGCTCATGACCCTTTTGGGTGTCACGTATCATATTCTGCATATCATATATTTGCATTATGATTCATAACAATATCATAATTGCAGCTTTGAAGCAACAACAAAAATAGTTTTATGATTGGGAGGTCACCACAACTGGAGATATTGTATTAAAGGACTGCAACATTAGGAAGGTTGAGAATCATTGGTCTATTGGCTTAGTATTATTTAATCTACATTTTCTTCTAACTTGGATGTTGAAAGTCTCCCAAAGGTCCACATGATTAAGCTTGGTTCCCAGGGTTGGATATTAGAAAGAAGTGATGTGTTTAGAAGGCAAACTCTTAAGAGAGGCCTTTAGGTCATTGGGTGTGTCCTAGAAGGTGACTGTGGGGTCCCAGATCCTTCCCCTTTCTCTTTCTCCCAGCTTTCCTCTGTCCTGCACTCCCACAACAAGTTAGGATCAAAGCAATATGGCCAGCCAACTGTATACTGGGACATCCGAAACCATGAACTAAAATAAACTTTTCTTCTTTATAAGTTAATTATCCCATGTATTTCATTACAGTAATGAGGTGCTAACACCGACTCTCATAAAAGATGGTGAATTGGCCAGAATAAATCAGAGCAGTTGCTATAACAAACACACCCCAGTCCCCAGTGATTTAAACATCAGAAGATTGTCTTGCTTGTGCTAATTCACATTAGCTACTGCTGCTCTGGCAAATCTCCAGTTACTCATTGTAAGACCTGAACTCCTTTGCTTTACGGCTACACCCTCACTGGGTCCTTAAGTCTTCTTAAGGAAGTAATAGCATTTTAGTGTAGTATTTAGTGCTTATATTAGTATTATAGCATTTATAATGATAAAAGTGTTTATAACAGTGATTATATTAGTGCTAGTATTTTAGTACAGTAATTAGTATTTTCATTCATCAAAGAAAAATAAGGATATGAAAGACTTTTTTTTTTGTCATCTATTGGTTTCTGAGATAGTCTCAAACTCGTTATGTAGCTAGAGCTAACCTTGAATTTTTGATGACATTACCTCTGCACTCTTGAGTCCTAGGAGCGCAGTGGCGGACTTATGAGGCTAACCTTGAATTCTTTGTGAGTTTACCTCAACCTCCTGAGTCCTAGGAGTACGGTGGAAGACTTCCAGGGCTTTTCTCATAACGTTTTGTCTTCGTTTCACTTCTGTTACTGTGACAGAATTTCCTGGGGGCAGGGGAAGAAACAACTTTGGGGAGAAAGAGTTTAGTTAGCTTGTGGTGTCAAGTTACAATACATTAAATTGAAGCACCTAGTCACCCACAGTCAAGGTCAGAGAGAAAGGGTGTGTGTGTGGCTACTGCTCAGCTCGCATTCTCTCCCCTTCCAGCCCAGTACCCAATCTTAGGAAAGGTACTGCCCACTTTTAGGAGGAATCTTTCCACATCAATTAATATAATCGACACAATCCTACACAGGCACACCTACAGGTCAACCCTACCTAGACAATCCCCATTGAAACTCTCCCAGGGAAGGTCTAGATTGTGTCCAGTCAGCAATTAAGACTCACCATCATGGGCTAGCTATCTTTTCTGACCATGTTTAACTGGCTTTTACTGATTCTCACAGTTCCCTACAAAGGAGGTTAGGAAATACAGTTCAGGGCCCCAGACTAAAGATAATACAGTCTGCAAATACAGCAGTGTCTTCTAGAGTTTGAGACCAGGTCTCGCTAGTTTCTTACTGGGAGTAAATAACAGCCTGTTCAGATGCTATTTTGTCTTTCTCATCTAAGAACCCCAGAACACCTGATGATTAATGCCCTGTCTCTACAACTGGACTCTTCTCTCCAATGAATGTGCTGGTTTCAAAGATATTCAGACATTTTCTTAGCTTCTCTTTCCCTCACTAGGTGGCAGGTAATTCATCTCCCCTTGGCTTTAAGGGCCATTTTTAGTGCTTAGCTTCTGAGAAGGAGAGCAGAATGGAATGATGGGATGCTGTTTGTGGTGCACATATTATGAAAAGACAATTGGATCTGTGTGGGGGGCATTCTTTCCTTCTCCTTTTGGATCCATTTGCTCCGAGAGAAGCCAGCTGTGATGTCAAGGCCACCCTGGAGAAAGGACAGCCAGTTGCTACAGTGTGAAGACAGCTAGGTAGCCAACGAGAAAGAGCTGTGAAGTGTTCTGGTCAGTGTGGGTTGAGCTTGAAAGTCAGCTTCCTCCAGGTGAGTTTCTAGATAACTGCAACCCAGCCAACAACTTGACTTCAATCTCAGGAGACACCCTGACTCCCAGTCAGCTAAATCACTCCTTGACTGCAGAACCATAGAAGCCATGAGATGCTAAAGTGTTTACTGTTCCAGTCCTCTGGATTTGTATCATTTATTACAGAGAAATCGATTACTGAGGTAAAGCACTTTCTCTTACACGCTAACTCGTTGGTCATCATATGGGTCCCTGGACTTTCCTCTAGGAGGACTTAAAGGTTAGTAAATTGTCCTAGGCGCTTCCTAAGTGTGCCCTTCAGAGCTGGGGCTTATTATTGGGTATGGGCTCCAGGACTGTGAGATCTGTCCTGCAAGCATGTGGAAGTACAGCAGCTGGAGGCACATGGAGCATGCTTCTCTGCCTTCTGTATACAGAGTTGGAATCCTTACAGAGGCGTGGTGCTGGCTTTCACCGTTAGGTAGGTATGTTCTCTGGGATGTCTCTGCACACTTAAAGAACAGTGTTCTTCTCCTTTTTATATGCCTACACCCCCTAGGACACCGCAAAGTCTACCTCATTCAGCTTTTTGAAGTAAGGAATTAACAGAGAAATTTAATCCATCCTGGTTTCAGACTTTTTAGATGGAAGGAGGTTGCCATTTTCCCCATTGTATTCTATGTGCACACAATTTATATCGATTATCATATTTAGAGCATATGATATTCATGCAAGGGCCATATTCATTATGTCTATTTTATATTAAAAGGTGATGTGATTATTTGAATGATAAATGCCCCACATAGGCATGGGGTATTTGAACACCTGGTCTCCAGTGGTGCTGTTTGGGCATTGTTAGGTGTTGCAGACTTGCTGGAGGAAATATGTCACTGGGGTGGGCTTTGAGATTAAAAGCCTCATCCTACTTCATTTTCTTTCTCTGCTTTATATTTGAAGTAAAAGATGTAATCTCTAAGCTTCCTGCTCCTTCTGCCTTGCCTGAGCCTCGCTGCTGTTGAAAGTGGTTTCTGTCCTGCCCAGTCCCACAGCAAGTCAGTCCCAAAGAAACACACAGAGGTCTACATTTATTATAAACTGGTTGGCCTATTAGTTCAGGCTTCTTATTAACTCTTACATCTTAAATTGGCACCTATTTCTTGTCTGTGTTAGTCACGTGGCTTGGTACCTTTTATCAGTGAGAAGTTCTCATCTTGCTTCCTCTGTGTTGACCGCAGGCTGAGCCTTTCCTCTTCCCAGAATTCTCCTGTTCTGGCCACCCTGCCTATATTTCCTGCCTGGCTACTGGCCAATCAGTGTTTTATTAAAGCAATATAAGTGGCAAATCTTTACAGGGTACAAGATCATTGTCCCACAGCATGTTGCCTTCCATAGCAGTGAGCTCAGCCTTCTGGAAGAGTAAGCCAAGATAAACTCTACCATAAGTCACTCTCCGTCCTGGTGTTTTATTATTAGCAACAGAAGAATTATGGGGAAAGGTGGAGAACTTGAATTTGGCAGAATTTTATTCTCGGTTTGTGACTCAAAACCCCAAGTTCTCTTATGAACTCTCCCAAATTTTAATGGGCCTTGAACCCCTTTAATCCTTGGCAAGGAAGGTGAAATGAGAACTACTTTTCTAATTAAAACTCAAATAGCAATACCTGTGACAGAGAACACAGACTTCTGCAAACCCATTAGTAGAGCTGAAACAACTTGAACATGGTTTTCTTTTTTTTCAATGCCTGCACAGTTATCTTCTAAATAGATGCATATGTGTTTTTTAGTGTTTTTGTCTGAGTAGAGACTTTAAAGATAATTTCTTTTTACGTTACAAGGAGTACATTGATTATTTGGCCCAAGTTTGTGACTGGAGAGTCATCCCTTCTTTAAATAGATAGCCCTGGTCAACGTCCTTCTTCCTTACAGCTGCCTGAGGAGCTGCTGTGCCTTAAGTAGAGTCAATTGGAGGTATATGTGGACGCATATCCTCCATTTCAGTCCTTAGACTCATGTATGCCTCAGGATGGCACATTCCAAATGCTACTGCTGACTTTAGCTTAACCCGGTGTGGCTTGGCACACATCTTCAGTGTCCCCTGGCATGAGGGGGAGCATAAAAGTCCAAGTCAACAGAAATGTATTCCTCTGAGAGGCTTCTCAAGAACCTTGCTTGTCAGGCACAGTGTGGGGGGATCTACTGGATCCTCATTCTGAGATGCAAGGCTATACTTTGTCAAACACCTCCCGCCTACTTGGGGATGTGTTCATTCAACCTAATTCTAACCTTTATCACCGGCTTTTACTTTTTTAAAATATATTTAACCTTTATTGTCCTGTTGCGTGTATGGGTGCTTTGCCTCCAAGTATGTCTGTGGGCCATGTGTGTGCAATGACCACAGAAGCCAGGAAAGGGTATATCAGATCTTCTGGAACGAGAGTTATGGATGGTTGTGAGCTGGTGTGTGGATGCTGGGAATTGAACCTGGGTCTCCTGGAGGTGTAGTTGGCGCTATTAGATGATAAGCTATCTCTCTATCCCAGTTCTCCAGCTTTAATACACATCTTGTAGAGCAAACATGGAGCAATTTTAACCGTGAATAAAATTAACCAACAAATATTTAATGCAGTCCATTAGGACTAAGTATATCAGTATTGATTTGTGAAGGAGACAGTTATTGATTTAGATCTCCAGTTCTGCAAGCAGTATTGTCTACCAGCTGCTGAGGGTTTCCTTGTTCTAGATAAAATAAAGTTCCAAAATCCTTAGCTTAAAATAAGACTTCCTAAGTGGTTTTCTTGAGGGAACACTCTGTTGAAGTCATAACGGAAAGTAAGTCTAAAGAAAGGATGGGGTACAGATGGACTTTGCCCTTGAATGGGGCTAGCAAACCTTGGAAGGCATTAGCAGAATCTACCACAGTGAGCAACAATTCCCATGCCCCGAAGAGAATACAAAGTCTCCTGTTGAAATATCTTCTAATTTTCTAGCCCTAAGGCTGGACCCCAGTTTGTACCTGCAAGTTTTCTCTCCCCCGCTCTGGTGTGTGTGTGTGTGTGTGTGTGTGTGTGTGTGTGTGTGTGTGTTTGTGTGTACCTGTAATCTTGGTTGTAATCCCACTGACAACATTCAATAAAAGACTGTAAAGAGAAACCGTGCTGTGATTGAGGGCCTTAGATACTACAAGGATCAGGTAGGTGACAACGTTTTGTTTTATTTTGTTCTGCTTCCCCTTCTCTTTTGTGATGAAAGATCAAGCTAAAAACACATTCCTAATGCATCAGGAAACTTACACATGCCCAGACCCACTAAGCAGAGAGGTGGTGCCGTCTTCAGAAATGAGCTCACTGAACACTTTCGCTCATTCTAGTTTTAACTTGTCCTCATTCTGAGGCTTTTGCGCCAGCTCAGACTGTCTCCTCCACTTGGCCTTGTGGCAGAAATAAAAACATGCGCCTCAGACCTTGTTTCAGGAGACTCGCTGCAAGGTGTGCGGCTTGACTAAAAGTCCCAAGGTGCTGTCCTTGTGGACCTACAGCTGTCTGTGGCCGTGTTCTCTAAGGGCATTCCACAGCAGTGACAGACTGAGGAGGTCTTAAAGCTGGTTCTTCCTCCCTGGAGCAGGGTTCTCAGGAAGCCAGTGCTGGCCTACTCACTACACCGTCAGATTTTCTCAGAGTTGTGCTGGTGACCGGAGCTGCCCCCTTTCCACTTTGGCTTTTTTCCCTTAACCTATAGTTGAAGACTTCCTCTCTCCCTTCCCTTGTTCATTTCCTAGGATTTTTCTACTCCAATCTCTTGAAGGTTTGGTTCTGCCTTGACTTCTGCTTCCTGAGGAGTCTATGCTAGAGAAACTCCTTCCTTAAGCCTCTGCTCTCTGGGCACCTTCTGCTCTGCTAGCCAACCCTCCCTTGTCAGAACAAGTAGCCAGATCATCAATGTATCGTCAAAAGCAGAGAGAGAAGTGAGTGCATACCTGTTTGCTTTTGCTCAACTTTACTTCCCCCTTCTTACATAGTTCAGGAGCCCAGGGAACAGGGCTGCCCACCGTGGTTGGGGTCTTCACTCTCCCAAAGACATGCTCACAGCCCAACCCAAGGCGGCTCACCCCTCATCAAACAAACATCAAGGGTGTTTCCAAGTTGACAAACTTTCTAATTGTCAATGACAAGCAGCAAAAACAAATAAGAAGTACCTGGTGTCTGTGGCCACAGAATCTCCTTCAAGGTTCTACTTCACCTCTTAAAAGGCTCTACTGCTGCTCGCTAATACTGCATGGGACAAAGTCTTTAACACACAACCATTGCGGGGGAGTGGGGATACTTATCCAACTTACAGCCCCTGCTTTCTTTAGCCCGCAAAACTCACATTTTACCAAAATAACTTCACTCTCTCCATGCCCATGTGGTTAGTTACCTTTCCAATTTTTGTGACCATTATCTGACAAGAAGCAACTTCAGGGCAGAAAGGTTAGTTAGGGCTCATGGATTTTATTACAGTGGGAAGTCACAGCAGCAGAAGCAAGTCCCAGCCATAGCGGTGGGAAGGCGCTCAGAGCAGCACAGATCCAGAAGCTGAAAGGGGGGGAGTGCCCATTGCTCAACTCACTGTCTCCTTCTCCTTCCTTTTACTTAGCCTAGCCTATAGCAAGGTGACATCTGTTTTCAACCCTAGTCTTATCCACTCAGTTCATACTCTCCAGAAAAAAAACCACAAAACCACTCAAAGTGTGCTTCCCTTAGCTGTATTTTAGTTTTAGCAGGCTAACAGCTGACATTGACAGTGATGCTATAGCCAGCCCTCTGCCAGACTGTTTCCTCAATTCCAACTCCAGGGCTCTGGAACTCTGCGGTGTCCAGCTCAATAAGCTGACTCTAGCAGGTAAAGGGATATGAATACCTAAAGAAGGTGGTCTTTAACAAATACTCGTGCCTCCATTTTATAGGTGTTAGAATATCTGTGTTTGAGTACATGGTCATCGGCTAATAAGGTTCTGTTTTTGTTTCACATGTATTTATTTTTTTAGGATGTGTGTGTGCACATGTGCACATTTACATGACAGCACGTGTTATGGAGTCCAGAGAACAACTTGCAAGATTCTGTTCTCTCCTACCATGTGGGTCCTTGGAACTGACATCAGGTGGCCAAGCTTGGTGAGAGGTTCCTTTATCTACTGAACAATCAGGCCAGGCTGGTTATGAGTTACATAAATTAAATATTATGTTAGCTCACCTCGTGAGAACTTTAATAGGCAAAACAGTAATAGCTCTCTAGAAGAAAATGTATGAATATTTATACTTAGTCTCATACACAGAATTTTACAAAGTTTTACATGTTAAGAAGTACAAAATTAGCTTCAGATCCGTTTAGGCTGAGCTCTTCAGTAAGTTACTTGAATTGTTTTGATCTTCAGAACTTTCATGTAGTTGAAGAAGGCTTTGTGTCCTTTTTGTAAGAGAAGGACCCTCACTTATTAATCCTCTGTCTTGTGTCAAGCATCATACAGTCCTGGAGTACTCCATAGGTGCTGCTTGATTCTATTTTATCTTCAGCGTCATAGGTAGGCTTTTGAGTTTAATTTTTATGTAAGAAAATGTATTTCAATTAAAAACTTGCCCAAGACCCAGCAATTAACATACAACAAAGACACGAATCGTAAAATTTTATTTTTTGAGTAATTTTGTCTGCTTGAAAAATTATTGTACCTAACCCCTACATCACATTGTTTGCATATGTGTGGTGTTACACAGTCCTGACCACACTCAACATGATATAATGGGACAAGACTGACCTAAGAGTCAGGAGGTTTGGGAGTCAACACAGATTCTAACTCTTAGAGTTTGACCTCTTTGAACGTCTAGATCCTGACACATAAAAAGCGTTTAGCCCAATCTCATTCACCTGATGGATTAAATAAGAATGAAAGTGTGTGTAAGGGGACATTTGTGATGACACTTTGAAGAGCAGAGGATGATGATGATAATGACAAGAGCCATTATGGTCCCTGTTGCTTCAGAAAAGTCTTGTGATTCTCAGTAACTGCTTCCTTGGCAATGAACTTGGTAGATACTTTATCGTCCTTGGGCAGCTTTGTGTTTGAGCTCCAGAGAAGGCATGGGGCAGTGAATTGATGAAGCAAAACAGACCACTGTGTCATTGAACTTAGGAAAACAGAATTGTCAGTTCTGCATGTGAATGTTTCTCTGAAGATTTAGTTTGCTTGTTCAAACAGACAGTTATACAGATAGGCAAGTATACACATGTGTGCACACACACACACAGAACACACAGACAGACACACATGCACTGTGCATATTAGTCAGGATTCTCTAGATTGGCAGAAGTTACAGAGTAAATCTCTTTATATATACATCTTAATAAATAATAAATCCTTATATATTTATAAAAGTTACTAGATTCTATTTATTATAGTTACTAAATTTTTACTTTCACTAAATTTTATATTTAATAAAATTTTATGTTTTAGATTTATTGCAATCACTTACAGGCTACAGTCCAACTAATCCAACAAAGGCAGGCTATGAATGGAAAGCCCGAGATTCCACTAGCTGCTCAGTCAATAAGGTTGTATATCTCAGCTGACCTTCAGTAGATGCTGAAATTCCAAAGAATTAAGTCAGTGAAGGAATGAACTTGCACCAAGGCAAGAACATGTAGGCAAAGAGCAAAAGTCTTCCATCTTCCCTGTTCTAATATAGGCTTCCAGCAGAAGGTGTATGGCCCAGATTAAAGTTATGTCTTCCTACCTCAAGATCCTGATCAAAGGTATGTGTCTTCTACCTCAAAGTTCTGAACTAGAAGTGGATGCACCCACTTCAAGTCAAGCAAAAATAATGTCTCACAGATGTGCCCTCCATTTCTGGATTGTAACTCATTCCAGATATAGTCAAGTTGACAACCAAAATATCCAGCACACCAGAGAAGACTGTAGTCAGAGACTGCTCATTTGTTTTGGCTGCCCAGACCCGAAATAATCACACAGAAACGGAATCATTTGTAATACTGTTTGGCCAATAGTTTAAGTATATTTCTAGCTAGCTCTTAAATCTTAAATTAAACCATTTTTTAAAATCTGTGTACCTTCCCATGGTTGTGGCCTACCAGTAAGGTTCAGTCTGGCGTCTGGCGTCTGTCTCCTGTGGCAGCTACATGGCTTCTCCTTGACTCTGCTTACTCTTTTCTCCTTTATCTGCTTGTGTGGAGGGCGGCAACCACATTCTCCATTACTTTAAGAGGCAGAGGCATATTGACCTCTGTGACTTCAAGGGGCAGAGGTAGATTGACCTCTGTGACCTCAAGGTGTGGTAGCACACACCTTTAATCCCAATGCCTGGGAGGCAGAGACAGATCTCTGTGAGTTCAAGGTGTTGTAGCACATGCCTTTAATCCCAGCATTGGGGAGGCAGAGACAGTGGGACTATAATGCGCATGTGCTTGGTAACTTTCCACTGCTGCATCCCTGCCTACTCCCGAGGCGTCATCTGGGTTGATGGGCAGTGGACCAATCCAAGAGTGACACATCCGAAGCGAGGACTGTTTCCTTTGTGTGCCGTGTCGTTCTTGCTGGCGAGACGGTAGCGCCGGACATGCTTGGATTTCCCTCCTTGCCCTACTCTGTGCTGCAATAGGCCCAAAGCAAATTCTTTATTAACCAATGATATTCACAGCATTCAGAGGGAAATCCCACATCAAAAGACAGACTTTGAATCCTTCAAACTTAAATGACTACAATCCTTAGAAGTGAAGCTTTAGTCTCTCTGGAACAGTGTTGTTTATAACTATGAGTCAAAGTGTCTTTTTTTTTTTTTTTAAATGTCTGCAGTCTTATGTCTCTTTACACTGATGCCCAGTCTCTGGGCCAATAATGGGCACTTGATGAATGAAATAAGAGAAAGGTTTCTGTATCAGCAAGGGTGTGTTTCATGGGCCATAGGACAGAAGCCTTGCCGGAAAGTAAGGATTTGTGTAAAAAGAGGTGCTGGTTGATCCTCTGATTATAGAGATGAGGCTGGAGTCAACACTTTAGGCCAAAATAGAGAAAGAGACACAAAATGCAGCGGTCAAATGAGATGGGGCTGTGGAGAGTCAGGATCTGAATCACACTGAACAAAGCAGGCTGAGTCTAAATCCAGAAGCAGTGGATGGCATCCAGGGCGGGAACTCAGCAAAAGGAAAATAGGCAAGAAAATATAGTTATCGATGGGAAATGGCATCCCTGAATCTTGAACAGAGAGGAAAGCCATTCAGTCCCATATACCAACTTGCAGACCTAAACAAGACATGGGAATACAGCAGGAAGTAAGTTACCCACCTAACAGATAAAAGTCTTATATTGTAGGGTCCTTGTGAGATTATAACACATTAGAAGATGTGTCTAGAAGTGATTCATACTTCATAAATGTTAATGATGATATAACAAACTGTTATATTAGTCTTTATTTTCTCAGAAAAGGGGCTATCTTTTTCTCTAGGCATAATCTATCTGAAAGAGAGCAGAACAGGGTCATTAAGGATGGGTGCCTTCCAGATATGGGCAAAGTCAATGTATTAGTTACTTTTCTCATGGCTGTGACCAAATACCTGACAAAAAATAACCTAAGGGGAAAAGGGTTTATTTTGATTCCCAGCTCAGAGGGGTGGAGTCTATGGTATGAGGGAAGGCATGGTGGTGGGAGCCTTATCTAAGAAAGAGAGAGAGAGAGAGAGAGAGAGAGAGAGAGAGAGAGAGAGAGGAATGAATGTTGGAACTTCTCTCTAGAAGCGTCTCTTATTTTTTCTTTCTTTTTCTACAGTGTAGATCTCCAATCTGTCGTATAGTACTGCCAACGTTTAAGACGGCCTACAAAGCCTCCTTGGAAATACCCCAGAGGTATGTCTTCTAACTGGTTATAAAATCCAACAAGTTCTCCACATTGGAGCACTGCACTGAGCTCCCAAGGTTCTAATGAGAAGCAGAAGGAGGGAGAACATGAGCAAGGAAGTCAGGACTACAAGGGGTGTGTTCACCCACTGAGACAGTGGGTCAGATCTAACGGGAGATCACCAAGGCCAGTTGGAATGGGACTAATGGAGCATGTGATCAAACCAGACTCTTTGAATGTGGCTGATGGTGGAGGCTGACTGAGAAGCCAAGGACAATGGTGCTGGGCTTTGATTCTACTGCATGGACGGGCTTTTTGTGCGAGCCTTGTCTGTTTGGATGCTCACCTTCCTGGACCTGGGGGAACGGGGAGGACCTTGGACTTCCCATAGGGTAGGGAACCCTGACTGCTTTTTGGCCTGGAGAAGGAGGGCGAGGAGGAGTGGGGGGAGAGGAGGGGAGGGAACTGGGAGGAGGGGAGGAGGTGGAAATTTTTAATAAAATAATAAATAAAAAATCCAGCAAGTTGACAATGAAGATTGTTTTCGCTAGTCTAATTGTCACCTTGATACAGCCTACAGTCACCTTACAGGAAAATCTTCATTGAGGAGTTTCCTGAATCAGATTGGTTCTGTGGGGTTGCTTATTAATTAATGGAGAGGAGCTCCACCTACTCTGGGCAACACCATCTCTGGGCAAATGGTGCTGGTCTTGCCTGATGGAGTTCATGGTTGGCGGTGGTATAGAGTGGAGGCTCCTCACATCCTGGATGTTCAGGAGGTAGTAAGTGGGGTCAGAACCAGGGTTGGGTTATAGCCTTCAAATTCCTGCCAACCTGATCCTACCACAGCAAGGAGCCACAGCCTACCAAAATAACACCAAGATACTGCTATCTGGGGATTAAGACTTCAAAGCATAAATCCGTTAAGGGAAATTGGGGTTCACATTTGTGGATTCCTAGTCTTGCTAATAAAAGAAGTGAGAAATGGGCATGGAGGAAAGCTTGAGAACAATTCTCTTGAAGTTTGGGAGAAACACAACAGGCCAGGCAAACTGTGACTCTTAACTCAGAGACATGGAGAAGAGGAGAGAAAGCTACTCCTTTTGCAATGAGGGTTAGCAAACAGCAGCACAGAGGAAGTGAGGTTGGGCTAAGCTTCAGAGATTGAGTTATAAGACCAGGACCACTAACATCTGATGGAAAGGCTAAGGTTTTCAGAACTGGGATTCAGAAAAGCAGGCAAGGCAGAGAGGGACAGAGCAGGCCAGGGCCAGTCTCCATAGCATCGGCAGAAAGAAGCTCTGGGAACAGTTGTGCTGAAGGAGGAGCTTCTAGGAAGGAATCATCCTATGGAAGGAGCGAATTAGTTCTCCCTGGTCCTTGGTCTTGATTCCTGTCAAGTGGAATCATCAGGTATGGCAGCTAGGATAATCCCCCAATGGGCCAATCTAAGAGACATTGAAAGTGCATTGGTGATGGACCCATTTGTAAAACAGCCAGGTGTGGCCAGAAAAGGGAGGAGTTCTTGATTGGCAGCTGGATGGAGATATAAGGGAGCAAGAATAAAAGCAAGAATGGTCAAAGAGAAGTAGACATTAAATAAGCTGGGATGGCAGGGGGATTGGGGTTTCGACTATTGGAGACTTTCAAGCCTCTAAGAGTGATCGGTGGGAACCTGGTGGATGACATTAGATTGCTACCGAACTGTCTGAGTGTCAAAATTAAATCAGCAGCTAATTGCACAAGATCCAAGGTTAATAGGATCACTGTTAATATTATATTTAATTTTTTTTTTTACCATAGAAGCCCAGAGATCTAACTCTAAAGCTGTTGACTCATAGAAGAGTAATACTGGTGTGGTCTCAGTCTGATTTTGCAAATCTTGTAAAGCAAGGGAGCTGTTAGCAGAAATGTAGGCCATATAGAAGCAGTATTGTGTTTACAGCCGGGAAGAGCATGGGACTCCTTTAACCTGATTACAATAGGTGATTACTCAATTTGATACGTCAACAGTCCAGACTTGGGGTATAGTGGGGAAGCCATCAAGGGATTAGGTCATCATCTTTTCTTTAAAAAAAATTCTAGTTTAGTCTTTTAAAAATATACTATTTCCAATCATTTTCAATACTTTGATTACATTTTCCTACTCAGTGTTTAAGAATATATAAGTAACTAAATGCACATACATACATACATGCATACATGTGTGTGTGTGTGTGTGTGCATGCGTGTGTGCGTGTATGTGTGTTAAAGCCAGTTGAGAGTCGGATCCTCAAGGGTCGTTTGGGCTTTGACAGAGACTCTGGGTCCTCTAGCCTTTCTTTATTGCTAGTTGTATCACCTGTTGGAGATGAGTCAATGCCTTGCTGACTGCAACCTCCTTCCCTGTCTTCTCAGTTCCTCTTTGCACTGCTGTACACTGATTGGAGCTCGCTGTCTGCATCCCCATGGTCTCAGATCAAGAGGACGGTCGACTTTGCAGAGCTTCTGGACCCTTGAGAGATGTCCTACACTCTCCTGGGATCTAGCTGCCACTGGGGGACAAGGACAAAATATTGGTCCTCTTGACCCCGACAGTCACATTAACGTTGGCCTCCATGTATGGTTATTGAGCAACCAGAAGGTATGTTACACAAGAAGTGAAGAATGAAATATTCTTTAAATTTCAGCTGTTATACAAGAGTTTGATAACGCTAATACAGAAATAGTATAAACCTCGCTTTTAAAATAAACCTCACTTACGACTCAGTTTCTTAGTTGAAAGCCGGACACTCAAAAACTATAAACAAGAATTTCTGAAGAAAAAAAAAACTGAAGCCATAGACTTAAGTTATTTTTAAAAATCTTTAGGTTCTAAGAATAGCAGAGCCTAAAGCAATAGTTTTTAACCTGTGGGTTGTGCCACTTTGGGGAGTCGAGTGACCCTTTCACAGGGGTCCCCTAAGATCACTGGAAAACATAGATATTTGCATTATGATTCAAAACAGTGGCAAAATTAAAGTTATGAAGTAGCAATGAAATAGTTCTATGGTTGGGGGTCACCATAACTGTACTAAAGGGTCACAGCAGTAGGAAGACTGAGAACCACTGGCCTAGACGATCATCTCCCAGATGAGGACAATTACACCATGGAGCAGAAGCCCTGAGAGCCACTTTATCTTTCAAGCAATAGGGAATTTTAAAACCACTGAATAGAACCAGAGATGAGGCAATGTTTTAATCGCTTGACTGAATATATTTATCTGAGTATTTGCTATTGTTTTAAAGCTTTAATTACACTACAAACTACTATGGGTTTGGGCTAACTTGGCGGTTTTAATTAATGTGACCATTTATGAATATACTACTTTGTACCATAGGAACAATATAAGATATAAGCACATGATATATGGCACACAATACCAATATGCATATACATATTCCATATACTACATGTAAATATACATAGTATGGGCATATTTTACACTGTTTACTTATATGACTGTTTACAAAGAGACAAAGATTTTTTTAATACTTTTCAATTTTATGCTAGAATGCTGGTCAGACCACATTATAACAGTATTAAAAATACTTTAACATAAAATAGGTATTTTTAGATATGATTTTTAACATAAAGTGGAGACCTTTGATGATAAAAACATTAAGCCTGACCTGATTGTTGGTAAAGATTTAAGCAGGTGAGCAGAAACCAGCACCTTGGTTTTTAAATGGCATTTTCCCTCCTTAAGTTATATTGTACGTGATAAGAACCCTGGAAAGTTCAGTACCCCATTTTTAAATTTGGTTAATTAGAGTTTTAATGTCTAGTTTCTTGAGTTCTTTATATATTTTGAAGATCAGACCTTTATCTGATGCGGGGTTGGTGAAGATCTTCTCCCATTCAGTAGGTTTACTTTTTGTCTTAATGACAGTGTCCTTTGCTTTACAGAAGCTTCTCAGTTTCAGAAGGTCCCATTTATTCATTGTTGCTCTTATTGTCTGTGCTACTGGGGTTATACATAGGAAGTGGTCTCCTGTGTGTTGCAGACTACTTCCCACTTTCTCTTCTATCAGGTTCAGTGTGGTCAGATTTATATTGAGGTCTTTAAACCATTTGGACTTGAGTTTTGTGCATGGTGATAGATATGGAACTATTTTCATTCTTCTACAGGTTGACATTCAATTATGCCAGCACCATTAAAAAATGGGGTACTGAACTGAACAGAGAATCCTCAACAGAAGAAGTTCAAAGGGCCAAAAGACACTTAAGGTCATGCTCAACCTTCTTAACGATCAGGGAAATGCAAATCAAAACAACTTTGAGATACCATCTTACACCTGTCAGAATAACTCAAATCAAAAACACCAATGATAGCCTATGCTGGAGAGGATGTGGAGTAAGGAGAACACTCATCCATCGTTGGTGGGAATGCAAGCTTGTGCAAGCACTTTGGAAATCAGTGTGGCGGTTTCTCAGAAAACTGGGAGTCAAACTACCTCAGGATCCAGCAATTCCACTCTTGGGAATATACCCAAGAGATGCCCAATCATACTATAAAATCATTTATTCAACTATGTTCATAGCAGCACTATTTGTAACAGCCAGAACCTGGAAACAACCTAGGTACTCCTCAATAGAAGAATGGATAAAGAAGGTGTGGCACATATACACTTTAGAGTTCCACTTAGCGGTAAAAAACAATGACATCTTGAATTTTGCATGCAAATGGATGGAAATAGAAATCACTTTACTGAGTGAGAAAACCCAGACCCCAAAAGATGAATATGGTATTTACTCACTCATAAATGGATTCTAGCCATAAACAAAGGACATTGAGCCTATAATTCGTGATCCTAGAGAGGCTAAATAAGAAGGTGAACCCATAGAAAAACATGCATTTATCCTCCTGGATATTGGAAGTAGACAAGATTGCCAGGCAAAAGTTGGAAGCACGGGAGTGAGAGTGGAGTTAGGGGAAGGGGAGATGGGGAGAGTGAAGTGAGAAGGGGAGGGTTCAGGAGAGCTTGGGGGAATGGGATGGGTGGGATGGAGGAAGGGTGGATATAAGAGCAGGGAAGAAGATATCTTAGTTAAGGGAGCCATTGTAGGGTTGACAAGAGACTTGGCTCTAGAGGGGTTCCCAGGTGTCCAAGGAGATGTCCCCAGCTAGGTCCTTGGGCAGCAGAGGAGAGGGTGCCTGAACTGGCCTTATCCCATAGTCACATTGATAAATATCTTGCATATCATCAAATAATCTTCATCCGGTGATGAATGGAGATAGAGACAGAGACCCACATTGGAGCACTTGACTGAGCCCTCAAGGTCCAGATGAAGAGCAGAAGGAGGGAGAACATGAGCAAGGAAATCAGGGCTGCGAGGGGTGCATCTACCCACGGAGACGGTGTGACTGATCTAATGGGAGCTCACCAAGGCCAGCTGGACTAGGACTCTCTGAATATGACTGACAAGGAAGGCTGACTGAGAAGCCAAGGATAATGGCACTGGGTTTTGATTCTACTGCATGTACTGGCTTTGTGGGAGCCTAGTCTTTTTGATGCTCACCTTCCTAGACCTGGATGGAGGGGGAGGGTCTTGGACTTCCCACAGGGCAGGGTACCCTGACTTCTCTTGGGACTGTAGAGGGAAGGGGAGGGGGAGTGGAGGAGTGGGAGGAAAATGGGAGGAGGGGGAAATTTTTAATAAATAAATAAATTTTAAAAAGAAAGAACCATGGAAAGCCAATCTTGGAATGATGAGAGCACAGGCAATTGTTTTTGTCTCCTAATGCTACAACCCCAAATAAAATCTTACCCTTGAAGTGTAAGGTACTAGCTGCTAGTATTATCTTAATACTCATTCTTAATACTTGCAGGATAAGCTTACTAGATTTTGAATTTTACTGTTTATTGGTATTGTATAGACTAACCCTCAATATGAACTGGAAACTTAACAGAAATATTTGACAAATACATATATCTATCATCTTATATGTATTACAGCTATTTATAAAACTTCATCCTTAACATATGCAAACTAAAAACATTCTTGTAAAAGAAATAAGTCATAGCAATTAGCCCAACATGATTTGCAGCATATATTATGCAGGGGTAGGCCAATGGCATCAAATACCTTTATGACCCATTGTTTTTGTTACTCATGAATGCGGCATATGAACTAACTAAAAATTAAATTTAAAAGTAATGATTTTAAGAACCTTTTTGGGGAAAGAAATCATCACTAAATCTCTATGTCCAATGTCAAATCTTATAATCTAATAAAACCTTTATCTTATTACCTCAGTGAATTTTGTTTTATATAAACAAATAGCATTTTAATATTTTTATGAAACATTTAGTAGATTCACAAATAGCATTTTCACAGGTCTTAAGAAGGTACATGGGTATCTCTTTCTCTAAGATTGTACTTAGAACGGTTTTAAATTATTACCAAAACATTTTAATTTGCACAGGCTCTCTCACACATGTTTAAAATAGGTACATTAAAACATTATTTTTTAAAAAATGTCAGCATAGAATCAATAAATGAAATAAAAATCTAAGTTGGATTCAGGTTTGTTTCTCAGTTATTTCTGGACATTCTAAGGGCAGTTTAATTCCATTCTACCCTAACCCAACATAGAATGACATACAATTACATGAAAATGTATTGTGATGGGTGCTTTTGTTGCCCACTTGACTACATATAAAATGAAGTAAAACCCAAGCAGCTGGCTATGCCTGTGGAGATGTTTTTCTTAATTAAGTCATATGAATTGGAAAGACTCACTTTTAACCTGGATCTTTCGAGATGGGAAGATAAAACTTTGATCCAGATCTTTTCACGCAGAAGAATCTACCTTAAATCTGGGCCATACCTTCAGCTGGCAGCCTGTATAGAGGGCATCAAAGAAGGAAGCTTTCCCCCATTCTTGCTAAACAAGCCCATTCCTTCACTGGCATTAGAGCCTACTTCATCAGGATTCCAGAATATACTAAGACAAGTTGAGAAATCCAGCCTCATGTGCTGAACAAATACTGGATTATTGGACTTTCCCCTAGTAAGTTCTATTGGACTAGCAAAATCACAGCCTATAAGCCTTCCCAATAAATCCCCTTTTTATATACACACATATGCATACATACATACATATGAAAGTATACACATATATTCTGTAAGTTCTATAGCACACACAATACAATTACATTCATGAGGAAAATTATCTTCAATTAATTCACCTCCAATTATCTTCAAAGGGAACAATATTAGTTCTTGGGGAATCTGTAAAGCTGAAGTTTGTTTTTCAGTTTGTCTTCCATAGCTTTAGTACCATGAGGTGGTTATGTCAGGGGTGGGTTCTTTAGGTCTCAGTTGTTGTTTAACGCGGAGAAGGCAGCGTGTAGCAGTCAAGTCTGTGGGGCCTAAGGTTCCTATGTTACCGGAAGTTCTTGAGTTAACCCAGTTATCTGAATTAGTAAGTTTTAGGAAAAGTCTTCTGCAATAAAAAGGAAAAAGGAGAAGAAAAAAGAAAAAGAAAGAGCAGTAGACCTGACCCGAGGAGAAGTCTTACCCATTTGGAAAAGCCACATAAAGAAAGGAGGAACCCACTATGGAATGAGAGCTTGGGCTTTCGGAAGCCCAAATAAGACAAGAAAGGTTCAAGATAAGAGACACACAGAGATGTGGTTGGTGGTGCTAGGTGGCCCAGTGTTGTCTGGAAAAGATTTCCAGTTATCTATGTGTTTATTTTATCTGTCTGTCTGTTTGTCTATCTATATTTCTATTTGTTGTGTATTTATTAGGATCTGTGGTTGAAAAGGAACATAGATACTAATTGCTTCTGAGGGTTCAGGCATTTTTCTTAGGAGAATGCTGTAGATATAGGGTACAAGGAAACTTTATTCCTGGTGTGACCTCTTGGGTTTAGAGTCCTCCACATTTTTTATAGTCATCTATCTTGATAGATAACCATGAAGGACTGTACATAAGCACATTAGATCATTTCCCTTGATGTTTACAAAACAGGTCCAAGTGTGGAATAGTATTAAAGATTTTTGTTTTAATTTTCCTCTCCTAGCTTGCAGTGAAGCCAACTAATATTTAAAAATTAGCCTCTTATTCTGTAGATTCTCAAGTTCAGACTTACAGCAACTGTTTTTTAAATGTCTTGTTGGAGAATTTCATACATGCATTATAATATGATTTCAAACCCATCCCCACTCCTTCCCTTCCAATTCCTCCTATACCCCCCATTCCTTTTCCCTTCCAAGATCATATACACTTTTTAAAAAAAACCACTGATCCAGTTAGTGCTAGCAGTTTATGCATGGGCATAGAACCAATACCTGGATTGTGGGAAACTTATCAGGAGATGTATCATTTCCTTAGGATCTAACACTCGAGAGTAATGTCTTTTATAATGAATGATCTCTGTGTCTACATGGAACATAATTGTCTACAGTAAAATGAAGAGCAAGGAACTGAAAGTAGGTAGAATACGATAATCCTGAGAAAATAAAGAGCCATTGTTTTAGCCTGATATGAATCCTTTATTTCCTAGAGAGAGCTTGCCCTTAAGACAGAGGAACAGGACTTCACTCAATCTCGCTTTCCTGTTTCTGTGATCCTGGTAGGTGTCTCGGAAAGATCGTGAAACAACTGGGTTACAAGAATGAAGTCTAGAGTCAGGGAAGCTGTAGGGCTATATTGAGACTCTGGGGATTCAGCAGCATCAGGAAACTTGGGCGGTAGTGTGAGTATACAGTTCCTTTTGTTTTAATGTGTTAAAATACCCTAAGAAAATGCAACTTAGAGGAGAAAGGATTTTATTTTGGCTTACAGTTCCAAAGAAATGACATCTATCATGACAGGAAAGGCATAACAGAAAGGTCATGGGAACATCCCGGAAGCCAGGAAGCATGGAGATCACATTCTGTTTTCATACAGAAAGCAGACAGAAAGAAAATGAAGCGGGAAGGGGCAGACTATAAAACAAAAGTCCTGCCCCTATTAACATACTTCCTCAAGCAAGGCTCTACCTCCTAAAAGTCCCATAACCTTCCCAATCAGTGTAACCAACTGAGAACCAAATGTTGAAACACATGAACCTCTTGGGACATTTCTCACTCAAATCACCAGAGTGGACATTGCCGATTTGACTATACATATACTTGTTTCAATCTTCGCTAATGATGTCTTCATCAGCATCCTGGTTAGTGGTGCCAGGGTCACCATCTTGGCTAGTCATGTGTTCCTTGTCATTTTGACAAGTATCACATATTTCTGTCTCAGGAGATGGCAGTTCCTAGGTAACACGGTCCTATCCATCACCGGGTTATAAGACCCCATGGAAAACAAACACCTCACAGATTAAGTGAATACAGTCATTCCTTTGTAAGAAAACGGGCAGCTGATTTAGGTTAGCCTGCATACAGCAGGAGATGTTTCATGTGTGCTCTGATAAAACGGCCTGAGGTATGCAGGAGCAAAAGAGCAAAACTAGGAGACGGCAAGCAGCAAGGGATGCAATGGCTCCAGCCCAGAAGAAGGGATTCCACACGTCATACCGCCCGCTGGATCCAGGGATGGCAAAGTTCTCTCCTGATCTCATTTTAATCTTCTGTGGCCGATAGGTCTAAGACCCTGGATATTGTCCCTTCCTGCATCCTCAGAGGTGTTTCTTTAGCAGTTCTTTGTAGCTGATATAGGTTGGGAGGAAGATCAGGGTCCCCTTTCATGTGTTCATAGCCTTGTTTGTTAATAAGAGAATTTAGAAATTGATTTGAAAAACTCAAGGACAGCATTATTAGAATTTGGGAGACATATAGGGTAGGCAATCTGTAAATCTCCTCCACGACTGGCTGCCAAGAATAGAGAGTTCAAGGAGGAGAGAGAGAGAGAGAGAGAGAGACCTGTGCCTTTTGCAATGGAGATCAGCAGGCTCAGCGTGGTGGGAGATGTCTGGAGTGAGAGACCGAGCTTAGAATGAGGAGAAGGATTCCTCAGGCTTCGGTCAGTGTCTGAAAAATGACAGGAAAGAGGGGGAAAGGTGAAAGACGTCTTCCTGAGTGTGTCTCATAATAACAGGCAGGCCTCGTGGCAGAGACTCCGTGGTGCCAGCTGGTGGACATTCCCCAAGGAGGCATTTCTCCCGCAAGGAAAAGCAAGGCTCGTTGAGAGGGTGGTTCGTCCTTCCTCTCCTCAACAAGTCTTCACGTAGCTCTGGATTTTCTCAATGCATCATTACAGAGGAGACAGAAGCATGTAACGATTTGGGTCCCCATACAGGGCTAGAGGTAAAACACAGATTCAATCTTCAGACTGGAAGGAAAGAGCTTTGCTTTGAGGATGTTGCTTTGCCTTAATGGGCCTCAAAGAACCCAGACACTTCTTTTTCCTAAGTAATTTTAGCTCTGAAGAGGAGCAAAGCAGAAGCTTGCCTTTCTAGTGTTACTACAGGAACAGGGGGGTGGAGTCCAATGCCCCAGCCTCTAAATCCATTGTAAACCGCCCAAAGGGAACCACTTCAAATTTAAGACAGAACATTCTGCCCCTTCTCTCAAAGTCTCATGCCCATCTCACAAGAAAACCAAAAACAAACCTACATTTAATCAAACTTCAAAAATCCCCAATGGTCTCAACAGTTCCAAGGCTGTTCAAGAGCCTAAAGTTGGAAGTCTGTTCTGAGACTTGAGAAAAACTCTTAACTGTGACTCCCTGTAAAATAAAAATCAAAGTTATATAGTCACATTATTCAATGGCAAAGAGTAAACATTCCCATTCCAAAAGGAAAGAATAAGAAGAGAGCAGGAGAAAATTAGAAAAATGTCAAGATAGTAATGGACATTATAAATAAGAAATTCTGGAGTTCTAGGTCCAGCATCTGGGACACAGGGCAGCACCAGCTGAATCCAAATGGGCTTGGCCAGCCATGCCCTTATGGTCTTGCCATTGTAGCACACAAGATCTAGGTCTTTCTCTTCAGCCAGCTCTGTTCCTTGCTTGTATATCGGCTCGGCAGACGTTCCACTTTGCTGGCATCTCTAACATTCTGAAATAGCCAGTGTAACTTGTGCCTCATTCTCAAAAGCTCAGAAATTGGCCTCTGTGTGTGTGTGTTTCTCCCAAGGAAGTGAACCCTCCACGTACTCTCTTGTGTCCCAGACGTTCCTCACAAATCTGGAAGAAAGCTCCCATGATTCCCAAACTCCTGTATTCGTCTTACCTTAGTATTCAACACCATGTAAATATCACTGGGTTCCACTGTGAGTTCATTGGATCATGGATACAGAAGCCTATGAATGCCCGAGTAGAGTGGCTAACCTGGGTAGACAGATCCCCAGGTAGCCTTGTACAACAAGCAGGGCAAGCCTCATGCTCTCTCTCTTTCTAGTGTGCTTTCAGTTTTAGCCCTTAGAACCTGCTGGTGTGGGAGAATTGTCTGAATTCTGTCAATCATATTTTAATAAAATGCTGATTGGCCAGGCAGGCAGTATAGGCGGGAAAGCCAGACAGGAAGTAGGGGTGGAGCAAAGAGACTGGGAGTATTCTGGAAGTAGAAACTCTCTCACCACTCCTGCACAGACCACCGAAGAGGCAACATGTAAGCTGTCACACTGAGAAAGGTACTGAGCCCATGTGGCTAAAATAGATAAGGATAATGGGGTAATATATGTTATAAGAGCTAATAAGTAGCCAGAGCTAAGGGCCAATCAGTTTATAACCTTATGGAGTCCTGTGTGTGATTTCTCTTTGGGACTTGCCAACTTGTTGGGGTGCCGGGTGGGACGGAAACCCCAACAAGCCGGCCCTCATGTTACAACCTGCAATAGATGAGGTGGTCCTGTTACCTAAAATAACCCTAACTCATCATTCTCATTGTCCAGGTGGCGACAGTTTGGCATTAAAAAAAAGTGATGTTAATTTCTTTAACAATTATGACTTTTTAGCCTACAGCTTTAAACTTGCCGGCACTTCTTTCTTAGCCAGTCTGCACATTTGCCATGTCTTTCTGCTCCCGTTTTTGTTCTGAATTCTCACTACGATTCCATTATTATGGCTAAGATTAATCAGCAGTAGCTGGGCCATTGTCTTAGTTCTCTGCTGTCTTGATATTTCCTCCACCAAATAAATTCTTCACTTTTTAGTTCAATATTACTTGAATTTTTAGAACATGGGTAAAATACAGGCAGATTCATTGCCAGATTATAACATCAATGGTCCTTTATTCCAATTACCAGTAGACCAGTTATTACCACCTGAAATCTTATCAACTTGCCTTTCATTGTTTTCATTATTATTCATATTCTTTTCTTTCAAAGGTCTGCTCAAATTGCCCTTTAAGTTGCTTAAACATTCTAAAACTTTGCCAGCCTTCATCTCTAAACTCTTCCAAATTCTTCCCACAAACCAGTGTCAAAGGTCTAGAAACCACACAGATTTAGTCAAAGTAATGATAACACTTCTCTGGAACCAACTTTGTTTATTAATTATTTTTACATTGGTATGACCAAAATACACAATAGAAACAAAGTATAGGGGGAATTCTACAATTTCAGAACATTCTAGTTCATCATGGAGGGCAAGGACAGCAGAGTTCATATTGGGGGAAACATGTGGGACAGTCTCCCTACATTATGCTGGGCCCCAAGGACAGAATGAGCCCCAAAGCAGGAACTGAACTATGGTTTACAAAGGTACATCCATAGTGACCTATTTGTACCAACTGGGTTCTGCCTCCTTAATGCTGTGTAGCCTACCAAAAAAGAAACATCAACTATAGAATAAGACTTCAAATGTGAGCCTCTGTGGAACATTTAAATTCAAATAATAGAAATGGTAGTCCAAATTTTGGATATTTCTAGATAGAGAGCTTATTGCAATCTTTTTGCATCTCTTAGGACATTTTCTGAAGTCCTGGGTGATACTTTACTCATATGTGCATCCCTGATAGCTTTAGGAATGAATACGGCTCAGAAGCGGGTCTTAATAGATGAATGAATATATTAGTGAGTAAATGGGTGGGCGAATGAAAGAAGTCAGAAAGTCAGAAAGAAAAAGATGCTTCTCAAATATTTTAACGTGGGTCTGGTATGCGGGATTCTACCTATTCCCTGTTGCAGCTCTCTCCTGTTCAGGACTTGAAAGTTTCTGGATTCTATTTCTATGTATACTGCTTCTTTCTAAATAGGAAGCCAGAATTGGTGTGCAGGGAAAGGTCATATTGATTCTGAAATGTGAAAAGGACATACATGTGTAAATATTAAGAAGGTAAGTAGGAATGAATAATATGTACTCAGTCACAAAGTCAAAATAAAAGGTATAGATTTGGAATCATCCAAAAGCACTGATGGTTAGAGCCATAAGAAAGCATGAGGGTGCTGAACTGGAAACGTAACATCAGAGCTCAGGATGGAACTTTGGGGAACACTTAAGAGAATAACAATTAGGCAAAAGTGGTCCATAAAAAAGTTGAAACTTCTGATCTAGAGCCATAGATAGGTGAGGGGTAATTGGTAAGGTTCAATGCGAGGAGAAAATAATGGGCCGGAAGCAAGCAGCTGGACTTTAATTTATGGGATTACCTAGGAAGCTACGTTGCTTGGCGTTGTTGTGTGAGTGTGTGGGTACTGGAAAAGTGAAGCCAGCAAATGGAGAACCTTTCAAAAAACATACCACCTCTGGAAGACAGGACCGGCACCTTTACGTAGACCAGAAGGGAGAAACCTAGCTGAGAATGAAGTGGGGTGAGGGACTGAGCGGGAAAGAGTTAGAGAACTTAGAACAGCAGGTCTCAGAGACAGTGGAAAGGGTTCAGTTGCTCGAGATGGGGGAGAGAACAGCTCTTTAGAAAATCAAAGGGTTGAGGATCTGGAGAGAGTCCAGCCTGTAGAGAATTAGCTCCATGATGACAGAGCAAACATCTCATTTTAAGACTCTTCTGGCTGAGCTAAGTGTAGACTTTCAGCAAAGCTCACCGTCTCACACTCTCCAATTCAGATCCATTCTTAGGGAAGAGAAAGAGTTACCAAACTATTAAGACCATTGTCCAAAAAATATCAAGGCAGCATTTTTTTGTCCATCAATTCAGATTTAAAATTTAATTTCATGATCCAATGAGCCCACACACAGTTATATCTATTAAGTTCACCCACTCTGAGTTCACAAGCTCACTCTGAGCATTGGTGACTGGAAAACTCTTTAGGAGATAAGAATCACGGTTTGCTCTTTCTCAGTGGTCACAGTTTTCATGCGATTCCAGACTTTCTGATGCTGACATACCTATGGTGAGATTTATCACACCACCCAGAGGCCCAGTCACTGCTCCTTGATCCACCATCTTAACAAAACAAACACACACATTCTACAAGAGCCTCCCCAAGCTTTAAAGCAAGGAGACAGGGAGGGAATAATTGAGTCTGGATTTCAGAAAGAGGCACACGTACTTTGTTTGAGTTATTTGCTTAGTTCTTCACGTCTTTGCTTAAAATCACTATTTCCTCTTTGTGCGATTCCTAACACAATGGCCAGAACCCACTTAGCTTCTATAGCACTTATTGTTTTTGCAATAATGGATGGTTAATTGGTTAAATGGTTAAATTCCTTTTTTGTCTTCGATCCAATGTGAGTCTAGAATTTTCCTTGAGGGCAATGTAGTAATTAGGAGGTTGAATTTTAATTGACCTGAAAATACATTCGCATCTGAAGTTAAATGAATACGGGCACACGCATATACAAGCGATGCCAATATGTATATTATATTATATAATATTATATTATATCTATACCACACGTGTATGAAATATCACAGATATTTACTAGTCTTTGTGGCATGTACATATTTATAATATTTATATAAAAGTCACGCAGAAACTGTCTACTCACCCCTTGCAAAATGCACCTGCAATAAATTATCTAAAATTCAGCACATCCACAGACTTGACTTGGTTAGCAACAAGACTTAATGGAGTAGGAGGGAAACCAGAACTAGAAAAGTTCTGAAACATCCGCGAATGCAAGTTAGGGAGAGCTGATGAGAACTGGACACCATCCTCTCATCCTGCTTCCATGGCCTCGAACTCTCTCTGGACAGCTGGCCTTTCTTCTTCATCTCTGCCACAGGATGGAGTGTGTGTGTGTGTGTGTGTGTGTGTGTGTGTGTGTATGTGTCTGTCTGTCTGTCTGTCTGTCTCTGTGTCTTTGTGTCTCTGTGTGTATGTATTTATCTGTGCCTGTGTCTTTGTCTGTGTGTGTCTCTGTGTGTTTGTGTATATCTGTGTGTGTGTGTCTGTGTATGTCTGTGTGTGCATGTCTGTGTGTCTGTATCTGTTTGTGTCTGTGTGTTTGTCTCTATGTGTCTGTGTTTGTCTGTGCCTGTGTGTGTGTGTGTACGTGTGTGCTTGTCTGTATGTGTCTGTCTGTCTGTCTCTGTGTGTGTGTGTGTGTGTGTGTGTGTGTTTGTGTGTGTGCTGTGTTCACAAGAGTGCACACCGGTGGAGGTCAGAAGCAACATCAGGTGTCTTTTATCAGTCGCTCCCCACCTTCGCTTTTTTCATTTACAGTGCTGGGAACTGACCTCGGGGCCTCATACAGGCTAGGCAAGGTCTCTACCATAGAGCTGCATTCCCAGCTCCACTTTTTATATTTTTGAGACAAGAGTCTCTTATTGAACCTGAAGCTTCTTGATCCAGCTAGGCCAGCTGGCCAATGTTCAAGGCTTTACCCGTCTCCGATCACCCGATTCTGGGGTTACACACATGGGCCACCTTACCCATTTGTTAGTTACTTTTGAATGTGTTCTAGAGATCCACACTCAGGTTCTAATGCTGCATGGCAGGCACCTTGTTGACTAAGTCATCTCCCCAGCCTTGCAACAGTACTCTTCCTATTTTTTTTTTAAAAAAAACTATTTTGAAGAAGGGGGGAAACTCTAATTCTGATGCTTCTATTATACATAAAACTTTGAGTCCCACTTCCCTAGATCAGCACATTTATAGCTTTCTTCATATAGTGTAGAAAAAAATATAGTGAAGATCTAGCAGAATTATAGGCTTAGAAGAGTGGAGTTATGGTAGCGAGCCTGTGCTGTTGTTTAGCCATGTGAAAGCTCACCTATTTATTCAGCCAATTGACAGGGATCAGAGACCTGGTGATGGGACAGAAATAAGAACAAATAAAGCCTGTTCTCTGCCCAGTGTGTTGGAGATTACCCTGCACACACAAGTCTGTTCCGTCAAGAGGTAATGCTCACCCAGTGTACACATGGCCCAGTGGGAACAGGGAGGCCCAGTGTGCAGCTGGGGAGGAAGCAGAGGGCAGAAACTCGCAGCAGAAGTGAGTGATGGGCTCAGGAGGAAACTTTGCAGAGCTGGAGACCCCACTTAGGAAGGAGCAGAAGCAGGACACGTTCAAGGAGTTACCAGTGTTTGGGTTCGGAGGGAGAGAGAGAGAGAGACAAGAGAAAGGGAGAGGGGGCTAGTGAAGAGTGTTCAAGATGTTTCAAAGCCAGAGCCAAAAATCCCCTTTCTTATCAGCTACAAATAAGACATTAAGCGCTGAAGTCCGTTTTGCGGCAAAGAAAAGGATGAAGTGCCGGTGACAAGAGTAGGTGACTGAGAAAAAGTTGGACTCTTAGGCTGTGGCTCTCAGGCTTTCTTGAAAGAAATATGTCTTGTTTGGATGGCTGGGTGTTGTGGTTTAACTTGGCAAGCCAAAGTCTGAGGAGGGAAATGGGAGCCATGTCTGGAGGACGTTTGATTGAAGACAAGAAGGAGAAGACATTTGTCCTGGGTAGCTCACTATGTCCCCAGTGAGAGTACGCAATTCCTTCCTTTGAGGTGCCATAGGAAAGAGAGCCTTTTTACTTGGGAAGGAAAATATGATTGCAAGAGTTTGAGCATCAAGTGATTCATTCCACCCATATTTAGATGAGGTAAGTATGCCCAGATGAGAAGCACATGGATCCATTTCCCTGAAGGTCCATACAGATTTCCAATTAAGGAACAAGGAGCTAAGGGCAAATCATGCCTTGGACTGAATCCAAATGTAAATGTTTGAGGAATTTTTTGGCATTTCCATGAATCTGTGTGGAAATCCAGTTATGGAATTCTGTTATATGTTCTGGGACGTTCTCCCAGAATCAGGATCTTTTGTGTGTTTGGGTTTATGTGTGCATTTTTGTATGTGTGTTCAGGTGTGCTGCATGTGTGTGAATATCAGAAGAAAACCTCAGGTTTCTTCCCTCAGACATTTTTCTTTCTCTTTTCTTCTCTTAGAGACAGAATCTCACTGACCGAATACTAACTAAGAAGATGAGGCAGGCTGGCCAGAGAGCCCCAGAGATCCATCTGTCTCTGTCTTGCCACACTGTGAATTCAAATACACACTACCATGCCTATCCCTTGTTTGTTTGTTTGCTTGCTTGCTTGTTTAACATGAGATTGAACTCAGGTTATCAGGCTTACAAGGCAATCACTTTACCAACTGAGCCAACTCCCCATCCAGAATCTGACTCTTTTGTGAACAACCAATTGTGGAAAAGCAGCTCAAACAGGTTTGGGGAAACTTACCCCATCAATACACAAAGACCTCACAGGGGTCGTTCAAAATGTCAGCTCCTGAGACCAACTCCCAAAAACTCTCTGAAAGTCCTCTTTTATTCCCTGTGAGGACACACAGTCATAGGGATGGGAGTCAGGTCTCCTTAGGTTATGCTGATCCCAGGAGCTATTGGTTTGTATAAACAAAAGGTTTCTTCCTTGTTTGTATGCTGTTGCATTGACTGTGGGGAGTCTGAGGTCTTCTCCACATAGGTAGGATACAGGGAAGAGCAAAAGCCCCTACCCAAGCCACTTCATCCTTGAGACAAAGGGAAAGAAATCACAAAAACCACACACTGTGTCTCCCAACTTCTGCCTACAAGTAGTATAAGCAACTTCTGCTTGTAGTTGATTGGTCAAAGAAGGTCATATGTCTAAGTCTGAAGTTAGAGAAGAAAATAAATAATTCCCAAGGAGAGTGAGTTGCATCAGGGGCTCTCCTATAGGACAGCTCTATATAAACAAAGATCCCGTCTTTATCACAGAGTTGGAATTTAGCAAGTTTACCACAGACATTGACTGGATGAATAATAAGCACATTTTGTGTTCTTTGTTTTGAAAAAGTAGGCCTGTTGATATTAGTATTAATTCTTGATGTGGATTCTAAAGAAATCAAATATCAATTAGCTCAGTTTAGCCATTGCCTATCGTATTAATATCATAATACCACATTAACCCTACAAATACGTGCAAACAAAATTTCTCAATAAAAAAAAAACCCAAATCAGGTCAAATGATCATTTGACAGTACATCATTACTGATTTTGGTTTTTGAGTCAGTGTCTCGGTTAGGTCAGGCTGCTCTGTAGATAGCCACGATGACCTTGAACTTCTGATGCTCCTGTTTTCACCTCCCAAATACTGAGCCTACAGAGGTGGCTCACTGTACACAGTTTCTTCCTTTATTATTATGGCACGAGACTGAAGGTTTCGTAAGAGTCATGATGTGAGCACTCTCCAGGCTTCTCAGAAAAGCATGCAAGCAAAGGATGCCCCAGGCGCCTCCCTAGCTTTCAGTCCTCCCGCTGCCATCTGCTCTCTCAATGAGCCTCCTCATCAGCAGGGCTGGATCTCTTCCTGCATGTTCTCCCGAGATGAACTTGCTCTGGGATATCCAGTTGCGTCCATCAGGATGACTTATCAGGGCTTCCAGCTTCTCTGTTAGTAGGACAGGATATTCTTTGCCTACAGCCTTTAGATACCTCCATTTCAGACAGTAATGCAGCTGTGTTACTTGAAAATCCTTCTCCAGGAGCCAGACTTGGTGGAGCAAGCCTGAAATCCCAGCCCACTGGAAGTCAAGCCAGGAGGATTGTTTGAGGCCAGCCTGAGCTACCTAGAGAGACGGTGTTACAAACAAATCTCTGTGGGTGCTTCCTCTAGTTTAAGTGGCTAATCAGCCCCACGAGGACATCCGACCTGTTTCCAGAGACTCAACAATTTTTCAATAAATGTTTGCAGATAGGAGATACGAAAGCAACCCACGCCGTTTTCTCAGATTTCTTAGGACAACAACATACTGTCAATCAGCTCTAAAGCAGGGAGCTCAGAAGTATCTGCCCTCTATTTAGTTAGCATACTGCTTCTTCCACATTCTGGAGTTTGAAAGCAATGTTCATCATCAATCAGTCATCTTAGTCATCACTCTGTTAATTCAACACAATGAATAATTTGGAAGCCTTTCTGAGCCTCTTATGTTTCTGGGTAGTCTCATTACAATTACACATTTTTGTCTTGATACTTCTTTTTTTTCTTCCTTGCTGGATATAGATCACACATTTGTTTTTCTAGTTCTCAAACGCAGACTCTGGAGTGGATCCTTTACTAATTAGGCTACTTGAAGGTCCTCATTGTATCCTAAGTTCTTGGGAAACATGGACCTTTGGCAGCTGTCACCCACTCATCCTGCCCTGGTGCTCTCCTGGGGAAGCTCTTTCAGAGGCGCTCGGAGCGCTTTGGCCAGCTGCTATAGGATGGGGAATGTCATATCTCTGAAATCCACTCAGGGACTATGAATGTGTCTAGGTCCCTTGGCTTTTTTTTTTTTTAACTTCACCACCACCCAGCACAACCTGCAGAAGAATGGATGCTAGAAAGCAGCGAACAGTAATGTCTATACAAACATGGTCATATAAAAGTTGAACATTATCTTAATGCTTGATATATCAAGAATAACCTGTGGGTGCAGACTAGAGACAGTTGAAAGGGCCTAGAGATGGGACGAGACCTTGTTTGGGGGAACAATGATTATGAAAGAGTTTAGTTTAGGACCTAGAATATAAAATCCGGGGGTTATGATATCAAGAGGCTTAGTCTCAGGTAAGAGGTGAGTGCTGAGGGGTGCGAGGTCAGTGTGATGGTGCAGAAGATGGGGGCTAGTGGGGAAAGGCTGAAGATCCAGGTTTCCAGGCAGCTTCAGAAATCCCTATTGGGATGCAAAATGAGCTGGATAGAGTCTCTGAGAGGTTCTAGAAAGGATCAACAAAAGATATGGCTTACAGCCTAAGTCAGGAGGTATGTGATAATTTGTATGTGTCCGGATACAGGCAGAAAGGGGACACTTCCCCCAGTGTAGATTCTCAACATAGAATGGCCCAAATCCAGAGGCTAGCTTGACTGTTCGTTGAGAAACCTGTGACTAGCAGCCAGACTATGGCATTGGATTTGCTTAATTGCCTCCCACACTGATCTGGGACACCCAGAAGCAGGAAGGCACTGTGGCACTGGGTGGGAATTAAGAGGGCACCAAACATTGGACAGTTCTAATTTGCTCTAAAAGCTTGGCTTGGTCTTATTTAAAGCACTGGTCAAAATCAGCCAAATAGTAGAATTGTCCTGGGAACTGGGTGACTGCTACGTGGGAATTTCCAGTTCACTGGTACAGCTCCTCCACGATCTAAAAACTATTCTGAAACCAATTCTTCCTTGAAGGACTTACTAAGACTAGTCCCCACGTAGGACCCACGTAGGATTTGCTCTGCTGACTCTTAAATAAGCGTTGCATTGAAAAGACGGGACATGAAGTAGGCTGCAGCTTTCTTGGTCGTTAGTTCAGAGGACATCATGCTGGCTGGGCTTGGGGGAGAGGAAACAGAGTTATTTTCTGGCAAGATGACTAGAGGCCATTTCCAGGTTCTTCTCTGGGGGCATAGTCAGGAGACACTTGATCTAACTCTTATAATCCCACCCTAATGCCAGGCTGTGCTGAGAGATGGGCATGAGCTTTGCAAAGAAAGGGGGTGGGGGCTGGGATACTGCTGGGCTGTGGGGTTGACGTCAACCCTTCCCTCGCTTTTTTTTCTTCTCCTTTCAAACTTGTCAGCCCCTGCCTGTCCTCATCTGACCCAGAGGGCCTGTTTCTTGGGGCTGCCAGTTGACACCTAAGGTTGCCAACAGAAGCCAGTTGCTCTCTTCTGACGTGGGAACTTACAACCTGTCATCTTCCGTTGTCTGTGGAGCAGAGAACACAGCCAAGCCAGCAGGGAGAGTCTGTCATTGAAGTCTAGCTCTCATTGAAATGATGTAATGTATTCTAACACATCAAGGAAGAGTAATGAATCCTTACCATGGCCACCCTTTCTCGGCTCCCAAATAACCAGGGGAAAATCACAGCGGCAGGGAT
Organism: Myodes glareolus; assembly: GCF_982192425.1. NCBI lineage: Eukaryota > Metazoa > Chordata > Mammalia > Rodentia > Cricetidae > Myodes > Myodes glareolus. Next base: position 70,365,265 of record NC_142029.1, on the reverse strand, counting down.
GGGGCAAGGAAGGACCTAAGGCACTGTTTGTTTTTCCCTAGGTCGAAACACGAACAAAAGGATGAAGAACAGTGGTCACAAAGTGGGCTATTCATCAGTCTGCACATTTACCAGCATCCTTAACATCGCACCCTGACTTAGGGGAGGGCCAAGCCCCTAGTCAGACTGGAAGGAGGATATGCGAAAGTAATTGATTGGGAAATTTATAAACAACGTTAGATAGAGAGCGAGTGCCAAGAGTGCAATAATTAGGGGAGGGAAGGATGAAAAAGAAGAACCAGCAAAAAATCAAGTACAAATTACAAGTCCCCCTGGAGAGCTGTTGTATGGACACAAGACTGAATGGTCAACAAATAACCAGTGAGTTCAGCAAGAACGTTCGAATTATCATAAATTGGGGTGGGCTGCTCAGCTACCTGAAATTTCAGTGTACGTTTGTTTAGGCAGCTTCCAGATTACTTCCTTTTTCTCACCTTCTGTTGGTGAGCTTCCCTTTGACTGGGCAAGGACAAGAAACTCTAGGTGGCATCAGCTGGAGACCTGTCAGAGCCACATGAGATGTTATCCTTCAAGAAGGCCCTGAAGAGTATGCTGCTGACTCAAGGGTCAGCTCTTACTCACAGAAAACAGGCTTGTAAGGGGGACCAGTGAAAAGAGGACTCCTTGGAGGGTGAGGACAGGCTAGAACAACATGGCTGAGGTCTCCACGCAACCTGCAGAGAAACTATGGGAGAGCAAGGCACCATTGACTTCAGGAAGAACAAGCCGGGATTGTGCCTGTACACCTGTGGGCATCTGTACACAGTGGGACCCTGAGTACCACCTCTCACATGAAAGGGGAACTTGCCCCGGTTGTCTATCTTATGATAGTGTTGTAATGACATACCAAAGCTATGAGCATAATTGTCGGCCAGGTAGGATACTCCTGACTTTCGCCAAAAACAATCTTATCTACCCTTGACCTCTGAAACTGATCTCATCGGTTATGAGAGTAAGGGTGTGAGTGTTTTATTTTCACTGTTAAATGCGGAGATTGTTCTCCCCCTTTTAATTTGCTCAGATTACAGTCATTTGGGTGACTAGTGAGACTGGTGGCAATGACATTTTTACGGCCAAGCTCCTATTGATATTCCTCCATCGATTTCTCTTCCCACATCCATCACAATTGCTTTAAAGTACCTACAAATTGACCAAAACTCCCTGCTCGGCAGTTCTCCTTACCCATAATTCACTTCTCTCAGTGTCAGTGTCTTGAGGCAGCCAGGGAAGGATTATCACTATATCTATCTACCTTTGTCTGCGCACATATACACACACAGTACCTGCCTCCATGGAATACCAAACCTTCTGGAAATAATGCACAATTAATTCTCTTGGCTGCACTTCAAAAAAGCACAAAAGGGATATTTCCCCTGTTTTATGGATGAAAGACAGAGGCCTGTTGGCTCACAGAATGAATTCTGCAAGGATTTGCACTGATTTCTCTGGCAGCCCAGGCCTCTCACATGTTATAGTGCAGTCTTTCTTACTCCCCTGTCAAAGGATTGACCACATTTTCTTCTGCTTTCCACAGTCAGCTGCGGAAAGCAGGATCTCTGTGCTAAAGGACGTTATACAATGGGGCTCTGGGAATTGAGAGGGACGAGAGAAGAGTCGTAATCTACTGATGGACTCAGGCTTCCCCTTTCTCAAGCTCGCTTATTTGACACTGTGCTGATCTCAGTTCCTTGTGTGTGAGCTGTGACTCCCCACCCGCTAGAGAAGGAATCTAGGGTTTGGCAATTCTATCATCTACCTTGCAGGCATGGTGCTAGGCCAGAAGAATAGATTTGAAGAGCTCAGGGAAAGAGATTGTGCCTGCAACCTGCTTTCAGCCCAAGAGTCAGAGGTAGATGATTAGATGTCATTAGAAGAGACTCTCTCGAAGCCCCAGGACATAATTAACAGAATGGTGGCCACCTGCTGTCAGGTGCCAGCATTGGGGGTAATTAGTAAACCCAGTACCTAAGGATCACAAGGTCTAAGAAAGAAAAGAAGCAGAAAAAAAGGTGGGGGGGGGGAGAACATTCAAAAAGGAAGAGTGAAATCTCAGAAAAAGAACTTGAGAGTTTAGAATAACAGTCGGGGGTGGGGGGTTGGGGGATGGAGCAAGTGGTTCCTTTAGGAGCTGCTGATGTCACACCAGCCAAGTCTGGTGAAGTCGCAGCGGACCTGTGTGCCCAGGACACTGGCTGACCTACTCACTGCCCAAAGCCACTGTCACTGTGCAGCAGGGTCTGTCCTTCAGCATCTTACAAATAAAGGAAAGGAGAGCGATCGCTAGACAACATGATGAAAGCCTGGGAGAGTCAGACCCACTTGGCAGGTCATGGGCAGAGAGAGGCGGGAGAGACAGAAAGGGCCCGGAGATGTCAGCCTCAGATTTCTCAAGCCACACAAAAGCTGTTGCCTTTCAATGCACACTGCTTGCCTCTGTTCACGGGAGAAAGGGGAACAAGCTGGTCAGTGTTAAAGGGAAGAGGGGGACAAATGGCTGACGACAGTCTTGGAGCTGAATTTAAAAACACCAAATTAGAGGCATGTGTACTGAAATGAGGCTCTGCGGCCTGGGAATGCACCCCCACCCCTAAACAAATGCTGCAATTACCATGGCTGGTGCTTTGGCTCCGGGGTAGCACACTGAACACTGATGGGGGCCCGGGAGCCCACTCATTCCCAAATCGCCCCTTTCAGAACATCTCCGCGGGAAAGTTGAGCCTGTCAGCTCACCGCTTTGATGGCTGCTAATATGACTCTGCTCGCAGAGGACAAAGGCTTAGTCTATGTTCCAATATTGTTCACCTAACGTGGTCCATAGCAAGAGTCACTAATAGACATCGCCACTCTGTCTTTCACTTTTAACATTTTAAAGACCCAGATCAGCTTACTAATATTACTAACTTAGTCTTCACAATAGGATCAATGAATGAATGAATGAATGAATCAATCAATCAATCAATAAATCAATATATACAGATGTTCCTAAGAGTTGTGCAAAATGGTAACCATGCATGCATACATACCAGCCCAGATTTTCTTTAAATTTCAGAACCACCTCTGTTCCAAACACATACTCACAGGGCATTGGAGTTGGAACTGTAACTCCTAGGCTAGATTCTTGACTTCCTTCCTAGCCTAGGATTTACAATAGACTCTGCCATTGTATTTTTTCTGGATCCCTGTTTTTTTTTTTTTTTAACATCCAGGTTCTAGGTGCCCCAAGTCTGCCTTACTCCTGCCTTGCTCTTATTTAGTGTCTCCTGGCTTGTCTTATCTCCTCAGTTAAGGTTTGCAACTACTTTTTGTAAGCATTCATTGTTCAGGGGCTTGGTGTGACCTGAATACATTAGGAAGGTGGCAGGAGATCAGGGAAAGAGAAAAGAAAGACAAGAAAATAGCAAAGCAGAAACTGCTCTCTGAGCAAGGTCTTTCCCAATAGAAAGCACAATTTCTTCTGGAGGTCACAAAAATGGAGTTTGGTGGGTGATCTCTAATGTGTTTCTATCTTTAGCTTCTTGTTTCAAAAGACTTCAAAGTCAACATAATTGAGGCTACCCTAAAATTGTGCTAGCAAAGAATAGGATATATTATATCATATTACATTATTTTATATTATGAAGGAGTTATATATTCCCACTAATTATCCTAATATTTGGTCCTTTCAACAACTGAGACATTTTTGCCCTGAGCAGACCTAGGTTATAGTTCTGGTTTCATTACTAACAAAATTCCCAGCCTTATCTGTCACAATCATTTTTTTCATAAAAATCAAAGAAAAATACAACTGACAATTTATCAGAGATATAGGGAAGACGCCTGTTGATACTAGTAAAATATCAGAAGGTTAGGAATTATGGGGGGAAAACAAAAACAAAGCAACAACAGAAACAGGCGCAGAAGTAGATTTATTCAAACATGTGGAAGAACAAACATGTCTCTGCTGCCTTCCAGGGGTCCCAGTGTGTACAGACACCTTATGGTCCTGCTACCGTGCACCCACTGTCAGCATGGACTGTGTCCTCCCCGCAAACTATAAGCCGAAATAAACTCTTCCTCCCTCAAAAACAGTGGGGGTTGGAGAGATGGCTCAGTAGTTAAGAGCACTTACACCACATGGTTCCTAGTACCCACATGGTGGCTCACAGCCACCTGCAACTCTAGTTCCAGGGTTTCTGGTCTTTAGAGGCATCTACACGCAAGAATCCATGCAATAAATATTTTAAAAACATTTTTTAAAAGAAGTAAATAACAGCAAAAGTATTGAAAAACAATGTTTTGATAAAAATGGAAGGGAGATATTATATCTTACCAATAAAAATCCCAAACCATCTTATGAATGGAGAGACATGCCACAGTGGCAGACTGGAAGACTCCAATGATCTGCCTAGACTGCTTTGTAGATTGAGCACAGGCAGATTAAAAACCCCAATAGTATTATTTTGTGTGTAGAAATCAGATTCTAAAATTAATACACAAATGTAAGAAACCATAGAGAGCCAGGTACATCTCAAAATAAGGAAAACTGTTGGGGTATGGTACTGTTTGGTGTAAGACTTACATGAGATCCAGTCATGAGATACTGTGGGAGGCCCAGAAGACAGTGGGAAATTTCAGAGTCTGGAAAGAGCCCCACAGATGCAGACGCATGACAAATTTTGATGGCAGTTCTAAGGGAACTCAATGGAGGTGAAGGAAGTCTTGTTAACACATGATGCTGTTTTGGGAGAAAAACCTAATATGCCACAGAAAAACTAATAAGAAAGAAATCAGGCCTTCCCCTTGTGCTATAGTAAAAATTAAGTTTGAGAGAAGTCATGTAAACCTCAACAGAAATATAACATACGTGCAGTCAAGAGTAATAGAAGACATTGAAACAGAGAAGGTGAAGAATGGGGCCCTTGGACCAGCAAGATGCCTTAGTAATTAAAAGCACTTAATCAGACAAATCTGACAACCTGAATTCAGTTCCCAGATCACATAATGGAAATTGTCCCCTGATTTTTTCTTGTGTACCATGGCACATATGCCCACACTCACTCATACACACATATGAGTGTATGTATATATATGTATGTATATGTATATCATACATATACACCAATAATAATTCTTTTTAAAAAGTGTCCATGAATTAAACGCAATAAACCAATTAAAGAGAACTATTCTGCTCACTCAACAAGAGGGAAGTTATGCTTGGTACTGGAAACCTAGCCAACTACACAGGGCTGGTGAAATCATGGATCTTGAAAGAGAAACTACAGTGGTCATTTTACTAAACCAATATAATCCCCCACTACATTCTAAATATTTACTCTTGTACCCACAGGTAAATGTAGTTCTCACTCCTCAGCAAGGAAACTTCTCTTTGCAACAGATAAGAGACCATTACGGAAAACCACAGTGGGTCAAAATGCAATTGCAGAGCACAGTCGTAACTGATACGTCTACAGACCCAGCGCCCTAGGTGCAGGGATCACTTTAGGAGAGGACGCTGAAAGATTGGAAGATCCAGAGGAACAAGAAGATGCTGAGAGATTACGTCTCCTAGAAAAGTCAGAGAAGTTACATCCACGATGCTTCGTAACATGGCTGCCTAAACAAAATCTGAAAAAAAAAAAAAAGACAAAAATAAGAGACATGATAACATGGAAGCAGCAGAACTCGTGAAACCTCAACTGTAGACAAAGAACTACAGGCAACTAAGGAAAGCTGGGCTGAGAGCTGGAGAAATGGTCTTCCCCAAGGGAGAATACAGCAACTGGTCAGTCCTGAAAACATAGACACTTCGCAGATGGGACGTACATGCATACATACATACATACATATGTGTGTGCGAGAAAATTATACACACGTTGTATATTTAGTAACAACTGAAGAAGAAGAGGTTATGAATTTGAAAGAGAACTGGGGTGGGGAAGGTAAATGGGAGATTTAGAGGCATGAAAAGGAAAGAGAAAACAACAAAATTACATTATAATCTCAGTAGATAGAAAATTTATTATTTGGAGGGGGGTTGAGAGACAGTTTCTCTGTGCAGTCCTGGTTGTCCTGGAACTCACTCTGTAGACCAGGCTGCCCCAGAATTTAGAGACTTGCCTGCCTCTGCCTCCCTAATGCTGGGATTGCAGGCATGCATCACCACTTTCTACCAGCAACATGATATTTTTTAAAGAACTATTGTGACACCTTCCCCACCACAAGTCAGAAACCAAAGAACCAAGGAAAGAAACACAAGCGCAATAGAAGAAATATAAACGCAGACTTCACAACAGAGTAAGCGGGGGAGGGGGAGATGCCCTCACAGAAATCAAAATTTAAAATCTAAGAAACCAAATGAAAATTTCTATTCCTATAATTATAAATAGAAAGTATAGACTAGATAACTAAGCATGAAAATGAAACATGAATCCAAGTAGATCATTTGAATGGCTCAAAGTAAATTAAAGTAGGCAGACAAGAACAATTTTAGTGGAAAAGTGGACTTTAAACAGAATTATCAATTTAAGAAACACCATCACAGTAAAACAAGCTAAGAAAAAAATTAAGATCAATACGCCAATTAACTATAATTTAATTCGGTTAGTGAAGATGGGAGAATGCAAAAACAGAAATGAGTGTCAATTGCAATGAGCAGTAATAGAAAATGCTCTGAGGAAAAGGGTCTGCTTAATTTTATGCGACTTTGATATATCTGGTGAAAAGAAATTATTGTGGGGGATCTATGACTTATCAATAATGATACTAAAATTAAAATTAAAATCTAAAGGAATCACTTTTCTTTGAAAATACATACTAATTAAAAAAGTACTAAATCCCAGGAGTTTTATGGGCAAAGAGTATCAAAACTTTGAGAGACATGTAATTCCAATATTATTTAAACTGTTTCAAAGAACAGTAAAAATAACAAATCTTTCTAATGTGCTTATGACGCTCAATGTTTACTACCAAGTTACTCTTATGATAACCGTGTTGAACAATGATGATGAAATCTCATTATTCCTAACCAAAATATTTGTAAGTGGATGCTGGCATAAATAATGAAAAACAACCAGGTGGATTTAGTAAACGTGTAAAACGTGCTCCATGTTTGGGAGTTCTCTGGTCTATTTAATTATTTTCATAGCTTTAAGGAGAAGAGAGTAGAATGTTGTGAGCATGCTCACTGATACTTCAGCAGCAGGTATAACCAGAACTGAAGAACAGCTCCCTGGTTCACCATGTTTCCAATGAACAAGGATTTGGAACATTTCTTGTGTGGCACATCCATAAATGGATGAAATACAAGGATGGAATTGAAGAAGTCCCCCCCCCCACACACACACACATCCCAGAAGGTATTAGAAACCCACAGATGGAGGAATCCAATTCCTGTCATAGACTGAGGGTTATATAGAAAACCATAGAACCTAATCCAGGTCTTGGATGATGCTTGACTCAATTTATATAGTTTAGAAAATGTGGCTTAATCATTGCTTCTCTAGGAGCAAGGATCGTGGTTGGGAGGTAGAGTCTGCTCTGGCTAGTTTTATGTCAATTTGACACAAAATAAAGTCATCTGAGAGGAGGGAACCTCAATTAAGAAAATGCCTTCATAAGATCAGGCAAGCCTGTAGGGTATTTTCTTAGTTAATTAGTGATTAGTGGGGGAGAGCCCATCCCATCTAGGTAGTGCCAGGGCTGGCAGTCTCAGATTTTATAAGAAAGCAGACTGAGCAAGCCAGTAAGTAGAAATCTCTATCTGCTCCTACCTCCAGGCTTCCACCCTGTTTGAGTTCCTGTCCTGACTTCCTTCGATGATGAACAGTGATGTGGAAACACAACCAGTGCTCTTAACCGCTGATCCAACTCTCCAGCACCAAAAAGATGACTTTTAAGACCAATTAATAAGTTAGCAATATTTAGCAAACTTCTGATGCAAAGAGCAAGAAAAGCAAGCGGAACAGTTGATTTCAAAGTCTTAACGATGAAAAGAGTATGACCCTGGGCCGGCAAAGATCACTAGATTCCTAGAAAAAAGGTGAAACATTCAGAAAGAGAGTGAAACCAATATATCAACCATGCTATCTCAACCCAGAGGGCGATAATAAGTTATTATATAAAATTTATTAGATCTAACAGATCTTCTCCCCAGGCCTCAAACCGGGATACATTCCAAATGGATCAAAGCTTAAACACAAAGCATAAGACCACAAAAACATTGAAAGAAAATATGGAAAAACTCCATTGCAAGCTTGGACAGGAAAAAAGATTTCCAAATATAGCTCCAAATTTAAAAATTTTTAAATTGTTATGCTTGAGTACATGAAGTGCAAAGAAAAACTTGGGTGTGCAGACATACACTATTCAACAAAGAAAAATATAAATGCTAAATTAAGTTGAAATCCTTGCAATGAGTATCCAGAAAAGGAACTTATTTCCCTAAAGAAAATGAAGAGGCCTTAAATTTTTGTAAAACCAAACATGGAAATAAACAAAGGATATTTTTAAAGATTCAAAAAATTGCTGGGCGGTGGTGGCACACACCTTTAATCCCAGCACTCGGGAGACAGAGGTAGATGGAGCTCTGTGAGTTCAAAGCCAGTTTGGTCTACAGAGCAAGTTTCAGGATATCCAGGGCTACACAGAGAAACCCTGTCTAAATCAAAAACTGTTGAAAAAGATGAATGTAAGCTTTAAACTGCACTGGTACTGTTGATGAAGGAGGAGAGGACATATGTTTGGTGATGTCACTGACAAGGTGTGCATGCTCCTGTAAACAAACTGTCACTAACATCCCCGCAAACAACCCAAGGGAAACTCCTTGGGGCGCACTGAAAGCAGAAGGGGAGGGCAGCTGGGTAGAGGAATGAGCAAATCCACCGGCAGCAGGAATGAATCAAGAGCGGGACAGGGAGAGAGTATGATTGAATTCCATGCTGGAAAATGCCATTATGAAACCCGTTATTATAAACAATTAATACATGCCAATAAAAGCATTAAAGCAGTATACTGTTACCTCCAGAATCTCAGAGTACATTATAATCTGACGGTGACTCTTTTTTTCTGATCAGTCACTTTTATACATTGCTGGTAAAAAGATTCATTGTTGCAGTCCCCGAGGAAGGCAATCTGGTAATACGCATTAAAATTACAAATGCGTACAGCCTTTGCCCCAGCCCTTCTACTTCTATAAATGCATCCCGGAGTGATATTAGGACTCATGCAAAATGGTATATATGAATCTCTTATCACCGCACTGTTAGCAGCAGCACAGGACTGGAAGCACCCACCCCACCTCTTCCATGGACAGGAAGCTGCATTTTCTTTTCGCTTAACTTTCATAGCCTCACAGTGGAAAATAAAACACGTACCGGGTTTCTGAGCCCCGCACAGAGCACTCGTACCATAAATATATTCTCATCCTTCTTCTCCCTACCCACCCTTTGGACCTGCCAAGGCTGGAACCCTTTCCACTGGGAGATGGCTTTAGGTAGTGTGGGGACATCAGCGCAACCACTGGGATGCACAGAATAGGAAGCCATGTAAAAGCGCGGTATCCCTGATCGGGACTAAACCAGAACTTGTCTCAGCTGGGTAACGTCTGGAGAAAGGATACGGGTACTGTGGGCTTTCCCTGGATACAGGAGGCGTCATGAATAGCTGTTGTTTTCTTCACTCATGTTTTAACTGAGGCAAGATATTGCTGATTTGCCCTTGTCTATTTTAACAAACTATCCCTTCTGCTGGAACTATATAATCAGCGATGCTAATTTTTGCGGAAATCTCGATGTTTACGAGCACTCAGTGAGATCATAAACAGCGCTAATGCCTTTCCATGGCAGCTAGCAACCCTCAGATGAAACAGCTAGAAGATACAGTGTTCTGCATGAGGGTTATAAAAGCTGAAACTAGGCAACGATGGGAAAGGCTAACCGTAGATAGTCTCCGTTTCTGGATTTACATCAGCTTCCTTTGAAAGCACACAATTTTAGTGTGTTTGATGTTGTTGAGAGTCTTTTGAGCTTGAGTTTTTGTTAAATACAAACTCTTCAAATGCCATTCAGAGAGAAAGAGGACTCTTACTGGACAGTAGACAGCAAGGCCTCTGAAGAATGGAGCTGGTTTCAAATCCACTTTGTGTGGGAAGGCTCACATTAAGTGGGTCAGGCTGTGTCAGTTGCACCACTTGAAGCTCAGAAGATACACTTTGGTGAATCCTGTGTTTGGAGACCTTTGGGGACACACTATATTTATACTCTGCTAAACTAGGTCAACTCCTTTTGTTGGGACAATCCCAATGGGAGCTCTACATTTCACCTAAAGATAGCAAGAAGAGCATGGGTACGTTACCGACTTTTCTAACTCAACTCATTCCAATAAAACCCAGTCTAGTTCTGTCCTCTGTCCAAAGGAGTAACCTCTGCCTTATTCATGCAAAAATATCAGTGCCTAGTGTCGATTCTTCACTGCGCTAGGTGTTGTGGAAATATGAATCTCTGCTGCCGGGAGGAGACAAAGGAAGAGAAGTACTTGCATGCAGGCGGTGAACAAACACAAAGGCGGTGGGTGCGGGGCTCAGGGATGGTGTCACTTGAGCCAGGAGAAAGCTCCATACCGGCCAGTGGAACCTGAGCCTCACAATGAAGTGAACTCAGGACACCTGCTGGAACATTTTTAATTTTCAATGGTAGCAATGTTCTTTTCAGAAAAGTTAACATGGTTCAAACATAGCTTTTTGTGATAAAAATAAATGCACCACCCATAGGTAGCATAGTTGGTGTTTTGTTTTGTTTTGTTTTGTTTTAACTCTTTGGGGACCCACCACCCAGCTCTCAAATAAATACTCGGAGACTTATTCTGACTCCTGAATGACCAGCCTTGGCTTAGCTTGTTTCTAGCCAGCTTTTCTAACTTAAATTGTCTCATTTCTCTTTAGCTACATTTTGCCTCTGGGCTTTTTACCTTTCTCTATTTTATATATCTTTCTTTCATTCTTACTGCATGGTTGGCTGTGTGGTTATGTAGCTGGCCCCTGGCATCCTCTTCTCTGTTGGCAGAGGTTTCTGTCCCACCAGGTTCCACAGCCATTCAGTCCCAAAGAATCACACAGAGGTCTACATCAATTATAAACTGATTGGCCCAGTATCTCAGGCTCTTCTTATTAACTAGTTCTTATAACTTATATTAGCCCATAATTCTTATTATGTACATGACTTGGTATATTTTTCAGTGAGACAGTCACATCTTGCTGTCTTACTTCCTCTGCAACTGGGTCACTGCAGACTAAAACTTCCCTCTTCCCAGAATTCTTGTTGCCCCACCTCTACTTCCTGCCTGGCTACTGACCAATCAGCGTTTTATTAAAATACAATTTACAGGGTACAGACCATTGTCCCACAGCACCTCTCCTCCTTTTCTTGCTTCTCCTTCTTCTCTTGACCTTAGATTTCTCCTCCTAGTTATTTTCTCTGCCTGGCATCCCCACCTACCTGTCTCTTTTGCCTAGCAATAAAGTTGAGCTCTTTATTAGATAAATCAGGTGTCTTAGTCAGGCAGAAGTAACAGAGCTTTACAGAGCTAAACAAATGCAACATAAGAGAAGGCAACACATTTTTGCATCATTAAACAGGTGTTCCACAGAATAAACAAATGTAGCACCTCTTCAACTAATACTCCACAACAGGTCATTGGCTAGTTTTACAATACTAAGTATGAAGTCCCTCCCTTTGAGCCAGCCTCAAGTTCAATAGACAGCTGGTGGTTAATCCCAAGATGTTGGTGCCACCGTGGCACCATTGTTACCTTGTTATGCTCGTCTTTGTTGTAGTTTTTTGTTTTACAGCCAGGAAGAACTATTGATTGCTTTTTTTTATCTTGACAGCTCATATAGCACCTTGGACTGTATCAGCCAGGTTTCCAGGTCAATTCCAAATCAACACCAAGCAGTCTTGTGTCTGAAGGGTGTGATGTCTTCAGTAATAGGGCCTTACTTTCAAGTTCTGGTGACAAGGGCACTGGAAGTAGCCTGTATTATTCTGGGAGTCTCCTGAATTTTCTAATCAAAAACTCAAAGGGAGCTTCCCCATGCTTGACACTGTGGTATGTTAGATATGCCATGGCTTTTGGAGAATATTATTACCCCAGGTAGCACAATGTGGTTTCAACTCTCTCTATATGTATCCACATATACTAATATCTATTCATATATAATATGAATTATTATAAAATTCATAAATTTTACATAAATTTATGTAAATTTATGTAAATACATAAAATGTTTCCTATGGCTTTCACAAGCCCATGGCTGGTAAGGTCATGGATCCTAGGGGAACTTATTACCGTTACTTCTCTAAACCAGTATAATTTCTGACTGCTTTCTAAATACTTATTCTTATACTCATAGATGAGGGCAGCTCTCACCCCTCATCAAAGCATCTTCTTTTAGCAGCAGGTGGAATCGGCGAAATCCACAAGTGGTCAAAATGCAGCTAACAGCTGACTGTGGAGTGCTCAAGCCCAGCTGATGCATCCACAACACAGCCCTAAGGCCAAGGCTCAATGAACATTGTGCTGAAGAAGGCAGAATGATTGCAAGAACTAAAAGACCAGGGTGTCTGCTGCAAGACAGTGTCGTCTGTATGTGACAGGGAAGATGCACTCATGAAATCTCAACAATATAAGCACCTAAACATGACACACACAATGACAACATCAGTTTGTGTGCAAGCATTGATACCACATGAGGCCCTGCTCCAGATAAAGAGCTAAAGGCAATTAATGGCTGCCAAAAGAGGGAGCAAGGAGAATCAGCTTTCTTCAGGAGGAAGCCCTCTGACAGTTATTTAATCCCAAGGAGTCACTCCTAAACACATGTATGTATGGATAACACTAAATGGACTCAGCAGGTTGTGCGCACACATGTGCACATGCATGTGTTTGTGTGTGTGTGTGTGTGTGTGTGTGCAGGAATAATAATTGAAGACGTTGTGAATTTGAAAAGGTGTGGGGGACAGAAGGGAAGTTGGGGGAAGAAGTAGAGGAGGAAATTATGTAAATACAATGCTCATAGATGAAAATTGCTGAAAGGTTCTCTTGAAGTACACAAAACTGGGTGCAATGGAATGTACTGTAACCAATCCCACCAGAAAGCTGAGCATGAAGGATCCCTTGGGTTCAGGATATTGAGGTCAGCCTGGTTAACATAGTAAAGACTCAAGTCCTCAAATAAAAGAAATAAAATTTCAGATTATGATCTCTGTTATTAAATGGTTTTAATATAATGTAAATGGTTTTTAAAATGAATTTTGTAATATTTAAATAAGATGATGTTAATTGTGAGAACAGCGTGAAAACTACAGTGATGAGTCAACATGTAAGTGCAATGCATTGTATATGAAAGAAGTTAGAATCGGCTGTGTTGAGGCATCTAGAGTTGTTCCCTCAGGAAATGTAATATTAAACTGAAAATTTGTATTCTAATCAGGATACCAACACTTTAGTATGCATGAAAAGAAGATGAAATCTCTGAAAATCAGAGTGTGTGGAGAATGCCAGTTGAGTGAGTCATTCTTCTTTGGAAAATGAAGGCTAAGAACCATCATGAGTACCTCCAAATACTTAGGGTGAATCACTGTGCTGTTCAGATTTTCATCACAACAACAAAAATCTGGAGAAAAACAACTTAAAAGATAGAATAATGATTTGGACTCGTGGCTCAGAGCATTCAGTCCTTAGGCTCCATTGCTGCTAGGTCTACACTAAGGCAATACCTTGTTGCCAACGGCATGTAGAACAAGAGGAAAGCTGCTTACCGTGGAGCACTGAGGAAGGCCGGTGGAGCTGGGAACATAATGGGCCCATCTAGGCACACTCCCAGACTTACTCCCTCTACCCAGGTCTCACATCTTACAGTTTGCTTCACCTCCATTGAATCCATTGAACCATGAGTTAATCTCTATATGATAGATCAATCGTATATAGAGTGGAAACTCTAATGACATAATCACCAATAACGATTACCACACTGGAGACCAAGCTCCAGGAGGATATTCTCAATCAAAATTCTGTCAATCAGTACTTTTTGTAATTATTCTACACACTAGAGGTAGAGAAGTCCTTGCTAAAAGGAAAGCAATTTTTTTAACCTTATTAATGGAATAACTTGCTGACTATTCTATCTATACAAGCACTGTTTGGGACATTTTGTATATTTGTGAGCAACCCACACAACTATTGACAAGCATTTGTTTGGTTTTGATTAGAGTAGCCCTCAAACTTTAAGAGCCATTGGATCACCTGGGGTCTTGTAACATGCTGTTGGTTATCAATCATGCTTGAGTATTGAGTAATGTGATAACACTGATTATCAACTTGAGAAGATCTAGAGTCATTCAGGAGAAAACCCTACAGGCATGCCTTTGAGGGACTGTTAATGTGAATCGCTGTGCATGACTGTGAAGGGTTTTCTCCCTGAGGTGAGATCAGATGGGACTATCCACCATACTTGTGGACAGTATCATTCATTAGTCTGGGATCCTGAACTGTACAAATGCAGGAAGTGGGTTCTGCACTAGCATCTACCACTTTTTGCTTCTTGATTGTCCGCAATGTGACCATTTGTCTCAAGCTTCTACAGCTATGACCACCCTGCTATGAGGACTGTTATCTTGAAGTGTGAGCCAAAGTAAACTTTTTCTCCCTTAATTTCCTTTTGTCGGGGTATTTTTTTCTACATAGCAGTAGGAGAAGTACCTAGGTGTCAAGGACAGAAAGTGTTTTATTTCATTGCACTGAAACTTAGGTTAGCAGAAAATTTTAATTTTCTTGAAAAGTCCATCACTCTGTTATTCAGTTAAGTCCCTGTGCAAGGTATTTGCTAGACACTCTGGGATAACTGAAAAGCACAGTACCTGGGAAACTGGAAAATTTTGGAACCAGAAGAATACTTAGAACATTTGGAGTATATTAACTTGATTAAAGAAATGTTTCTGGACAAGGAGAAGCTGTAACAATAGCCTGAGAAGCAGATGGAATTTCTATTGTAAACATCAAGTTGAGAACTTCAGGCAGCCTCCAGTGGAAATGTGCACAGTTGGCAACAGGCCAGGCTTGCCATTGTCTGAACTAATATCCCCTCAGGATAATGGTTTGACCATACAAATGTTTATTTCTCTGTGTAAATATAAACAGTGCCAAATTGGACAGCCCAAGGGTTAGTGTGACATCGGCTGGGAGAGTCATAGGGACATAGTCTCCTGCCTTTTAGGTTTATCATCCTCAAAGCCTCCACCCCCAAGTTTCTCTCTGATTCAAGGCTCTTGTGGGAACTCCCACACATTCTGGGCTGGGAAGAAAGAAGAGGATGAAGCAATACCTCAGAGCCTTCATTAAACAACTCTGGTTTACCTTCTATTGGTCGGAGCCTGTTCACAAAAATTGTACGTAGCTGGAATGGAACCTGGGAAAGGAGATTCCCTTAGCCTAACAGATTACCCGTGCTTGTTTTTCTAATCAAGAATCAGGGGATGAACGAACTCTGGGAATCATCTAATAGTTCCTACCATTTATGATTGGTCGAAGTGAATTCAGAATTAGAAGGAACTATGTACACAAGACTAGTTTTTGAAAGATGAATGTGAAAGGAATACAAAGAATCAAATTGAATGCTTGGAGATTCTGTAATCGAGATGAATAGTTTCTCAACATTAAGGACCCGTGAGTATGTTGTACTAGGCAAGCATAATAATGGATTAAATGAAAAGGGAGGAGATTACAGGACGGTAGGATTATGATTGGCAGAACCTGGACAGACAGGGAAGGAGAGAATCCTAGCATATCTGAAAGATGTGCTAGTTTGTGCTAAAGATTCACTGTGTTTCCCATACAAGGATGTGTTTGTTACAATGGCAAGTTTTTCACGCGGTTCGGAAGTATCTGAACACTTCATGGGTTAAACTGTAGGGCAGTGGTTCTCAATCTGTGGGTCACAACCCCTTTGGGGTCGAAAGAGTCTTTCACAGGGGTCTCCCAAGACTGTTCTAAAACAAAGATATTTACATTATGATTTATAACAGTAACAAAATTAAAGTTATGAAGTAGCAGAGAAAATAATTTTATGGTTGGGAATCACCACATCATTAGGAACTGTATTAAACAACAACATTAGGAAGGTTGAGAACCACTGCTGTAGCGCTTTAGGGGCCTTGCTGACTTTCTCTATAGTGACACTCAGAGATCTGATAGTCGCCTCATACTGCGTGTTTACAAAATAACCCCCACCCACCCCTCCCTAGTTTATGTGTTGACGTTCCAGAGAACATTGATCCGTTTTAATATTAATCTGGACAAAACACTAAAGCCCAAGCAAATACTCTGCTGAAACAGGTTAGAATATACCCTGAAGCTAGATAGAAATCATTTGTTATTATCTAGTCTTCGAAAATATTCCCCTCTGAATTCTGAATTATTTTCTGTAGCCCACTGTTTGAATGCCTTCCCGTTCAACTTAGCGATGTAAGCAGAGGGCGAGATAACTCATGCTCCAATCTGTGCCTACTTACCCAGCTTCCACAGCCCTCTTCTGAAAGACAGACTCCATTTTCCAATATTGAGCCTTTGTACATTTATTAATCAAATTGTAGACAAACTTTCTTACATTTTCTCTGGGCTAAGAATCCATTTTTTTTTTTCTTGACAACGTACTCCCAGTGCCAGGGGTCAGACTTTTCTTAACCCATTCCAAATCCACCCTCAGGTGGTTAATGAAGTATCGGTGCAACTTTGACCTCAACCTGAGCTGCATTTTCTTTAATTGGATTGGAGTTTTCCCCTTCCTCTTTCATTCCTTTAGGCTCCAATCAGAGACGGAAGCCATTGAGCTCTCGGGATATATTAATTACACATAATTTGACTGACCATGTCTCGGTTTTCCACTCTGTTCATTTCATCTCTTTATTGTCATCTGTCACAGAACAGCTCATGAGCCCACTCTCAGGGACTTTTCTATTTGCAAGCAGTGGGGAGAGGACAACCTATCCCAAGGCATGGGAAATTCCTATATCACATGACAAGGAAAAGGTCCCCGTTCCATATTCATAGTGCTACCCCGAGTACAGGACATCCCTCAGGCACCTGAGTAAATGCTAGAGAATTCTCTGCGGAGGGTGCTGGCCTTTGGAGGAAGGACTACAGCCTGCTGCTAAACAAGGGTATCTTGGGAAGGTTTTAAAGTAAGAACGATCATGAAAATGCAATACATGCGTGAGTTTCCTTTATGGTGCTGTACAGACAGAGCTTTGTGACGAGCAGGGTGTCCCTCACATTTTCTCACTCCTTTATCGTAAGCATGATGAATACTGTGTTCATCACAGAGAACAGGATACTGAGAGGCCTTAGGGGCTTGTTCGATCCTGCACTTCACACTGCACAAAGCTAAGAGTCTCCTGGGCTTTGTTTTCTTTTCCTTCTAGAAAACCATCAGCTCCTGCTTACTTCCCCGGTAAGTGGTGCGACATAGACTCAATGGCTAGCCAAGGTGCTCGAGCCATGAAATGAGACTGTATGTCTGACCCCATTTTCCTCCTTCCTCTAAATCCTCCAAACAGCACCATTTCCCCCCATCACAGACTACACTAGGACTTTGCCAGACTCCACCAAACCTAAAAGGCATTTGCACACGGCTACTGTTGATGACATTCCTTTCTCTGAACTGTCCCTCCCGACTTCATCTCTCTGCTCTCAAGCCCATTTGTGCTTTAAAGATTGCACTCCTTCCTCCCGTTGCTCATCAGGTAGCACTGGATCACATCCCTAAGCTCTTCCATCAGTGAAATAATAAGTCTGGAGGGCAGGCAGAGTCGGAGATACTGTGTCTTTAGTGCCCACTATTGATGACAGTGATGAGATTGGTTCTGATGGTGACAGTCACCTCTTCTGTTTCTGTACTTAGTTCAATACATGTCATATGGTAATAAATTAATAAATATTTTTGCTAGCCTACAGTTTATCTGAAGAGGTATGGTTAGATAATAAAATCTTTAGCAGACGATGGTGAAGTAGATACAAATAACTGTAAAAGCCATTGGAAAGCAGTGTAGTTGAATCACAGACACACAGTATTGTAAATATGATGCAAACCTGAAGAACATCTGGTCCAGTACTGTTCAAAGTATGTGTCGCCAACCAGTAGCAGCACCCAAAACTTGGAGTTGCTATGTGACTTACTTTAGAGAAAGCCTAAGATATCCGTAGACCCCAGAGAGGATGCTGACCACCGAGCACTGAAACCTTTTGACCCTAATCCAGCTTTGAGGCACAGTGAGTTTACTAGTGTCTTTCACAGGAGGAAGGATGAAGCAGACACTTGCATCACTAAAATGCCCCCTCCCAGTGTAATGCTCCCTCTGACAGTTCACAGAGGCTGCACCCCCCACCCTATGATTTCCAGCATCTCTTACAGGCAACTGGTCCTGTCAGAGAGGTTCTTCTCCACAGTCATTGTTGATTTTTAATAAAACATGTGTCCGGCGGGGGGGATCTGGGGAGTGGGAGGTGAGGGTATGGGTGTGGGGCTTGTGAATCCTGTAATCTTCCTGAGACTTCTGATTTGTTGACTTTCTGGATCCTGTAAGTTTTATTGACCTCCTGGTCCTACAGAATGAAATGTTCCAGTTTGAAGGAAATTGCTATAGAATCAGCACACTCCAGATTTACTAAGCCGGAAACTGGACTTGGTAAGGACAGAAATCCCTGCCTTCCCAAGCTTTCTAAGCAAGGTGATAAAGTTTACAATGGCTGAGCAGATCTAGCAACCGTCTACTATACTGAAGAGAGAGCTAAGGCTCAGAGGTTCAAGCGATTCTGAGGTCTTATAGCTTGTCAAGAGCAGCACGAGTCTGTGACTCTGAGCTCCTGACTGCAGTAACTTTCTCTCTTTCTCCTGCTGTGTTTTAAAACCCTGTTAAAAGGTCTTCTTTACTCAGCTTGGTTACATTAAACGTTTTTGCTGAGCCAGCACTCTGCCTGGAGGAGCAGTCTTAGCAGTATGATATGAGATTCTGTGCAGGTGTCCACCAAGAGGCAGTGGGGATGCAGCCTGACAAGTCCACTGTACACTGAAGATGTCATGTGTCAAAGGTGCATTTGGTACCCTAACTTACTGCCCACCCTATCTTAGCAACCCAGGACTGCTGTAGAATAATACTTTCGTACACAGAAAAGATAGGCTGCTCTCACTGGTTTAATAAAGAACTAACTGGCCAATAGCTGGACAGGAAGAGGTTAGGCAGGAGAACCAGACTGAGAGACCACTGGCAAGAAGAAGGGTAGAGTTGGGAGCCAGCAGCAGAGAAAACAGGGTGTGTGGAATATAAGGTAACAAGACGCAAGTCACGTGGCAATATGTAAATTAATAAATATGGGTTAATTTAGGTCGTAAGATCTATATAGTAACAAGCCTAAGCTATCAGCCAAGCATTTGTAACTAGTATGCCTCCATGTCGTTTATTAGGGAGCCATGGGTTCCAATGAAAAACTCCACCTATGCAGCACAGCACAGAGCACTAGCGCTTAGCCATGTGGCTGCATGGCTGATGAGGAGCTGTGGTTGGCAAGAGATGCTGCTAGTCCTGGAAAGAGTCTGAATTTAAAATTTACAGTACGGTTTTCACTGAATGTATATCACTTTTCCAGCAGCCATCAGAAAGCTCAAAACTCAAGCGTCGAACCGTTATGTGCTGGGGAGTTTCTGTAGTCTCAGCCCCGCCTCCTCTCTGGGACACAGTTGCAGGACAGAGACTGATGGGATAAACACAGTCAGCCAGCATCCTCAGGCAGCATCTTAGGGACCTGGCTCAATGTGAGAGCCGAGCACATGTCATCAGAGCCAGTCATGAGACCATACAAGGTCCCCAGTACATGAGAAACACGGTGTGAGGACCAGGGCACAGGCACCAGTGCATCAGTACCATTGCATTGGTGCCAGTGCACAGCCATTTCTAAACGTGGGGCTCCTCTGGTGTGCATCTTTCTTTGTGTTCTGTTGGGCTGCTGTCTTTCCAGAGTTCAACAGTCACGGGTTGGTTCTTCCTCTCCCCAGGCTTCTAGTGTGGTGCCATGGTGTAGCGACTGCCGGCCTTTACCTTCTCTCACTCCCCTGAACCTCTCAGGGCGGGGGGATGCCCCCAATTAATTTCCTGTAGCTCTCACTGCAGCACGGCAGCTGCTTCAGGAATGACTATAGGTAACATACAACCCTTCAGGAGCTTCAGTTTTCAGATGAACAACACAGGTCTCAGGTGTCTGAGTCTGAGTCTCCTGGTACAGAGCAGGAAGTGACGAATGACTGCTGTATCGTCATTAGTGAAATTATCAATATGCCAAGGCTAGGATGCATAAAACGGGCAGAGACATCTGTTGCTAGAGGAACATCCAAGTGATCCCTCATGCTTCTAGCCCGGGTGGGACCATATGACAAATTCAGACCAGAACCCAGACAGCAGAAGCAATGTGTTTCCATTCCAGCACCACCAGAGAGCAAACGTCTTTATAAGATAGGCACAGCACACGTTTAAGATGAAGCCAGTTCAGCCGGGTGTGTGGCGCACACCTTTTTTTTTTTTTTTTGAAAGTAATTTTATTAAATTATAAAAGTTTCCATTTACGCCCCTCCTCCCACCACCCTCCCACTCCCCCCACTCCCTCTCCTCCTCCCTCTCCATCCCTAAGAGCAGTCAGGGTTTCCTGCCCTGTGGGAAGTTCAAGTTCCTCCCCCCTCCCTCCAGGTCCAGGAAGGTGAGTATCCAAACAGACTGAATCCCCAAAATCCAGTATATGCAGAGGAAACAAGACCCAGTGTCATTGTCAATGGCTTTTCAGAAAGACTCCGGGCCAGCCACATTCAGAGAATCCGGCCACATTCAGAGAATCTGGTTGGATCACTTCCTCATTCAGTCGCAGTCCAACTGACCTTGGTAAACTCTCATTAGATCCGTCCCCTTGTATCAGTGGGTGATAGCATCCCTCGCAGTCCTTACTTCCTTTTTCATTTTCTTCGTCCTTCTGCTCCTCATTTGGATCTTGGGGGGCTCAGTCCGGTGCTCCAATGTGGGTCTCCGTCTGTATCGCCATCCATCGCCAGATGAAGGATCTATGGTGATAAGCAAAATATTCATCAGTATGGTTATGGGCCAAGGCTGGTTCAGGCACCCTCTCCTCTGTCCAGAGAACAATCTGGGGATCTCACCTTGGACCTGGGATCCCATATATAATCAAGTCTCCTGTAAACCCTAAAATGACTCCCTTAGTTGAAATATATTCTTCCCTGATCCCATATTCATCCTTCCTCCATCCCCCCCATCCCGGTCAACCGAGCTTTCCCCATTCCTCCCCTACTCCCTTCTCTCTAACCCTCTCCCCTTCCAACAACCCTCCCACCCACCCCCCCATGCACCCGAGGTTACCTGGGACTCTTGACGATTTCCTACCTCCTGGCGGATAGCTAAATAATCTTCATCAGGTTCATCTTCTTATTTAGCTTCTCTAGGATCATGAATAATAGGCTCAAAGACCTTTAATTATGGTTAGAATCCACTTATGAGTGAGTACATACCGTGTTCCTCTTTTTGGGTCTGGCTTACCTCACTCAGTAAAGCGTTTTCTATTTCCATCCATTTGCATGCAAAATTCAAGATGTCATTGTTTTTTACCGCTGAGTAAAACTCTAATGTGTATATGTTCCACACCTTTTTAACCATTCTTCTATTGAGGGGCACCTAGGCAAAAACACCAACGATAGCCTATGCTGGAGAGGATGTGGAGAGAGGGGAACTCTCATCCATTGTTGGTGGGAATGCAAACTTGTGCAGCCACTGTGGAAATCAGTGTGGCGGTTTCTCAGGAAACTGGGAGTCAACCTCCCTCAGGACCCAGCAATTCCATTCTTGGGAACATACCCTAGAGATTCCCTAACATACTACAAAAGCATTTGTTCAACTATGTTCATAGCAGCACTATTTGTAATAGCCAGAACCTGGAAACAGCCTAGGTGCCCCTCAATAGAAGAATGGCCCACACCTTTAATCTCAGCACTTAGAGCACTTAGGAAGCAGAGGCAAGCAAATCTCTGTGAGTTCAAGGCCAGCCTGGACTACTAGGGTTATGACAGAGAAATATTGTCTTAAAACAACAACAACAACAACAACAAAACAAACAAGGAAAGGATGTTCAGAGCAGAGTATGGTACTCAGAGCTCTGACCTACATAGTTCGTCTGACATCAGTCTGCACAGGGGCGTGGTTGTGTTATTCCGTTTCCTTGTTGTGTTATCTCCGGAAACTCAGAACAAGGTGTTTCTACTGAGATGCTCCTTGCTACATTTCGCGCGCACACTGGGGGTGACTTGGCACCCGGCTGTAGTGAAAACTGGCTTATACTGACCTTTTTAATGTTGGCAAGCTGGTTAACTGGTGAGTCCTTTCTTCCAGCTCTTAGCGCTCAACCAGCCTGCAGAAGGGACTGGCTGGTGGCCAGTCAGTCAGAGTAGGAAGTAGTTAAAGGTCAAAACAGAAGCAGACGTGAGTCCAGGCTTCACAGCCCGGATAACACTGGAAATTTCATTGCTGTCAGGCAAATGGCAAGACAGGAGTGGTCCAAGTGCTGTCTTTCCAGGGCTGGAACTCTGCCAGACGTGCCATGCAGACAGCCAACACCTTGAATTTGGAAGTTAGGAAGGGAATGCCTCTGCCTCTTTGTATGGAAATAGAACCAAAATTTGTAGAGCTTGGTGTTACTCATTGACACTACTCAGCAATATTTTCTACGGGCCTTTCCTTTTAACTGTTCCTGGGTGCTCGTAACTCAGTGCTGCAATCAGGGACACTCAGGCTTTCTTGTGTTATGTCCTAAGTCAAAGAGTGAACTATATAGCATTTTTTTTTACAGGGGAAAATGGAGAAATGCTGAACCTTGAAAGCAGACAGCACTACGTAAGGATTTAAGCAAGCAGAGATGTGGACACAGAGTTTACATGACAAAACGACAGGACGGGCGATTTGAAGTCCATCATTTTTGCTTGATCTAACTTCCTTGCTAGGATCTAGCAGTTTCATATAAAATGTGCAGCATCTCCCTGAATACACTATGCTCCACGGTATCATAGTTTAGGAGGCAATTGTTCTCAGCATCCCGATCCTTCATCCTTTCCCTTCCTCACCTCCTTTTGATACTTCTTTCCCTCCTGCAGAAACGATGAGTCTGCACAGTTTTCTGCTGATACGTTTCTGTCTTAATAAGCTAATTTGGTCAAACTACAAAAACTGGATAGTTTGGTTATGTTATAAAATTGGATGATGATAGATTTCGCTGTTATAGAGACACACAAGATAAAAAAGTAAGCAAAAGTAAAAGCTAAAGGCTTATTATTCTGTTTTCATCTGTGACACTTGGTGCTAATGGTACTGACTTTCAAAGCTAGAAAAATGTGAACCTCACCATATCCCTTCCGTGAATGCTCTAGGCAACTGGGCTTTGAGATGGAGGTAACCAGAAATTGTTAGGCATGATCCTGTGTCTCTCCTCCAGGCTCTTTTCCTAACACTGTTTTCTCCCATTGTTGTGGCTGTGGTTTGAATGACAATGGCCCCATAGATTCATATATTTGTATACTAGGTTCCCAGTTAGTGAAAATGTTTTTTTTTAAAAAAAAAAAAAATTAGAGCCGTGGCCTTGTTGGAGAAAGCATGTCACTGGGGGTGGACTTTGAGGTTTCAGGAAATGCATGTCCTTCCCAGTATGTTCCATCTGCTTGCAGCTTGAGATATGAGCTCTGAGCTGTCCTTCCCACCATGCATTAGCTCCACTCTCCTGGCTGCTAGGCCTCTGGAACTGTAAGTTCAATTCAGTACTTTCTTTCAAGTTGCCTTGATCATAGTGTTTTATTTACAGCTATAGGAAAGTAACTATTTTTTTTTAAAGTGACACCACTATTAAAGGCAGAGACTGGAACAATGGCATCCCTGGTTTCCCAGGACAGCACTAGTGTTACTCCACACAGCCATACCTGTTAGGGCTTCCTTTAACTTTCAAAAGTGTCTTCGTTTGGAAAAAACAATGACAAAGCCACACCACATAGAAAAGGGATGATTGCAATGTCTCGTTTATAGGTATACCTGAGTCTTTGTTCCCTCCCCGATAAACAGCAGACTGCCTATTCCAGTGTGTTGCTTCATGCTTATAATTCTAGCACTCAGGAAGCTGAGATAGGAGAATCAGCATGAGTTCCAGGCTAACCTAGGCTACATAGCAAGAGTCTGTGAGGCAAAGGAGAGAAAATAAGATACTTGGGTAAATAATCCTAACAATTTCTCCTACTTCTAATATCTATGATTTCTTATACACCTTCGGCAGGCTTTTCTGTCTGCTTTACAAGGACGGTGCCATTGTGCCACCAGCAAGCCTTTGACACTGAAAAGGAGAAAGGGAATCCATTGCTCTGTTACAAGAAGGAAGAATTTCTATGGCAAAAAGGGATGGGGAAAAGAATGGCTAATGGGTTTTCAGGTACTCCTGATGCAAAGCTGTCTGCTCAGACACTAAGAGTTTGTAAGATACACATAGTAGAGAAAGCAGGCAAGGACCGCAAGACAATGTGTGCATGAAATAAGTCATTGATACCTGCTTAGCAATAATACGGCAAGTTACAAAACACTGCCTTTGAATCTTTGCATAAATGAAGAATTGCAAATTCTTTCCATGGGAGCATATTCTTTTTGGGTTCTGTTTTTCTTTGTATGCACAAATGTGTTTGTAAATGCTATATCTAGAATATGGTTTTCACTTCCCACAGGCAACCTTCCGGGAAGCCTGCTGCGATCGAAAAGCTGTGGGCTTTGGGCTAGACGAACTCGGTATTAATTCTTGCTCTGCCGGCTATTAAAAACATGTCCACCTTGTCTTATCTGAACCTGGTTCCCTCATTCATGAAGAAATGCTCATATTGTGAATTTAGAGGAAAAATTTTGAAGATTCAATGGGTAGCGAGGGCACAGTAGCAGGTCCCTTCCCCAGTCTGCTCCTGAGAAGCAACTTTCAAGGGCTGTGGTGATCAGCTGGTGGGAGGAACGCTTGCCTTTCTTTCATAGGCTCCTACCTCAGCACCCAATCTGCGGGAAGAAATGGACTGCAGGCGTATTGCAGGATAAATATTGTCATTATGAACTATATGTGTTACGTTTCGCAGGCATAGCAGTAGCAGGGATTTTACCAGGTGGTGGAGTTGGGGTGGGCAGCCAGTGGTGACTTGATTCTTCCTTTTTTAGCTTTCTTTTAATTTATTCTCTGCGAGGAAGTGATAGATATAGAGACAACCCACATGAGAAGCACTTAGGGAAAGCAAACGATTGGGAGAATAAGAGGCCATGGGTAGAAGACACTTGACAGCCT
Organism: Myodes glareolus; assembly: GCF_982192425.1. Classification (NCBI taxonomy): domain Eukaryota; kingdom Metazoa; phylum Chordata; class Mammalia; order Rodentia; family Cricetidae; genus Myodes; species Myodes glareolus. The sequence goes on along the minus strand of NC_142029.1, from coordinate 70,339,810 downwards.
CAAATCCCTGAGGGGATAGAACTGTGAGAGTGTGTTCCTGGGTCCTCTGCTCTGTTCCATTTGCTTCCTTGGATTTGTTTATGCCAGAACCATGCAGCTTTTGTTACTACGGCTCTGTAGTGCTGTCTCCAGCCCTGGACTTTTTGCTTAGTCCTTTCCTTAAAAGCCTTGGGACTTTAAGCTGTCTGAGGTCTTTTATATTTCCGTATGAATCCTAGGAAGTTTTCTAGGTCTGTAAGAAATCTCTGCTAGTTTGTTAGTAAGTATTTGAGTATCAACTCTGGAAGAGATACTCCGGAAGAGATATAACTGTTTTGTGACATCAAAAATGTTCACTACCAAATTAATGAAAAATTGTATTTTTATTCTATTCTGGGCTAACCCCTACTCAACCTTTTATTTTTTCTAAAACTTTTGCTTTCTGTCAAAGATCTTCACACAGTCTTTATTATTCCAGAATGAATTTAATTGTCTGTTGTGTGAACTCTCCTGGAGCAATGCGAACGAACCATCTGCTCACCCAGAACAGGACGTCAACAACACAAACTAGGAAGTGATTCCGCCATTAAATGGACCAACAGGTTTATTTAATCCTTATGGGGGTGTGGGTGAGAGGGGGCTTACTGGACAATGGGTACATTATAGGTGACTATGTTACAAAAGAAGTCTCTTCCAGTATTTGTTAACTACCTATATATCTTCGGGGGGAGGGGGCTTGGGACTCTACCCTCGCAACATTAACTACCAATAAATCCTCAGGAAGGGGCAGAAACTCATGGGCTTCTCCCAACTCCTTGACGAAACCTTTATGTGCCCATCGTGGGCAGTTTGCCTGTAGGGAACCACAACTGCAGACAGTCAGAGGGAAACATCCATCCATGGGGTGCTTGCAGGAGTGTACACCACACAATGTCAAAGTGGGACCACTTCATATATGACAGCCCTTGGAATCTGCTGCTCTTCATGTAATTCAAACAGAGATGATAGTGAGGCAGTAAAGAGAATCCAAATGGTGTTTGGTGATTGACGGCAGCAGAAACCAGAGACATTTACGCAGAGGACCATAAGCGCCGTGGTTACCATGCAAGACAATGCATTAATGGCCTGTGGACTGGCTGTTTTTGTGTGTCAACTTGACACAAGTTAGAGTCATCAGAGGAAGGAGTCTCAATTGAGGAAATGTCTTTATGAGATCCAGTTGTAAGGCATTTTCTCTACTAGTAACCACTGTGGGAGGGCCCAGCCCATGGTGGGTGGTGCCATCTCTGGGCTACCGGTCCTGGGTTCTATAAGAAGGTGGGCTGAGCAAGTCAGGAGAAACAAGTCAGTAAGCAGCACCCCTCCATGGCCTCTGCATCACCTCCTACTTCCAGGATCCTGCCCTGTTTTGACTTTCTGTCCCAGCTTCCTTCAGTGATAAACAGCAATGCTGAAGTATAAGCCTAATAAACCCTGTCTTTTCCAACTTGCTTTTTGGCCCTGGTGTTTTGTTGCAGCAATAGAAACCCTAACTAAGACAGCATGGGAGAAGTATGATTGTTCCAGAAGTCAAATTTCAGTAGGGCCATAAGCCCACCCCAATGCTGAGGGTAATGGCTGCGCAGGGATAGACCGGAAATGAGGAGCAGAGCCAAAGTTCAAGTCCTGTGCTGTTCTAGTTCATGTCTCTGTTACTGTGAAAACATGTTTACCAAAAACAACATGGGGGAAAGAAAGACCATTTGACTTATAGACTGTAGTTCATCAATGCAGAAAGCCAAGGTAGGAACCTTGAGGCAGGAACCGAAGCAGAGATGATGGAGGAGTGCTTCTGACTCGCCTGTTTCCAAGCTCATGATCGGACACCTCTCCTTTACAGCCCAGATCCATCTGTTTAAGTCCACAGTGGGCTGGGCACTCTCACATCAAGTCGGAATCAAGAAAACCGGCCACCAACATGCCCACAGGCCAATTGGATGAAGGCCGTTCCTCTGAGAAGAGTTTCTCTTCCCATGTGTGTTGAGTTGACAAATAAAGCTACCTATGATACCCCAAAGTCACAGAAGCAGGAGGATTAGCATGTTTAAAGGAGAAAAATCCACGGACCTGTACAATGGCCTTCCTGAGAACAGAAAAATCTTCTATGAAAGAGGATGATAAAGTCCTTAGTGAACAAGACCAATCTCGGGGTGCAGATATCCCAGGCCCTGACATTATATATAAACTAAAGGTATTTTTACATTAAGCAAGACATATGGAGAGCAGCCAAATAATATAAAATCTGAATACGTCACTATTTCTGTCCATTTATCCAAGAATATTATGGCATAGGTGCCACATATGGTTGACAGAGGCTATTGCCAAAATGGGGATGTGAACCTTTTGGAAATATTAACAGAAGCATTATGGCTGATAATAGTTCTATCTAAAATAGGTCATGGAGACACTGTGCAATCAACACAGACAAAGAAGAGGAACAGAAGTACAGAGTAGAGTGTCATAATGTATATTGACATTTTTTTTCCTCAAATGTTTTTCTTTGGTTTTATTGGGACTGGCCATAAGGCTTCATTCATCTCAGGACTTCAAACTTATGTGATACCCCAGGAGTATACTCTTGGCCTCCTCCTCAGAGTTTTTGATGAGCTAGCAAATAATTTACCTTTTTCAACCCCAAGTATACTAACCAATTTCTGCCTTTTGAAGAGAAGCTGGGTGTTCCACGGTTCACTTCTATCTACATTATGGCTAACAAGGTATGAAACATGACTAAATTGCAAGTTAAGTGAATCTGTATTTGATGTCTGGAGTTAGAATGGGGTTATTGCTACTGCCTTATAGGCAGTCTTAGGTAGGGTTATTATGTCTTGTTTTCTGGATCATTGTAATTCAAATTTTATGTTGTAAGTTTCATAAATGCCTTAAAGAAAAAAAGACATCTTTCCCATTTTCTAGTAATTTCATCAACACCATGATCTTAGTACAACCTATGGATGTAGCTCTGTGTTAGAGTACAGGAGTCCATGGGTCTAATCCTCAACACACACACACACACACACACACACACACATACACTAGAAGGGGAGTGAGAATTTACTAAAATGCTCCCCTTTCCATAGGCTAATAGCAAACAAAGAGTTAAATTCCTGGCTTTGAAACCCTCATGAAGATTTTAGGCAATCTGAAGCTAGGAAAATAATCTTTAAACATCATGCCTTTTTATTCCAAGAATCAACTACTTGAAATAGAAAATAACTTTTTCACTTCCTGACTTGAAAATGCAGGAGTGCCAAGGCCTAGAAGATTCCAAACAGAGTGCAGAAAGAACAGATGGGGGATGTAAGCAGTGCTGGAAACTCTGAGACAAGGAGCAGGGGGAGATGCTAGAACTCACGGATATTGTTACCCAAAGGAAGCCTGTCTTTGTTGGACTCCTCTGTAGACTGGATATAGCCAAAGAAAGGAGCTTCAGCCCTGAGTGGGCCATTTGTATCACCACATTGCAGGCTCAGGAAACATCAAGGAAGAGGGGGAGGAAAGACTGGGAAAGACCGAGGACGAGAAGTTTGATGCAATGCTGTTTTCTGGACAAGGCACAGCTGCTGCACTCATGAACCCACAGACAAACCTGCACAGGACCCAGCACTCAACATCCCAGCATGCGCTAGGGAGGAGTCTCGAGGCTCCAGTCTCAGCTGAGGAGCTGTGGTAAGTGCTGCTTTTTCCCCTCTATATGATTTCATAGACATGGCATGCCCAGTGCAAGCAATGACAAGAGCTAATGTTTGCTAAAGGCCCTCCTTATGTGCCAGACGTTTTGGTGGGTGAAATTAATTGTCTAACCTCTAGTACTGGTATTTAAGATAAATAATCTAAGATAAATACTAACATTTCATACCACTCTTCAGAAAATCAGAAATCAGTAATTAAGTATATAGTATTCTTCTCTTGGGAAATAACTTGACGTATGATGCTTTCCTTACAAAAATTCTTGGTTGTACATGGGAAGAAAATCACTGACATAGCATAAAGAGAGGCAGAATTTAAAGATATCAAAAGGGAAAAGTTATTAAAATAATAAGAATAAAAATATACCAGACATAACTTGTTTAATAAGCAAGATGAGATTGAAATCTTGGTATATAGTTCATTAAGACTGGCAAATGATAGTTTATTTAAAGTAGTCACACACTGTAAAATAATGATTCTGTTCGAATTGACCTCCTGTATGATGGTGGTCCCATCAGATGACATGGTCTAGTGACATTATAGCCATCTTAGTTTTAATCATTCTCTAACTGGACAATAAAAACGCCTACTGACACATTTCTCAGAAGTAACACGTGATAGGATATGTTAGCCTCTGACTGGCAGTCTCAATTTTCACACCCTTACATGGTAGACAAGAGGTTTTTGTTGTAGTCATGATGTGAAATGAGTGTCTAGAAGTCCCAAACCAGTGAGGACATCTAGACACCCCTCAATACTTACATTTAACTGTGTCTCTTCTTTTGCAACTCTACACTTTAGGTTTACATGCTTTCTTATGGTTTTCCTCTGTCTCTTTCCCACTAGTTTCTTCTGCTCTTGACTTGCCCACGATGGTGACCAGCACCCACATTTGTCTAGGCACTATCCAAACCTGGGGATAAAGGGTGCCTTCCAAACTGCCATCTTGATTAAAGACGATTGTGAACAGCGAGGAAGAAAAATTTGCCATGAGGCGGCACACTGGAGTTCCCTCCTGTTCTCTGGAGAGTCTATGTCCACACTCCCTGTCGTTGAGCTGGTTGCAACACCCAAACCAGCATGAATGTCTCTGGGGACCTTGGAACAACCACTTTCCAGTTTAGCTTTAGTGTATGGCAAAGAAAGAAAAAGGAAACCACCACATGTTTCTATGTTTCTTTGCCTTTCTTTTGTGTCATGGCTTCCCTAGACTTCCTGGCCTCTCTGTGACCTTTGCTGCTTGCATGGAGAGAAACTGCCTCCTAGGGCAGGTCTGCAAAGGATCATTCTGGCTGAGGCAGCTGTGCTCACACACAGTCTGAAGGATGGTGAGCTTGAAATTCAGGTATCTCCCTTGAACTCACCAAGCTCCCCTCGGACATTTCTGCTGAACAATAACCATAACTGCTAGAAGAAAGAACAAAGCCACTTCCCAAATCTGCCTCCCTCCCTTTTTCCCTCTCTCGCCCAGTATGCTATGCTTCCTGTTTCCCTAGTTATGAAAATGTGTTCATCTGTCAAGGGGAAAGCTGCCCCACTGTCTTAGGTGCAGAGAACTCCAATCACAGCAGCTGCTGGGACCAGACCGAGAGCCAAGCTCCTCATTTGTTTTGGCTAACACTGAAGAATCAGTTTAGGCATCCCCTAGAACAAAATGGTGCGTGGGAACAGAGCCAAGCCATGGAAGAGAAGCGGCAAAGTTGCAACAGATTATTTGTCTGCTAAAACAGAAGGAGAAAGAGAGCTAAACCTGGATCCGTTCGGGTCCAGCCTCCCTAACATATTCTCCACTTGCAACACAGATGATTGCCTCTAATATCGCGCAACAGGTGCTAAACTGTAGCTTTGCTGAAGATTAATCCTGCAGCCTTGGAAACAAAATTAAAAAATAACAAGGCAGCTCCCAGGATTTATAGGCTCTTTCTACAGAGTACTCAACATGAAGTATATATAAACAACATGCATATTATTACATATATGTATACTAAGTGCTTGCCAATGGCAAGCCTAAGGAAAACATCGTGCCCTCTGTATCCATTAAGTGGGTGTAGGAAGTGCATGTAGGAAGTGCATGTAGGAAGTTCACCGAGTGCCAATAGGAAATTGTGCTTATATTTTTGACTCCTCTTAGGCTATGAGTTCTTTATGCTATATCTTTCACTGAACTCTCATTTTCTGAAATGGACACTCCACATTTGCATGTTGGAGAACGCATTTGCTGCCTCAAGCTGTCCAATGTGAAAAGAGCCAATTTCTCAGTGTCTTCAAGGAGGTAAACTGAGCACGGTCATTCTACTGAAAATTTACCTACACTGCTTATATTAAAAGCTTCTTTGAGATTTCTGTTTCCATACCTTACACACAAAGCCCAACTTTAAAATATTTAGACAGTTCATTAAGCCCAAGTCCATGTTGTTGTTCATTTGGCTAAGTGATCAGTTAGGAAAGCAGAGCCTAGGACTAGGATGTTACTTTACCTTTTCCCTGAGTTTGTCAGAATATGGTTAACCTTGAACTTCTAGTTGAATGCTAGAAATCTGATTAGAGAAAGAAATACAAAGGCAAACTCTAGAAAAGACAGAGAGACAAAGAGGTTTCTTAGGATCCTTAAATGACTCAACAACTTAGAGGAGAGATCCCAAATCTGGCTAGATTTTATAAGACTGTGCTCATGGTGGCCAAAATGGCGTGTGTGGACCTTTACCTCAAGAAATTTCTAAATGAAGTACTTTTCTAGGACAAATAAGCCAGAACCCAGAAGCAGTGGATCATGGGAGTTGTAGGAGTACACGGTCTGAGTTTCCAGGTCTTGGAATCAGACTGTGATCTAGAAAGAATGGATGAGCAAGCCCACCGGATGGAGAGTCCACTCTGAATAAGTCCCAGCCTGGGGAGCAAGTAGTCTAACCAAGAAGTCCTCCATGACTGGATCCTCCACCTTGAATGCCTCCCTTCCAGAGTCAGGGTGCTGTCCTGATGGAGCTCCTACAACAGCAGCCTCGTGCTGTGAAGAATCGTGGTTTTGTACCTGCTGCTGAAGACAGCCATTCCTGCCCAGACCCACCAAGAAGAGAGACTAGAAAATCCTTTCATCGTGACCTTGCCCTATTTATCTCCTGTATCTTTCCCTAAGCTGAGTTTTCCCTCCACATTATTTCAATAGGAAAAAATGGGCAATTTCTTTTGCCTGGTACTTTGTGTTCTGTCCATAAAGTGTTCTGATAACATCTGGTTGAAATTATTAAATGCAGTAAAAATAATGGAATAGGATTGTGGTATTTCTGTTTTGTTTTATTTTGCTACCATACTATGACATTTCAGTATTGATGAAAATAGTTCGATATTCAAGTCATTGAACTCCATCTTCCTAAAGATTTGGAAGCAGGATGCTAGAGCAAAGTTGTTTTTTTTTTTTTTATTTCAAGATGGCCACTTGGCACTCCGTTGTCAGAGCCTGTCTGGGGTAACATCTCAAAGATCAGCATCAGTGGAGCAGAAACAGAAGAATGATAGCGTTATTCAGCATAAATGTGACATTTATGTCAAACAAGCATGGATTGAAATAAACTAATTCATTTACAAGAATCCCATTGCATTTAGTAGAAAATTCTGCATAATGCATGCAAACCTGTGCCATCGCCCCAGAAGCCAAGCTCCAAATTATCACCGAAGAGCTCAACCCAACCCAACCCAATCAAATGCATTATAAATGCATGTATAATTTATAAATGTATGTATGTGGAAGAAACCCTAGGTCGTAAAGACAAGACAAAAGGATAGCGCAGCAGGTGTCAATGTTACACGAAGGTAATGGTGAGAACCCACAGTCAGAACGTTGCCTGCTCAGAGGCGATTTGTTCCAGTGATGTGCTCAATTATCAAACGCTTGCTTTTGCAAAACATTGCCTGTTTGTTTTCCTTCCTTTACGTATGCCCTTACAGCTCTAAGAATTTCCTTGAGAATGAGTCCTCTCTGTAATGAGAGGGCACGGCTTGGAAGAACTTGACTTAGTTGCACTGGGGATGGGAATTGATTTGGGCTTTAAAACAAGAACTTGAGTGTTTTAACCCTAGGTCTTTTGTCTTAGTCACCAAACAGCATTGTGTGAATTTGGTACTTCAATGATGAGCCACGTAGGGAAATATCTGTTAGCCTTGAAAACTTTTTGATATAGGGCTCTCCTACTATGACAAACTTTTAAAGGGACTTCTGGCCGCTGGCCCCACCCCTATATCAATGTGCCAAGGCTCTTGGGGTGGGGAGTATTACGATGACCACTGGGTCTGTTACAAGCAACTCTGCCTGGAAACTTGACACTGTTCATATTTGCATTTCCAGCTGATTGCTAACTTTGAGGATGACAACAGCTCTGATCTTGGTGGACTAAGACAGTTTTTCCGGAACTTTACTACCGCAGTACCCATACTTACGCTGGGTTTCCAGTGAACGTCTGTGGATTATCTGTTGTATTTCCACATTACAGATGAAAATGAAGTATTTGTTTAAAAATAGTGCCAATACATTCCATAAATGTGTGGAATGCACACACAAGCAGGGTAGCTGATTCAGGGCTTCACCGTAGTACAGACTGGCTTTCAATTTGCTATATAACCTCCTGTGACTAGCTCCCAGGTGCTGGAATTACTGGTATACACCACCACATCCAGTCTACAGGGCACATTTCCATAAAAACCATTGCATTTCGCAAAACACTAGGGAGGAGTTTTAGTCCACATTTTTACGAATCTTTTAGAAGAAGCCAGAGTGAGGCTGTGTTCTCTCAGTAGTGACACCACACTCGTGAATCTGTCACAGAGAAAAAGTGACACAGCCCTTCAGGGTGCTGATAGAAGTAGTTCTGGTCCCCATGAGCTACCTGAAAAAGAGATCACCTCGGGTTTCACAGCATACCTGGAGAACTGTTTTTAGACATTTAAGCAGAGGCCCAAACAAGCATTGTATTATTATGATAAATGTTTGCTGCGATGGATTAGCTAGATATCTTGATTTGATTACGATGGTGTATGCACTTCTTAGAACATCACAGCACATTCCATAAACATGTGTAAATAGCACTTGCTAACTAAAAACTAAAGGGGCTGGTGAGATGCCTCAACAGGTAAGGGAGCTTACTGCTTAGCTTGATCCCCAGAATCCACATGGTAGAAGGAGAAGATTCATCTCTACAAGAGCTGTTCTGTGACATGTGCACATTCAAATACACACACACACACACACACACACACACACACACATACACATAGACAAGCAAAAAATATTAAAAAGAAGAATTAAAGTTAGTGTTGCTTAAAGGCTTAATCTTCTCTTGTTCCGGTTTTTTAGAAGGTGATAGGTAGGTAGGTAGACAGATAGGTAGATAGATAAATAGATAGGTAGGTAGGTAGATGGATAGGTAGATAGATGAATAGATAGATAGATAGATAGATAGATAGATAGATAGATAGATAGTAAATAGATAGATTGTAGGTAGATAAAAGCATAGCATGCAGATAGACGAATCAATGATAGACATAAAGGATTGCTAGGTAGATAGAAGATAGACAGGTAGACAGATACGTATACGGCAGGGAGAAGAGAGATAGAAAATAGAGAGATGATAGTATATAGCATCATCTTTACTTCCCAAGTAGGAAGACTGAGGAAAATGACTTTCCCAAAGTTATACAGATGACAAATGATAAGGCACAGCTTTGGACCTTTCATACAGCTTTAGCAGGGACTGTAGACGGTCTACGGCAGTGGTATAAGCAAAGGGGATAGTGGCGACTGTAACAGCAGGAGTCCTATTTAAGTTTAGAAAACAGGATGCTGTAAGTTGTGGGTCTGTTTTCGTCCTCCCAACGGGTCTATGATGCTCTTCCCATCATCACCGTTACCACCATCACCATCATCCCCACTACTAGCAGCAGCGGCGGCAGCTCTTGATTGACAAGAAGCCTGTCTTGCTTAGAATGATAATGGAGATATAAGCTCTTAATTATAAAGTTGCATTATTACAGTAATGAAATACGCTGACAGAGAGTGATGTGGTCTGATACTTCATTTAACTGGCATAGTGACCGAAGAAGACACAGTGGCTTTTGCAGAAGAGACTTTTCCAGAGTGGCTCATTTTTACTACTCTGTGGTCCAGGTGTTAGTAGTATAACTACCTGGAGGGCAGGAGCATGGAGAACCTCAGTGTGGACGCTGTGCCTCCCTCCAGAAATGCCTTCAGGGCTGTGGGAGAGAGTCAGCCTATTTCCTTATTGAATAATCTGGCCATACCGTCTTTCGGGCAGGTTTCTTTCCATGGTTTGTAAAATAGTCTTTTGTATGTTTTCTATCTACTCTGTGTAAAAGCAACAGCATTTTTTTCTCCTCAGAAAAACCTTCGTGCCCTGAAACCTTATATTCTGTTCTGTTCTCTTAGGAGGTAGGCCACCACACTGCTATGCATCGTGTGTGAAAGAAGAGCAAATCCGACCTGAGTGGATGGACTGTGGACAGATGTGCGTCTGCATAACTCACTTCCAGCTGAATAGCCTTACCCATGTAAGGCAGAAGGATGAATAAACACCGATCCCCCAAGCAACTTTGCTAGGAGAAACAAGCTTTGAATAGTTTGAAGGCCTCCGTTCCAGGACTCATCATCTTCCTGATGAGCTGCTTACCACACTTCCCCCCTTGTGTTTTCACAATCTAGAGCTCTGCTCATAACTATACTTTGGAAACTCCCTTGGAGGAAACCAAAGACCCTTTGTTCCAGGGTTACTTTGAATGCTTTGAGCTTGTGGTCATGGTTGACATGTCCTAACTCAAAACATATCTGAAACCCAATGACCCTGAACCTGGGTAGGCAGCCTCAATATTTGCTTGGATGAGTTCACTTATTTTCTTTCTTTTGCTGTAATTTTTTCTCCACATTTGCATCCAGTATTTATGACCTGTATCTGAGCTATAGGTTAAAAAAATAGGATTGCTACTAAATTTACACTGAAGGAGGTAAGAAGACAAAACAAGAAAAAGATCAGAGGAAAGAAAAATCATAACTTAAAGAGGTGGGGGGATAAAATTCAACAAGAAAAGAGGGGCTAGTGAGAAGGCCCGCACAGTGAGGGCTTGCTGTGCATGCCTGGAGACCTGATTTTAATACCGGGAACCCACATAAGGATGAGAGGAAAGAACTGAACCTGCCTAGTTGTCCTCTGACCTCCACTTGCCAGCTGTGGTGTGGTGTATATGACCTCACTCATTCATTAAACACACATGCACACACACATACACAAAAAAGGGGAAAAACACAAACCATAGATTTACCAGACTAAAATTGATCCAAGAAACAATTTTAGGTACCAGTCAAGGGCATTGATGGACAAGCAAAGCCTTCCATTTGCATTCATAGGATGACGACTGAGATGGTGGAGCTGGCTCTTGGGTGTCCGTTTGGAGTCCTATTTCTACAGGTCACCATGCAAAAAAGTCTAGTTTCTAGTCTAAATAGCATGGTGAAATTCTGGGAAAAATGAAAATAGAATTGTCATGTGACCCCCCCCCACAAATTTCATTTGGAGATCTATATCCAGAATATTTGAAAGTAAACTTAGAGTGGATCAATGTTGAAAGAAGTATTATTCACAATAGCTAAGAGGCAACTACAAGCTAAACCCATCAAGAAATGCATGGATAAATAAAATGTGATACCACACACACATTGACTACTATTCAACCTTACATAAGAAGGCAAGTTTGAAGCATGTAGAGTGTAATAAACAACCACCAGATTGTACATGGCATATGAGTTCACTTCTGTGAAGCACTTAGACTAGTCAAATTTGTAAGACAGAAAGCAGAGGAGCCTTGGAGGAGAGGGGAAGACAGCTAGCATTCATTGAGCACAGTTTCTGTTTTCAAAGATGAAATATTTGAAGCTGTGATGTGCTGTGGTGTGGTGGTGGTGGTGGTGGTGGTGTGTGTGTGTGCTTGTGTGTGTTTGAGCACATGCAAACCACAGCATATGTGTTGTGGTCAGAGGACAGCATGGGGGAGGGCGACCAGTGTCTTCTTCCACCATATAGGTGCCTAAGATTGAGCTCTGGTCATCAGACTTGACAGTCAGAGTCTATACTAGCTGAGCCATCCTGTTCTCTACAACATCGTCTTCCTACATTCAGATGGCATAAAGACACAGTTTTCCCTGGTCTCCTTCACTTCCGAGGCTTCTGTGATATGTAAAACTTTGTTGTACAGACCTTCTGTCTTTCCCCTTTATCTGTCTTTGGTTTTAGGACAGTCAGCCTTGGCCTTCACAAAAGGGCAGGAGAGGTGCTACGCTCTCTTCTCTTCCTTTGGTGCCCAGGGTGAGCAGCAGGCTGGCTCTAGTTAGGACATCTTAAGCTGTGCTCTGAGATTTTTCCTCCCCTCGCACTGCACTGCCTCACTGCCTCCTGTGAGGAATGAGGAGCTTCCTGCATCTTCAGTGAGTCTGTCAATCGTACATTCACTGATAAAAACCCTGTCTGGTTCTCCTGTCCTTTCCCTGCAAGCATTCTCTTCCGCACTCATCTCTAAAATGTTGGCATTTTCCGTGGTGAAGATCAAAGACATCTATTTTTTTTTGTCTCCCACATTCCTCTGCTTTCTCACTCACAGCCATAGCTCTGATTGTGAGCAATCACCTCACACAGTGAAGTCCCTCAGCTGTTTCTCTGACCCTTGCAATTTACCCACAGGACAGGACTGAAAGATGGAGAATTAAGGAGGGGAAGCATAGGAAGACAAAGGAACCCCTTACCCTGGAGTCTGGTCAAAATCTCATCTGAAAGCTGAGAATTTAGATAGAGTGAGCACTATCCACTGGGAAGATACCTTATATTGAAAACAGAAAGATAATTGTTACAGAGCTATTTCAAATAAGAAAATTAAACATAGCAATCGTGCTTATAGTTAAAGTATACATGACTTGTGAGCATCCTTATCCCTTCCCCAGCTGTAAGCCTGGGATTTTCTAAGACTCACAAACAAATTTCAAACCAGGCTTACCATCAAAGCTTGCCTACATTTCATTGCAGCTTACATACTGCAAGGATTCCTCTGCCCCTTTGAACCTTCGTGTTTTCATCTTATCAGCCTGTTGTCTGGTCTAAGGCTCTGTAGAGCCCACGCTATGATCTCACTTACTAAAGAACAAGATGATCCTGAGAACCCCTTTGAACAATAGAAACTGCAGAAGTCACCAAAACTATCCATACAGTTGTGTTAAGTTATTCAAAGGTGACTCACTTCTGTGTTGAATGCTGCTTTTACTCAATGCCTGTGCTTAGATTTGTTAAAACCTCCTCTTGGGGCTGGCCACATAGTGTTGGAGTTTGCTCAGTCAGTAATGTGATTTCCACTGACAAAAGTACTAAATATTAGTATTTTCTCTCAAATACTAAACCTTGTATTTTTCTTTGTGGGTGCAGTGAACTTTATTGATGGTATTCAAGAGAGTAGCGTTCCTTCATTCCCTCTCCTTCTTCTGGAGGTCTGGGATGGAAACTGTGAGGAGGGATGTTCAGTGTTGGAGGCTGAGTTGGGACTCCAGCTCCTCAGGGACATCTCAGCAGCCAAGGGCCTCTCAGTGGTCTCCTGCACCTGTTGGGGTGCGTAGTTCAGGGCTTCTTGCTCTTTGGAGGCCATGTAGGCCTTGCACTCCACTACCCTGTTGCTGCAGCCGTATCTATTGTCATGCCAGGAAAGGATCTCTACAAAGTTGTCATTGAGAGCAACATTAGACCCAGCATCGAAGGTAGAAGAGTAGGCATCACTATTATAGGTGCAGGAGGAAACCAGGACCCCAATGTAACCCAGAATTGTTGGAGGAGGCCGCTTATTTGTCCTGGTCACTCAGCAAGTTTAGCTCCAAAATAATCACACAGAAACTGTATTAATTAAATCACTGCTTGGCCCATTAGCTCTAACTTCTTATTGGCTAACTCTTACATCTTAATTTAACCCATTTCTATTCATCTGTATATCACCACGAGATCATGCCCACCAGCAAAGTTCCAGCATGTCTGACTCTGGCGGCGACTCCATAGAGTCTCCTTGACTCTGCCCTTCTTTCTCCCACCATTCAATCCAGTCCTCCCTGCTTATCTACAGACCTTATCAACAGACCAAGGCAGTTTCTTAAGTCATTAATGGTCATCGCAGCACAGAGGGGACTCCCACATCACAGAATGTCCTTCAGTGGGCCTGCAATGCTTGCTTCACCATCTTCATCATACTTGGTAGCTTTCTCCAGCTAACATGTCAGATCCATAGTGGATACACAGGGGATAGGAACACAGAAGGCCATGTCAGTGAGCTTTCAGTTCAGCTCTGGGGTGACCTCATCCACAGCCTTGGAAGCACCAGTGGATGCAGGGATGATGTTCTGAGCAGTTCCACAGCCATCATGCCACAGCTTCTCAGAGGGACAATCCACACTCTTCCGGGTGACAGTGAAGGCATGAATTGTGGTCATGAGTTCTTCTACAATGCCAAAGTTGTCATGGATGACCTTGACCAGGGGGACTAAGCAGTTGGTGGTGCAGGAAGCATTGCTGACAATCTTGAATGAGTTGTCATACTTCTCATGGTCCACACCCATCACAAACATGGGGCATCCACAGAAGGGGCAGAGATGATGACCCTTTTGACCCCATCCTTGAAGTGAGTCCCAGCCTTCTCCATGGTGGTAAAGACGCTGGTAGACTCCACCATGTACTCAACACCAGCAGCACTCCATTTGATGTTTGTGGGATCTTGCTCCTGGAAGATGGTGATGGCCTTCCCATTGATAACAAGCTCCCTGTTCCCAGTCTTGACTGTGTTGCTGAACTTGCCATGGGTAGTGTCATACTGAAACATGCAGACCATGTAGTTACGTCACTGACAACAATATCCACTTTTGCCAGACATGAAAGAAATCCTGGTAACGAGGTGCCTAATATGCCCAAATCTGTCCATTGTATCTTAGGGATGAGCCTGGCACTGCCTGAGAAGAAGCCACTCACTCCAGCTTCACTCAAGGAAGAAGTCTCTTAAATGACTTCTCAGGCTGCAGAAGGCTTCACTGCTTGCTTCTACTGGCCCTGATACTCATAGGTGCACTTCAGTATGGATGGCAGCGTTGGATGTTTAGAAGACGGCATGATGGATGGAGTTGCACGTCAGGCTGACCCACCTGCACATTCTGGAGCTGCCACTCATTGCCTGTAGGATGCTGGCAGGATGGTGCAATTGCCTTGACTCTTTGCTTACACATCAGGAAAATGATACACATCAGTTAGTCTTCGTGCTCAGAGGCAGGTTTGTGTGTGTGTGTGTGTGTGTGTGTGTGTGTGTCTGTGTGTTTGGATTTTGTTTTGTTTTAAAGCATTGACTTCTCACTTTTGGTCAAGAGGTAACAAAAAGTAGTAGGAAGTAAGCCTTGGCAGTCTTCTGAAGGTACAGACTTAAGTCATCATCCTTAACCTTTTCCACTGAATTCCCAGAAAGCAGAACTTTGTTGAACAGAACATGCCTCCCACGCCAAATTATTGCAATCATCCATAAGGGCAAGACAGCCTTCTGGTGGAAGTGACCATTTCTTGGGAATCACTTTGTCCCCGCAAGCAGTAAGCACTTCTGGGGATCACCCTGCAGGACATGCACTGAGATGATGAACAAAACCTCACCTAGACCAGAACTTCTTAATCCATAGTGTGCATCTTGTGTCCCTGTCCCAATCCTTCTTCCATCTAAGACCAAAGCTCATGTGAGTGTCCTGAAAATGGACTTGTGGCCACTGGGCTCCTTCATTTGTTACACTTCTCAGCCTGACCACATCGACTAAGTCTCTTTCCTTTATTTTATGCCATCCCTTCTCCTCTATCATTGATACAGTAGGGACAAAGGACCTAACCTGTTGCAGCTGCCGAGGTCCAGAACCCAGGGGTTAGCGTATAAACATGAAATGGTAAGTGTGCGAAAATAATGGGCTAACTCCTTCGTTTGTCCACTCATATGTTCAAAAGGTACCAACTGGGCACTTCCCTGTTCCGTGAAGTACATGCCAAGCAATATGTCTACTGAGAAAGCCTTGCAACCACCCCTGACCATCCCGTTCTGCCCACCTGCTCTTCCTCCACATTTGCTTTGCACTGCCCTCCCAGTCTTTCAGACCCAGTCCTTAGTTCTCAGGAATAGCAACTTCTCTTCTCCCCTACATTCCAAACACTAAGTCTTCCTAGGACTTAAATTTTCCCATCCTGAGATGGAGCCCACGTCATCTTCTTCTTTGTTACATTTTCATTGCTGTGATAAAATAATCTTACAAAAGCAACTTAATGAGTGAAAGAACTGGTCCAGAGGTGCAGTCCACCTGACCAGGAAGGCAAAGGAGCAGGAGCTTGAAACAGCTGACAATATTGTATCTGAAGTCAGGAAGCAGTAGGCCGGGATGTGAGCACTCAGCTGCTTCCTTCTTCCTTTATGGATTCCAGTACCCGAGCCCATGGAAGGGTGTCACAGCCTCTGGAGTGAGTCTTTCCACTTCAATTAACTAGATCAAGATGACCCCTCACAAGAATGCCTCTGTAAACTGAGAGAATCTAAATAATCCCTCATGGATTGTGTCCTAGGAAATCCCAGATTCTGTTGAGACGACCGTCAACAGTAATCACAGCAACCTCAAACTGTATTCTACTTTCAAGTTACTGATCAGGTTTCCATGAATCAGAAATGAGCATGCTGAAAGGTTTGTGCACCGAGAAAGAAGAGATCAAAGCAGTGCTTCCAGAGTTTTAATATGTGCTCTCGGGAGTCCAGTCACAGTAGGAAGTGGCCTCGGGCAAGGGACAAGTGAAGAATTTTTAAAATTTAAATACAAATGGATAAAGACTTAAAATAAGGTTATGGCATTAGTCATGAGAAGAGGAAAAAGAACCGGTGAGAAACATCCTGAAGGAGGCCGTGTAGGAGTGAAGTAGGCGTGGGATTTGAGGATAGTGACACACGTCAACATCTCTGTAACTAGGAGACCCAGGCTACCATTTTATGGTTGTGCTGCTCAAATATATCATGTAAACTGTATTACTATTGTCACATGTACACATCTGCAGCCAGCTGTCCAGTTGCTTATATGTATGCATACAGTTTTAGAACTAACTAGATGATATGGGATAGCCATCCGGGGAGCATATCCCTGAAGAACACTGAGTCCTCCCCTCTTGGAGCACTCACTAATTGCCCATAGCTCTTCATCTAGGTGTGAACCCCCATAAGGCTTCCCTCATCTATGCTGACATGTCACTTGGTGTTGTCATTATCAGGTCTTCTTTAGACAATCATCCTCTTGGGGGTTCATGGATGAAACTTCCCTGACCATTACAGAAAACTACATTGGTCAAAACACATGGAACCAATGACTGTGGGATGCCCAGCCCTAGTCAATATATCTATAGCCTATCCCCTACATCTAAGGTTCGGGAAACATCTCAGAAGAGAGGATGATGTGATACTTGTAAGAGCCAGAGAATGACATCTGCTCTCAGGTCATATCTGTGTTAGACACATCTGTTAGCTACTCTTATGATGTGTGATTTCTTTTTCATAGGTTACTGTCTCTTTCTCCAACTTGGCTAAGAACTCCAAGTGTGGCCTGCGTTCCATCATCCTTTGTATTTAAAATTTTGCTTCTATAGAAAATGAAAAAAAAAATTCCACTAGTCTGTGCCAGCTGTTCGCAATGGGTCCGTTCTTACTGTGAGTATACAGATGTTGCTTCAGAAATCGAAGGTGAAAAGCTCCTTATCTTGATGGAATGGGCTCCTCTTTGTGGTCTTTCCCATACTCACGCCTGTTTATACAGATGGAAGCTAATGGGAAGACAATTAGAAGGCTAGAGATGACGTGTCGTTACACTGAGTTCTAATTGCTCAGAGCTAGATGGAATGGCATAGCTATATAGTGAATAGCTATGGGGCTAGCATCTTTAGATGTTTTAAAACCCAGTGAAAATTCTACCAGTGGTTAGATGCTTAATTGAATTAATTAGGAGGGCAGCGTTTTGTTGATATAAATTGAAGTTGAAAAGCAAGGTTGTTCCAGGAGTGTAAAGAAAATAATTGGAGTCCTACAGACCCCCTTAATTAGAAAGCAAACAGGTACTACACGGAAAAGAGGTCATTCCCTGCCTCATTTCCCACAAGGCAATGCCAGCTTTATACAGCATTTAGGTTGAGTAGTTGGACAAGGGAAATGTTTTTCTATAATTTCTTGAAGCACAGTCTTATACAATGTGGCACAGGTATGAAGTCCCTAGGGATAGTAGAAGCAGGTAGAGCAGGCAGGAGGATTCAGGGGAGGGAAATTTCTGGGCAGCAGATGGTGAGTCTAAGCTAATCACTCTAGTCATTGCTGAACACTGAGCATAATTCTTAACAACGTTAAAACCTATTCCTTCTGGGGCAGCATCTCAGAATGCATTCTATCTTCTCTTTTTCAATTGGGAAACAAACAAACAAAAACAAGCCTGGGTGATAGGCAGGACCAAGAAGGGCAAAGCTAAGCAATTGGAATAGCATTAACAGGAGATTAAGAAGATTGAAAGGGGAAGGCAGAAAGAGTAGGCGGGATTTTTTTTAAAAAAAAAAAACAGAAACTTCCTGTTGATCTGGGAACCAGAAATACATCCAAGAAGAGAGACGTAAAGACTCATGAAACAGAGAATCGAGTCATAGGAGAATTTATCTCAAGCTTGGTAGCTTACCAAGACATTTGTCCACCTTCTCAGTACCTGGAAAGGGTTGAGTTTCTAGGAAAACTCTCAACACACCAGCTTTCATTAAATTCTGAACCCTGTGTGTGACCTCAGAATGTCACTTCACCTATAGGTACTAGGACTTCTATTTTTGAAAAGATAGAGTAATGTATCACCTAGGGCTGTCATGAGAACTAAATGAGACAGTGTGTGTCCAGCACATCTCCGCAGATGAAGCACACCCAATAAAAATGTGTTTCTCCCTCTTCTTTTTTTTAAACTCTTTCCTCATAGGTAGGGCTCACCCAGTCCAAGAAAGGCTGAATTGTTTCAAAAGATTCATTTAGTCTGAGAGGACAGAGCTTTGTCAAGAACTGCTAGAAACTCGAAGCTAGTAATATAACCTCATGGTTTCACAGATGTTGACAGACCCAAACCTCTGGGCTCTGAGACAATGCTGAAGTATGCAGCACAGCGAGCAAGATGAACATCAATTATTTTACTGCTTCCTTGGACCCTGTTTCTGCAGCATAATGAGGAGAGAATCAGTGATGTTTATACCCATCGTAAGGTGTATGGGCCCTGGATCTAGGGAATACAAGGTTTGAATGAGAAACAGAAAGCATACCTGGTCCAAACTTCATTCTAGCCTTTTTTCCCAAGACTATTCGCTATGGAACATCTTGGAAATGGAAGCGCAGAACAAAGGCATCCAGTGCCTCTGCTTGCCAGACATACAAATGTGAGCCACATGGAAAGTTGGCCTCAAAAAGACAGAGCAGAAACACTCATTTTCTTTCCTATTCTTTTCCCAAGCTGATCACTAGAGAGGACTTTCTCTCTGTGCCTCTAACCCATAAGGATGGCACTGCATACATCCCACATTCCCGAATCTTCCTCCTTGTCATCTTTTCCCATCATGTTGGTGCTCTAGTCTCTGGTCAGGATTGTGATATTCTTGTTTTTAATCTGTTTCGAGAGGTATCACAGCCCAAAGTTGTGGAGGCTGCTGGCCTGACCATGGAACAGAGTTTGTCTCTTGGGAATCTTGTGTAAGCTAAGCTTCCATGAAAACTATTAGACAGGATGATGCAAAGAAGAGGATACAGCATCTTTATTGTTTCCTCCTCAGTTGGAGAAAATTTGGTCCCAGCTTGGAAACTTGAGCCAAACTGGTGTCACTAAGATGAATTAGGAAATGCAGTTCTTCGGGTGTGAAACTTCAGGTGTGTGGGCCCAGGACCAGCTGGATGTCTGGAGAGAACAATAGGTCACCTATCTAGAGCTATTTGATGGATACCAGAATGTCTTCCTACTCCTAACATTTCCATTATCATCTTTCTCTAGTAGAGACATAGTCTAGAAAGGATGCTCTTCCAATGTAAATATGCCACAATGGTGAAAGTACCACCACCATTTACAAATGCTTTCAGAGGTGGTCCATTCATTCAGTAACAATCAGTTTTAGACCCTTCAATCAACCCTGGTCTTCAGAGGTGATTAGCCATAGTCTTTGGCTATAGTCATTCAGGACATTTTAGTGGGATTCAGAAAGTATATAAGAAATTAGGATGCAAAGTTATGAGCTTTATGATAAGAAATGACAGACTGACAGTGTGGGGGATGAGGAGCATTAATCATATTTTAGAAGACTGAGAAGTTTACTAAGTTTAAGTTGAAACTATAAAGTAATCATTTTTAGCTGTATTTAAGAGGTGAAGAAATTGAAGCGTAAAGAGTCGAAATGTCTTACCAGATGCCAGATGGCTGTAATTAGCAAAATCAAGACCCAAACATACTTTATGTTTAAATTTCTTCATAGATACATTTACTGTGTAGTCTCTAAGCATGTAGGATTTTTAGAAAACATGATCTATTGGAAATAAATCCTAGAATGTGAAAGTGGGGTGACTTCAGGCTTCAATAAGGACATAGCTGTTTGGACTTTCTGAAGTCGGAGTAGAAATACAAAGAATACAACTGCTTTAGAGGTAGAAGGCTTGGATAGAGGGAAATCTTGTAGAAACATTAAATGAGGCTTGAAAACAGTACAAATGGTGCCATAACTTCTTAGGAGATATAGTGGTTTGAATAAGACTGTCCCCCATAGTCTTATATATTTGAATGCTTAGTCATTAGGGAGTAGAACTATTTGAAAGGATTAGAAGGATTTGGAGGCATGACCTTGTAGTAAGTGTGTCACTTGGAGTGAATTTAGTCCCCCTTCCCACTGTGGATTGGTCTATAGTTTTAAACTACTCTAGCACCACGCCAGTCATGTCTGCTGCCATGGCCCTACTCCCATGGCGATAATGGACTAATCCTCTGATACTGGAATCTAGTCCACAATTAAATGCTTTCATTTTTAAGAGTTGCCTTGGTCACAGCGTCTTTCACAGCAATCAAAAAGTGACTAAGACAGGGAGAGGGACAAAGAGGGAGAGGAACAAGAGGAGAAAGAAAGACAGGATGAGAAGAGGAAGGAAAGAACAGAAAAGGAAGGACTCTGATAGTCAGGTTTCCATTGATGTGAAAAAATACCTAATATAATCAATTTATAGAAGAAGATTATTTGGGATCATGGTTTCAGAGCTTTCAGTCCATGGTTTATTGGCTCTGTTGTTTCAGAATTTTGGAAAAGAACATCATGGTAGAGAGTGGGGGGGATGTCAGTGTTGCTCACTCCTTGGTAGCTGACAATTGAAAGATTGAAGGAGAAGAGGAACCAGGTCTCAGCAACCCCTCCAAGACATGTTCTCAATGACCCAACTTCCTCCCACTTTAGGCCCCAACTCCTGAAGCTTCTATCACCTCCTAAGTGTTCCTCAGATTAATGACCAAGCCTTTAGTATTAGGGAATTAGAACATAACATCCAAAGTCACAGAAATGGAGAAGGATGCAGAAAAGAAAAAAAAATATTTTAGAATCCGTGTGAAAGAACTTTATGTTGTAGCAAACTTAACTTGCTCTGTTTTATAATTACATCTAACCCAGTCCTCCATTTGAGACAAAGCCATTGTTCCTACAAGAAATCAACAGGTCCTCTAGACCCCCCCCACTCCAGTAAGAAAAGGGAGACTCAACCAGAGAACTGATCCCTAAAGATCCTGCTTATTGGATTCTTCACAGGGTTCAGACTAGTGGGTTCACACAGTCTTTGTCAAAGACTGTTACTATCCCAATGTCTAAGAGATCTGTAGGGGAGACTGAAGCAGCAGACAATGAGAAGCAGCTTCCCTTCTCTACTCTGACCCAATCAGAGTCCAGAGTTTCCTCCTATTGACCTTGACATCTGGAATAAGTATAGTGTGCAAGAGTTGAGTCAGATGCAATGCTGAAACAATCACCCACAAAATTAGGAATTGTTTTGAACTGGGCCAAGGTTTATATCCTGTGCTGTGGTTCGAAACTTCCCTCCTAGCCCTAAAGTAAAGCCAAGCTCCTTTGAGTTTCAAATATCACCATTTAGCAGTTGGTTTGCCTGGTCTCTCTTCTGACTGAACTCTCAGCCAACTCAGGCAACATTTGGATCCAATTTGATGGAAAAATTGGGCAAGTTCCTTGCCAAATTCCTATGAATCTGTGTCAATCTTGGGGATTTAGGCTACGATTTGGGGTGTGGCTAAGTCCCCAGAGGAATTCTGTGGTTACATAGTCCACAAAATGACAAGCAAAGGCCATGTGCTAGCTACCTCCAAGAAAGTAGTCCCATCTATAGGACACAAGATGGAGGGTTTTTAACCACAGAATTTGTGTTCTCATAGTGTTCTGTGGTCATTTAGGAGAACTCAACTTCTGTTCATTTTCCTTTCCCATCATGCCATCATATACCTCATTATCCACGTAAACCGAAGCAGAGAAGTACAGAGAAAAGATAAATCAGTCATTAAAGGTCAAAAAGTAAGACAATGCCAAGGTTGGCAGCTGGGCAGCTTGGTCAGTGACTTCTTCTGGACCATGGATGCCTTCAATGTCTCATAAATTTTCTTTTGTGATATGATAGTCTTCTACATCAACAACATAGAAGATACAGTAGAGTCATTTTATGGGAAGTTTCCTATAAGATGGAGTTTTGTATGCAGGGGTTTATTACAAATGCTTTTAGGAATGGCATGGGAAATAAGAAGAGAAGCTAGACAGGGCAAAGGGAGAACTCATGAGAAGAATAAATATAATTCCCCAGGGCAGTTTTGGCAATGTTGTTATGGGTTTGGACAGTCTTTCGTGGAAACTAAATCTTGGTGGTAGAAATGACCTTAAGAAAGAATGTTTCCTTTAGTAGAGAGCAATTAATAGGGAATGCCTTCAGAAAGCATAGATGCCAATATTCTTGGAAACTAAAGAACTTTGGTACAGAAATAGGTGGTATGCCACATGTCTGAATGAGGAAGAATAGTACAATTCTCTGCTGAGAACGCACAGTAAAAGAAGGAGCAGGCCGAGTCCCGCTGCCCGAGAGAAGCTCAGGCCCTTTGTTCTGTACCACCTGACTAGCTTATACCCGAAATAATTACACAGAAACTGCATTCATTTAAACACTGCCTGGCCCATTATATCTAACCTCTTATTGGCTAACTCTCACATATTAGTTTAACCCATTTCTAATAATCTATATCACCACTTAACTGTGACTTACTGGCATGAGTCTAACCAGCGTCCATCTTGGAGAGGAGAGACATAGCATCTACCACACTGCCTTCTTCCTCCCAGAATTCTGTTCTGTCTATTCTGCCTATCTAAGCTGCTGCCCTATTAAAAAGGCTTGGCAGTTTCTTTATTTAACCAGTGAAAGTAACACATAGACAGAAGATCCTCCTACACTATATTCAAAGGAGATAATCATAGTGATACAATGTTATTCATAGGACCAAAGAGTAGAACTCAGGGATGCCTAAGGTTCAACACAGTGAAAGAGACAATTCCAGGAGATAGAAAGCATATGTAGAGGTGAGCAACTACATCTCTTGATGTGGGAAGTCCTTCTGTATATGTGTTCCTTTCATTGGTTAGCTGTTTTGGCCTGTGATATGGCAGAGTAGAACTAGGCATGAAAACTAAACTGAATGCTGGGAGGAAGAAGGCAGAGTCAGTGAGAAGCCATGTAACTGCCACAGGAGGAGACAGATGCGCTAGGACCTTGTAGGTAAACCACAAACCTTGTGGTTAAAAAAGCAAAATAATGGAAATGGGTTAATTTAAGACATAAGAACTAGACAATAAGAAGCTAGAGCTAATATGCCAAGCAGTGATTTAACTTATACAGTTTCTGTGCGGTTATTTTGAGTCTGGGTGGCCAGGAATGAACAAATGAGCAGCCTCTGACAATATATGTCTATATATACATATACATACATACATGTATGGGTATGGGTAGAATCAGGTTTGAGATGATGACAGTATTGTGTGGGGTTAGAAGAGAAGGAAGTACTCAAAGTAAGACAGAAATGGTCTGCATATGAAAGGAATGTGATATTGCCAAGATGGCTGTGAAATTTTCCAGAACTAATTGAAATCTATAAGCTTTGAGCTGTGTCTAGTGTCCATTATAAGCATCCTAGTATCTCTGGTTTCTTTCTAAATGCTAATCTGAATATTTTCAAAATCTTGGCCTTGAAGATGACATGCCCCAGAGCCACGGTAACTAGCAGCAGGTCCCAAAGTCAGCAGACATAAGTTTTAGGATCTACTTCCAATGGGGTGATCTGAAGCTAATCAGTTTTTGTGTCTATTCATGTTAACTGCTTTCAGTGCTCAAGTTATTCATTGTTCTGAGGTGCATGACAATGTGAGCATTTGTAGTTTCTAAACTGGGTAATTACACGAAGAGTTCTTTTTTTCCCAACATTAGTGCTAGAGATGATGAAACCTGAGACCTTGCACATGCTAGACAAGTGCTCTGTCTTTGAGCTCCAAGTATGGGCAGGCTTTAATGACTTTCCTTTCTTCTTTCTTACCATCTCATTGTATCCCCCCCCCCCCAACATGGTGTCTTTTGTGTCAAAAATAGGCCATGGAAACACCTTTGCTGCTTTAATTATTTTAATTCTTGCTTGTATTTATTCTTCTTGGGCAAATTCATTTTCAGATCATTTCGTGGTTCTCTGAACACATCTAAAGTTCTCTTTCCTGCATTTGCAGTCTTCCCACCACTTGGAATCCTGTTTGGGAGAGTTTAGTTTTCATTGTTAACTTGACGCAGTCTAGAACTACCCAGGAAGGGAATCATCTCTACAGGGAATTTTCTGGACAAGGATGACCTGTGGGAATGTCTGTGAGGGAGTTATACTAATTGATGTGGAAGGGAGGTACCACCCACGGTGTGTGGCACTATTTCTGAACTGTGGAAAATAGAGACTGAAAGCTGGGCACCAGCGTGCATGCATTAATCCATTGTTTCCTGTTCCTGGTTATAGACATGATGTGATCAGCTGCTTCAGCTTCCTAACACCTAGACTCCTCTGCATTAATGGACTGTAACCTGGAATTATGAACCAGATAAACCCTTTCTCTCTTAACTTGCCATTGTCAGGATATTTGTTTTCATGCAATTTAGTTTTTTAATTAAATCTGTTCTTTAGCATCTTTATGCATGTGTATGATACATTCTGACTATTGTCACCACCTACCTACCATTGTTTTTCTCTCATCCCCGTCAGTCCCATCTCTTCATACAAATCTTGTTCCCATATTAATTTTTTTTTTGTTTTGCTTTACTTTCCATGTGACCACAGTTTTGGAACTCACCAATGAAGCCTAGTGGAATCATCAGTGGTTACTCAACCGATGGCAATGATTCCCTAATTCCCAGAATCTCTGGATGCTATTAGTTCAGGTAGGGCACATGAACTGGGCATTACTTCTTTCACCATCTCTCACCCATGGGTAGCTGCTGACAGGCTCACTCTTTTGCAGATTCAGTGTCGGCAAGCACAGTTCCATTGAGTTTATGATTGGAGTGACTGTGTCCTTGCCAGAAGAAGATGTTCCCATTAGTCCTTTTTTTCCTTCTGTTTCTTATAGCCTTTTCTTCATCCCTCCCTCAATTTTCTATCATTGCATTTCACCATAGCAACTAGAAACTAAGATACCAATCAATCCCACACACATCAGAGGTCATGATAAGATGATCTCCAATTGTTATGGCCTATTTCAACAACACTGTGTACTTGGTAACCGTAGGAACATCGTACATGTGACATTCCAGTTGCCCAGTGACCTGCATTTGTTTATTTATTCATCCCCCTTTAAAGTCCTTCCCGCTTTTTGCCCCATCTCGATGAGACTTGGCTTTCCCTATTCTTTCTTGTATCTAACTATCTGATGCTGCTTCTCCTCTCCTTTCTTTCTCCTCTTCTATCTTCTCTTTTGCCACTTACCTCCTCTTCTTACCCCCTTTCCCCACTTCTGTTCTTGTCCCCTGTCCTCCTTTACCTTCCCCTTCCTTTGTCTATTCTACTCTACTCTACTCTACTCTACTCTACTCTACTCTACTCTACTCTCTTCTATTCTGTCCTGTTCTATCCTATTTCACCCTGTTCTCAACTGAAATCTCCCAGATGAAAGAGATCATGTGTAAAAATTATTAAGCTTTGGGTCATAATACAATATCAATAATACCCATCATCTAGTTCACTAGTTTATCGACCTATTTATCTGAGCAACCTATTTGAACTAATAAAGTTATTTAATTGATTTAATCTCCTAAAAGCATTGAGGAAAGAACCAGACAAACATCAAAACAATGATTAAAATTCGAGTAAAAGTTTCATTCTGATCAGAATAATGAAGCTTCTTAACTTTTGACTCATAACTCAGTTACCCAAACCAAAATAATCATCCTAACTTCAAAGTTAATGTCTCTAGTGACCAGCTTTGTCAACTTGGCTTTTTTGTTAGTTTTCTCATGCATAAGATAGAAATGACTACCAATAGATAAGACAATGGTACAAGCTGGTACCTGATAAAGCTACACACTGCCAAATGCAGAAGGCCGTATAGGGTAGAACTAGACCGTGCTTGCTGGCCGTGGACTGACCTTGAGGCCTTAGTGATGGGTCTTGACTGTGCAGCATCAGCATCAGTGGACTGTGAGAAGTCAAGAATTTGAGATCATTTTTTCCTACCAGTTTCCTAGCCCTAAAAAAGATAACCTAATGTTTTAAGTAACCTGGGCTAGAAAAATATCCTTCACTCATCTACAAGGCTGGTTTACATTCCAGCCAGCACTTAATTATTCATATAGGCATTTTCCACATCTCCAGTCTCAATGGAATGCTTTCCCGCAGATTTCAGGCTGCCTTCTCCCTGCCACCCAGCATGTGGCTGCTCCACATCCCCCCCTTAGCTATTTGCTGTGGGCTTAGGGAATGCAAACTCATTTTGACTTTTTCCTGAGCACAGCATCACGGGGAAGGAAAGCCTGAATCCCCAAAAGCCATACAAAGCATTCCAGAGTAAATGTAAAAAACATTTTGATTGTTTTTCTGTTTTGGATTATCTGCACCACTCCTCATTTCCTCTTTTGCAGATAATCAAGAACTGGCTGTATTCTGCTTAATACGACTTTCGAATCACAGCGAACTCTGCAGGGCATTGAAATGTTTGTGGGGTAAAACTCATAACCCCCGATATTTGCACCTGATAAGACTGCCTTGGGGAAGGGCCTTAGACTAGGTGGGGGTACCCCAACAGCTCCAGTTTAGGATAAGAGTTTTAAAAGGGAAATTTAGCATCAGCTGTTTTGAATCATATTGGACCAACGCTGATTAAAATCATTAAAATCAGATAGCGCCTCCAAGAACAGAGGGAACAGAAAGTATGCCTTGCATTGCAAAGTTGTTTGATTGTCTTAGGTCAACTTATACAAACTTTAAAGGGGAGAGAAAATAGGGGGAGGAGATTTTCCTTTTTAGTTAAGATATTTCTTAGCATTTAGCCAAATGTAGCCCTCCTGCTCTCTGTTCCACACCTCCAGCTGTCTGAATGTCCTGAGAACTGCACTACAGAATTGAGCTAAATGGAGTATTTCTAGTCTAGTTGCCTATTGATGTTTTAGAAAATTCCCAAGATCCACGGAAACTGCATAATTTTTATTTCAATTATTTTTTTCATTGAAAGAAACATAAAACCCCCAAGGTTATAGACATGCCATACAAAACTTACATACAGACATGCATGTTGCTTGTATTGGCCCCTTCTACTCCTTCCTGCTACCCATGTGAGCCTCAGATAGCTTGCCTTTTCATTTTCACCTTCTGTAAAACCAACCCTTAAAAGAATATGCAGTTATGCTTATGGGTATGGGTGTCTTGCCTCCATGCATGTATGTGCACTACATGTGTGTCTGGTGCCTATGAAAGCAAGAAAGGGCCACTGGATTCCCTGGAACTGGAGTTCCAGAAAGTTGTGGGCCACCATATGGGTGCTGAGAACTGACCCTGGGTCTTCCGCAAGAGCAGTAAGTGATTTTAGCACTGAGCCATCTCTCCAGCTCCGAGACCAACCTTCTCATACACCACATATGAATAAGATTATATGAAACTTGTCTTTCTGTATCTGGTTTATATCATTTTCTGGGATACATGCTGTATCTAATGAGAGGACTTCACTCTGTTTATGGCTGAATCGTATTCCATTGCACATACGCTTTGTATTTTATCCGTTGTTTAGTTAGCAGTGGCTTCACTTGCCCCATTTTGCTGCTGATGTGAATAGTGCTGCACCAAATGGCGCAAATGGTTATCAACATAGGGCTTACGCTGACTTTTTTTTAACCTAGAACCAGGATTGTGGTTCCCGGGAGTTAGTTCTATTTCTAATTTGCCTTAATGTGCCAGTTTTCATTGGAGGACAGCATGCAAACCTCCCCTTGTCTACCCTTCTCTGCCAGAGCTATTGTCTCTGATAATATTCACTCTTACTAGACGAGTAAGAGAGTATCTCAGTGTGGTTTTAATCTGCACTTTCTGCTTGATTAGTGACATTAAAGTCAGTTTTCATCCACCAATTGTCCATTTGCCTGTTTTCTTTTGAGTCCTGTCTTCTTACGTTTATTGCCCCTTTAAGAACTGGGGTTATTTAACATTTTCTCTTGAATATTTAGAGCGCCTTGCTATATATTGACCTCCTGTCAGTTATAGACATTATGACTGTTCCCTCCCCCACTTCAGACTGTCTCCTCACCCTGGGGACTGTCCCCTTTGCTGGAACCCTGGGTATCTGTTTTGATTGTTTCCTGTGCTTTAGAGAGTAAGGAGAGATCCCTGCTCATTTCAGTGTCCTGTGGTATTTCTTCTATTTTTTTTCTTCCACTAGGACTTTCATAGCTTCAGCTCTAGTACTTACATTTTAACCCAATTTGAGTTGATTTCTGTAACTGTGAGAGACAGAGGTGTGCTTTCATTCTTTTGCAAGTGAATATGCAATTTTCCCAGCACCACTTCTGCTCACTCGGCAATACACTTGTTTTTGACACATTTGTCAAAATTAGTTATCTATATGTTTGCAGCTTTACTTCTAAGATAACTGTTTTGCTTCACTTTTCTTTGTGCCTGTTTGAATGCCATTTCCAGGCAGTTTTCATGATTATCATTCAGTAGAATTGTTGAAGGCAGGCAGACTACTATATCTGTCTTACTCATTTTTCAAAATGGTTTTTGGCTATTTACAGATTTTATTGTTGTTATTCTATACAAATTTAGCATTTCTTGTTGTGTGAATAATGCCACTTATATTTTGACGAGTGTACTGGTCTGTCCTGTCCCTTTAAGAGACAAGCCACACCCACTAATCCCCCAGGCAAGCTGATCTTCAGCTTCCAGCCTGAGTCCCTCCCTTTCAGTCTCTCTCAAAGAGGCAGCTTTTATCTCTTCCTTCTCCCTACTTCTCCCCTTCTGTCCTTTCTGTCTCTTTCTCTCTCTCTTTCTCTCCCTCTCTCTTTCTTTCTCTGCCTCTCTCTCTGCTCTTCCCCCTTTTCCTCTTCCCTTCCATAACCCACTAAATAAATATCCATCTTCACTCTGCATGGCGTGCCTATCTGTCTCCGTCTCTCACCCACTGGGTGGCTTCCTGTCTGGGCCCTCGTGGTCCCTGGACTGCTGCCTGCTACCTGAACCATTACAAGGGGAATTACATGGAATTTAATAAGGTTCTCTGAGCACCACCACCATCATTTTAGCAAGACTGGTTTTCTTGGGGCCATAAATATGAGGTATCTTGTTATCTATGTGTGTCCTCTTCAGTTCCTCTCATTTGCATTTTTCACTTTTCATGGTAGAGATTTTCTACTTTTTTGGTAAATCTGCTTCTGGAAACTTGGTTTTACTTTTATTATCAAACCTAAACAGCAAGCAAATAAGCCCATGCTTGCTTTGATGAAGAACGGACACTTAGTATAGAAGCGTGAGTGGACAGAAGAGTGTGTGACTTCACAATGGAAGGACTTGGTAAGGTCTTTTCTTCCAGGCTCTTCCTAGCCTCTTGTGTCATATCCTTATCTTCTGGCACAGAGCAGTGTGGCAGCCACCTGCATCCTTAAGAGAGAAGACCAGAAGTGTGTAGCTGGTGCTGTGGCCTCAGTTTTTCTCCAGCATGAAAATGGGCCAAGGCGCCATATTTAGGGATAGACTTTCCTTTACTGCATCAAAAGGCAGGAATAAACAGGGTAAGGACTGGGTGAGAGATGGGGTCCCATGAGACACGTGTGAGAAGAGGGTGAGAAGCCATGAAGAAGGAGCTTTGGATAGTAAGGATACAGTGAGAAAACAGAGGAAAGAGGGGATAGGGTTAAGGAATTCATCCACACAGGAAGAGAGGAAGTTAGCGGCTGTTCTAATTCACCCAAGACCTTCTAAGGAAGATTCTTCTTCCTGCTCCAATACTTTCTTCATTAGAATTTCCTGGTGGTGAAATTATTGTATAAACAGAGCTTTTTTTCCTTCTCTCTCTTTCTCTCTCTCTCTCTCTCTCTCTCTCTCTCTCTCTCTCTCTCTCTCTCTCCTCTTTTAGTTCAGAGTATTTGCTGCTCTTTCAAAGACATGAGTTTGCTTCCAGCACCTACTTCTAGTAGAGCTCACAACAACCCTTACAACCACTTTTATATATTCAGTTTCAAGGAATTATGGTGGGTGTACATACACACATACATAGACACACACACACACACACAGAGGGGGGGAACAGAGAGAAACACACATGTGCGGGGGGTATTTTAAAAATTAGGACAGACAGCCAGAAAGAATATAACTCTATGGGGACTGTGTTTGGAACATCTACCTTCCTCACACCTTCATCAAGAAGCGATTCTGCTCCTCCATATCCAATGTTTGTTGACCCAGGATTGTTTACTTGGTTTGAACGTGCCACGACTACCCTTTTGCAAGCTTTTCACCCTGAAATTTCTGCTTGTTCTAAAATATAGTAGGATAAGCGTTAACCTTGGAAACATGGCCTAAGCACATCCTTTTTGCCCCACCTTCCTCTCATTTCGGGCCATCTCACTATTGGATGTTTATAAAATGGTTCATTGGAGCAACTGTAAGTAATTCCTAGCTAAGAAGCAGAAGGTTTTAGAGAGTCTATCATGAGGATGAAGAGGAAGACAACAATGACAGTACCCAGAATGGCAGGTGATGGAATTGCAATAGCCTTAGACAGGATGGCTGGAATGTAGCTACTTCCTATAGCTTAAATTAAATGTGATAGAGATGGGAAGGACTAGGCTTGGGAGTAGGAAACTGTCTTGAATTCTGGCTTCTTCCCAACACAGAATGGGGGTTATGACCTGTATTATAACAAGATCAAGAAACATTCTAGCATATAGAAATTATATCCACTATGGATAAATTTATTTAATTTTGCCTTGAAAAGTCCCAAGAATATTGACAATAACAAAAAAAGAGGCAGAATGAGAAAAAGGAAAGAAGGAGGGAGGGAGGGATGGAGGGAAGGAGATGGGGGGGAAAGGAAGGGAGGGAGGCAGGCAGGGAGGGAGGGAGGGAGGGAGGGAGGGAAGGAGGGAGGGAGGGAAGAAGGAAGGAAGAAGGGAAGGAAGGAGGGAAGGAAGGAAGGAAGGAAGGAAGGAAGGAAGGAGGGAGGGACGGAGGGAGGGAGGGAGGGAGGCAAATAGTAAATGGTAGCTGACTTTAGGGAAAACTAAATAACAAAGCAACCTATAGAGTTTGTACAAAAGACTCTCTTTTTCCCCACCAGACTGGGGAGGTGATAGCTGGTACTCACTGGGAGACATCGCTTTAAACAAGGTACAGAAACCAGGCTTCTCTTATACAATGTGTGTTCTTCCTAACAAAAGTGTCCCGGGCTTGCCCTATCCATGGCACATTCTCTGAAAATCAATCAAGTCCTCTCATTCAGCTGAAGCCCAATGGCATTGTCTGCCCCTTCCTCCAGGAGCTGATCTCTGCCAGGTAGAAAATTAAGTTTCCTCCAGTCTTCTTTTTAGACACAATGCTTCAGCATCACAGAACCCTCGCTCTGTGCAGGAAACCGACTTCCTGTCTCAATAAACAAGCACACACAGGCTTTTTCTAGACACATAATGGAGCCCTTTTTTATTTTATAAAAAATCATTCCACACTTAACACATCAATGAAGCCACTTAAGCTGTACTGCATTTGAATTAGAGAGGAATTGTGTGATCAAAGGGTGTGAAAAGAACCACACAGGGCGTTCTTCAGATCCTCGACTTTTGTTACATTTGATACCTAACAAGCTCAATAAATATGCTTATCCCAGGACCTAGGTTCATTATCTCATACCCTTAAGCCCAGAGAAAGGATTCCCATATTCCTCTTTATCCTTGTGTTCCTTGGCTTTTTTTTTTTTTTTTGCTGGATTTTTGTGAAGAGATGAAAAATACTTGCATATTTTAAGGGTACTGTGGGTGAAGTAGAAAGATGAAGCAATTTTCCCTTGGGATTTTTGTTACTATTTTACTAAATAAAAATTTATATACATATGTATATAGAGATGCATATCTCTTCCCCATTGATGAATTGCATACAATTAAATAATATGCATACTTCAGATATATGCCCTACTACGGTTCCTAGCATATACACACACAAGCAATAACTTGGGGAACTTCCTTTTCTTATCAAGCAACAGAGTATAAAGCAAAAAACACATGAAAATTCTCAAATGTCTGAAGCTGGGTTGGTGGATGGGGCAGTTAATACCTTTGACAAGCATAGCTTCTGGGAATGTTATTAAGGATTTAACATTTGCTGGGATCTTTTGGTACAATGTGTTCTAGAGAGATTTGAAAATGCTCCGCAGAGAATTCAGGCATCCTCATAAGCTGACTGTCATAGTTACATATGTGTAGAAATGTAGCTGTTTGAATCATAACAGGAATACTAGAAAAATATGTGTCTTAATCAACTACATCAAAATCCAAAATGCCAACTATGTGGCCAGTGAATCTGAGTTGATAGAATAAAATCATGTAATCCCATCAACATTGGGTTGAGATATATTCCTTTAGCTATTTCCCATATAAACTCTGAATTGTCAAATTAAAAAAAAAGAAAAATTTAAAAGTTAAAAAGAAACTTTCTCATTCAAGAAGTTTATATTGAAATTAATTAATTCAAATATAATAGAACAGCAGTTAAAAGCCCAGCCCTATTCTCTGTGCGAGGAAGTCAAAGCTGTGAAAGGCATGCCTTCTGCTCCGTGGCAGAAGAGAGGAGGGTACAAACGATGACCTCACCTCATGTGGGTGAGGGAGCAAATCTCAAATGGTACCTGCAAGCAGCAAGTGGACCCCAGCGTCACATGCAGCACAGAGAGGATTTCCAGACCACCCTCGGAAGTTTATGTCTTAACATGATCTTAGAAGATGAATGGGAATCGTAGTTTCTCAAGGATTAGGGGACAAAAAGGTCAGAAATGTACCTGAGCAGAGACGTGGCTGACACTGAAAATCTGGTAAGGGTCCATGAATCCTCACACCGTGGGATGATTCACTGAATGAAGGGTAGTCTCAGCTGAGAAGAGGGGACGGGCTGTGCATCTGTAAGCAACAAGGTCCCAAGTGGGGCTTTAAGAGACCTGAGGGACTTCAATTAGTCTTCTTTGCCTCACTGAATTGTCTACCCTAGTCACCCTCTGAGTGAGTACTCCTAAAGAACTCTAAATAACTCAGCTAGATGCATTTTGCCTTCCTAACACTTGATTTTTTAATATTGCGTGTGCCAGTCCTGTGGATCATGGACTGAAAGCTTTGTTTACAGCCAGATGTTTTCATTGCTATGTAGACAATCACAAACATTGAAAGAAAGAGAAAAAACTTCCTTGGGGCTGCAAGCTTCTATGCCATGCTTCCTACATAAATAGCTGCTGATGGTGTCACTAATGGCAGCCCGGCTCTGTTTAAACACTGTTATTAAGATCAGATGACCATCTGTTTCTGCTACAGTTTAGGTCAGGCCAACCTTTCCCATGGAGCTGATGAACTTTTCTCTGCAGCAGAGATGGCTAAAACTCAAAGACAAACCATAAAAACCGCAACCGGTGATGCGGTTAGTTGTCCATTTCTTCATGATTCATTCTGTACATATATAAGTCTAAGGTTTGGGCGTGCCTTATTTCTTCCCATTTGGGCTTTGTCTGTGTTGTCTGGAAAAGAATAATTCAATAAGACCTCTTTGCTATAGCACAGGTCTGCCCCAAACTGCCTATCCCGTTCACTTCAACTCTCACAACACAGGGGTGTTACTCTCAGTTTGGGTATGATGTATAGAGCTCTTTCCGTCCTTGTTTTTATTTGGAATTTATTTATTCTTGAATGGTAAGGTGGCCCGTGCTTGATGCTAGGATTTAAATGAAGCCTGAGGTGAGTGCTTGCACTCAGTAGTGCACAAAATTTGACAACAGGGAGAAGGGAATTTTTGAGTCAAAAGAAGCCAATAAACATGCTATTTTGATATAATAAGCACAGAAAAGAAAATGGAAGGAAAGAAGGAAGGAAGGGAAGGAGGGAGGGAGGGAGGGAGGGAGGGAGGAAGGACGGAAGGAAGCAAGGAAGGGGAAAGGACGTTTTTAGGGGAAGTTGTGTGCTTTAGTAATCTCTCTGGCTCAAAAGTGGATAAAGACAAATGAATCTGGCCTGCTCAGTCTTTTCTGCTTTGCTGTTTCATATGTATTGAAACAGGGACTGGAACTCACAAAATAAAAGAAAATTTGCTCATTGTTCACTTAGAAAAAAAATGTGACCCCCCCATTAGAATTTTCAAGTTCTGAACATGAAGAAATCTGTACATTCATTCTAGTGAACACATTTAAAGAACAGAATGACAAAAAAAAGAATTTTCAGGGTAAAAAACATGAAAGTGAAGAAACTGGAAGTTATACCATGTGAGGAAGAGCATAAAAGTCTTCAAAAAAGTTTTCAACTACGGAAAAGCGTGCTAGAACCCTCAACAGCTGAGCAAAGAAACCCAGGGTGCTGGGAGCACCAAGATTCATCTTCCCATGGGCACCTGTGACCGGAACAGAAGAAAGGCAGAGACGCAGAGACAATACTGATTCAGTATGACAAGAAAAGCTTCTACAGTCAGTGTTCCCTTGGACAATGGCTGTTTGAAAAAGCAGAGCCTCATGTGTAGTGAAGTGTTGGAATGCCATGAGATGCTGATTGGAGAATTAGGTGAGTCTCAGAGTTCCAGAGATCATATGATCAAATTGCATGCATCTCAATCCCCATCTTCCTTTGGGTCAACGAAAGTCATTCACATGTGGACTGCAGTGTGTTTTCTCCCGCTGTGGTTTAATGTTCGTGCCCATCCCAAAATGGATGGACTGAAACTGAAGCTCCAAGATGATAGTACTGAGAAGTCAGGAGAGATCAGGTTTGAAACCCAATAAAAAGTTTGGAGGGACCTTCTTTGTCACTTCTTCCCCCTCTCCTACACCATGATGCGATCACAGCACCTTCTAAGAAGCCGTGGCCACACCCTCACGAGCTAACTAACTACGCCCTCAGACTTCTCAGGCTCTGGAAGCAGGGGTTAGGAAGCCTTGTGCTTCAGTAATCTGACTCAAAAGTGGATAAAGACAAATGAATCTGGGCTTCTATGCTCCTGAGTTCATCCACCCTACAAGTCACTTAAGAAGGTCAGACGCCCATTTTGTAAGTCTTGGCCTATTCTTGAGTCTTGTATTTGGTGTGTGCACTGTATACATGCAAGAATCCAAAGAAGTGATGATCACCAAAAACTGAAGTTTTGGGTGGTTATAAGGCCATGTGGATGCTGAAGACCGAATTTTGGTCCTCTATAAGAGCAGCAAAGGCTCTTAACCTCAGATTCGTCTCTCCAGTCCTGGAATTTTGTTTTACTTATGTTCACCAGAAGTTATTAAAGATAAACAGAAGAACAAAAAGTTTAGCATGGGAATTACATAGATAATAACACAATTCATTCACTCAGCCAGCATTTATCTCAAACTCTCTAGTTCCATGTCTTCAATCTCCAGTCCTTCAACTGAGGGCCTAGTGAGGAAGGTAGATCTGGGAACAGGTGATGGGAGCCGCGTGGTATGAGCGGTGCTGTCTTAGCCTCCTTTCTGCTGCTGTGATAAAATGCTCTAGCAAGAGTCACATCCGGAAGCAAGGCTGATTTGTCTCACAATTCCAGATCACAGTCAAGCACTGCAGGGAAGCCGAGGCACAAGAACTCGAAGCAGCTGGTCACATTACATGCACAGTCGATAGCAGAGGGCGATGAATCAGAGCATACATACATGATAGAATTCAGCTCACAGGCTCCACTTTTATATAGTCAAGACCCAAACCATATGTCTTCACACATCTTAATTAATGTAAAGAAGACAGTTCCCCCACAGACATGCTCGCAGGCCAACCTGAACTAGACAATCCCTTATCGAGACTCCGTTTTCAGGTGAGTCTAGACTGTGTAAAGCCGCCAATGAAATTTGACCAGCGTAGATGCTCTCTATGACTGTAAAAGTCACCCCATCCTCTGTAGCCAAAGAAGAATGAAGGAAGGATGGAAAGTATTCCTGGAGGAATGGAGGCTTGGCCAAAGTATGCAGAAAGACGATGGGAAGAGAAGAGTGTTGGGGTCAATGGTAGAGATACAGGGCTGGAGAGAGTTTAGTAAAAATGTTACTTGAGGTTTCAGTTTTCCATTGGAAAGTAGGTGGGCCAGCCAATGCCAGCAGTGTTGGGTGCAACCAGGTTACAGAGGGTCATGCATGCCAAGTTAAGAAGCAATGGGTAAACTGTGCCCTTAGCTTCCACTTGGTCTTCTGTTGGTACAGCAGCAACTGAAATTGAGCACGGTTGGGTTAATGAAAGTCCTCATATGTGTGTGTGTGTGTGCGTGTGTGTGTGTGTGTGTGTGTGTGTGTTCCTTCCACCTGCGCACATTTCTTAAAAATAAACTCAGGCATCCTACAGGAAATTGGGGACAGGAAAGGAGGTGGGTAGAAATCTACTACTCAGTTTCAAGCCTTGGTATCAGCATTCAGTGTTACATTCCTCATTGCTTGCTCAGAGCTGCACAGTCATTGTACATTCCCAGGCCACTTGTCCCCCATCTGCAAGTGAGACCATAGTGATCTGTTTCAGATGTGTGGTTCATCATTTGGGTTTGACTACAAATGCTCTTGATGTCCTAATCAGATCGTATGAATAATTCATGGTGAGCATAGGACTGGATTATATTTGGGTATCTTAAGTTGACATTCTCTAGCCCGATGACTGTGACTCACTAAAACCTTGGGAAGCACTTTTCAAGGGTGAAGACCATGAAACACAAGGGTTCATTTTGAAGAAAAGGCAAGAAAAGAAAAGGCAGCATTAGGGAAGCCAAGGTACAGACTGAAAACACAGTGGTTGGTTCCCTATGTGTTTAAAGTCATTAGTCATAAAAAGGAACCTGCCAGAGAAAGAATTTATTTCCCTCCCCAAGTCCCTAGTAACCACTATTCTACTTTGCTTGCATGAGTTCAACTTTTCCATATTCTGCATAGAAATGAGATTTATACTGTGTTTGTCACCCTATATGTTACTCATCTCACTTGGCATAATGTTCTCCAGCTTCATCAATGTAGACAATGATATTGTGATTTCCTTCTTTTGGAAAGTCTGAGTAGTAGACTTTGGGTGTTTGCAGGGCAGTTTCCATGCCCTTTCATCTGCTGATCAAGCACTCAGGTCAATTCTGTGTCTTGGCCATTGTGAAGAGTGCTGCAGAAAACCTTGGAGGCTAGGCATCCCTCGAATGTCCTGATTACAATTCCCATTAGATACCTGTTACATAGTGACATTGCTTAATCATTGATAGAACTATTGTTAGTTTTTGAAGCATCTATACGTTCCTTTTTTATAATAGTGATATTTATTTACATTTTCATCAACAATATTTTTGTGTGGCCTTCTTGGCCTACATTTTCTGACTGGGACCATAGTTTTAGTGAATATATGCTATCAAAAATTGAATACCTTCTACAAACTGTGTGTTTTATAGTTTGATGAATTCAACACTATAACCTTTCAAGTATATATATATATACCAAGCAAGTATATGATTAAAAATATCAAGTCTTAAGAGTTTTAGTTACACTGATCATTGTAGCCAATACCTCAATAATTTTTTATTGTTTTTATTGAGCTATATATTTTTCTCTACTCCCCCCCTTTCCTCTCCCCTCCCTTTTTACCCTCTCCCGTTATCTTCATGTTCCCAGTTTACTCAGGAGATCTTGTCTTTTTCTATTTCCCATGTACATTAGGTCCATGTATGTCTCTCTTAGGGTCCTCTTGCTTGTTTAGGTTCTCTAGGATTGTGAATTGTAGACTGGTTGTTCTTTGCTTTATGTCTAAAAGCCACTTACGAGCGAGTACATATTATATTTGTATTTGTGGATCTGGGTTACCTCACTCAGTATGATGTTTTGTAGATCTGCCCATTTGCCTGCAAATTTCAAGATGATGTCATTATTTTTTCCACTGTATAGTACTCCATTGTGTAAATGTACCAAATCTTTATCCATTCTTAAATCGGGGGGGATTTAGGTTGTTTCCGAGCTCTGGTTATTACAAATGGTGCTGTTATGAACATAATTGAGCAATGCAAAACATTATTCTTAAACTTGGGAGGTAGAGGCAGGCAGATTTTTGTGAGTTTGAGGTCAAGTTAGTGAGTTCTAGGCCTATCAAGGCCATACAGTGAGATCCTACCTCAAAAAAAAAAAAGTAAAAAGAATTTTAGTTACACGATAAACAAGAACCCAAAGCTACTGGATGGAATCATACCTTTCTATCTCTAAAGTTGTTAACCAGTACCCTTTGGTATCCTCACCAGTTGCATCTGTTTCTCACCAAGCATTGATGTTCTATGTCTCAACTCTGGACGCAGATGGAGGGACTTGAACTGATTTTACTTTTCTTAAAGCAAAATACATCAAATAAATAAGGTAGGTAGTTCCAAAAGAATCCCAACTGTGGTGATTTGAGTAGTAAATGTTCCTCACAGGCTCACATATCTGAGTACCCGGTCTCCTAGGGGGTCGTGCTATTTTGGAAGGTTGCAGAAAGCCTTTGAAGGCAGAACCATTCTGGTGCACGCACATCATAAGGATGGCCTTTGAGACTTAACAGCTAATCCCACTCCAGTTCTCTGTTTGCTGTGCGTGGTTGAAGATCCCATCTCCAGGATTTAAGAACCTCGAAAACCATGTGCCCAAATAAACTCTTCCATAAATGACTTTAAGTCATGGTGTTTTTAATCCCATCAGAATATAACGAGCACACCAGTTTTTCTCAGTCTCTCAGCAGGGAGAAGTCCCTTTTATATTGTCCTGGTCATGAGAGGACACATGCATGGGCTTTAGTGGAACTTCTATACCATCCTGCCCTACCCTGCAGCCACCTTTCACTGGGCCTAAGTGCTGCAGGGCGAGTCTGACCTTGTGCCAGGTTTGGGGTCTGTGATCAAACTCTTTTACCTTTTGAGATCAGAGAAGCAGTTAAAGAAGAGAAGAGACAGTCTTATTCACTTGGGTTTCAAGAGAGGAAAAACAAAGATACTTCAAAGGAAAATTATTCATAAGATGACCCAACACACACCCATTTTACAGATGAGAAATGCAAAAGTATAATTAAACAAACAACAACAATAACGAAAACCAGACTGCCGAGGGAGTTGCTTAACAGCTTAGTAAACTATTGTCAGGACAAGATCAAGTTGGAAATCATGCACGCTTACAGACTTGGGTTCCTTTTCTCTTACTTCTTTGAAATTGTGGGGAAATCCATATAACACGTGGCCATTCTCAAGTGTACAGTTCAGTGGCATTAAGTGAATCCTAACTGTTGTCCTACCAACAAACCAACCATCTCCAAAATTCCTGCCATCTAGAGCTGAAGTTCAGTACCCAGGAGTCAATCACGTCCTTACATCCTCTTCCTTCAGCGTCTGCTTTCACCTTGACCCAAGGAAGTTGTCCAAGACAAGTAACTCATGTAAATGGTGTCATATAGTTTCTGTTCCTCTGTAATTGACTTCTTATTTTACTTAGAATAATGTCACACACGTTCCTTCTTCCATGATGAGTTGTATTTCATTGTGTTTGGCCAAGCTAAAGAAACACAGATGAACAGAAAAAAAGATGTGATGTATATCCATGATGTGTTTATTCAACCATAAAGAAGAATGGAAAAAAGATAATGGATAGAACTGGAGAAAATTATCTTAAGCAAAATAAGACAGACTCAGACTGACAATTATTATGTCTTCTTTTATATATGGATCCTCGGTTACTACATATATACATGCATGTGTGTGTGTGTGTGTGTGTGTGTGTGTGTGTGACACGAAAATAGAAAATGGGCTATTTGGGGAAAGGAGAGAGGTAAGCAAGAGTGGGGAGGAAGACGAGAGAGAGTTAAGGGGAGTGCATATGGGCAAAGGTCAAAGAACATGATGTACCTGAATGAAGAAGCCTTTAGGAAATCCACTGTATGTAATGAGCATATGTGAATAAGAGTATCCTGCCATATCTGTTATATTTTATTCATTCATTACTCTCTTTTTATAGCTTAACTTAGAAAATATCAGTCCTCTGATTGAGTATTTGGTCTTCCAACTGGCTTGAAGGAATAGAAGAGAGAGGTAAAGGTAACCCGTGGGTCTCTTGACCCCTTTGGCCAACCTGTAGCTCTAAAATATCACATTATGGTTTATAACAGTAGCAAAAAATAGTTATAAAATAGCAACACAAATAATTTTATGGTTGAAGGTCCCCACAACATGAAGAACTGGATTGAAGGGTTAGGGAGGTTGAAAACCACTCATTTAGAATAGTTTATAACCCGTACATTAAGCCCTCAGTTGTCAATCTAAAGTATGAGCTCCGGCGAGGTCTCAAGCGGAGTTAAACAGCAGAGGAGGCTGCCCTCAGCCTTCTGACTCCGGAAGCACTTGGCCTGTGTGTCACAGAGGAGCCCATGCACTTC
Source organism: Myodes glareolus (assembly GCF_982192425.1). Taxonomy (NCBI): domain Eukaryota; kingdom Metazoa; phylum Chordata; class Mammalia; order Rodentia; family Cricetidae; genus Myodes; species Myodes glareolus. Next base: position 70,298,827 of record NC_142029.1, on the reverse strand, counting down.
CGCCCTCAGCCTTCATTCTCCAGTTTCACTGCTCCTTCTCATCATTTGCAGGTCTCACTACCACGACTCACTGAGCCTGAGTCGCTGTCCTTGTTGTTGCCCCCCCCCGCCACCATGTCATGAGGATCAAATAAAAAAGGCCAAAGTTGAGTGTTGGACACCATGCCTAACATTGATGCCCTCAGTAAGCATGGCTGCGTCTGTACCACGCACTTCAAGTAGCATCCTTCACGAAGGACTATCCACTCCCCTACATCCTGATTTGTTAAGAACCTCCAAGTTCACACAGACAGATTTCTCAATTCCAGAAATGGATGAGTGGTCATCCTTCACTATATATGAGTAGTCACAAATACTGATAATAATCACTATATTTTAACACTATTGAGCAGCTCCTAAAAGTGAGAAGGTAGAAATTAATTGAAAACTATTATTTATAGATAATGTCTGTGAGGTTGTAGTAAGTAAAATCCTTTAGTTGAGCCAGAGTTATGTTTGCTATGGATTGTGGATGAACTAAAAAGACCCTAATAATATGTCTTCATAACTGCCATGTGATTTAAGATGCCGTGCAGTTTAGCATCTCATTTATGATGAGTAACATACTTTAGACGTTTGTTTTTATTTGTATGTGTGTGTCTGTATGTGCATGTTAAACGTATAAGGGTATTCTCAGAGGTTATAAAAAGGTGTCAGATCCCCTAGAGTTGGAGTTACAAAGTTGTGAGGGACCCAACGTGAGCAATGGGATGCAAACTCAGATCTTCCGGAAGAGCAAGAAGTGTTTTTAACCATCGAGTCATTCATCCAGCCCTAAGCGGTAATACTTTTTTTCAAATCAAAGAACATTATGAAAATGTTTAATTGTAAAACAAGTGAAGGGAATCAAATTGACATAATGTGTTCTCTGTGTGTTTATGGACTGCTTTAGTTCCTGCCACTCTCAAAGTTAGGTCCAGGAATTTTCAAAGATGTTAGTGTTTTCCTGTAAGCTTCCTCCTTTCATTTTGTTGGAGCTACCTTTATTTTTTCTGAATAAAATATTCCCAAAGGAAAACATCATACTTGCTTGATTTCAGTGTTTTTACAAAGCTCTTCCCTACTCAGGATCTATGAAACTTTTTGAGTCTTCGGGATGTTCTCTTCTGTACATCAAACCTGGGCAATTCTGTTGCTCATTGTCCTGAAGACCCATGCCATTACCATCTCGCTCTGGCTGATTCCAGGAAGTCCTTATGTGACAGCAGCATGCATAGCTTCACACATTGTCTTTTAACAGTCCAGGGTTTTTAAAATATAAAATTAACATATGTTACTTACAAAGTTAATCACTAACAATTATAAGCAAACACATTTCTTCAAAACGTCTCTCTGATGTCAAAACAATTGGTGAGTTTTATGAAAAACTTAGCTAAATGAAATCATACAAATGAAGCTGTCTACTAAAACTTCCACATTACACTTAACTGTATTTCTTTCATTTTGTGATACCATATCCTGGATATATGCAGCTTCAAGGACAAACAAATATTTAGCAGAATTTTAAAGCTTATTCATTTATATTTCCATGTATGTGTGCACACACTTTATATGTATACATGTATATATATGTTCAAATATCGTGAAGTTATTTCAGAAAGAAAAAATATTTGTTCTTAATGTTGTATATTTAATAGAAAAGGAAATAATGTATTACATCTATTGTTTTATTTCCCATAAATGGGAAGGGTATATATTTTATCTATATTTGTTATATTTAATGTACCTATGACTGTATTTGAAAAATCTGGCCATAATTTCTCATAAAGAAAGTGTTACATACCAAAGACACATGTTCGTTTTGTTTGTAATATGCCATCTGTTGGAAGTTTCCTTTAGACTAGACTTACAAGCAACTTGAGGAGGTCTGTTTCCTTGCTATAATGTTAGATAAAGGAGGATACTTGCATTGAAAATACCACTTGATCCTAACTTGGATTGTATTTAGTTTTACGAGGATCACAGAAAATGATGAGCATTTGTTCCTCACTTGAGTTCCAGGGGCCCCATCAGGGAGGCCTGTGAGCAGGAGGCAGTGTGTCATACCTCCTGTCTGCAGGAAGACAAAGGCTCCAGTGCTGGTGAGAACAAATGCTCTCTTTTAAACTTGACAATACCTTCAAAATATTAAGAACCTGACACTGCTGATGAGAAATCTTCAGTGTCTTACAGTCTACTGTTCAGATCTTTAAGTGTATGCCACGCAATACACTACCCACTGAAGTGGGAAATTAACCAGGCGCTAAACAAAGAAACTTAGGCGCTACATACTGAAGGAGAGTCAATCTGTATGTTATTAAGTCAAAATATTCTTGAGATTAAAACTCCTTCACCCATTACATAGAAGAAGTTAGGGCTGGAGGTGATGGAGGAGAAAGATGAAGAAGAGGATGAGGATGAAAAGAATGAAGAGGAGGAGAATGATGAAGGTAAAGGGAAGGAAGAGAAGGATAAAGAGGATGAGGAGGAGCAAGAGGAAGGTTGGAGCAAGCCCTAGGGTTCACTAACAGTCGAGGTTGACTTTACGGCCAACAGGTATAATATGCAGCAACACTACTGTTAAGTTTCATTTCCCATCGCTATGCTGAGACTTGAGCTGGGCCCAAGCTTGGGCTCTTCCAGGAAAGCATTCTACCACTGAGCTACATCCCCAGCCCTAGGTTCACTTTCGGAGGAAAACGCTTCCTAATTGGCCAGGTGATACATTCAATGTTTCTAGACTAAAAGATTTAAAGGCTGTTTCTCAAACTTCTCATTTATGCACTCTGTAATGAATATGGTTGTCTATATCTATATTATAGCAAGACATAGGTTTTCCCTAAAATATGCTCCATTCTATGTCTAGTAGAGTTCACCTAACATATTACTTGATCCTGAAAACACAGTCGAACTGCAAGGGGTAGCTCTGTAGGAGAGTGCTTGCCTTTTATGTCCAAGGCACTGACTTTAATGGCTCCCTGGTCCACCACAAATAAAAATGCATCAGTGTCAAGCCTAGAAAAATTAACAATTCTAAATGAATGTTCATATTTATATTACTAAGAAAGTCACATGTCTACAACCTTGGTTTTGAGCATAGATCTACAAACTCTAGGCTACTACTTGGCACTCAACGTTTACAAAGCTTAAGGGCAACCTATACCAAAAGAACCCTTAAGACATGCAGCTAAACAGTTATACTGATTTAATGTATTTGTCTAGACTCATTTGTGATAGAAATAAGGTTCAAAATAATACAAGGTAATGTGTGGTTTAAAATAATGGTCTCTGTCATTGTTCTAGTGGCTTACCAGTTAATTATTCAAAAACATGAATGAATACAGGTAGATGAAAGAGATTCACTTGTTCCATTGCTCTGGATTCTCCAGCTGGTGCCTCAAATACTGAGAATAGGGTCCTCTATAAATCAACCTTATGGATTCAAAGAGAAAACTCATTTCACATTGCATTTCATGTAAAGCCTGTCAGGTCTGGTAGGGTCTAATTGACACTACTTAGTCCTCCCATCAACAGAACTAGTCTCTACCTTAGGGGAATAAAACCCTTCTGAGGAAAAACAAAGTTCTGTGTTGAGAGAAAATAGCACAAGGCTAAATTATGGCTAAATAAAACCTTATTTTCTTTTACCTACATACATGCACATACTTGTGTTCTTACCTTCAAACTAGGCTGCATGTCGCAAATAAAACTGGGCAAAGTATATTAAATGAGTATTTTAAGATTTTGTACAATGATGATTACTGTTAAAACAAACGAAACAAGATCCATTCTATCATCTTCCAAGGGATGTTTTCTAAAATTCAAAACAAGAAACCATATTCTGGTCATCCCTGACTAAGGATATAGCCAGTACGAAACTGCTATATTGATGAGATTTTATGGGGCAGCATCCCAAATCAAAGAAGAGGTTGAGAAATCTATAGAGGGGATCCTTGAGTCTCGACTGAGCAGAGGGCTTCAGCTATGTGGAGCCAGAAGTCAAAAGCCCAGCTCAAAACAAACAAAATGAACACAGATGATTGGAATGGAGACTAAGAAGAACAAGAGCTAGGGGCAAAATGAGAGTTGATAGAGAACTCAGAAAAGCCATTCCTTCGGGAAAAAAATATTTCTAAAGAAGATTCAGCAAGACTCCGAATCAAGTTGACTGTCCTCTGCTGCTTTCCAGAACACAGCTCAACACTGTTAAAGCAGATAACAACATCCAGACACTGAGCAACGGTAACATCTATAACCCTCAGCAGCAAATCAGAAATTATTCGCCGTGTACAGACAGTAGCCAGAAGAAAAATCAATCAGTAGAAACACACGCAGAAGTGACAAAAAGACTGGAATTAAGAGACATGAACAATAAAACAGCTACTGTTGAAATGCTCAGGCATCAAGGAAAACACAAAGTAAAATAACAAGTAAGGAAACATAATGTAGAGAGGAAGGATTGTTAAAGAATATAAAGGGACCAAAGACAGCGCCTAGACCTTCTTCCAAAACAGAAAAGTGACTACATACAATAGAAAAATCATTGGATGAGGTTAACATCAGAAGAAATGATAAATTGATTCGAATACACAAAAAATAGAAACTATCCAAACAAACAAGTGGGGTCAGGGTGTGGGGAGGCTAAAATGTTAGGATTCACTGGCCTCGGAAAAGATTTAATTTTATTTTTAAATTACAGCACCAGGGAGTGAGACCGTTTCTCAAAGCAAAATCATTGAGAGTTCTCTCAATTTGAGAAAAACATCAATTCTGAGATCTTAGAAGCTTAATTAATCCCAAAGAGGATAGTTCCAGGGAAATCTACTTTAAGATTTATCATCATTCAACAGCAAAGATCAGTAATAACAAAAATGTCTAAAAGGTCAGAGAAAAATGACTACATCGTAAGAAAAACTAGTGACGTCATGTCCGATTGAAGCCAGAAGAGGAATCCTGAACAGCTCCAGAGATGGACGTGACTGGGGTATCCATAGTAGGAAGAAAAAAACAGATGAACATATAGAAAATCTCCAAGCTGATAGTCTGGGATAAGAAACCTCAGCACACTAGAAATTCAGTGTGTTTACCAGAGGCTGGGATACTGCATAGAGTTGAACAAGGGAATAGGGCTATTACACTCAGACAAACAAGGAAGCCAGATTTACGATATACAGGTGAATCAGGGAGACAGCTTTAGTTCATCTTGGTAGGAGCAGGGGCAATAGGGAGATAGTCTTTAGGTGATTAAGATACAGAGGGGAGAAAGCTGCGGTGGGCATTTTCTGTGCATCCTGTCAGCACCCACAACGGTTCCTCTGAGAAAGACTTTCATAATGACCTTTGAGCATCACCCCAAGGGGAAGGATTTCTCATTTCCTCCACCGGTCTGAGGCTATGGGGTACTTGACATCCTCATGCCTCTGTCAATAGCATTTACTCAGGACTTGACTCACGTAGGGCTTCCTCCACTTCGGAAAATTGACAGATTTTAAATGACAGAAAGGAAAACAGCCGGCAGAATTCTATGCGGAGTAGGAAATATTTCTTGAAAATACAGATAAGCTAATTCTAGACTTGACAAAAGGCTAAGGACGTGACACCAGCACACCTGCTCTGCAGTAGACAAAATGATAAAGGAAGCTTTTAAGCTGAAAAATAAACACCCAATTTCAGATTAAAATTCAGATTTACACAAAGCAATGAAAACCTGTGAGAACAGTAACTACATGGGTAAATATGAGCCATGCTTTGTTCTTTAATTTCTTATAAAAATCATGCATTGTTTAAAGAAAAATAGTAATAATAAATTGGATTTTTTGTAACATGTAGATATGATACTTGCAGAGACTGGGAGACAAAAACACATGATAAATATTTGTGTTCTTTGTGATAGGGTGGGCTGATTTTAAATCTAGGCAGCCTGTACTAAGGTAAAGTACCTGATAGCACACGATGATTCTGAGGACCAGGGCATCTGCTGGGAGACTGTGTCTTCTATATATGAAAGGGAAGCTACACCATGAAGTCTTAACAATATATATGCAGAGATGGCAATTCCAGTTGGAATGCCAACCTCAGTGGGAGAAATCTCACAGGGCCCCACCCCCAAACGAAGAGCTACAGGCAATTAATTAATGGCTGCTGAGAGGGGGAGAATCAGTCTTTAGGGATAAGTTTCCCTGATAGGTTATGAAATCCCGACCGGTCAGCCCTAAACACATACATATGAGCACAGTAAATGTACTCAGGGGGCTGTGTGTGTGTATCTGCGTGTATGTCTGTGTCTGCGTGTCTGTGTCTGTGTGTCTCTCTGTGTGAGCAAGCACAACTATAATGATTAAAAAAGAAGAGATGATGAATTTGGGAGGGAGTGGAGAGGGGAGGAGTTGGAGAAGAAGAGGGTGAAGTAAAAGTGATGTCAGCCCAGTACTAATGTATGAAATCACCAAAAGTAAAAAATAAAGACTGACTTAAGTTTTTCAAGCCTTTCCACAAAGACTCCAAACAAGGATGGCTTCATTGGTAAATTCCATCAAATAATTAAGGAAGAAATAATTGTGTATACTGCGAACTTTTTCAGACATACCAAAGATGGAAACTTTTCTAAATATAGGTACTATTAAAAATATTATGAACACTATCAATTGATATCTTTCATTAACACAAACACAGAGGAAAAATAACAAAGTCAAATTCAGCAATACATAAACATATCAATGCAACGAAGGATTTTCCCAGAAATTGTTTTTTTTTACATTTAAAATAAAACCTATGTTTATCTATGGTCTTAAATGATAAAATACAAATCATTTTATCATCTTGCCAGTTGAACTAACATTTCACTGAATTCAATTATAAAAACAACCATTAACAGGGAATTAGACATGGATACAAAGTTTAACCTGATTAAGAACATTGATTTTCAAAACTACAGGTGACATTACATTTATTCAGTACTAAACTGAACATTTTCCCCTTCCATAGGATTCAATAGTGCTAGATTCTCATCTTCTCACTCTTCCTATCGTCTTGTACTGGAGATCCTAGGCAATGCAGGAAAACATGAAGAAACAAAGAAGAAATGAAGGGCACCCAAGGTGGTGGTGCACACCTTCAGCTTCAGCACTGTGAAGGGGAGGCAGGTGAATCTGTGAGTTAGAGGTCAGGATGGTTTAATGAGTTCCAGGACAGCTAGGGATACAGAGAGAGACCCTGTTTCAAGCAAAGCAAAGCAAAGCAAAGCAAGACAAAACAAAACATGATAAGACAAGACAAAACAAAAACAACAACAAAAACAAAAAAATCAAAGAAAAAAGAAAAGAAAGGAAAAAAGGGTGTAAGAACTGACTGAAAAGACAAAACCAAAACTGTCTTGTACACACTATGCCCAGAGAATTCTAAGGAATTAAAGAATAAATAAAGTTAATAAATTCTCTATAGTACACAAAATCAATTAAACTTCTAATATTAGCAGTCAAAGATTGAAAGACAGCATGGTCTTAAATATTAACAAATACACTAATAAGTAGAAAATGAACCCATTTTTGTGATTTCAATTAAGATGAGGAGTCAAAAGAACTGAATGGGAAAAAGATACTTGTGGCTAGCATATACTATAATAATGGGCTAATATAAGTTATAAGAGCCAATACGAAGCCTGAGCTAATGGGCCAACCAGTTTTATACCTTATGTAGACCTCTGTGTAATTTCTTTGGGGGTTACCAGCTGTGGGAACTGGGCAGGACAGAAACCCCAACAAGCGGGCCCTCATATTACAGAATGGCACCCACATCGACAACTGTATTCACATAAAGCCTCACAGAGCTTGGGAAGTAATTCAAGACAGAAAAGAATAGAGTAAAGCAAGGTTTCTTGGTAGCAGCAATTTCTTGGGTCTGCTCTGCTTGCTATAGGCAACAAGTGCTCTCATCTAAGAGAGGTTTCCTGACTCAGCTTTAGCTGTAAAGCCTTGCAGCTCTTTTAAGAGGTCCTGCCACAGAAACGCTTAAATGGTGTTGATGAAAAGCTGAAACACATGCTTTTTGGTTTTCAGCTGTAACAGGAAAAAACTCTGACTCTTTCAGGCAGGCGGTCCGACTATGGAGCATTTGAGTGTTGTTTGTGGACACAATGTTACAGCATGCTTGCTGGCAAGGACCTTGAAACACCATAGAGTTGTGGCAATAAACATGACTCCAGTCAGTACCTCCGGCAAGAGCCTGGAATTTCATAAAGCTAAGGAATGGGCTGGATCCAGTTGTCAAAGCCACAGCTTTAATGCTACCCATATTGCCTAGCAAATTAAAGACTCATGTGGTCAGAAAAAGAGAGAGATAGAAAGAAAAGATAGAGTCAAAGATTAAAAAAACTCTAAATGGTTTACTGTGTATTAAAAATATATGCTGACTTGGGAGAGAAAAGAAAAAGGTTAAAGTCCTTTTAAATAAAAATCAAAGAAAGAGAGTAGTTGGGTGTGGTGGTACACACCTTTAATCACAACACTTGGGAGGCAGAGGTAGACAGACCTCTGTGAGTTCAAGGTGTGGTGGTACATGCCTTTAATCCCAATGCCTGGGAGGCAGAGGCAGGTGGATCTCTGTGAGTTCAAAGACAGCTTGGTCTATAGAGGGAGTTCCAGGACAACCCAATATATGCAGAGAACCTGTCTCAAAAAGTAAAAGTAAAAATAAAAGAAATAGAGGTTAAAGTAAAGCCACATAAAAATGGAAAATATACAGAAAAATTGGATACTGTATGTTATTATGCTCTCTGAATTGTTTGAATGTTAAGGAAGGAACAACAGCTGCTAAAAGATACTTGTTTATAAATGTTTCTAAATTAATCCAAGATAGGTATTTTGAAAATACCTTGACTGTAATATGATGGGCTTGCTTGTTGGGGTTTTTGTCCTGTTTAGTATCCCAACAAGCCAGCAAGTCCCAAGGAAAATCATACGCAAGATTCCATAAGGTTATAAACTGATTGGCCCACAATAACGGGCTGGGGATACAAGGATGAGGAAGTGGGAGGAAGCTTAGACATTATAGCGGTTTAGAGCAAGGAATACAACTCTATTAAATGTAAGACTTTACAAAGGACAGCTCAGTGTGTGAAGCACTTTCTGTGTTCCAGTCCCTAGAAACCACCTAAAACTGGATAGAGTGGTATCTTATACCAAGATGGGACACAGAGAGCAGAGGCAGGAGAATCCACAGAAGCTTATGGGCCAGTTAGCATGGCATACAAGTAGTGAGCAACAAAAGGCTCTATCACAGTGGAAAATGAAGAGAGCACTGTGTGTGCCCCCTGGCACTCATAAACACACACACACACACGCACACACACACACACACACACATATGCAAACACATTAAGATTTAAGGATATACATGCATTTCTTAAAAGGGACCCAGGAATGTATGAAATATAAAGAAATAGTTTTAAACAGCCAATAAAGTGGATGCAAGGTACCTTACAAAGGAAACCATATGATGACCATTAGTCACAGGAGAGGTGTTCAATAACATTATTCTGCAAGAAATGCAAACTGCAGTCACAATGTGTTACTACAGTGCACCTCGTAGGAGGGCTGGAAGATCAGCCTCACCAGGTGTTGCTAGGGAATGGAGCAACTACTGATAGAAGTAAAAAAAGATGTGTGTTCTTCTGAAAAGGTGTTTGATCATTATTTACATAAAATCATCCTCAATGATTTGCCACCTTCACTTCTAGGTACTCACCAAAGTGAAATAAAGTCATATTACACAGATGGAAGGGCAAAAGGCATTCTCTGGAGCATTTCATAGAATTGTCCCAAACTGAACACTACCATGGTGAGCACCAGTGAGAAACACGGGAGCACAGATGATTGTGTGTTCACATAGTGGCGGCTCCTTGGCTATCAAAGGCATTCCTAAAGACAGCAGCAGGAAGGAACTTCAACGGCACTGGAGTAAAAGAAGCCAGGTCCAAATCCTATGAGACTGCATGATTCCATGCAGAGTCGGAAGCCCCAGAAAAGGACAAGAGCAAAAACCAGAGCAATAGTTGTTCTGGGAATTAAGAGTTGTTGATGGAGACAGAAGCAAGAGGATCTTTGGGGAGCAACAGAAACATCCTACATAGATTCCCCCTGCTGTTGTATTAGCTGTGAAGTGTCAGCCTGTTCTAATGCAGCTGATAGAAATTCGAGTTTGATGCAGGGTTTTTCATTTGCTCATGCATGATTTTATCTGCAAGAAGTATTAGGAGACACAGGAAGCTACACCCGGCTGAACACAACCAAGCAGAAATATAAAATCTCTCTCTCACACACAATACCTTGAATCTGTGCTAGATCTCCGTGCCCACCCATGTTGTTATGAAATAACCACCCCCTTCAGTGCCACTTCCTTGTAAGACAACAGCGGGTCTTTTTCAAGGTAAAGTAGATTTTGATATTTTTTTTTTTGAGACAGAATTTGTATAGCCCAGGTTGGCCTTGCACTTGCTATGTAGCTGAGAATGAACTTGGTCTCCAAAATCCTTCCACCACAACCTCCCAAATGCTAGGATTACAGGGGTGCACTACCACCTCTGGATTTGAGCAGTGGGAGGGGTGGCACCAGAGCGTCATGCATGCTAAGTAAGCATTCTGCCAAGTGAGATATATCCCCAGACCCAACATGGATATCTATTACAGTGTTTTTTAAATGTTAATTGTCAACACGTAAACCCGCTTTTTGCCAGGCTCCTCAATGCTATGTCCGCGATCATGTCTCAGCTTCATTCTTTTTTGCATAAACCTGATAAGGCAATTTTAGTGCTTGATTTTGCATGGCAAGTATGATTTTTACTAATAAACATTCAGTCTGCAATGGAGCTCAATTGGTAGAGTGTGTGAAGCTCTGGCTTGACTCCTAGCACCACATAAAACCATGAATGAGAGTACCTATCTGGAATCCCAGCACCCCGAATATAGAGACAGGAGGATCAGAAGTTGAAGATCATTCTTGGCTACATAGTAAGTTCCAGGCCAGCCTGGGCTACATGAAACTCTGAATTAAAATTATTTAACTAATTAAAACATCCCCGTCTCAAAATTACATATTCACCTTAAAGCAAAACTGATGGGTATTGCTTAGATGGACGCATTTGTCAAATTTAGTAGACCTTTCCAAACTGTATCCCTAAAGTCTTCATTTTATGACAGATAAGAGATGCTGGTGGTAACATAAAATCAGGTTAGTGCTTTCATTTTTCAAAAGCCCATTTCTCATCCATACGTAGGCATTAAGCTTCTGGCGAATCTCACTTTACTTTCCAGTGAGTCCCGAACTACTCACAATTCTCTGGCTATGTCAAGTTTGTTAGTGCCTCTCTGACCTTGACATTACTCATGTTTTCAACATTACATCTCCCATCTTTGTCAGAGTAATTATTAACAGTCATTAAATTTTAGTTAAAATATCACTCCCCTTGGGACTTTTCCTGCCTGCCTCCTCCTCAGTCTGATTAAACACCCCTTGCTGAAGCCCTCACAGCCTTTGTACTTACTTTTAATTGTAGATTTCTGACTCGTTTTGAAGATGCTAAATATTTGTCATTTCTTTGAGATCAAAGCTTTCAAGTTGTCTGTGTGTTTAGCCCAGACTCTCCACTTCTAGCTCAGTGCCTGGCACGTGTGAGCCATACAGCATAACATTATCTGGAAACAACCTGGTCAGGAGAGTGAGTAGACCGTTTGCGGTGCTCGTTCACTGGTTTCCTATTGTAGATGAACAGTCTAACACAAACATGGTAGCCCGAAGAATCCACATTTAATCACCTTACATTCTAGAAGTCAGAAGCCTCACATGGTCTCAGAGGGCTCAGTCAAGGAATCCTCAGGGCTGTGTTCCCATGGGAACACTTTTTGGAAAGTCCTCTTCATTGTTGTTGCTGGTTTCTCAAGTCCCATGTTTCTGTTCGTGTCTTCTTTCCATCTACAAAGACAATAGCCACATCTCTTCAGTTCCCTTAGCTGTTTTTCCTGTTTCCTCACCTCTTCCCCCTGGACATCAAAGACCCGATGCCCAGTGGCTTTTATCTGAAAGAAGGTAGGATGGGGTAGGAAGACCTGGAATTCAGCAGTAACAGGAAAATCCCATATTGTCCTGCCTGAATTCTGTAGACTCCAGCTGCTTGCCCATGATGAGGACTGGTGCATTTCTGTTGTCTTAAGGGAAGCTATCTATCATTTTCTGATTCATCCACAGTCCTTAGCATAAGGATGCTTGTGACAACTTTGGATTGACCTGGCTGATCCAGATTGAACAGTTTAACATCTTTAACTTTTAATCCCATCCTATCTCAGCGTTCCTCTTACAGGCTCCCAGGAATTCGGACATAGGCCTACAAAAACGTTCCCTTTTGTCTGTGCTCCAGCTGCCTGGAATACCCTTTCTCTGTGTTCAAATGTCAGACTTCCTTTCACACCTCAAGTCTTTGTCTTAAAGTTCTGTTAATAAAATTATCTTTAATGATATTATTTTAAATCAAAATAGATTATATGAGTCAATTAATTTTGCTTTCTGCAGCCATATACCCTGGGCACCTAGACTACAACCTGGAGTGCATTGTGAGTCAGGAGGCAGCTGGTGCATGCCCGTGAAGGAGTATAAGGTATGCAAGCATGATCCTTACTGCACGTCTAACCAGAGAAGAGGTTCTACAGCAAAAATTGAATCAGAACTGTATCCATTTTGCAGAGCCCACTGTGGAAAGTAAGTTCCTGAAAAAAACTCACACTGTGACATTGTATTTACAAAATCTGAGATATTGCATTGAGATAGTGCAGACCCAGAGGTTGGAGCTTCTTAGAAAGGCTCTGATCAGAGGGTCTCTCCAGCACGGACTGTCCCAGGCCAAGATCAGCAAGGGACATTGCAGAAAAGAGTCTCTAACAAAAGCAAAATACTTCAGAGTTAGTCAAGCGGTAGTAGGGCTGCTGTGCAGACATTTGTCATGTCAAAATTTGGAAAGATCTGGAATTAAATAATCAGAGTCATAGAATTAGTTGTGATTTTTTGAGAGTTCAATGCCCCCATTCCTTTTTTGCTTGAGTTTCCTGTCATACCATCGTGTCCATGTCAACCCTTCCCTTTGTTGGCTGCATTCACAAAGTCCAATGATAAAGAAATCTAGTGCTGAGCTAGTCCTACAAATGCAGGCAATAGCCTCATGCTCAGACTGGTCATTTGAATCAGGAACACTAATGAATGGGGCGCTTCAAGCGCATACTGTCTTTACAGTAATGTCATGTATTATAAGGGATGTGTGTGTGTGTACAGATATGTGCTTGTACAACTTGCATACTGCTTGTGTATGTGTGTGTGTTTGTCCCCTCAGTTCTGATCATGGGATTTTGAAGAAACAAGATCTTTCTGGCCTACTGCAATCTGAAAGTATGGTTGATCTTATAGGGACTTTAAAATGTAAACCCTGAGTACCATGTTGATATTATAAAGTTTAAAAAATAAGCTAGATTGTAGTTGCCACATGCAGTGGGGATTGCTCTTATTTGGATTAACTTTGGCTCACAGAAGGTATACCTGTTTTTTTTCTTTTTTGTCATTACAAATCTGAGCCAAGTAGTTCCTTTCCAAATATCATTACATAATGAGAGACAGCAAAAGGAAAATAGACAGAATGGTAGTGGGGGGGGGGTATTACAAGTAATCAGCTTAAAATTCAAAGGGCTCTCGTCCCACCGTGGGTTCTCTGTCTGTGTTCTAAATGCTGTCTCAAAACAATTGCATCCTATAAGTTCCAGAGCAAGCAGTAGGATGCAGACACTTAACTGGTCCCTCACCTTTCCACTCCCAACCTATTGCATTGAACTTTAAAAAAAAAAAATCCTTATCCTGTGTCACTATCAAACCTAAAGTCCAACATTATTATCCTTTCTAAGGGTGACACTTTTTACTTATTTGAGTGACACCTTCCAAGTTAGACCTCATTTTATATCCACACAAATGGGGACAGGTCCTGTAAAATAACCACAAAAAAATACCCTAATCTGGTAGTTGAGTAACCTAAATTCCTGTCCTGGTTTTCTCAGGAGCTTAAAACTTGAAATCTCCTCTGTGAAAATAACGCAACTGACCCTGCTTGTCTCTTGTGTCCACTCAAGCTCTCCCTATCTATGATCATCCTTAACTAACACTGCTGAAATTCTTCTAGAAGCAGGATACTTGCCAAACAACAGCGCCGTCTTTATGTCTTCATTTTAGTCCCACCTCCAATCTTTATTTAGAGACTGAGTCCCATATTATTCAGTCTGGTCTAGAATTCTCTATGTCATTCCGTTTGACCTTGAATTCTTAACCCTTCTGTCTTAGCTTCCTCAATTCCAGGTTTACATGATCAGTATCTACTGTGTCTTTATTTGTTGTTGTTGTTGTTGCTGTTGCTATTGTCTGGTTCTTCAGTGCTGGGGATTGAACCTAAGAACCTCACATATCTTGGAAAACTCTAGAACTGAGCTCTATCCCCAGTCATTTCTATCCTCACTTTTTTGAAGTAAGATAAAGAAACTTTGCAAGGTCTTGTGACTTCCTAATGCCATACCACCTACAAATGACATTGCTCAGAAGCCGTGCAGATTTTATCTCTGCAATGTTATGCCAGTGTCCTCAAGAAAGACATCTCTATATTTCCAGATGGAAAAGAACCCAGGCGATGGACATCTGGTACCCCTCACATCCACCACTCATCAGGGCGTCTCAGGAATGTGCATATTTGTTAAGATCTTGATAACTTAATCTTTGCTGATTAGTTTACAGGTGGACAGGACCCCATTGACACAGTATAATCCTTCCCTGGAGCTTGTAAATATAGGTGGGGATACACCCTTATGAAATCATAGAAACTGTAAAATGGCAAACTCAGGTGTTAGCAAAGAGCATTTCTTGCCAAGGGAGAAAAGTTGGTTTTCCGTCAGAGGTGGTGAAGGAGGCAGAAAGGATGCTATAGTTAAAACTGGTCCCTGAATTTTCATTGTTCATGAGATCTAGTTCCAGGTACCACCTTCTAAGAGTTCAGCCACTCTGTCCTTCCTTGAACTCTGTCAATGTGCCTCTTTTTACCCTCATTGTCAGATACCCGCTTCTTTGCTTTCCTAGAAATACTGTAACCAATGGCCAGAAACGTGTGTCTTTAAATAAGGGGAATCCATTGTCACACAGAGGGACAGCCCTCAGTCTGAAATCGAGGTGGTTTCTGGTGGACGTGCTCACACTGAGCCCATCTCATGTGTCTCTCTCTCAGTTTCCTGTGGCTTGTGACAGTTCCTGCCTCTGTACCCATGTGACTTCCCTACTGTGTGTATCTCATCCCTTTACAGTCCCTTATGAGGAACTGTGATACTGGATTTAGCACCCACCATTAGCAATGATGTTCCTCTCTTGAGAGTTCCTTCGCATTATTAAATCCATAAAGATCTTCCCCAGCAGGATCTCATCATGGGTTCAGCATAGATCTTTAGATGAGTCACTCTGGACTCAGGTTCCGTGAAATCTACTTCACAGTAGAATTTTTCAACCAATATATTAAAATCTCATACTCATATATATAATTGTGACATTGTAGGCATCTTAAATAGGTTCTTTCACAAATTTAATGATCCTTTGCCTACTGCCACCCTGACATATCTCTTATTCTTTTGTTTCTGTCTAACCATTTTGGCTTTTAATGTTATGTTGAAATAGCCATTCAGAGACATTTAAGGTTTTCCTCTTCAGTGTGTGTTGAAAAGACAAGCATGATGCTCAAGTGATCTTCATCTGCCTGGTAGAAAAATCCTATTTTGCTTAAGTCGATCACAGACAGCTTAAGACTCATTTATTTAACTCCTACTGGTCTGGTTTATAAATTCTGGAAGAATACCTCACTGGAGAGCTTCATATCTCCACAGTCCTTTGGCGTTTTATTTGTAGGTTTTTAAAAAGTAAATAACCAAGAGGAGGAAGTGTGTCTGTGTTTGGTCTTTTGAATGATATAAAGTGCCTGTTTTTTTTTCTAGGGAAATGTTTCCTATTATGTAAAGTTCATTTCCATGGACTCAGTTGTTTGGGGGGAGTGATAAATTTACCCCATCCTGGAATCTCAAATAATAATTTTAAAAAATCATTGTAATGCCAGTATATAGCTGGGTTTAGTTTCCTATCTCCAGCTCTTTCCTAATGCAGAATTAAGCTATTCCATGGCGGACGCCCTCCACCTTCCTCATTCAGGATGGAGGAGTAGTATTGCTTTACAGAGACTATCTGCAGCTTTGCGGGGCTTGTATTCTGAGTCTATCATAGACACCTTCCCATTGCATCTGGGCTGAAGAAATAAAAGCCTGAATAGAGACTGAACCAGTCCCACAGGCCTCCTCTCGGATAAGAACAGTCTGCAGAGACAGGCAAGGAGAGTCCATCCTCAGCACATCACCTTGCAGAGGTGATGGAGGAAGGTCATCTGTTTATGTGTTACTTTCATTGGTTAATAAAGAAACTGCCTTGGCCCTTTGATAGGACAGAAAATTAGGTGGGCAGAGTAAACAGAACAGAATGCTGGGAGAAAGAAAGCCGAGGCAGGCAGATGCTATAGCTCTCCTCTCCAAGATGGACACAGGTTAAGATCCTTCTTGGTAAGACACCACCTCGTGGTACTACACACATTAATAGAAATGGGTTAATCAAGATGTGAGAGTTAGCCAATAAGAGACTGGAACTAAAGGGCCTAGCAATGTTTAAAAGAATACAATTTGTGTGTTGTTATTTCTGGGTGTAAAGCTAGCCGTGCACGAGCAGGCGGGAATGCAGCTCACCGCTCCTTTTTACACAGAGGGGTAGCCGGTCCCTCATACCACAGTCTAACATCTGAGCAAAGTAAACCCCACACTAGGAATGCTGAGCTCCTACCACGTAAAATCTCAGTGTGGCTCCAGGAAAAAGTGCCGGTTCCCATAGAGCGACCGTGATGCCATCACCACGTGCTGGCAAATCTGTCTGGTGAGAGTTCCTTGTCGCCTTGCTCATTCCTACTAGAACGTCGGAGGCCCTTAAATGGCTCACTTTTGGTTGCTGAAATATCTTCTAAGATCAAGGGCCATATACTATTTTTTGAAAAAAAGGAAAAACCCATACTTCTCCTTGTGGGTAACAGTCCCGATTTTCACAATTTTCTGTCCCTAAACCGACTAGATCCTTTTTAATGGCGCTCAGGCCCTCAATCAGGGCTGTGTAAACAATCCATATTACAAATTTCACGAAGACACATGTGAACATTTAACAGGCTTTGGGAGACATTCAGGGTTTAAAACGTCTAGGTGGATTTTCTTTCTTGGAGATTATCCGGTCCTAGTAACAGGCAGAGAAAGTATTTCCCATGCCTGTAAGTATTTAGGCCTTTCTTTGTATGCCTCGATCTTTTTCTTCCATAAAGGGGAAGTGGTGTGCACTGGGGGGTGGGCGAAAGAAAAATGACGAGGGAGGTGGGAGCTCGGCGGCTGGAGGATCGGATTCCAAGCAAGATCCCTTCATCCACTTCCAGTTGTGTGAAAGCGCCAGGCAGTGTTCATTTTCACTGTATCTGCGCTCTTAATTGTTTCTGCCTGTTCATTTCATTCTTCAGTGAAAACATTAGCCTAGGGGACATTTGAAATCAAAAGGCAGGTTTGAAGTTTAACAGGAAATGAACAGTGGCGTGACTGCAGCATTCAAGGAAAAGTTGAGAGCCGGAAAGAAATAGGCAGGCTTCTAAGCCCCACATATATGTTCTCTTTTCGGTTGTTGTTGCTTTTTGGTCTCTATAAGTTAAGATAAAAAACAAGCAAACAAAACACATCCCATGGGTCCAGAATTTTCCTGTGGCTGGGTATCTAACAGATGTTGTGAGGCCTGCACTTGCGGGCTTAGCCAGACGAAATGAAAATCAAGAGATTTTGAACTGTTATGCAGGAATTTATAAAATCCTGGATGGATTTCCTGACAGCTATAATTATTTAATTCTTTCAGAATTATCCCTCTCCACCCCCAAACCTCCTCTTGCCAAAATTATCAAGATAATTAAGGAAGTAGTGGGAAGGTTAGAATCTGAACCATCTCGAATACCAAACTGACCAAATAATTGTGTGCGTCTCCGCTTTTTGTTTGCAGTGGAAAGGGATTCCGCCTGGCGACATGCATGTGCTAGTTACCTTCCACCTCCAGCCGAGAGATTGCCTTCAGACAGAGCAGAACTGAAACTTCAGACATCAACGTTCCTCACTCCAGTTGCCTACCCACACCTAAGGCAGTGTGGTTCAATCTCCACCAGCATCGTCTATGCTCCCTGCTGCCCTGTTACCAACTCACGGGGACGTGTAAACATTGTCCATCTTCTCCCTGATCATAGACACAAAAGAACCGACGTCCAAACACCACCCGTAGAGGACCCAACTCAGAATACTGCCTGTTTTTACAACATTCCTCACCTTAACAAGGAAACTAGAGAGTTCCCTGAGAGCAAAGGCGTCAGCAAACGTGTTTAAAATGGCCCAGCCAGACACAGACGTTTTAAGAGTTGAATAATGAGGTGGAAAATATCAGACTTGGAAAAAAATAAACAAAAGTCTAGGTGTTTCCACATACAAAAGTCATGAGACCTTTTATTTTTGGAAGTGCTTTGGATTCATTCTGGTGGTCCTAATGAGGACCAGCCAGATAATAAGCAAGAGCCCTTTCCTGCCTTTGAAGAACAATGGATACGATGTAGATCCAAATTTGTGAAAGAAACAGCCGTGATTTTGTTTGTGATTATCTCATGGAAGGAGCGCCAGAGTTTGGAATTCTTTGGCTGGCGCTGTATTTCATAGACATGGCACACCTGGAGAAATAATTTAATCAGTAGTCAGATTCAATTATTCATTGGTCATGCACTGTACTCATCAGTTTTAGGAGCAGCAAGACGCAGGAACTGTTGATTCTGAAAGTCGGGAGAGCTGGCTCGGTTAGCTACCTTCACAGCGACCATTCTCCGTGGAGAATGCAATCCTTCGGCGGTTTCTATTCCTGAAATGGACTCAGTATTTGTGGTGGCAGAGAGTGGGGGTGCAGCACTGGTTATGGGGCTGAAATAGGAAAAGCAAAGCAAAGCAAATGGACAAATTGCACGTTAAATACGTTGAAGGGAGGGGTTGTATTTTTACAGGTATCAATTATCAGCGTTACGAGTAATAAATAATGCTAAATAAAACATGTAACTAAACGGGCATTAAAGGCCTTTACGTATATAGAAGACAAGAAAAGCTCCCCCTCCCCTCCTATGCTGCAGACTGCAGGCATTTCCCTCTGCCTCTGTCAAGTGCAATTCTTTCTTGATGAATGACAAGGCAGGATAATAGGCTGTGGTCACCATGGCAACCAGACAGCAGCCCTGTGTGCCTAGCATTTTTTCATCTGAAAATGAAACCAGAAGCAAAGAAAAGCTGAAAATGTAACCAACAGATTAACTGATACAGAAAAAAGGGAGAAGAAGAAAAGAAAGAAAGGAAGAAAATAGGAACAAAAAGCCAAGTTAGATTACAAGCAATTAAATGACAGCACCTAGTTCTCTCCATACCTTCCCACTCTCTCACACATCAACTAGAAATTTTAAAACAACCTTTGATAAACATGAAAGAAAAAAAAAAACGTGTTTTTTTCTCATTTCCCCGAAAGGCTTCATTTCTTTTTAAAAATCTAGGTTTTTGTTTCTGTTTCTGTTTCTGTTTTAAGGCAGTTAATTTCATTAAATATGACAGTTCATTAAGCTTCATGTGTTGGTTTGTTCTGGAATTTCTAAATTCATCGCCATGCTCCTTTCCCTGGATCTTCCAGAGACCATAGGCTTCATGTGCAACAGTTTTATTTGGGGCCTGGGTGGAGTTGGCAAGGAGGGAGAACTAGAGCTGAGCAGTAAGACTGCTAGCCCTCGTGGATGGTGTAGACTCTGGACACTGCATGCCGACTCAGAGTGACAGTCAGGGCTAATCAAATCTCCATCTCTCTGCCCCAACTCCATTCCTGCTCAGGTGATGGTGGTTGAGCCCTCGTGGATGGTGTAGACTCCGGACACTGGATACCAACTCAGAGTGCCAGTCAGGGCTCATCAAATCTGCAGCTCAGGGGAAGGTGGCTGAGCTCCAGAGGGCTATACATTCTGACCCCTTGCTCCGTCTCAAAAATCTTCACTGCAGTTTTTCTTAGAGATGTTTCCCGTCTCTACTAGACACCAATAAAGAAGCGGGCAGACCCAGAGAGGAGACCTAAAGGAGTGTGTCCTGAGATTGATTGTCCTTGCACTCGATATTTGGTACAGGAAAGAGTTTTCAGCTGGTGCTTAGAGGACAAATACCCCATCGGAAGCCCAGTCCTCAACTCCAGGAAGATGAAGCACAAACTAAACATGTCTCCGGACCCAGATGCCTAGCGTGAGTCTTAGCTCAGCTCTACCCTTTGGTGAGAGGATAATGCATACCAACCCTTTGGCTCAAGGAACAAGCCCAAACCTCTCTGACCTGGCCAAATATCACCCACTCTGCAGGAATGGGAGGATTTCTGAGGTCACAGGGCAAGATTCAGTCAGATTCTCCTTTCTCGTGGACAGAACATAGAAATGCCCCTGGAGTGTATGTGTGTGCTGTGTGAAAGGCCGATAATGAAGAAAGAGATGAGGCATGCATAACCACCTGCTTCAGAAGGCTGTGGATCAAATAGGTGATCTCATGCAGGGTGCTTTGAAAATATGAGGTCACTTGTGAACAGCTAAGTGGATCACCCAGAGATGCCGCAAAACTTTACAGGAGAGTCCTAAGATCTGACACTCCCACCTGTCCTGACGCACAGAAAAGGCCTGATCAGTTGACTGCACTGTTTAGGGGGAATTTGCTGTGAAGGGAAAAAAGGCTGGAATAAAAAAAAAAGAGGCTCTTGAAACAGTTGACAGATGCTAGTGAAAGCCCCAGGCATCCGGATACCGACAAGAGGCCAAAATGTGCGTGGTCAGAGCCCTCACAAATTTCCCCCTCACATGCCCAGTGGTGGCACTGGCCACCCACAGCAAGGCCTAATAAATCCTTCCTTTGTCCCCATTTCCCCAACACACACAAATGCAAAGTAAACAGTTGGATCAAAGCTTTTAACGTGCTCTGTGCTGTTTTATTTGAAAAGATCAGGTCTGATATTTAGGAGGAAGAGTCCATCTGTCTGGACTGAGCTCAAGAAGCCTCAGACAAACTGTAAACAAGACCAGGGCACAAAGTCCTCACGGCCCACAGCCTGCTGTTGCCACACTGGAGCTTGGGAGCTGGATTTTCCTGCCCTCTCCGGCAAAGGGAACTCAATAGGATTGAAACGGACCCTCACAAACTTCCTTTAGACATATTGTATGACGTCATTGATGGCTAGCTTTTTCTAAGCCTCTATAGACCTAAGATGGTACCTATCAATCGTTTCAGAGTTTGTAGGCAGAACAATTACATGGTTTACACACTATTAAAAGCCTTAGTTGTTCTAATAAACTCCTTAATAATGAGAGTTTTAAAAAAAAGATGAAGAATAAAGATGAAAGGAAAGAAGTAATTACTTTATTAAGTGTGATATAGATTTCTAAAGAAGGCTTTTATTATTTACCACTTTTGGAACACACGGGAGCACACTTACCTCATCTTTTTTTTTCTGGACATTTATCACACTTAGTGTTCTCAGTGATCATGTGTTTTTCTACAGTGCCCCGAGCTCTCTTCAGCTGGGTCATGGCCCTCTTTTTGCACTTAACAGAATGCTTGGCTCATAGTAGGCCCTAAAAAACACCTGCTAATAAAACAGAAGAGCGTTGAAGTCTTACTACAGAGCCTGCCTTGGTAATGTAGTGTTTCTGCAAACTTCTGATTGTGGGAAACTTCACTTTCTGAGCTTGAGTTCTCCTCCATAAAATGAGGAGAAAACTACCCCATCCTTCTATGCAGGCACACATATGTGCGTGCGTTGTGTGTGTGTACAGGTACAGACCTGTGTCAGTGCATGTATATATGTGTATAGAAGACACCCTGAGGGGCCGTTACTTGGCTACCATCTACCTGCTTTAGTTTTTGAGACAAGGTTTCTCTATGACCGGGAACTTGCCAAGTGAGCAAGGCACACTCTCCAGGGTACCTCAGTAACCATCCTATCTTTGTGTCTCAGTACTGGGATTAAAAGAGTGTGCCAACACACCCAACTCTTCCACTTGGGTTCTGGGAATCAAATGTAAGCAACTGGCTCTTCCTAGACCCAGGAGGAAAAGTCTTAGCTAGATTGCTGTGACTCCTAATCAGGACGTGTATGAAATGCTTAGAGCCTGGCACAACAACACAGGTCTACAGTGACGGCTCATCTCGTCTTTTAAATTCAATGATGGCTATCCCAAAACATTTTTCCTGAGTCTTTGGAAGCTCGTAGAGTGGTGGTAGAGGAAAGGAAGTCCATGAAAGGCGTGTTCTCTGGAGTGTGGCAATGTGGACTTGTTGTGTTGCGTGTAGGCACTAAAGAGTACATGCTGTCTTGAGATTATCCAGAACAGAGAAGGTGGGACGTGATGGGAAACAGAATGGAAATGGGGCATAGAACTGCATCATTGCAAGGGCAACGGGACAAAGCATAGATGCACAGCAGTATGGACATCAGTCAGGGATGCCCTATATCTGAGCATCTGGTGAATAAACCATAGAGGACAAATCGAAGTACACAGTATATAGTTAGCATCAAAGAAAGATGGCATTGGGGAATTTATTTAGCAGCTATTGCATATGGGACAATGAATAGGGATGTGTGTATATATATGTAGAGAGAGTGATAGACATATAAAGTTTACAATGTTGTCATACAGTACATCTCAGGCTCCAGTGAGACTGTTGGGGACCCAGCAGACCCAGCTTCTTCTGCTTACCGACCCCCTGAAAAGGCACACTACTTGAAATTTCTCATGGTTATTTTCTGATCTGTAACCAAGAGGGCAGCAGTAGCTGTGCCTCACAAATGTTTGTGGTCATGGATCTGTTTGGTGTATACAATAACTCTTGGAAGGCGGAGGAGGTGAGTCAGGGGCTGATAGCACTTGATGTGATAGCAAGAGAACCTGAGTGCAACACCCAGGATTCATGTCAAGCTACGTGTGACTGCATGTCTCTGCAACTCCAGCATCTGGGGCAGGGAGCGGGGAGAAGGGGTGGTAATCTAGGGAGCTCGCTAGCCAGGAGAAATGGTGAGCTGCTGATGTAGTTTTTGATGGCTCAAAAACTAAGACGTGTTTTGGAATATTATTTTAACTGTAAAGATGTGTTATGTTTGCCTATGCTGAAGAATATTATCTTAAATGTGTAAAGGCATGTTACCTTTGTTTATGCTGCATTTGCTTAATTGTATAAAGATGTGCATTTGTTTCACTTTGCTTGCCTAAGGCACCTGATTGGTCTAATAAAGAGCTGAATGACCAGCAGCTAGGCAGAGAGCAGAATAGATGGGGCTGGCAGACAGAGAGAATAAATAAGAGGAGAAATCTAGGCTCAAGGGGAATGAGAGAAGAAAAGAGGAGAGAATGAGGGAGAGAAAGAGGAAGATATTGGGGCCAGCCAGAGAGCTGCTAGCCAGCAGACACAGAGCAGGACATACAGAAAAAAAGGCAAAAAGCTAAGGGTAATTTAAGCTGAAGAAAAAACACTAACCAGAAACAAGAATAAGCTAAAGTCAAGCATTCATAATTAACAAACATCTCACTGTCATGATTTGGAAACTGGTTAGTGGCCCTAAAAGAAAAACCTGGTACACAGGTGGAAAACAACAGAACACTCCCTACATCATCCTCCAGCTTCTGCATGCATGAGCATGGGTGTTCACACCTACACACAAATATACACATACAATATCTCATGCACACACACACAATCATGTGGCATAAATACATGGTAAGGGCTCATTAGACTTTACTGCTGTATGGAAATTTTGCACTTACTCATTCTTTTTAAAAGGAAAAGAGATGATGAGCCAAATGCCAGCTCCATTTTTGACAGGAAAGAATGAGGTTTGGAAATTGTTTTTGCTATTTATGAGTTTTATTGGTCTCCTCTGAAATTAGAAGTAGGAAGTCCCAGCTCTAGAAGACGTGCGATGAGCTGCCCATTCAAGACAGAGCATCAACAGTGACCATGCAAATGTCAAATCTCTAACCACAGACAATGAGAATCCAGAAGACTCAGCAGTTAATGCCAAGCCAGAGCAGCAGAGGTCAGGGACCCTATTCTGGGAAATGGGGAACAGCATAGCTCAGTCCATAAAGAGGTTGTCAAATAAACACAAGGACCCGGCCTACAGGTATACCACCCCAGACACTGGATCTCTCTCCAGAAATAGGGATCAATGAAACAGCTGTGCTGGAGATCACATGATCAACACAGTGGCTAATTCCTACTGAAATTCTGGAGAGCTGAGTGAACCTTCCAAACTAACCTTTCAGCTTAAGCATTCCCACAGGCCACCAATGGCCAAAGCAAACAGCATCCACCTCTCCTATTCATCTCTGTTTGCATCCTTCCCACACCACACCGTCTGCTCGCATGTGTGTGACCCTCTAGGGAGAACACCGTTCATTCCACCTCCACCTGACAAATTCTTTTTTAATCTGAATGCCTGCTACAGACTACCTCTTCT
Organism: Myodes glareolus; assembly: GCF_982192425.1. Classification (NCBI taxonomy): domain Eukaryota; kingdom Metazoa; phylum Chordata; class Mammalia; order Rodentia; family Cricetidae; genus Myodes; species Myodes glareolus. The sequence goes on along the minus strand of NC_142029.1, from coordinate 70,274,098 downwards.
GTGGAGACTCCCCTCCTCCTCCAGGCTGTAAGCCAAATCCACTTCTCTTAGGCAGCAGACAGTTTCTGCTTTGAATTAGAATCGTGTACTATCTGCCTTTTGTCCTCCACACAGTGACACATTTCTTTTATGAGGCCATAGTTCCATTTCATCCTTATTTCCTTTTTCCAATTATCATCATTATGTGTGTGCATGCATGCGTGCACATGTGTGTGTGTATTGTTGTTATTTGACAGATGCGTGGAATAAAAATTCATGAAGAAAGGAAAGAATAAAAAGTTAATTTATAAATATCTTACCTATAGTCAGACTCAGTTTTATAATAAAGACAAAGTTAGCTAACCATAAGGTTAGCATTAGCAATCGTGAGCATGAATTAGCACTTATCAATACCAATACCAATACCAGGAGCCAAGAATGAACTAATACCAAGGAGAGTGAGGCAGTGGTGAATGAAAGACTCATATCTGCACACACACACACACACACACACACACACACACACACACACTGAGCCCATATAGCCAGTGCACGGGACATGCATTTGTCAAACTCCAGCCCAAATATATAATTGCAATCCATGAATGACAGAGGGAAAGGCATTACAGTAAGTTGTGAGAACACAAACAAAGGGACAAGATCTAATTGGGGGCAGGTCACGAAAGGCTTCCTCGGGGAACTGATGTTTCAATTCAGATTTGAAATGTTGATAGCAGTGGCTCACACACAGTGCTGAGGCTTGATGGCAGGGAACGGAACAGAGTGGCCATTAAGGGCACCTTGCCCTACAATCGGTTTCTAAGACTGTGTGTGGATGAGCATCCGTGCTCATCATTCTGAGTGCGTATCGAGAAAAGGGAGGCAGGCCATAAGAGGAATGGCTGAGAGAAGAAAGGGATAAAGGAGGAGAGAGATAAGACTCGAGGATGGGGGCGGGGAATAGCTCAATGAATTAATAATAAGCCCGGGTGTGTAGAGAAGAAAAATCCTAAGGAAAAACGAGGTGATGTTGAGGATGCCGTCAATCTTTCAGCCTTTCACTGTGACTATTTTGTTTTTGCGGCTAAACCTTGAAGTTAAAAGAAAATCCTGCGGTGCCTTACATGCCAATAGGCAACTCTGTATCTGCACCGCAGCCAGTGTGAGCTGGATGATTGCCTGCGGGGTGTATGGAGGGTGTATGGATGACGGCAGTCCAGTGAGTCATAAGGTTAGGTGGGATCAAAGGTGAGAGGTGCGGTCAAGCCTTGATGTCTTGGGCTCAGGCTAGATTCTGTTTCTAAGCACAGCTGTCGCTGCACTTGTGGGAGCAACTGAGGTGGTGGGTGGCTCCTGGTCAAGGAGAAGGCAGGTGGAGGGGTACTGATGGCGTCTAGGTCCTTCTCCAAAGGTTAATAACGCAAGAATTAAAAAAGGAGTCAGAGAAGGCACAGCAAGGCTTCTGAGACAATGCACTAAGGGTTTGAGATGCATGGTGAACTGTCTGCAGAGTGCTGTGCTGGGCTCCAGGAGACTGCACGGAGGCTTTAGAGACTGGCTAATCACTGGATTTCCCCCATAGGAGCAGATGAACTTGTCTAGTTTTGCCGGCACAGTCACATGGAGATGCCTACAGCAGAGAGAACACCGGTTTGGGTATATCTGTGCATCTAGACTCCAGTGGGTCTGAACTTGGAGACTGGTAGAACAAGGGGGAGAGTGCCGAGTAGCTAGACGAATGAGAACATGGAATAGAGAAAGGAGAAGCTTCGTGAACAAAAGAGGAACGTTGTCAGCTTAACAGTTTCGCAAAGCTAAATGGTGTTAGGAAACACGAATAAAAGTGATTTATCCAGGCCCCTCCCTTTCACCTTCACATGTCTTCCACCGTGTCAAAAGATCTGTCTTGGGAGAATCCTGCTCTAAGCTCTTAAGACTTTACAGTGTATAAGGCTCCTTTATTAAAGCGCTAATACCCCTGGGAGGAACCCACCTTATTAAATAATATCTCAAAGAAGGATTAATCCATCAGTTATTCTCATAGGTACCGAGAAGAATCCTGAGGCCCTAAAGGGAGGAGGTGGGGGAGAGCAGAGGGTTGGGCAGAGACACTGAGGTGAGGAGTGGGAAATCCCCTCCAGGTTCATCGCTGCAGGAGTGCATCTGAGGCTCCTGAGGAACAGCGCCCACTCTGACGCAAAGGTGCTAGGTGCACAAATGTTTGATCCCCAAAGGACCCGTGCGCATCAATTATATAATAAAAGTACAGCATATTAAGGGCATGTGCTCTTTAGTAGTCATGGAACTTCACATGGTTGGTTATTTAGCCAGGGGCAAGAAAAGAAGAAGCTGAACGAAGAGGGTGCGGAGATCTACTTAGTACACGCATAGCTGCCTCGCCTACTGTTCACTATCACAAAGGGGTTCAGCTGGCTGATATTGAAACAGAAACGCAGTTTGGTAAATTCGAGGTCAGCAATGCTTTGCTTCCAAACTTCAGCTCTCTTTGTCTCTGTCTCTGGGTCCCTCTGTATTTCTGTGCATGTGTGTCCTCCCTCCTTTTATTGCTCGCTCTCTCACACACACTCTATGCATTTATATACACAAAACACGCACATACCATACACATTTACGCGAGGATGCAGAAACTGATAAACTTTTAAACTTCTTTATGACGTAACTTTATCTGCAATAGCAATAACTCTTCAGCTGGAAGGAGGACTTGTTTGCTCAGTGAAGAAGCCTGTCATCACGGCAGAGCATTCTAGGCGGGCTACAGTGGAGACCAGCTCTCATACAAAATAACACAGGCGACTGAGTACAATGACTTGCTTTTGTATGACTTTTAAAGCTTTCAAAACCTACTTTTAAATGTGGCCTGGCATTGGGTCAATGGGGATTATCTTTTGACCTCTGGAGTTCAGGAGACACACTTAACAAATCATGGGCTACATACTCTGTGATGTTTTAAATGTCCCCAATAGGTTCAGCCACTTGAGCAATTGGGCCTCCACTTGGCGGCAATGTTTGGGAAGGTGCAGCTTTGCTGGAGGAAGTACACACATCACGAGAGGTGGGCACTGAGGGGTTAAGGCCTTGCTCTATGTCCAGTTTAATTTCTGTTTCTTGTTTGTGGCAAAAAGATGTGATCTCTTAGTTTGCCGCTCCTGCTGCCAGGCCTGATTCTTGCTGTCATGAATCCTCAACGCGATGGACTCTTATCCCTCTGGAACCATATGCCTAAATAAACTCTTTGAATGTTCTTGGTTATGGTGGTTTCTCACAGTGAGAGAGAAGTAATGAAAACAGACCATTTTCTCCAAAGGTCTACAGAAGGCTTCTGTAAGCCTCCTTCAGAGAGGTAGCTCAGAATTAATTCAGTATGTTGGGTTGGTGGCATGCTTTTTTGTCATTTAGAATTAGGCAAGATCGCTTTGTTTTGTTTCCTTGAGACCAGATCTCTCTATGTTGCTTAAGCTGGCCTTAAATTCATGACATTCCTCCTGCCTCAACCTCACAAAGGCTAAGATCACAGATATGTGTCACACAACTAGCATGGAGGTGTGTGTCTTTCTAAGAAGACATTAAAAATTTTCAAACCATGAAGACACCTTTTTCTGTCATCATAGGACTTTACAATGGATGGTACGATCTTGCTATTCACAAGGTCAAGTTTGATCCCTGTATACGCCCAACCATTTCTACTGCACTGACACTTGTCTGTCTTTATTATATGCTGTGATATTAACCAGGAGCCTCCGAGAAATGCCATTGCTTAAAAGAAAGGAGGACCTCATGCCTTTCATGGTGCACACCTTTGACTATCTATTTCGCTAGATGATTCAAGAGTCAAGCATCCTGCTATATCAAAGAATGAGTATTCTACTAAAGTGAATGCATTTTATCGGGACTAGGAAGACAGCCCAAAGAGTATGCTTGTTTTCTCCACCCAGTGACTCTTTTGCAAATGTGTTTTAATGCACTTGACATAATTACGCATAAGAACAGATGGAATGGTGTCAGAGGTAACATAGTCTCCTAGAGCATCCGAGAGGCATTTTGATTTGACTTTCGAATGCAAAATTCACTATCTATGCTGGCTAACCACGTTCATTGCGTTCACTTACCAGGGAAAGCACCGGGCAGTCATCCTTCAGTAGAATCTCTCAAATCTATCTCTTACCATTCTCAAGGTATTGCTTCTCTTTTCAGCCAGGTAGAAACCTACACCACTAATTTTCCTGGCACTGAATGTTCCTTAGGACCCGCATGTCCTTACATGCCTCCTTTTTCTCACTGGGCGAGCACCTTGGGGGCTAGGTTATATATTATTTATTGTTACAGTCCCAGGATAGTAAATCCTCAATTAATGTTTACTGGATGAGTTAAACACAAAGTGCATTGCAAATAATTGAAATGCTATAGAGCCAGTTGGTGCTATAATATTTTTTTAACTGTTGGTTTAACACAAACTATTATACTGCTTTGGGCAAACAGGTGAGTAGTTACTTGCAAAGCTGATGTATATAATTCTGTGCATTGTATTGCAATGATGTGATTAACCTAGCCTAATTTGGATGAAAGACTCTCAGACCACCGGTGCTATTTATATTCTTGGTGATATTCCTTGAAATATTTTGTGTGTCAGTCAAGTACTTAATGCCTTGACTTTTACACCAGTGGCTTGGGGGGTGCCAAACAATAGGACCCATAAAGAACACCCAATCCAGCTTTGCAGTTTCACCGACTGTTAGACCATCGATTTGCTTCATCATGACAACACGGCAAGATGGGATGTGACAAAGCAGACAGAGGCCCATGGAGGCAAAAGAGTAGGATACATTGAAAGCATACAAATGATAAAACTGGTATGTTGAGGAATTTCTTCCCCCTTGAATTCTTTTATTCATTTCTAGAAATATGCATAAAATCTCAATTCCTCTTCCACAAATTCCAAACCATCATTATGCACACATAGTAACTTTGTAGAAAAATTCATTATCAATTTGTAGGATGACATAGAAATTTTTTTACCACAGGAGGTAAGATCTCTTGACACACTGGACTCTGATTACTACATTTAGCAAACTAAAATCCAGTGGCAGGGCCCTGATTCAAAATCATAGGCTAGAAGTCAAAGGAAAGTTTTTTGCACCTTTAGTCTTTTGGTGGAATTCTAAATTCATCTTAGTTTATATACCTAGCCAATAGCAATCTGGATTCAAAATTACGCAGTTCTGTGACTTTAAAGCAATTGTGTGTGCATGTGTATGATAGGCACGTGTTTCGTGGGTGTTTGTGTCTGGCTGTGACATACATGCCAATCCGTGCTCTTCTGCATGAGGTCAGAAGCTGACACGACACCTTCCTTCAGCACCCTTCCCTTTATTTAGTGAGGTAGTTCTTCCCCTGAACCCAGATGAAGCTGCTTCTGTAGTCACTCTGGACTCCTGTCCCTGTGGAGCTGCAGCCTCTGCCTGGAGAGAGTGCTGGAGTTCAGGTGGGCTGCCACACCCACCCGGCTTTTGCGTGGCCCTCTGAACACTGGCCCTCGGGTTTGCTCCAAAAACCTCTTATCCACTGAGACATCTTTCCAGCTCTCAGACTTGTTTTTCCTTTCTTTCTTTCTTTCTTTCTTTCTTTCTTTCTTTCTTTCTTTCTTTCTTTCTTTCCTTCCTTCCTTCCTTCTTTCTTTCCTTCTTTCTTTCTTTCTTTCTTCCTTTCTTTCTTTCTTTCTTGGGTGGGAGGCAGTGTTAAGAGATCAAGAGGCCTTTTCTTAATTCTGTGACCTGCACTTGATTTAGGATTCAAAAAATTAAAAACAAATTCTCCAAAATCTCTGCTTGAACCTTTAGACTCAGAGTCTAAAGAGCAGAGTTCTAATGTACATCTTCGTGTTGTCTATTCCTTCCTCCAACGTCCCCTTTATCAAGATGAGATAGTCTCTCATAGGTGTTGTGCACACAAGGTATAAGGGTCACCCTGACCATTTGGAGTCAACCATAGGGGATACTGTGGGGGCTGTGTGAATGCGTGTGTGTCTTAGAATTAGCCAGAGACTCATATCTAGAAATCCAGATACATATAGGTTCAGAAAAATTCTTAGAACTCTTAATGACTGATGCTTATGCATCTGCGAGTGGTGGCTCATGCCTATGATCCCAGTGTGAGAGAGGCTGAGGCAGGGTTTCCATGAGTTTAACCCAGCCTCTCTCCAAACTAAACCAAACGAACAAACAAGTCCTAGAAATCTGTGTCCTTGGAGAAGGTTAAAGGAACAGCCTTTGTTTGTCTTAGTGAAGAGAAATTCAGGGAGGACAAAAGGATGGTTTTGAACCGGAGCAGCACTGAGCAGTATGCCCCGCCAGGATCCACAGCAACCACCTGGCAGCCTGCAAGAAATGCCAGCCCTGGTCTTGCTCCCACATGTACTGAGTGAAAAGTTGTTCGTGGGGCCAAGTGGTCAGTGTCTAGCTGTCCTTCAAGGTCACTGCAGAGCCCAGCGGTGGTGTGGAAAGCAATGGTGGTGAGACAGTGAGCTGTACTGACCTTTGGAAGGGGAAAGAAAGCTGCATGGGTCTGACAATGCTTACACTTCCAGCTCTTAGGTACCAGGAACAAAAGAGATAAAGATGCGCAAAGGAATGCAGACAGAACGACAACCTAGGATTCATCTCAGGAAGCCTCCCTTTTCCCTCTCTTTCCTCCCTCCCTTCTTTCCCTTCCCTCCTTTTGTCTTCTTTCTTCCTTTCCTCTCAAGTAAAGTACAGATAGTCAGATGATGCTCTCTGTTTTTATACAGATAAGATGCCTGCATCTTGATACAACATGCGTACATGGTATGAAGGTGAACTACCCAAGGGGGGAGTGGTAGAATAAGAAATGAAGCCACATAGACACCACACTCAAACACTTGCAGCCTTTTTGGGTATTGGTTTTCAGTTCTGGAGATCTCATCAGTGACTCCAGCTCCGGGGGACCTGTTTCCTTCTTCTGGCTTCCGTGGGCACCAACCAGACGTGCATGCAGCGCACACATATGCAGGCATTCACACATAAAAATCTTTTTTTTTAAAGGAAAGAGAAAATAAGGGAGGAAGAAAGATAGGAAGCAAGGGAAAAGGAAGAGAGAAGAAGAAGACAGAGAATGAGGATGGGAAGGAGGGAGGAACAAAAGGAGGGAGGGGAGATGGAGGGTGGGAGGGAGGGAGGAGGGGGAAGGAGGGAGAAATAAAGATCGCTAGCAAATGAAACAGAAGAAGCAAGTTGCCAAGGCTCAACACAGGAAGACTAAGAGAAAACTTGAAAAAGGGTTTCTAGACACCACTGGCATCTGATAGTGTAGAGAGACCCCCTGGAGCCTTGCACGAATTGTCCTCCGGGCTCAGGTGGTGTAACAGCTTTTTCATGGTGTTCAGATTTTTCAGAGAGTCTGAAGTGAGTTGAAAAGCCTTGTCATGAGTTCCTTTAGGCACTCTGTAACTAAATCACTTGGGTCAGTCCTGGGCCACAGCCCCCTCCCATCATCTCCTCTTCTCACATGGGGAATCATTACTCAAAGAGAAACCAGTAAGGTGTGTTCTAAAGTCATATTTACTTATACTCATTTTTTGTGAGGGCACAAGAATCCCAATGCCAGTTGCCCCAAAATTCTTCTTTCACAGCCTGAAAGAGACCCAGAAAGAGGCAAGTGCAGTTACTAAAAGCATCAGCGCAAGCAGTGGCCGTCTCCATTCCTCAAAGACAAAGTTTTCCCTCTTTTGGTTAACTGAAGCGAAGTGCTGATCCAACCAGCTCCCCCTGTCACTGCCAGCAACCTAGATGCCTGCTTCCTAGCCTGACTTCCCCTTTAACTATTTGAAGGATGCGTATGTAATTGTACGTGCACACACATATGTACATACACATACATCTATATGTATACACACACATATTGACATGAACTATTCTAATACAGTTTGTGACAGGATAATATAATATCTGGAACTGTAATTCCACAAGTCACTTAATGTTTTGCTTCTTTGGGGTAAGTCTGAGTGAATCTGGTGAATTAGAAAACTTAGAGAAATATTTACATACCTAATAAGCTTATTTGGGGAGGAAAAAAGAGAAGACATGCGTTTCATGTGGATGGCACATAGTTTAAAAGCCAGGCCTGGTGGTGAGTGCTTCTAATACCTGCTCTGGGGAGGGGGAGAAAGGTGAATCCATAGGGCTTGCTGGCCAGCCTGTTTAGCCTAGGTGGCAAACTCCAGACCAGTAAGAGACCACATCTAAGTAAGAAGAAAAGATCCCCGAGTTTGATCTCTGGCCTCCACACACAGACATGGGTGCCCTCACACACACAAATGCATTGCAAACGCACAGTAAAGTAATATAAAATTGTTTTAAGAGACTGGGGTCTGGCCTGCCTGAATCTAAGGATGAAGAAATGGGTATTTGGCAGGGCCACATGTGAAATTTAAAATAGAGTCATGTAGTGGGGCAATGTGGGTTGGCACTTGGTGGGGAATCTCTGTCAGCCAATGATCTTTAAGAGGTGGGATCAGGTTAGGGCGTGACCTCTACTCAGAGAAAAATGCTGCCCAGGGTTGTTTGCTTCTCTCTCTCTCTCTCTCTCTCTCTCTCTCTCTCTCTCTCTCTCTGTGTGTGTGTGTGTGTGTGTGTGTGTGGTTCCTGCGATGCACAACTGGGGTTGGACTTCTCGTTCCTTTTTCATGAGTTTGCCCCTTATAATAAAGAAAATATAATTTGTTTATCTTGGAGTTAGCCTGGGTTTCTTCAATTCGTGTCATTCCGACACTGTTAAATGTTTCCTAAGAAGATGAACGTTAATTTTTGTTCATAGAAATGTAAGGCTCTGCCACAATTATACCCCTTCTCTATTTGTGAATGTATTTCTACAAAACTGAATTCAATTCAGAGGAGCAAACTTCAGGGGGCAGGTAGACACACAGGTGCTACACCCACATGGATGATGAAGGGGTTTGTTCTAGTATGTACAGCCTGATGAAGGGAAGGCATTGGGAGGACATCCTTTTCCCTGTACCTATCTGAAGGATTGGTGAACAGAGAGGAGATCAGACACTATGGATCACAAGGGCATATGGAGGAGGCCTCGGTGGTTTCGTCTAGGGAACTCGTATTTAAACCATCTGAGCTGGACTTTCTGATCAGAGAGGTGAGTGTGGGTGACTTCCTCACCTCTGAAAGTCTGTGAACCTGCAATTCACAAGGAAATTTGACCCAAACATCCGCAGTCCATTCTGAACGCTCTGTTCCCTGCTTCTGTTAACTGAGTATCCAAAAGCCAGGGGTATGTGTACTCTTGGGGTCGTCTAAAAAATGCAGCTAAAATTACTTCTAAAACCTTTGCAAAATAAATACGGCAATTGCTGTGTTTTTCATTGTATGTAAAAGCTGAGTCAAGTCCAGAATACTTTGAGAAAAAAATTAGTTACAGAAAGGTGGGTTGTTCTGTGTTTAGAAATTATGACGGCACAATAGTTAAGGTAGGTTAACTTTAGGAAGACAAGTGGTTTATTTGCCTCGCAGGTTTGGAGTCTAAAGGTTCCTTCCAACTACACACTGCAGGCTCTTCCGGGACCTTCTCTTGGCTACATCACTTTCTGGCAGAAGCATGAGTGGGAGGAAGAGATGAATACCTGAAACAGGAAAGATTAGGCAGGCCCAGGCTCGGGCTTTTGTTATAATCTTTTAAGAACTAATCAGGTTTCCACAAGAAATACCTTCATGCTTTTAAGGGCACGCCCCCAAATAGCTTACAGGTATTCAAATAGCCCCACATCTTAAAAGTTCCAAACCACCTCTCCACAGTGTCAGCTGGGAGAATGCAGGAACCCTGGGGCAAACAAGCCACACTCAAACCGTAGAGATAGAATTGGATCTAGAACCTGGGGCATTTTACTCGTGAGGACAACACTCTCAACAGGTCTCTTGAACTTCATGGCTTGGCATATGACTCAAAATTCTCCTCACTGAGGGGTAAGATAGTTTGCTTATTCAAGTCTAGTGTCATCTACACTTATAACCTGCCGTCCATTTTTTTCTTTTCTGAGTTCATGTACTGAGGACCCTTCAGGTAGAGCAGGAAGCTGCAGAGGGCCCTGCTCTCAGGGTCTGCATGAGACTGTGGTTATTCTGTGGTTGGCTATTCTGTTGTGAACTAGGTCCTGTTTTCCCATTAGTTGCTACACTCTGGTAAGAGTAAGGGCACCTGCTGGATCCAAGAAATACTCATGGGCTTGTGTGTGTGTTACGGTGTAACTGGCCTTTATCTTCTTCCTTTTGGTGCCAGTACACTATGGTATCAGTCCTGGCCCCTCCACATAGCATCTGACTCCATTAGGGAACTGTTCACAGTCTCCATGGGAAGCATTTTAACCAATCCGAGCATCGGTAAGAAAGTGAACTCTTTCCAGGGTCCCTTTAGCACTTGAATTCATTTCAAGTTCAAAAGTGAGCAGATTCACTGATGTTGGAAATAGCACTGGACTTTTGGCAATTATTACTCCAAACAGTAATCAGAAAGTTTAGAGGAGAAACCTACAATGAGTTTCTAGTGGGCAAGATTAAACAACTTAGCTAATTCTGGACAAAAGATGTAACCAAAATTAGACCTAAATCTCATGCCTGAGATGTAAGATATATATGTGTGTGTATATATAACTAGTATATATATATATCATACATATTGCTAGTATATATAATATATATTACTAATATATAATATGTTGACACATATTATATATAACTATTTAATATATTAAAGTAGAGTTATATATAATATATAGTAATATATGCTATGCTATATATCCTGCACTATATATTTATATATTATATAATACACAATATATTATTGCAATTAATGTGTGATAGTATATTATTAATATAATAATATATCACTCTAGGTAGTAATATATAATATATTATTATCTAATATATATAGTAGAGTGGAGATTATTCCAGAGTTCTTTATTCAGACATCTCTCCTAACCACAGATATGCCACCTGACAATCTTCAACGTGCTGAAGCCACTCCATCACTGTAGCTCTGACGCAACATAAAAATTCACGGGGTTCTGTTAAGCCAGGGAAACAAATGTCTCAACACATTGAAGCAGCTGGTGGCCAATATATGCATGAACTAAGTTATGCATATAGATTAATAAAAATAATTACACACGCACATGCAAACACATGCGCACACACATACACATCTGTTAAGGCTGGTTTGCCTGGGATTTTGGTAGTGTGGGATGTGAAGTGACTTTAAAATGTGGTTATATGAACTTACTCAGTGAACAGAAAGGAAACTGACAGAAATAGGTATATGTCTTTTTTTTTCTTTTTTTTTGCCATCTGTAGAATCATTTTTGGAGTTCACAGGTGCTAAAACTCTAAGATCACCTAATGGCACACCCACCCTCTACCCTACAGCTTCCCTTATTTATAAAATCTGAATATACTAATGAGATGTCAGTGGATGACAGCAATTGTATTGAGAAATATTGGTTTTCAATTTGGGAGTGTATTTCTGTACCATAGAAGGATCTGGAAAAAAAATCTATGCAAAGCAAATGTTGGCACATTAGAGGAGTTGCATGTTTGGATTTCCTAACTGCATATGGTAACTACACGTGGTTAGCCACACTCGTGCAATGCAGGACAGCTTGATGTATTCTGGGATTTATTAAAATGTAAATGACAAAGCAGAGAAGAATGTTCAGACAATTGGATTACTCCATTGACTGAATGCTCTATACTGTATCTATTTTTGTCCAAGCAATGGTGGCTCCTGCTGTGGAATGTCAAATGGAATATTCCATTGTAGGGCACAGGATGGGGGGGACTCCCTTTAAGGAAATTGAAACCTGGTCATTTAAATTTTTAATGTACCTTCCCCAAAGCAGTAGCTTGTCAATACTTTGTACAAGAAAATATGATAGATTTTGACCTGTGATTATGAGAAGACAATCGTCCTCAACTATTTATTCATTGTCTGTTATTGGACCTATAACTTCATTCATGAAAATAATAATCCATGCGCTTGTTTTTTTGTGCTGGGCCTTAGCTTGTTGGAAATAAGAACATTATGCAATGACCATGCATATACTGACATGGCAGTGAGCACGCACAATCCAAGAGATGATTCCTGATGGGAAATTGTTATTCATCCCAGAAAAGAGAGAGCAGAGAGGTAGGTGTCTTCATGAAGAGATTGAATTTAGAAAGAATGGGAGCCAGCTGTTTTTTCTCTCCATGGGGAACAAGAGAAAATGGGATTAAACAACAGCGTGAGGGAATTGAAACAGGAATAAGAATTTCCCAACTCTGTAGATGCTCAAACACCAAAACGTGTGCCGAAGGAAGTGTGTACACACTGGTTTGATTTTTGATGGCTTTAGAACAGTGGTTCTCAACATGTGGGTCACGACCCCTTAGGAGGTCAAAGGAACCTTCCGTAAGGCTCACCTAAGGTCATTGGAAAACAGAGATATTTACATTATGATTCATAACAGTAACAAAATAACAGTTATGAGCTAGCAATGGAAATAATCTATACTGGGGGTCAGCGCAGCATGAAGAACTGTATTAAAGGGCTGCAGCATTAAAAAGGTTGAGAACCCCTGGGCTAGAAAATGGAAAGACAGATTTCCCCATGTGGTCTTCCATGCTGTGAAAACGAGAACTAGTGGAGAGAGTTCCAGGATGTTCTTCACAGTTCTTCACATAAGAAGAACCTGAAAGTTGGGCACGGTGGACAGGTCACCGAAGCTGTTTTTAAAGCAGTAGTTATTTGCTAATTGGAGACAGACTGACAGATTTCACCTATGCTGAAAAGCGTTAAACAGAATGGAATGTCGTGAAATGAGATAGGCGGGGAGCAAGGATACAAGAGCACAGTGCGCTCTTCCATTTTTCTCTTCCCACCGTCATCTCTGCTCTTCCAAGGCAGAGCATCCTTCCTAGTTAAGAGTGCAGTTGGACATGGAGGCACGTTGATCTTTGCAGGAAAGCAGTTAGACCGCCTGGAGACCTGATCTCCTGTTCTTGGAGTGTGTGTGTGTGTGTGTGTGTGTGTGTGTGTGTTATACATATGTGCACATGTGGGGTTTTTTTTTTAGCAAAGAGAATTTATGGTGCTCATATTTGATGTTTGACTTTTAAAAATCATGATTTTGTGGATACTGGTTCTTTCCTGGTTTGAAGGTAATTTTATTTCCTGGGGCAGTTTACTATAGCAAAGAGTATTTGTTAAAATTAGAAACTAATTTGGCTCATATCTGAGTCATTATCTTGCAACACTGGTCGACTCAGTGACTTAAGTATTGATTTGTCTTCTGAAGTAATTTGACAAAAAAATGAAATGAAGATAAGTTAAACAAATGAATTTAAATTTCCCCCTTTCGGCTCTAACCTGATATCAACTGCCAACACCAAATTCTTAGTTTTCTTAGTATTGTTTGGCTTATTTACTCATTGTACAGAAGATTGGAGGTAGGGCCTAGCGCATGCTAGGCAAGTGTCTTTACCAGTGGGTTTCATCCATTTCTAGCCTTCCTTAATGCTTTGTTCTGAGACGAGGTCTCAGTTTCCCGAGCTGAGCCTGAGCTCACTATACTCCAGGTAGCGCTTGTGTTTGCAGTTCTTCTGCTTCAGCTTCCCGGGCCTGACGTCAGAGCACCTTGTAATACTGTATCCCAATAGGTCACAAATTCTCAGCTTTATCTGCCTATTCAAAGCTCTATAAGAGCTTTGGAAAAAAATAGAAACCTGAGTGTCAGTATTCAAACACCCTAGGCAGTGACCAAGGGCAACTGAGTGTGAGAACTCATTTACTGGGTGCTGCTAAGTAACTAAAATAATTCCATTCATATCATTCACTATAGATACAGCAGCCACGTTTGTCCTATTTCCTGCTGTTTTCCTAATATCCAATAAGGACCTGGCTGGTATATGCCATACATGCAATAGACATGTTCCCAATAAATAATTAATATTTTAATAAAATCTGTCTAACCCTCCACTAACATAGGGCTGGTCAAATCTATTGTCTACTTGAGTCACTGTCATTTTGACCTTACGGACTAAGTAAGAGCTCCATTTTCTTCTCTGGTTTGCCTGTGGATGCATAAAACAAAGTCATTGCTAATCCTATTGGTAATACCACTCAGTTATCCTTGGGATGAACGGACGGGAATCACCCGTGACTATGTATCCTCAAGACAAGGAAGGAGTCCTTACATATCCAAAGATATATCTCTTACATAGTAGCGTCATGGCTCGGGAAAAAAGAGATCAAACTACATCTTGCTAAGGATCCAAATGAGCCATGCAATCCACAGATATTGTGGGAGGACCTAACATTGCACTATGAATGGCCGCTGCATACTTTTTCAGCGATCCTTCTTTGCTAGTGCTCTGGGCATCTTTACGGCTAACAAGTTAATGTCCTTTGTTGATAGTCCAGTACGTATGATATTTCAATCATGGGACAATTCAGAGTATAACCATACAAGTCATGCTTTTGTGTTCATAGTTCAGATGAAAATCCCTAGTTTTAAAATCATCATTGATAGAGGGGAAAATGACCAATAAAACAGAGTGCATCTTGGTGAAGAAGTCAGTATATGGGTAATTAGTGATGTCTACGATGGAGTCTTCTGAAAGGAAATGGTTGCTGGGTTAAGACTTGAAGAACAGATGGTAGAATTTGAAAGGGATGTTGGAGAGGTAAAGACAAAAGGTTCCATGCATGAAAACTGAGGAGATGAAGGGAGGAAGAGCAGACAGAGATGACGGTCTGTGCCCATGATGGGAAAGGTAGATGGGGATTTGATTTGAGAGAGCCCTGCTGGAGGAAGGAACCAGAACAGCAAGTTCTCTCAGTGCCATGACATCTTAAGGCCAACGGTAATTACAAAGAGTTTTAACCCTGGGAGAATGATGTTATGATTCGGAGAATTCTCTGAGTTCCACTCGACACTTCTATGGGGAAATCCTAGTAGGATGAGGCAGTGTTCCAGATGGGAAAAGATGTTTTCTTACTTCGTTAGCACAGAAAATGGGAAGAAGCACACTTATCTGAACAGAAGAAAAAAGGGAAAGTCAAAGGGGAACCCTGAACTCCCCGCCATGGCATGTGAAAAGGAAAGACTGAACATGGGTTTCTAACATGAACAGATGACCATAGATAGCATTTAAAGGTGATATGGGATAACTTAGAAATTGTCTCTAACTTAGCATTTTTTGTCTAATTAGATATTTGGTCCTTATGGATCACAAACTAGTTTTGATTTATACGTATGCAAGTGAAAGCAAGCTATAAGAGCTGTCTTTTCCAATAAATCAACACAAGTTCACAGTTAATGCAACCTTTCTTTTATTTGGAGTCAAGGACCTAGAAAAGTCTCATAAAATGTCAACAAAGTCACACTTTGTGCTTGGGCTACTCATTCACAACAAACCTGTTTATTTATGAACTCAGTGAGAACAGTGTGAGACAGAGCCAACAAATAGTTTGAAAAAACAAGACAGCCAGAACCATGATGGGGACTGCATATGACAACATCAAACAGCTAAGTAAAACGTTACATCGGTTAAATATCCAGGTATCTCCAAAAGTTAAACATCTGTCCCTTAGTAGACCTAGCTTAATTGTCCCCTTGAAGACAAAAATCACAATTTGGGCATCTATGTTATGTAGCCAGCCGCTTTATTAATCACTGCTCAATGTCAATCAAAGGCAGAGGGGCTGGAAGCAAGAATGGGATTTTTAGTTCTATATTTTTATGGACCAAATATCTTTGAATTAGTTATACGAATAAACGAGGATTACAACACAAAATGACTAGGGGTCATTGTTAACACTTAAGTAGCACTGAGACAGCCATGGGTAAGAGCACTCACAGCGTTTACAAAAGTGGAACACTGGCCAAGTGGATTGAGAAGATGTCCAATGGGAAATTGAACCTGTACAGGTGAACCAATGACTCCATGATTGGGAATATCATTAATGAAACAGTATGCATACAACTGTAGCTATTTGATACTCCTTGGGGACAGATTATTGACAACTTCTTGACCCAAATACACTAGCTCATAGCTGTATTTCACACTGACATGAAGTGGCCAAAGAGGGGACGGGAATGGAGAGATCTATTAAATCTGGTCTATGAGACATTCCTTGATCACATAGACATGGTACCTCCTTTAATTAAATAGAAGTATGTGTTTCTTTGGGGCAGGGTGGAATCATTTAAAAGCCATTGAAAGACAACTGAAGGCCTACTTTCTTGTCCTTTCTGGGCCACTTACAAATATGTGGTTTGTTTTGTTTTGTTTTGTTTTGTTTTGTTTTGTTTTGTTTGTTTGAGCTGTTTGGGATTTTTCTTTAAGTTACTTTTCTTACAGACTCTAGATTTGTTTTCTGTCAAAAAGATATTGTAAGAGGTATCTGTGTCAAAAGTCTCATGATGTCTGACCAAAATGCAAAGGAAATATCTAGACTGTTGGCAGGCTCTCCTCCACTAAATGCTCAATTTTCTGTTGTGAAAACACATTTTTATCATTCTCGTGTAATTCACATGCAAAACCATTGAGGCCATCAGTAAGCAGAAGAGCGAGTTGTTTGCACAGATAGACGTTAAGGGCTGTGGGGAAAAGGACAACAGCATTGGCACTGATCACAAAATTCTGGCTTCAGACTTCAGCTCATGAGTTTTGTGACCACAGCCTTGAATGTTCATAGCTGCACCTAGCACCTCGGCCAGGCACTTAGCCTCATCAATATCAGTTTAATCACCTAAGAAGCAAGAATAATGTATGATTTTCATAGTTGTCGTGAAATTTCTTAAGCAAAATGCTTCACAAATTGAAGAAATTTGGTAACTAGCAATTATGAACAAAAGAATCGTGAGTTCTACGCAGGTGCCACCAACTGCCTTCTTCTTTTTCTTGTGACAGAGAACTGGAGCTTTAGTTCTAGCTGGGCTTAGGTGATGTCTGGGGTATGAAAGGGAAGATACATGTGTGCACCATCTTTATAAGACGCACAGAGAGGGGTGCTGAGTACTGGGGGGAGTCATGTTGACGTATTTGCCACCTTCAAAACTCACCCTGAGGATTTCCTATGCCCTGCCCTTGCATACTATCATGTCCACTTTAAGGACTCTATTTTCTCCTACCTTCCCATTTATGCAACACTTTTCTTTTAACCTTCTTTCAGGTTCACTTCATATTTTCTCTTTAGGGCAACATTCTCCCTTAGGCAAATCAACTTGGCCTCTTCTGAGTCCATCGTCTTTTGTTTTATTTCTGCTCTTATTGTCAACTGAATCAGTTTTATCACTACATATTGGGTAGCTAGGATACCCTTGCCCAGTTTGATTTCCACCCTTGGAAGCAGCTGCTATATGTCACGGTGTCAAACTTGCCGCTCAGAGTCTGGGGGCATGATGTTGTGTTTCTGCGTGGTGGCATGAGTGTCTTTGTGGGCCACCTGTGGAGACATTGTTTTGAACTTTCTGGATCTTGTTCAAGAACAAATACTATATGTTGATTGAACACCAGTCTTCCCAGAAAATCCAGTCTCGTCATACGTTAACACACCTGGGGAAAGTTGCCTTTACCCAAGCAGACTAATACTCCTATCCATACTTGGTTCAAAACTAGATGGCATGTGAATCTGAACACAGACAGACAAATGCACATGAGGAAAGGCAAATTTATGACTCATGAATGGTCTGGGTCTTTCTGTTTCTTTTCAAGATGACTGTTGGCTGCAACTGCATCATGTGGGGGGCTGCTGGGCAGGAGGGGTATCTTCAGGTGGTCACTTGCTTTGTTTCAAAGCTTCACAGCTGGCACGAGCGCCCATCAGGCTGGCAGTCCCCGCAGTCTGTGTCCTTTCACTTGGGAGACACTCCTGAGGAAGGGGTTATAGGACAAGCTGAAAGGAACATTAGTACAACTAAAGAGATAACAGAACACATCACAGACAGTGATCACATCAACTGTTTAATGAAAATGAATTTGTGACCCACTTCGAGACCAATGCTATTTCCGACCACAGCAGAAGGGCTACATCACTTGAACAACAGAAAGTGGCTTTTCTTCATTGTTCCCCTTGCTCAAGGATCAGTCAAGCAGTGGCCTTGTCCCAGTGTTGACATGAGAACCCTGAGAAGAGTGCTTCAAGTCTACCCTCGCGGAAATAGGACACAGAGGCAGAGAGCAAAAGACAACGGGACACAGGGCACGTTCAAATAACTCCTAGGAATGAAGGTAAACTAAGTTGGTGTAGGTGCCTAGCTGTTTAACAATGCAGGAGTTAAGGAAGACCCTGGAACTATTGGATGTTAATTGCTGACCCCTTGAAATTACCTTGGTATTTCCAGTGCCTGGCATAGAAGTTGGCCCATGGTACTTAAAGAAAAAGAAAGAGGGAGAAAGGAAAGAAGGGAGAGAAGGGGGAGGGGGCAGAGTAGTAAGAAAGAGAAAGGAAAAGAAAAGGAAGGGGAAAGATGTGTGAATGGAAGAAGGGAGAGGAAATGGAGGGAAGAAAAGGGGAGAAAATAGGAGAAAGGGAAGAGGGGAGAAAGTAATGGAAGAGGCAGTAGTTACTGGAATACTGCAGCCCACAGGAAGAAAATTAGTCAGATATAAGCACACTATGGTGAGACTGGGGAAGCAAGTCTGGCTTAAAAAGGGCTCCTACAGAAAAAGAGGCGGGGCCATTTCCAGGTGGCGTTGAAGATGTCAGTGTTTCATTTGGAAAGTGTTTTCTGGTCAAGTGACCATTGTAGGCCCATGAAAAGGACGTTACTACAATCCAAATGAATCAAGAGGAACACAAAACACAAAACGTAAAGGCATTAATCCCATGGAGGAAACAAGCCACACTACAAGGAATGACAGGCGAGCAGAAGGGATGGGGATAGGGTGTGGCCTATAACCGAAGGGCAGGTGTCTGTCTGGGTATCTTCTGAGTCAACGTTGAAGGATGTAGGTTTATAACAGGGATGAAGAATTCACTTCTCCCACTGGGTAGCTTTATTTTCATTTTTATTTTCTTTTGTTTGGCCCCTAGGCTGCTATTTTTTCAGTCACCATTCCTTCCTGAAAATGAACTCCGATCTTTAGTGCTTTCTCAATGGGGCAAACCAGATTAGTAAATACTGAGACTGGAGGTGGAGTCAGGTGTGACGTAAAAGGACAACTGATGATGCCAGCAGACTCTGGGTTTGTGGCTCTGGCCTTGCTCCGATTGCCCCTGGGCTGGAGAATAGCTTCAACAATTCCTGAGAGCTGTAAGAACTGAGAATCTTCCTGGTCTGACCTGCTCACTTCACAGATAGGGATGCCTGAGAAGAGGGGTCTTACTCGGCAGGAGCTGTGGTGAAGGAGATCAACTGTGCAGGTGGCTTTAATTTAACTAAAGCCTTTGACATCCGCTTCTCCATTATCCCAGACAATGGAAATGCATCAATGAGCAAGGCACACTGAATGGGAAGTACCAGGACTCATCGCTGTACTAAATACTGAGTACACTGACGATGCTGGCTCTCCAGAGGGGAGATCTAACTGGTAGATGACTTAGTTCTAAATAATGTGAATGGACAATGTATTTTATAAACAATAATATAGAGGAAGGGGTACTAAGTGTTTGGTATACATGTAATATTCATTTGTGAATTAGCATGGTATTGTATTAAGGAAGGACATTGCATTTAATACTTTTATGATTTATGTAGATAGTGAACAATGGAAAGTCTGAGAATATGGGAGAAGATTAAAAAACCTATATGTCACTTTGGAGTTGTATGGATCCAATCCATGCAAAAATGGCTTTTATATACTATAGATGCTCTCAGAAGGAAATCTGAGGAATGCCTATGCAGCAGATAGCATGGGGATGGACAGATTTCACATGTTTGTCCTGCGTTAAAAACTTCACAGATCAACTTCAGTTTTTGGTTCTGTACCTACCAAATTGTACTAAGTAGTGTTCTTCTGCTCAACATAAGGGTCTCTTGGGATCCTTTTGTGATTTGAATGCAGAAGCAGAAAGCGAGACCCTCCCCTTGCCTTGCTCGGCAATAATTCTCCAGATTTGTCTTGACAGTCGCATCACCTACTGCACACAGCCCGGAGCCAGGCTGACCAGCCAAGTCACGGTGCTTCTGCCTGGGTTCTTTTGCTTAATAGGTAGATCTTCAGGGGGCAGCTTGCTGGAGGGGACTCCCCAGCGGAGCCAACCAGAGACCTCTGGAATCACGATGAAACCCCAAAAGGGAACTGAGGTTAGTGAGAAAGCGGTTCAGTTACTCATTATGTGACATGCAGAATGGAGGGGGAAACAGAAAAGCAATTGTTTATTATTCTCAATGGTTTGATTACTTTGATTAAGTTGAAAACTATTACCCCTGCCTAATGCCATTTCTCTAATTCCAACAAAGGAAATGTACTCCTTAGGAGTAATATTTACTACTCTGATGTTCTCTGCATTTCCAAGTTATCCAAAGTCAGGATAAGGGATGTCTCATCACTTGAAAATGCTCCTGAGTAGAACGCTTTTTAAGCCAGCTTATATTTTTAATTCCTTGTTAATTAATATAAGAATAAAAGGACTTCGCAGCCTGTGTGGTTGTGTGAGAATGAAAGCAAAAACCTAGATGTTGAGAGTAAATGATCCACGAAGAACTGCAAATATTTTGCAGAGAATTCAAGTGTCTCCAGCGACAGCCCTTAGAGGGATCATCCGTTCTCTACAGCTAGGTTTTTTTTTTTTTTGCTTTCATTCTCACACAAACACACAGGCTGCAAAGTCCTTTTATTCTTATGTTATTAACAAGGAATTAAAAAAAAAATAAGCTGGCTTAAAAAGCGTTCTACTCAGAAGCAATTTCAAGAGACGAGACAGGCCCAAGGGTGGGGGCGGGTGACAACCTCAAGTAGGCCACACGTAAAGCAAGGCGCAGCTATATGCACATTAGTATAATTACAGATTGCAAATTATATCGGATGTATCTAATATCTAATTTTTTGAAAGCTGATTCCACTTGAGACTTCAATAACAGCATCAACATTTTGCAGGTGGCTCCTTCTGTACAGTATCCAAGGGGAATTACTCTTCTAATGTATTCTATAAGCATAGCCCTCAAGTTAAAACTGGAGCTCCTGCCTGCAGGACCGGTGAACAATGAACACCGAGAATAACACCTTTACAAAGGAAATGGGGAGGGGGTATTATCCTGGAGAACACCAAGTACAGTTACTCTAGCTGTACTGTGAACATGATACTTGCTTCAAGCAAGAAGGAACTTCGGCATGCGTCATTAGAAACTGTGGGGGAGGCTACATACATATTGAGGAAGCCAACTGACAAGCTACGGGTAGCCATCTATTAGATATATAGATAAAAGAGACGTGCCTCTGAGTGGCATGCTACCCCTTTGACTGCAAACAGAAAGCCTTACACTAAATTCAGATCATCCAAGGCACACATCCAGTTCGTGTGTCTGAAGAAGATCCAAGCTCTGCTTTGAGGAACTGGCTTTTGTCCTCACGCCCTATGTGAATCAATCTCCAAAACAACTAAAATGGGTTTTGAGATCTCAGAGAAGGAAGCATATTCTTCAAGTTGATTGGATTCTTTCTCTTGATTCCTCTTTACCGGTCTTTCTGCTAATTAGCCGGGGTTGCTGTTGAATTATTTAATTATCTGCACCTTTGTGCCATGAAATATGTTGTCATAGCACGCTTTACAGTGCAGTGGCTGCTCACATTTAATGACGCCTCTGTAGTTACTGCTTTCCTTTGTTCTGCTCAGAAGTGGTTTTAGAAAAAGGGGTGGGCCCTGAAGGAGGAGCCTTGGGGTGTGTAAAATAAAATCATACATCCCTGGTGCATGTGCAGAGTCTGATGCACTTATATGAATTCCATCTTCGAAATCAAGTTGCAGCTCCATTCCGAATAAGACACGGCGCATGTCAGGGACTTCCAATGCAGCCAAGAGGCTTTGAGTACACCTTGAACATCTCCCTAATGAATACCCACTGCAGTGCCATGGGTAAGGGACGACTCTTTTTTTTTTTTAAATAAGCAAGGAATGTCTTTAACGAGGAAGAAGTAAATTATGATAATTACTCTGAATGGTCGGATCCTTGAGCATTACTAATTAGCATTTATTGCCTGGATTATAGAACAATACAAGTGAAACCAAACTGCGATTGCTCTTTTACCTTGAAGACTTGAAAAGGCAATGGAGGAAGAAGTCAGCAGCCACCTCCCTGGTGCAGGCTGCAGCCAGCCCACCTCTCCACAGCCTGAAGACTCCCTCCTTGTGGCAACACACCCATATGGTCCTCAGCATTTCCGGCCCATTCATCTTTTTGTGTTAGGCTCATATTTGCATGGACTATCATAGTTTCAGGAGAAACATTTTGGCTATCATACCATCTGAGGACAATATTATCAGTTGAGGGAGCTTAGCAATAAAGAGCTGAAATGCCATGCTCCATAAAAATATGGAATTCTTCCAGAGAAATAGCTGACTTAAAAATAGAACAAAGAACTCAGCTCTTGGTGAATAAAATTTTACACTCTTTTTCTCACTTGCCCTTAGGACTGAAGTTTAAAAAAAATATAGCTGAGAAAAGATGATGGGTTTCTGGTATAAGGACAATTATTTATTTATTTATTTATTCATTCATTCGTTTATTTTCCATTAGGAATCTGTGATAAAATGGATTCTGAAATTAAAAAAAACAAAAATTAGATGTTGATGAACAGGCTGACAGCGAAAATAAATGCCATTTGTATAATTTGGCAACTGAATGTTTTAAATAATCCAGCAGGTAGAAGCAGAGAAAGAAAAAAAAATTTCCCTGAGCCATTTATCATTCTGCAGTCCTGCTGTTTTCCACGCCCCATTATATCAAATGAGGAGAAAAGACTATGTGCAGCCAGAAAACGGGCCCTAAATCCAGTCACTAGCCTTCCAAATGCCTTCCATGGTTTCCCCATCCCGCTCCCGTCCAGTCTGAAAGAAGAAGTTTGTCTAAATCTGTGAGAAGATTTAATAGACTGGTGGAAGAAATTAATTCTGCCGAATGAGCAAATGCATGCGAGTTGCCCAGATGCAAATAAGACAGATAATACTTTTCTTTGCCTTTGACATGCTAGGCGGATTAGTTTAGAATGTTAAATCTGATTTTATTAGAATATATTAGCAGTGTTTTAATTAATACCAATCAAACGTTTTCTTTCCCTGGGGCTTGATACGTTCCTAACACTTTCTAAATCATCTGTTTTTCTCCCCCAGAAAAGAAGAGGGGAAAAAAAAAAAAAACTACCAAATCACCAAAGCCTTTTGTTACATTCTTACTTTACCGTATTCAATGGAAAACTGTAAACTTTTTGTATAAAGGTGTTTTGCCCATAAAATTGGTTCCAGGTGCCAGATTTTAAAATGAGTACTCTTCTCTAGCATGCTTCCTTAAAACCAAACAAAAAAGAATTAGAGATTTGAAAATTAAGCATTTTCTATATTTTTCTCTGGGGTAAACATTGCAAAAGGGATTCAGCTGGTTCTTCTTGTTATCAGTAGGGCTTCTGAAAGCTGTTAGATTTCCACTTCTTTGGTTTGGAGCCTGCAAAAATGAAGGACTTTTTTTTTTTTTTTAAAGGAGCTGGTAGTGTTAGTGAAGGAGTGTGTGTGTGTGTGTGTGTGTGTGTTTGTGTGTGTGTGTGCGCGCGCGCGTGCTAGTTAAAAATACAGTGAGCCACTGCGCCCTGTGAACTGAATTGTAACTGCTCCAAGGAGGTACAGGACTGAGTTCCCCTCATTATCCCTCCCTTTCTCTCCAGCTTCCTGTCCTTCTGCGCCCCGAGCTCCAGTTCCCTCGGTCTCTTTTCTTCCCCCGGTGCACCCCCAACTGCAGCTCCCCGCCTTATTTTTTTTTTTTATCTGCCAGGCTGGATTTGTGCTTTTAAAGATCAGTATCAATAATAGCCTGCTTGTTTCGGTTACACTCTCCCTTTAAAAGACAGTCCCCTCTAATTGATGCGTCTGGGCTAGTCTAGACTGGTAGTGATTGAACCAACCACCAATTATGTTATTCATTTCACTGAACTTCGCTGATGTGCTCCATGAGGAAGAGGGGGTGTTGAGAAACCTGCCCTTGCATTCGAGCAGTTGCCTGCTGAAATATAAAAATCTGTTGTGTCGTCGCGAGCACTGCTGAATGCCTGGGCAACCAGCTTTACAGTAGCAGCCTGAGCACGGGGAGCAATCCACTTGAAAACGTGGAGAAAGCAGGAGAGCCGCCTAGTGCAAACAGCAACGTTTGTGTTGAATTCTGTTCCTCGATCATTGGAACTCACAGAGAAATTACATCTATCACATCTTTATTGATCCATGCACACCTTTCTGTCACGTCAGCTGCATACATATTTTGCCTTCAAAAAGCACCGAGTGTTTGCCAGTCTTGCATTTGTGTGCTGTGATACTATATTACCCATAAGTTAAACTGATGCCCCGCCATAATTTTCACATAGGTATGCATGTACATTAGTTGAAATGGGGTGGGGAATATTAATCATTCCGTATAAATTAATAGAAAATCTCTTAAATGACTATAAGCTTTGAAGCACATTCTATCAAAGGCTGCCAAGGAATAGTTAAATTACAGCCGAAGAAGAGGTTTCAACAAAAGGCACGGCACAATTGTTGCACACTTCTCAGTTCAGCGTTCCAATGCAAAATGCTTTCTTGACTACAATTCTGAGTAAATGAGTAAAATTGAGATAAGCCCTTAAAAATAGGATGAGAGCAGCTTCCTTCACCTTCCACGCTGTGTGTGCAATGAGGTTACAACCGCTACAAAATCTTTCAAGGATGAAAGCATTTGGAGTCTGGGTTGATTTAGGTATTTTCCAAAAATGGAGAGAAAGGTTGGGCTGAGAGGAGTAACTGTTTCAAGGAAACTGTACGCCCAGATCTTCTGCAACAAAGGGAAGGTAAGCTGTGCCCTTCACCCCCAGTGTGAGGCAGACTCAATCACTGAAATTACCCTGCCATGAAAAGTTATAATCCCAGAAAACAACAAACTAGGAAATGCTAACAATTGCCTCAAGAGAGGATCATTTTAAATGTGGTTTGTTATTTCCAATAACTTTGTCCCGTTGAATTAAAATCCCGATAAAAAAAAAAAAATCCTTACGGCTTCTAAAGAGAGTCATAGGCATTGATACCCCCCCCCAAAGAATGCAGTATCAAATGCACCCAGCTATTTCTTTCATTCCATAATATTTAGAAAATCCATTCCTATTCTTATCACCTTTAAACTCACCAAGCATAGCATTTTTAAAGAGATACCAAACCAAAGAGGCCGCTTATCTCCTTCCATTTTGTGTTTAAGAAATCTTGAAAACTAGCACATTATTTTATATTTCCTAATCTCTTAATTTCCTTCCTTTGTATTGAATACAAGAGTTGAATATTTAATCTATTAATTTATTCCAAACCAGTGGTTCTAGCGTACCTATGTCAGTGAAACCACTGTTTAGCCATGTACGACACATGTGTGGACAATGCACATAACATATATTCTCATGCCCATTTTAATTGAGCATAATTTTGAGATTAACTGTTGAGTTTAAAAGTTGGAGGCATGGGGCATGCTGGGACTTCAGCTGAGATGTTCTGAGGTCAACCACCAGGTACTGAGCTGTTGGTGTTACGCTCTGGTAGTACTGCGTGTTGCTCTCAAGGAATAGACCCTGCCGATGAGTTTCCACCAGCCTCGGTGTCAGCCATGTACACAGGCGTCCATAGCAGCCAACACAGGATGCTAATAGTCTCTGTCTACTTCAACAGAAGCCAGGAGCTGCCCCACTCTGGTCACCTGATCCCATCTAACAATGGAAGCCTCAGAGGTGTACTCTCAGCACTTCTGACAAACTTTCTTTTCTATTTTTTTTACTTAAAAGACAAAAAGTTCCTTCAGCGAGGCAAAGGCACGACTCGCAGCTCCCAAGAGCCTAACCCGTGGATTTAAACGGTAAACATCACAAGTTAGGGTCTCAGGGACTGAGGGGAGCGCAACACATTTTTTTTTCTTTCTTTCTTGAGACAAAACAAAGCAAAAAACAAGAATGACAGACAATTTCGGTTGCAGACTCGGGACTAAAATGCAGCAAACAGGTGGTCCAGTGTGGCGACATCCTGGCTTTCTAAGCCTCTTCCCTTCACAAAATTTAGAGCCATTTCTGACTCCATATAGCCCTGCAGACACAATATATACCTGAACATGCAAATGCCAGTTATAGCAAAGAAAACTTTTATGCTTTGGGCAGAATAATTTACTAAATTGAGAAATAATATGAACAGACTCAGAAATGTTTATTTCTATTTGGTTAATAAAAACAAAACAAAACAAAAAACCCGTGATCTATAATCGGGATTAAATATCTATTCAAGGCTTTCATTCGTAACTAGCACGAATGACTAAGGCGAAGAAAATAACCCTCTGCCTTCCCCCAGGGCAAGCGTGCCACATGCAACAATCCTAAGAGATGAGGTTTGGGGGAGGCAGGAATCGGAGGTTAGAAAGGGTTTTGAACTCACCCATTTGAAGTGGAGCCCGGCTGAAGAGCTTCCAGGAGCGCCATCCGGAGCCGGGGGGAGAATGTGAGCTTGCAGTGCGCTAGGCTGGGCGAGGTGTTCAATAGGACAGAGAATGGGGCGGGGAGGGAAGGCGGGGGCAGGAAGCGATACTCCAAAATCCAGAGAAGACCGTAACTCTGAGGTTTATGCTTTGACCGGGGGTGGGGGTGGGGGAGAGAGGCAGTTGGGTGGGAGTGGAGGGAGGGGCTGGGGCTGATCAAATTTGGAAAACAGTCGGTTAAAAAATTAAAAATAAATAAATCGAGAGAGAACGAGAAAATTTCCCAAGGACTGCTTGGAATTTTTTTTTTTCCTTTTCCTTCTTCTTTCTCTAGCAGGCAGAGTTCCGCCAGTCTTGCAAAGCGGGCCCTCCTCTGCATCAGCTGCTTGGCTGAGGCCAAGGCCAAAATCACCCAGAGCGAGCACCAGCCTGTCATTTGGTAGACGCAAAGTGGGAAGGGGTGGGTGCGAGCTGGGGAGATGCTCCCCCACCCTCGCCTCCCGCTGCGGATCCTTTGAAGCCGTTGGCCAATATTTCAGAGGAATCCGAAGCATAATCCCCCTCCATCTTCACAGACAGCCACTAGTGTGGTACCTGATAGAGTCGCTTTCCCCAACCTCCTCTGCCTGGAAGCAGAGCTTGGCTTTCCTGTGCAGACTCGAAAAAAAGAAAAAAGAAAAGAAAAAGAAAAAAAGAACCAAAAGGGAGGGGAAGCCGACGGGAAGATGCTTCTTAAAAAAAAAAAAATTCTTTCCCCTCACCCCTCCTTTCTTTCTTTTATCCCAGGCCTGAGCAAAGTAGATGGCTGGCTGGGCACACAGAATAACAAAGCACCGGCCCTAAGGAAGACACTGGAGGGGGCTCTTCTACTCCGAGTTAAAAAAAAAATAATAATAAAGAGAAAGAAAGAAAAAAGCTAACTATTTTTTATATACTTTCATATACAACTAGGCACAGTGAAGAGCGCTAGGCTCGCCTCCTCCCCACCAGAAGAGCTAGAATCATGCCAGCCACCCCCTAAACCACGTCTCCTTCCCGCGGAACAGGGTCTGTTTAGAACACCCACACACACAACTTTTTTTTCCTCACCTCTGTAGGTTCTGCTCATGTACAGTCCTCCGTTCAGCTCACCGTCTCTCCTTTTTTCTCCTTTCCCTTTTCCTCTCCAAAGAGCCAGTCCGTCATCATCATACCTAGCCTGCCTCTCTCTCTCTCTCTCTCTCTCTCTCTCTCTCTCTCTCTCTCTCTCTTCCCGCTCTCATATTAATAATAATAATAGCCCTTTCGACATAGCAGCATGAAGCGGCTGCTTTGAGAAAGCACATTTAATCTTTACTGGCTCCCCTAGGCTTCACTGAAGAAGAAGGCAAGGGGAGGAAAAAGGAGAGAGAGGGAAAAGGCATGTAAGGGAGGCTGCTGACGGACAGCAAGCATCAGGCACAAATCAGCGACAAGTTGAATTTTCCTAGACCACACTGCCCCCTTTCTTCTCGGCTCTCTCCTTGGGCTCCTGGAAAGCCCCAGTGTCTGGTTACAGGAGGCAATGGGTCTCTTTCTGCCGGCCATGGTGCAGATTCCTCACATGCCTGCTTGAACCTCTGGCAGAGTAAGGAATCGATATCCCCCCTCTAATCACCTTTAGCTCTTTGATGGCTTCCCCCCTTTTCTGAGAATCCACTTGGCTTCCCTTGCCTCCCCCCCCCCCCCCGCCCTGCCAGGCTCCTGCATACAAAGCTCGCAGCACTGTCATCTCTCGCTTCCTTCCATATCTTGGAGACAAGCCTCTTCTAATAGCCTCTCCCGCTCGCTCTCTCTGTGCTGAACCATGTCTCCTCCCGGACTAGCAGCTCCGGATGCACGAGACATCTCCCTGACTACTAATGAGATCAAAAATACACCATCAGGTCAGGGGAAACTAGACATTGTACTCTATAGATTCAAACGTGTGTGTGTGTGTGTGTGTGTGTGTATGTGTGTGTGTGTGTGTTTTCTTTTGCTAGACCTACAGTTCAGATAGCTCATTTTCTAAAGTGGGGGTGGGGGGAATTAAGGTGGGGATTGTGAAGAAGTGAGACCTCCCGTGAAATGCGGTTCTTTGGCCAATTGTCTGGCGTCCACACACGTTCGTGAATGAGCGCAGGTGAGGCTTGTGAAATTTTCCTCCTTTTTTTTTTTTTTTTAATGGACAGATAGTCAACAACGCCCAAAGACTTCTTTGAAACTGTTGTGTGAAAGCGTAAAAGAGCAACAACTCAAGTCTATATTTAAGACACACAGACACTCTTTGGGCACATAGTGATCACAATGCTAAAAACCTCATGCCTTTCCATGCCTGGGTTTTGTTGATTGCCTCCGCTTGCAACGTGCACTAATTTGCCACTTACATCCCTGGGATGTGGGAAGCCGCTCAGTCAGTCTCCACAGCTCAGCCTCACCCTTGCCTTCCACTGCTGACTTTTTCCTGATCCCTGAAGCGTCTGTAGCCTCCCATGCCCATCAGACAACACACGCGTATTTTATTGATCAGCGTAATGTGCCTCAATAATGAGAAGCAATACTTCAGATGGCAAAATAGAGAAGAAATAAAGAGAGGGGGAGAGAGGGCGGGAGGGAGAAGCACAAGAGAAAAGGAAGTCATCTCCAAAAGACGAAGGGAGCAGCATGCAGGGTTTCTGTTGTCACCCATTTTAAATGCTTGCCTTCCATACAGTGTCCTCTTAAAGAAGGTACCACCCCCAAAATTAGGGTCTCTACCTACCCGTAAACACAGTGGGTAGATGGTTGTCTTAACCCAGTTTTCCCAAGGAGGCTAGAATCCTGTAGACAACAGACAGCACTGTGTTAAAATAGAATACCGGGTTCTGCAAATAGCAAGAAAGGAGGGGAAGACAGCCAAGGACGCAGGTTCCCTGCAAGTGGGTGTTTTAAGAGGTAGTTTCTTTGTGTTCATCACAGACATTCATTGCGCTTTGTCTCTGCTGCTGAGACTTCAGACCCACGGCTGGATGCCGAAGGAAGGAGACAGGAGAGAGGAAATGCATATATGAGATGGAAAAGCAGGGGACAGGAAAGAGAGGAGAAGGGGAGGGAGGGACAGGAGGAAGAGGAAAGGGGAGAGGAGGACAAATGGGAGAAGGAGGAGAAGTAATAGAACGCTGCAGTATCTTTAACGTAGTTTTTCTTATTGTCATGACTGGGAAGCAGGAAGGCATGAGCAAGGAGCTGGTGACTGGGTCACAATCTTTTAAAATTTGGCTAATAGAGTGTTTGCACTAGACTGATGAAGAAGTGAGGGAAAGAGAGAGAGAGAGAGAGGGAGAGGGAGAGACATGCTAAAATAATCAAAAAGGGTGGAGCTGTTAAAAAAAAATCTTTGACTCATTGGGTACCTCCCTGTATCGCTAAGATGAATCACTCCTAAGGAGAGTCCTCAATTGTCTCAGTGTATGCACTTGCATATATGAAGGCCAGAGAACAGGCCACTGTACCCACCTGGAAAGGAAAGATGGGGGAGAAGGAAATTCTCCTAACCTCTGTGATTTGCAGTAACAGTTTAACATGACTTCCAACACTAAGCTAATTCGCACTTGTCTGGGCTCATTCTGCTTACAAAGACGTACCAATATGTGACTTAGGAAAGTTAGACTAAGGAACACATCATTTTCTCCATACAACTCAGGCAGGTCTTTGGAGGATACTTATTTGAAGCAGTTAACACCTGACCCCAATTTCTGTGGGTAATTAGTGAGCTAGATAACCACACAAAGTGGGTAATTATTTAGTACCCAAGGGTACGCTAGAAGTGGGTAGTGGCTTTGTTAACAAAAGCGTATCTCTAATTATTGTATCTATGATGGGTGTTTTAAAAATACCAGTTACTCTATCAAGTGAACCATGATAGATAGATATGTATATGCTGTCCTCAGCATATACATACATGTCTTGCATCATGGTTCAGAATATTTACCTCCAGTGTACAGAGAGAGTGCAGTGAAGATTAATTAGTTAACATCTCTAAGACTCTCAGAAGGTGAGACAAACTAGAGCGCTTCTCAATGCAATATTAGTATTGTTATCATTGCTCTGGCTAGGTTATCCCTGGCTGAGGGAAGCTGCTGGAGGAGATGCTATTGTTCAGCCCATGCCTTGGTCTGATGGTAATGCAGAGACGAGCAGCGACCACAGACATAATGACTGTGATCATGGGAAGTGGGCGACTGCCTGACAGTCTAACCCAGCTGGAAACGAGAGGTAGATAGTATTGAGCTGACAGCTGATCCAGGTTAGGTCTAAAGAGCTGGACTCGGAGGTGGGGAGAGGGAGGAGCAATGAGCCCAAAGGGAATTGAATCAGCTCTACCAGGTCCTCCTTCTAGAGTCTTCCTATCATTCCCCGCTTTGAGCAGGTACAAATACATCCAGAAATCCCTCAAAGAAGACATCTGTGCAAGTTCTGGGTTAAACTTAGCACAATGACGTCAGTTATATAGTATTTATTGTGGAGAAAAACTTCTGTATACATCTCACATGCTGATGCAAGAGCGTTTTAAAATGTTACTATGTTGAGGGTAGGCACATATAGGCCAACCTCAGATATCTTTAACCCAGGATTGGAAAAGTGAGAAAGTAGCAGCTTACTGCTTTTATAAATCATTCCTAGCATTAGAAGGGTGCTATTTATTTTTCCTAAGAAGGAAAAAGAAGGAGGGGGGAGAGGAGAAGGAAAAAGAGAGAGGGGGAGAGATAGAGAGTGAGAGAGTCCATGCATGCTTTGAGGACCCTGATCCTCAAGATCAACTAATCATTGAAAATAATAAACAAGAATAACAACTTACTACTTTCTCTGTGCATAGCCATCTCATTGAGTCTGTGGTCTGGGTCTGGCAGAGGCAGGGCAGACAAAGACCTCTGAAGTCCACATCTTCAAGTAGGTTCCCCACACTTTTTCTTTCAAAAAGATCAACCTGGGGATCAACCCTGGAGTTCTGGGAGACACAAGTATGTGGGAAGAGAAAAAACCGTAAAAGCAGAGATGGTGTATTCCATGCAGTGGATGGATGTTTCTAGGCAACTGGGAAGAGAGTCGACCCCCATCCTTCACCAACAGGTACCACTGCCGAAATCTTTGCTGGCCAGTGCTCCCAGGACACACGCTGAGGCTGTGATTGGAGGCTAACTTTGGGGTAAATGTATTTGAAAAGCTGAGAGGAAATTTCTCCAAAAGCCATCCAAGCCAGTCTTGTGACCAGAAGCCCAGTGTTTGTCACCCCCTCTCTGAGCTCAGAACTACAAAGGCTAGCTGGCATTCTCCAACCCGCCCTGCTCCTTTCAAACCCACAGACTGTGCCAGACTTGGCCCCACCTCCCCCTGGAACAGATTCTGTAGCTCTGCTCCACAGGCTGCTGCAAGGAGCCCGATTTCCATTTGAATTGTCCTACCTGGCTAGTCCCTCTGTCACTAGTCCTGGTTCCTGATTCTTGGCAAGATTTCAAAGGCAGGCCCAGACAATTGTTTTGTCTCCCACAATCTTAATCTTCAACACTTCCGGTTCCTATCCCCCCCCCAACCTCTGTAAATGTAGTCCTTTCAAACACAAAAATATGATCTCTTCTGCACTTTCTTGAATGTGTGGACACTACTACCTCCTTTCTTTGGCTTCTCTCAATCTTGCTTAATATTTTGTTATTGGTTATTGTTGTTATTGTTATTATTATTTGCCTCATGGAATGGATGAGCCTGAAGGAAAGTCAGAGCTAGCGTTTTCCCTTTGCTTCTCCCTGTACTAAAACATCTCAGACAACCCAAAGCAACCCAGGGCGTTGCCTAAAAGTTACTTATAAGGAGCCGGAGCCAGCAGAGAACAGGTCTGTGTGAGTGTGAGTGTGTGTGTGTGTGTGTGTGTGTGTGTGTGTGTGTGTGTGTGTTGGGGGGGCAGAGACACATACAAAGAGATATAGACAGAGACACATTTAGAGAAAATTGCCCTAATTATAAGATTGCAGAAGGTAAGGCCCTCAGGCAAATGAGTGGAGAGAGTTAACTGTGGCAAGAATATACAAATCACACACACACACACACACACACACAGAGAGAGAGAGAGAGAGAGAGAGAGAGAGAGAGAGAGAGAGAGAACCAAGCATCTACAGTGAGCAGTTCTATCACAGCCCTCTACACTGGGTGGCTCTGAGACAGTATTTGCCTTTCTGTGGACAGGTGGGGCCCCGCTAGAAACTGAGCCACAGCATCCCCTGGGATGGGGTGGAATAGAAAAGGAAGGCAAACTTCTTTACTTCACCAGTTCTCTCTACTTCTGTCTGTGCTTGGGGGCTAAGACTAGAATGGCACCCCTATGTATCTCAAAGATGTTATGAGGCTGGCAATCGCTTTCTTCCTTGCGGTTCCTGCCTACTCTTACTACTTAACTACTTCCACTTCACCGCTGCCGTCTTCTTTTCCTGCTTCCTCTAATAGCGATCACTGCGGGGCTTCTACATTCCAGGCTCAGAAAGTTTATATCTCAGTCCTTGCTTTTAAAGACATTACGAAGATTGTATAGATGTAGAGAATAGGGTAAGCTTTGCCCCCAAAGTGCAGCCAGTGGCAGGATTTGAACCAGGTCTATTTGTTAAAGTATAGTTGTGCCTTTGCATGGTTTCAGCCTTTCATACAGCCTTAGTTTAATCGGTCTTTCTGATTGGTCTCCTCAGACTCCCTTGGTTTCTCCTGTGTATTTTCTACTTCATCCCATCCTAGCTGTGTTTTAGTTTTGGTGATTTTATCCAATCCATTATTGTCTTGTACTTGAGAATGTGCCGGGCATAGTGCTGCACAGTGTCTTTCTCGTAGCTGCGAGATGGGTGATGCCCTCTCTACCCTACCGTCTTTATCTCTGAACTCTCGGGCCATGTGGGAAGAGGCTGTGACAAGCTCCCAGTGTGCCCCTAGGAAAGGGTACAGCACCTGGTGCAACAGGAGCGCACCGAAAGGTTTTGAATATATTTTTACGTTAATATAGTTTTTGTTGAAGCTTTATTTTGCTTTTACATTCATTATTTACTGTGGGATGTGGTGTATGCCAGAGCATATAAGTTGATGCCAGAGGACATTCTGAAAGGGTCAGTTGTATCCTTCTACCTTGTAGGTTCTAGAAATTGAATGAAGCTCCTCGGGCTTGGCAGCAAACATCTATAACCACTGAGTCATCTTGCCAGTTGGGATCATGGCTTTTCGAAAGAATGGGGTTCTTGTTTAAAATAACTTTTAGAAAAAAGAACCTTAGCAAGCTACTATACAGAACTAGCATGTAAGAAATGGTGAGTCTCAGCCTGAATTTTTAAGGGTTATACTCTGGTCGATGTCCCATGGAGAGTCACCTAATTGCTTCTGCAAGTTATGAAGCCCTGTGGTTTCTTGCGTGAAGACACTGCACTGTGGTTTAGGAGATCCTTTTAAGTGATAAGTCGTGCAGGGCGATGTGGTGGTGAAGGAACAGAACATTTGCACAAGAGTGTGTGCCAGCGTCCAGCTCTGCCATGGGCAAGCCAGCCACGATACCCTCCTTTCAGAAAAAGGGTGAGGTGCTGCAAGTGTTTCATGGCCATCTGGCCTGAGTGTCTCCAGGGTTTCATAATGTGTACTCTGAAGAAAGATTAGACAATTCCTTATTTTGCCTAAGGAAAGAATATTTTAAGTACGTCTAATTGCTATCTTTGCAGGCTAAATTCTATTCTGGTCTTAAACCAAAACAAAAGGTTTCACGTAGTTTTTCGCTTGAGCCCATCCATCTACTAGTATGAAGCGCAGCGATAGAGAAAACCCAAAAATTCCCAGGCAAACAAATCCAGGCAGTGGAGACATTATCAAGTTAGTATGGCTCGATGACACCGACCTTGATAAAGAATACGTGTGTGAGACCCTTAGGCACAGTTTCTCACTGCCCCTTCTTGGTTCTTTGCCTGTGTCTCCTCCCGGAGTTCTTTCTTACTCTACTGCCACTTTCTCTCTGAATCCAGTGGACTCTCTTATTTTTGTTTCCTGGAAAGGAATATCTTGCCCCGATTGTCTTCTGAAAAGGCTTGATGAGGTCTGGAGTCTGGTGCACAGACAGCCACGGCAAGCAAGAGAAGAGATAAGAACGGGCTGGAAGCCGCCATCAGCGGGCGTTGCTGGGCAGTGGGGTGGACCAAGTTCATTGTCGTCCCACACTGTCCGCCTCTAAAGAGAGGTGTGGGGGTGTGACTAGGAGGGTACTCCTTCTGACCTTCTCTATCACGCCGCACATTCTGACGCCACTGAATTTGGTTACAAGCATGCTGCATGCTGCTCTCTTCACCGACTGGGAGAGTTCTCATGCTACCAATGCAGAATACAGTCTGTAAAGTTGTTTCCTTTGGGCTGCTGGCAAGATTCCTCAAGTAAGAGCGGAGGGGGATGCCACAGTCATCCTACCCCAAAGGCACTCTCAATACAGACTTCGCAAACTCTTCCAGCAGGAGGCCCTCAGGAACTGGCTGTTCTTCACACAAAGATGAAGAATAGGAATATATTTACACACCACATGGTCAGTGGAGCCCCTTTCCTTAAGCAAGGAGACTGAGCCAACAGGGAGTGGCTTGTGGCACAGGCTGTATGCAGCACAGGTTGCATGTGGCCCCGAGTGTCACTCACAAGTGTACATCAGTTCCAAGTGTCAAGATAGGTGCGTCAGGCTGAAAGATTGGGTGCTCTCCTCATAAGGAAATTCTGACTTTCTTTTTTTGTGGGGGCATGCTATGGTTTAATAGAAGGTGTACCCTAAAAGGATTGTGCCTTGAAGACTTGGTCCCCAGTCAATGATGCTGTTGAGTGGTGACTGGGTCATGCTTTCCTCATCAAGGGATGAACTCATTGAGAAATCCAGAGGAAGTAAGTCACAGTGTGTTCGTGCACGTGTGTCGGGGGTATCTGAAGAGGAAACAAAGTCCCTTGTCCTTTCCTATCTGCCTGGGCTGAGCAGCTTTGCTGTGACACACCCTTCTTGTGATGTCCGACCTCACCAAAAAGGGTCATAAACCAAAACCTCTGAACTCTTAAGCCAACATTTCCTTCTTTAAAATGGGTTTTCTCTGGTATTTTGGCACAAAGATGAAAAACAACAACACACTGAACACAGTGGGTACTAGGAAAAAAATCAGTAATCCCCCAACATTATACAAGCTGTAGCATTTGTTGCTATGAATTTAGAAAATGATTTTGTTGCCAACTTCTGCCTCCGTGGATGGAGTTGCTACCGTCCAGCCTAAGCCTGCAGAAGGCCTGCTGCTTCTGGGATGGCCCCACTCAGAGCCTGTAGTCTCTGGGAAGTAATGTACCACTGGCCCATGGATTGCACTGGGCTCCAGTGAGACCGGCTTAGACAAGGAAGGTGAGAGAGAAAATGTCTTCATCTCCAGGATAACGAGGAGAGAAAAGAGAGTGTCCTCCCAAAGTTGGATGGCTATTACCTGTACGCCCAGAGGACGATGTGTGACATAAAACCCAATATTCTTGGCCAAAGAGCGCCATCTGGGAGCCAAGGTCTATTTCCGCCTAGATTCCTTGCCATTCATTCAACCATTAGGCTCAAGCTGCCAAGCAAAGAGATGCAGATCCATCCCTGGGGCTTTGGAAGGTAGAGATTACTGGGCCAAGATCCTGGAGAGGATAACCAAATAAAGACACAGGCCAAAGATTTGGTCTGGACTCATTCCTATATTTTTGAAACAGTTGCACACGGCCTGGTAAGAGAAAGGGGAAGGCTAAGGGAGCCAAGAGCATTTGCATCTCAGATCAAGCTTATGGCTAGTGTGGTTCCTAGAGAGACAGACCCTGACTGACCAAATTACTGCTCCTTGGAAAACTGGCCCCTTTATGGGAGTCATCATCCTTGGCTTTCTAAGCACTTTTCAACAGAGGCAGGGAAAAGGGAAGGTTTAGGAGCCCTCAAGAGGGAAAGGCTAGACTCTGATTGCTCTTCACAATGTCCAGTCAAATTTTTCAACATTGTCTTCCACAGCAACCGTTCATCTGAAAGAGTAAGGTAGGGGCTAAGGAGATGGACTGGGGGGGGGATAACGTGCTTGTTGTGCAAGAATGAGGAGCAGAAGGAGGGAGAACATGAGCAAGGAAGTCAGGACCACGAGGGGTGCGTCCACCCACTGAGACGGTGGGACTGATCTAATGGGAGCTCACCAAGGCCAGCTGGACTGGGAATGACGGAGCATGTGATCAAACTGGACTCTCTGAATGTGGCTGGCAATGAAGGCTGACTGAGAAGACAATGATAATGGTACTGGGTATTGATTCTACTGCATAGACTGACTTTTGTGGGAGCCTGGTGTATTTGGATGCTCACCTTTATAGACCTGGATGGAGGGGAGAGGATCTTGGACTTCCCACGGGGCAGGGAACCCTGACTGCTCTTAGGACTAGAAAGGGAGGGGGAGGGGGGAGGGGGAGGGAAAAGAGAGGCGGGAAGGAGGTGGAAATTTTTAAGAAAGAAAGAAAGAAAGAAAGAAAGAAAGAAAGAAAGAAGGAGAACATGAGTTTGGATCCAGAACTTGCATAAAACCCAGGCTTTGTGATACACTACTGTAATTGCAGTGGGGGAGGAAACAGGTGGATCTGAGTAGCTGGCTGTCCAGACAGCGCAGGGGAAGATGGGCATTCACATTCAGTCTCGTAAGAGAACTTTTCTCAAAAGAATAAGGTGCAGGCTGACAGAGGATAATACCCGGGACTCACCACTGGTCTCCACATAAGCATGCATGAGTAAATGCACCCCACACACACATTGTAATTTCCTCACGTACACACTCTTCATCTTGTCCAGTCTTTGCAGGTCTCCTGCTCTTCCTTCTCAGCCATTTACATTGTAAAGGTGTAGATGGGAAGGGGTGGAAGTGAGTGTCCCCGTGTCACCACTCAGGTCTCACTGGTGGGAATCCAGACAATTAATGACTAAGTGCTTCTCTCGGTAGGGCTATAAAAGCACTGACCATCAGAACCTAGGGCTCAGCCCAGCTCTTGGGAGCTAGGATGTATAATTTGTACCAAATTCATTCAAAGAGTGGGTTTGCATGAATTCGAGGTGTCTTTAATAATAATCATACCCCGAGCATCTTCGTTCCCTGTTATTAATGAATGACAGTGTGTCAAGGAATGGCTTTCAACAAGACACAATTAAATTTCCTCACGCATCTGTAAAATAGATGAGTCTCCAACGTGCTGAGCACACAGAATTTTTTAAAAAATTAAAAGAATACAGAAGCATAATTTGAGATTCATTCTTGAGTCCAAGGTGCTGTGGCAGACTCAGAATTCCTACAGAGATTCAAATAGCAAGAGAAGAATGGGAAGCACTCGGGGGAGAAGCTGAGGAATATTTTAAAGGCAGAAACTGCTATCTCGGAGATTTTAAATTTGGCACATTCGACATTTCTCAAGGAGTCTCTCTCTGTTACAAACAGCAAGGACGTGAATACTAAAGAGAACTATGTCACAGGAGCCGGTCTTCGTTTTCTGGGGTCCAGTGCTTTGACCTCCCTAGGGGTTGGACTCCGCTACAATAACAGGAGGCCACAGCGGCACTCTGGCTGCAGCCTTCGACACCAAAGCCGTCAAAATTTGTGGAAGATGAAATTGTTTCTTCTTTTTGTTTTCATTCTCAAGTCTTTAAAAGACTGGCTGTGATACTTTGATTACCTACCTCAAGTCTGGACAGTTCACGTCTGTGGATCTATAAGCTTAGCTGGTGTGTGTGTGTGTGTGTGTGTGTGTGTGTGTGTGTGTGAGAGAGAGAGAGAGAGAGAGAGAGAGAGAGAGACAGACAGACAGACAGACAGACAGACAGAGAGAGAGACAGAGAGAGAGAGACAGAGAATTAGGAAGCCAGAGAAGAATATCAGTCTCCTCCTCTATCACTTTTATGGGTCTCCTACTGAACGTGAAGCTTGGAAATTTTCAGTTAGGCTTCACCACCAGCGAACCCCGAGCAATTGTTTCATCTCTACATCCTCATCCCAGGATGCTGGCTAGCCATATCCACCATTTTGATGTGAGTTCTGGGTACCTTAACTTATATCTCAGTTACGTAGCAATTGGGATGGCTTCCCAGCAACTTGACAGGATTCTTAAATCTATGGAATGAGGACATACTATAATAATTTTTGGTCCTACTGAGTGAGGTACAGCATTGTGCCAGCCTTCCAATAAGAATTTTATAGGTGACTTTATTATTTTTTATTTCTGCACTCTTCTGGTATATTGGCAAATTCCAGAGTCATAAAATGTGAAAGAAATACTGAATAATCAGCTGATTAAATACAGATTAGTCCTCTTAAATTGTTCTTCTGATTTTAATTTTCTGGGGCTTTCTTTGTTGTTTGTTTGTTTTAAAGATCTTTATTTCTTTATTTCTTTCTTCCTTCCTTTCTTTCTTTTTCTTTGGTTTTTAGAGATAGGGTTTCTCTGTGTAACAGCCCTAGCTGTCCTGAAATCAGATCTTGTAGACTAGGCTAACCTTGAACTCACAGAGATCCACCTGCCTCTGACTCCCAAGTGCTGGGATTAAAGGATTGCACCACCACTGCCCGTCAAAGATCAGATCTTTGAATGCAGTCTAAGCTAGCAAGTCTTGCTGTGTAGCCCAGGCAGGCAAGCTAGCCTTGGATCTAAACTCCTCCCGCCTAAGCTTCCCAAGTTCCGGGACAATAGGCATGTGCTACTATTTCCCACCCAGATGACTTTTCTTTCTAGTCATCATCTCAATTACTCCAAAACTAGAGATATATCTCAAAATTTACAACATTAGCAGTACATTAGATGCTTTTGGGGCTCTATCCATCAATAGTTTTAAAGACAAAATAACTGGAAAATTAGTCTAAGAAAGATAAACAAGAAAAAAAGATAATTGACAAGTGATAATTCCTCCCCCAATATACATGCACATATATGTCTGTGCTCAGATGACTTGCTTACCACTATGTGGTAAGAAGTCATCAAAATGCCAGAAAGTCCATTTTCTTCAACAGATTCATGATGAACTACTTAGGTGCAAACAGACAGGTAGAGGGTTTGGAAGTAGGGGAAGAATCTTGTGGATTGTTTTTAACAAAACAGAGTTGAGTTTTCATGAACTTTTATTTTTCATTGTTTTTAAACAATTCGTCATATAATATATTTTATTACATTCTTCCCCTGTCAACTCCTTCAAGTTCCTTCCTATCTAATGAACATATTTTACATGGGGTTAAGCACAAAGGTTAAGAGAAAGAGGGGCTCTCAGAAAAAGTAAGGGATATTTGGAAGCACAGGTGTGGGATTCACTGGCTCATGGGAAGTGAGACAGAGCCAAGTGTAGAAATGCACCATCAGACGCCTACATAGGATGTCTCTTCTTCTGGAAACAGGTATAGATGTCACTGGAAGATACACCTGTATAATATAAGCTTCTCTCCCCTGCTTAGGACAGAACAGAGAGACAAACAGGAGAATTATCACAAGAACTCTGGAGTCTTTCCCCACTCCTCTGTGGTCTCAGCCTCTCCTTCCTCAAAGTCTACTCCACACTGTAAACCTATCTCAAGCAGGGCAAGTGACATAAAAGTAGATCTCAGTCGATTCTCAGTAAGTGTTGCAATTAACTCAACTTACAGACACGCTGATGACTACAAGATGAAGTGTGACCACCTCCAAGATAAACAAGGGAAAGTAGGGGTTCAGCCAGATCTAGATAGGGAGCTAGGTCTCCAAAAGGGGAAGGAGCTTCAGCAAGCATGAATCTCCCTTCTTCTACGAAAATGCCAAGGTCTGGTCTGCTGAGTTCTGTGCAACTGAAGTCTGGCCCTGGGGAAACTCAAGGCTGACATAGTCTTGTCTGATCTGCTTCCCTGAGTGATCTTCTGGTTCTATTTCAGTCCCTAATGGTCCCAAGACACATGATCCAGTGGAAGAAACAAAGCACCGAAATTTAGGAGATATGAGTTCTCTACTTAATGTGTCATGTGACCTTGGACAAGACATCTCACCTCTAAGATCGTGAACAACCTCTAAGATTATGATCAATAATCATAAAGTGAGAAGACTGAACTAGACGAACCCCATCCTTCAAGAGAACTTCAGGATTGCATCATTCCACTGTCTATGTTCTCTCCTTACAAGGACATTTTCTGAACAGCTATGGTACAGATGGGATCAATGTTTTAAACTAGAGGGATAGGGAGATGGCTCCGTGGCTAAGAGTGTCGGCCGCACAAGCTTGAGGACATGAGTTTGGATTCCCAGCACCTCTGCAAATGCTGAACATGGCTCCCTGTGTGCTTTTAACCCCAGAGCTGTGGGGGCTGAGACAGGAGCATTCTGGCTACCCAACCTACTTGACATGGTGAACTTTAAGTTCAGAGAGAGACCCCACCTCAAAGAACTAATGCAGAGAATAGAGGATCACACCCAGTGTCCTTCACCCACTTCCACATGTGTGCACAGAAGTGCACATGCTCCTGAACACAACTGTGTATATACACTGCACACAAACAAACAAACAAACAAATAAATAAACAAAATACATAATTTGATATTTAAAAAAAATTTAGGGCCTTAATATCCTAAGAAAATTGTTCAGATTCCCAGTATTGTGGGATCCATCATAGCAGATGGGTAGTTGGCTGTCTGTGAAATCTCCTGACACTGGAGTGGAACCAAAAAAGAAAAAGAAAAAAGAAAAAAAAAAGAAAAAAAACCTATCATGACATCATAGGCAGTTTAAAAAAAAAAAAAGATCTTGCCAAGAAAGGACAAGAGTTATTTGTCATTGATAAAGCTGAAGTCTAGAAAGAACACTGACCAATCAAAACTCTACTGTGAAGATGAAGTCTGGCCCCACACACGGTTGTCAGCCTGACGCTGTCTGCACTTGTCAATGAAGGAAAGAGAAGTGCTCCATGGGAGCCTAGCACCACTGCCCACTGGGAACGGGCAGTTCTGACCCAAGTTCATCGTCACAATCTCAGTTGATATCACACCTGCT
Source organism: Myodes glareolus (assembly GCF_982192425.1). Classification (NCBI taxonomy): domain Eukaryota; kingdom Metazoa; phylum Chordata; class Mammalia; order Rodentia; family Cricetidae; genus Myodes; species Myodes glareolus. Next base: position 70,232,381 of record NC_142029.1, on the reverse strand, counting down.
AAGAATGTTGGTTATGCCAACGGCTATAGCCAGCAGCCACAGTCATGACTCAGACGGCCTTCCTACAAAATTTCCAGTGGCCAGACACTTGCCATGGTCGTGGATCAGGGCACATGCCTTTCCTCCCAGCTTGTCCACCCCATTATGTCTGTTAAGTTCTTACTTCAGGGGCTGAAAAATTTTATAAAACTCAGTAATGCAAAATAATCCCAGGTCAATGTATGAAATCGTAACGCAAGAGTTTTTGTCTAGCATCCCTAACTACTGAAGGAAATTGCTCTTATCTAATTTTTAAGTGTGCACAGATGTGTTTATAAACTTAAAATATATCGCTACTTTGATTTTTAATTTACTTTTAAAGTTAGCATACAAAGTGATAGGTTTTGTTATAATATTTTAATAGATATATGCCGTTATACTTGGTTCTTTTTCATCTCCCTTCCCCACTAACATCACATCCACTGATACTTTAAAATACATGCTCATGAGTCCAGGATCATTGTAAAAATAATCTAACTATGTGCATAGTTGTGTCTACAACCTTGTATACATGTATGTATGGGACTACATAATTATTTATGCATATGTTCGATATGCTTGTCTCCCCCTTTCCTTCTTCCAGTCCACCTAGGAAATCTGTTTGGAGATAAACTGCTGCTCTCTCCTTGGACTTGATATATAGCCTAGCAAGCCATCCTCGATTAACACAGCTCTCCCCTGGGAAAAGCCACAGAATAACTATATTGATTTTCCCTTCCCCTTCTCCGCACTTCTCTGCTGAAACGTTGCCTGAACTCTTAAACATTAGACCACAAGGAAACAAGAGAAAAATGAAAACCTTTGGCTCTATGGGATGAGGCTGATTTTCTTATATTCTTATTTGAAAGGAAGAACATGAAAATGAGAAAAAAACAACAGGTAGCCCTGTGGGGTTTCTGTGCAGTAAGGAAAAGGTGCTGAACTTCCTGGGGATTTTTTTGTTTTTTGTTTTTTTTTTTAACAGAGAAACCTGTGCTTTGCTTACACTGCTTAACAGAGTTCCACACCTTATCCCCTGTGACTGTGCCGCCATCTTTGACAAACACCCGCCCCATACACACACACACACACACACACACACACACACACACTTCCAGGCACACACCAGCACACCAGAATGTGGGGAACCAGAATGTGTTTCCACTCGTCACGTTTTTTTCTTTGTACTCTTCTTGGGGCAGCAGATTAAGTAAGTGCTCCTTTTTTTTTAATTTTTAATTGTTGAATTTTGTTGTCTTAAACACAGAAAATGTCTTTCTGTCCAAAGGCTCTAGGATCCCTGGTGCAGTTCAGAAGTTTCTCTGTTGCAATTTTGTTCAGGTTTTTGAATTGTATTGCCAAGTTCCAATGTTGGGGATCAAACTCCGGGCGTTGACAAACACACTACCACCCACCACCCCACCACCTAGCTCTCTGATGCAACTTCAGAAATACAGAAAGGAGGTTGCCAGTAATATCCTTCTGCTTCCAGTGCATTAGACAACAGAGGGGGATGGCTCAGCACCTCTCTGTCCTTCTCCTTCCAGCTTCTGAGCCATCCTGTGGGGTCTGAAGGATCAAGGCAATGGAGAGAGAGAAGGGGACACTGAAGAGGGCAAAGCAGAATCTCTAAAAACACATCTTTCTGCCCCTTCATTTATTTCTACTCCCTCTAACAACAGTGTTCATAGAAAAGCTAGTGGAGTTGCTTTTTCTGCCAAGTTCAATGCTTTTAGCACCTGCAGGTTTTTGTTTGTTTGTTTCAGGTTCCTTTTGTTTGTTTGTTTGTATTTACGCCATTATTTACAATAAGCCACGATGCAAAAATGAAGATGCCAAGTCAAACAGATTCTGTCATTTAAAGTTGAAAGATTGGGTGGGCCCGCTTTCAGATCCCACAGGATGGCCCAGAAGCTGGAGGGCAGCTACTTGAAAGGCTGAAGCAAGAGGATGGCAAGTTCAAGGTCAGCCTCGTCAACTTAGTGAGGCCCTGCCTCAAAATAAAAAGTGAAAGGGGTGGGCTTCTCCATGGGAGTGCACTCGCCTCACATGTGCAAGACTCTGGGTTTGCTCCTCAGTGCTGCGAAACACAAATCAAATCAAACTTGGAACTTGTGTGAACCACTCGCTACTCAGAAACAAGTTTAAGAAAATCACAGCAAAGAAAGACCTTGCAGCCAAGCAAGATACCAAGGTTGGATGTACAATTTAGTATTAATATGACGCCTACCTCTCTTAATATGCAAGTTGACATATTCATAGCAAGCATGGCAGCTCACCATGCTACCCAAGATATAGGCTTCCTTTCTTCCAGATTTATAAGCTTAGTTTTCATTAAATGTCATGTGGATTTCAACTAGCTGGTTTGTCTTCTTGTTGTTGTTTGCTGCTGTTGTATTCTGGTTTTGTTTTTGCACAATCTGAATGAAAAGACGGCTATTTAGAAGTACGATGGGGGAAAATGGGTGGGAAAACATGCTAAGAAGAAAGCCATCTTGTTGAAATCAAGTTCTAGTCTGTGCTGTAGAGAGGGAATCTGTCCTAACATCCTACTTCATCTGCCTCGCTCTCTCCATACCATGACTGAACTGTAGGGGCTCTGGGGCACATTTTCAAGAAAGGTCTCTTCGTGTTAGAGGAGTCAAGACTGTCATTTTTCCGGGCAACAGAAGTCTTTGATTAGACCCCACAGGTGCATTCCAGTCACAGCATCCATTTGTCATTGGATTCACGGAACTGCCAGACATTCATCTTACCAGGAAGACAACAGCACTCACTCAACATCTAATGAAAGGTCTTTCTGGGCCTTTTATGGCACAATGAAGGAATAGAACAAGTCCAGCATCCTTTGAAGATACTGTGTGAAAAAGTTCAGAATTTAACATCATGTATCTATCCATCCTGTTAACTCGTCCTGTTTATAAGGTAACTCTCACACTCACAATGTCAGGCTCATTGCTAGGTGGGACTATTGTTTGAATTTGAAGTCTCTCCCCATTGGCTCATGTTTGAAATGCTTAGTCCACAGTGTGTGGCATTCATTATTTTGAAAGCTATGGAGCCTATAGGAGGTGCAAATTGGCTGGCAGAAGTAGGTTCCTAAAGACAGAGTTCTGAAGGCTATATTCTCCCTTGGTTCCACCCTCTCTCTGCTTTCTGGTGGTGTAGGAGGTTCTTCTGTTCATGTGTTGCTTTCATTGGTTAATCAATAAAGAAACTGCTTGGCCTGATAGGGCAGAACTTAAGTAGGTGGAGAAGACAGAACTGAATTCTAGGAGGAAAAAAGCAGAGTCAGAGAGCCGCCATTGAGACACCATGGGTCTTCTGCATGAGACGGATGCTGGTTAGAATCTTGCTGGTAAGCCACAACCATGTGGCGATACACAGATTAACATAAATGGGTTAAATTATGACGTAAGAATTATCCTATAAGAAGTTAGAGCTAATGGGCCAGGCAGTGTTTAAATGAATGCAGTTTCTATGTGATTATTTTGGGTGTAAGCTAGCCGGGCAGCCAGGACAAACAAAGGACCCGCTCTCCTTGCAACATTCTGGCTTGTCACCCTGTGAAGGCCTACCATTGCATATAGTAGGTGCACAGAAGGAACTGCTCCAGTCAGCCTCTGATTTCCAAGTGACTACTCATGGGTCTGGAGAGATGGTTCAGCGCTTACAAGCTCATACTTATTCTTACAGAGGACCTGAGTTTCATCCCTAGGGACTCACAACTGTTTTTAACTCCAGATCCAGGGGATCTGACACCCTTTTCTGGCCTCTGGGGGCAACGACACTCATATGCGCATACCATCACAGAGACACACATACTTACACATAATTAAAAGTAAAAATGAATATTTTAAAAAATTAAAAATTACAAAATAAAATAACTACTCAGTAATCTTCAATGATATACTCTCCAGGGGTTATGTATTTATTCTATTCTGGCCTCTGACATCTCCATATCATCCAATTTAAGCTTGCCTAATCAACATTATTAACTAGCAGCAAGTCTTTTTTGGGGAGAGGGGTTTCGAGGTTCTCTGTGTAACAGCCCTAACTGTCCTGGAACTAGCTCTTGTAGACCAGGCTGTCCTCGAACTCACAGAGATTCGCCTGCCTCTGACTCTTGAGTGCTGGGATTAAAGGTGTGCATTACCACCACCGGGCTAATGCACCACCATTGCCTAGCCAGTGAGTCTCAATAATGTTTTTTCCTCTTACAAGATTGATGTAGATACCACTAAATCTATCATATACACTAAGGAAAGATTCCAGTGTTAACTCCTGAAGCCAAAAAAACACGGGTGGTTTTTTAGATTTTTTCCCCCTCTAATGTGGATGGACATAAGAGTACTTGCTTTGTCTCTAAGAGTTTTGGATTCTAAGAGAGTTTATTCCAGAGGAGACCACAATATCCAGGGAAAGATAAAAGCCTTGACCCAGTCCTCTCTTGCTTACTATGCCCAGACTATTAAGTATCACTCTCCCTGTGCAAGTAAAGAGAATGACCATGGTGAATTCTAAACCCTCCTTTCAATGATGTGTTGTAAACAATGTCTTGGGAAGAAGGTTCCCAACCACACTGTAAGTAAATCAGGAAGATTTCAGAAGCAAGTTGTTTAATTGAGAGTCTGGCACCACTGAAATCCTGGCGTTTCCTTCCTGGTGCTTGATCTACAAATCATCAGGAAGATGGCACATCAGTCACATTGGCAATTGGGAAAAGTACACTAATTATAAGCAACAAACACTTAGAGGACATAAAATATTGTGCCAAGAGGGAGAAAAGACCAAGGGTAGAAGTTTCTTAGCAGTCACAGAGGTGATGATAGACTCTGGCATTTCACATGGCTCACGCCAAGCCAGAAAAAGAAGGAGTGTATCATATAAATTAGTTCATAGACTCTTCCTTCCGAACAGGACTGATGTGTAACATATACAAAATTAAGATGGCTCCTTTCACACCAAGTGAAGGTCAGCATAGCCATGTCCTAGAGTTTCCCTTCTGTCATTTCAGTAGGATTTCAGGGATGTCTCCAACTGCCCATGACTACGATGGTAGCATCTGACAGCCAAAGAACGCCAGGGTTGGAGACAAAGGGCTGATGTGAAGCAGGGAATAGAGTGATGCTGTGTAACTGGAGATCAACGCCTGTTTCTATGCTACTTTATGCTAAGGGCAGAACTGCCCAGGGAATGCACTGGAACATTCCAGAACCCACAGAAATTCCAAGACTCAATTAGAAGGAAGACAGGAGGTTTCAGTTTAGCAAGTTTAAAGATAACTTGGAAAAATCCACTAAGTAGGTTCTAGAAAACTAAATGGACAAAGTAGATTTGAAAGAAAGAAGTGGGTGATGATTGATTGGGCTGGGGAGATGCTCAGCTGGAAAAAGAACTTGCTGCCATGTCCAACAACCTGAGTTCGAGCTCCAAGACTCACGTGGTAGAAGGAGAGATCTGACTCCTACAAGTTGTCCTCTGACCACATACATGTGATATGGTCTGTAAGCTCAAACATACACAGACATACATACAAACACGAAAATAAGTGTAGAAACATGTAAAAATGGAAGTAGATGATGAAAGCATTTGGGCATGAGTTTGTAATTTGAGTCTGCCACATTTAATACCTCTGTAAACCTGGGGAAACTACATACCATGACTGAGCCTCTGATCTTTGATTTATGAAAAGGATATAATATCATCTATGCTAATTACTGCTTTATGTTTATTTATGTTGTATGTGTGCATGTGTAGAAGTGCACACACACCATGATGGAAGTGTGACTTACGGAAGGATAACACGTGGAAGCTGATTCTCTCATTCCACAACGTGGATCCTAGGATGCAAAATCAAGTCATCAAGCTTGGTGGCAAGCACCCGTACCCACTGAGCCATCTTGCTGGCCCTTCTATGCTAATTATTTTGGGCTTTATTAATACAGGAATGTATATCGACACAGTGCATGCTGACTCAATTTCCATTTTCCCTCTCTTCCATGAGTTAATAAAATTCATATATTTTTGTTCTTGACAAATCTATTAACTACATTGCTTTAAAAGTTATTCTAACTGAAACATAAAAGGAATATGAACCTTGAATTATACCAGCCATATTTCTTTTGTTGTAAAGATGCTTTAAGTCTACTCTAGAAGCTAGATTCTTGATGCTTTAATAAACTACACAATGGTAAGTGGGATCGGTTAATAATTTAAACATTTGGAGAAAGCATTATTCATTCTGAGGCAGGCACAGATGAGCTAGTAGGTACTGACAAATAGATGATAGGGTATAGTCAGTCAGATGAAGATCCCGGGTGAACTTCATGGGGGGGGGCTAGGAGTGACACTGAAGAAGGAGAAACACAAAGGACAAAGGTCAGGAAATCACTTGTGTTGGAATTATCGGGGTAGGTTTCATAGAAGAGAGGCTATCTTGGCTAGGTATATAAAAGGCAATAGATTCTTGACAGAGAAAATGAGCCAATTTCCTGAAAATTTCAATTGACTAAAAGTGACACAACCAGCCTGGTGGAGGTGGCGCATGCCTTTAATCCCAGCACTTGGGAGACAGAGGTAGGCGGATCTCTGTGAGTTCAAGAACAGCCTGGTCTACAAGAGCTAGTTCCAGGACAGGTTCCAAAGCCACAGAGAAACGCTGTCTTGAAAAACCAAAAATAAATAAATAAATAAATAAATAGATAGATAGATAGATAGATAAATAAATAAATAAATAAATAAATAAATAAATAAAATTTTAAAAAAGATGACACAACTGTAACAGGAAATATAAGCAGGCCCATGGTTACTAGAGCAATGGATTATCTACCTTGCCCCATTGGGAAAATTATATAAACCTTCTCATTGTGAAAATTTGCAAACTTGCTATATAGAATTGCTGGTGATGTCCAGATAGTCAAGTAATAAGTGGCACTACTTGAATATTGAAGGATTTTAGACAATAAGGAAGCAGGAAGAGGACCTGTAAATATGGTTCATTGGTTAAGAGTACTTCGTGTCCTATCCAGAAGGCTCCAGGATGCCAATCCTCACCTGCCTGAGCCAGTATGCCCATCCTCACCTCCCTGCCCCTGTATGCCCATCCTCACCTGCCTGCTCCAGGATGCCCATCCTCACCTGCCTGCCCCAGCATGCCCATCCTCACCTGCCTGCTCCAGGATGCCCATCCTCACCTGCCTGCCCCAGCATGCCCATCCTCACCTGCCTGCTCCAGGATTCCCCAACTCACCTGCCTGTAGAACCCAAGACCTTATCTACTGTGTGAGCGTGTTCTTCTCTTGGAAGTTGATGTTCTGCACTTCAGTCTTAGACTGCTGCCACAAAATGGCTCCTTAATTTAACTTCTGGTCTTGTTCCATCCATACCCCTTCTAGCCTGTTCTAAATCCCAGGCTGGCACCGAACCCATGGTTTTGTCCAGGTGCGAGTTTAACCACATTTGACATGAGAATACTGGCTCTCTGGGTCTCTGTACTGAAACACTAAAGACAATTAAAAGGGAATACAGACATTACTCAAGTGTTTTAGCAGAACATGGTCACATTGCTGTTTTTAATACAAGAAACCTAAGTGGTTTCTTAGGTAATGTAATTCCAGCTCATGTATGGAGTGGAAGGAACAAGTTCTTATTGCATCTACTAGCTCAAAAATTCTACTCAATATATCATCCTCAGACAGAGGACATACCATCTATTAGAACAAAAAAAAAAATAGATACTGACTTGATCTCAGCCTAAATGATGGTTTTAATAGAATAAATTCTGTCATTTTAAAGTAGTCAATGTAGAGGTTGCCGTAAAATTAAAACCCTGAAATGCATTTCCTTTAAAACAGTGCATGCCTTGCAGAAGCAAATATTTCCGTATGAATATACCTAGAAGAAGCTAGTCACAGCAATGTGGAACAGAAAGCTATACAAGGCCAGACTCGCGACAGAGCCCACCAGCGTAGTGATAGGGACTCATAGATATCCATCAGAACGATTGACTGAAGGTCTGAAGCTCAGAGCCAATCACAGCTCTTGATCTTCAAGGTCCCTTTCTGTTCCTCCCACACAGGCCTGTGCAGCTCCCCCTCCAGCCTTGGCTCTCTGGAGTAATCTTCTGTAATTCACTGGGAGCAGATATTTTGTAAAGCCTGCCAGTTCCGTGGAATGAACACTGATATTTGCTCTAGTATAAGAAAATGGCTTCCTGCCATGTGAACACTGTCTGTACACACATGCATCAGAGACAGTGGTTGGGAGAGTCAGCTCGTAGTCACAATGACAAAAGTACCTGAGAAAACAAATTTAAAAGAGAGGAAGGATTTAACTGCATTGTCGCTTCAGAAGATTTAGTCCACAGTCCATGGTGTCCACTGTTCTGAGGCAGCACACTGCGGTATCTTACCTTGGTATCTCACCTCACCAAAATCAGGAAGCAGTGACGAAAGGCCCTGGGACAATATACATGCTTCGAAAGTCTCCTCCCAGTTACCCATGTCTCCAGTTAGGCCACACCTTTTCACAAACCATTCAGCTCCAAGCTCATCACTGGATGGTGCCCTGATAAATTTCATATTCTCAGGAACCAGTCCTAACCAGATAGGGACCATGCCTTCTGCATGTGAGTCCTTGCGTAGATACTTCCTATCTAATCATGATAGCGTTCAAAATGACAGTGGCTATCTTTATATTTATACTGTTAGGTTAAAAATCCAGGCTGATCATGCAAATGTATATAATTTCTCTCCTTAGCAGACATTAGACTTTCCCTTCTACCCTTAAACTGGGACTATGCAGAACCTACTAATCTGTAGTGTGAATAAGTTAAAAAAAATTTTAGTACCTAGAAGTCAATATTTCATCAGCCTCAGCTTCCTGAAGCCCAGCCTGGAACACACACACATATACACACACACAAAAAAAGCAAATCTAACACTTTTGAACCAAACAGAGCTCAGTATCCATACGATGTAATGATGCTTTCTCTTCATAGGCCACTCAGAACTGTCTGCTGATCCCATCTCATAATTTATCACTATTCTGATGAGTTTTTCTCATGTCTGATTATGTTCTGGAACAACCAACTGCGAGTGTTGTGGGAGTCAGATGAAGTGTGTGCAGAAAAAGACTCAAAAAAAGGCCACCATTACCGCTAAAAACCAGAATGACTGAAAAGCAGAAAGCAGAGAACAACATCATATACACAAGAGTCAGCGGCAATATTCACAAGGATAATTCTTGGCACCATCCCCAGGGGTGACTTGTAGCACCGTTCACAAGGGTGACCCTTAACACCATTCACAAGGATAACCCAATCTCCATTCATAAGGATGACTGTACCGGTATTCACATGAGTGACCTGCAGCATCATTTACACGGGTAACCTTAACACCATTCATTCATAAGGATGACTCTTATCTCAATTCAGAAGGGTGACCTGCAGCACCTGTCACAAGGATGTTGCAGAGCATCACAAAGGTGGGATACTGTAAATTACTTAAAGAGAGGGAATCTGGGCCCTGTGACACATACCTTTAATCTCAGCACCCAGGAAGCAGAGACATGTGAGTCTGTGTGAGTTCGAGACCAGCCTGGTCTACTAGTAAATTCCAGGCCAGACAGGGCTACATAGTGTGACCCTGTCTAAAAAGAGAGGCAAAGGAACCAGAAAAAACGCTTCCATGGGTTAAAATAACCCTGTAAACCTATCAACCTGAATGTGATCCTTAGGATGCAAATTAAAAAACAGGATGAGGTGGCACACGTCTGTAAATCTAGCATTCCCATGGTGAAATAGGAGGCACATAGAGGAAATTTTCCTGGAAGCTTGTAAGCTAGATAGTCTGGACTATGCAGCAGCTGAAACAAAAGAGACTATCTCCGTCATATGTAAGGCAAGAACTGACTCCTGAAAACCTGTCCCATAATTTCCACATATGTACTGCACTCATACCCACACACTAAGCAAAGAAAAGTGTTTTGTTTTGTTTTGTTTTTTAAATGGAGTGAAACGTAGAGACTGCTGTGGTGCCTGGGCATCCAAGCTTTTGCTATTATAAAACAGGAAGTTTGCTCACACAAGAAGGGTAATTGTGTATCTTGTTATAACTGGTGCTTTGTTTAATGTAACTAAAGAAGCATCATTTAAGCATTCATCCATCCACTATCTTTATGCACTTCTCTTTCAGGTAGGGTCTGTATGCCCAAAGATGACACTTGTGGCTTTTGCCTTGGGAGTGTGGCTAATTTGCTAATTTGCATAAGCAAAAGTAGATGCTTAACATATAGTTAATTGGAGGATTGGCCAAGCCCTGCGTGATGGTCTTCTTCACAGGATGATCAATGGGTCTTTAAGTTGATAACCTTGCATACCCTCCTTATACTCATTTGTTTCTACGCAAAGTGGAAGGTCTACAAATTGCATATCCATTGAAGGAAAACACACCAACAATCTTCTACTCAGAAGTAGGAAGCTTTGGCAGGAATATTGCTGATGGGATATTCAAAATTTTACTTCAATGACTCATCCTGTGATTTGGACACATTTTATCTTAGCCAACCTCCCTTTCCAAGATTTTCCTAACCACATTTACTGTTTGCAACATCTGAAACGGATCTGAGGAGAAGCGGTCCATGATTCACTAGGAAGAACGCACTCTTGCAATCACCCACCTTTGCACTGGAAAATCCAGGGGTGCTGGCAGCTATTGGGACCCTACAGTCATGCCATGCCAAACAGGAGGTGACTGGCGTTTCTACTTGACTTTTGCTCCACAGGAAAGCTTTTTTTGCAGGCAGAATGGAGATTCTCTGGTCTCAGCTTCCATCTTCCTCTTCTTCTCCTCTCTCATTGCCGTCACACAAGCAGGAAAACACAAAACGAGTCTTATTTCTACTCTCGGTCCCTCCAGCCTTCTATATTGAAAAGGTGGGGGTGGATTTCACTCTTTCCCTCCCTCCCGAATCCACTTTTAGTTACAAAGTCCCATTAACTACGTCTATGTGCAGCTTTCCCTTTTATCCCTCCTCTCCTCTGTCTTCTGTCATCTTTGGCTTCATTTCTTGGCTAACTCCGGAAGGCTACTTCCATCTCTCTAGCCCCTTCACCACCAGTCCACCTAGAATTGCAACAACAGAATCATCTTTCAGTTTTGCTTTTGGCTTGTCATGCCCGAGTCCCAAAGCTTTCTTGACAGTTTACCTGGTCCTGCTTGGTCTCTATGAGACCATGAGTTTGAGGAAACCCCATCAGCTGTGAAATACTGTAGACCTATCGTTCACAGCCATGACTCTTTCGGGATAGGAGAGATGCGAACTACCTTCCCTGAGGTGTAACCTGATCCAAAGCTCCCAAATAGCATGCCTTAGGAAAGAGGCGAGGTCCATCACTGCTCATGAGCATATCGTGTTCTTCCTGCCCCTTGTTCTCTCCAGAGAAAGGCATCAAGACTACCTGAAGAGCAGACAAGTGCTTTTCCTAGTATGAGAAGAGTAGACCCACATGGCTTGTCCAAGGGCTCTGCTCTTGACCTCCTGTCTTGTTCATTTTATTAGAATCTAGAGTGAAAATAGATCACATTCTTGTCTGCAGGCATTAAAAGAAAGGGAAAATACAAATGACGAGATCAAAGTTCATGGAGAACTTCAAATGAGGTCAAAATACAGAGAATAATGTGACAGAAATTAATAAGTTTTGAATATTAGGTTCCAAATTCTACGGGAATGGGTGAGGGAGACCCCACATAATTATTATCCTGAACATATTCCAGTGTAGGAGGTCAGGATGAGGGGGAAGATCATAAATTATTTATAAGGAAAATACTAACTGCCAGCAGTTTTCTTCCAAGCCAGCAAAAGCATACTTAAGTTACATTGGTGGACTCACCTTGTCTAGAACAAGTGGTGAGCTGGTTACATGGTGTTCACTGGTCTGAGAGCCCAAGGATATTTTAATTCTTGTTACTATATCAAGTGACAAGCCAATCATGAAGAATTAAGATTAATCTAGAAATTACATGCAATTCATAGACTTACTTATGTTTCACCACAAAAGGTAGATATTAAGAAAATACAGTGTCTGGTTTGGAATGGGCTGCTGGTTTGATTTTTACATGATCTCAGTATTTAGCCCAGTCTGTCCTGGACCTTGCTATGCGGCCCAAGTTGACTGTGAACTTGATATCTTCCGGTTTAAACCTCCCGAGTGCTGGGATTATGTGTGTGCACTACTATGTCTGGATTCAATATTTTAAGGATAAGGAGGAGTTTTATTCTCTGTGCTGAAAAGGAAAACAAGACCCACTGACGGAAGTTTGTGGAAGAGGTAAATCAGAAGTAAGCAACTGTTTACTTTTGGTGCTAGATGAAGGACTGGAATGGCGACTTGAGAAATGAACTTCCTGTGACTAAAGATGTTGGACATAAATTGAGTGACATTATCACAGGAGATCTTTATGCCAATGTCATTCCCAAAGTAAATAACGTGGTTTCCTTCCTCTCACTTCCCCGGGAGCATTGCTTCCCAGCGCTTGCAAGCCCTTCTCCCCGGCTACCTCTGTAGATGCTGGTTGTGCTTGCTCCGTTGGCAGGTGTCTTTTTAGACTGCACATTCTCTAAGAGGACTTAGTACTGTGTTTCTACATACAGGCTTCTAGCACACTTTCTTTAGGAATCGAGGCACAAAATATATTTCAGAGCTATTAAAAAAGTTATGAACCTACGGTGCAGGAGAATTATCTGTATTCCGTCAATCATGTATTTTAATAAAATGCTGATTGGCCAGGCAGGAAGTATAGGTGGGTCAACCAGACAGGAAGTAGAGGCGGAGCGATGAGAACAGGAATATTCTGGGAAGCAGGAAGCTCTCTCTGCCATTCCTGCCAGATCACCGAAGAGGCAACATATGAGCTGTCACACTGAGAAAGGTACTGAGCCGTGTGGCTAACATATATAATGATAATGGATTAATATAAGTTACAAGGACTAATAAGTAGCCTGACCTAATGGGCCAATCAGTTTATAATCTTATGGAGTCCTGTGTGTAATTTTCTTTGAGGCTTGTGGGCTGTTGGGTACCGGGTGGGACAGAAACCCCAACAAGCTGGCCCTCATGTTACAGATGGCGCCCATGTGGATAACTGAATCCACAGAAAGCTTGAGAAAGCTTGGGAAAGAATAGAGTAAAGCATGTTTTCTTGGTAGCAGCAATTTCTCGGGTCTGCTCTGCCTGCCAGAGGCAAGCAAGCGCTCTCATCTAAGAGAGGCTTCTTGACTCAGCTTTAGCTGCAAAACCTTACAGCTCATTAAGAGGTCCTGCCACAAAACACTTAAACAGTGTTGATGAAAAGCTGAACGCATGCTTTTCAGTTTTCAGCCATAGCAGGAAAAAAGCCGCGCTGTTTTAAAATGCCAGCTTTCTGGGCCGTCCTGCCAGGGCAAACTCTGACTCTTTCAGGAAGGCAGTCCGACTGAGTGTGGTCTGTGAGCAGAATGCTGCAGCTTGCTTGCTGGCAAGGACCTTGAAACGCCATAGACTTGTGGCAATAAAAATGGCTCTGGTGGTACCTCTGCCATGAGGCTGGAAAGCTAAGGAATGGGCTGGATTCAGCCGTCAAAGCCACGGCTTTCATCCTCTCCTTAAAGACTCCTGAAGTCAGAAAAAGAGAGATATATAGTAAAAGAAAGATTCAAAGTTGAAGAAAACCTCTAAATGGTTCACAGTGTGTTAAAAATATGTGCAGGCTAAAGGTTAAAGTCATTAAAAATAAAAAAGAAAGAGAGAAGTAGGGTGTGGTGATACACACTTTTAATTCCAATGCCTGGGAGGCAGAGGTAGATTGACCTCTGTGACTTCAAGGTGTGGTAGCACACGCCTTTAATCCCAATGCCTGGGAGACAGAGACAGACAGATCTCTGTGAGTTCAAGGACAGTCTGGTCTACAGAGTTATTCCAGGACAAAGATATATACAGAGAACCTGTCTCAAAAAGTCAAAAGTTAAAAGAAAAAATAAAAGAAATAGAGGTTAAAATAAAGCCGCATGAAGATGAAAAATACACAGAGAATCTTGATACTGTGTGTTATTATGCTCTCTTTGAATTGTTTGAATGCTGAGGAAGGAGCAACAGCTGCTAAAAGATATTTGCTTATAAATGCTGCTGAATTAATCCAAGATAGATATTTTGAAAATACCTTTGCTTCAAAATTGAAGTCAAAACGTATGCTACTTTGGAGAAGAGATTTTGCTTTTGTTTTCATAGAAAATGAGAGGCTCTGGATTTATTCAGAGTTAAGAAAAATCATCTTTGGCCAAGGGAGACCACCTGAGCAATCTCCGGTAGGAATAGATGGCCCAGATGTCTGAGTTCTTCATCCAAAACAGGTTCAAAGCTGCTGCCTGAGATGATCAAGACTCACAGGATCCTCCAGTCAGAACTTGATTATAACTCTAAATTTTCTTTAGGTCCCCATAAGATTATCAGCACCCTCAATCAGCAGGAAGTAGCCTGGAATACTACGCCCATATTCCCCAAAAAAATGGACTATGGATATTTTCCTTTGTTTTTCTTTTTAAAAAAGAAGGGGAAGTGGTGCGGGAGAATTATCTGTATTCCGTTAATCATGTATTTTAATAAAACGCTGATTGGCCAGGCAGGAAGTATAGGTGGGTCAACCAGACAGGAAGTAGAGACGGGGCGATGAGAACAGGAATATTCTGGGAAGCAGGAAGCTCCCTCTGCCATTCCTGCCAGATCACCGAAGAGGCAACATGTGAGCTGTCACACTGAGAAAGGTACTGAGCCGTGTGGCTAACATATATAATGATAATGGATTAATATAAGTTACAAGGACTAATAAGTAGCCTGACCTAATAGGCCAATCAGTTTATAATCTTATGGAGTCCTGTGTGTAATTTTCTTTGGGGCTTGTGGGCTGTTGGGTACCGGGTGGGACAGAAACCCCAACAAGCCAGCCCTCGTGTTACAATCCTATCTATTCTTGAAAGTCCAGAGCAAGTTTCTCAAACCTTTCCCTGACTTTTGAATAGCTCGTGCTCTGTGCCTCATGATTTGACACAGCATGATTATTCTCTTCTCTTGGACAATGATGCTTAATATGTGTCCCTGTAAGCTCCCTAACTAGACTGCACATTCTGAATGAACAAAAGGATAGATTGCTTTTGTAAAATTTTGCCAATGGCATCATCAAATTCAGTATAAAATATGATAATGGTAATGTGTTTACTTCGTGGAAAAGTAAGACATTTTTAGCATGAAATATCATCTTTGAGCTAGGGAAATGACTCAGTCTCTAAAGTGCCTACTGTATTAAGTGTGAAGACCTGACTGTAGATTCCTAACACTCGTGTAAAATTGTGGCATGGTTGCATGTGTATTTATAGCCCTAGTAAGGGAATCAGGGGGCTACAGGTGGATTCACAATGTCCACTGGCCAGCGAGCTAGTCAGTTGTCAGTCCTGGATTCAATGAGAGATCTTGCCTCTAGATAAGATAAAGGGGACTTAAGGAAGATACCCGATATCGACTTCTGGTCTCCATACAAGTGTACACATGTACATATGACTCTGAATATACATGCACACACACATGAACACACAGAGAAAACACTAGTAACCTTTTAGTGAAAAAAAATGTCAACTTTACCAAGAGCTGGAAGCACATACCACGTGTCTGAAAACATGTTGATTGGTAGATTCTGGAGCAGTGCTCTGTAAAGGGTCCAGCTTCATTTCCATAGCATTCTGGATGCAAATGAACAACCTTCACCTAACTGTGAGCAATCATCACCCAAACCCAAACCGAGGGTATTTCTACGAAAGATGTGATTGGCAGTATGACAAAGAAAGAATTAGGAACCTTCCCAAACTTAGCAACCATGGCCCTGCACGCAATGAGTAGAATCTTGAGTTAAAAGGGTGGGAAATTCTAACAGTTAGTGGCATTATTACAACAATATTGATTTTTTGATTTTTGATATTATATTGAGGTTATGACAACATCCAAGTTAAGGAAAGCTAAGTAAACATTTTAAGGAATAGTATAGTATTTTTGCACCTTGTCTGTAATTCTAAAATGATATGAAAATAAGTAGAGTAAGTCCCATTTCTGTTTTCAACAGCACTAGGTAATCTCGACAGCTACCGTTCTCCAACACAGACAGGTGTAGGTGTGCTTGATTTCCATGATCCGTAGTGGTTATGACCTGCATGCTTGCTGCAGACACTGAATTAGTAAACACTGGAGAATTGCTCTCCAGGGACACGGAGCCTTAGTTTTCTTAGAGCCTCTGATCAGACAGTTTTCTGTCAACCACCACATATCTGTTTTACAAAGATTCCTTTGAAGACATGCTAGTTGACATATTCCTTAACGTGAAACCCACAGCCAATTGTACCACAACTCATACGTGAGGACGGTTTACCTGACATTCATTTTTCTCCCACTAGACACATCACAGCCTACCTGAGCACAGACACACCAGAGGGCATTTTAGCATTGCACTTGGAAGCTACGTTAAGCAGCAAAGCCACCAATAAAAAGTTTATATACAATAAAAATCAGACAAGAAATACAGCATCAGATGTCAATTTTTTCCCTTTTTCTGTTCTTCATGAAATGTTCACAAAAACTTTTACAGTTTGTCTGTTGTAAATAAATTTTAACAAGTGAGCCCATTGACCAACGTGGACTCTATGGGAAAGAACCAATTGTATATTTAAACACATCCAGGGACTGTGAATTTACAGGCCTCTGTCCTTGGCGAATAAGGAAATAAGAATAATACTTCACTTACAATGATAAACGAAATTCTTGAAAATTGAGTTGAGAGCCAAGAATTCTTCAACTATTAGAACACAGTAGAGAGTGAGGGTTAGTCTCGGACATCAAGACATATCAAGAAAAACTCCAGATTTTTCAGCTTGGGAGCATGTTCCTTTTGAAGCTTAGGGCTGGGGATATAGCTTAGTATGAAACATCTGGCTAAGCATGCTCAAGGCCCTAGGTTCAATCATTTTTATGACTAAAGAATAAAAACTGTAGCTTCTATTCTAGTGCTCAGACTTGTTCCCACACTGGCTACCCCAAGGCCATTTGAGATCGATCCCCTTGCTTCCTCAACTTTAAGGCTCCCTATCTCTTTCCTATTTCAGTCCCGGCACACACGGCCACAACATGAGCTCTCTCAGGACAGGAAACGCCTTCCTAATTACCACACATCCCACTCTCTATTTCTCTTCCATATATTTATTTTCAGCTTCGGATATAGGAATTCTAACATTCCAACCTCCTCTTGTCCCTGGCCCTCTACCAATCTCTGTCTCCCAGTGGCACCTAAGAATCCCATCTAGTTGGTCAGTAGCCCTTGGGAAGTCATGCTGATGATATTGTCACTGTTCCTCTGGGATCCAGCTATCTTTTGCCTCCCCCCTCATATCTTTAATTGTTCTCAAGTGATGGTCTTGAGTCATTGCTGCTTCTATCGCTAGTTTGTCGGTTACTTTCGCAACTATTCACAGAAGGATCCTGTTTAAATATACACAAATTAACTTGCCTAATCACACTTGATCGCAGCTTCCCCAGTCTCCTTTCTACCCATGACTGTTGAGTTCCACCCGCCCAGACAGGAGCTGTCAGGCGCTCCCTCTGCGCTGCACAGTGCCAGGGCTGTAGTTTAGGCTGGCATATAGATCACCTGAGTCTATGGTAATAAGTTCTTAGCTCGTCTTCCCACATCTTGTCCTGTCCACTTTATAAGGTAATTAATCATATAAAGCAGACAGTTAATCAGCCTAGATGCTCCCCATTGCTGCCTGGCAAAACTCCAAACACCTTCACACGGTATGCAAAGTCCCTCTTTGGATATTATTTATAAAGACTTCCTCTTCTAAACCTATTTACAAACTGTGACTAAG
Source organism: Myodes glareolus (assembly GCF_982192425.1). Taxonomy (NCBI): domain Eukaryota; kingdom Metazoa; phylum Chordata; class Mammalia; order Rodentia; family Cricetidae; genus Myodes; species Myodes glareolus. The sequence continues at coordinate 70,214,423 of NC_142029.1, read as the reverse complement.
CCCGACGGACGACCCGCGTTCTTGAATACATCCTACTCCTCTCTAATTAAGTCCTTTGTTTACATTTTTCCTTTCTTCAGGAATATTTTGCCCCCTAAATTAGCCCATCAAAAACTTATCCCTTCTCCACGCTGAGAACTTATCTCCTCCATAAGACATCTCAGACCCTGTAACTGGGGATGGCCTGCATCAGACACATCACAGCGCTTCAGAACCATAGCCCACGGATGTGCACTGACATGAAATTATTTTATGCTTTCCCTAGATTTAGAGACCTTTGAGGGAAGGAAATATCAACTCTACTTTGCATTCACTACAATACCTCACATAAATGCTCAGTAAAGCACTATTTGACAAACTGAATAATGACAAGTCTCACATACCTAATATGTACATACATAGAATATAATTTGCATATAATTGATGTAGAACAGAAGAATAACCAAGTACAATACACTGTTAATGAGTCATATTATCAGATTAAAATTATAAATATGCACCAAAGAATAGCATAATTGTATACTAATAATATATATTAATTCAATTATCAGCATTTGATAAATAAATTATTATAAGCAAGCAAATTTTATTATTAGTGATACTATTAGTGGTATTATTTTGAGTGGTAAAATTAATTAGTAAAAATAAGCAATTAATAAGTAAATTAATAACTACATTATAAAATCAAATTAAGGGGAAATGTCTGAGTAGCTAACTATAGTAACATTAACTCTTTGGACACAGTGGTCATGAATTATTCCTAGAGACGGCGATATCTATACTTCATTCCAGAGATCTCAAAATAGCACGTTAGAAAAATGTATCCAATCTGGGCAGTGGTGGTACACACCTTTAAACCCATTACTCTGGAGGCAGAGGCAAGGGTATCTCTGTGAGTTCAAGGCCAGCCTGTTCTACAGATTGAGTTCCAGGACAGACGCCAAAGCAATATAGAGAAATACTGTCTTGAAAAACAAAAGAAAAAGAAAAAAGAAAAGAAAAATGTATTCAATAAATATATAAGTTGTATGGGCATTGCTAGCCACAACACTATAATGCCACGTTACCTAATTTGAAACACTTTCCACTGTTGACTAGGTTAAAAAAAAAGTAACTCAGTGTTTGTTCTCTGTCCATTGACACAATGAGTACTAAGGAAATAAATCACCTTCATTACCATCGCTAGCACCATCGTCATAAGAAACATATTCCTTAGTTAAAAAATAGAAGTTCAAAAAATGACACCGAGAAACATGACTCAGTGGGAAGCCGCAACAACTGTGGAAGCTCACTGACATCAAAGCAAAGCCGTTCATCACCATGGCCATGATGGGTTTTCTTTACAAGCTATGAACAATACAGAAAAGGGAGCACTGGGTCCTGGGCACTTAGCTAGGGTGTTTCTCCTCAAGTGTGTTCTAGCTTGTTTTAGAATAAGTACTGTACTGACAAGCACTAAACACCATTCTCCTCCTCCTTCTTTCTCCAAGTCATATTTCAACTGATCTTTAATGTTTGGCAATATTCCAAAAGCTCTGACCCTCAGCTGCACCTGCTCTTCTTCCCTTGACTGCTGAACTTGAGATGTGATCCTCTACACAGCACTACAGGACAAAAGGCAAGACATTCGTCGTGGCTATGCAGACTGAACAACTTACACACGTGCAAAGGCTGCCAGAGTTTCCATCCTCTAGATCAGAGGCCTCTTTAAAGGTGCTCACTGAAAAGAGTGTAAGGGCAAAGGACCCAGATGACAGCTGTAAGAGAGTATCTTCTTGACTTGACGGGGAAGGCTGCACACCGGAAATCTCAGCAGTGTGAATGCTAAAAAGCAAGACCTGCATGATGGCAACACCAGGCTCCACGCCAGCCAGGTCAGACGGAATTTCCCAGGGCCTCACGCCTAGATGAATGGCTACAGGAAATTAATGGCTGCTGAGGAAGGGAATATCGCTGTTTTCCAGGGTCAAGTTCACTCATAGGTTATCCAAACACAAATAGTCAGCCCTAATCACACACACACACACACACACACACGAGCAATACTAAATGGCTCAGTAGAATAAATATGTGTATATGTGTACACACTATAGATGATAGATAGATAGATAGATAGATAGATAGATAGATAGATAGACAGACAGATAGAGAAAATAGACAGACAGACAGATGATAGAGATATACTGATATATTCACATCAATAATAATTTAAGAACAAGTCGTGAATTTGAGATGGAGTTGGGGAGACATGGGAGAAGTAAGAGAGGCAGAGGGAGTTACAGATGGTTGTGAACCACTAACCACTGAGTCATCTCTCCAGTCTTCAAATTACATTTTAAAGGGTACACTTTGAATTAATGATAAGCAACAAAATCAATTGGCAATAAGTCATAGGGTGTCAGTAAAATATATATATATATATATATATATATATATATATATATATATATATATATATAATCTCAGGTCTCTGAATGAAGAGCACACAGGATGGAGATCAATCACAAAGCTCTTCAACAGAATCCCTCACAATCATTATCTTCACCTGAAACAAACAGCTTGCAATCCCGCAACCCCCACTGCTAGTCGTCTACTTAACAACATTATTTTCACCTGAGACAATTGGCATTCACTACAGCAAGGCTCATTGTTAGTCTTCTGCTTATCCATTTGCTTATCTTGACTCGTAATTGTTAACCTATTTCCCCCTCATATTATGTGACATTTATGAATGAACAACAAAAAATAATCACTTAAGCACAAACTGGTGAGCAGTTCTAAAAGATCAACACTGAGCCTCCACCTCTAAACAAAGACTGATCCATAACCAAGAGACATTATACACATGTATGAAAATATCATAATGAAGCCTTATATATTATATATGATGATATGTATATAATATATAATTATATATAATATAAGCATTATATATAATGATATATATCAATTTTGAACAATTGATATATATATATGAAAAATAGATGTAAACAACTTTAAACATTATATGTCAATTGAGATTATATGTTTGTTAGATACAATAAACATAAATTTATATGATTATATAACACACACACACCCCTATCAAAATGCGTGACGAAACAGAATGGCCTACAGTTTTATCCAATGGTCTTAGTAGCAGGACCCAGAAGTGGTGCCAGGACTTGTTTTCATCTGTCTTCTTGAGGATCTATCTGACTCCATTTTCCTCACCACTGCATCCCAGAGTGAACCCAACTAAGCAATCCTACGCCTTACTGAAGCAAGATGTCTTGATTTTGCCTATCCTCATTTGTAAGGGGCCTAATTTCAGCTTGAGTATATTTGATTTTAAAAACATAGCATATCAACAGTATAAATAGGTGTGAATTTTTTTAAGTACCAGAGAGATCATTCAAAAAATTAGCTGAGAGATAAATCATATAATGTTTCTAGAACACAGAGGAAAGAGAGTTCTGAGAAATGTTTATGCCAACCTAGTTGCAGGGAATCAATCTTATACTAAAAATGTTGTTAGTTTTCCTGAAGTTACATTTGTCTAGATAAATGGGGCCCACAACACAAAAAAACAAATCTTTAATGAGGTCAAAATATATGGTGGTTATGTTTTATTTATAGTAGGCCCCAGTTTCTCTAGCAATTTTTATTTTTTCTCTCATTCCCAACATTTTACACGTTCAAGTGGCTGGGACACAACTTGAAAGTAAAACAACCAAACCAAATCACCATCAAAGAGGCGTCTTGACGAGGGACAGCACATGTTTAGTTGTTTTACAGGACAAACATTTACCATTTGCTTTCGGTAGAAAGCAAATTCACTACTAAAGCATTCTAGTCCCCTAGCTCTACAAATCGAGATGCTGGCAAGAAGCTAGAGGGAATGGCTGTGCTTTTAATTTACTTATCCTATTTAGAAAGAAGGCCACTTGAGTCACCCTGGCTCTCTTTCCTTAGGATTCGTCATATTGCATTTCCTTCAGCCTCTCAGTGTGTTTCTATGTAAACAAACTCCGAGGTTCACTTGGGGATAGAAGTCACAGTCTTTGAGATTACAAAGACCTATTAGATCATCCAGTCTGGCCCACAAGAGATAGTCTCAAGATAGAGAACAGGACCACTGGTCTCTGCCAAGAGGTCAAGAAGAAAGAGTTGGCAAAAAAAAAATTTCCATGCTGTTTTGGTTTTTAACTTATCTAATGGTGCTTTGGTCACTTCCCAAGTGGGCTAGTAAAGTTATTGTAAAGCAGTTGCGCTTATCTGGGTTGATAACCTTCCACACACTCCCGTTTGTTGAAGAAATGATCTTGTTTGCAAAATATGAAGCGTGAAGATTCTGCCCTCTGAACTTCCCAAGCACTTTGCTTTCAGTGAAGAAGGTTGAAGGGCAAGTTCTTGTCTGCTGTTTCCGCTCAGCTCTTCTCACTAATGTCAGAGAAACCTGACATCTCACTATCAGCTTTAACAAAGTGGGAGTGGAGATAAGAGAACACAGTGCGGTGATGGCTTAGTGCTTTATGAATCCAAGTAGTGTCCAGTCCCATTTTCCATTCTTCATGGAATGAAGAAGAAAGGAATCGAGCATTTTGGTAAATGACAAGGCAAAACAGTAAAGGAGCCTTAAGTAACTAAAGGCGGCACTCATCCTGATAACTATCTTCTTTGTTCGGAGTTCTTCTGCCTTATTTTATGTATAATTGACATGTTCCACTAGATTATATCCAGAAAATTATCAATGTTACTGAAAAAGGAAGAGCCGTATATGAGCTAAACATATATACAGCCACATGTACACACAGGCTTACATGTACACACAGGCATACATGTACACACAGACTTACATGTACACACAGGCATACATTTACACACAGGCATACATGTACAGAAGAAATGATAACGTGTAGTAGGGAATGTAAATTAGAAAAAAAGCAGAACCAAGCATTTTACACATAATTATTCTCCATTTTCTGCACACAAACCAACCTAGCCCTGGAAGGAAATGTGTTTCTATTGAGTTAGAACTTCTAGTGTCAGCAGGGAATGAGATTATTTTGTTAGAATTGCTATGGGAAAGAAATTGTGGTCCTTGACTTCCATGAGTTTACATCCCACAACTAAAGTTTACATTCCATTTTAGCATGCAACCAGTCTGAGGATTTGGTGGGGGCACAGTATGACTGGTACCGAGCTTGTGCTGTGAACTAAGCCCTTGCAAGGTTTTCTGTAGAATGAGAAAGGAGGCAATAGGCATGGTCTTTGCCCTTTCTAGTCCCACAGTTTTACGGAAAAGACGATCGTCTACTTCCACACTCCTCATCCACAGGATGGAAAATTGTGACCTTTCCACAATGACACTCTTCTGTTAACTTGCCTATGCTGACTTGAGAAAGTGAACTGAAGTTTGGAGAAAAACTAACTTCCCCCAGTTTTCCCTATCTGAATGTATTGACACCAAAATTACTTCATAAAAGTTGGGTAGAGATAAGAGAAGCCCAGAAGCACAGTGAAGAGTCCTCAGACAAGGACAAACAGGAAATTCTCATGCCCTTGGGCCTGTGAGAGTAAGGAGAGGAACCCATAGTTTGAAGCTGAAGAAGTGAAAGTTGGAGCGATCAGGAATAACTATCATCAATGAGGTCCTGTTCCATCCCATGGCCTTCCAGAAGACAGCCAGGGGGATTCGGAGCCCTAAATTTATTCTACAATTTCTTTCCAGCTTCTTTCTTGAGACATCTGTGGTTAAACACATTGAGGAGCCATGGGGCAAAGGAGCTGTCGAGGCTCTCCATGAAGGAACCTCTGAGGCACAGGACTGCAAACGAGAGAACTGGCAAAGAAACACAGAGCCCACGGAGCCAGCTAAACTTAGAACTGCGCAAAGTCACAGGACAATGTGTGTGCTGTATTCAGAGCTAAACATGTTGGTGGATTGGTTAAGAGTAATGCTCCATTTGTAGCATAACGTTCTGGCACTTTCCCATTAGAAGACATCAAAGTCATATCCCTGTGCATTTCCAACTCAAGCCATAGAACATAAATGGTAAAGTTGAGCTGAGCCAGTATTCTGCCAAGCTGAGGTCTGTAATTGGCACTTTTACATGTCAAACAATTCCACAGGATAAATTTAGCTTTATAATGCTGACCTCAGAACACACAAGGTTCAGAATAGCTTGCAAACCTTAAGAAATGTTAAACTGGGTTCAGAACAGCTTCATCTTTAGTCAGTATATATTCTTTATTTTAATAGGTATTGTCTTAGCTAGGGATATCACTGTTGTGATGAAACATTGGGACCAAAAGCGAGTAGAGGAGGAATGAGTTTACTTGGCTTACACGTCTACATCATACTCTATTACTGAAGGTTGTCAAGACAGGAATTGAAACAGGGCAGAAACCTGGAGGCAGCAGCTGATGCAGAGGCCAGGGAAGAATGCTGCTTATTGTCTTGCTCTTTAGAGCTTGCTCAACCTGCTTTCTTATAGGACCCAGGAGACCACCAGCCCAGGGATGGCACCACCCACAATAGACAAGTCCCTCCCCCATCAGTCACTAATTAAAAAAATGCCATACAGGCTTGACCATAGCCTGATTTTTGGAGGCATTTTCCCAGTGGAGGCTCTGTCCTTGCAGATGACTCTAGCTTGTGTCAAGTTGACATGAAACTAGCCATCTAGCTCATGTAGGGACAGTCTAGTAAAATGATTAGCTAAGCTACTTTGGTTCTTAGGCATAGCAGGTGAGAAAATTTATTCCTTTGGAAGTCATGTTTTATCTTCCTGTACAGTGCTTAGGGATAGGATTTCCTTAATCAAAAATTATTATTATTATTTGTGTTTGTACATGTATGTGTGGTATGTATGTGTGAGAGAAACAGAGACAGAGAATGGGACAGAGATACACAGCGTGAGACAGAGCATACGTCCCATGGTGGTCAGAAGATGGCTTTCAGGGTCACAGCCCTGTCCTTCCATTGTGAGATCAGGGGGTTAGACTCGGGCTGTTTGGTTTGTGCAACACTAGCTTTGACCCACTGAGCCACCTCACCACCTCTGAGTTCTTTTAATTATGCTTGATCCAATGTGTTTCGCATATATACTTCACCATATCGGTAGCATCTAATTATAGAGTAATAAAGAGCTACAGGCAGGCTAATACTCCCCATCTCTTAGAGTCTGTAGCACATGCCTTTGAGAACACCATCACATCGCCTCGGGGCTTGTCCTCCCTGGGCAGAAGCAGCACATGACCGTAGCTGTTTAGCCTCATTGCTGATCATGAGTCGCCCCAGTTTGGAATTCCAGTTATGATTTGAATTCTATACATTTTATTCAAATTTACAGTGGCAACCACAGAACACATGGGGCCTTATTCATCAAACAATGAGACATTCTAGAGGTTTTGGACCTGATGAAAATGTGGTCCAAAGGAATCAATGTTTAGTGTGGTGTTGCAGTGTATTGGTCTGCTGTGGAAACATCTCTGTAACTTTCCAATTCAAAGACAAAGCGTCACCTCCAGCCACAGTCTTCTGCTTCCGCTTTCACCAAAGCCAGTGGTACAGTGAATTCACAGGTACCACCAGCAGGAGCTGATCTCCAACATTTCAGTGACCACCGTGGGCACAGAAATTTGAGAATTATTTCATAAATCTAAACTGGGCAGATAAACCTGGAGATAGATTCTTGATCTAGAGTTTACCACTGAACAAAAATTCTTTAGCTCCTAAGGAAAAGAATACCTTAATTTTATTTTTTTCTATCACAACTCATAAACGATAAATCAGAATTCTTCTTAAAGTCCTCTGGGAACAAGACGAGATCTTGACTTATTCCCCCAGGGCCGACTACAAGAAGTAAGCAAATAGTAAATACAGAATATGCAACCAGGTGATCTTTCTGCCATCGTGCACATTACAGAACCACTTGCAGGTAATTCTAAGAGTGAAACATCTCAGCAGACCATAATTTATTGGTTCCCTTTTTTCTGTCTTAGTTTCTTTCTGTAAGAGCATCGATATGTGATCCTTCTGCTGAAAGCAGGCAGCGGAGAAAAACTAGATGCACCTATGCGGGCTAAGAAGGAAAGAACAGCTGCGCATCTGATACCGGTTCAGGTCACATTTAAGGAAAACAACACACAGAGCTTTTCACTGTGTTTGTTCACAATCCTCTTACCCAGAGTTACAACTGTAAAGGTTGCATCTCCTTTCCCCTGCTAGAACCACGGCATTTATTAAAGCAATACAGAGAAAATAAAGAAGACTGAATCCTCCCAGTAGACAATACCCAAGCCTTATCAGACACCATAGTAGGTGAACTTCTCCCCTTCTCTGCCCTGCCTTAATGCACCATATAGAGAGGGCTCTCATGTTGGAAAGATGTCACATATATTTTCCCTTCACTCAGAGCTTCCTGAATAAAGAGAGATCATTTGTCTCCATGGTGTTTTGCCATTAACAGTATCAGAGCTGCTGGAACACAATGGGAGATGTGTTTTCCCTTAACCTCTTGACTCAGAGATGTCCCGATGCTAAACGTTATTGCATTTTGCATTAGCCCAGAACAGTGGGAGATCAGCAATGGATGGAAAGGGGCCGAGAAGAGACAAGGCAGCTCTCATGTGCTTCCCACTGCAGTTGGTGGCAGAGCACTAAATGCCTAATACGTTCTCAGAGGTACAAGTGGGAATGGAGAAAGGAGGCTGTGAGTTGCACCTTCCTCATCCTTTCCATCACTGAGATAATCTGCCCTGAAAGTGGTACGCAGTGCTTGATTATATGTGTTACCTTGGCAGAAGCCAATTTACTTTCCTCTGTTGCCCTAGTGATCTACAAACCATGGAAGGAGCAACGGGATTCACACTTACTGCCTCTCTGCCACATCTCTTCTGTTGCCTTAATGTTACCCTTGGGGTCAGGAACCTGATGTGATAGCCATTACTGCAAACCCCTCCTTACCATCTTGTCTTTTGGCAATAAGGGAATCGAGTTGGGAAAATATCTTCCCACGTGATAGGACGGTTGTATGGCAGAGGCTCAGAAGTAAGGCTCTACTGTATGCAAGCAGTGATTGCTCAGTGAGCGTCTCAGATTGCACATTTCTCAACCCGGCAGGCATCTCAGAAATTATCTAGCTCTATTCACAGATGCCTTCATTTTAGACGATGAAGTTCAAGAATTCCAATGACTTGACTGTGGACGATAAACGTGGGTGACAGCATTCATACTCCCCGATAGAATCCCTTCCCATGGGCCGTGGAAGGGTGCTCTGTTGAACGAGTGATTAGTGTAGAATGAGTTTCAGGAGCATGCCTGAAGCCACGACTCTCTATTTCTAAAACACAGCTCCTTCCACGCTGTGCCACAGAGTTTTCTATTAGTGAAGAGAACAAAGGTGTACTTTATGGGGAAAATCTTGTTTTCTTTTAACTTATATTCAATTATATATTAATAAATCATATTATAAATATATAAATATATTTAATAAATTATATTAAATTATAATTTATATAAAATATCATTTCATATATAAATATATTTATGTAAAATAATTATATGTTTTATATTACATATTTACATTAAACATAACATAATAAAATATGTTATATATCATATAATATACAATATATTTAAATTATTATATATAAGTATATATAGTTGCATAAGTACAAGTATCTAGGTGGTCTGAAAAGGGTGCTCCTCTGAGCTGGAGTTAGAGCTTGTAAACTGCTCAGTGTGGGTTCAGGAATTGAACTTGAGTCCTCTACTAGAGTGGTGTGCACGCTAAACTGCCTGGCCATCTCTCTACATTTTTTAGGATAAGATTTATATGCACATTAAAGGGGCAGTTGAACATATACATCCAAAGACAAAAAAAAATCCCCAGATTTCTTACACCCGGTTTGTGTACTCAGAAAATTGAGATTAAGATAAAATTCCATATGACCCTGGTATATCACTCCTAGGCACATAACCAGAGGCATCTAAGTCAGCACAGTGCAAAGGTAATTGTGTACTCTTATTTATCGCAGCAAGCTCATGTTCACCAAGGAATGAGGCAGCCTAGAACAGCATCAACACATAAATGGATACAGAAAATTCACCACCTATACACAACAGGGTATTATTCAGCCGAAGAGAATGAAATCATGGATCTGGGTATCTACTCAGACAGTAAAGCACTTGCCTAGCCTGCATGAATCCCTCATTTTAATGCCCAAATAAGGCATGGCAGTACCTTCCCATAATCCCCATCCTGGGATGCGAAGGCCAAGGGATCAAAAATTCTAGGTCATCTTTAGCTACATAGAGAGCTGTAGGCCAGCCTTGGGTGCATTGGATTCTGTTCAGAAAGAAAAAACAAAGGAGGGAGGGAGGGAGGAAAGGAAGGTAGAAAGAAAGAAAAAGCAAAGGGAGGGGAAGGGAGGGAGGGGAGGGAGGGGGATGGAGGAGGAGGAAGGGGAGAGGGAGAGAGGGAGAAAGTCATACAATTTTCTGGGGAAATGAATGGAATGAGAGCATATCATGCTAAGTGAAATAAGCCAGACTTGGGAAAACAAGTGTTATTTGTTTTCTTGAATATGTGGAATCTAGAAGAAGGGGGGGGGAAGGTAAAATTGGAAGGGGGAGTATTTGGGAAGAGAAAGGGGAGTGTTAAAAAGGTATGTAAGGGGTGAATATGTGATAATAAAATATCTGAGAAAATAAGTGTTTTCTTAGGTAAGATCATTGCTGCTCAAGATGATGTGTCACGTACTGACGCTATCAAACTCACCTAAGAGTTGACTGAATATTGAGGATTTAGAAAAAAAACTCATAGTGGTTGGACTGAGTTTCTCACTTCTCCTTGGAGCTCCAGAAAATCAAGAGAGGGGGCTGAGCTAAGGCTGACTTTGAGAGGACAGTGTCGTGTCTTTAAGCGCATGCTCAGCACAAATACTCAGTTGAGACTAAGGATATTAACATCTCTAACAATGATCCAAGGAAAAGAGTAACCTCATGTCTAAAAATCAAACTTTGTGAACACGCAATCATCAAGAAAATTTACAAACTTCTCCTAAAGTCCAATTTCCTTAAACTGCTTTGGTGAACACTGCTGACACGACAAAGATCAAGACACCAGCCACACTGTGAAGTTTTGAAGATTGCCAGTATATTAAACATAGCTAGGTTGAATAAATGAATTATAAAATAAAATGACATTTTTATTACCAATACATAGGTCTTTTTTTAAACTTTCATTTAATTTATTCTTTGTGTCTTTCACGAGGGGGGGTTATCACAAGGTGAAGGAAAAATTTCATCGTGGAAGCTGCAGTGTGACACAGTGAGTCACACAGTAAACCCCTTCATCCATATATATCTCCACACAGGCATTCATCGCAAAGAGTCATAGGTCTGGTTCAAGGTCCCTGGTCTCTGCTGTACCATAGATGCTGGGCCCTCACTGGGACTCCTTCTGGACAGCTTGATACTGCCCTGTGTCTTGGAGATTCTGCAACCCTGGGTCGATAGGACAGACACCCCTTCTCCTGTGCTCCAGCAGATCACAAAATGGGGTGAATATTGGGGTGCACCTGGGTGGTTGTGGAGTTGGCCAGCCCTCCAGCTCTCCCCTCTCCTTGCCACCAGGGTGCTCTCCTGTATTCCTCTGGCTAGTTCACCCCTTGCAGTGATGAACAGGGAGCAAAACCAGTTCTCCCATTTCCATATCCTCAGGGTCGGGTCTCCCACACCTACAACTTCGGGGCCTGCTCTACTGTGCTGCCCAGAGGAGGGGTAGGGGGCACTCTTCTGAGTGCCACAGCGGGTGAGGGACAGGACAGCTCTCCTGCTCTTGTGTATGGCCCCAGGGCCAGCTCGTCCTCCTGTTTCAAGGGCAAATGGGGGCAGGGGATGGAGGTGGAAGCCAATATAGGTCTTATAATTTTTATCTTTCATGCCTTTTTTAAAATTTTTTGTTTTGTTCACACTAGGTCTTACTCTCCAGGCCAAGGTGAGCTAGAATTCGCTGTATAATATGGACTGTTCTCAAACTCATGGCAATCCTCCTGTCTCACTCTGCCTTTCCAATTGTTAAAATTACAAGTAAGACCACCACATATATCCAACTTGATATTTAGACGTTATCCTGCTGAAGCATGCTTTTTCCTTTCCAAATCCGCAGATCAATTCCCAGAAGATATTATGAACATTTGTATACTGGTATATTTGAGAGTTGGGGAGCTAAAAATAATTTTTATCCCAAATACAGTGAAGAGTCTTCCGGAAAGAAGAGAACATGTTTACCCAAAATGAGAATAAGGCATCTTTGAAAACATACTTTAAAACCCCCATGAAATGGATACTAAGATGTGGTTTCTGATCTAATGAATGTATTCACCATGCTCTTCCAAGTTCTGTTTTACCATAGGCTGCTGGGCAAAAAAAACTTCACTGGAAGTTCCTGGGCACTATGCTGTAGAAAGCAATGGGTATCACTAGAACTCAGGTGGATATAACCTCTTATCTAAGTCAGTCAATGACCAATCACGGCAGCATGACTTTATCTTTAGAGTGAGGATCGTCCCGGCACTTGCCTGCTTGTGGGAACCACAGGGATGAGAATCCACCCGGGCTTATGTTGCTAAAAGGAGGGGACTTTATTGTCTGACACAGGGGGATAAGGACATATAAAGCTTTGTAGATGCATAAGCAGAACCAAGTAGATCCTTGTACGTCAAGTGGCTGCACATGTCAAATACGTAAACCCTTATTCAACACATACAGGTAATCAACATGTTTCAGGTCAAGCTTGCAATAAATGCTCCAAAACCAAGTCAGTGTTTTCTCTAGCCAGGATACAGTTTCTACTAAAGGATGAGGCACTGAGATAATGGATGGGTGGTTACAATACAGGTGAATCTTCGTCTGACCTCTGTTGTAGAGTTCCATAGTCGCCTTTAAAAAGCCCACCGAAACGTCAACTGAGCTTTATCCTTAAAACAAGTCATCCCCTGTGATTCTCCATGAGATACTTGGACATGGAATCAAAATGCCAAAGGGACCTAATCTTCAAGGTGGTTGAGAGAGAGAATACCATAACTACTGAGTGTTTATGCTAGCTGTCAGAAAATAATCGTGGATTAAATTACTTAACCAAGTACCCTCTGGCTAGCTACCTGAATTTCCTTCTGAAAAGTGCTGGGCTTGTCACAACTCTGTCCTAAGCAACAGATTTTATGCTCAATGCAGATTGAGAGGTTAAATGAGTGGCATGTCTACCATTCATGGAACTGACCACCACCATGAAACGACGCAGCCTGTATTTTGGTATAATCAGTATCTGAATGAACATCCCAGTCACTTGGGTTTGCTCTGTAAAAGGTTGGGGCATATCTCATCAATAAAGTTATAACATTGAAGTCAGAGTCCAGCTTAGATTAAAATCTAACCATGAACTCAAAACACTTCTCTGGAACCTGAAAGGTTCCTCTCACAGGGGGAGCATTATTATTTTCAATTTGATGATACCCAAGAAAATGTAAAGCAGTGGCAAAAAGAGAGCCCAGATTTGCACCCTCTTTCTGAATCCACTTCTTTGCCAAGACCTTGAAAGTATCACTTCCTGACCTCAACCCAGCCCTGCTCTTCAAGATTGGCTCTGTGTCTTCTTTTTGACCAACCAAATACTTGCAGACACACACAAGAAAGCAGAAGCTTTAAAAAATCCTCGAGAGTCCTGGCTCTTTCTCACCATTATTTCTCCAACTTTACTTTGAAGGTACACTGGGTCTAGCATGTTGGGGAATGTGATTTGGCCAAGAAGGACTGAGTTACCCCATGGCTCCATCCCACACTCGATGGCTACAATCAATCAGTCCATCCAAGGCCACAATGACTGCCCCATTAAAACAGATTCATAGGCTAATGTGGTTGTTCATCATTGGTTATCTGGGCTGCTCAGTGTGCAGTATTGTTGCAATGATGGATAAATGCTAGACAGTTTGGGAAAATAAAATCCAACCCAAAGAAACTGAACGTGAAAAGGATATAAGCAAGGATGCAGCGATGAAGAGAACGTGACATCTAAATAGCAGTAAAATAACTGCAACCCCGTCTTACCTTTCAAAGGTTTTCCTAGGAACAAAATGCCTGGAGAAATCAGGTTGCCTTCTCGCCATGTTGCTTTGTGCAAGTCCCAAGGAAAGCTAGGAGGCTGTACAGTTATCTCCCTTCGTGTATCTCTAAACTATACAACCTACTACCTCAACCTGGGAACATGCAGTCACAATGGCTGGAAAGCTACCATGTCTTAGGCTCTGCAATTTCAAGTTAGTCTGAACAAACGTCCTTCATGCTGTTGCCTACTTGGGCCACTCATAAGAAACAATGCATTAGAGGGTCTGAGCAAGCAGAAAGACAGAGAAAACACCACAGGGACCCTGGCCTGAGATTGCTCTATGGTAGGAAGGAGACAGATATTGTGGACTGGTACCCTTGAAACTTTATATTCATAGAAATTACAGTAGTAGTATCTACTGGCTGTTCTGATCCAATACAGCAGACTCTGATATCCATTGAAGCAATAGAAAAATTGATTCGTATCTAAACTTGGATTATTAGGGAAAGAAGTTTTTGGAAAACATAAGTTTCTTGTAAATCTAAAAATCTGAAATTTCTAAAGGGTCAGTAAAAGAGGAGAAATGGATGAAGTCAAAACAGTGAAACAATTGAACACAGTACTCTGAGCAAAGCCAAGAGAACATAGAAGCCATGTCAAACCTGTAAACATCTGTAACACAACATTTTCCTATTGCTAAAATGTCCCATTTCCCAGAGTTATTTCAGTATATTATAATATCTCTTCCCCTGATGATTTATTTAGCAACCTGTGAAAATGCTGGGATTTTGAAGTTTTAAAGCAAGCCTTTTCTTTCTCCTCAGTCACAGTGCAATGTCAGTGCGGGAGAAAGACTCACTCAGGATAAGTGATTCCCTAACTCCAAGTCTGCTTGCATGTGGCCTGATGTCTGTTCGGCCTCTGGCCACCTCTCCTCACTGCCTAGCTGAACTCTCATTTCAACTTGTCATGAATGTGCTGTTGTGTCCGAACACAGGCTCCGCCACACTTGGAGCCCAGCTCCGCCACACTGGGAGCCTCTGGTTCTGTTCAAAGAACTAATCTATCCCAAGGACCAAGTGGTGTTTGTATATGCTCCTCTCTTCCTCTTGCCTGAGATGGGTCTTCCAATTTTTCTAACTCTATACTTTTGTATAGTTCTCTAGTACAAAGCTTAGTTTGGAGGAGGCCACCTTAGTTGGATCAAAGCTACCTAGTTTCCTGACTGGTGGGGGAGACTAGGAGGTTATTATTTTTTACCAAAGAAAATTTCATGCATCCTTTAGAACTCTACTCAAGTAACTATTTGTCTGATTACCTCACAATTTCTAATCTAATCTTCTTATCATTGCCTTGAAAATTATCTTTTGTGTCATTCTAGACCCTGAGCTATACTGGTAACATCTAATACTACAACGTGGGTACTACCTGGTACATGGGAGAAGAGGATCGACAGAAATATAGACAATAGATTTTATATTATATATATATATATACTTTTATATAAGACATATGTATCTTTTATCTATTTAAATCAAAGCAAGAATATACATGTGAATGGATAAATGGGAATATAAAAAGTCAAAAGAGAAGGGCTGAGTGATTTTTATACCCAGCCCCTTGTTTTCCTAATGCTGAAACATCATTCCTGGTAAAATAGGTTTGCTATCAAGACTCCAAATGGGAGAAAAATCACAGTGAGTGAACTCATCCTGACCAAGAAACTTGAATTCCTGGATATTATATGAAAATTCACAAAGGATTTCTGAGGTTTCTGCCTCTAGCCAATCACTTATCTAAAAGATTTAAAAGTTGCTGTACCCAAAAAGAAAAAAGTATAATTTTTCTTTTTACTTGCATTTTTTTATAATTTACTCTGCATGGACAATTAAGCTCATGGTATAAACACAAGAAAAATACAGGCAGGGAAAGGGAAGAATTATTGGGAGAGGATGCAACAGGAAAGGAAATGCTCTGAATGTTCTGATGGACTAGAATGTCGGCAGATCAATGATGCAGCGCATCGGACAGCTAGACAGTTCTATAAATACCTGCAGATCCAAACATGGTTTCCCCTAGCTTTGTTCTGGAGTCAAAGGCTCCAAGCAGCTGGCCTGAAAACACTAACGGTTTCCAATATTCTGCTCTTTGGGTTGTGTGGATTTTTCATGTTTATTTGCACTGATTTTAGCCCATTATCATGTATTAGTGCAATTATAGTTCATTACGTAATTAGTGTAAATATTTACAGGCATGCAATAACAACATGCAATTAAGATATGGGATGATGTCATAAAAATTCTTATTTAAAAGTGACAGCAAAAATATTAAGCATATTCACAGCAGTTATGCATCTTTAGCTATATCTTTTACAGCCTGCAGCTTTAAAAAAGTATCTCCCATAGGTACTCTTGAGATGTGGAACATTGATCCCAACAGACCAAATATTAAAGTTTGCATGGCTGACAGCATCTCAAGCAATGCAGACACTCTCTATTAGTGAGTACACGCTTTATCTGATTAGATATTGGGAAGCTGAGCACAGGCTTTGATGAAAATGTGATTCATTAAGGGTTGTGTCTCTACAACACCCATATGATCCTATGAGGGGTTAGGGAACCAGAGTCATGGAAAAGAAGTTTGAGTCATGTATTTTCATTTACTAAAGTGATAAACATAAAGTAAGCATCTATAAAGTTTGTTGGATGAATGAATGAGGAGATTAATGAACCTGAGTTTTTTCTAGCTTGTGGTAATACCAAAAATGAAATGTAGCCTTTTCTTCAATCACGTTTTATTAGCTCTCATGCTAGATACAAAGATGTCCATGAAGAACCACTCGTGTTGACTTCTGTATAGCATCCCAGGGCCATCTACAGCTATTGACGGGGTCAGAGGCTTCTAAACTGGAGAAGCCAGGTGCTAGTTGAAGAAATGAGGCATTGTGGTCATAAGACGGGGATTCGGAAGACTCAACAATATGAGGAATGACAGGGAAACAAATTGAAAAGAGAAATCACATTAACTTAAAATACAAAGTGAACCATGCCACACCATGCGACTTTCTCCCCCTGTTAAAACGCTCAGGGCAATATTTTGAAACAGAAATGAGAAAACAAATAATGTTTCAATTATTTTTCTTCATAGCCTTGAAGGAAGTAAATTATTTACCATGCTTACGGAAGACTCAGGGTAGAGATCATTGCATTGTGGTTTCTCTTTTGAAACATTGGAGATAGATACTAAAGTGTGCTACATGTGTGGCAAATCCATTTAGTGAAGTTTGTTTTGTGGTCCTTATATTTCTTCTGTGACTTTTGCTCATCTGCTGTTGGGCTCTTATTTAGTGACAGGCATTTTTCTGCGGTGCTACATAGAATGGTATCCCCATCATCTAAGTGGCCCACTGTTCATTCACTTCAGACTTTTCAAATAAGGGCGCCTAGGAAATGGTGGTGGGTTGTTGTTCCTGGGTTGTCTTTTCATATTTCCACAAGTTCCCAAATTCCCTTGAGATTTTCATGTTTGTTATTCAGCTCGGCTTAGATGTCAGTCATGATTCAGGGATACATTCGAACTCATGATCCTCATGTGTGTCCCTCCTGAGTACAAGTCTAAGGGCAGATGATGCACCCCCAACATTTGCTGTTTTCTCAACACACTCTAACAATATTAACGTTAAAATGCTTAATAGGAGAGAATATAAGAAATGTTAAAAAAAAAAAAGAGAAAAGAAATGCTTTCAAAGCCAGCTGCCCTCCCACAAGCCTGGTGGCACAGGGCGAGCTGTTGGGTCAGATGTAATTTTTAGAATAAGGATGTTTTTTCTTTTCCTCCGAGTTTGAAAAAGTTAGACTATGCTCAAGTATGAAGCCTTCATGGATATATATTTAGCAGTGAAGAGTTGGGGATTTTTGCTGAGTTTGTTTTCTGCTCAATTTCTTCATGCCAAAGTGGCTGCTGAATTTTTTTTTTCAGAGCCTTTCTTGGGAGATGCTTGACATTATTTCACTTTCTGCTTCTTCCTGTAGAATACTTGGTGCACTTGGGGGGAATCCCAGAGGAACAATTAGCACTGAGGAAAGACCATTCATTCATGAGCACGGAAGAAGGGAAAAATACTGAATTTCATCATCATGTAAAATATTTAATATCCTGTTTCTTGTGGCCAGTGGCCAGAGGCTTTGGGCTTCCTCCTACAATATGTTCTAACTAGATGAATCAAATGTCTGAGACTTTTAGAGATTTTGAAAGAGAAATGTGTCCCCTACCCCCTTGGGCTAGTCGATTTACAAAACCTCCTTCAAAGAAGAAAAGGAAATCTAGCAATCCACTTATAGTTGGGTATTGTTCCTTATACAAGCAACTCTGACAGCTCGGGGTCCCTGTGGTTACAACAACCTCATCCGTGGTACACCTCATTACAGCAGGCTAAGGGGATGATGGGTGCCAAGTGATGCTTCTCCCTGTCTCAAACAAGCATTTAGCTAGCAGAGGTGCAGGCTTAACCCTGTGGCCAGTTCTATCATTCCAGCCACCTTAAAGAGGCCTCATAAGCCAGGCCAAGTAGATTGTTTGCGGAGTGGGTGCATAAAAGCCTGGGGTAGACAGTCTACAGGACACACATCAGTAAGGACAACCCTTCTCTTCCTGGCTAATGTTCTACCATTCTATAGGGAACCTTTCTTGACTTGAGTCCTACAGACAACAGACAACATTCCTCCATGCTAAGCAAAAACCAAAGCAAGCATGGTGCACCACCTGTGTCTGTTATACCTCTGAACGAACATGAGCTGCATCTAGTCATTCCTGATTTAGAAAGACAAAAAATATCTTCCTCATACATATGACAGAAGAAAGATTTCCAGCTGCCCTTGAATAGTGTGACTCTCAAGAGGTGAGAAAATGTATTCATAAAGGGTTCATATTGACTCTGTTGTTACTGCTGAGAGCGCTTGCACAGAGAAACAAACAAAGTTCTTCAGGGAACTCTTGGTATCACACTTGAAAAAAAGCAAATGTGAAAGTTCCAGAGCCATCAAGAATCCCATCAACTTTTCACCCTGGCTTCTGTTTAGACTCTTCAGCTCACATTGCTGGAATGAGACAAATATAGCCAGTTTTGCTTTGATCTGTGGTCAGCTTGGCTTTCCAATCCTGGCACAATGGTGACATTTAAGTGGGGAAGGGATAAAATTATTTTCATTCCAGTCTTTTAAGCATGATAAAGACTTCGAAAACTGCTCTGAGCAAAATATGAATTTGGATGCAAACAGAATATCTTTTGCTGTTGTTTTGTGTTTTGTGGTTTGTTTTGTTTTGTTTTCCTCCCTTAAATTAAAAAGTTCTTCTTGCTTTCTTATTGGGTATTTACACAAGTATAAATAGGCAGGTCAACATGTCCATACCCCTCAATGATCTTATTTATTAAATAAAAGCCCCAGTGGCCTGCACTTGCTGAATGATGGGGGCGGGGGCTGCTGCAAGGTGCAACCCACACCACAGCCAGAAGTAGATCGGTGCTGTCAGCCAATCTTTATCACTTTCTGAAAAAGATCATCATAACTTTGAGAACAATTAGGCTCCCAGAAAACAAAACAAACCCTTGTGTGTGTGTCTATTTACTCAGCACTCAGCAGTCAGCTGTCTGAATCCCTGGAATTCTTGTTGCCTCATTGCCAACCCAGTCTCTAATCTGACAGCTGAGAGCAGTTAGAGGCAACATGGGGATTGGGGTGAGCCTCTTGGTTAACCTCATCCATCGTGGCACAAAAGGTCTGCTTTCTCCTCTTCAGCCCCACTTTCCATTTCTACCACTCTGAAAGGTAAACCATGGGGAAACAAGGAGAGCAGGAGAAGGTGCGGGGGTGCTAGTGGCAAGCAGGCAAAGCCCGTGGACTGTGAGATTGCCTACCAGACACATACCTATAGACACAAGCTTGTGTGGACGATCAGCACAAGTTCGGATCTACGGGTTTGTGGCAACAGGCTTCAGCATCTTCTCTTGTGTGGGGGTTGGCTTGTCTGAAGATAAAATGTTAAAACCATTAGTCCAACAAAAGAGTTTGTCATTGGGTCATTTAGTTCAACGACAGATTATGCTGCTGGGTCAATTCATGTCAAAGATAAAAAGGGTTTCTTTTAACCTGCTCTCAAAGGGTGACCTTAGAAAGGTCTCCTGTTCCTTCTGGCGGACCTCCTGGCTTTTCATACACTTGATGTAGTGGACTTTGTGTGAACCTCATTTTATCAGAACCCTTATCTGTTTAGTCTCAACTACTGTTAGGATGGCCAATAAGCAGAATGAGACAAATCCTAAAAGAGAGAACAAGTACCCAGATGCAAGGTAATTCTTTTAACTTCTGCAATTCTGTGGTAAAGGATACTGAGGTTCCCCCCTTTTAATTTGCATGTCAGAAAAAAAAGCAAGCGGAATTAACCAGCACGCACTGCTAAAGAACTTGGAAGAGAGCTTTCCCAACATACCCTGGCAGAGATTTCACTGTACCAAACTGGAAGGTTCGTCTTCAAGGAAAGTTGTGGCTCTGCGTCATCGCCTCTGCAACCCATTATTGGGCCAAATGTGAACAACAAACAAGTTTGGGTGTATGTTGAAAATTAAACTGTAAGAGGACTTGCAACAATGCTACCCCTAAAACTATTGAAGGGCATGAAAGTTGGTTCTATTTCCTTATCATAAGATTTCATTTGTCAACATGCAATCAGTGTTTCTGCAAAGCTAAAGTTCCATAGGACAGAGAGACATTCAAGATGATGGACTTTGATGAATGGCCCCCTCTGTCAACTGTGCATCAGACATGGTCATAACAAAAACGGCTTCAGGGAAACTCAAGGGACATGCAGACGGTCCCTTCCTTAGATGTCAATCAGGAAGAACATATACCTTGTGCTTTTGAACAACCTTACCATAGGCATTTTTAATTTCTGTTAGCTGGAAACTATGGAGTTTGGTCCTCAAAAGGATCCCTTTTGCCTTGTCAAGCAGGCATTCATCACTGAGAGCCCGAAAGATAAACAGAGGCTTTACTAACAATAAAAGCTGAATTGGGGAGCAATTTGTAGAGCAGGTCAGACCTCAGGCATGCATCCTAACAGGTAAAATCGGAACCTAGAGGTTCCTGAGATGCTACCATGGTGTTTCTCCTAGGCCATTTCACTCCAGAGCCATGCCCACCCGTGTGCAGAAGTGGGTGATGATTCGGAGATTGCCGATCTGAGAACCATACCAAGCGGATACCCCAACCATGAATCCCCCCCAATAGTCTTTATATCATTTAATTTAAAACATTCATTTTCTTTATAAAAACAGGTGTTTTGCATCATTCTTAAGCTTCTGGTTGTCCTTTGATGTCTCTGAAAAAGGAATGGGGACAGGGCCATTTAAAAATGGGCACTGAACATTGTGGAGGATTGCTGAGATGCGGGAATTGTAGCTCCTATTGGAAAACTTAAAGGGAGGATGGGTTCCAACTCTCCAATTAATGAGAACTAGTATGTACAGGCTAGGTCATCCTCATCCAAATAATTAAAGAATCTAGCACCCCCACTCCCGTTTAGACAGAATTTCATTGTGTTGCCCAGATTGACCTGGAACTCCCGAAGAACAGGTTGCCTTCAACCTCACAGAGATCCAACTGCCTCTGCCTCCTAAATGCGTGATCAAAGGGGTGAGCCACCAGGCCCAATTAAAACTCAAAATGATTGAGCACTGACATGATGATGCTAGAAAAACAAGCCATACCTGCTGCCAGGGTGCATGTCACAGTGATAGTGCAGATGCCCAGAGACCCTTGCATGAAATACCGCCAGGTCACAGACACATGGTGTACCTGAACATTCATAACTTTGTGCTTAGACTTGGGTCCCAAGCCACCTCAAAATATTTGAAAACAGTCCAATTTTTTTAAAGTCACAAATGTGAAACACTTCCTACCTATTTCAGATAAAGAATATTCAGATTACACTGTGGCCAGTGCGACAATGTGTGCACTATTGGTCACCACTGCACTAAGATCCATCAAGTGGCACACAGGCTCCTTCACATAGCACCACCTCCACATACCCAAGACACCGTGAGACTTCAGAAAGGAACGCAACCCTGTGTATCCTTCAGGATCATCTCTCTTCCTTTCAAACACAGGATAGAGGGTGATGCATTCAAATATACGAAGAACAACTTCCAAAAACCGAACATGTTAGATTCAGAAATCAAAATAATGACCAGAAGATTTTTAGAAAAAAATGATTTAATATTTATGTTGGGAGAGGATAAGTTTGTTTAGCTTTCCTGAAGCAGCCACTGAAGGCCTTCTTTGAGAAATTTCTTTGTGCCAGAGAAGAATGTGGGCTTCATTTATTTTTCCAAATTTTGGTCATTCCATGAGACAAGATTCCATAGGGCTCTATCAGCTAGCAACCAAATGGGAAGACATGAGGCCGGCATTTACAAAGGGGAAGGTAATTTGTCAGATGCCAGATCACTGATGCCTGTAAACCTTTCTAGGTGGCACAAAGTGGTTCAACGACATCAAAAGGAAGCTGCCCCGATGATGAGAGCTGGGCTCAGAACCTACCCACGCAGTGGATATTGGAGAGCTCCAGAAAGTATTAATTTGTCACCAAGTTGAACGGAAGTTAAAAATATCAATACCAACCTTCTGAGATTTACATAAAGCCTGTATTGTGAAATCTAGAATATATATATATATATATATGCATATATCCAAATAGTCACAGAGTTCAAAGACAGGCACCTGCTGTCTTCATATAAATTCTGCCTAATTGCTTTCAAAAGAAGCAAACACTATTACAAAATTAATTTTTAAAACTCCCAAATGCCATAGAATCAAGGACCAGCACAGATAGGTTGATTGGTTGTAAAATTAAAAAATTGGTGGCACTTAAAAATATAAGCTTTTAAAGCCCTAAAAGTTGCAGTATTTGAGGAAATGGAAGGTTTGAAGGTAAGTAGAGAAAAATGCCGTTACCTGGAAAAGCCAACCTCTTATGAATATTTAAAAGCAGCCTTCATGTTGCCAAGGTCTTCAAATCAGCCACCTACACCTGGAAAACAAGATATTGAAAATATTTTGATTTGTAAGAATCAACTTACAGAACTTAGTTTTTGAGTTGGTTTCTAATTGTCGCTCGATGTTTTTGTAAAGTTCATGCATAAGTAGCATCAGATCAAGGGCACAAAGAAATATTTTAAAAACTAAATTTATTCCTAGAAGAAAAAAAAAACAAGACTGGGGCATGCTATGTTTATTTCTAGAGTGAACCATAATAAAAATGCTCTACAAATAAGTAACTTGCACATCCCCCACTCCCTGGAAATTCCCTGGCTACCAATGCACTCTAAAAAGGATTTTTTTTTAAACCAGGAATAATAATAATAAAAATCATCAAATAGGAATGTGAAATCTCAGAATAGTCCCAAATTCCTGTGTTTTCTACCAGACCACTTGCTTAAGAAATGTGTCAGAGAGGCCACCAACAATCAAGGATGGGAAGGCGTAATGGGCACATGGGGTGATGATACCTTGGCATGATGTAGCACCCCCGAGAGAACACTCTAACTTTCTGATTGCTCATCAGCTTGGGAGACATCTAGACTCCACCAACCGGGCTGTGCCAAAGGAGCAGATATCTCACAGTGATTGGTTGCCAAGTCTGCCCCTCTTCTCCAGCAACAGGGCTCTTGACTTGAGTTCCACAGCCCTCTCACCTTCCCACTGGGCCACAGTTTAGACATCGACTTTGCCTTGTTTCGTTATTCCTACAGTAAGGGAAGGTGAACTCCCTGCTGACAAGGACTCGAGTTCCGCAGGCCTTTGGCCCTGAGCATCAAGTCTGTGGTGACATCAGCAGCACTGCTACAGACAGAGGTGCTGCGTTTCACTTCTGAAGATGCTTGTCCCACTGACATTCTTTATTTCAAAATATCGGCAAATTCCAGCATATCGGGCAAGATTTGATGAAGAAAAGAAGGAAGAGACAGAGAGAGTGAAAAAAAGGGAAAGTGAGACTTAAGAAAGAAAGAGGGAGGGAAAGAAGGAGGGAGGGGTAAAGCAAGATAAAGAAAAAGAAAATAGTCAAAGAGAGAAAGGAAAGGAGGGAAGGAGCTTGTTCACATACACCCTTCAGCATTCACCTTGGCAGCCAGCATCATGAAGCAGGAAGGCCAGAAAGGCCTCCTACAGCCTGTTTTCTAATGCCATTTCTTTTACTCTCTGAAGTTTCTCTTTTGTGTGTTTGTCTGTGTGTCCCCGTGTGTGTCTCCATATGTGTCTCTGTGTGTGTCTGTATGTGTTCTCTCTCTCTCTCTCTCTCTCTCTCTCTCTCTCTCTGTGTGTGTGTGTGTGTGTGTGTGTGTGTGTGTGTGAAGATCCAACTGCTTTCACAGAAGAAGCACATCCAACCGGGCAGTGATGGTACACACATTTAATCCCAGTACTTAGAAGGCAGAGGCAGGTGGATCTCTAAAAGTTCAAGGCCAGCCCGGTTTACAAAGTGAATTTCAGGGCAGCCATGGCTGTTACACAGAGAAAACCTGTCTTTAAAAAGCACACCCAGAACTTCCTACTCCCAGTGCTGTTCACTGGTGCCCCAATGCCATGCTACACCACACTTTTCCACCTTTGATCTTTCCACAAGGACCATGGTGTGGGAAAATCTCCGACACCTACAATATGCCACTGAAGTCAGCCGCTTTAGGCTGGATTAAATCTTTTTTCCAGGAAAATCTGAATTGAAGGGAGAAAAAGAGGGGAGGGTGATCCCACAGCAGGGCATGGTCCTCCTGGTCTTCCAAGCCAAGCCAGCTCAGACACTCCATATATAAACTCCTGACTATACACTCCTGGACTGAAAAAAAGAAAGAAATAGTTTAAGAAAAATGGCAAATGGCAGCATGTGTAGGTCAACCAAAGAACAGAGACGTGAAAATGGTCTGGAGGAATAAAGTCGGACAAAAAGTAAGCGCTCAGGCTGTTGAGTGGTGCGGCTCTGTTTCCCGTAATTAAGGAAATGTCTGAACCTACTTAATGTTCCCTGGAAACAGATGTAGGGCTGAGAGCGAGAACCGAAGAGCGAGGACTCGGACCACGTTTGCTTTCGGCACACTTGGTGAAACAAAGGAGCTAGAGGCTTTGCCAGTCCCAAGCTGCTTCGCGGGCAGCTGGCTACAAAAGACGGCTTTCACTGCAGGAAGGACCAGGTTTGCTCCCAATCGCCATCTTCCTTCCTCCTTAAGATGCCCAGGTGCCAGCCCACGACTTCTCCTCCAGCTGTATTGTCAATAAAGCAAGGGAGGGGGATCCAAATGAAAGCTAACGCGAGTCTGACTCGACACGGAAACGTTAGGTGTCTGTCATTTCCTTAAAACAAGTGAACCGCGCGCGCTGCACAAGTGTTCCCAGGAGGCTGGCCAACCTTAACACTTCCTAGTAAAAGCCAGGTTTTGTTCTCGGGAAGGCATGGCACACTGAGATTAATATGTAGGGGTGTTGAAGAAAAGACAAAGTCTCTTGCACCCTGTAAGGAAGAGAACATGCAATCTGTAAAGGGCCAGTATATTCTCAGAGCTCTGACTGTTATGGTCAGATCCCTGACCTGGGGAAGGTATAGCAAAGCCTGGAGCCTCCACGGTGATGCCTGCGGGAAGAAGCAACCACCTAACCCTAACCCGAGTGACTAGATTCTTATAAAGTAGAAGGCACTGTGCTTCAATAAGGGTACTATGTCCGGGCAGACATAGTTACCCCTACACATCTGCATTGCACCCTGTCACCACACCAGGAAGGTTTGATTTTCTCATCTGGGTTTCCTGATTTCTGTATTTCATTATTTAAAACAACAACCAGATTGACAGGTCACAAATTTATACAGTCTCTGACAAAAGGTTTAGAAAGGCAAGCCCCCCGTGTTATCCATGTTACTAGGTCTACTTTCTAGTCATACTCTCCTTCCCTGCCTCCCTTCCTCTCTCTCTCTCTCTCTCTCTCTCTCTCTCTCTCTCTCTCTCTCTCTCTCACACACACACACACACACACACACACACACACACACACAATCTGTTACCTGCTTAACCATATCAGGATGACAAGCAACATCTGTTTGTAAAAGAGCCAAAATCAAACCTTAATTTTTTGGCTACGTTTCTCTTCTCTTTCTTCCCCCTCCCACTCTAAGACACGAGGGGTAAGTAACAGACAACGTTAAGATTTCCTTAGTTGTGGGCCCTAGGACAGTGTCCTCGTACTCCTCTAGGCTGGGAGGCAAAGTGGCTCCACTCAGTCCAGCAGCATTTAAGGGTGTCTTCTCTGAGCATGCCCAGCCTCACCAAAACCAGCCTAGCAAAGCCCCAGAAGTCAGGCCCTGCTCGAAGCTTTCTAGTCGTCTTCTAATCAAAACTGCCCGGCCTTTGGCATCAGGTAAGGGGTGAATAGAGAAAGGAAGGCAAAACAGAAGGAGGGGCAGAGAAGATGGGAGTTTGTTTGTGTCTCCCCTCTTTTGTCACACAGGACCATTTCAAACACGTCACACACAGGAACATGCAAGAAACTAGCCATCAGCAACAGGCTCTGTCTACTGCCCCCACCCTCCACCACCCCGCCTGCATCACAGAGCCCTAGATTTCTGGAAAGTCCCCGATGATCCACAGAGCACAGTGCAAAGAACCAGAGCTGTGTCCGTGGGGTGGGGCAGGAAGAAGCTAGTGCTGAAAGCCTTGCTCTTCAACAGAAAAGATTTTGCCCCAGCAGAAGGGAAAGAGGAGCCGACTAAGGCTCTCGACTCCCATTTCACTTGGGATTTGGAAGAAACCCACATACACCGAGGGAGAAATAAATCCAGACAAGTTGCTAAGGAGACTTGTGTAAACTCCTAGCACAGACATATTTCTTGGCCTTTCCCCTGCACGGCATCTCGTATTCCGAGCACGTGGCTCTGCAGCAGCCCTGCACCAACCTTCTGCATTAATCCTGGCCTTAGCTGAGCAGACTGTCAGGGCTCGCTGGTTGGAGATACCACGTTCTTCAATTCAAACTTAACAAGTTAAAGGTGTGTGTGCGTGCGTGTACGAGTGTGTGTGTGTGTGTGTGTGTGTGTGTGTGTGTGAGAGAGACAGAGAGAGACAGAGAGTATGTGTGTGAAAGAGAGTGTGTAAGACAGTGTGTGTGTGTGTGAGAGAGAGAGAGAGAGAGAGTGTTTGTGTATGTGAGAGTGCAAGTGTGTGTGTGTGAATGTGTGAGAGTGTTTGTGTGTGTGTGAGAGAGAGAGAGAGAGAGAAACAGAGAGAGAGACAGAGAGATACACACAGAGAGAGAGAGTATTGTGTAGTCATCGGGAGAAAGCTGAGAAATTTTAATTTTGAATTTTTAAAGGATCAGTGTTGAATACGGAATATTCACACTGCATCTCAGGAGCAGAGAGGAAATGGGTAGGTAAAGCATGCAATTCTGGAAAATTCCCTCTGCTTACGTATTCGGCTTTTCTCTTTGCTCCTAGACTTTCTCCTCCTGCATGTCCACTTAAGACCCTGCCCCACGGCACATGTAAGCAGAGCTTCTATTCCATTGCACGGCTGTGTAGGGGCGCAGGTTTCTAGACACAGCACATTCTATCAAGTGGGAATCTGCCCTTCTGCCTTCCTGCTCTGCAGAGTCCCGGGAATCTCAGCTCTTGCAAACACACTGGGACAGTCCTGAAGGTCTAGAGCTCCACCCCGCTAAAATGTGATGCCAGCTAACCTTTAGAGAGAGACCTTTCAGACTGCGTACATTCTCTGAAACAGAGGACTCCTCCCAGAGACACGTCTCCAGTCACAGCTGATATCTGTCAACATTTGATTTAAGGGGAAATTAACATTTTCTTGTCAGACAGAGATGTTTGTGCTGTCGAAGTCAATATTTTCCTTTCTCAGCCTCCTCTATTAGAATTTCTGTGATTTTTCCCAGGACAGAAAAGAAAGGAGAAAAATATAGTCCAGATTATTGTTCAGGGTGCAGAGGTAAACATATGTGTCCCAATATGGCTGTGTTTTATTATATATTTGAATGTATTTTCACATGCTTTGGGGTGTATGTGTGCAAGCGTGTATGCACACTCATGTGTGTGTATGTGTCTATGTGTGTGTAGCTTGTGCACAAGTCTGCATATATGCATGTGTGTCTTTTATGTGTTTGGTTTATAGGTTTGTGTCTGTTTAATATGTTTGTATATAATTGATTATGTATGTGTTTTCTCATGTGTACATTTGTACCCCTCTGGTGTGTGTGTGTGTGTGTGTGTGTGTGTGTGTGTGTGTTTCACTGCCTTACCATTAATGATGATGCTAGTAAAACACACACAAAGATAGTTGGGGTATGGACATCTGCTCAGGGCCTCTCCAAACCAGGAAGGCTATGTTTGCCAATAACTGTAATTGATAAACCACAGTGAGGGGCCATCAACCAAACACACTCTTGTCCTGGTTTTTGAATGGGTGGCCATGGATGAGAGATTGCTGAAAGAAGAGACAACGTCTTTGCATTTGGCCAGAGGACTGGGAGTGTCTCTTTGTGCTCCACGAAGGCCATGCTGCTTCCATCCTTTTCCTCCCTCTCAGCCAACCTTTATTCGGCTTCATCCTTCAAGACTACGACAAGTAAGTCACTCTGCCTCGGTTGAAGTCAGAGGGCCCGGCGACGCTGAAGCAGATTCTTGGCTAGCTAAGTGGAGACTTTGCTCCTGCCATTCCAGAGAAAGGAGCGGACTGGGTAACTGCCTACTCACCTTTATCCAGCAAGACTCCATGTGGCCCCGCCTCTGTTCTAGGGAAGGTGTCATTTGTATATTTCTCCCTACAAAGTCCTTCTCCCTCAGATGTCACCTGGCACTACGCCATCAAGACTCAATCAAAGTGAAAAATGAACTGGGAAATTTGATGAGGGTGGGCAGGCCCCAGCAGGTGATGGGACAATTGCCCAGAGTCCTGGTAAGCCTGGAGGCAGGAGGGGCAATTTTTAAAATATTTTTTAAGATTATAAGATAATTACATCATTTCCCCCTTCTCGTCCCTCCTTCCAACATCCCCTTATACTCTCCACCTTATTCTCTGTCAAATTCATGACGTTTTTGTCTTTAACTGTCATTATAAATGTACACACACTTATAAATACATAAATACAACCTGCTCAGTCCATATAATATTACTGTTTTCAGAGCTGTTTTCAGAGCTGATGGTCTGATATTGGATAACTAATTGGTGTGCTCCTGCCCGGGGGAGAACTACGATTCTCACTGTCAGCATTCCACAGTGCCTGTAGCTCTTTGTCTAGGACTGAGACCTTGTGGGCTTTCCATCTTCCATGTTAGCATGTCTTTTGGTATTCACCCTTGTGGAGGCCATGCTTAGGCAACCATGCAAGGGCAGCAAGTTTGTCCTTTACTGAAGACACAGTTGCAGCAGAGAACCCAGAGATCTTTGGGCCCTAAGAAATGTTAGCCCTGGTACAGAGTTATCACAGAAAATGCTTGAGTTCATTGATGGATTAGTGCCCTTGAAAGGAGGGAAAGCTGCTGCCAACGATCAGTGGGAAACATCACTTTTCAGACGTTAAGCTCTAAAACTGACCACATCAGACACTTCGTCATTGTCTAAAGTTCCCCCTTGTGAGCTCATATGACGGGCTGTGAAGTGTATCTTCTAAAAAATAAAGATGGGCAGCCTTCATAGGAAAGTCAGGTATGGATACCTACGTGTGGGGCAAACAATACTATTTCTACATTTCAAAAATGAAAAAGAAGCCTCTTTACTGTCATTGTCCCTAATGACCAACATCCTGTCTATAAAGATGGAGGCCTTTTAGTCAATGAACATTAACTGTACGTCCTTCTTGGAGCAGGCTCACAGGACCTCCTGAAGTTAGACCACCACAGAGCTTACCTCCTAGTTACCTGGGTGGGAAGGCTTCAAAGTATTCCCCAGCTCTACTCCATTTTTGGTGTATGCAACAAGTGGACATGATGAGTTGGGTCTACCAGATGTTTCTCAGTGACTTGTGTGTACACATCAAGTCACTGATGAGTTTTCCTCGTGTACCCAGAGCCCTGAGCAGAAGTGATAGCTACAGCAGACAGGAGGCTCTGCCTCCACCACTAAAGTAGGGATTTTCAAGAAGCCTTACAGGCTTGACCTCCAGGGGGTAAACCTGGGTAGACATTGGCTATAACATACAATAAAAACTCTGTCTGGAACAGGTTTACACAAGATCCCTTGGGTAAGAGAAATTATGAGAAATTCTATCCAGAGTTCAGCTGGGCATCAGGACCTTCCTCACTTTCTGCACATCTGTAAATCCTATTAGTGCTTACGAAATGGGATTGCCTGTTGATGGATTTGGGAGCTGCCCTCCCACTGAAGGGGCCGTGAAGACATGAATGCTAACATATGGCTGCCTTCACTCCCTGCTCATAGCTTCCTTTGTGCGCGAGGAAGTGGGGTGCGGTGATATAAGCAAGTGGATAACAAAAATTCAGGATGCCCCCAGCCTAAAAGATTCTCTATGCATGTGCAGGGGCAAGAGTCCAAGTGTCTACGGCAGCTGCCGTCGACTTGTAGTTGTTGTTATGGAGTTTCTCAAACCCAGAGCTTAATCTTCCTCTTAGCAGTTCTTGGCCTTTCTATATCCATGGCTGACAAAGGTATCGCCAAATGCTCACCAAGCTAGCATAAAATCCCTGAGAGAGAGAGAGAGAGAGAGAGAGAGAGAGAGAGAGAGAGAGAGACTCCCCCATAACTGCCTTTCTTGCTGCATATGAAGGCAATGGCATTCTTGTTTCGACATCTTAGCAGAGGGTGCTGGAATGATGCTGTCTGCACTGTGCATCCTCCCTTCCTTTCTTTTAGACTTCCAGAAGACTAGATTCCTCCTTCCCTGTGCACATACACTCATAAATGGGCTGTGCCAGATGGGTCTCTAATCACAGCAATCATCTGGGAAATTAAATGTTAGAATACCCATTTTCCCACTTGAGATTGGGGCCTGGGATGTCACCATGTCCTATTCGAGACCCAAGCTGCCTCTTGAAGAAAGGCCAATCCGTGGCTCCATCATGGGCTTCATGCTTTATGGTGTCTGTCTGTATTCCTTTCCCAGAAAATGACTGCAGCTCAGTTCAGTTTTGTTTCTGTTCTGACGGCTGCTATTAATACCTCCTATTTACAGAACACATACCTCAGAGGAGTTCAAAACATTTACAGAAATTAGCCAAGCCTTGTAACATCCTGTCAAGTGGGCAGGCTCTAGATATTACTTTCTTTATTTAAAAGGAAGAAACTGAGCTATTAAAAGGGCAAATATCTTTGCTTGCCACAGACACAGGACCCCATCACCCACTCACTTCCAGGGTTCTACTGAAGCTGCCAAATGGGGTAAGTGTTTATTTACACAGTGCACATTAGCTTAGGACTCTAGTGGTTTCAGACACACATATAAGGCTGTAAGAATCCTCACATGCAAATAGCATGCCATCTTTCCAGGAGTATCATACACAGCCACGCACAGACACAGACAGACAGACAGACACACACACACACACACACACACACACACACACACACACACGCACACTACAAGCTTCCTCTAGCAATAATTGGTGTGTGATTGATGTGTTTGCAATCAGCCAACACCTCCTTCTAAAGCAGTTTCCTTCTCCTATTTCCAGACAGTTCCTAGGTTCTGTTCAGATGGCACTCTTAAAATGACCCTGAGGTTCCAGGAGAAGTCAGGTTGTGTGGGGGTTGTAGTTCTTACAGAATGCAGCACTCAGCCTGTTACAATCACTAGAAGGTATATGGGACTGCTGGGTTTGAAGCAGGTGGGATTGTGCTGGCATCCTAGTCCTGCCCAAGGAAGACCTTGGGCAAGGTCATTAACTTTTCTCAATCTCATTGTCTATAAGTAGAGTATCCTATTTGCTATGAGTTCATAAGGGAGCTGATTGTGACAGTGACAGGTGACATGCAAATTCATCAGTGTGATAGTGACGAAAGACACAAGAGTGGCTCTACATTGGGATGCTCCACAGCCGGTATGAAGAAAGACTTGGATAAGCATGTAAGTTCATGCTGTAATCTAGTAGCTTTAGAAGCTGAGGCAGGAGGATTCCCATGAGTTTTGGGCCAACCGAGGCAATGAAGTGAGTTCTGGGATAGCCTGGAATTCATGAGCACTATTGTGATTAAAAAGAAAGAAAAGAATTGTCTAAGAGAGAAAAGATAGGCACAAAGAACTGAGCTGCTAAAGAAATATCTAGATGATACATACAGTGTAAAAAATGAGATGCAGAGGATTTTATAATTCTCTGAGCAGGGAAACCCCTCAGGTTATGTCCTTGTTCAGGACAGGTTCCTGGAAGGTAGAGCACGAAACAGGACAATGAGGTAAACAGCACGAACCACGCAATAGAGCATGTTGGGAGAACCACTCTTGCTGTTACTGCTGTTGGGTGAGTTCAGTGGAGAGGGCTGGGATGCCTGTCTCTCCAGCTCCAGGCACACAAAAGAAAGAGGCCAACTGACTGAGAGAAAGAAAATTGCCCAATGAATGACCTAATCAGGAATTAATTGTTGAGTCAGAAAATAAGGACACAAGTATGAATCACAAAGAATCTTATGTATTGTTTGGACATTTGAATGGAGTGAGGCCACATCATCCTTTGGGAAGCAAAAAGGCTAGAAAGTTCCGAGGCTTAGATTCCAGAGGAGCGCTTCTTCAAGTGCAGCCTCGGGACCACCCAGTCATGTCCCCTGGGAAGCTGAGTAATCATTAAGATTCCTGGGACCCGCCCAGATCTGAACCAGATTCTTCGGGATGGTGATCCAGAAATATGGATTGCCTATGAACACACACTCTCTCCTCCCCCCCCCCCTCTCTCGCTCTCTCGCTCTCTCGCTCTCTCTTTCTCCCTGCCATTGATTTTATGAACTGTCTATATTTAGAGTATATAACCTGATGTTCTGTTATGTATATATACATTGTAAAATGATCAACACAAGCTAATTAACAGATCTGTAGCACAGTTGCCATCTGCCCCCTCCCTTCCTACCTCTCTTTGCCTCTCTGTTTCTTTCTTTTCCTTCCTTCTCTCTCCTTCCTTCCTTCCTTCCTTCCTTCTCTCTCTCCCTGCCCTTCCCTCCCTGCAACTTGCCTCTTCCCCTTCTTTCCTTTCTTTCTCTCTTACTCCTTTTTAAAAGAAAGGAACACAAGATTTTACTTAGTTAGAGAATGAAAAATCACAGAAAAATGGACTAAAAGATATATTGCTAAAATGTCCACACCACCTAGAGAGATCTACAGATCAACATAATCCCTATCAGAACACCAATGGCATTCATCACAGAAAAAGAAAAAGGAACCCCTGAAATTCACAAAGCAGTAGAAAGACCCCAAATGTCCAAAGCAGTGCCGACAAAGAACAAAGCCAGAGGTATTATACTTCGTTATTTCAAAGCATGCTACAAAGCTACAATAATCCAAACCTTGTGATTCCACATTAAAAAAAATAGATACATAGACACATGAAGGATGATGGAAAGTACTGAAATTTGTGCCTTATGATAGACTTATTTCCTCGAGGGGAAAAGAACTTACAGTGAAAAAAGGCACAATGTTGTCTTCTAACCAACAGTGTTAGGAAATTTGTTTATACACGTGCAGAAGAGTTGTTTGGGCCCTTATCACAAACACTATACAAAATCAACCCAAAACATAATACTTTGGTATAAGGCCTGGAACTATAAGCTACTAGGGAAGAAAAGCAAACTTTCAGTCACTTCTTGAGGTCTGTATGGGTCAGCTGGTCACCCGCTGAGGGAATTCAGACTCTGGCTGGCTTTTAACAAGGATGTGCATTGCTCATTCCTAGCAAACTTCAGTTGGCCACAGAGTCTGCGTTCTAAGTTGTTACTGTGCCAAAGAGAGGCAGCCCCATGTCTCAGCTCCTGGCGATTACCCTGAGACGACCCTGAGTGTGGGTGTACTCCCTTCCTCGAGGTCGGGAGGTGTCTGGAAAGGTCGCAAACTTGCATCATCAGTGCGATGATTCGCCCTGTTGACGTTAGAGGGAATCAAGGGCCAGGTGCTGTGTGTCTTAACTGACCCAGAGAAGCTCTCAGGAAATTCACATTTTATGAAGGTCCTGGATTTAGATGGTTTGGACCAAATAGACATTAATAAGACAATAGGAGGTGAATTTGGGTTTGGAATTCCTGATCTAGATACAGAGACATTATTACACCCACAAGAAATTATAGATTATACTGTAGAAAGGAAGGGTGTGTATGAACCAAGTTTCAGAGCCTTCTTCCCCTCTGAGGGGACTCAGAGAGCAATGGCAAGGGTCTGGAAGAGAGGACACATGGGGACATCATCGCTGGCTGACAGCAGTCATGTTGGACTTGTATTTAAATTGTCTGTTTTGTCCTTTGAAAAGAAGTAATTATAAAACAAAAACGAGAGTTACTGATATTAGTCTCGTCAATCAGTTTTGGTTGTGGCATCAAAAGATTAAGCAATAAAAAGAAAAATAAACAAGTGGTTTGTGTTGAAGTGAAAATCGTCACCAAAAGGACATGGCCTCAAGAATAAATAGGCAAACGAAGACGATATTTTCAGACTGTATATCTTGTGTCTGCTATAGGGTTAGTTCCTTTCCTGCTGGAGGTACTAAGTCTGAGAATGATGGAGTTAGCTCTTTCCCTGAATCTGCTATGACAAATCCTAACCTTTCTGAAAGTTTTCTCCTTTGCTATAATACAGGGACTGCTTTCGAGTGACACTTTCCATGACAGAATTCACCAGCTATGGCTTCTCTTGTTCCCTGACTTGAGGTACCAGGTGGACTATTCAAGTCCTGGCTTGAGCTGTCCTGGAGTTGCTGGGTGACATCTGTGCAGCTTCAAAGGCAGAGGCTGCCTGTCATTTGACTTTTTTGCTCTGTTTTTTTTGGCTACTAAAATCAGTGAGTAGGGACTCTCTGAGTCTAAATGGTTACTTAACATATGGATTTTATGTTTAATGCATTGATAGTTTAATTATAATTTATGTCATAACATAATAGCTAGAACCAATAACTTCCCTCCTCTCCCCCCCTTCCCCCCCCTCCACACATACACTAAGAAGACATTTCTCTCCAGCCTTGGGGAGGAACAGAATAACAAGAATTATTCAGCCATGTTCACGTGACTAACAGTCAAGGGATTATGGCAAGTCTGAGGATGACAGGACCCAAAAGTGGCAAGTGACAGTATCCTCAACAAACCCACGTTTAGAAGGCAAAATCGGTGTGTCTTCTGATGGAGAAAAGCGTGAAGAAACGAAGAAGAGTCATAAGGAGAAGGCTGTGAGTCTCCACTCAAAACTTCAGGAGCTCAGCCAAGGGATGGGACTTTGGAACTCCTGTATCCGGAACTGTCACCCTTACCTGATTTATTAAGGAAATGGATTGGGTGACTTAGTCACCCAGAGCCCCGATTTCCTTGAGTATAAAGTTGGAAAAGTAATAAAAGGGGTCTCCTAAGGTTAAGGAGACAACTGAATGAAACGGCCCAAGAGTCACTATTCGTGTGACTGGGACACATGAAGAGTAAGCTTTAAAAGCTATCTTTCACACAGCATAGTGGGCTGTCATCTGTGACCTCTTGTCTTGCCTGGAGACTCAAGAATGTGGAGTGGTGATGGGGGATTTAGGGCTACTCAATGCACTGTGCTTTTGGAGTCCTCGAACTGTCTTAATTCCAGAGTCCCTATGTCATTTGTGTGTTCTAGATTACTCTTTGTAACTAAAACCAAACTCCAAACATGGACAGTGAGTCCTTTGGATGCAGAGTCTAAAGAGTCTTTCAAAGATGCCTGAAATCTACCCTATTTTTTAAAAGGCCAAAACTGTTGACAGAAATAAAAGTTCAGTGGTTCAGAGCTGTTGAATTCCGAGGGTCTAGGACAGTACATACTAAGTACCATGTAAGAAAACACTGCCTGAACACATGGCTGCTGCATCTACCCACTCAACATGGGAAGAGACCTTCCACCAAAAGATCTGACAGCACATGAATGCCGCGGGTGTTATTGGTCACAGTGGTCTGAGTTAAGAAGGGAAACAGGGCATGAGTTACCCTTCCCACAGTGACTTAGATGGGAAGCTGATGCTTAGCATCATTTTACAAAGCACATTGCTGGTGTTTATAGTGCCGCCTCTATTGAGAGGTGGGGGAAGGGGACTTTAGGAGGCGAGTAAGTCCCAAGGTTTCCTTGGCCCAAACAGGACCAAGGCCCATAGAATATTTCATAAAGCGCATGGTCTCTTGGCTTCCTGCTTTTTGTCACACAAGGACACTCTGCTCCTCTGTATAATCCATCCCTCCCTGGACACTGCAATTGTGGCCTCCCTGATCTCCAAAGCAGTGAGAGATAATTTCTGATTTTTATTGCTAACTCAGACCAGGGTTGAAGAGATGGCTCCATGGTTAAGAACATTTGCAGCTCCTGCAGAGCACCTGAGTTTGGTTCCCAGCAGCCATGCTGGGTGACATATCTACCTACAATAACTCCAGTTCCAGTGGATCAGATGCCCTCTCCTGGCCTCTTTGGGCAGCTGCACTCACATGCACAGGTGTGTGTGTGTGTGTGTGTGTGTACAAATAATTAAAAATTCAAAATAACTACTAAAACTATAAATAAGTAAATAACCCTGAGTGTGCTACTGTGTTGTAGAAGTCCAACACAGAACAAGATACATCCGTCATTCTGATAATCTCTAGATTTTTCTTTAAAAAGTATCTAAGGGAGAAAGTTAAAATTTCTTAAGTTGTAACTATCATCTTTGGCCCCTTGGACCTAGAAGTAGAGGACCAATGTGACTTTCCTGGATATCATCTCTTATTCATTGTCCCTACCTCTTCCCTTCCACGATCCGCTTTGCTTCCGCTCACCCCTGCTCACCCCCCTTTGCACCCATGTACTAGTGGCTTATGCAGGCATCAGGAGTTGGTGCATGGTCCCTGTTTACTGCCAAGTGTTCAACCCTGGTATAATATTGGGCATAGGGATATAGAGAAAAATAAATCAAATAAGTTCAAGCATTAGCTGAGCGAATCAGGGGTATTTCACAGAAGAAAGAAAAATCTGTTGCCTCATCTCTGTAAGCATTCTTATCCATTTCTAGTCTACGTCATTATTTCCTTGTATTTTTATGGATTTGTGCATTTAGTTCTTTGCTTCCCTATGAGCTGCCAAGACCTCAACAAGAAGGAGAATCTATTTCTCCCTCGTGTCCTCCAGCAAAGAGCCATCCAAAAGGCTCTGCCCGCAATGATTGTGATCCCAAGCATAGCTGACGGTCTCAAGACCAATTCAATGGGTGAAACCCTCCCTGAACTTCGGGGCACAACCATGGCTCAACCATCCTGGCATCTAGAGCAGTGTCCACAACTTTATAGACGCTCAGTAAATCTGAAGGTAAAAAGGACAGAAGCAGAATGAATGAATGCTCTCAAACACGCCACAGAGTGAGCAAGTGAGCCTCTTTCAGTGGATCTACGATGCAGCGTTCATTGAATACCACTTTGATCTAGTCGCTGTGTTACCTGCTAGTAACTTACAGATGAATTACAAGGGGCTAAGGGGAGAAGTGTGCATGGAATCCCCCTGCAGATGGGGGAAGTGGATGGCACACATACCCACTGGCACTGCCCATGGGCAAGGAGAGAATGACACCATCACGTAGGTGTTAATGAGGCACAGAGTGACAGTGAACGAGTAGGAAAAGACAAGCAAAAGGAAGACTGATGACTAGTCAACAAACCCATCCATTCTTTCAACAAGGAACTGCTGACAAAGACAAATGGACTCTAGATATTAGTCATTCTTTATGCTGGTGGCTTACCGTGTTGCCAAATTTCGCTATAGCAAACAGACATCTTTCATGTACAGTGATATTGACACTGTCAACCTCAAAGCCTCAACATTCCCATTTGACTGACTCACTGGACAGACTCAAATGCCTGCACTCAAATGTGGGCTGCCCTCCTTGACCTTGGCACCAGCACAAGCTGTGTTCCAGTATGTTCTAGAGAGTGTGAGGCAGCAGCAAGCTTCTGTGTCCCATTCTTTTCCCCTTGGAGCCCACTCTTGTCAGGCATCTGCCACTAGATGTAATGTTTCACACCAGCCCAAGAGGCTCTGTCAGGAAGCGTAGAAGATAATGAGGCAGGGCTTGAGACGTTCTCAAGAAAAGCACAGGAACTTGAATCGCCAAGTAAAAACGCCTTGGATGTGGAATAGAAATGAGTCCCCAAGTTGACATAAAACAAAAATTTGAACTCAAGTACAAAGACCTTGAAAGCCAATGTGGGTAAGTAGAAAAGCAAGGCATTTTGACTCACAACTCTAGGAGCCAGAATTGCGGTGGTTTTCTTAAAGGGCAGACGGGAAATTTCAAGAGTTCCCCGGCATGGACACAGCTATCAGAACCTCTCCATGTTGGTCTATTCACAGGAGGACTATGAGGAAGCAAGAATAGAAGCCTTCAAATGGAGTCAACAGCACGTACATCCTGTCAATGGGTCTCCCAGGATGAGCTCTTTCCAGAGGTGCGGAGAAGCACACAGGCTTTGCCTGGGGTTGGAGTCAGCCCTCCCCAGGGGGTTAGTCTTGTATGACTTACTCCACTTCATCATGTTTAGTCTTTCTTATCTAGATGTGCTGGTTAAAGAGACCCTGTACCTCAGGGAAGCAAGTGCCTCTGCCTTGACTGGACCTTGTGGTCCAGTCTTGAGTCAGTCAGGCAGATGCCATTCTGCCTTTGCTTCCTCTTTTGACTGTGGAAGATAAGATTCTGAGATAGCAAAAGGACAAAAGAAAACAACCCGTTGCAGGCTGAGCTCCTAGGGAATTGGTCTATGTCAATAGATGGACGTAATTGCAAAAGCTAACTGCTAATCAAATTGCAAGTCACACACATTCACAAAGGCCCTTTAATACCAACACTTAGGAGGTAGAGGCAGGTGTATCTCTGTGAGTTCAAGGCCAGCCTGGTCTACAAGCTCTAGTTCCAGGACAGGTTCCAAAGCTACAGAGAAACCGTGTCACAGGAAAAAAAAAAAATCTCACACCTGTTTTCTCTAATATCCTTAACAATATTTTATTTTTATTTTCCATTATGTGTACCTGTGTATGTCAGTGTCCGGATATGTACATGTAAATACAGTTTTCTATGGAGGTCAGAAAATGGATGGGACCTCCTTGAGCTAGAATAACAGGAAGTCATGAGCTACCCAGGGTTAGGTGCTGGGAACTGAACCTGGTTGCTCCGAAAGAAGAGCATGCGCTCTTAATCTCGAGTCATCTCCACAGCCCCTGTTCTAAAATTCCTGTTACACACACACACACACACACACACACACACACACACGATGTAGAAGGGACTTTATTTTGGCGATCTGTCAATTAGCTGAGCTCAGAAATGTGTTCAACACATATTTATATAATGTGGCATAGGGTTGCATTTCCATTATCTGCAATAATATAAATGACTTTATTTTACTGTAACATAAATGCTATAGGCATCCATCTAACAAACCTTTATCTGCTATCTTTTGTAGACCTGGCAGTAAGCTAGATCACGCATACAAAGAAAGACTTTTTATTAATAGTATTTACCAATGAAATTAAGATACAGATTTTGTGAATATACAGTTAA
Source organism: Myodes glareolus (assembly GCF_982192425.1). Classification (NCBI taxonomy): domain Eukaryota; kingdom Metazoa; phylum Chordata; class Mammalia; order Rodentia; family Cricetidae; genus Myodes; species Myodes glareolus. Next base: position 70,174,563 of record NC_142029.1, on the reverse strand, counting down.
GTTTGAATAGCATATCACATTGAGTTTTCATAACTTAAAATTTTCATTATTAATATGCTCTCTTCACTGTTTCTTAACTTGAAAAATGGGATTCCCTGTTATGATTTTGTACTTACTATGAAAATATCAGTTCAAAAAGAACATGTAGCATAAACTGGTGGATTAGAAGCTGCCTCTATGTGACTCCCTTCAAGAAAAGAGCCAATAAAAAAGAACTGGCTCTATATCAAAGAGAGAGGAGGTGCTTAGGGAATTCTCAACCCCAGTAATAGAACAGCTGAAATTTACCAAGGAAAACATGCACAGCACAGCAAAAATGAGTGAGTCAAGGGACCACGGCCTAGCTCAGCAGGTACAGTGTTCCTCTGGGTCTTGAGACTGATCCCAAGTAGCACACAAAGTAGTTGCCATGGGTCATGGCTGCAGTCACACCACTTGAGAGCTGGAGGCAAGAGGATCAGAAGTTCAAGGTCATTTTTAGACAGGTACTGAAAGTGAGGTCAGCTTGAGCCACATGAGGTCCCATCTTAGGGGTTAAAAAAAAAAAGAAGCCAATATAGACTCTAGATACATGATTCCCCAGAGGGGTGAGGAGGCACAGGCATCGTTGGAAAGGTAAGGCAATGGTGAGAGGACTGGCAATCCTCTCCTCAGAACAGGCTCAGCGCCCCCTCAAGTCCCAAATACAGCTGTAGGTTTGGGTGAGAAAGTCATTTCTTCTGCGCATGGATGGATAACTGAGAGAAATCCCATTTTTGAGGACCAGAAAACCTTAACAACTTATGCCCTGATATCTGAATCCCAAGCTTTGAGGACAAGAAAAACTCAGCTCATCCCCAACCCCTGCACCCCAAGTTCTGAAGACTCAGAAAGCTGTTACTCCAACACTTTTTCTCTCTGTGCTTTCTCCTTTTTCTTCTTTCTATACTCAAGTCAAGATTTCTACTTTATCATTTAAAAACTATGATTTTTATGCCCCTTCACAGTCTCATCAAAGTTTATTTGCCCGTTTGTCTTCATTACACTGTAATTTTTGTTTATTTCCTTTCTTTAAGTCTTCCTCTTTTTTTTTGTCCGTATTCTTGTTTTTGCTCTTTCCATATACTTTTTCTGGGTTTGACCTTATTCTATTTTTTACTACAACTTTTATTTTTTTCTTCTCCTTCCTGAATGTATCAAATTTTATTTTTTTAACCTCTTAATTATTGTTAAGAAAAGGTCCTAAAAGGGCAGCTCCACCAGTACAAAGAAATCCAATTAGATCAGATCAAACCAAATAAAAATGCTCATTGTTTTATTAAGTATAGCGCTCTCAGGTGGCGAGCGCATGGCACATAGCTGGGAGACAGAACAGTGAGGAGCACATGCAAACCTGGAACCACATGTTTCTTTTCTGGGAGCCCACTTAAATACCCTGTGGCATGCTGGCATTTGGAGTCTAAACCAATACAGCTCCCAGGCCAGGGGGGCTGGGATGGATGCCAGGGGCTGGAGCTACACTTCAGACTTAACAATTACTATGATGTCTTTTTGCATTTTTTAAAAAGTTTTTTTCTAATCCCTTGATCTTTTCTCTTCCCTTCCATAATACTCCTCTCCACTCTTCTACTTCCTTTTTTTCATCTATTTAACCTGGTTTCTCCTTTATTCCTCTACTTACTCTGCCTCCTCCTTTTACTTCATTCATTTACTATTTCTATATTTGTCCTAAATAATTGCTAAAGTTTCTTAAATTGCATATGTATGAATGACGTTTGGTCTGCATGGGTAGATGTGCACCACATGCATGCAGTGCCATCAGAGGCCAGAAGAGGGCATTAGATGCACTAGAGTTAGAGTTAGACAGATGTGAACTGCCATGCTTGTGTTGGGAACTGAACCTAGGTCCTTGGCATATAGAAAATGTCTTCTTAATGGCTGAATCAACACTCTGGCTCATACATAATTTTTGCTTCATAGCACATTCTGTGTTGGGTTTGCTATATTGTGGTCATTGGCAATAGGCTGTGGTCTTTTAATCAGTTATGTTTATTTCTGTATTTACTATGATTTGATTTACTGTTGCAGTAGTTTTCTTCCTCCTCTGTAAGTCGTGCAGGAGATTGAGCCTCCAAGGAAAGCAGAGAAGTATAGAATAATATTGAGCTCTGAAAGTAAATAACAGCTAACCAAGATTCCTATACCCAGCAAAACTATCCTTTAAAGTTGACAGAGAAATAAAAGATATCTCAAAAGAAGTTCAAACTAAGACAATTCATGACTACCCAGTGAGCACAGCTGAAAATATTTAAGGGAAAACTAAACATGGAGAATGGTGGAGGGCAGTCTTAACTATGAAAGTATAGGGGGCAATTTTTTTATGAGAGGCCTAGATGAATAAGGGAGAGCTTGAAACAAACAAACAAATAAAAAACTCACCAACAAATTTATAGTACTAACAGGGGGGAAGGGAACAATAAACAAACAGTAAACAACCAACAAAATAACAGGAACAGAAGACACCTTAAATGTAAACAGCCTCAACCTAACATCAAGAAGAGATTCAGAGAAGCTGCCAGGATCTACAACAAATCCGTCTTTCTGCTGTCTCCGGCAAGGGAAGCTCACTGGCAGAGACACCCACAGACGAGAGTCAAAGGATGGAAGTTAATCTACTGATAAATGTAAGCCGGTGCACGCACTCTGATACCTGAGAAAACAGACTTCAAATGACAATTAGTCCGAAGAGAAAAAGAAGGCCATTGTATGTTAGCAAAGAACAATTTGTCAAGAGCTATAGCAACTGTGAATCTCTACACCAAATGTTGGGACTTCTGATTTTATAAAACAAACACCAATGAGCACAACAAAAAGCATATGTCCTGATATAATAAAACATGGTGACTTCAACAGCCCACTCCCATCTTTACATAGGTCTTTAAAACTAAACACGGAAGCTTCAGAGTTGAGCAGAAGATCAAGCAGACTGAACAGGCATCTACCTCTCTTCCACCTAACAGATAGGGGATGCACATTTTTCTCAACATCCCATGGAACCTTCTCTAAATACAACACATTCTAAGTCACAGAGTGACTACTCACAAAAACAAAAGAATCTGAAGTTTTATTGCATGCTATCAAATTGGGAGGATTAAATCTAGAGGTCCACAGCAAGAAAAGCACAAAGCTAAACAAACGCGAAGAGATGGAGCAAGATGATCTTGAGTAATCAGTGTGTCACTGAAAAAAAAAAAAGCAAGGAACAAATTTAAAGGTTCTCAGAATCAAGTGCAAATGGAAGCGGGCTATGGAGAGCTCACATTTAAAAAACAGCAGGATCTCAAATTAACCTAACAGTGCTTCTCAAGGTCTGACAAAAACATGACAAAGCCAAACCCAAAGGCAGTAGGAGGCAAGAAATTGTAAAGACTAAGCAGAAATTAAAAGAATAAAGTCTAACATCTCAAGATATAGACTCAATCAAATATAAAGTTGGGCTTTTAAAAAAGGCATAAACAAGACTGACAAACCTTTAGCTAAACTAACCAAAAGAGAGAAAAGATTTAAATTATTGGAGTTACAAAGGATCATTATGGAATACTTGGAAAATGTATAGTTAAAAAGTAACCTGAAAAATCTAGAAAAAATAATTTCTAGACCCATAAGACTTATCAGAGTTAAATCAAGAAGACAGAAACTATCTAAACAGATCTATAGTAAAACTGAGATCAAAGGGGCAGTCAAAAGTTTTCTCACCAAAAAAAAAAGTTCAAGAGAGAATGGAATCTTGCTGAACTCTACCAAACCATTCCGGAAGAGCTACGTCAATGCTGTTTAGACTGCTACATGAAATAGAAAAGAAGGCTTTACTACTAACAAGTGTCACCTTGTTATCAAAACTGGATCAGGACAACAAGAAAAAGCTACAGACCAGTTTCCCTGATGAACCTGAACACAAATAAACACAATAAAACGGTTGCAAATCAAAGTCACGATCAGATTAAGAAAGCTATATACCATGACCAAGTTATTTTCTTCCCGGGGATGCAAGGATAAGTCAACATGTGTAAATCAATAAATACAATACAATAAGCAAACAGACGTAAAGGCAGAAATCCCATTGTCATCTCTACAGCTGCAGCACACTGCTTTGGAGAAAGTTCAACATTCCTTCATGATAAATAACCCCAAGGGAAGGAGGATGGGAAGGAACAACTCTTGATATAATAAAGTTTACATATGATAAACCTACAGCCAACAGTGTACTAACCAGAAAAATCCTGAAAGTATCAAGAATAAGATAAGGGTACCTAGGAAAGGAAGAAGTTAAAGTATTTGTGGATAATGTGTGGATATGTGATGCCAGGCAGAGAGGAAGAGTGTGGGGGATGGATAGGAAGCAGGCAAGGGAGATGTTGAGACAGGTGGAGGTGGTAGATAAGAGTAGTGACATATATGTACATGTATACACATGAACACACACATGTTAAAAAGGAAAACAAAATCATGTCTCCATGGCCAACTCAACCCAGCTGTTGAAATTCCCTGTGATAAAAAATTCACACATAGAATTGGTCCTTCTCAGGAGTCGTCATAAGACCATGACCTGAATTACAAAGGTTCACCTCTTTAGGATCCTCAGTAAGCCAGTAGCAGTGACTAAAGGAACAGCAGACAAAACTGTTAGTATGACCATCAACCCTGAAGTGAAGTGACCTTGGTCATGACCTTGAGGCTCTGGAAATTTGGTACAAACAGTTCTGAACCGAGTAGCCATTTTGTGTACAGCCCATAGCCCAGCAGGTTGCCACTATCTAACTCTGTCACCCTGACACGGCCATCTGCAGCATCTGCGATCAAATTTATTACACCTAAGATTCCATCCTTATATAAGAATCACTCATCATTGGTCCATAAATCCCAGCTCCTCGCAAAGCCAAGGGTAATCAAGATCTAAAAGGAAGGGGACTGGATGAATATGAATATTGCCTATAGCTCTGTGAGACCGAGTTCTGAAAAATCTTTGGCCCTCATATGCCCCTCCGAAGACACTGTCGTTTCTCTACTTTCCGTCTGTATCACTGCTATCAAGGGGACGATGTTCTAGGAGCTGTAGGCAATGTGTCTTTCAGAAGGTCCTGTTGGAGCTATGATCTCAGTTCATTCCAGTTTCTGTGTCTCCTCATGAATTTCAGCTTGCTTGCCTCGCCAACTAAATTAACCATAAAGCAAAGCCTTGACTCACACTACTGAAGCCCGATAGAGATCAGTGCAAGGCTGGAGTCATGCATTTCTGCAATAAAGGCTGGAGAGCTGCCCCTTCGATCTTCATATTCATGCAGCACTTTGGACCATCTGGAAGATTCCCTTGACTTACAGTCTTAGACTGGAAGGGCTGGAGCCTTAGCCAAGAGCAAAGAAAATCCCATTGGTAGGTCATAGAAGAAAGCAGATTTATTTGAGGTATGGTTGGATGAGGATGAACATGACAGGAGAGGCTAAGGGAAGGATGTCATCCCCTGACCTAAAACCAGGCCAGAGAAATTAGCTACAGTTTTGCTCTGGCAAGGGTTGGGAAAATTCAATTGGGGTTAGCAAATATCTGAGAAGGTTTAACTCTGTGACCTTGGGCAAACAGTCACCTCCTCTGGGTTTCCATCTGTAAGATTCAGGAACAGAATGCGACCTTCTTCCTGCACCGCCAGGCAGAGATGGAAGGTAGAAGAAAAGGCCTTTGAAGCCAATATAATTACTCCTCTGTCCAGGGAAATATAAACAACAATAACTCCAACAGCCTTCAACTCTGCTTCTGAATGAGGTCTTTGCTGCAGTCTGAGAGGTAGAGTAGTTGGGTCCTTGGGGAAAAGTTGAACGTGAAATGGTAAGCCATGCCCCACTCACTTGGCTTTCATTATGTTACATGGAATCACGATTAGTACAAAGGACATTCAATATAATTTCAGAGTTTACTAAATGGTCACCATGTGCCTAGGGCTGCAGTAGGTCCTGCAGGGGTAAAGAATGAGTGTGTGATATAATCAGAGAGTTTCCAAGGGTCAGAAGTTTGTGTACTCTGAGAACAAAATAAGCCATTATATTTTAAGTCTTTAGATGAACATTACTTCGCTTCATTAGTATAAGGAGCTTAGTCTGAAACAGATTTTCTGCTGTTTCTGTCCATGCCAATATATACTACATACATTTGATTTATCTTTGCTTCACCCATCTGCAGGAAGCCTCATGTTGGTGGTTAAAGGATGTACATTGATTTGAATTCTGGTTGGTTGCTGCCTCTAGACGAATAACCAAGAAATGTGTGAATTCTCCTGCAAATGCACACTTGTATCTTTCAAAGTTCTGCTATGTATGATAGGAATGCACACTATATGGGATGGGTTCTGGACACTGCCCTAGTTCCTGAGTGGCCCCTTATTTAATAATTTTGTTCATCTAAGAATCACCAATTCTACCCCAAGTTAATTCCCAGCAATGTGTTATTACACTTTGGTATACATTTATCTATTTTTCAAATTTGTGTTATTGTATGTTTGCATGTATTTGTGTGTGTGTGTGTGTGTGTGTGTGTGTGTGTGTGTTTATGAGGTGCCCATCTCATTTTTTTGAAGCAGGGTCTCTCATTGGAAACTAAGGCAACTAAGGCTTGCTAATTAGCCTGGGATGGTTGGCCAGTGAACCCTAGGGATCTGCTTGGTTCTGCCTCCCCAGTATTTCAATTACAAGTGCACACCACCATGTTCAGATTTTTACATGAATGCTGGGGATCAAACTTGGGTCCTCAGAGTTGTAAGGCAAGCATTTCACCAACTGAGCTCTCTTTCCACCCCATTATTAATATTAGGGTACCAAGAAGGTGGTCAGTTACATTGTCTTCCTCAGACTACTTTGTTTTTATTTCATGTTTTCAAATCTAGTGAGTAATCAATGCATTCTAAATGGTGATCACTTCTGAAATATGTCTTGGTTGTAAAGTGAAACCGTTAAAGAAATACAAGGGATTCATATGATGTCTGGCACTTGTTCTCTATGTTCTGAGTGGATATGTTTGTATGTATTTTCAATCATATTTACACGAAAGCATTAGCATGACATAAAACACAGAAGTCCCATCAATAGGATTTTATAGTCACATTATTTCTTTTTTTTTTTAACCAGCTCTTCTCCAATAACCTCAAGTACTATTTGGACCTTATATGTTCAGAATTGATCATATTCCTTTGTCTGTGAACCGTGAAGGTGCCTCCATGTCTAGTGTTCCTATGACTACAATAAGATGAAAGCAGCATGGATTTAGGATGACTGACCACCTTGGACTTTTCCGAGACTGAATTGGTTCCTAGATACTTCTTGCCATAGGAATGCTCTGGGAAAATAGAGAACAAATTGGTCTCTCTAGTGAATTTTGATTTCCATTTATAGGAACCGCCTCACTTTGATACATACATCTCAGCACCCAGAAGAGCCTAATGTGATTGGCACACACTGGGTAGACAAGCTGTGCTGATTTTAACATCATTGTCAACTTGGAAGACTCTGGAATCACCTGGGAGTTTGGCCTCTGGACATGCCTATGGGGAATTACCTTGATCATGTTAACTGGGTTAGGAGGACATGCCCCCTGTGGGTGGCGTCATTCCCCAACAGGAACCTTAGGCTGTGTAAGTGGAGAAAGGACACTGAACAGCAGCCTGCATTCCTTGCTTTCTTTGCTCTCTGCTTCTCTACTGCGGATACTGCTTTAAGTCCCTGCTTAAACTTGACTCCCCTGTCATGATGCACTATAACTTGAACTGTGAACCACAGGAAACTCAGACTCACTGAAGTTGCTTTGGTCAGAAGATTTGATCAAAGCAATAGGAGAAGAAGCTAAGACATTGGGCGAGGCATTTTCTTCTTCTGGGCTCTGTTTCCCCACGTAGAAATTAGAGACATGGCACTCAGTCCTGCATGTTCCAGAAACCCACCAGATCTCTCTTCCTCTATACCCCATGTTCATAATGAACTTTGAGAAATCCATGCCATCTTTTTGCCTTGTTTGTGTGCTATTCATTCCCAAAGAGTTGCCTTGAAATACCAGGCCATCAGTGAGCAGGTCCTTGTCTATACTGTATTATTCAGAAATGAAAACATCACTTTGTGCTTTAAAAGAGCAAAATGATTGAGAAGTGGTCATTATTATGTTCTCTAAACCCTACCAATTACCCCGAAGATCAATAACCAGTCCCAATCTTGACTACAAACAAACTTGAATAAAGATCAGGAAAAATGACCAGTTGGACACGTTTCATATACAATGTGCAAGGGGCTAACATTTCCTGAGAGCCTCTTGTAAGCAATGCACTATGCTTGGTGCTTTAGATGGATTAAGTCAAGTCAATCTCACAATAAAGCTTCCATGAGATAGCAACTACTGCTCCCGTTTTATAGATAGGTTCCCAAAGCTCATAAAAGTTAAGAGGGGGTGGATTTAAGTGCACACAATTTGATTCTAAAACTAGTATTTTGAATTGCCCACCATATCAACTTTTAAGAAAAATAGCTACATGGCATCCCTTTCGAATTATGCCCCCAATGCCTAAGAATAGAGGAAACTCTGAGAGGTCAGACATAAGACTAACCAGGATGTGTGCCTGTGAGGCCCAGCACACGTCTGTCTACCTATTTAGGTCAAAAGGAATGAAGCTTTCTGGGCATAGGTATTAAAGGATTCGAAGAAGAGATTTTATCTGTTGATTAATTCAGAAGTGAGATAAATTGCCCTGCCAAGCTGATGTGTTATTTCTTCAGCACTTCCGTTTCCCTTTCTAAAAACCAGTAAAAATAAAGCATCTTGGATATCTATGAGAAATGACTGCATGAAATAATAGGAAAAGCACCATGCAAACTGTAAAGTACTTTAAAACAATTATACCATATGCTAAGCAGTTTTCAAAATAGCAATGCCTTCAGATGTCCTTGCAAAGCAAATGAGACCCAGCTGCTAGAATGTTCTGCCAAGGAGGAAACCCAGCTCTTGTTTAAGGGGAAGGGCACACATCAGATTACCCCAAAGATGTGTTGCACAAGATACAAGGAAGTCTCATCAAAATTTTTGGTGGTTAATTCTCAAAAACTGCCAGTGTCTTAAAGATCAAACAAGGCAGAATTTCCAAATTCTTTTACATGAATTTGGAAAACTACTCTTGAGTGATGCTTGCATAATAGAAATACAAATTATCCTCACCTACGGAGACTTGAGGTAGCCAAGTTTAGCAAAACTTCTCAGTATCTCTCCAAAAAAATAAGTCTGTTAGTAAAAAAATAAAGGAAGACTTCTAAAGACTATTTATTTATTTGTGTGTGTGGGTATGTGTGTATGTACGTGTGTGTAGAGGGGTGTTTTCATTTGTCCGTGTCTTTGTGGATACACATATGCGTAAGGACAACCTTGGGTGCCATCCTCAGGAATGGCTGATCTTTCATTGGCATGGATATCACCAATCAGTCACGGCTAGGTTCCTAGAGTCCCAGGGCTGCTCCTGCCTCCACTCCCCCAGTGCTAGGATTACAAGCCCATGCCAACATGTCATGCAGCACTTTAACAGGTGTACTGGGGTTTGAATTTAGGTCCTAGTGTTTACAAAGGAAGCATTTCACCAACCTCAGGAGGATTTTTGTTGTTGTTGTTTGGATTCTGGTTTGTTTTTTTGCTTTTTTTTGGTTGTTGTTGCTTTGTTTGATTCGTTTTTTTTTTTTCTTTTTAAGAATGAAAGTAAAGAGAATGAGGTGTCTCTGGAGCTATGAGGCTTTCTGAATGACTCAGCACTTGACAGGGGAGTGAGAACTAAATGAAAGTGTTGACAGAATGCTGAGGAGACTGTGCACTCCCCTAACTTCAGAACAAGGCTGAGCCACCCACAACAGGCAGCAAACACTAACCTTGTCTGAGGGACTGAGGGGTGGAAGTTGCCTGAGAGTGGAGGAAGTTGAGAGTGAACCACAGGTCCTTGGTATGACTTAAGATGATGGCCTAAAGACTAAACAAGCCAGTCTGGGTCCTGACCCTCTTCACCTTCTTCCATTCTCTCATTCTCTCGGACCTTGGCCACTGGGCAATGAGATGTTATGGGACAAATAAATCCGCACACCCACTCACTCGTAGCACAAGTATAAAATGCATGCATTTCATAAACAAATCTTGAGATGTGGAGGAGGGACGACCTTCGTTCCATCTGGAACCATGAGAATCCTTACTGAAGAGACCCGTTTCAGGATGCAAGAGCAGGAGGTTGTCCATAATGGATGAGAAGCAGATTTTAAAGTCTTTTAGGATAAAGGGCTTTACCCCTAAGTAGCTGGTCTCTATTCTCAACTATTCTTAGCCTTTAAGCTCTGTGCTAAGGCCATCTTTAGCGTTTCCTGCTGTGCCTTGGCCTCCGTAGATGGGTGGGCTTGTTTATTTCCCAGCTGAAGACCTGAGAACATAGAGTCTTTGCATATCTGCGTCCCAGTTGTTTCATACCTAGTTCCTAACAGAAATCCAGGCAGTTGTCCTCCCGGTTCCCCACAGAGACGTCACAGAACGAGGGGACCACTCAGATGCTTGCACAGCTTCTCTCGCATGAGGCGGCCAGTTTCAGACTCAGTATAAGGTCTCTTTTTTCACATCTTGAAAAAAACTGACCCAGAAAGGGTAAGATGTGGAGGCTCACCATTTCCTTATACAATTCAGGCAGGTGTGAAATAACATTTGTAAAATGTCCTGTAAGCCAATGTGTTCTTCATTCATAAATGAAACTCTTCAACGTTCAACAACTTATTACCGTTAACAAATGAGGTGTGACATCCTTCAAATTCTCCAAAAAGCTACCAGAACCCACAGCAATTGGGTTTCGCCTTGAAGAAAAACACACTTACTGATCTACTTAATATCCGCTTGTTCTAAATATTATAACAAATCAAAATAAATAAACAAAAGCAAGTTCCCCATCCCTTTTTGTTTTGGCATTGTTATAGGAAGAGGGAGGGAATGTTCTCTGTCCTAGCAGCCAGCAGGATACTAATCTAAGGTTGAAAGAAATTCTGAAGAAAGCACTGTGTGGTTTTCTGGATCACAAGAGGTTTCCCACATGATTTTCCTTTGTCCTCAAACTTGGTAAGTACCAGAGCCAGGACACTCTGCACACTTGTTCAGAAATAGGGACTGAATGCTGTGACCAAAAGTGAGGTTGCTACTGCCTCCAACAAGCTGACTTCCTGGACCCAACTGAACCAGTACCAGGTGTTTGAGTCAGAGCTGGATTGAGATGAGCAATTCAATAACTTAGTAGAGTGAAAAGAAGCCAGGAGCTTAGGAATCAAATCCCTCGGTGAGCTTGGTCAGGATTTTGCTCTTTTTATGGGCCGCTTAGTAGATAGGGTCAGCCTTTTAATTTACTTAACAATTTGCAGAGAGCTTTTCCATAGTAGTACTACATCGTGTCTCCCCAACTCAATTTCCTCATCTGTACAACAGGATTAATGCTACCTATTGTACAGACCTATCACAATAATAAATCAGATGTGCATTTAAGATGCTTCCTCTAGGGTCTGCCATGGGAAAGCAAGTGCTGTGTTTGCACCCGTGTGGCTCGTGAACAGTTCTGTGGCTAAAGCTTGGTTCTCAACAAAATAATGTTGGCTGCAGGAAACCTCCATGCCCACCTCTTGGCAACAAAAAGGAAAACTATCTAACGAAGGGCAGTTCTATAATTTTGACAGTTCTAAAGAACTCGGGCTCCTTATGATGTTATCATGATTATAAATGATGTTATTCATTTAATGTTACTATGGGCCATGCACTATAATGTAAATATTTTAGTACAATAATTTCATTTCTACTACAACCCAGTGAGTTCAATACTGACATGAGTCCTCACCACTTTGTTTTATATATTATTGTTAAAAACTTCTAACAACAACAATAAAAATTGGGGGAAGTGAGTGCAGTAGGATTGAGACCTGTTTTTCTATGTAGTTCTGGCTGTCCTAGAATCACAGAGATTTGCCTGCCTCTGCCTCCCAATTGCTGGAATCAAAGGTGTGTACCACCATGCCGGGTCTCCAGCAGTATTTTTAAAGAGTCATCCTTATGTAAGGAAGTTTTATTATTGCAGTATATAGAAGACTTGAGTCCCTCCAGAACTCGTATGCTGACATCCTAAAACCTACAGTGAGGAAGCAGGACCTTTGAAGAAGGAAGAGAAAATGAGGACAGAGCCTAGTGAGTTGAGTAACTTTCCTTTTTAAAGGGACCCCACAGAGTAGTCTCATCCCCTTCCCATCATATTAAAATGCAAAGAAAAGCTGGCCATTGTGACTTAGAGGAGGGCAAACTGCAGTAACCTTACTGGCACCCTGATCTTGGACATCCAGACTCTAGACCACACAAAATAAACTTCTGTTCCTCATAAATCACCTAGCTTATGGCAAATGATTATAGACATCGAATTGAGATAATTACTAAACTTGTGCCATCTCTTGCTAGGGTTGTACTTGACATAGTTTTTCAAGCAACTCTTGGATACGGTTTCTGTTCCACAGAAAGTGACATGGCTTTTTCTCTCTTCCCGTGCTTTTCTTTCTTTCCAGAGAAGCAATGTTTAGGTTAAAAGTTATCTGTCTGTATGTTTTTTACTCTCTCTGTCTCTCTCTCTCTCTCTCTCTCTCTAGTCATATAGGTGTCTCTATCTTTAACATAAGTATATGAACTTACTGTGGCTACAAATACCTCAAGCTGTTAGCTTCTCATTTTTCTTTAAGACATACAATCATATCAACAAATTGACTACACTTGAAATGATGATAAGATGGCAGACGACAGTCCTGTTGTTGAGAGGGTTGTTGAGGGAAAGGAATGTCATGCAGCTTACTCACACGTGACATGATACAGATTACTTACACGTGACTGACATGTAAATAACACTGCCCATACCCATGCACACAAATACCAGACTTGAAAACTCTTTATGTAGAGATCCCTGGTTATTAATAGCTGTGAAGATTAGCAGAGCATTCTAGACTCCGTTGGCCACAGAATTGTGTGCCAGGGAAGAAGAGGCCTTAGCCGAAAAGACATGGACTCCCTTCTGAGAAACCCTAGTCCACTGGTCCACTTAGAAAAACGCCTTAAAAAGGAACATTTGCGGCATACTTTCTGTGTTATGCTTGGCTTCGCTCTATTTTTTGAACAAATATTTGTAGAGCCTTATGCTTTGGCCATATTTTCTTTTGAACAGTTATTGAGATTTTAAGAGATAATGTTCCCTCCTTTGTGGGGAAACTGAAGGAACTCAAAGAAATTATATACAGGGTCTCAACTCTGTATCAACTCCCCTACTGGTGGTATTCCTGACACTACTAAAGGAAATACACAGTTTCTCAGGTGCAGCCAGATCTGGGTGGACACTAGATACCATCGCAATTTGCCAACCCAGCAAAATTGCTTGAGGAATTCTTCCTGTCTGTACTAGAACACAGATCCAACTTTGTCTGCCAGAAAACCTGTATCACTGCATGCACCACAATTTCTCTTAACTACACTCAAACAAGGGAAACCTTGGGATTGATAAGGGTTTTTTTTTTTTGCCTACTTGTTTCCACTCCATTTCTATATCTCCTTCTGTAGGGAGCTCAAAAACTGACTTTTCTTGAGCATTCCAAGTCTCACAGCATTCTATCAGAATCTACTTAAGTCAGGCGTTCGCCATCACCACTCCATCCAACCATATTCTTCTCGAGAAGACTGACACGTCCAACTGTGAAGGCTATAACCATGATGTTCACGTCCCCTCTCACTGGCTATATCAGCGGTGTTTGATGCTACCACTTATTGCCCTCTACTTGAGACATGTCCTCAATAATACAATATATTATTTGTATTAATATATTCATTTTTGTGTGTATGTGTGGTGGGAGGACAGTATATGCATGTGTGCATGCAGTGCATACATGTGTGTGGGTATGCACAGCCACGTGTGCACACTGGAGACAAGAGGAAGACTTTACGTGTCCCACTATATCATTCTCCACCTTATCCCCTTGGGACTGGGTCTCTCATTGAACTGGAAGTTTCTAATTTTGTCTGGGCCAGTTAACCAGTAAGCTTCCAAGATCTGCTTGTCTCCAATTCACAATTCTAGTGTCACAGACACATGCAGCCATGCCCAGTTTTCTTGGTTTTCTTTCTCATGGATGCTGGGGATTCAAACTTAGGTCCTCAGGCAAGCAAGGGTTTTTAACCATTGAGCCATCCCCGTAGCCCCCAGGCATTTCCTCTCTTAACTATCAGAATAGTGCTCCTGTTAGTGCAAGCGCTCACTTCTCAGCACCTAACGGTGTCTTCCTTTTCTGCTTTCTTTCTTTCTTTTCTCTTTCCTTCCTCCTTTCTTCCTTTTCCCTTCCTTCCTTCTCTCCTCCTTTCTTTCTTCTACCATCCTTCCTTTCCTTCCTCTTTGCCTTCTTCCATCATGTTTTCTTGACTTCTTAATGTTGAAGAAACGCAGTACCGAGAATCCCTGTCTTCTCTGTTTAACTACATTCACTCCCTTAGTACTCTCATTCCATCTCACAAGTTTTAATGTGGAAGAACCCTTGTGCCTCCACTTTTTATTTGTTTTATTATCTTTTATTTATTGATTTGTGTGTGTGCGTATGAACATGTGCAAGAATATGTACGCATGTGTATGTGTGTAGGTCAGAGAACAACCTGCATGGATCAGCTCATCCCTTCTACCTTGTAGGTACTGAGGACCACATTGAGGATGTCAGCCCAGGTGGCAAGTGTCTTTCCCTATTGAGCCAGTCCTTCTTATCTGACTCCCCATTTTCAATGCAGAAATACTCAACATTGCTTCACATATACTCAATCTGCAGCATAACAGCTTCAATCAGCTTCTAATAGGCATAGGAAATTTTATGTGTCCTAACCCAGAATCCCAATACTCCTACAGCCACCTTAATCAATAATAATTCCATACCTTCAGGTGATGACACCAAAGCTTGGCTTTTTTTTGTAATCTTACACTTTATATCCAGCCTATCATGAAATCCTGTTAAATTGTACTTTCAAAATGAAATGGAAATCAGGCAACAGCTTGCCACCTCCAATGGCCTGCCCAAGACCAGAATTACTTTATCTCTTGTTCTAGCTAATTACATAATCTCCTAGCTTCTATCCTTGCCCTACTAGTTCTAATTTCAACAGATTTCAGCAGCTTCTTCAGGCAAAGCTAGCTCTTCCTTAATACATCACAGTGACTCTGGCTGTACTCATGTTAAAATCAGAGCTTTATTAATGAATTGCAAAGCTATAATTTCACTTCGCAGACATTACTTCAGCCACGCTGGCCTCCTTGCTGTACTCTAACATACCAAGTACAGCCCTGTCTTTGGGCCTTGGCACCTGATTTTTTGTATGTCCATGATGCTCTGCGCCAGGCAAAAAGTTATGGCCTTGATTTCCTCAGGTCTTTGCACAGGAACACCTGTGAGAAATTGCAACCAGGCTCTCAACTACCCCTGCAGCCTCCATAGTCGTGAACCTCATTTCTCACATTGCCTTTCTTTTTTCTTTCAGTTCAACATCCATCTGCTGGTTAACTGTTCTTGTAAACTTTACACATCTTAGGAACTTTGCACAATGCAATAACCTAAGAAGAGAAAGTCTCAACTGAAGAATTATCCAGACTGTAGTGACATACAGACCTGTCTTCAAGGAATTGCCTTGGTTGTTGGTTAACATTGTAGGCAATGCCACCCATGAGCAGGCTGTCCTGGGCTGTATGGAAAAGCTGGCTAAGCATAAACAGGAGGAAGCAAACCAGTAGTACATTTCCTCCATGATCTCTGCTTCGGTTCCTGCCTCAAGTCCCTGCCCTGAACTCCCTCAACGATGGACTGCAACCTGGAAGCATAAACCAAATGAACCCTTTCCTACTAAAGCTATTTTTGGTCAGAATGTTTTATTACAGATGCAGAAAAGCAAACTAGAACAACCCACAACCCAAAAGAGAATATAGTGATTTATATGTTTTGAATGTGTTTACCATCTAGCTCCCTCTGCTAGAATGCAGATTCAGCAGGAGCTCAAGGGTTGGTGTCTACCTGGATCACATCTTGTCCTTTTAAGTCAGATTCTTATTTTACATAGGCACATACTGTTAAATGCAGCATTGGGTATTGAACTGAACTCAATCAATGAAATGATTTCCAGGGAAAGACACTGATTTAACAGCATGTGTCTATGTGAAATAAGAATCTGACTCAAAAGGGCTTGATAGGGAATTATAGTCCATTGTCTACTTTGATGTAAAGCCAGATGAACAGATACCTGGATATATGCCCATTTGTTGGGAAAGAAATTATTAGGTAAGCCACTGGTACCACAAATCATCGGCAGCACACAGGGGCATACCTTCTGTCTGTTGCTGTCAAGATTCAGGTGTCAATATGTATTGTGACATTATGCCCTTGTACCATCAGGTTGTATTTTTTTTATTATCAGTACTGTGTGTGTGTATGCATGTACATGTGTGCACATATACACACTCATGTTGGGGCACATGGTCATGGACATGCATGTGGAGATCAGAGGACAACTTTCAGAAGTCGATTCTTTCCTTCCACTGTGGGTTTCACCAAATTCAGGTTCCCAGGCTTAAGCAATAAGCACATTCCTCCACTGGGCCATCTCACCAGCAATGGTGATCTTGTTCTAGTGGCCATTTCTTAGTATCCAACCTGCCTTGTAAGTAATCAGAGACTGTGGGGATGGCACTCAAATTGTACTATGCCTTCCAGGTGATTCTGATGTCTGATCATGCTTGTGAACTCTGAGAATATGAATGGTCCTTTATACATCTGTGATGACTTTCTTGGTCAGGCCACATTAAGTTGCAGGCTTCTTTCACAGACAAGGATGATAGCTTTGCTATGCCATCCAGCATCCAACAGTGACTCAGTGAACTTCCCTCCTGCACTAACTTAGTGGCTACTCCGTCTGGGTGTTGCGACCTCATGTTAATGAGAGTGGTAGACAGCTCACATATTCCAGAAACCTAATTTAACTGATTTCACAACACTACTGCATTGCTTGGCTCCAGGCTCTTCCTGTTAAGATTTATGAACCTGAATTTTAAGAAGCCGTTTCTCAACCTATCTTCAAGTTGACAATTTTATTGCACCAGTGAATATGACCGCACTGGAATGTGAAGCAAGGGGATCAACCCTAGAAATTGAGGGTTGTAAGAATTTGTCAAAAAACCACTTACTAATTAAAAATGCTGACCCACAAGTGAGTCACCAAGAGCCTCTTTGCTTTGATTATTCATAGGAACCCCATCCATTGGAGAGTTATTTATTTAAGGAACAGAGATTTATTCTGTCTACAATAACTATTCTCAAAGGTCTTGCTTCCTGGGACTCTCAGATTCCCATTAGTCCTTTAAAGGAAGCCAAAGAACTCATCTTACAAATGACAAAGATCGGTCAACCTACTGAAGGCTCTATTGCTGTGGACAAAGTCCCAATGCTATCTCAGAGGCTTTTGATTGTTTTTTAGATGTCTATTCTACATAATAAACATGTATTAAATATCTGCTCATGGGGATGAGATTTAAAAACGTCTAATATAGCCCTTGCCTTGAAGGGGTTTAATGACTGAGACCCTGTCTCCTTGATCTGTAATATCTATCTTTGGCTGATCTTGAACTCCAAAGAAGCAATGGAAGGAAAGGTAAACATTTTTGACTTCTGAAATAAAAAAAAAACACTATCAGAAAGGCAAAGGTTTCATCACAAGGTGCCCAGTGTCCCCACTCTGACCACCTGTCACTTGATCAAGGACCTCTTGATGATAAAGAGTTTAAGAGTTATGAACTGTGTTGGTGGTAGAGAACTTTACTGGCATGTGTAAAATATAAAAGGGCTATGCTGTAAAATATGAAAATAATAAAGAAAAGTATTATGTCATATTCATATTTTATATTCACATATATACACATATATATAATGTATAGATGCTACGTTTGTAGAAAGGCAAATGAAATTTGAACTAAAAGTAAGCAAAGAATGAAAGTGAACTTTGAACAAATTATATCTTGTACACACACACACACACACACACATGCATTTAAATAGATTTCCAACAGAAAGACATGCTAGAATAGTGTCCACTCTCTTCTTCATTATTTGAGTATGAGGTTGAGTTCAGAGGTCAATGTTCTTAAAACACTAGTATGTCATCTTTGTAAATGCTCACATGAAGTCAATAAAATCTGAGGAGAAAGGCAGGTCTCCACTCAGATATGTACTGGCTTTAGAAAGAAGAAAGGGCACGACACTGGTAGGGATGGGAAAGAGGTAATTATCCGACCATGCCAGATAGGCTCTCTGGGAAAATGAAGGCTCACCAAAGAACATTAAATGCTATGTAGATAAGAGGCCCTATTTATTCATCACCTAACATTTTAAGTAGTTGTAATTCACCATGAAGGACACTACATTCTGAACACATCACGGTGAAGATAGCAAAATCTTAGTGTTCTTTATTCTGTCATTAGGATAGCTAGGAAACAAGTTTGGGATAGCAGCCCCCAGCACCCTGTTCTCTGGATAAAGTGGGCATAAGAGATTTTTAAAAACTAGTTGGGATTCTTTATATTAAAAAATCAGGCTTTTATAATTTTTAAAAGTCTACAGTGTCCCCGTAAGATAAACAGGTCAGTCAACCTCATGTCAATGAAAGGAAAAATGAATGTCAGCATTAAGTCCATGGCTGAAAAATAAATAAAGATTGGTGGAGAGATTCTGGCTGGGTTGTTTTTTTTTTTTTTTTCTGGAATGCTAAATCTGGCGATTGAAAAACCGTAATTTTGAACATGATTAGCTAATTCTCCCTCTTAGTGAGTTTGAAGTGTGACTAAAACTGGGCTGGAGGATGCGCATTTCCGTCAGGCTCCCTTTGAGCGCCCCAATGGCTGCTAGGTGGGCTGTAATCATCTCTCTCCCCTCTCCTTTATCTGGCTGGAGTGCCTAGCTCCAGATTTGGAAACTCCTAGACATTGCTGTGAAATGTATCATAGGCCGTGACTCACTATGAAAAGGACAAGTGTGTAAACTGCCTTACCAGAGAAAAATCTGCCAATCGCTCCCTTTCTTCTGCGACAAGAGTTCACTTCTTTCTCTCTGATTCATATCCTGAGGAAATCAACATGACAAAAAATGGCTGCTGTGTTCAATTAAAAGCAAAAAGCCTCCAACCCACACTTAGAGCACATAAGCTTTTGAAAATCCCGAGAGTTTGTCTCCCCTCCCGGAGGCCTTGGTGCCATGTAGGAGAACAGAATGTGAACCGCTGAATGAGCGCTCTCTCCGTGCTAGCCCTTGGGCTAACAGCCCTGCGCCTACAGAGTGGATCCGCCTCCCTGCAGGTCTGAAGGTGGAAATCCGCAGTAGGAAGAGCCGCACCTACAGGATGACCTGCTGCCATCAAATATGCTGGCTTCCTATTCTAAAGCAATAGTTGGCATTATTTGGGACCTTACCAGAATCCAGGTTTCACTTTACATTTTCCATGAATCATTTCACTGAATCTAAATAACTCAATAAGTCCCTTTGTGGGCCTTAACCACAGTTGAGGGAAAAAGGGAGTCTAAGTGGTGAATGATTTTCTCAAAATGGTGTATTAAGACACACATTGGGATTCAAACCTCCAGCTGCTGGATACCAGCATATCAACTTTCTGATTCCTCATTTAGTCCTTGGAAAGGCTGAAGCACGCCTATCTCCATTATTCACATGAGGAAGAGAAAACAAGCGATCTATGATCGAGGCTATAAAGATTACTGACAGGTTTGATCTGAAATCTGAACTCAGATGAGGTGGGGCCCCAGCGTTCACATTATGGTCATGGATATAAAACTCAGATGAGTCCTCAGGTTCAGTCCGTGTCGATGGTTCCCAAATCAACTCAGATAAAAAAAACCATACGCTCTTCACACTGCATGCTTTCAAAGTCTCATGGCACAACAGGAGCGACAGCACATTGGGATTTGCATTTGTTCTGAAGAAGTTCTAGGAAATGGGAGGACTGGAGAAAGCTTGTCAAGCGATGGGCCTCAGGGAAGAGGTAACATGATCCAATGATGAGTAGAGCTGAGTCTGTTTCCTGATACCTCCCCAGCTATTTTGCGGGAAGAAAACGATATTCTGAAGAACCATGGAAAGAAAAGCATAACTTTAGCATTTGTTGGAAAGGCTCTATTACAGCGATGGCTCATGCTCAAAGCAGCGAAGGGCTGAAGGAGAGGAAGGAATTTTTCTGAGTTTACAGTAAAAGCTACTAGTGATGACGCTTTCCTTGTCTAGTAGATTTTCAAAGGGTCCCAATCAAACACAAACTAGAAAAGTTCTACATCAACCCCACACTCCCTCTTTATAAGGAAATGCAGACAGGGGGGGGTGAAGTCTCAACTTCAGCGTTTTCTAGGAATTTTCCACACAGTGTATGCAGTTGAATAGGAAAGAAGACCATTTAAAAGTTAATTTTGTCAACAGAGCTTTGCTGGATAAATGGAGTCAATTTTGATTGTCTACTTCAGACCTGCTCACGAGCAAACCTCCAATTTAATAAAGACAGGGTTGTTTTAAAGAACCCATGGGAGGGTAAACACGTCTTCTTATTGACAGTTTGCGTCCAAACCATGTGCCACTTTCGTTTCGAAACCTAGAGCACGGGGCTCAGCCTTAGGTAAGAGAATGCATTTGCTAAGACTTCTGTAAGAACAGTGCTTTCAATAGCCTATAATGTCTGGGGAGGTCTGCGGGGTCTCACTGGTCAACAGCTCCTAAAGAGGTGACTTAGTCTTGGCATTGGGCTTTTTATTTGTTAGCCTGTGGTATCTGGTAGAATCTCCTCTATTCCTCTGCCAAATGGACATATTAAATTGACTCCTAGTGACTTATTGTTATATTCATCAATTAATATATCTCCCAACCTTCACTAGAGAAGATTTTTTTTTATTTTGCAGTGTGTAGAGATCAACACAGAGAACTGGTCAACACACAGAGACTACAAGACTGTGGGATACTGAGCGCTAAGAAAGATACCAACCTACACATGCTCCTCCTCAGGCTTGGGAAGTCACTGTAGAAGAGAGCACTGAAGGATGGGAAGAGCCAATAGTGGCGGATCGCCACCAGAAAACTGTTTTCTGGACACAGCAGAACAGGTGCAAATATTAATCCACAGCAGTTGAGACAACATGAACGTAACTGGCACATGCTCAAGACATGCAGAACGCCAGCGCAGGGAGGGAAAGTGGGCACAAAGTCCCACCCTTAGTTAAAAAGAAATTGGCAACTGATAGTCGTGGAGAGAAGAAGAAGTTTTCTTTAAGGGTATGGCATCTGGGGGGTTGACCACACGCTAGCAGAAGGTCTTTCACCCAGTGGGCAGTACAAATTATACCTAATAGGATTTAATTTTTTTAAAAGAGAACACAAAGTTAAATGGGTAGGAGCAGAGTCAGGGGAAGAGAATGAATATGATCAAAATACATTAGGAAACCTCAGAGAGAACTAATTAAAAATGAGAATAAAATAGCAGCATTTTTCTAGTAGCTAGGAATTGGGAGGATTTCAAACTATTCCCCAGTACTTTGAAATAAACGTCCTAATGTTATTCATGAATGAATTAATGTGATTCACTAATAATTTGGGGAACTCTAAATATTTCACTTTGCATCCTTAACTGTGCTTCTGTGTGTCTTTTCTACGATAGGGACATACTCAGCATTTCTCAAGCTTGTCTGATTATAGAGTACCTTCTGATTTAGTGGCACTTATACCAAAATGTCATTGACCTTGATTCCAGGAAAGGAAGCATGCTCTCCACCTTCAACAGTCTGGACAATTCTTATCAGCATTCGAGCTAGAAGCATGGGAAGTATATAGGTGATGAGAACTCTCAACTGGCTATGCCTTTGACTGGGATACCTGGGCCTCTACTTAGCATCCTTCAGCATAGTCAGTGGATAGGAACTCCCCAGTATCCCATGCACACTTTCCAGTGCTACCTTCATGGTAGTGAAAACAGTGGAGTCCTGCTGGTGTCAGATGGCAAGGAGGGACAAGGCAGGCGTTCTTCTCACAAGGACTCTCCATCACTAAGAAGCACAAGGACGGAAAGGCTACTTTACTGTGTCCCTGAACACACATGTAGATTACTCTTAACAAGTTCCGTTGGCAGCCTTTGACACACACTGAAAAGAGCCCCAATTCCTTTAGCAGGTCCTTCTGGAACTGCTGGATGGAGGTCCTTGGGTCTCTCCCACAGCTACGACTTACCTAATATAATGGAATCATACTTCTCTGTAAGATCACCTGTAGCAATGACTTCATAATGTCACGACGCCATTTATCATGGACTACAGAGGAGGAAGCAGATGTCCAAGGGAATGATGCATCTGTTAGAGTTTTATGAGAGAGGAAGTCTGTGGGTGAAACTTCTGTCTACCACACACTTTCTTCACAGGAAGAACACCTTCTCCCCAACACCCAGACCATTTGAAAAGTTCCTAGTGTATCATATGGGTATCAGAGTCAGGCTGTCCTGTCCTTAAGGCTCAAATATGTCTAAAACACGTAGCTCTGCATTTTGAAATGACATTAGCCAAGATTTTAGCCAACTGAACACAAATTAGCACAAATATGAAATCCTTTTTATCCTTAATCTAACTGTGAGTGACGTGTCTTAGTGTCTTCAAATCATGATGCAGAGATTAGGAAAGGAAAAGCATCACCCGTGTAAGGCCTGGCAGAGTGAGACTGAAACCCACACTCAGATTTCTGATTCAGTTTGCCATTAAGTGAGTCAAAGCCCGCCTTCCTTGAGAGATTTCCAGTGTAAGTTCATGACCAGTTTAATCTTTTTCTAATTTCCTAACCCTTAGTATGTTGTGCTATAAAACCAGTACCTTATTGAAAACTTAGTACAAGTATTTTATGAATTTCTGGTTTATGATTCTTATTTGAACACAGAGCTCTGGCTTTGTGTATCCACAGCCTTCTCGTCTACAATTCCCTAGCAAATGTCCCCTTCCAGGCCCTATGAGCATTCAGCACTCAGCACAGATCAAGGGTGGCTCCCCCCCACCCCTGGAAACTCTCCAGCCTTTAACAACATTGACCAGGAAGGAAGGATGCACAGTTGCATATTCCTATAGCGCCCAGCGCACATCCTATTGCACACACTCTACACGTCTATTGTCATGTGTCTCCCTACTTGACCTCCGCCATCCTGAGAACAGATATCTTAGACTACTTCTCTTACAGCTCCAGAGGCTAGCAATTGAGAAAAGCGTACATAGCCCAGTGAAGGAACACGAAACCGAGCGAGGCATCCAGCCGATTTAAGGAGTTCCAAGTCTTGCGGCAGGGAGAACAACATGTAAAGAGACCAATAGAAGGTGTACTTCCCACACACCAGTGGGTTCGGGGTACTTTGGAGATAAGAAGAGACTACTGTCCCCACAGTGAGGCCTCAGAGAGCCGAACTGAACAAAGTCTTGAAAGAAGAGCAGAAAGTCAGCAGATAGCGTTCACAGAGGAGTACGTGGGCAGGAGAGGGGAAGGCAGACTCCTGCAGGGCTGTATTGTGTGCTGTACAGTACGCCGACTTTCCTGGAAGAACCAGTCCTCTGCCCTCACCCAGCCTGCTGGTTCTAATAGCACTGCCTGTAGTGTTCTCTGCTTTTCCTGGGGCACCAGACTTCCCAGAGGTTTTGAAAAATGATCCAGCCTCTTGAAGAAAGTAGACCTGAGGGCAGAGGTAGTGGTGGGGCTGTCGAGGAGTGAATGGGTGTTGGGGGCTTGGTAGAGAGATCATGGATAAGGTGGAAGGAAGGGTCACAGTCTTTCATTCACGTAATTTCTGGAATCAAGGCTACCCTGTATCTATCTGGAGTTTGAAATTTTTAATCTGACTTATACCTGCAAACACAAGATCCTAGCCAACAACAGCAAGATGTTCAAAAGACCATCACCTACCACATATACACAGAAAGAGGCTCAAAGGGTTGCTTGGGATTGCATCGCTCAAATGGGTCCTTCCTTGTTGTACTATTTAGCTTATGTTAACTTGAAACAAGCTAGAGTCTCTTGGGAAGAGGGAATCTCAACCGAGAAAATCCCTCATCAGAGTGGCCTGTGGTGGTATGATTTTTTTAAAACTGATAATTAATGTGGGGGGACCTAGCCAACTGTGGAAGGTACCCCCTCACCTGAGGCTGGTGGTCCTTAGTGCTGCAAGAGAGAGGGGTGAGCGAGTCATAAGGAGTAAGCCAGGAAGGTGCACTCTTCCGTGGCCTCTGCTTCGATTCCTGCCTCCAGGGCCTGCCTCGATTTCCTTCAGTGACAGACTTCGAACCGTGAGATGAGATGAAACAGAGTTTCTTTCTCCAGGTGCTCTTGGCCATGGTGTTTATCACAGCAATAGAAAACCCTAACCAAGACACCTATCATTGGACTCAATCTCTTCCTTTAAATATGGAGACACGGGCTTGCACGTCTATCCCACTGCCTCCCATCCTACTCCCAACCACCTATCGAGATCCAAACTCCTCCCCCAAAACAATGTTCTGTCCCTAAACTGCTTTCCCTACTTCCTGTCGGCTAGTTAGTCTCAAGGTCATCGTGGGGTTTAAATTTGGTAAAATAAAATAAAAATAGACAGAAATTTCATGACATGGCCACAAAGTAATGACTTCATTGCTTTTTAATTTATCCAACAACTTTGTCCCTGCATGCACCTGTTGTGGAGTAGGCTATCCGGAGACAAATGAAGCATTCTTCTTGGCCTTAAGCAACTTACCAAGTGGAGGAAGAAATAGCACAGTTTCCCAGCATTCCTGGACCTCAAGTTAGCCATCTGGGAGGATATGAACTTATTATTTTTATAATTTCTGGTAAGTCTTTTTTAAACCAGTCATGATGCAAATGAAAACATCCGCTCACCATTTTATAGCTACATTTAAATTTATTTTTAATAAATAAAAATGGCCTCATTAGCCGGGCCAATTGGATAGAGCACTTTGGCTAATTTTTGAAAAGGTGAAATATACTCCAAAGACACTTATTTTGCTCTCACAAGTATCTGAAAGGAATGTACTATAGGGTCTGAGTCCTCCCACCAACAGGAGGTACAAAGCTGTTCTGCCCAAGGCTAAACAGCATCATTACCCAAGAGGGATTTATAGTATTCAGAATAGATATGTTTTAAAGCATCTGTTAAAATAATGAGCTCTGGAATTTTTATTAACTTTCCAGACAGTCTTATATCTGCCCAGAGGCAGGTACCAGGATCACCTTAGGTCACATGGAGTGTCTCCCCGCTTTGTGATTCTGCAGTTGTTCAAACTGGATTTTGCCAAGCCTGTGACGAGCTCAAGAACTAGCTCTTCCTGTCCTGGTTCTCTTCCTATGTAGGTCAAATCCCATCGCAGTGAGGACCCTGCCAATAACTACCTCATGACCCGGTTATTTTAGATAGCCTGAGAAAATGAGACTCAAACTCAACCTCGAAGTCAGAGTTGCCTGTTACAGAATTTGACCTGAATACTGTTTAAGCAAAGTGTGTCTGTGGCGTAGTTTTCTCTTTTCAATCTTCAAGATACGAAGTGAGTACAGAGCCGTCACAGAAAAATTATCAATGAGCACACCAAGTCCTGATCGCTGACTCCAGTCGCCTGATGAAGACGGCAGAGTCACGGTGTTCGGGGGCTCAGAACTATGCCTCTTCAGATAAGAATGATTTCCATCTTTGCCAGGCTGACAGGGCATGCCTGTACTCACAGCAATCACCAGGCAAAGACAGGAGAATCATCAGGTCCAGGCTAGCCTGATACATGTAGTAAGGTCTTGTTTTCAAGATGCAATAACACAGAAACAAAAACAAGGTCTACGGATGTATAGCATAGTTTACCTAATATGCATATAGCTAGAGTTTGATCCCCAGTGCTACACATACATGCATACAAACACACATGTATATGCATGCATGTACATGTGCACAAATGGTATCCATCTTATGTCTGTCATACATTCAAGTCAAAGAGAGACAGGGAAATTTGCCCAAAATATGTCAGGCGTATTAATAAGCTTTGTTGGCCAGCGAGCTAGCTCAGTGGGCAAAGACACTGCCGCCAAACCTGACAATCTGTGTTCAACGAGAGCGAGAACCAACTTCCCAAGTGGTCCTCTGACCGCCAGAGGCATGCCATAGCATATGTACATACCCCCATAAATAAGTAAGCATCAAAGTTAAAAGAAGCCCTCTTACCATACTGGGTACCTCATACCTGAGGCTTCTTTCCCCACTCATTCCCAAGGGGCTAATTTTTGGCATACATTCTTTGTCTTGGCATGAGGGGTTAGTTCCTGTTCTCTAAAATGTCCTTTTATGAGAATGGAAACCCCCTGAGAAGAGGTTGCTTGGTTGGTTCTTGCTATACTTATTAAGTCCCCTGATTAGAATGAAAGTTCCACCAAAGTATGGAGTCTCATGCCGAGAACCACACCCAGGCCATAAAAAGTGCTTGACATTGGTTTGCTGAGCTGTCCAACAAAGAATGATAATCTGTTAAGACACAACTTCATTCCCCTTCTATAGCTGCTGTAAATATTTTCTCTGACCCTTTCAAACAGCTTGGAGTTCTCCAGAATACTTGTGGGACACTCTCTTTGCTGTCGTTATTATATCCATTTTACCAACTCAACCGAGGAGCACTTTATGACAGGAACCATGCTTCATAGAATCACAGTCTTTGTGTTCAAATAGTAAGCGTTCAATAAATGCCTATTGCCTGAGCAACTGAGAGAATGGGGAGAAATTCTTCTCTTGCAATTACTAATGCTACAGATTTATGACTGAGCATCATATCTCAAATTCTGCCTGGACTCCAGAGCCTCTGTAGACCAAACTGAAGAAGCCATGAGTCACTATGCGTGGAGGGGAGGGGCGTGTGTTTGTGCAGGGTTTGTTTCCCGACCTCCATGACTCATGTGTATAATCACCCAAACTGCATCCTGTCTGAGGAAGTAACCAAAACCCTTATTTCTGGCCCCAATGGCTTCTTGGTTTTATGAGTAAATGCCACTGGCATGCCATTAAATAAATGCCCTCAGAAAGCCCTCAGCTAGTGCCACAACCTACTACAGTCTGGGTTGTAACCCATCAGTCTTGCTTGGAGAACATGAGGTGATGGCCTCTCTTTCTCAACTTGTCTCTATCTGGTGGTCTGCCTCCAGGTTCTGACGGAATATTGTGATGCTCTCTTCCAAAGCAAAAGTCAAGTCATTCCCCTGCACAAAGTCAATGGGCCTTACCATCTACAGCAGTGGTTCTCAACCTTTCTAATGTTGCGACCTTTTAAAGCAGTTCTTGATGATGTGCTGACCGCCAACCATAAAATCATTTTCACTGATACTTCACAACTGTAATTTTACTATTGTTTTATAAATCTTAATGTAAATATCTGACATGTAGGATGGTCTTAGATGACCCCTGTGAAAGGGCTGAGAACCGTTGATCTACAGAAAAAAATTTAATTGTATGTGTGTGCATTCTGTGGAGGCCAGAGGTCAACACTGGGTGCCATCCCCAATTGCTGTATACTCTTATTATTTTTTTAAAGATTTATTTATTTATTATGTATACAACATTCCTTCCATGTGTGCCTGCAGGCCAGAAGAGGGCACCAGATCTCATTATAGATGGTTGTGAGCCACCATGTGGTTGCTGGGAATTGAACTCAGGACCTCTGGAAGAGCAGTCAGTGCTCTTAACCTCTGAGTCATCTCTCCAGCCTCTCTTATTATTTATTTTTATTTTATTTTATTTTATTTTATTTTAATTTATTTTGGACAGGGTCTTTAACTGAAGCTGGAGCCCACCAATTCAGCTCAACTGGCTGACCAATGAGCCTCAGGGATCCTCTTGTCCCTACCTCCACTGCGCTAGAATTGCAGCTATGCACTGCTGTACTCAGAATTTTTCTGCGGGTGCTGAGGATTGAATCCCATTACTCATGCTTGCACAGCAAGAATTTAATCATCTGAGCTATCTCTCTAGTGTTAAATCTAACTTCCTTTTAATTCTTAAAATTTTTATATGTATAAATGCTTGCCTACAGGTATATATGTGTTCCTTAGGATGCCTGGTACCCAAGAGACAAGAAGAGAGTATTAGATCTTCTGGGACTGGAGATATAAATGACTATGGGTCACTCTGTGGGTACTAGGAATTGAACTCAGGTCCTTAGCAATAGCAGAAAGTGCTCCTAGCCACTAAGCCATCTCCCCAGCCCCAAGATCTAACTTTTTAACCTAATTTCCAAGGTCTCCTAGAATCTGGCCTCAGTCTACCTTACTTACATTCTTTTCCTCCAATATCATAAGCTTCCATTTGCCACCTGCCATGGTCAACATTTCTCAATGTAAACAAAGCTTCCCCTTCACTCTGTGCCTCTGTTCTCTCTGTGCCTCTGGCATTGCTTTCTCCTCCAATTTCTACGTGTTCAAAATCTGCACTTTTTCAAATCTCACCAAATAGTACTTCCTCTACCCTGTCTGCTGTGCTTGTCCCATAAGGGAAAAAAAAAAAGCTTCTCCTTGGAGGATGCTCCCATCTGAGCTTTCTAAAGTGTATTACAGACACATGATCTCTACTGTGTTTGGCTCTCTAATAAGTCTTTGTTTGGCGATGTTAGAATGTTGGTCAGTGCAATAATCTTTCAACTAGCCGTGTAAAGTAAAATGAAGAGTCAATATAAAATTTAGTTGAATGGAAAATTGAATTTCTTCCCTCAGAATCATCAAGCAAGGCTCAATGTGGAGGTTTCTGCTTTCATCCTTTACCTCCTTTCCTGAAAATGCACGATTAAGAAAAACTCTGGTCTCTGAAAACAGCCATTGTCTTGTTTTATCATCCCAGGCTTCCTTCCTCCCAAGACCCGCCTCCTTGTGGCCTACTTTGCTTGCAGATGTCATAAGCTCAGCAGGGAAAGATATAATTTTGATATTAACTTGAATTAAGAAAAAAAGAAATGTAATTAAAAGTGGATCTTCTGTTTTAAAAAGAAAACTTTTTAAAAGATAGTATGTTCTGCGAACAAAGACTTCCTTGTTATTTTCTGTTGCCGGGTATCTGAGCTACCAGGCCCATCTCTGGGCAGATGGAGAAGCAAGAATTGATGCAATAAAGCCCCGCTTTGTTTGATTACAAAGCGCGATGCTTTCTTTCCACTCTGCTCACTCGCTCAGCACTGGTCCCGAGAATGGGGACAGAGAAGATACGCTGAGGTTCACCCAAGCCAAGGACAGATATGGCAGGAACAGAGCGTCAAGAATTCTCTCTGCCCAGTGTCTTTTGGCAGTGACAGCATCTAGGGAAAGCTATGGTGTCCCTCCTTTCCTGTCTCTCTAGTGGCTGCAAGCCCCCACCTGTGCCACCTAATGACTGCACCACCACAGATAGATTTGTCATTTCTTGCTCAACTAAGAGAGCCACAGAATACCTGCTATAATAGGACCATGTAGACTTAGTAAATTCTAAACTGCTACCCAGATAGGAGTTTTAGCTAGCTAGCTCCACATTCAAAAATGCTCATTTTCCCCTCACTCCTCTACCTTGGGCTTTGCACGCATCTTTAGAGGCCCAGTAATAAGTATTTTCAGGATACAGTGACTCTGTCACAACTTCTCAATTCCAGCTTTCTAGTAGAAAATGTAGTTATAGACAGCATGCTAGCAGATGGAATTTTATTCCAGGGATACTTTGTGAAAACCGTGGTTGGCTAGCTTTGACCTGTGGGTCATCCACGCACATGCCCTACATATTTGGTAAGAACGAAACACCAGAAGTAGAAAGAACTATCTAAACTTGTTTCCTGGCATAAAGAATGAAACTGGTGAACTTTGTAAGACTTCCAGATGTCTCCTTAAGGTACCATTTGAAATTAGGGTTTCAACTCTATCTAGTATCCTCAACACCATCAGGAGAGGCATAAAACAATACAAATTTTCCATACCTTCCTCTGGACCACACTCTTCTCTAGGAAAGACAGCTCTGATACTGTTAAAGAAAATATCAATCACACTTGTGGTAAAAGGTCACTACATTTTTTAAACAAATTGGTCCTTTGAGCAAGATGAATTTTAATGGATTGGTATATTAACCAAAAGGTTGAACCAGACTGAGAGTAACTAAATGATCTGTTCATAATTAGAATTATTTATAATTATTTTACTTGGGAAAAATATCACCTTAAATGTCAGGATGTTTTTTAATTGCCTCAGATGAGATTCAAAATAATTGACTTTGCAAACGTATTTTTTAAAGAAAAAAAAACTCATTTAAAAATATCTGAAACTGCTAACTGCTGACAGTTTGTCTAGAAGATGCAACATATCAATAGTCATTGCTATGGACAGAACAGAAATTGATCCATAATTTTTTAAGCCATGTGAATTGTGGTCGCTTCTATATTCTAAAACAACTGAAATCCTGAGAGAGAAACATATATTCTTACTCTCCATTAAATCTGCACTTTAAGTGTACTATGTGAACATTTATATGTAGTTTTGATTAAATGCAGAATGAATATGTTTGAAAGGGGAAGGAAAGTATGCACACACACAGATACATACAAATGCATACACACGTGGGTGCATATTCATATGTGTGTGCAAGTGTCTGTGCTTGGTAATTTTAGAAAAATACAGCCTTCTACATATTGTACATGTGGCTAGGATTTTGACTTCCTGCAGGTGAGTAGCGTGTGACTTAAACTTAGCATCTTTGGGAATATTCACTCCATCGTCTGAGTGGTGGAGAAGAGCAGGAGCAGGAGAAAGCTTCCTTTTGTTGACAGCTGGAACAAAAGTTTAAAATAATTTTGAGGTTTGGGACAAGCACTAGAAGGGACCCAATGGAGTCATGACGATAGTACGGTACTAGTCAAGTCACAAACTGGTGATGTCTGCAGGTCAATGGCGCTCTTCAAATGTACATTTAGATGCAAGGAGGAAGATCTGTGAGAACTCCAAGTGGTAGATGAAGAAGAGATGTCAAACACTGTACAAATGGTCTACACTGCCATCCCCATAGGCCACACTGCCACTTAAGGCCAAGGGGAAGGAGAAAGAATACTGCTACAGAGGTCAAAGCCAGCTAAAGTTCCCATAGGTGACCTTCACCAGTCTGGTCCAGGCCAAAGACACAACTTTATGTCTGACACATTTCATTTTGGTGGAAAAAGAAAGAATCACAAGTGACCTGGAACATTCTAGAAAGGGGAGAGAGTGACGGGACTATTATGATAACAGATTGTCATTTGCTTCTTCCAAATAGTCTCACCATATGTCCAAGACATGACATTGACTCGTGTGTCCAGGACACAGAAACCCCCCAGGCACCATGTAGACGCCATCAGTCACTTATCCGCATGAGAAATAGAAAATGGGACTGAGGCTGGGAAAAGAATACCTGACTCTGTCAAAGAAAAAAAAAAGAGTGTGAAATGTCTCGTTTATCAAAGAGATTAGTTCTATGAGTCAGGGGAGTTACATGTACAAATTGTCCACAAATAGCAGACTAAGATCTGAGCACAGATTTGCATGTATACCGTCCTCTCCAGGACTCAGCAAACTCCCTGCTGAGAGTAGCGAGGCTCTATTAGCTGATTAATTATTATTAATGCCAACTTTTATTTAGCTAGCAATTATAATCTATTAAGAGCATTTCTTCACATCCCCTTACTTATTCAGTCCTGGGAACAATCTGTAGCGCTCGTCGGTAATATATTATTATCTCCCTTTTTTACACAAAGGAAAAGGGAAACTCCAGGCTTTCCTTGCTTAGGGTAATCCCGACAATAAATGGCAAGTTCTAGACTAGAATACAGACTTTCTGATGGCTGGTCTGCTTCCTAGAACGGCTGTGGAAGATCCAAGGGAAGAAAGGGAAAGTGGGAAACATTGGTTCAGAGTGGAAAGAACCTGGAAAAGCCGACAGGCCAGAATTCCTTCTAGTTTAGGTCAAAGTGGGAGTAGGTGTGGCTATATGACACACAGCTAGATCAGATCGGCTCACTCCAAACTTCCTTATGCAACTGGACATCCCATGCCAGTCTCCCACCCACCCGTTTTCATGTCAAGCTTCTTAAGCAACCAAGTTGAAACCAACTTCAGACTGATATCTATTCTCAAACCCTCCCTGCCACAGATGGCCACCTTTTTTTCTTTCTTTTGTCCTCTTTTGAGCACCCCCCCCCTCGTTACCCTCCTCCCTGCCTTAATGTTCTCAATCAACGGCCCTCTGCACTTATTTCCCCCCTTAATCTCTGCTAACCACTCTCAATTTGGTCTATCCATTTTCCCAGGTCAGGGGCTCTGGACCTCTTTACCCATAAGCCCCCTGGTCATCCTCTCTCTGGCTCTCACCTGTACTCCGCAGTCACAGGCACCTCCTGGTCGCCTCTCAGATGTCTTCCTTCTGTCCGCCTGAGGACTCCAGCCTCTCTCCAGGGCCTACTAGCTGGGGCTGTGCAGTCTTCGGGCCCTTTGTTAGTCCACTTCCTTGGTTCACAGCGCTAGTAAAAAACAACACACAATGCAAGATGGTCTCAGCTATGTTTCTCGCCTGCAGCCTCCAGCAGTGTTATCTCAGACCCCAACATTGCAACAAAGAAATCTCACAGTTGGGTTAGTGCAAACCAGTACAGGACAGGAGCAGAAAACTTCAGCGCTTCCCAAATTGCTCAGCCCCAGCTGCCCTCCAGGGGCTCCCCCTAGTGGGAGATGCTTAGCACGGCAGGCCAGCACTAGGTTTGGGATCCTGTCTTCGGGTGGGAGGAGGGGAGTGAAGCAAAGGAGAGAACACACACGGTGTTCTGTGAGCAACAGCGGCTGTGTGAATTGCAGGGCGGAGGTCCTCTGAAATCGATCGGGGAAATCCTTTGGAAAACTGGAGTTCTTGGGACCCGACGTCTCTGAGTACAGGTGGACACGGTCTAAGTAATCAACAAGCTTGCAGGGCTTAGACTGTACGAGGGACAAGATGATTGGCAACCATTTGCCGCTGCTGTGTGTCCAGTTCGGGCTGGCAAAAATGCATTCCTAAATCATGCTGTCTCTCACACACAGCTGTTCTGGAGAGACAGGCATAGCCTCTGAAGTCTGAGGAAATCGTGCCAGTCCAGTCTCCTGGGCTCTCTTGGCCTTTTGGTGTCATGGGAACCCGGGGTTACTTTCTGCTGTCCACTGTGATGAATACAGACTGCATATCCAAATAGCATCTTTCTCTGCAGCGATGCAATCTCATCCATTCTAACCTACCCAGCAGGCAGGTAGGAAATAAGAAATCGATTATTCTCTTCTGCAAGGAGGCCAGCAAGGGATGTTTCCAGTGCTACTAGACAAACCTTGAGGGGCGGGGGGGACATCGGGATTGGGTTTCCTGACCTCCTCCCACACAGGGCACCCAGACTGTGTTCCACCTCTGGAGATAAGGGGGCTAGAGGCTGAGTTCAACCTCAGGACAGGGCAGTGTGCTGCACCCTGCAGCAACAGGGATTGGCTCCCCCCCCACCCCCCAATGTGAGGACAGTGTGTTGAGTGTGATGCAGAGAGAGAGAGAGAGAGAGAGAGAGAGAGAGAGACCCAGCCTGATGCTACAGGCAAGAGTTCGATTCATCAATGTGTCAAATCGGGAAGGGAAGCAGTAGGACAAACGGGAAGCTTTTTGTTTCCCGGTAACGATGAAGGGTAAGTGAATAAGGAGACCTTACAGGGTAGCAACAGTGATTTGGTGCTGACCAGATAACCACACGCTTTGTGATCCAATCGTTTCCCCATCAGACCAGTTGGGGGACCTAGGCTGTGGGATTAGAAGAGCCCTGTTTCACTGATAAAGAAACTGAGGTCAGAGTGGTTAATGGACCAGCCCATGATCAAATCGAAATCTCTGAAAGCTTAGAGCCCATTTCCCACTTCATGGTGCTATATGTGCTCTTCTAACTATCCTGGGGGGGGGGGCTTTAGCAAGAAATCAATCTAAAACACTTCCTATTTACTCAGCAAACCAAACCGCGAGCCAAGTCACATCCATCTTTACTAAATCCCACTACTTCTCTAGTGTTGGAACTGGACTGAACCATGTGGGCAGTTCAAACTCCATATAAGATAGTAAAGTTATGCTTCTTAAAAACTGTTGCTAATTTATGGGTTCTTTCTCCACTGGCAGCATGGACACTATCGGAATAAACTTCCAAATAGCCACAATAATCTATGAAAAAGAAGCATAATGGATTTAGGGTGGTGGTGGTGGTGAACATGAAGAAGTCAGTTAATGATATGGTTATTGACCGAAGAGTCATTATTGATTAGATCTGTCCTGGCTCCTTGGGTTGAGCAAGTGTTCAATGACTCTGACAAAAGAGAGAGAGGTTTAAAGGTGGGCACGGTGGTGCAGGCCTGCAATTCGAGAACACAGGTGGTGAAGGCAGGAGGATTAGAAGCCCATCTTCAGCCACATCGTAAGCCAGAGAGCTGCCAATACTGCATAAGACTCCTCATCCAGGAAAGAAGAAAAGTCAAAGAACTGGAAGGAAGCTGCGGAAGCATGACTATTACCTTCCACGCAAAGGTGTCTTCAGCTAAAACTGAGTCTCACTGTGCCCTCCAGTTGACATACGAGTCCAAACCACTGCTCAAGGCGTTAGGGTCAGGTGTATTGAGCCTGTAGGAAATGGCAGGTCAGTGGTAGAGAGTCAAGGAAGCAGAAGAAGGAGCAGGAAGGATATTGTTCCCTCGGAGCTACTTGGAGCAACCAGTTCTGCTTTAGACTCCACCGAGCAAAGTGGGGTGGACTGAGGATTCGATAGCCAGTGTCTCCAAAAACTGTAAAGCCAGTTCATGGGAAATTTTGAAAGTGGGGATACTTAGGCAAGAACTCAATCCTATCATTAATATTTTCAAATATTCAAGGGGCTCTCAAGTGGGAAGCAGATGTTATTTGCTCTGTCAACTAGGAAAAAGAATAGGGCCATCAGGAAGAAAGTCCAAACAGAAAGACTTTTGACTTGCTTACTCAAAGAACAACGTTCTAAGAGGCATGGTCTTACATGCCTATAATCCCTGCCCTTGGAAAGTAGAGAAAGCAGGCTTGCAAGAGATCCCATCTTGAAAACCAGAAGAAATATAAAAATAAAAAAAAAATTCTTCCAGTTCAGTAGAAATTAGAAATCAGTTCTTGTCTAGAAAAAGCTAGGAGGGCTCTGCCTTCAAAGAGAAGACCCAACCGTTGACGCCAGCTGGGATGAAATGACATTTTTGAGAATCTTTCTGGC
Source organism: Myodes glareolus (assembly GCF_982192425.1). Lineage (NCBI taxonomy): Eukaryota > Metazoa > Chordata > Mammalia > Rodentia > Cricetidae > Myodes > Myodes glareolus. The sequence goes on along the minus strand of NC_142029.1, from coordinate 70,139,143 downwards.
TCAAATTCTTTGAGTTGATAAATAACTGTGGCCTATAGGAGAAGCAAAAAAAAAACAAAACATGTGAACTATCTACACAGTTTTTGATAATTGCTAAGGAACCTCATGGTTTAATCTGACAGCCACCTAACTCCAAAGTGTGCTTTGTTTTTTTTCCTGTCTTCCACTAAAACAGAGTAGTTTATCCTGCCAGGTAATTCCACAAAGCTATACGACTTCTTAAATGAGGCAATTGCCCTTCAGTGTGGTGAAAAATACAAGGAAAAAGGCATACATGTGCTCTCTGAATAAACCACAAAAGGAGGATCTTAGGGTTTAAAAAAAACCACAGCAATAGCCGGCTACCACCACCACCCATGCCTGAACTCCTTCCACACTTTCCTCAACTAAGAGGCTGTCACATTGCTGAAGACAGCCTCAGAGATGTATTTGGCTGTACAGTATTCTACTGGGGCTAAAAAATAACCTCTTGTATGTAATATGTACCAACAAGACACAGAAACAAAGAAGAAGAAAATGGTATCCTCAGAATGGTTCCACACTGGCATTTTTTGAAAGTTCAGGGTTGAATGGCCCCACTGGTGACACTGTCAGTTTGCTCCGCTCTGCCCCTTCTTTGCATTATTGATAAGCTTTATAATGCAAACAGGGGAGATAGAGAAATAGAAGCCAGATGAAGCAGGGTGAAGATCCGCTGGCGAGAAAGGCAGGGATAATAGGGAGCTTTAGGGCTCCTTGCATGATGTGTGCTGAGAAAGAGCTGAAGAGATTTGGAGAAGTACAAAACTCATGAAGGGGGGAACAAGAAAAGGATATTAAAAATTAACCTCTGACCAAGGAAAGAAAAAAAAAGCTGGAACTGTGGGATGGAGGAAAAGAAAGGAAGCAGGGAGGCGAGAGGGAAAGCTAGAGGGATGGCGACAGGAAGTGACATCATGCAGGAGGTGCCAGATGGCTTAGACTTTTCCAAGGTCACCTGGTAGTACCAAAAGATGCTGAAAGTGAATGTTTAGATTCACATTGCAAAGGAGGAGGGAAGAAAGATCAGAGCAGAGAGATGGAAAGAAATTAGAGCCATCTCATGACTGGGTTTTTTCATTTCCCTGACTTCCTTGCTTCTCAGGGAAACACACCTCAGAGAACCCTCCTGTCAAGGAGTGTAAATACATCCCACCAATGGGAGTCCATCGGGTGCAGATAGACACCTCCTATGTACTCAAATATGCGCCAATAATAGAGTAAAACCCAGCTATAATGTGCCCCGTAGTACATAGTACATAGTAATGGCCCAGGCAACTGTAGCGCAGTGTACTGATCTAGGGTCGAGGTATGCACTAGGAACCCAATGGGACCCACCAGGCCTACTACCCTTAAAGTACTAACAGAGGACCAAGAAAAAGTAGAGGAAATAATGCTAAGTGTCAGACTGGAAGACTTGGGAGGCTCCCTGGGCACCAGTAACAATCAGTCCACAGAAAGTTGACTTTCAGCCTGAGACTGGCAGAGAGGACCCCAATCTCTGATGTTCAGAGAAAGGGCCCTTATGAAGCCTATAGGGAGCCACACTAGACAAGAAGATGGCTTAGTCTTCTGGGAAGTAGGAGCAGGCTGCCCAAGATATTTTTCTAGATCTGCCTACCCTGCCTGGCGTGGCCAGATCCACTGATGTGTCGAGAGAAAATGGTCCTTGTGTGCCCTCTCTGCTCCCCTCACCCCGCCTTGCTTCCTGTCCGCTTTGCTCGTCTGTTTGTCTAGTTTGCAGATGAGCCCTTTCTTCTCATCCACCCCAAATGCCTCTGTTTCAGGGAAGCCTTTGCATTTTCCTTGGCCTAGGTACAGCTTGAAGAATTCTTTTAGGCTAGGCCAATTACAACAAGCTAGAAAATTGCTGAGCCAAGTGGTTTCTCCAGAGATCTGTTTACATTTTCCCACTCTCTGTACAGATCACGGGGCCCCCTTTGTGCTAGGGCTGCATACAGAAAGTACACGTTTTGCTTTTAAGGTAGAGCAGGCCCGAGAGGCACTTCCTACACACACACACACACACACACACACACACACACAAACACACACACCGAAGGTGATAAGGCACAACCAATTTTCATACTGTATTCCATACACTGTTTGAGTTTCACTCGGTGGAGCGGGGAGGACAAGATGGCTCCAATGTGACTCTCTTGATGACTGTCTTGGGCAGGAGCTAGAGAGGTTTTACAGATCCAGTCCCAAGGGATCTCAAGTTGGCAGAATTGTAAGCGTCAGTTCCCTCTCACCCCCAAACTTCCACATGGTTTAGGGTTCACTGTAACTTTTATATCCTTGCAAATTCCGGCACCAAGAAGAGGGTGGAGTAGGTATATATAGAGAGTATTTTTTTGTAATTTTTGTTTTCATAATCACAGAGAGCTGTTTGAGCAGTAACGATGCAATTTCAAGCAGGATTACTCCAAAGTAATTCTTTCTGATTTACGAATGGCTACGCCATGGCAGCTCAGTAAATTTACCTCTGCCTATTTCCTTCCATGTTAACTTTGGCAAGCAAACTGTGTCTTGCTTAAGGGAAGAGATTGAGGGATAGCTTCATAAGAGTGTGCCAAACAATAGTATAGCCAGATTGGAATTAAAAATTATCTACGGATAATTCTCAGAGCATGTAATCCAGTCCATGTGGGGGTCATTGGGAACTGACCACTCCTGCAAGGCATTTGCCAAGGAAGCCAAATTCTGTCTTGCCAACCACAGAACAAGCAGCATAGACACGCAGCTGCAGCTGCAGCTCCTGCATTCATGGTCAACTAAGGCAACAGCATTGCAGGGCCACACCTCAAGGCTGAAAGCCTTAAATTTGAACATAGGTTGTTTTAAATAGAAACCTCTGAACTCAGTCTTGTGGGCACCGTGGTCTAAGAGCCGCCAATCGGAATCAAGCTTTCTTTCTCAGACAGAAACTTGAGCTCTCACTGCCATGATCAAACAAGAAGCTGAAGAAATCAGGGCATCTCTCATATTCAAGTATGTGAGTAACTCCTAGGGACCCATGCTGATCTCAACATGCTCGTCAGAGAGTGGACGGTGAGAGTTCCCTAGGACTGGGTTCTACCAAGAACCCTCAGCAACACAGGACTGTGTCACCCATGAGAAACACGACAGCTAACATTCAGACATTACCGTATGTTCATATTTTTGAAGGACATTTACAAATTAGTGTGATGATGAAGATGAGGATGCTTCAGACTTGATGGACAAGAAACATCTGCATTTTCATACCAGGAAAGGAAAAAGCACCAGGAGCTAACAGTAGCCCTCGGCGTGGGAAAGCAATAGGGTTATGAAAGGAGGCTAATTTCGTCTTTGATGAAAAATACAATTGAACTTTGAAGAGCTGCTCCTCTTTAGAGGACCTCAAGGGTTCTTGGCCAGAGACCAGCCCGGGTCATAAAACTCCCTAGGGACTGGGTAGGTCTCTAAAGAATGGACTTTAGTTACCTTACCTCCATGTATCAAAGCAAATGTTCTTCTTTCTTCCCTTTTTTTCTCTGGAGTCAGCATAAAAGAACATGCTGTTAGGTAATCTGAGCGGCACATTGGGAGGGGCCAGGGCGTCAAGCTCATGACTTCATAACAAGCCTTTCATCTTAGAGCCAATGAGACGCCATCTTCATCAGAATCTAATCCCCATTGTTGTTGGATGCTATGGCAAAAAACTAATAGATGACCATTTCCATTTCACTGTGAAAGTTGAAGAAATTGGGGGCCAGAGTCTTAGATGTATGAGTAAAGAAATGCTGACGAAAGAGAGAACGGGACTCAAATCATAGAGAGTCATGTGGGATCACACAAAAGACAGGCTATCACCGTGGCATTTAGAGTATCCTACTCCTAATTTTTTTGCAGAATTTTTCTTACATTTATGCAGAGAACTTCACTAAACTTAAGCATGGCATTCCCCAGCACCAGTTCAAAGAACAACGGTAGAGCTGTGGCATTGGCACCTATGAAGTGGCCTCATTCCTTGGGGGAGCATACACCTGCATCTTATACCTCATCTCTGTCTTTGACTCATTTTCCATCAGGGTCATGTGACTGCCATCACGACAGATTTGGGGTAAGTTTGTGCAGCTAATAGGCCCTAGCAATGTGTTCCTTGCCTGGTTCCTGGAAGGAAACAGCAGAGAGTTGGGTTGCTTGTATTGGCCAGTGCACAGACGCCCAATCACTTTCTTGTTGAATCTGGGGGTGACTGTGTGTTACATCGACATCCTCCCTGATTCATCCCTCCACCACTGCTTTTTAGTCTCTCTGTTCATTCTTTTCCTCCACTGAGTTTCCTGAATTGACCCATTTCTTTTATTCCTTGTGCAGCTATCCTTGGTGAAGCCTCTCTCTCTCTGTCTCTGTCTCTCTCTCCCTCTCTCCTTTCTTCCCTCCCTCCTCTCCCTCCTTTCCTCCTTCCGTCTCTGTCTTCCTCCACCTCTCTCCTCTCCCCACTCCCCCCACACTGGACTACACCACCTAGTTTGGTTCCCTAACACTACCTACCCACTATAATCCAGATTACATATGACTCCTGCTTGGCCTTCCTAATAGCTGCCTTTGATTGTATCTCTCGTTGAAAACCTCAGGCAATCCCTGTCGCCGACTCAGCAGCGCTCTGACAGGTGATGCTGCAGCACCTGCCAGCTACAGCTAAGAAGTAAATTGACAGTTCTACTGACAAAGGCTGGATTCTCCAATGACTCACATGTTGCCCTATGAATAAATATTCAAATGTAGGAAGTTACTCAAGCTCTGTATAGCCCATGTATCAGAAGAAAGTCTCACTCATCTTAACCACATGGGCTTGCTTCCTATATATTCTCATTGTCATGCACACACATCAAACAAACAAGCAAACCTTTCTACTATCTGTCACGAATTGTCCCTCCATCGCTTGGGCTTATTGTTTGTTTTAATAGAGAGGTCTACTTTCTCTGAAATTCATCTTTATTGAAAGGTAGTCTAACGGGTGTGTCTTGTTCATTCTGATTTTCTCAACCTCTTCCACCCTCAGGATTTGAATCATCTACAGACTAGTCATCAGCACCTTCTTGCTTCTGCTTGGTGTTTCCCTGTCGGGCTTACGTTTCAGTTACACAAAACTATGTGTTTATCATCTACGATGACAGTCACATTGCATTTCTACTTCAAAGAGACAACAGCAGTATAATGGACAAATATACTTAGGTAAAGACTCTTAGATATCAGAGAGAACTACGGACTAACAGGAGCATCCTGGAGAATGATACACAGAATGACCCTCTTACCGGCACGTCAACACTGCTATTTCTGGCTTTGCATGACATAATAGCTATGGATGCAAGTTGATTCCCCACATTGAAGGGTCCAGCGCATTAAACCACATGCAACTAGGGATTCAATTCTACTGGGTTTCTTTTTCATTGTGTATTAAAGATGGATGTTAAAGGTCTCCCACAACTGAAAATCTAGCTCAGGAGTAGAGCACTTGCTTAACACACAAAGTACCACCAACTCCATCTTAATTTTTTTAAAGCTGAATATCCCTCTGAGAGGCAATGCCATTCATCTGTTTCCAGAAAATATGGCTATATGGCCAATAGTCAAGGAGGTGAGAAGGTCAATTTTCTTCTAAGGAAAAGACAAGAGCTGGGTGTGGAGGCTTGTATCTATTGTTCAAGCTACTAGGGGAGGAAGACACTGAGCCCAAGAGGTCAAGACAAGCATCAGCAGCATAAAAGGACTGTGTCTCAAAGAAAGACCAGAAAAGGGCAAAAAAAGAGAGGGGAAGAGAAAGGTGGGGAGTGGAGAGGAAAGGCAAAGAACTGTAGATGGCAGACAGTGCCTTACTAAAGCACAGAGCTAGGAACGTCTGTGTTCACTTTCATTTCTGATGCTGCCTTTGTTTCCCGTGAGTTTTTCAAAATCTCTTTGCAAACAGATGCAGGCCTTCCCAGCCAGCCGGTTGGCTCAGCCACGGTCAACCATTTTGTCCTTCTAAAAGGTCATGCTTGGAGCTTTGTATGCTCCAGCTTTGGGCCTGTCACACACAAGAGAAGACGGGCAAGGGGAAGCTGATGTCACCATCACTACCACTTTTATCTACTAAGAAAAAAAATAAACAGAAGCAATATCTCTGCCTGGCCAAGGACAGCCCAGTGAAAAGACCTTCACTGCCTGAGTGGCAAGAGAGAACCATAAACGGTGTAGGCAGTGACAGGGCTGTGACCACCGCTGGAATAAGAAAGGAACCTTGTGCTGTGACCTTTGGTGCCACTTGTTTCCTGGTTTCTTGGATGTGGAAACAAGATTCTTTAGCCAAGGTCTGAAGATGAAGTTGTCCACAGCAGGTTTTTTTTCCTATATCTGTATTTCCTTCCATCACATAAATTAAAATGTTGTTTGCGACACAACAAAGCACAAGAGGAATAAGCGGGATGGGATCTAAGTGTGCAGAAACCTGCCTGCATTTTCCCATGCTCAGCCCCTGCTTCCCTTGGCTCCCAGGAGTACAGAGATCTCTCAGTCATGAATCTCTGGATCTACAAGTGGCCTGAAGGTCTCAGTATCTTGCAAGAGACATCCTGAAATGTGAAAAGGGAGAGAGACGCATATGCAACTAATCTTGTTTTTATGCTCCTGCTCAGAATTCCCTAGCTACAGGGAGATTACCACCTCTAAACCTTGGGTTTTCGACCCCTAGAGTGGGAACTGTGAAATGATGTGTCTCAGAGCAAGACTGAGAACGCTGGATGGAATGATACTGAGCTGTCAACACAGGACCAGGCTTCTAAGGCACGACCAGGTATTGTGCCTCTTGTGAATATCACCATGGTCACGTATGGGGACCAGAAAGTACAAAGAATAGGGAGAGGAGAGAGGGGAGGAGGAAAAGAATATGCCATGTCGACAACCTGTCCGTGATACCCCTCACAGGAGTGCAGAATATTGTCTCCCGTTCATCCAAACAGCACCAGAAAGGCCCACCCTCACAAGATGGGCACCATGCCGGGTTATGCCTGGTCCTGAGGAGACATCGCTAAAGCATTTCAACAGGGCTCCTCTGCGCCAGCTCCTGGGGCACACACAAAGACCCATTCAGGGTGGCTGCCGTTCTGAAAGCCAGCAGATGCTCTGAGGGGCGTGGGAAGGGGTGGAGAAGCCACACAGCGCCTGGCACCAACCCTCTGGGCCCCACCCTGGGCAAGTGGGCCTGGAGGGCTTGGGTCTGTAGCCACTCCACAATTTTTATTTCTCCCTGGGTTTCTTTTTCTGACCATGGATCCAGGGCAATAAGGACACCAGCTGCCATAGTGTAGATTGAATAACTCCCCCGAGGAGGCAGGGAGAACCACCCTTCTAATGCCAATCCAGTTGGCAGGGTATTCAGTTGAAACAGGCCAATTCTAACCACTCTACTATTTCCAAGTGTCGCTTTTTAAAATGCGGGTGTGAGAGAGAGTGTGTGTGTGCACGTGCACACACATGCATGCACGTGTGTATGTGTGTGTATGTTCATCTGTCTGTGTAAGGATGCACGAGCACATGAAGATGCCGTGTAGATAATGACCAAAGTATAGCCTTGGAAGTCATCTTCGGGAATGTAGTCCACTCCCTTTGAGATAGAACCTCTCATTAGGCTAAACTGGTCAGTGAACTTTGGGGATCCTCCTGCCCCTGCCTCCCTGGAGTTGGGATGACAAGCATCCTTTACCATGCCCAACATTTTTACATGGATCTCAAAAAGCAAGACAAACATTTTACTGACTGAGTCACCACCACCATGCTACCCAGTCCTCAAAGTGCCTTTTTCTGCAAAACACACCTCCCAGAGGTCCCCAGCCTGGTCAGATACAGGCCAGAGCACAGATGCGAATTACACCCCAAGATGACAGGTGGCTCCATACATTTTAGCCTCACCCTTCCTACCTATCATGTGATCTGTTAGAACTCTGATTGGCTACCAGATATTTCTTCTGAGTCTTGAGTCTCTCTTTCCTCTCCACACTCTCAGCTTGCATGGAGAATTCCTGGTCTAGGTCCCCAGCTTTATGACATCTGAAGCACCAAGGCTGCTTCAAGGACTACATCCCTCCGATGCAGAGAAAAGGAGGATTCCCTGCCTTGCCTGTTTCCTTTTAATGCACAACGAGCTATTGCGTCACTGTCATAAGCCAACCACGAAGCAGAAAACTGAGCCTCTTGAAGCCATTAAGGTGGCACGGCATTGTTTATGAGTCAACATCTCCTTCTAGAAAAGAACTGAAAGGCCTTCCCAGGATCTGAAGGTGTTTGTAGGTCAACCAGCCATTGCAATTCCCTGGTTGTGTGTGCTCGTCAGAACATCACCCTCCCTAGGCGGACAGCCTGAATGAGGGATCTCCCGCAGCATCTAGGGCATGCCCTCTTTCAGCCATTAGAAAACTATGCTGAGACTGTCCATTTATTTGTCTCTGTGTTCTCAGTGGTCGAATGCTATACTTAACAGCGGCATCCCCCAGTGCTACCAGAGAGCCAGAGTAGTGTAAGTGCTTACTGAGCAAAATGAGCGCGTGCCCTCTTTTCCAGGAGTTGTTGGCATAGCCTCTCCTGTTTCTCATGACTACCATGCAACCTTTGCTCTCAGGAAGTTCTGACTTGTGTTTATCTCAATTCTCAGCCATATGAATATATTCCTGGGTTTTTTTCCCCCTTCTAATTTTGAGAAACAATTGCTGGCCACGTGCTTCACTCTTATCAGACTAACAGCAGAAGTCACCCTTTCTACAAAGTCAGCTTTATTGGAGGAATTAAACCAGGACTGAGTTTTTAAGATCTCAAGGCTGGCTTTTCCTTTTGATGAACAAATAGGGGAAGAGTTTTGAGGTGGGTTTTGAAGTAGACACGGTGGTGCATACCAGTAACCTCTGCGCTCTACAGTCTGACGACAGAGGATCGTGAGTTGGAGATCAGCCTGGGCTACAGAGTGAGACTTGCCGCAAGAAAATAATACAGAAAGGATGTTGATCAACCAGAGTCGCCATATTGCCGTAAACTTTTGAGATGGGCCTCCAACATGCCAGCTGCACACATATAAGAACATGTGTAAAGGACAAATGTGTAAGAACCTGCTGTCAAGAGCTGGTCAATCTGCAACAGGGAACCATGGGAAGGCGACAAAAGCAGACGTTCTCTCTATGGTGCCTTGGTTAAATCACTAACGCATTGGAGAGCACACAGGAAAGTCCCAAGTCCTAAACAAAACAATGAACCAAAAACCAAACTTGGGAGAACTTGGTGGGGGGTGGCTCATTTGGGATAAGTTGAAGACATGACGGAAGGCCGCGAAAGGACAGATGCCATATCCTGCTGCCATTTCAAAAGAAATGTGTGTAATTTTACTGCTAAAAAGAGAGTCTTCGCTGACCACACATTCAGAGAGCCAGTAAGATCTACACCTCGGTGGCCCTCAAACTGGCAGACTCCTTCCTTCTGGCCAGTGAGCCCAGGGTCTGCGTGACTGCAGGCAAGTCATTTGGGGACACTGGAATTATGAGCTAGGAGCCAGGAGAGGCAACGCAGATAAGGTCTGGACAGAAACCTGGCAGCCTAAGCAACATCTGCCGGGGCTAAGGGCTTGGATCGGGCTTCCCCTGCGAGCCTGGGGCTGGAGACCAGGAAGTCGGCCTGTGGTGCTACTTACAGCAGGTGGCGCAGGAGAGCAGAAACCAACCCTTAGAGGACCCAAGAGGAAGCAGGAAGCCCCTGTGTTCATCCGGCCTTGCCTTTGCAAGCAAGCCCCATTGTCAAGGGAGGCCAAGGAACCCATGCTCTCCTCATAGTCCCGAGAAAGACATTTCCTGGGAGGAGTACAGAGTCAGATATGGGTCCTCCTCAGGGAAATAGAAACCAAGATAGGTCCGGAGATAAAAACTTTCAAGAAATGCACCAAGAAAATCAAAGGATCAACGTAGACCGTTGATTTCGGGAACTGGGTAGAAGAAGCTCTGAACTCTGAGACAGGGCATGAACAAAGTTTGCTTTCCCAATTCTAGCCCCGGCTACAAAACAGAATCAGAGCAGTGACAAGGAAAACACCCACCTATTATGACTGGCAACAGTCTAGAAGCCGCAGCAACAAAGAAAACATGGATGCGTCTTAAAGCGACTAGAAGAAGCCACCTTGGTGTTTCCGGGCCTTCTGAAGCTTGTCTCCAGTCACACAGTAGGTGGGAGAGGGCAGTGTGAAGGCTCCCTTCCCACATAAATACCCTGAATTCTTCATATTCTGCATTCCACAGGAAAGACAGAACGGTCCTTCTCATTTTCTTACACGGACAGCATTATAAATTTAAGGACCTGAAGCAGAGGAGGGTTCTAAACGCTGGCAATGGGGGTACACCTGACATACAGGGTATAAAGGAGGTACACCTAACATACAGGATATAAAGGGGGTACACCTGAGATTTCTCAAGAATATAACATCTCCAAAGCCATAGGGAGTTAAGAGGAGCTTCAGCTGTGTGGGCTGACTTGGGGATAAACCATGGGGAAATGCAAGGAATTTTCCTTATTTTTCCATTTGGTTTCCCTCCGTGTTGGGACTTCTCTCACAGGCGAGGAGCTCTCTGAGTGCCGTGTTACATAAAACAGTGCTCGGAGGTTATGTAAGCACAGAGAACAAGCGCCGTGAGGCTCAGAGAAACAGTGGAAACGTTTAGTGTATTTGCTTCCCATTGTCTGCCGGAAGCACCTGGATTCTTTGCTGGAGGGGTAGATGTGTTCTGGGAGTACCCCAGGACCCACCTGCCATCTTGGGGGACCCCCCCACACACACACCACAGGTGTTTCAATGGCGAAATGTGTGAGCTAACCAAACACAATGGCAGTATGAAGAAAGATCTGCTCCTTGTGGGCCCTATCAGAAAAGTTTCTCCATGGAGGGAGTTATTTCACACTCTACCCCTTTGAATATGCTGTTGTCTGTGTTTGAAATGCCTTCCTGCTCCCAAGATTTTCCCTTGGTGCATCTGGCCTTCTAGAATTGGTCCACACTTGTAACTTGTAGCCCTCGGTAACCAGCACCCTGACCCTTAGGAATCCCGAGTAAGTTTCCCACAGGAACGATACTCACATCTTTATCTTTCTGTTACATGCTTCATTAGCCACCTGGGAGACTATTAGGCTTGTTTCTCTTAACATTTTTCTAGAACCTTCTCCTATAAGCTTTCCCTAAGCAGAGTTGCTAGATAAAAACAGAATGACCAAATTTGCATTTCCAGGAGACAACAGCCTTTTGGCGTGACACCAATATGGTGTGCTTTGCATTTTATTTTATTTTATTTATTGTAGCAGTCTTACTCCTGAGAGGTTCTGTCCCAGGCTTCCCTTGCCCTGGAATTAGTCATTCAAATCTGCAGGTTCATCTCCTCTACACTGGGTCTCCTCATCCCAGCCAAAGAGAAGGAGTTGCCCTTCCACTCACTCCGAGCAGCCCGAAAGAGCAGACGAAGGTCAGTTTGAAACCCATTCTGTGTGGCTGTTTCCCCGCCTACATTTAGTATGTTTATTTAGTAGAAATGAGGGATGAGTGCTACAATTCTACATGATAGCACTTGTTCATTTATTTTTAAAATAAATAAGGTCATTTTTTGCTTCTCATTTAAATGTGGTTTAATGAGTTCTATGACTATGACACTTAGCAATCCTGCTAAATTCATATTTCATTTCAAGGATTGCTAATGCTGGATGCAGTGGCATTTACCTTCTGGAGATCTGCTAGTTCATTCTACCCATCTTCTTCTGAAGGAAGCTGGGACATCCAGGTGGCAAAGAAGCACTCTGCAAGACTTCTCCAGTCCCACCCAAATGTGCCCATTGCTACAAACATCTTCCCCTTCATTTGTCTATGTAGCAAATGTAGACTTAATACATGGACTACAGCTGGGTTTGCAAACATCATCAGGTTGTGGGGAGCCCAGTTCCCGGAGCATGCATTACTCTTGCGTCCATGGCTCAGGGAACATCAAGGAAGGGGGTGGGGGTGGGGAATGGAAAGATTGCAAAAGCCAGAATACCAGGAAGTATGCTAAAGATTGCATCTCTTAGAAGTGGCTACCTAAACAAGACCTGAACAATGACGATATCACTAGACATGCAGCACAGAAGGGGGAAATCTCGTGAGGGTCTCACACCTAGACAAAGAATGACAGGCAGCTAATGACTGCTGGGAGAGGAATGAGCCCTCCCAGAAATGAGCCCCCATGGGTTATCCTGTGCAAAATGGTCAACCCTGAAACTGTGTTCACACAAATGACAAAAATAGACTCAGCCGGTTGTGTTTGTGTGTGTGTGTGTGTGTGTGTGTGTGTGTGTAACAATAACAATCAAAGGAAGAGAGGTTATCAGTTTGATAATGAGGGAGATGAGGAGGATTGAAGGGGGGGCATGGGAGGAACTGAAGGGAGGAAAGGGAAGGGGAAGTGATGTAACAATATTTTAATTAAAATGAAAACCATTTAAAGTAAGTGTATGTAAAAGTAATGTATGAGAAGTAAACTTAATATTTTCTGGTAGCTATAAAGTCTTAGGTGTTGGTATTTGGTTCAGATGCAGCTGGCTCTAGTATAGATATTAATGTGTGGTGCTTTGTGTGAGAAATGTCCCCCATAGAGTCATGTGTTGGAACACGTGCTTCTCAGCAGGTTCTGCTGCCGGGGAAGGTTATGGAACCTTTCGGAGGTGGAACCTGCCTGAAGGAATTACACCACTTGAAGCTGGCTTTGAAGTTGTATAGCCTGTCTCACTTCCTGTCCTCTTTCTCTCTGCTTCCTGTGTGGGGATAAAGTGTGATCACCCATCTTGCTGCTGCCGCCACCAGGCTCTCTGCCTTTCATCACATCTTCCCCTCTCCTGAAACTACCAGCCAAAACAAACCCCTTTCTTCTCCAAAAGTGTGAAACTAGGATTCCTTTAAGCCATTTCCACCATTTGTATCTAGTCCTGAGGGAAAACTGCAGCAAGTCTGGATACCAAGTAAGAGAAATCCCAGACCAAAGGAACATCTTCACCACAATGCTTGTCATCGACCACCTGACTGTGTGGGCAGAAGCAGGCAGTCATTGCATTGTAGCATCTGTCCTGAGAGACCATGCAATGCCAGGCACTGGGTAAGCCCTAGAGAGGTAAGAGGTTCAAACCCTTGGTGGTCTCTAGGAGAAGCTCACAGTTCACAGTGAGCGATGGGAAGTTTTCCCTGCATCGAGTCCGTCACCAAGTTCCACAATTCAGAGAGGGTCTCAATTTGTAGCCCAGAATGGTCAGAATGAACTATGTAGTCCAGGCTGGACATGAACTCAGATTCTCCTCCTACTTGAGTCTCCCAAGTGCCAGGGCTACAGGCGGAAGCCACCATGTCCAGCAAGTTCAATGACTATTAAGATCCATTGATTCTTAACTCGTACCTGGTTTGCTCCAGCCAGGCACACATCATTTAATAGAACATCTGGCTGCCTTTCTTCTCCGCAACTCTCCTTCCCAGAGAACCTCCTCTGCATCTGACTCTGAAAGGTGATTTTCCTCCAGGAGAAAGCAGGCTACTTTCTGCTCCTTCTCGCTTTCGGCTAGCCCAGATGGCTTCTGAGTTGGAGGGGAAGTGGGACAGCACCACCAGGCCCCATTCTCTGAGGACAGTTTATCTTAGTGTACCTGGAACACAGACCCAGGCAGCAGAGAGAAGGCTTGAGAAGGAACCCAACGGTCCACATACTCTGCTTCTAGGTCTCTGAGCGTTTTGTGAGCAGATATCCTTGAAACTGTCCCCAGACCTATGCCTCTCATAATTCTGTCAGAAAGGATCACAGTTACTGAGCCATGTGTTTCTTGGCTGTCGTGAATGGCACATCCATCAGGGGGTCCCATCTGATTGCCCAGCAAACCAACCTAACTAATGCACATAAATTAACACATTTAATCTGGAGAGGTGCCCAAACTCTCGTTGATTTTTTTTTTTCAAATACTTGACTATCCCCCAGGTTTTCACCAGCCTGTTTCCAACAAGGAGCCCTGAGCTGTTTTGAGTAGATAGTTACAGTTTACCAAAAGACCTTTACACTTGACCTCTGACACTTGGGGGACAGACAAAGTAGCGACTTTATTGCCATTAGGTGAGGTGAGGAAAATAGAGTTCAGAGTTCAATGGGGGGCCCAAGCCCCACAGCTCAGTCTTGAAGGGCCAGGGATGGAGCCAAGATTTTCTGACTCAGTATTCTTTGCATTGGCCCACTTATATCTGGTCAGGGCTGAGAGAGCAGTTTGAGAAGACTAACACTGAGGGGTCGACCGTGTTCTCCTTAGCAGTTTGGATCTCCAATTCACAGTTCACTAGAAATGTCTGACAAATGACCCCCAAGTGTCCTAGTCACCTTCGGTGTGTGCCGAGTCTGAGAAAAGCTCTACCCCAATTATGACAGCTGTATGTGTGTATGTGCCTTCGTTCATGTACAAAGCCTGTTATCCCACTACTGAGAACTCCTTGCTACACTCCACACTGCTCTCTTCAATGGCAAAGCAGATAGCTATATTAATTTATCTGTTCCTCAGCTGCTGTTGGTCCAGGAATAAGCGAATTGTTCTCTTGCCTGTAATTTCACTACACCCTGGAATTGCTCTTCTGTTTCGGTCAGCCCCACCTCATAGCTGCCCTGGGCAATCTTGCTGATTCACTAGCAATAATTGGGCAACACATTCATCAGAATAGCTTAGACCCAGAGAGAAACAAGTCAGCAGGCTCTCCTGCTCGCTCTGATGAAACACAGCCTACAAAGTCACAAACTTCGGAGTCACCGGGAACTGGGAGATGTCTCCAGCCTTAGGGATAGTGATCTTTTGAAACAGAGATTCAAGGCCCATTTTGGAGATAAAGAGACATGAAACGGCTGGGCCAGCACGGTGTAACAGGCAGGCGATGGCGATAGGGCTCCCGTTCATTTCTCATTGCTCCACTGACTGTTCCACTGGGGTCTGGGCTGGTTGCCACCTCCCTAGTGTTCCTTGAACCTGTGTAGAACATTCTAGAAGATCCCGTGTTCTAAGCTGGGCCTCAGACATCTGCTAGACGGCGCTTTTCTTGCACTCACTGCTCAGAAGTCCTTTCCTCTGCAGACTGGCAGCAGCCCACCCTCTCCTCACCCCCACAACTCCAGAGGCCTCCTTTCTTACTTGGTACCTTTTCCACGGGACACGGGACTGGAACATCACATAAATAAAATTCAATTCTTTATTGTTGGCAGTTATTGCTCAGCTGCTCTGCTATGGCCGAGTTGTGTCATTTTATGCAGGTATTCATAGAGTATTTGCTGAATTGAGGGAATGGCAGGCAATCAGGCAATACTTATGGGGGGAGGAGTCAAGACTTAGACCATCCTCTGAATAGATCCCATTCGTTAAGTATCTTCCGTATACAAAACACACTGACATCTATGAGATCTCATTTACTCAGCCTCTCAACGAGGCGGAAACTCATGCTGTTAACATAAGCAAAGAAATAAATCATCCTAGATTCAGAAGTCAAACTTAGTTCTCTTTTCACCCAAAGCAGAGTCAGCCTATCCTGTACCAGAACTTCTTAACTCAGAAAGATGCTACCCCATGACAGAAATTTTGTCTGACGTGAAAGGTGAGTTCCAGGCCATCATAGCGAGCATTCCTTTCTCCTTCAACTCAGGTGAACTTGAGAGCTTCTTGTTCCTTGAGAAAACGTCCTTGCTGCCTCGTGATTCTGGCGCTAGCAACAAGACCTGTTGCTGAGGCTTCTGACAGTTTGCATTTCTAATCATTCAAGAGTTTAATTGGTATCGTGGCCTCCATCAGGTGTGCTGAAAATAAAGCTGATGTCAGAGTTTCCTTAATTAGTTTGAAGGAAAGAAAGGTTTTTTACATTCTGAATCTGCTTCCACTGGTATAAAGGTGAAAGCCCTTGGGGCTCCAAGAAGAAGCCAACTTAAATTCTGGAATCTGTGATTAAAGACCTTTCTTTTACATTACCTGGGAAGGATTCATAAAATTAAAATATCACTGAAATGAGACTATGAAATTACCAGGTAGCAATTTCAACCACATTCCACAACTTTACTGATGCATGATTTTCCCAGCATCGCATCTGCCTATTGTGAGGGCACCAGGCAACGATGAGCTGTAAGTTTGTAGAGCCGAGTGAACCACAGCCTAGTTTCAGACATGATCTTTAACCCCAGAATTCCCCACGCCTATTTGCAGTCACTTCTAGCTTCTGTCTTACTTTCACCCCCTTCCAAGTCCAAGCAGCCACCGATTTGCTTTCTCTGTCTTGACATTTGTCCTTTGGGGAATTTTATGTAAATCTAATGGCACTGTGTGTACCCATCTGGGCCTAGCTTCTTTCATTTAGCATGCCTTGTTTTCTAAGAGATTCACATACATCCATATACTTTAAAATACAACAAATCTCTTGAGTATGTAAGTATGTGTATGTATGTGAGAGAGAGCATTGGTGTGAATGTGAACATGTGAGTATCTGTATGGATAGACTCCATTTCATCTCAGTAGATGGAGATTTGAGTGTTCCTACTTTGGGGGCCATGATGAATCCAGCCACTATGGGTGTTGGTCAACACATGTTTGTGGACTCCTATTTTCATTTCTATTTAGCAGATTCCTAAGAATGAAAACAATAATGCATATTCTATATTTCAGTTTGAAGAATCCACCAATCTATTATCCCAACGTGGCTCCTCCCTTTCACATTTACATCAGCAATCTGTGAGCGCTACTGCTAATTCATTAACTGCTTTGGTTGGTAGTGGTTTTGTACTTAGAAAGGAAAAGTAAGTGTGAAGTACCCACATTACACTCTGTGCCATTAAGAAAAGAAATGGTGAGAAATTAATTTAAGTAAATGAGGTTTAGCTAAGAGAAGGGATTTGTAGCAAACGAGTGTTCTCGAGGATATGTTCAGTGTCCATTTGCTGGGAAATTAAATCAACCAATTAAGTAAGAACACGTTCAGGAAGGATCCTTCAATTTGGTGTACGGTTTGTTCACTTACCCACATTCTCTCTGAGGCTGAAACAACAAAGACATTGGTTTCATTGCTTCTGTCCTGCTTTTTGCTGTCTCTACATCTTGGCATCAGGGAAGGGGCAGATTTTATGGGCTTCCTCTGCTTTTAACATTGTTTAGTAAAGCTGGGGAGAGCCTGCTCACATATGGGAAGCTACAATTAATTCAGTTTGTCTGTGGTCTTTATTTTCTTTGTATTTTGTTCTCTCTCTCTCTCTCTCTCTCTCTCTCTCTCTCTCTCTCTGTGTGTGTGTGTGTGTGTGTGTGTGTGTGTGCCCCCACATGTGCCTTTGGGGTCCAGAAGAGGGCATCAGAGGCACTAGAACTGTAGATACAGGCAGTTGTGAATCACCTGATGTGGGTTCTGGGAATTCAACTGAGGTCCTCTGGAAGAGCAGTGAGTGTTCATAATCACTAAACCAGCTCACCAGCCACTGTCTATGATCATCAGTCAAAACTCATGACATATCTGCAAACAGCCAAAAAGCTGTGTGTCACCAGGTCCAAGGATGAGAACTTACTTTACAAACACATTTTAACTCTCCTTTGCATAGCTCAAGGGTACATTCATTTACTCAGGGGAGCACGATTGTGTTCTTTGAGATGCTAAGAGCAGAAAAACATGGGCTATGCCTTCAAGGAAGAAGAAAGTACTGTGGTCAGATGCTCTAAGTTCTACCATCAAGGTAAATGCATATCAGGAGGGTTGGAGAGATAGCTCCGTGGTTAAGAGCACTAACTGCCCTTGCAGAAGACCTGGGTTCAGTTCCCAGCACCCATGTGGCTGTTCAGTCCAGTGCTAAGGGATTTAAGGCCTTCTACTGACTTCCACGGGCTCCTGTGCATGTGGTGAACTTATGTACAACCAGACACACAAAGAAAATAAGTAAATACTTTTTAAAGTAAATTTACTTTAAAAGTAAATACAGGTAAGTCTGGGGAGAGTGGACCCAACAATGGAACTAGGTTAGCAGAGTCATTGCAGATGATGAGGGCGTTCTGGAATGGCCTTGGAAAAGCCTGGCAGATATTTGCCAAGGACTCAGATGCGCTGTAAATATGAGGCAGCCACTAGCTAGAGCTGGAGCGCGAGCCAAGGTCTGGGTCTAAAATAGGCAAGCCCTTCAAGTCTAGAAAGGGATTCTGTGTGGCCACAGCATCCAAGGGAGTCAGGTGGTTGGAGTAGGGCAGACAAGCTAGCCAGGCCTTATTGGTCTTAGTGAAGAATTTAAGTTATCCTAAGCTTTCAAAGCATGAGCCTCAGCAGACATTTCATATCCAAGCCGTAGCAATAGGCCTGGACTTTGGCAGGAATTGGCATCTCAACAGCTATCCCGGGAGACTCTGGAGCACCTTCACTGCCAACGTGCATCTGAAAAATGCAAAGACTCGCAATTCAGAGGAGTCCACTGATCTCAGAGTGCCCATGGGAACCAGCAAAGCAAGGCCTAGAGATAACTAGACTGCAAAACACTGGGAGAGCTCTACCACAGGACAATGTGAAACTAGCCCTTTAACTCCTGTCGGAGCTAACTCTGAGAAAGGCATGGCAAAGAAAAACAAAAATGATTAACACAGGCAATTAAGTCCATCTGAAGGCTCCACCCATGCATGAGCTTTCAAATGTATAACCTTTAGTCACATGAAGTGAGTCAACATATCAGGTCAGTAACTTCATAATGCTATGAATTGGCCTGGTTCGAAAATGTTACGGCAGGGACAGTAGGATGACTCTGTGGGTAAAGGCATTTGCTACCAAGACTGGTGACCTGAGTTCCATCTCCAGGACACACAGGGTGGAAGGGAGAACTTCCACAAACTGCCCTCCCACCTCCATGTGTAGTGCTTCAGTTCTCTCTCTCTGTCTCTCTCTCTGTCTCTCTGTCTCTCTGTCTCTCTCTGTGTCTCTCTCTGTCTCTCTCTCTCTCTCTCTTTCTCTCTCCCCCTCTCCCCCCACACACAGATGTAAAAGAATAGAAAGTCTTTTCCCATATCTACCTGTAAGAGAGATTACATATTGTCCTTTTATGCCATGAAGTCCAGAAAGATACGAACTGTGTTTAATCAAGAAGTATTTTCTTTTGGTTTGCCTGTGGATAATAAGTGCAAAATAAATGATATATGATTGTGAATCTGCAAATATGTTGATTTTTATTTGCATATCACTATCTATGCTGAATATATAATTTGCATTATGTCAATTTAAGAGAGTGGGGACTGTGTTGTTTTGTTTTGCATAATGTTTTTAAATGTAAAAATACCAGAGTAATAAATTATGCATTTTAATTAAGTATCCTGGAACATATTAGCATACTTCACTATTTCACTGTGTCATCGCTCAGATAACTGTGTGTCAAATAATGCCCTTATTGAATATCTACAGTCATCACAGGACTGATAGATTATAACTAGTTGTACACAATGAATTTTTATAGCCTAAATTAGTCAGGGTTCTCTAGAGGAACAGAACTTGCAGAATGAATAGATAGATTAAGATAGATAGATAGATAGATAGATAGATAGATAGATAGATAGATAGATAGATAGATAGGGGATTTATTAGAATGACTTTTAGGTTATGGTCTATCTAGTTTAACAATGACTGTCTATAAACAGAAGGTCCAAGAATTCAGTAGGTGTTCAGTCCACAAGGCTGGATTTCTCTGTTGGTCTTCAGTATATTCCAGAATTCTGAAGAAGCAGGCTACTGCCTGCGAAGAAATGGATTTGCGGGCGAGAGTGAGAGCAAGCAGGCAGAGAGAAAGCAAACGTTTTTCTCCATGTCCTTCCTATAAACTGCCATCAGGAGGTGTGGGCCAGAAGAAAGGTGGATTTTCCACCATAAAGATCGGGATTAGAAGTGGGTCTTCCCACTTCAAATGGTTTAATTAAGAAAAAAAATCCCTCACAGGTGTGCCCAGTCATTTGGATTTTAGTTAATTCCAGATATAATCAAGTTGACAACCAAGAATAGCCACCACACACCCTCTAGCCAGAGTTATAAACACTGACTAATGAAATTGCCTGTGTTTGCTGCATAATTATTTCACACCTGGTACAAAGTGCTTTACATGGAAGATTCATTGTATGCTCATATTCCCGGTGATCTTAAGTCACTGATGTTGCTATTGTGCCCACACTACAGATGAGAAAATCAAGGGTTAGAGCAGCTAAGTAGAAGACATGACCAAAGTCATGTGAAGAGTTAAAGACAAAGATTTTAACTTAGGCCAAGCTAAGTGGGTTTTTACATGATCCCACGATAGTTCTCATGTTCCAGTCTTTATAAGCAAAGTAGAAAAGGGAGAAGACAATCTGAAGTCTGGAAATTCAATTTTACGGTGGTTATGTGCAGGGCTAGCCAGCTGGGAATCTATCCCACCCCTCCTTCAATGGTGTTTTCGTCAATGTCTAATGTGCTGATGCCAGAAGGAGGAGGAGAAGGAGGAGGAGAAAGAGGAGGAGGAGAAGGAGGAGGAGAAGACACAGAAGAAGAAGAAGAAGAAGAAGAAGAAGAAGAAGAAGAAGAAGAAGAAGAAGAAGAAGAAGAAGAGGAGGAGGAGGAGGAGAAAGAGGAGGAGGAGAAGGAGGAGGAGAAGACACAGAAGAAGAAGAAGAAGAAGAAGAAGAAGAAGAAGAAGAAGAAGAAGAAGAAGAAGAGGAGGAGGAGGAGGAGGAGGAGGAGGAGGAGGAGGAGGAGGAGGAGGAGGAGGAGGAGGAGGAGGAGGAGGAGGAGGAAGAGCAGGAGGAGGAGGAGCAGGAGCAGGAGCAGGAGAAGGAGCAGGAGAAGGAAGAGGAGGAGGAGACCTGATAGGCAACCATATACAGATTTCCCTGGCGACCACACCCCCATTAACTACCAGTCTTAAAGGTGGAAAAAGATGCTGGGTACAGGTTAGCTGCTCAGAGTTGGCCCCAGGATACCAATGCGTACCTCTTCCTACCTCAAAGGTAAAGTTTCTCATGGATTTTGGACAGACCCCAGAGATCTTGGGCCAGGGAAAAGATACCCTCTTCTGGGGCAGAAAACTGTGACAAGCAAAAGGACAGTACTTACCCATCAGCAGCAGTGTGCTGGAATGCATGTGCGTCGCCAAGCTATTTTTAATTAAAAAGTGATGACAGCTGAATATATTCCCTGAGTCTGCAGCTAATAACTTCCTGACCTAGACCTCACTTGTGAGACCCACTCCTGAAACCAGAATGCGTTAGCCCCGTGGGGCTTCTATTATTGGCTAGCCGTCTCAACAGATGCAGGTCTAACCAAATCCATGTCTAATATAAGCATGCAAGTGGGAAGATGAAAGAGAAAATTTATGTCCTAAATCACCATCGCAGACGGAGAAGTCAACACAGGCAGCTGTCTGGGAGAGAGAACACCAAAGGTCACTGTCATAGGGTCCTAAAGGCACCGGCACTAACTGCCCAGCCATCATTACAGCTGGACCTTTTATCTATTCATTTTTCACACTAAAAATATTTGTCTGACTCTCCCATATTCTCTCTCTCTCTCTCTCTCTCTCTCTCTCTCTCTCTCTCTGTCTGTCTGTCTGTCTTTCTCTCTGTGGTGTGTATGTGTGCGTGCGTGCGTGCATGTGTGTGTGTACGCGCGCATGTGTGTTGGCTAAAGAATGGCTTTGGCTTTTTTGTTGAATTTTCTGACATGAAATCGTCTCATTGAAACACGGTTTTCCGCATTACACACCATTTTCTCCCATTCCAATGTCACTTAAAGTGAAACCCATTTTACAGCTAAGGAAACTGAGTCAAAGAGCTATAAAGAGTAGTTCTGAATTGAAAGCAAGACATGGCTGATTCTAGGGCCTGAGATTTTTACAGTCTATTGTCAAGTCAGTAACTCTCTTCCTGGATGGCAACTCTCCTCCCTATGCATTTCAATGGCCACACTCATTTCTTCTAATGAGTCTGTTGGTGTTTATACTTCAGCCTAGAAAGCTGCATCTTTCTTCCTGGTTCATCCCATCAACCTATCAACCAAGCTCTACTGTTAGTTCTAACAAAGGTAGATGTTCCACCCACCTATCAGTTCTTTCTCCCCCCACCCTCCTCTCAAGCTCTCATGTATCCCAGTCTTGAACTTCTGATCTTCCTGCCTCTACCTCCTCAGATTACTAGTGTGGACCACCATGACTGGTTTGCGTGGGGCTAGGTATGGAACCCAGGACTTCCTTCAGGCTAGACAAGCACTCTCCCCACCTAGCTACATCCCTAGCCTCCCAATTGCTCCTTGCCTCAGTTGACTCCTGTTTTATTATTTGTTTGCCTTCTCTCCTGAAGTACAAAGTATAATGTCTAGCTTTTGTAGATGCTCAGAATGTTTTCAATTAAATAGCACTACTCTGCCCATATGTCTAGTGACTGAATGAAGCTGGGAGGATTCTAGAATTGGAAGATTTAACAAGATTGTCTGTTGTTTGATTGTCTCAACTTCTTTCTCTCTCTCTCTCTCTCTCTCTCTTTCTTTCTTTCTTTCTTTTTTCTTTCTTTCTTTCTTCTTTCTTTCCTTCCTTCCTTTACATAGGGTTTCATGTGTATAGACCGGGCCGATGTGGAACTGCTCCTCTAGCCTAATCCCCTGAAGTGCTAGGATTACAGGCTTGCACCACAATATCCAGCAAGAGTCAACATTTTTTAAAATGTAAAGCATGCATGCTAAACCCTCAGCTGAGCATTTTACACATATGATGTTACTTAAAACTACACGACGATGTGACTTCCACGGTCCAGGCGGTTTTCAGAGGCCTAGAGAAGCTAAGAATTTGCTTACAACCCCTCATTGGATGGCTTCAAGGTCAGGACTTAAATCTAGACCAGTCTGACTCCGGAATCCATGATGCTGACACAGCATGCCCAAGTTCTTTGTCCATCTCTTTTCTGGAGTGTTAGGATTGAGATTCAGGACTTCATGCATCCTAGGCAAGTTCTGCACCAGGCAAGTTAGGTTCCAGCCTCTCATCACATCCACCCCGCTGGAGGATGACAACGCAGATCATCAAAACCCTGGTGAGTGGGTATCACAGTTACCTCAAAGGAAACCCCAGATGACCGCTTGCAAAGGAATCTAGGCTCTCTTAACCCTGATATAAAAACAGAACAAAACAAAACAAAACTGGTCTTCATGTCTAGCTTTCTTCCTTTCTGTTTCCATTTCACGCCGTTCCCCTCTGCTTTGTAGTCAGGAAGATGGAAAACAGCTGGTACCGTTTCCTAGCAGATAATCCTTCTTGGACTGGAAAAAATGCCTATGACATCGTCTCAACTTCCTTCCCTCTGGCATCAGACATGGCTGCATGCCTCTGAGAGTGAAGGCTATCCCCTCTGATAGGCTCTTCCACCCAGACAGAATTACAGCTGTCATCAGGGAGCACCGGTAAGCGCGCCAACAGGACTGGATAATCCATGGGCAGATGCTCCTGGACCAAGGATGCATATTGCAATCAGGCACCGGAGCAAAGAAACCAAGAGTGTGGAGGAATAAATGATGTCGGAAATAATGCGCCCTCCGGTCACCTGCCCTTCCCACTGTCCTCCAAATAGCCCCTGAGTCCTGCATAGAGGTTGGGGGAATAAATGAGGCAAGAGGTCATGGCAGCTGCTAGTTGTAGGGGAACCAGGGATTGGCAAGCAGCCTCCTTGTCCTGGCATCTGGGGAACAAGGGGGTTGCTGGGGGAAACATAAAAACACAGAGGCAGGGAGCCTTTCAAAGGAGATTGTTAAAGGCTTGGAGCCTGGTAGCTGAGAAAGATCTTGCCAAATGTTACAGGGAAAACAGGAAAGCTTTTGAGGTTCTGCATTCGGAGGTCACGAAACAATGAAAAAGGAAGCTTATGAGGAAAATAACAAGCACTCTGGAGCCTGCTCCAGCCCTGCAAAAGCCTTCTGCCGTTCTTACGGAAAGCGGGAAAAAGAAAAAAGGAAAAAAAAAAACCCACCCCCAGGCAGTGGGCTCAGTCCCACACCACAGCCCCTTCCCCATGGCATGCTGGGCAGGAAGGGCAAGGATATGGTCTGCTCCCTGGAGACCAGAACAGTACATTTCCAGAACAAAGCCTGTGCAGTTACCTGCAGATCAAAGTTCATTCTTAATAAGGGGACTGTTGGAGGGGGCTGAGAGCTCAATCAATGTTGCCCTGCATTCCATTAAAAAGGGATTACGGGCTGTCTGACCAGGTAGGTAGTGTGCTGTGTGAACTGAAATTTGTCCTTTGGAGGGGGTGTGGCAAGACAAAAGCCTGAGGAGACACAATCAGCCACTGTTCACCGCAGCAGGGTGGTGGCATGCTGTCTGTGTTTGTGCGGGTGTGCAGGGCGTGTGCAATATTTTCTGCTGTTGCTAAGATGGTTTCCCCCTCCACTGGCCTCTCGCCCAATCAGAAGGTAGCTGCTCCTTATTGGTTGCCTGGCTTTATCGAATGACCATGACGAGCTGGAGTCAAGCCCGCCTCATTGGTTTATTCCTATGGCCCATTGTCAGGGGACAGCAAATCAGACACCTAATCAATATTTTGTGAAGTGGCACTAGACTCCTGATGAAATTTGCATTAAATTTCTCCCTGTCTGTGCCTTTGCTCTCAGATAAGCATCATATTAACTTCAGGGACAGAGAGAGAGGCAAGCGATCAAACCCTGTCATTCTGCAGCCATTTTGGATTTATTCCTGAGTCTAGGCAGACATTGTAGAATGCTGAATATGTAACAGTGGAGTTAGTTACAAACAAGATGCAAATCTTCTGAGCAGAAACATATTTAATCAGTCTAGAGTGGTGGTGATCTTTCTAGATTAAAGAAAAGAGAATCCTTCCTTCCTCTCCTCCATCCTTCTGTCCCTCCCCTTGTTTGTTCCTTTTGTCTAAACATCTGAGCCAGGTTATATAGTTACCCTGGATAGACACCACTGTGCCGGGTGAGAAATGCTTCCTTCCTGAGGGTTTCACAGCAATGTGGTGCCATGAGAGTCAGGGTGCAGCACACTTTAAGCTATCTACCGCTGAGCAAGTCCCTGGAATGAGACAGAACTTCAGCTCCCCAAATGGGTGTCTTCTCGTGAGAGAACCAGATTCTGAGCCAAAATTTGGTCTAGTGACCAGTGTTCTCCGGAGTCCTACATAAATCATAGTTAAAACATGGAGTAGGTAGAGTGCATAGGAGTCTTGAGGAATAGATGGGAATGGGCCAATGCCCGGTGCTGCATAAAGAACACAGATGCAAGCATGAAAACTTCCTGTGTGCCCTCCACCTATTACTGAGAAACTAAAATGTTTGCATCTCTGGCCTCAGTCCTCTATGCCTTCTGCCTGCTGTAAGCAGCAGAGGTTATTTGCCAATCAAATTTCCTCTTCCTTCACCTGTGTGATCCCTCCATTTCCCCCACTCAAAGATTTCTTGAAATTTATGCCTTACTCTATGACAATATTAAACTTCTAACTCTCTTCTGTTTTCTAGTCATTTCCAACATCATTAAAATACATTGCAAATTTTTCACAACACACACACACACACACACACACACCACAAAGTTAAAAGAATTCTCCACACCAGTACCACTATGTTGATTATTAAAGCAGAACGCATTCTGGATTTATCACTCTGAGTTCCTTGCTTGCACATTTCTCAATCCAGCTTCTCCCCTGGAATCACCGGCATAGCCCACAATCAAACATCGCAAAGGCCACTGTAGGGTCACCACAACACTTACTTAGTCAGACTGAAAACCAGCAAGTCTCTTGTATCCCAGCACTATTTTTGTTATCCCTGTGTAAGTTCTACACCATCTTTGAGCTTCTCTGCTCTCCAGTGCGTCTCCTACACCATACATCAAAACTCTGGGAAGGGCTGTGTTTAGATTTATTTCCAAAGATATGATGAACAAATACACTGGCCAAAGCAGCTTAAAGAAGGAAGGCATTTTATTTCATCTTACAGTTCTAGGTTTCAGTCCATTGTTTTAGGGGAAGTCATGGTAGAAACTCAAGCAACTACTTATGTTCATTGCCAGTCAAGAGTGGAAAGAAAAGAATGTACCCAAGGCACCTAGATGTCTTCCTTCCTATTGTTCAGTGTAGCTTGTTCATGAACTGGTACTGTACACAGTGATTGCCTAAATACCAAGCTGATCTAGATAACTCTTCAACTGAGATCTGTCTCCTCCTAGGTGGTTCTAGCTTGTGGCAAGCTGATATTGAAAGCCGATGATAAAGGTTGACTACTGTTACCATGTCCACCCCTCATCTGATGCTCTTCTGAACCCAGTCCAGTCTGCTCAGCAGCACACCTTCTGCCAAGGTTATCATCAGTGAACCTCCGCTTTGGCCCAGGACAAGTCCCAACCCCTGTTTTGTTTGGTATATTAGTAACACTTGACAAACTTGGTCATTTCTTACTTTCTCTCCTCCACTCAGTGGCACCATTCTCCCACTCTCTGTCTGTCTGCCCTTAGTCCTCCCTTGCTGGCCCCAACTTGTCATCCTGACTTCTTCTGCCCAAGTCTTCTGCGACTCCATCTCAGGACCTTGTCTTCTTCTCCTCCTCTGTATGATCTAAGTCTCTTGACTTTGAAATCTAAAATTTCACTTTCCTGCTCTAATATTGCTCCAGAGAGCTTGGTTGACACGCCCAACTCTCACCCGGCCTATACTCGGGCAACTAACACACATCTAAAACCTAACTTTGCATGAATGGGAAGTTCCTTACCCCAGTCTTTCTCATCTTAACAAGTACCAACTTCAGTCTTCCTAGGGCTGAGATCCAAATGCGTGGCACTAGCCTTGATTCCAATATTTCCCTCACACCACACTGCAACCTACCAGCAAATATTTCCAAAACCCAATCATTTTTTGCCACCTTCCACCCAAACTCAAAACACCTTTGCATTTCTTTATTGATAGCATTGCAATAATCGGCAGGTGATCTCCACTCCTTCTTCCTGTCCCATCAACCATGTCTTCTTCACATGGAAGTCACACAGACTTCAGATATAGTCACTTCGTGATATTCTACTCATATTTTCAAACAGCTTCCATATCATCAAGAAGGAAGCCAAATCTGCTGTGTCTAGGCAATGGTGCCACATGCTTCGCTTTTCATTTGTTTTAGATTTAGATTTACAAAATGAAATGCTACCACCCAATGTTCCTTGTGCACCACAGCATAAAGTTGTCCCTTAGTATATACACTAAGACCTTGTAACATGAGGGGCCGGCTTGTTGAGGTTTCTGTCCTGCCCAGTACCCCACAGCCGGCACGCCCCAAAGAGAAATCACACAGAGGACTCCATAAGATTATAAACTGTTTGGCCCATTAGCTCCAGCTACTTATTAGCTCTTATAACTTGTGTTAGCCCATTATATTTATCTATGTTAGCCACATGGCTCAGTACCTTTCTCAGCATGGCAGCTGACATGTTGCTTCTTCAGTGATCTGGGCAGGACTGGGAGAAGAGCTTCCTTCTTCCCAGAACACTCCTGTTCTCATTGTGTCACCACTACTTCCTGTCTGGTTTTCCCACCTATACTTCCTGCCTGACCAATCAGCGTTTATTTAAAACATGATTGACAAGATACAGACAATTCTCCCACACCACTATGCCTTCAAAATTTGGATCTAAGGTTATGATGCTTTGGAAAAGTTTTCTTTTGCTTTCACAGAGGATGAGACCCTGTGGATTGCTTCTATCCCAATATGGTATGACAGACCACGCCCTCCTGAAACAATGCTGTGAACACCCTCAAAAAATTACTTCACACAGGATACACCATAAAAGACCTGATTAACAGTGCCCCTATACAGCAGGAAGAAGTTTGGAGAGAAATAACTATGTCCATATTCCCAGACAAACAATGTCTTGTCAATGTCTTGACAAAGAAAATAAATGTTCTTTTACATTTAAAGGGGGATATGATATAGATATGAATAATTTGCATTGATATGGATTTTAAGATCAATTTTGTTATATGTATATGTATTTCTGATCTTGATTAAGATATTGTGATTGTGTAGTTCATTTAAAAATGCAATGTATAATTAGGAAATATAGGTTGTTAATGGATAATCATCAATAATAGTCAAGCTTGTAGTCATGTTAATTAGATTTTCTAGATGTGCATAGATATATTTCAGATAGGCATTCTTCATATCTTTCAAAGACTACAGAATATGGCATTTAATGTTTTAATAACTTAGGGCTTTTCATGACAATGAGACATGTCTGCTCCTGGTAGCACTAATCTACTTCAAGAGGAAGATGGGCATCGAAGAGGCTCCTTATGGAGTTGGTTAGCCATTTGGGCAAGAAACTTCTCTTGCCTGGACTGATGCCTAGACTGGACACAAAGAACCTGCAGAGAGAGGACTGATGAACTTGCCTAAAGGTGAGATGATCTTTTGGGGTTCCTGATTCATAAAAGAGTCTGAGAGACATTCTGCAGGACACAGCAGATAGTGACTGAATTACCTTTGAAATTTCCTGCTTCATGGAAAAGTCTGCTGGATACTATGGGCCTGAAGGCTGAAGATGGATGCCCCAATGGTACAGAGGAACTTTGGGTGGCTGTCTAGGCAGCGAGATGTCTCTGTCATTTCTAGTTTGAAAGTTGCTTATTTCTTGTTTACTTAGGTAATATTATATCCTTCTGGAGTCTTTGATGGAGTTGAAGAATGGTTATAGTTATAGTTTTCCTTAGTTATGATAAAAGATAAAGTAGATATAAATATTGTAACTGTAATTCTTGTTTTATAACTGTATTGCTATATATAATTTTGCTATGTTAAACTTAAAGCCTTCCTTTTTATTTAAACAGAAAAAGGAGAAACGATGTAGGAGGGTCTTCTATCTATCTGTTGCTTTCATTGGTTAATTAATAAAGAAAACTGCTTGGCCTGATAGGTAAGAGTATAGGTAGGCAGGAAAGACAGAACAGAATTGTGGGAGAAAGAAAGCAGAAGCAAGCAGACAAGATGAAGCTCTGGCCCAAGATGGACGTAGGTTGAATCTTCCTGGTAAGCCACTACCTCATGATGCTACACACATTAATAGAAATGGGCTAATCAAGATATGAGAGTTAGCCAGTAAGAGGCTAGAGCTAATGGGCCAGGCAGTGTTTAAATGAATACAATTTGTGTGTTGTTATTTCGGGTGTAAAGCTAGCCATGCAGGAGCCGGGTGGGACAAAAAGAGGCCCACTTGCCTCTTCACTAGAAGACCTCATTCCAGAAACCCCGAAGACAGCACAACTCATGGAGGCTCAACTCCTTATATGATCTGGTATAGCATTTGTCTGATGACAGATTAATCTGGACCCTAACTAATAAGCTCATTCCGTTTGTGTATAGCTATTGTACATTCCCTCCATACATGGAATCATCTCTGTATCACACATGAGTCCCAGTGAAATGTGTGTGTTATGCACACAGTAGCTGCTACATTGATTTACTTAGGAAACTGCAACCAACAGAAATCTATACCTTGTCAGTATCGATTCATCTCCGCCCTGAACTTTCATCCCATACTTGGCTGCATTCATAGGTTCTGCTTCTGGAGGAGCAGTAGCTGTATTTGTAAGACTGGATCCCCTGGAACTAGAGTTACAGACCATTATTAACTGACAATGGGTGTTGGGGACAAACCCTGTTCCTTTGTAAGAGCAGCAAGTGCTCTTAAGCACTGATCCATCTCTCCAGCTGAAGTTTTAGATCCCAACAATAGCCCGAATGGTCTCCATGCTAAACTTTCATCATAGCAATCTGATAGTGAGCCATCAGATATCTATGACACTTTTATCCTGATCACAGCGACAAACACCAAAGAGCACATACAAGCAAGAGGATGGTGCTATAGTCCTTCTGAGGATGGGCATGAAAACCCAAAAGAGACTCAAGATCAAATCCTGGCTTCTTCTCTTCTCTCAACCAGTTTCTCATGCTATCTTATGTGTAGTTTGCTTAGCTGGACAGACAGGGCCTATTGACACTTGGAACTCCAGAAAACGTATCTTAGAATTCATAGCCTTGGGTTTCTATTCTAGGTTTACAAAGCACTTTTCTCTTCTGCTATGCTTCTAAATGCCAGTCCCCCCATATTTTAATATCCTGGAAGATATAAACATATGGCACATTCTGGAGATGATTTCAGGCCCATAGGATGCTGAATTCAATTTGATAATCACTTCCCACATCAGTTGTGTGTGTGTGTGTGTCACATGCTTCTGTGTCATACACATTCATGTGCATAGATGTAACTGCATATGTGCCATGACACATGTGCAGAGATCAGAGGAAAAGCTCAGCTGTCTGTCCTTGCCTTCTGCCTTGATTGAGGCATGGTCTCTCTGATATTTTTTCCACCATGCACACCAAGCTAGCTGAAAAACTTGCAGTGATTCTCCTGCCTCCACCTCCCATCTTCCCATCAGAGATTTGGGGTTAGAGATGATTCTGTAAGCATCGGGTTTTTTAAGTGACTTCTTGGGATCTGAACTGAGTTTTCACACTTAAGCAGTGAATGATTTACCCACTGAGCCCTCTCTCCAGCCCATCAACATTATTAATAGTAAATGCCAAACTTCAGTAATAGATATGTGTGTAATATAAAATACCTAAACAAACTCAAACTGTGAGCACGTATTTTTTTATTCTAAAGTAGTTCGATAATGAATAATTTTTGGTGCATGGAAAAAAACCTCTATATTTCATAGTATCTTTGAGAATCATACTCATAATAACCAGTCATACTTTATGTTTATTTTCAAAGAATGTGCCTTTTTGTCAGAAACAATCAAACTTCATCATTTTTCTTTGGTAAGAAGTGAGTTCTGTAAAGAAAACAATGGACCAAAGAGAGTAGCCTCATCCAAAAAAATATGGAATTTTTTCCATGCCAGCTAATAATGCAGCACCAAATTGCCAAATGAATCAAGATAAGAGCAAAGCTATTAAGAAAATGTATAGTTTCACCTCAGTTGTCCAAAGGGGGGGGAAAAAAAAGAATGAGTAATTCATGAGCTCTGCAATGGGGTCAGCAAATAAATGAATGAAGACATCTTCAGCCAGTCATTCAGCAAGTCTGCCCACTGGTTTCAGTTCACTGCTGTCAGTATGGCAAAGGCACATGCTTTGTGGAAGCTCCACATTGCTTGTGCAGGTCTGTGCAAAGAGCCATTCAGCTGACTTTGCTCTTAGGCATTTCAGCCCTGGTGAACCCGTACACTGTGGGGACAGTCCCCCACAGGGCCATCGGCAATGTGAAGTGATAACACCGTGGCTGTTTGGGTGGGACAATAATGCAGTGACTGTTCTGCTAACGCAGTCCTCAGAGAGGCTTGCATGATGCAGAAATATACAGTGATGACTAATGAAGCCAGGTGAACTTACTTGGAATGAGTTGCTAAGGTTGCAGGCTACTCAGGGAAAACCCTTCGCGACATTAGATGAGCCTCATAGTTTTGTAAGATAAGTATCCTCAGGTCATGAACAGGAAGTCACATAAATGTACACTTCTTAAAATGAAAAGTATATTGCATCTTTTTCCAATTACTGAAATTAATCTTGTAGTTGACTTTTCAGAAATCAATTTTTGAAATTTTTTATTTTTGAGAAAATGGTGTTTTTCTATGTGTGTCTGAGTGCGGATTTATACGGTGAGTGTAGTGGCCCCAGAAGCTAGAGAGGGCATTAGATCTCCTAAAGGTGAAGTCACAGGCATTTGGAGCTACCCTACATAGGTTCCGAGAACCGAACTGGTGTCGTCTGTAACAGCAGGATGTGCTTTAGAGCCATCTCTCTGGCCCCAGGAAACAAATTTCCTTAAGATGACTTAAAGCCTAGAGAAATAATAACTATACACTCTCATGGTTCCATAATTTACTAACTTCCTTCTGGTTTTTGTATGTATGAGCTACAGTCCCAGGGTTCCCAGGCATGACTTTGGAGTTACTCTTTCGGTGGGACCTTTTCCTGGAGCATTCGGAGAGTCTTGAACATAAAAGGGCCCCGTGGAGAAATCACAAAACTTATCGTCAGGAGGAATACTTCCCATCTAATGCAGTCGTGTGTCCCTGGAGAGAACTGCTTGAGGGCAAGCGGTACAGCTCAGCTTCCCATTTCTCGAGTAGAAACAGAGACCAAAAGAAGACAAAAAAAAAAATGTGATCCAGAATCCATAGATGTGGGTATTACCAAGTTGCATCGAGTTTCTTGATTTCCAAGAGAGCGTTTTCCCCCCTGCCAGACTTCTCTCAGCTTCAGAGCCCAGTGCTATCTCCCTAAAGCAAATCTTTCTGTCTATTTCAGGCCCCAGAGAAGGCCAAACTGGGTTTGAGCCACTCAGAGCCATTTGTCAGGGCTCCTCTCCCACTACACAGTGCCAAGCTGGCATCTGGGCCTGGGCCCTAGCACTTATGCTCTCGTAATTAAAGAGCTGACGTATCCAAACAGCCATAACTTAAATACTTCATGGTCAGGGAGTAGAGGCCAAATGTGGAAGAGAGTGTTGACTCATAAGGTTCGGCGGAGCCAGTTTATAAATGTCCAGCCTTGTTTGTCTCTGGTGACAAGTACATAAATACTAAAATTGGTACAGATGGCTTCTTATAAAACTGAGTTCCAAAGAGTCTTCAACCTTAGGCAAAGTGAACAAAACCCACTCTATTCCACTCTGGCTAGCTGGTACTGTTTGCAGGCCAGTGAGCTGGAGCCAGTTTCAGACTTGAGTCTGGGCTTGCTTACTCAGTGGGGTGTGCCAGGGCCAGTGTGGTGAGAGAAACCCTTCGTGGTTCTTCATGGGATGCCGTAACAACATTATTGGTGTTACAGAGTATAGATGGCTCTCTGAACTCCCTTCTCGGAATGACCACCCATCCCAAGGGGCCACACTCAGGCCAGAGCTGCAGGATTCCCTTTAGCTTCAGCTAAGACTCTCTGGTTTTCTCCACTGCACAGTCTGATTGAGGTAATTTTCTTGGCCTAACAAACTTTACTTCTCCCTGCAAAACAATGTAGAGTCTTGCTGTTTAAAGTATAGCCAAGTGTATTTACAGCTCCTGGGAATGCCTTTGACATACATAATTCCTCCCTTCATACAGTGGGACTCACTTAATGAGAACATGCATTTTGAGCAGATCCTCAGATGATTATGAAAGTACACTAAACTAGAAAAGTGCTGATCTAAACATTCAGATTGTTGTATTGTGCATTTAGCTATGGTTACGTCTATATGTACCACCCCAGTCTGAGATATGTAAATAGAGCAAGAACAAAGTCCAATGCAACAGAACTCCCTTCAAGTGAATTTCAGTTTTACGCTTGCAGGTTTAGTCCCTCTTTTATTCCCTCTAGTATCTTTTGTAGCAGAATTTGGTTTTGATCAAGGCAGTCTGTAAACATTTTGGACTATGATAACTGCTAGTCACTATGTTGGGCACGTAGGAACTCCTCTTTCACTTGGACATGTGATTGGTCACCAAGTCCCTCTGGGATTACTTCCTGAATTTTCTAATACTAGTTCATATTCTTGTCATCTACAGCATGAACATTGAAATGTTCTTTCATCTTTATTAATAGACATTCTGTGTGTCATTTTGCTCCTGTCCAATCCATGGCTCAAGGTGTCTTCAGGAAGAACATTCTGAAAAGCAAATCAGATCTTAATGCCATGCTTCTTCATCCATTAACATCCTACAACATCAGTCCTTTAAGGATGCTCTGCAAGCTTTTAAATAACAACACACTTTCCTACCTGCTAAATCTAATATCCTCCACTTTTCTGCTTTTTCTCTGGCCCCTTAACACATGTCCCATGCCTCTGCTTTAACTTGGGTCTCCTCTATCATGAGTAATCATTTTTAACCTTTCCTCTCTCTGACAATTTTTGTTTTCTAAGATCATGTGACTCTTTCTACCACTTTCGTTACCCTTTCCTTTGTCATCATTTTCCACCACAGATACAGAGTGAGCATTTTTAATGCCTAATAGCCCCTCATCTTTGCTCTGTGTTTTCTTTTCACACACATAAACATAGTGTCTTGAACATACCTCTATCCGTATTAAAGGAACCCTGGTATCTTGTATCTTGAAAATCAAGAGTTGCCATTGTTAACATGCAGATAAATACTGATTGGATTGTATCACTAAATGAGTGCAGTTACCATGTAAAATAACTACCACAATACCCCTGGAAACTGAAAAATAAAAATAGAACCTCAGATGTAGGGAATAGCTTCAAAAG
This sequence comes from Myodes glareolus, assembly GCF_982192425.1. Lineage (NCBI taxonomy): Eukaryota > Metazoa > Chordata > Mammalia > Rodentia > Cricetidae > Myodes > Myodes glareolus. Next base: position 70,104,815 of record NC_142029.1, on the reverse strand, counting down.
ATTAATCTTTGAGCTTTGAGTCATGTATATAGGTTGGTCCATACCTGTTATCTAAGCACTTGGAGGTCTACGGCAGATGGGCTACAATAAATTTGAGGCCACTCTAAAGATAGTGAATTTCAAGCTAGCCTAAGCAACAACGTAAGATGCTGTCTCAAAACAAAATTCTTTTAATTTCTTGAATGATGGATATTCAGGAGTTATAACAATTGAAGTGTGTGTGTGTGCACTATATATGTATGTGTGTGTGTAGTAAGAGTACATGTGCACATGTATGAACATGTATCTAGAGGCCAGCAACTTATGTCAGATATATTCCTCAATCATGCTTTACGTGGTGGGTATATGGGAGCTAGATCCCCTACTGAACCTAGAGTTCAATGATTGGCTAGACTGGATAACCAGAAAGCTCCAGGGATCCTTCATCTCCGCTTTCCCAGGGCTAGGATCTCAGGTGCACACCATCACTTTCAGCTTCTTATGTGTATGATAGGGATCTGAGCTCAGATCTTCATAACTTCTGCAGCAAGTACTTGACTGAGTCATCTCCACAGCCTCAGAACAATGATTAGTTGTAGAAGCTTCCTGTATGAGCTATGCTTCTATTCTAAAGGGAAATATTCTCCTACCATTTCTCAAATATAAATGGTGACATAAATGAACATCAATGTTAACATCAGTAATACAATCAAATTGTATTTTCTAGGGGCTTTGAATCTAAAACCATAAATACCAGCCTCACAAATGCAGTCCTTGAACTTTTGTCTTCGGGGTTTGATAGTGTTATCATAAGAGACTAAAGATATCAAGTCAGCAGGAGGAAAAAGGTCCAGAAACTGAGTCTTGATCTCAAATCCTTATCGCCACACTTAGATAACCAAATGCTTTGCTGAAAATTCAGTTCAATAGGTCTCCCAAATTCCCTGGGGCCTTAGACAGAAAGAATTCAAGAGCTTCCAACTGTTAAATTACTCCTGAGATAAGACATCCCACCAAAGAGGGAAATTCCTGGAGACATAGGATGCCCTAAAGGAAAGTGAAGCATTCTATCCTATGGGTAAGGGTTTAAGCTCAACAGATCCAGGAAGTTTCTGAAACTGATCAGGTTCTTGAGGGGCCTCCCTGACCAAGCATATGTAAGCACTAAGAACTCCTGAGAGTCACTCTCCAGGACAGCTGTGCTGCTTAGAAGAGGCTCCGATCAATTGAGACACCTGGAAAGGACATTGTCCACTCTGCTGCGATGCCTGCAAGTGAGTGAGTGTGCTCTGGGTCTCCAGCTTTCATGAGCAATCACCCATGGTGGGGCGGGCTTTCAGTGACTCAGCTGTCTTTGGGTCACTTGTGCTCCGTAAGTAAACCCCTACCCAGATTCCTGTAAATTACCCCCATGAAGTCATTGTTTCACTGACTGACCTTGGGGATATCTGTATCTTAGTCTGTCATTGGTTTCCTATCTGTTGTATATGCATTTACAAAGGCACAGAGGCACACAATAAAGCCCAGCTTTCTCCTTAGAAATGAAGCTACATTCACGTTCTGTGTTCCATCTCCACTCATCATTTGTGAGGTCTAAAATCCACCTAAAACTCATTTGTATTGGAAATAATAATTTCTGGCTTTATTTTACATAAACACAGCTTTATCGTATAGCAGGTGACATTTGGGAAACTGGGCTCGTACTTCCAATCTTAAACGTCGCGGTTACTCTCATAGGTACTGGATGTGGTTCATAGGTGAGGGAAACAACAGCACAGAAAGCTTCTGCAGCTTGTCTCTCTTTCTGTCGCTGAAACTATTCGCTCCAGAATCCATACCTTGGCCATATTGGTTGCCTTGTCCTTCAGATGTTACATCCCTACCTTTTTTCAGCTCTTGCTGAACCGCTGAACCCAATTTCCCCTGTCCCTTGTCTTGTGCGGTTTGCTTGTTTAGCCACATACTCATCTGACCACCTCCTCTTTGCAGATTAACCTCCTATTTGCAGCCCTATCCTAAATGGGAGAGAGAAAAGTAACCTTAAGACCATTACTCTGTTCTCGTTGGGTATGGATATTTAATTAATGCTGATATAAAGCACTACACTAGAGGATGTATAAAACGCCTTGTGGTGACAATCACTCATAACATATAAATGAGAAAGTCTGAAGACCAGGAGTGATTTTAAATGATTGATTATTGGCTTCTCCTAGATATGCAGGCTCCTAAATACTCTGTGAAATATGATACAAGACGCCCATTAATAAACTGAAACAACTCTACAGAGCAAGAACCATCACTGCTGCATTACCTAGGAGAAGGAATTCCTGGAAACACCAGATTTTCTTTTCTTTTCTCCTAAAGGCTCTTTCCCACCAACAGCTTACTCTCTCAGATTCACCAAGGTCAGATATTAACCCTCTAAACGTCAGTGTTGGCTCTGTGATCACTGATCACAAGATCATTCCCTGGAAAGATAGTTCAGCAACTATGAGCTCTTCCTGCTTGCAGGAAGACTGAAGCTCAGTTCCCAGCTCCAGAGGATTCCACAGCCTCTTCCAGCCTCCTCAGGAACACACACACACACACACACACCGAGAGAGAGAGAGAGAGAGAGAGAGAGAGAGAGAGAGAGAGAGAGAGAGAGAGAGAGAGCAGGGGGAAGGAGGAGAATAAATACACTAAAAATAACTATCTTTTTAAAGAAAAAAGAATCTGTTTATCATAGATTGCATTCTCTTGTCAGTTCTGTTATCAGACAGGACAGAAGACCTGGAGAAAAGGGGACAGAAGCCATCTAGCTCTGTCACAGACTGGATCCACATACACGAAGATTCTGAGAAGAGAGTGCACTGTCTTCTGGGAAACTCGAGAAATGGAGACTAGATGTCAGTGCCCTCAACGCTGACCCAAGAATCCACAAATCCAGAACCTTTGAACTGACAGAGCTGAATCTAGTTAGGAAATGCTGCTAAATCTGATCTGTAAGATGGGCGTAAAATGGGAGTTCTAACAAGGGTGCAGGGGGGGCAGGGGAGGGTGAAGTAGCAGTAAGGATGTCTGAAAACGTCACAGGAAATTATACTAGGAACTGTCATCTTAAAACTCCTGTAACACACATAAATCAGTGTATACATACGTGTATGTTTTCAGTGAATTTTTCTCATCTGAGTTGTCAAGGCTCTCTCCAATAGTCAAAGACCACCTAACAAAACCCCTGAAGACCTACCAAAGTAGACAGAGAAAGGCCCACAGGGCCACAGCTAAGCAGCTAGGGAGCCCTGGAAAGGGGCAAAATAGTCTTCCGCAGCAAGAACACGCCAATTGGTCATCTGCTATCAAACGGTCATCCCTGAAAACATATATACAAATAATAAGATACAGACTGAGAAGGTTGTATTTAGGAATATATACATCTGTACACATGCAGAGATGCATATAATAATTAATGAAAAAATCCATGAATCTGAAAGAGGTCTGCTGTTGTCCTCCTTCAGCTCCTGTTTAGGCAGCCATGTTGAAGAGACTTTAAACGAATAGTTCCTGATATTACTAGGAGACACAATCTCATAGAAAACTCTCTGGTCTTCTGACTCTTATAGTCTTTTGCCCTTCTCTTTGGCAATGTTCCCTGAGCCTTAGGAGCTGAAGTTGTTTTGTTCAAGGCCTCCCTTGCTCCAGAGTGGATTGGGACTAGATTGATTAGGTTACTTGGTGGGATTCTTTCTCAAAATGTAAAGAAAACAAACAAAGGAGTGGGTGTGTAGTTTAGTGGTTGCACAGTTACCTGTAGCTCAGTGTAGTACAGTTGCCTGGGCCTGGGTCCAATTTGCAGTAACAGCAAAGGAGGAAAAAAAAAGGAGAAGACGAAGATGAAGAAGAAGGAGGAGGAGAAGAGGAGGAGGAGGAGGAGAAGGAAGAGGAGGAGAAGAAGAATTAATCTCTAGACTGCTTAAAATCAACCTAGGTAAATTTTCATTGAGCTGCTTTCTTTCTTCCCTTTGTCTGACAAATTCTGTGTCATCGTTGGGGACTGTGTATGCCTGACTTCCGAGCATTGTCTCAGGCAGAGTGGTGGTCTCACAGAAGCCAGGCCTGCACAGAGCAGCAGGCACTTGGGGTCTTTCTTAACCAAGACAGGTCATTAAGCGAAATGAAAAGATGTCTTCTGGAGGGTTAATTAAGGAAGTTAATTTGAGGCCCCATCACAGGCCCATTAACCTTTCTCTGTTCTTAAAATATCTTCTACAGTGCGAGAAAGAAGCGAGGATGGGAGAAGGAGCCATGTAATTAAACCCACTTAACCTTGAATGGCAAAGTGTCAGGGGGCAGGGGCAAGGGAGTGAAGTTTCTAACCTGTATTTACAACCCTAGAACCCAAAACCCATCCGCCTCACTTGGTTCTTCTCCACTCAGCTGTACTGTGTTCTGGTGTTGGACAGCGTGTCTAGTTAAATGACTTCACACATCTAACCTGAACCCTGAGGAGCTGGTTCTATCTGGACAGGCATTCACGGGTGTTCACATGGGTGCTTGTAAGGGGGTAGGGAGAGAGTTTTGTGTGTGAGGGCATATATGTGACGCACCCCCCCCACACACACACACACACAGAGAGAGAGAGAGAGAGAGAGAGAGAGAGAGAGAGAGAGCCTTGGATGTCAGGCCTCACCTTCCACATTGCTTGTTGCAGAGTTGTTGTTGCCCACCACCTCTGAATATGCCAGGCTAGCTGGCCTTGGCACCCTCCACATCCTCCTCTCCCCCACCCCTGTGTTGTAATAAGATTGGGATTGCAGACACCCTACCATGACTTACACATGTGTGTTCTGGGTCCTCCTGTGGTTTTACTTGCTAACTCTGGAAGTCCTATCTATTGTCCAACTAGTAAAAAAAATCACTGTAAACTCTAACTTGGAACCCTTAATTCATCCTTTTATATACAAGGAATCAAGGTCCAGGGATTTCTTTTTCTTTTTCTTTTTTCCTGAAAGGGAAGCAACTGCTTATGAGTCTCAAAAGTAGTTGGAGACACCACTGAGTCAAGAATCCGGCCAGGTTTGCACCACACCCTCATTGTCCGTGTTGTTTCTCTGGTAAATATGTGGCGTTTTGTGAGCCAATGAGATGACTCAGCGGGCACAGGCATGCGTCATCAGGGTTGATGACCTGAGTATTTTTCCTCAGGAGCCACATGGCAGGAGAGAACCAACTTCTAAAAGTTGTCCTCTGACTATTAAATGTGGCACAACACTAAATGTTACACACATGCACACACATGCACACACATGCACGCACACACACACAAATAATAAATAGTGATAAATTCCTTAAATATGATATATTTCCTGTGTTTTTGTGTTTTTAGACTTTCCAAATATCTTCTCAGAAATCTGCCATCTCCTGAGCACTACTCTGTTTGAGCCCCTATTCCAAATGCTGTACTTAAACAACAAGAAATTCTTGTCCTGACCCTTCTTAGAGCATCTATAATCTCACCTTAATTGGTTTTAAACATGCTAAAGAAAAATACAAATTAATTTTCTTTGCATACTGGCAAAGGGCCAAACAGTCTTTTGTTTGTTTGTTTGTTTTAAGACCTGGATTCAATTTCCGGGACCCACATAACAAAAGAGAGAACATAAGTTGTCTTTTGATTCACATCACACACACACGTGCACACACACATTTATACATATACACATACACAGAAGTGTACACATACACTTGTACACACTGTGATATGCATGCACACACATCTAAAAATTGATTAATAAAGTACATTTATGAGAAAGTATTTAGGCCCTTGCATTACCCCCATCAGTGTTCAGAATCTGTGCCACTACCCCACACAAAGAATCACAGATCAGTACAGTCATCGGCAGCATAAGATCCAGCTGTGAAATACGGTTCAGCATTTCCATCTGAGTTCATCTAGACTAGATTCCTTTATCCCAGGTCTATGACTGATATTGGCTAACTTTACTTAGTGTGGTACGGAGAATTGTGACCAATGTCACCGTTAAGTTTCAATGTACTTAAATACCATGAGCTAAAGCCAGGGCTCACAACAGCTTGTAGATGATGGAGGGAGAGAGAGAGAGAGAGAGAGAGAGAGAGAGAGAGAGAGAGAGAGAGAGAGAGAGAGAGGGAGGGAGGGAAGGAAGGAGGGAAGGAAGAAGGAAGAAAGGAAGGAAGGGAGGGAGGGAGGGAGGGAGCGAGGGAGGGAAGAAAGAAGGAAGAGAGGAAGGAAGGAAGGAAGAAAGGAAAAACTGGAATCCAGAATACTTGGCTTCCAATTTTCATTCCCAACAAATTCTGTTGTTCAGCCTGGGAAAATCATTCAATTTCTCTGACCCAAAATCATCTCAGTTTATATCTCTCCTACAATGCCACGGTCCTGAGATGCTACTCTTGAATCCAAGGACATTCAACTTTTCAAAGCTGGTGAGTCACTTGTTTGACTGAATGGAAATTATGAAAATCTATTAAGATGATACCCAAGATCTAAGTCATATTAAGGGCTAAACAAAACCCAACAACAACAAAAGAACTCATTCATTTTATTTTGAACCTCTAGAATTGAAAGATAATGACATTTTTTTCCAGAGGTAATGATGCGAAAAATCTAGTCCTCTGTCTGGTTAAATTGATACGGCCCTGTCGATGTTCAGACAAGAAATATTTTATAGAATCAATGCCAAGGGAAATGTGACAGGCCTGAGGATGTCAGGACAGGCCTAGAGGGCAGGGGAAACCACAGTCAAAGCCTACTATGACCATAGTACTCTAACATCTCCGAGAAAGAGCTCACATATCCTAGAACACACAGCGCTGTGGGGCCAAGCAAGAGATGGGAGTGGAATGGCTTTTCTTCTGACTTGTCTGGTTCGCAGCATCAGGTGGGACTCTGGAGTTCCTTCTCCTGATCTACCGTGATTAGGCATCAAGTCTCCACGTGGGGAATGATGCTTCCTCCCCCATCCTTCAACAGCAATGATTAAGTTCCATCCGAAATGGCTGACAGAAAAGCCCTGTCGTGGCTTCAGTCTACATTGTTGAAGCATCAGAATTATATGGTGCCTTTGTTATCTTGTGGAATGCATGTCCCTGGGGTACTCCTTTGAGTTCAACTAAAATGACAGTTTAATTCTCAGTAAATGAGTGCTAATTAAAATGCTGGGGGAAAGACTGTCATAATTGAATAATGAGAATAATGCAGCATGCATTTGTTTAAAAGTTCCTGTAAGCTGAATTTAGGGATCAAAAAAAAAAAAAAAATGGTCTCTAGGAGCTCACAGGCAAAAGCCAGCTCTCTGAAAAAGCCTTTAATACCCAGCATGCGTGCACGCTCAGCTAAATCTGCATCCTGAGCAGGAATTGTTCTAAAGCTAGCCTGAGAGTCTAATTCTCACCTCCCCAATCGGTTGCTTGCATGATGCTTGTGAAAGCATCCTTCATCCCTAGATTTGGGGGATATGTGACTGGAGTCGAACACACAGTGGTGAAATCCATTTCTGACTGAGTCTTGAACACAGTAGCTGGGATAGTCTCTGTGGACTCACATTTCTAGAATGCAAGAGTCTCTGCCATAGCAATGTGTTTAGAAAACAGAGTCAGACAATGCCGAGATTAGAAGTCTCTGAGGGAAGTCACGTGACTGTGCGGAAAGAGTTCGGAAGCCACTCACTCTTTAGCCCTGTTCCTTATTCTAAGACCTGATGTAAATAATTCACCCCATATTCTCATCACTTCTTTAATTTGTTTGGAAGATAAAATTCGACAATACACTTCACTTCAAAGGAAAAAATTATTAGACAAATGAAGCAAATTGCAGCCTAGAACAACGGGCTGACTCTGTCTGAGCGGCACAGACCTTGGCTTTACTTCCTAATGCCCACAATGGTGTCCACACATTTTAAACTAGGTAGGCCTGTAGTGGGCAAATCGACAGTAGTGGGAAATCTATATTATCCTAAAGCGCAAAGATGTAACCATTACCCAAGAAGGCCCAGTTTAACCATCACCCCAGAAGACCCTCTTTCTGTGCGGGGACTCCACCTCAGCTGCTGGATAATTGGATTGACTTTCATGCTTCTCGCTCTCTGCGTTTCCTTTATGTCTTCCATCGCGGTAATAGTTCATTTCAAAGACTTCACAACTGTATTGAATTCAACCCATTCAGCGAGTTTCTGTCCTGTCCTTACAGATCTATGGGAAAAAATAAATTCTACAACCGCCTTCTCTGCCTAACAACTTTTACAGTGAGTAAATTCTGTGCGATCTGAATTCGTTGATTGTGAAAAAAATGTCCCCCAGGGCCACCCATTGGGAGGCCTCCCATACACTCCCTAATCCAACCCAGTTTAGAGCCCTGACAGCTCCAGCAGAGATGCTTAGACACCCCCTTATGAATATGCAAAGACAATCTTTCACTTACAAAAGAAACTGATATAGCCATTATGGCCTGTGGTTAATCAAACCTCCATTCACTTCCCTCTGCTTTGAGAACCTTCATCAAGAAAATGTGTTGCTAAGCAAACTTAGCACTAAGGACCTGGTTCCCTTACAAAATGATTGCCTAGGGACCAGCTTGCTCGGAAGTAAAGATCCAAGCTGGGCTTCTTTTTGTTGGGAGTGGTGGTGCTTTTCGGTTTTCTTTTTTTTTTTTTTTTTTTTTTAGATTCTTATTTGATTTCCTATAAAATCCAAGCTCATCCTTCAGTTGAAGGATGCATGGAAAGTTGTTCACACGTTACCCATTTAAATAGGTTGGGGTTTACACACCACACACACACACACACTCACTAGATCCTCCTTGCTTCGGCAACTGCTTCTTGGAAAACATCCAAGCTTGGGCCAAGGAAATGCGTAATAGAGCGGCTGACTTCCCAAGCATCTGGTGAATTCACAACCTTCATTGAGCCTTACATAATGCGTCATCAATATTCATTCTTTATGGACATCTATCTTAGTCATTGCCACCTCCCCCAGGAAACACTATATTGCAAATATAAAATGCGAAGCACACTATATTGCAAATGTTTATTGAGAAACGCGGGACTAGAAAAGGCCCTCCTAGCTTTGCAACTCACTTCCAATGAGGCCTTATGGATTCCATGATTCCCACTTATGGATTCCATGAGTCCCAAACAGGGAAAGACACATCCTGTGGCACCACGGTGAGGTCTTTAGCCTATGTGCACAAACACGGTGTTTCTCATAAAGTACCTAGACCATCAGATTCCATCCAGTTTAATCAAACTATCTCCTTGCAGGTTTTAGGTACCACTTTCCTCCAGGGAGTGGGAGGTCAATGGCTTCCATCTCTAGTTCCCATCAACAACTTCTTGTTTTGCTCAGGAAGATCTTAAAGAGATGGGAAGCAAAAGGCACTTGGAGACCAGACTTTGGCATAAATAATTAAATACATTAACCTCTGAGCTGCCAGATTTAGCTCTGGAGAAACACCATTCTAAGTGAAAGGTGTATATCTTCCCGGCTACATCACACATAGCTCTCGTTCAGTTATGTCCACGTGATGCTGCCTCACTTCTCTCCGGCTCTTCTCATGTAATTAACTTGATCAGGGTAGCGGCTCTTAGACTCTGTATTTTCTCTTTACCTGTTAATCACGGGGACATTTATATTTACTGTGTTTCCCATTTTCCTCAATCTTTGTACGTGTGCATTTGAGCCCACATTTCAGCTTTCAGGGGAGACTAACCCCTCCCAGGCCTGGCTAATTCCTAAAGCACTAAATGGCTTAGTTGAAAACATGCCTGTCTCAGGCAAGCCAACGAACGCCTCATCTAAGCCATACACTGGATCATCATTCTTGTGCTACTTACAGTTACCCCAGGGATGAGAGTCAGGGACCTGGAGACCATCCTCTTAGCCCAAAGAACTCCAGGATTATCCAAACAAACCAATCCTAAACTGTTACTGTACCCTGCCTTGTTTTTTCTACACTCTGGTCTAAGTCCTTCCTTACCCCCTGTTTACCTCCTAACCAATATGGATGTTCCCCCATGTGGCCCTGTGTGGCATGGTGCACCTGTATGAATTATAGATGATACAGACCATCTTCCCATGACATTGGTCTCTCCCAGTAATTATCCAGTCATCTCCAAGACGTCTCTCTGGTACAGATCAAACTTGTATCTGCCCTGCATTCATTTTGTATAGCTTTGATATTATCTGAGATAGAATCCAAAATTGCAACAATGAAATGGCCTCTGAGACCCTCAAGGCCCTTTCAGCTCTAAACTTTGTGTGGGTAGGGACTGGGCAGAATTTGCTTCTGTTTTCCTAATGCAGCACAGAGCCTGGAAGGTTCTAGTAATCCCTTTTGGTTGCTGGGGGTGGGGGTGGGGTTGCAGGAGAATTGTCTGTATTCTGTCAATCATGTTTTAAATAAATGCCAGGCAGGAAGTATAGGGGGGAAAACCAGATAGGAAGTAGAAGTGGGGTAATAAGAATAGGAGTATTCTGGGAAGAAGGAAGCTCTTTCTACAGGCCTGCCCAGACCATGGAAGAAGCAGGATGTGACCTGTCACGCTGAGAAAGGTACTGAGCCACATGGTTAACATAGATAAGAATAATGGGTTATATATATGATAAGAACTAATAAGAAGCCTAAGCTAATGAGTCAATCAGTTTATAACTTATGTAGACCTGTATGTGATTTTCTTTGGGACTTTCCAGCTGTGGGGAACTGGGCAGGACAAAAACCCCAACAAGCAAGTCCTCATGTTACATGGGGTGGAGAATAACTGAAATATTACTAAAACAGTGTTTTCATTAATGTGTTGGTAGCTATAGACCAGTCAAGGATTCTTGGAATTTGCTGCATCATCATCTGAGGCCTTGTTGAGAGACAAGATTCCTAAACTCTTCCAGACTTACAGAAACCCAGTCCCTCTGGGGGAGGTTCTGGGAACTACAGAACATTCCAGGCTGTTGTTGGAGAGCCTGCACTTTGCTTTTGTTTCAAAAGCACTGTTCTCTGGTGGGAATTCTAGTTATCAAGGGGCACAGGAGGGCTCTGAGTTGTGAGGAAACTGTGCCCCAACTGTTTTATATTCATACTGATTAAGAACCTACAGCTTTTGTTTCCCCTCAAACCTGTCAGCAATGCTGGAATCTGACTGATTGTTTGGTACTCAGTTCTCTCTGTCAGGTGGCTGAGGGAAATTTCTCCTCTAGCTGTTTTGCCAGTGACACATGTGATGGTCAGTTTGAATTGCCCACTTGTCACAGTCTAGAGAAGAACGTCAAGGATTGCCTGGAGCAGGTAGACCTGTAGTCATGTCTCGGGGTGGGGGGGGGCGGTCTCGATTGTTTTAACTGACGTGGAAAGACCTGAAAGTGTGTGGCCCTAGTCCCTCGTTTAGGGAGCCTGGACTGTATAAGTATAAAAAGCTATCTGAGCACTGAGCATACATGCCTTCCTTTTTCTGCATTCTTGGATGTGGCTGTGAAGAGACAACCTCTTTTAAGCCCCATCCCATACCTACAGCTTCCGCACAATGATGAACTGTAGCCTAGAACCGTGAGCTACACATCAATACCTTCTTTCTGGTGTTGTCTTTCTCCGTTGGTTTTGGTTTTGTTGGGGTTTGCTATTATAGCAACATAAATAGAACTAGGGCTATGTAGAAAAGATTTCCTATGTAGGAGATTAGCAAAATCTTTGGATCAAATAGAATGTGTGTGCACTTATGTAGTCTCATGAGTGCCCATGTTTAAATCCCTTCTTTATGCAGCCCGCTCACCAGTGTGCAGCTGGTCAAATATGACTCCTCAGGGTGGGTTATGTGCACTCCTTCAATCAAGCCTTGTGCTTCTGCCCTCGTTTTCTTCTCGGAACACTTGTCTGTGACCTCCACCTGCTCTGTATGCACCGTACAGAAAGAGTTGATTGGAATCGCTTGTGGATTTTTATAGCCACCCAGAAAAATATACTCTAATGAATATTCAGGACGAGGCTCCTGAAAGATATGCTTCTTGGGGCACCAGGAAGTAGCTTTGTGAATGAGCCCTTCTCTACTAACAGTTGATATGAGCGGAGGTCTTATCCAAAAGCTTTCAGTGGAGTTTCCTGCTAATGTTTCCCCCCTAGAGCTGACATTTCTGGCACTTCTGACAACATTGTCCCTACAGTGTCTTAGACAGGACTACCAGCCCTCTAGGGAAGTGAGTGACAGCAGGTTCCTTTTTTCCCTCCCCTTTCATCTCACCCACTGTTTTTCCTAAAAGCGTCAGAAAAATTTCAAGATAGATACTTCTGTGCAGGTGGCAAGACAGTTCATGAATAAATAATTAAGTTTAACTTTATTTCTCTGAATCCCCAAATCTAGAGAGTTAGCTGAGAACCCCTGACAAATTCCATGCAGCGCTAGCTTCTTTGGGGCTATCTCTAGGTTGCTGGGACATATGATCTCCTTGAAGAGATGGTAGACCCTCAGTTTGTGCTAATGATATCTCTCCTCTATCTTATGGCTGGAATTCTGCCTACATTGGGGTTCCATGATTTCCTTGGATGATCCCCATTGTCAAGGATCTGATCACTTCTGTGAGCCCCCAGTTATGACATATGTGTTCGTGGGCTAAAAGACAGTCCCCAGCTGGTAGTAATGTTTAGAGGTGATTCAGTCATGAAGGCACTAACTCCATCAAAGGATTAATTCATTGACGAGTTCACAGCTGAATGAGTTACTAGGATATTGGAAAGTTTCCCTTACAGGGTGTGTCTTGCCCTGGTTCCTTCTATGAACTCTCATGAACTTCCTGGCTGCCGGTGGGTAAATTGCTTTCCTCTATTGTGCCTTTCTGTGCTCGTGTTCTGCCTCACCAAAACCCAGAAACAGCAGAGCCAGCCAACCACAGATCATAGTCTCTGAAATTATGAGTCCAAATCTGTCTTTCCTCTGTCAATCAATTGTCTTGGGTATATTGTCACAGCAACTAAGGCTGACCATCATACATCTCTCTTGCTTCAAAGTTTATGAGGTACAAGACTCAAGAACCAGGAGGATTTTCCCATCTAGAACTAACATGCTTTCATGCAGTGCCAGCAACTTCACTATTCTTTGGACGTTATGCCCTGATGTGAACAGTATTTCATTTAATATATATATATATATATATATATATATATATATATATATATATATATATTCAATTGCTGTCATGAAATCATATACCTCAAAGAAAAATGTAAATAAAAACTCTCAGTGAATCTGATTCTGGGTCAGACAAGGTGACTGAGGCAACACCCAAACCCAGACAGTCTGCTCTCCTTAGGAATGCAACGACTGCCACTTTCGTGGTTGTCGCAGGGCAAAGGCCAGTCATCAATGCAATGATCCCAGTTGTTCCTTTATTGCTGCTCCTGACACTCCAAGGAAACAAGAGTCCAGCAGGCTGTCAGCTTAGCCCAGCGATACAAGGCAACTGCATATTTGACCTTGGCTATGTTAGACTTAGATTTTGCCCTAAAAATGAAGGTGAGTTCTCTCTCCAGCTCCCCAGAAAAATTGCCAATTAGATAAGAGTAATCAAATTAGATCTGGCTGATGTCTGCAATTCAGCTAACCCTAGGGCAACAGTGATTGCCAGCAGGTGGTTCTAAGCAACACTTTGTGGTAGTCACGTCGTGTTGCTTAAGGATGTGAGAAGCCCAAGTCTACCAGCTCCCAGTGTTTGACGAACCAGATTGCTGTTGGATCATATTCGAACAGACAGCTCCATCTGAGTATTTCGGAGAAAAGCCTTCTTAAGCAATCAGGTAAAGTCAGAAAAAAATTCCCCAGACTAGCTAAAAACTGGAGTATACCCACTTCTGAAAGAAAGTCGGAGTGAGGAGCTTCGCATGTTTGCTCATTCACCCTTCATTCATTTGACAGACATCCAGCAATTATTTATGAAGCCATAATCTGTGCCATTGCCTGTGCTTGGGGGCTTAGCGTGCACTGCCCTGCCTAACACACAGCCTCTAGGCAGGCAGTCAATAGTGGCCATGCTAGAAAGTTCTTGTGTGTCAACTCAAACCTTTCCTGGAATGCCATTCTTATTAAAAATTCAAGACTTCCAACAGTAAATTATTTGTTAATGTTAACCAAAACCACCAAAATGTCAGACTGAATGAAGTCTTAGGATCTACCAAAGCAAAGAATAACATAAAGTTGCCTAAAGTCTCAACTGTGTTTCTCACTCAGCAGCGCTTCATATTTTCATAGGAAAGAGTCTGTCAAAAGCACAAGGCACTATTCCACTTGGGTGAGAACCCACTAAGTGACTAAGAAATATCTCAAAAATGTTCTAATCATCCCTGGAAATTAAGGAAATGAAAATCAAAAGAATTTTGAGATTTCCTCTTACCCTTCCCACCCGGAGTGGAAAGGGAACACTCATTCACTACTGGTGAGGTTAAAAACTCATCTAGTCACTCTGGAAATCAGTGTAGAGAATTCTTAAAATGCTAAAAGTGAATCTACCATATGCACCAGGGATACCAGGCCTCAGCATATGCCCAAAGGACTCAGCATCCTATTCCAAAGATGCTTGCAGTGTTCATTGCTGCTCTATTCATATTTGTCTATGCATAAAAGCTAGAAAATCAAGCCTACAAAATCAACCAACTACAGAATAGTTAAAATGTGGTAGATATACTCTATGGAATACTATCCAGTTTTTAAAAAATAAAATTGTCAAGTAAATTGATAAAACCAAAAAAGAGATTATTGAGTGACGTAACCCACACTCAAATAATAAATCACAATTTCTTTCTCATCTGAGTCTCCTAGTTTCAAATCCTCAGATATGAATATTTAACATGGAGTCACTGTATATAACAGCATATGAGTGATTTAAAGGGAGAGATGAAAAAATGGAGGGTTTTTTTATTAAGTGAGGTAGGAGATAAAGACAGAAGGAAGGTAAAATAAAAGTAAGGACTCTGAAAACGTTAAGAAATAATATTATTGATTTACCTAAAATTACATACATCACGGATAAGTATATATGGCTGAAATGTTATTTTCCCATCTGCATTGACAATGCTCCACACCCCAAGAGCCATAAAATACCTAATAAAAACCCCAACATCAGTCAAGGGGAGCCCCCTTTTGAGTTGTTGATCAATTGTTGTTGTCTAAGAGACTCTCAAAATACCATAGGCTATTGCTGTTATTCTTGGTTACTTCACAGAAGGTTGAAGGTAAATCCATATAGTCCGTATATATTAAGACATGGCACCCAAAGGTGTTGACCTGAATGTCTCCTTTAGGTAGACCAGCTTTCATGGTGCCAGAAGGAAGGGAAGCAGCCAGTAGTACTACCCAGCTATGCTACCTCTGAACAACTTGATTAGAATGACACAATATCCCTAACGTTGAAACAGTGACACACACACCTTTGTAGTAAGCAACAGCTTTCAAATTGGACTCAAGGCTCACTCAACATGAAGGAAATCATGTCTGGTACTGGAAACCTAGCCACTATCAGGAGCTGGTGAAGCCATGGACCTTGGAGGAGAATCTCTAACCACCACTTTACTAAAGCAGCCTAATTCTCAACTGGATAATGGATAATAAACATGTGTCGTTCTACCCACAGATGAGTGTATGTCTCACTCCTCATCTTCCCTTTACAACAGACAGAGGGAATTACAGTGGTGTGGGAGAATTGTCTGAATTCTGTCAATCATGTTTTAAATAAATGCTGATTGGCCAGGCAGGAAGTATAGGCAGGTCAACCAGACAGGAAGTAGAGGTGGAGCAAAGAGAACAGGATTATTCTGGGAAGCAGGAAGCCCCTCCGCTAGTTCTGCCCAGACCAACAGAGAGGCAAGATATAAGCTGCCCCACAGAGAAAGGTACTGAACCGTGTGGCTAACATAGATAAAAAATAATGGGCTAACATAAGTTATAAGAGTTAATAAGTAGCCTGAGCTAATGGGCCAATCAGTTTATAATTTTATGTAGTCCTCTGTGTGATTTTTTTGGGGGCTTGCTGGCTGTGGGGTACCAGGCGGGACAGATACCCCAACAAGCCAACCCTTCATACTACATTACAGAAAGCCACAGTGGGCCAAAATGCAGAGAACAAGTGACTGTGTGTCACCTATCCTTAATGGATGACATCTAGAACACTACTCAGGCATCTGCAGTTCAGAAATCATAGTGGAAGACACAGAAAAACTGCAAAATCCTGAGAAGCAGGGCATTTCTTGTGGAATTCTATCACCTAGAAATGTCAAAGGAATTATACTCGTGAAGTCTTGTCAACAGGGCTGCACAAACAGATGCTAAAAGGGACCACACCAATAGCAGTGCTAATGTGGAAGAGCCAGAGCTCACTGGGCCTAGCCGAAGAGCTGCAGTCAACTAAAGAATGCAGAGCAGGAGAAATGGTCTTCCCTAGGGAAGATCCTCCGTGTGCTTATCCAATACCAAATGGTCAGCCCTGAAATCGTATACATACTGGTATATTATTTATACAAATTATGAGCATATATGTAAATACATATTTTGAAATCGAATTCTATTTATATATTTAGGAATAAGTACACACGCATATAAAACAACAAAAGAAATAGAGACTATGAATTTGAGAGAGAGCAAAGAGTGAATGGAAGGGGTTGGAGGGAGAAAAAGGAAGGGGGAAAATGATGTAATTATATTTTAATTTCAATCTTTTTCTAAATTTAAAGCATAAGAGTCCTGAGGTAGAACGAGTGTACTTTCATTATGCTCAGAAGTCAAGCTAATAAACAAAACAATAAAAACACAGTCATAGGAAAGACAACAGTTGCCTTATGGCTCATGCCTTGGTCCAGCCAGAGGGCAAACTCACATTCCTTCCTCATCATGCCCTCATTCTCTCCATTGGGTTCACACGTCACAACTCTGTTTGCTCTCTGGTAGTTAGCCGAAGCCTCTCTACCACTGCCATGACTCACTGACGTCTTCCTCAAAGCTCATCACACCATAAGTAGCCAACAGATAGAAAGGGAGGAGGAGAAATATTGGCATGGTGCCAGGAGAAATGCCAACTAATGCATACGGCAAGAAGAACTGGCAGGGACACACAGTTACTCTCAACAGTGCACAGTCTTAAAGACACGTAAGCATACCCTGGTTCACCTCTTGTGCTTGACTAGTGAAGAGCAAAATACCAAATCAAAAAAAAATTCAGTTTTAAGATGCCAAAGTTTAAACTATGTCTTTGAAGGGCCTTCCATCCACAAATAATTTACTTGCGTGTGAGTTTTCTAACTGTCCCTTGTTTCCCCGTAGCACATGAATCTAGAATGGCAGTTGTCAGCTGGCTCGGGTCTACTTTAGGTCCGTGATCCTCATAGCATTGCTATGAGGAAAGAGGTAACTAACCATGCAATTGCTGTTTTATTTCCTTGTTCTTGTCATTGGTTTGGTTTTGTTGTTGTTATTGTTTGTTTGGTTTGGTTTGGTATTTTGTTTTGTTTTGTTTTGTTTTGGTGTTAGAGGGGCCTTAGGACCTCAGGCTGACCTCAAGCTCATTATATAGTTGAAGCTAACCCTGATATCCTAATCTTCCTGCTTCAGCCTCCCAAACTCAGGGCTTATACATAACAGCCAAAAGGCTTGGCTTACTTCGTTTTGTCTTTGGTCATCTGCCATGGCATTTTATTCTGTCAGTCAATGAACAGTGGTCAGTCTCCTCCCTGTTTTAAATACTGCACTATACTGTTAACTTGTATAATCCAAAATGGTAGCCCCTAGCTAGGGATATTAAAATTAATTAAAATGAAATAAAATTTAAAATTCAGTGGCTCCATTGCAATAGCCACAAGTCACTACTCACTATACTCACTGAAGAGGGCTACCTTAGTGTAGCAGGGTTTGGGTTTTTAAATGTCCATCTTTGTAAAAAAAAAAAAAACAAAATAAAACTCTATGGTCAGTAATGCGCATCATCTTCGTTGTTGAACAACAGTGTCAATGCAAGCTGCCAAAGGATGAAAGGATGTTTCTAACGTCCTCAAGACTTTCTACCCTTCACCCCAGAGTCACTGTCCTATTTCCTTGTCCTTAGGAAGGGTGCTGCCAAGTCTTTTCACACTGGATACAGGACAAGAAAGATGAGAGTGTCTGTTTACATAGGTCCAGAGGATGCTCAGTGTGACTACTGATCCGGGTCCACATGAGTTTCCGTACAG
This sequence comes from Myodes glareolus, assembly GCF_982192425.1. Classification (NCBI taxonomy): domain Eukaryota; kingdom Metazoa; phylum Chordata; class Mammalia; order Rodentia; family Cricetidae; genus Myodes; species Myodes glareolus. Next base: position 70,086,634 of record NC_142029.1, on the reverse strand, counting down.
TTTCCCTTCTCCTATTAGGCACTTTTATTCTAGCTTTTGTGAAGCCCATCCACCTGCACTGCTGGCACCAGTTAGTCAGGTGACCCTCTTTCCTGTCTCGCAGTAATGTCCAAGAAGGCCACTTCTGTAACTTACAACCTTCACCAAGGTCCCACTGCTGCTTTCTAGTTTCTGTGTTTATTGTGGACAGCTGAAAAAGCTTCCTGACTTGCCCTTCTTTGTCTCTGCTTCCACTTGATTAGAAAAGAGAGCCAAGGTTGGAGCCTTTTTCCCTCAAGGCAATGAAGCCTCCAGTTTTCTCTGATATGTTATCCGCTCTCACCTTTCACTATTCCCAACTCGATGTCAGACTCCATGACAACAGGATGTCCCTTGAAGGACATCTAGCACACCTTCCCAAGGAATGCTCGTGTCTTTCTCTGCAGTAGGAAATAAAGATTTGAAGAGCAATTGTCTTTCATTCTTTAGAGGGCTTTTGTTGGTTGGTTGGTTGGTTGGTTTGTCTGACAGTTTAATTTCTTTCTAAGCCAAAAACAGGGAATCAAAATGTAGAGGAAGCTTGTCTATATCCCAGACCAAAAAAAAAAAAAGAGGGAGAGAGAGAGAGAGAGAGAGAGAGAGAGAGAGAGAGAGAATAATAAAGAATCTAGATTTGATCTAAAAGAATGCAAAAGTCAAATTCTGAAAAAGAGAAGAGAAGGGATAAACGTAAAGAGGGGACTTGTACAAGGGAGCAGAGGTAGTTCAGAGAAACAATGGGGAGGGGGCACACTCTAAGTTCATGTGAATGCTGATCCTTAACCCAAAAGAAAATTAGATGGCATAAAAGAATGAAAACAAAATTAAAAATCTTCCCCAACACAAATGAGTGAACAACGACCTAGCTGTGATTAGACATGGCATTTCATTGTAAAGAAATCTTAACCGGTGGGTTTGTCTTTCTTTGCACTGTTAGTACTTGCTGAAGCCCTAGCAACACAGTCTAAAGTGAAGAGGACATGAGAAGTGATTGGGCTCCCAGCAGAGAAAACAAGGACAGATGACCCAAGCTTCCAAACAGACCTTGAATCCTGGAGGTCCCCAGTAGAGGGGCCAAAAAATCATCAAATACAAGGCTTTGCTGAACCCAACCCTTGGTGTATGTGGGCCAAAAACTTACATGGAGCCAGTAGCCTGGGGAGTACTCTTACTACTTATGTAACTCTTCCCATTTGATCCTCTGAGGACACAGGCAAGGCATTGGATGCAATTTCCCAAGCCTGCTGGATGCTGAGATTTGACCCTATTCCCACATTGATTTTATTGTCCTCTGCCTAGCCCATTCTCTTTGGGCCATTTGATCACTGAGATTCCACCAAGTTTCCAAGTGTGTTAGGTGGGTCTTAGGAGACCCATGATGGTGGCTGTCATCAAACTATGAGTGCTGTGCACTTTTGGGGACCAAAAGAAGCCACGTCTTATCCTCAATATGAAGACGAGATTTTAGAAGAACACTGACAAGATTTAATAATCCTTGAGAAATGTAGCTTTGGCCATGACGTGAAAAATGGTTTTCTGACTGGCAAGTAAAAATGCCAGTTAGCAAGTGAGGAGGTCACCTAGTAGAAGAGTTTACTCCTAGAATCCATAAAGTTGATTGGGTGAAAGCTAGTGATGATTTAAACCAGGGATCAGGTGGGTATCATTACGGCAAGAGAGAACGAAAGGATTGGAGATAAGTTTTGATGGCAGAGTTGGTTAAAATTTGCAGATATGTGAATAGACACAGATTCCCTTGTCTGTTTCAGGAATAGGAACATTTAAAGTACAATGCCCAAAGAGGATTGTAGTAAGTCAAAAGTAGGAACTTCGTGTTAATTTGAAACTAATTAATACCTACATAAATACTCAAATAGATGTTGAGTATTTTCAAAGGAGAGAGCCTTTAGATTATTAGTAATATCCCATTGTCTAAATTAATTTAAATGAAGTTAATTTTAACAATATTTCTTGCTAGAATCTAGTAATATTTCACATTAAGCACTATTATGTTGTCAATAGCTAAACAATGGAAAGATAGCGCACGGCCTCAGTGCTGTGCCCTTTTAAAAAGCAAAATAAGAACCAATGCAATCAATAAATTTCTACCAATGAGAAATAGATTTGTTTTTTTCTGTAGCATAAGAATCCTTGTATCAGGATTTGATGCACTTTTGGAAAGCATTTTCAACATCCTTGTGGAAGTATTTACCTACAAAACGTTGTGAAAACGCTTGAGCAGTAGCTAGTTAGTGAGAGAATTGTGAATGAGGCCAAACTTCATTACTTAGCTTGTTCGACCTTGACTTTTTTAGCTGCCTAATGCCTTTGCAAATTATTTTTTTCTTCCTTTGAAATTGATTAACTTTGATATTTAAAAACCCATACATGTATACAATGTCTTCTTTGTTCTTTTCCCCTCATATTCTCTGTCCCTCTCATCCCTGCTTGTCCTTTTCTCAGGTTTATGACTTGGGGTTTATGTTAATAACACATTTAGGTTACCCAGGGCCATCTGCGTGGCCACTGGACTGGGAATGTCACTGGAGCCTGGTGGGGACATCAGAGGACACACAGATGAAGGTGATGATTTCCCTGATCCCTCCCTGGATATATTAGTAGCAAAGAATTTGGTGCTGTTAGTTTTCAGTAGGATTCTGGCATAGAATTAAACATCTTAAAATGCTTTGACACACTAGTAAAGTTGGGTCTGGAAGATACCTTGAATGCCTCTTATGAATATATTTTATTTAATTGGATTATGTATTGCACATGTGTACAAACGAACATTTGCACATACATGTATGTGGAAGCCAGACGACAACTGTGGGATGTCATTCTTCAAATGCCACCCACATTCTTTCAAGACAAGGTCGCTCACTGGCCTAGAACTCACCGAGTGCATTGGGTTAGATGCCGTAAGTCTTAGGGAGCTGTCTATCTTTGCCTCTCTGGATAGGTTTTTAAAGTCTTCAACTTATGTCTATTAAGATTTTTCGACCCTCTCCCAAGGATAAAGGAGCCTTTGGTAGATAAGCTCAATATGTCAACTGTGTTTTGCTCATTGAGAGTATTTTTTCAGTGCCATAATCCTCATACCCCGGTGGACATGGCATCGGTTAGTGCTCTCATTTGAATGCATTCAATGGCGCGAATAAAGCACAGACACTGTAGAGGTTGTTTCTGATATAACAGTACACTTTCTCCTCCAAGCTTTGTGCACAGAAAAGTCATTCTCACTGCCTGTGAGTAACGTCTGCCTAAATTGTCCTCTGATCTATCTTCTCTGAGATCCTGATTTCATTTTAAGTCATAAACTCACCCCATGGCCTTTAAGGCACGTTGTACAAATTTAGGAACATTAAAAGATAGTCAGGATGTGCAAGGATAGCAAACTTTATAGTGTACCACCAAATAGATGTATTTCCTGTGTTCTCTAAAGACAATCCATTAAGGTCTGTGGGCACTGCCTGGTGACCAGAGTCTTAGGACTGGATCAAGTTTCCCCAGATACATCAGCAAGTATGTAAACAGATGCATCATCAGCCTTGAAATATGAAGATGACCACTTGGAGGCATCATCATGAGATCCCCAAATGGGAACAAACTGTGCAGTCACAGTGTGTGAGTGGTAGTTCTTAAACCCAAGGACCCTGGACCCATTTGGACTGTGATTTGTAACGTGTCTTCTTTAGCAGGAAGCTACCACATCATCCGTGCTTTCCATCCTGTGTGGTCCTTTCCAGTTCTATTGTTCTGTTGTTTTGTCACCTTGGACCACGTGTTATGAAGAGATATACAAAAAAATCTAAGAAAGCCAGCGTCATCCTCACAACAAACTGGAACATAAACTCTCAGATTTGTAGTTTGAGATCGATAGAGCAGTCATAATATAAGCAGAAATGTTCTTGCTATAAACTGTAGATTTCAAATCATTTCTGAAATTTTTTTTCCAAACAATAACTGACGTTTTGGAGTTTTACTAAAGTAACTTTGATAATCCTCCTAGTGTTAGGGATTATAAACATCTTGGGCCCAGATAAAACGAACACAATGGCAGGTGTGCTTCTCACTCGTTTCCGTACCTCAGAGACCATCGGAAGCTAAGCACACTTGAGCTTTTGATCTTTTGCTGTATTTGCTTCAAGACAGAGTTAAAATGCATCATTGCCTGAATTCTAAAAGCAAGACTGAAAAGTTCCTGAAGTAGCTTCAATGTGGGTGCTGCTTAGTTCCCACATTGGAACCAGTGCTTTTTTTTTTTTATGATAAATGGCTGTTGCCACCAGGCTTGGTCCTTCAAAGGCTTACAAAAAGACTTCTTGCTGAAGTCAGTGGGCAGACAAGGCTTTGGCTAGAATCACTCAGTGGAGCAGAGTAATCTGAACTAGAAGCTTGTTTGTAAAGACCTCAACTCTCTGAGAAAAAAAATAACCAAAAACTCTGCAATAAGCCATAATATGTCTTGTATGCAGCATGCCCATGCCCTACTTAGGAGCAAGGGCAGCAAATTTAAAGTCCCATCATCCCTGTCTACTTGAAACAGCAGAGGTTTGATACTTGAGAGACATGTACCCAGCACATTAGTTACTTTTTCCCATTCCTCTTACGTTATCCTTTGGACACAGTGATGGCTTGGGGTGCCTTTTGCATCCTTTATTTCCTGAGTTTTCACATGGTGATGATTTGAAACACAATGGAAACATGCTCCAAAAAGACTGGGTGGGTTTGGGGAAGAGGACTTTGGTGACCTGGATAGTGAACATTGGTGTAGAAGGTCCTTCTGTATTTGTGTTGCTTTCATTGGTTGAATAAAGAAACTGCCTTGGCCTTTTGGTAGTGAAGAGCTTAGGTAGACGTGGAAAAGAGAACTGAATTCTGAGAGGAAAAAGGCAGTGTGGCATGATTTTCCTGCCCTAGACGGATGCTGGTTAGACTCATGCCGGTAAGCCACAGTCAAGTAGTGATACACATTAATGAAGATGGGTTAAGCTAATATGTGAGAGTTAGCCAATAAGGGGCTGGAGATAATGGGCCAGGCAGTATTTAAATGAATACAATTTCTGTGTGGTTATTTTGGGTATAAGCTAGCTGGGTGGCAGGATGCAGCTCACCACTCATCCTACAAGAGAACATCTCTGTCTATTTGTAAAGAAGGGGAAATACTAAGCACATAGTGGTATCCGCATCCATTAACTACATAACATTGAAAAAGTTTTCTCCATGACTCAGTTGACACACCTGAAGAATGGGTATAAACACACCTACACAGCCCACCTCACCTCACTGAGGAATGAATGAAGTACAATAATCCTTTGTTGCAATTCTAAGCTGCAGTTCATGCAAATACCTACCGATCGGCTAAAAATTTGAATATTGTAGAGGTCTGGGGAGGCTCACTGAGTCAGAATTATTTCTATGGAAAAAAAGAGGACCTGAATTTGACTGTCCAGCACCCAAATTAAAAGCAATTCATCGTTTTGTAGCTCCAGTGCTGTGAGGAGGAAGACAGGAGGATCACTGAGGCTTGCTGACTGCCAGACTAACTCTAGGTTCAGTAAGCCCCTGTCTTAAAGGAAGAGAGAGTAAGAGAATGCTTAATCTCCCTGTAGCCACTGAGCACGCACTGCACTTACACGGGTGTACATACGCACACGAGCGCACACACTTTAAAAACTGAGTAACATTAGCAAAAGGAATAGGTGAAAATGTCTTACACAATTCTGAAAATAACATGCATTAATTTTCTTTCAAACTCAGGAAAATAAAAACTACATTTCCAAGGAGGGTCTGTTTGGTAACCAAGCAAACAACAGCCATGCTTGCTAGCTAGCTGCTGGCTTTGGCTTCGCCCCGGCATCATCACCTCTGGTTGTCACAGGAACCTTGTGAAGGAGTCACTGTTACAGAGATGATCCCAGAAGACTGAACCTAGCAAGGTGCAGCTTTTGACCCATGGCTGCTGGCCCACTACACAACTGAGTTAGCATTCAAATCTGGTAGAAAAACCATGACCTGTCTGCCATCCTTTCTCCTCCAGAGCATCTAATTCATCAACCAGCATCTCTGTCCTTATCATCTGGCCCTGAGTCAATGCCCAGTTCCAGGTTAGGACTTAACTTTTGTTCTCCCACTGTCTCCTCAGCTTTGGTATGTGGTTTGAACCCTACATGGCTCACCAATAATAGTGTGTTTGGCACATGATCATCTAATAGCACTGTACTTGATACCAGTCAGACTCCATTGTTGCCTTGATTAGATCATCATGTCTTCCATGTGTCCTCTTGCATGTTTTTCCTATGAATCTTTCTCTCTCTCTCTCTCTATCTCTCTCTCTCTCTCTCTCTCTCTCTTTCTCTGTCTCTCTCTCTCTCCTCTCTGCCTAAGATAACTTTAACAAGGATTTTACTTGTCCCACCCCAATGTTGGCTTTCTCACTTCTACTACTGTCTCAAGGTGAATGTCCCACACAGATGGTGTGTTCTTTGTTATTTAGCGTTAAGAGACCCTCCAGGAACCTGCCTAGATTTTCAAGACAGACAAACAATCAATCCATTGTTTGAGGAAGCTACTGGGCCTCAGAGGCACAATGCAGTGGTACCTACTGGAGTCTGGGAGATCTCAGGAAGATGGTTTGGTAAGTTTTGTTTAGTCTGTAGACTTCAGGATTGTCTCATGATAAAAGTGAATTGGTGAAATCACTGAGTATGTCAGTTCTCTGGGCGCATAAGGTGTGTCACCCCAGGTTTCCCCACCGCTCTGAACAGATGCTGCAATTCCTCCAGTCTGTCAAAAGAAACAGCGTGGCAGAAGTACATTAATTTGCTCAAAGTACCTAAGGATGTGAGAGAAATGAAATTCAAGTCCAGAAGGACCGGCTTTGAGAGACCATACTTTTAGCTAGTATGCCATCTCTCCTCTGGGGTAAGTGAGTTACTGGTGGGAGTGGGGAGGATATTGGTTTGGAGAGGACACCTGATTTCCAGGAAGGTCAGAAGAAGAATTCAAGTGGGGAAATCAAGTTCTAGCAGTTGTAGATGAGTCTGGCTGACCCATGTGACTGTTTAGCTATTGCCCTACAAGGAAGCAGGGTGGTGACTAAGCATTGCCCCTGTAGGGAGGCTTGGAGTTACTGAAGAGGCCTTTGATATTTGAGGTTCCCAGGAATCATAATTTACTGGTCCTATAGATCAGTAGAGTTTAGTTCACATAGCATTCCCCAGTGGGCTCTGGGTCTTGGGAAACCTTCTCTTCCTAGAAGAGAGCAGGACAAAGTAGCGCATCCCTTTGCCTTCCAAAACCATTTCCTTATACAGCCAGATCTCTAAAGAATCCCACTGAGCCCTTCTAGCCTCTCATCCACGGGGTCAAGAGAATCTCAGGATGACCTTAAGCAGGGTCTGAAGTGAATGCCTCATGCTGAAATTCTAGGTCAAGTCTTGACTCTGTTTAAATCCATAGTAGGAGAGAAGAAAGTCATCTTTGGTGATGGTATCTCTCCACATATCTGAGATGGGACAGAGTCTGGAGTCTGAATGGAGGCTCTGGTCCTGTCACCTGTGAGTGTGGCAATGAGAGACGGACTTCTCTGCACCTGAGCCAGTGCTGTTCTCATGCGTAAAGTGACACCGCGGGGCTTGCGCATGAAGCCACCAGGCTTAAACACAGACCAGACTGGCTCAGATAGCACTTAATAGATTTGAACTTAATAAAGAAAAGAAAGGGTCTGACTTGATTAGTATCTTGGAAAATCCAAATGACTTAGAAACTCGTGAAGAAATTTATTCAACTTTCTTCCCCCCTGGGGAAGAAAAGAAATTCAAATGCCTAAAACTAAGTAATTATACTTCAAATCGCCCCCCCCCCCATACACACCTTTGGGCAGAATAGACATCCATTTATTACTGAAAGTTACACCAACAGATAGGAAAGTGTTAAATAAATCTGGGAAAGCCAGGCAAAAAGAGAGGCACGAGCTGTCTTCTTGTTGCCATGACAACAAGGCATGTTACCTGGACAAAGAGTTTGATAATCTTTTAAAAGAATAGCCAGAGATCTTTCCATCTAGTTCCCCAGTAAAGATACATACTTGTCTGCAGACTGTTCCTCCGTGGATGAGATCTGAGAGGAACAAGGGTGACCTACGGGGTAGAGATGGTCTTGACTGGGCGCTTTAAGGGAGAGGCAAATATCCGCGGAAAATACAGGATCTCATTGCTCAGTGTCTCTGCTGCTGCATCTATGGCTGAACGTAAAGGTCACTGATCGAAAAGCTTCCTCACACGTGAAGACCCCCAACTGCTACAGATTAAACCTACAAGAGACAAATCCTAAACTAACAACGCTTCCGTTTTGATTAACGGCAGTATGACTAAGCGCCCGACTTGAAAATGCACCAGGGTGACATTTTCTCAAAGTCACTTTCCTAAATAAAGGAACTGAGCATTGAGGGTTAGAAAATGTGCCCGTTCCTCCATCTCTGGGTTATCGCGCGGAGGGGTGGTCCCTCTTCCAATCTATACTCTAAGCGGAGGGGTGGTCCCTCTTCCAATCTATACTCTATACTTCCCACAGCAATCCTGCACAACTCTCGCTTTTCTGTTTATTGATAGTGTCTTCAAAGCAAAAACATAGACACTCGTTGTAATAGTATTCCCTCTAACTGGATATTTTTCAAACATGGGACCTTTAGCACAAGTGTCCGTGAAAGAAAGCTGTCACAAGCACTGGAGGACAAAGGAGGGAGAGAGAGAGAGAGAGAGAGAGACAGGGAGAGAGAGAGAGAGAGAGAGAGACAGAGAGAGAGAGAGACAGAGAGAGAGACAGAGAGAGAGACAGAGAGAGAGACAGAGAGAGAGACAGAGGAAATCTATTTTCCAGATCAAAGTAATCCGTCATCCATTGCCGTGGCTCCAGACGTCTTTTTCTGTTGTCCTTTTCATTGACCAGACAAGATGTTTCTCAGCTCTCCGCTTCTTTTTTCCCCTCTGAATTTGTTTTCTCATTGAGAAAAGTGGTCATTAAAGTATTAGTTTAGGTTGATTGGCTCTTCAGCAATAGGAGAGGCTCTGAGGTTTTATTATGTTTGACAAGGTCTCAGAGACAGTGGCTGGATTGTTATACAATGTGGAAATCATTCCTTAAGGCGGTAGGCCTCTTCCTGGGGACCTACCCAAGCTGTGAGGTTGATGACTTCACACCAAGCCTATCAGGATTCTCCTGGGTGCTTTCAGGGCCTGGGTGTCTGGCTTTGTCCCTGGCTGCTGCACGGGAGTCAGCTCCCTGCCTTGGTCATGGAGCCAGCCCCCTCCAATAGACCTACATTCCTCCCAAATGGCTGAAGCTGCCCGGCATTCTCTTCCATTTATATCAATCAGTAGCGCATTCAGTAGGAAAAGCAGGGAGGGAGAAGAGGGCACTTTGAAGTTTCCGAGGGACAGAAATCACTTGGATGTTCTTCCAGGGACACTCGGCAGCAGGTAGAGGGTAGGACAGCTGGTGGGGAGGCTGGCAGCTGGGATGTGCCTGATCAACCGTAGCAGGGAACTGCTCTGCCCTTACGAACTGAAAAGTTTGCTCCTATAGTCCAGTGGGGAGGATAAGAATAAGGAAGAAAGATCAGAAGGCCAGGCACGCACCACCTGGGACAAAGGCCTCAAGCCATACCAAACACCTTGCCAGAAGATTTCATTATGTTTCAAGTCTGATTGACTGAAGTCTTTATGTCTAATCCAATACAAATGCATGACTTCCAATACCCAGGCAATGTTGGAAAGAGTGGTGAGCTGCATGCACGCAGATGTTAAGTCTCTCTTTGCCCATCTGTTAAAATACATTTAGCAACAGGCTTACTTTAAAGATTCATAATACCACAGAGATGCTGTTTGCTAATACGCACTCTGTGCCAGGCACTGTGCTTAGCATTTATACGCATCATCTAACTGCGGGCACACACACAACCACCCTTTGCGATAGGTGCTGCTGCAAGGTCTCTATCTCTGACAAAGGGAAAATGCACCAGGAGTTGGAAAGTGTTATCCAAACTCAGACCAGTCAACTGATATGTATGGTTGGGATTCAAGTGCAATCAGCTCAATAGTGCCTGTCCTATTAGGCAGTACTTGGGAATGAAATAAAATAATGAATTAATATATTGACTCTGGGAACAGACATACAACAACACAGCCAGTCATTAATTTTGCAGTGTTAATATTATTATGACACCCCTTCTATTGCTTTGGCCAAATGAATCAGAGTCTGTGACAGTGTCTCTAAAGGGGAAGGACTTCAGGAAAGCAAACACATCAAATGTAGAGATTGGCCAGAGCAGATGCACAAAAAAATAAATTAGTATTTTTTTGACCTACACATGTTCCATAAACATAAACACACTGAACAAAATTTGCTGGAGGAAACGGTGAAGGAAAAAGGATGAGGAGCCAGGGGCCAAGAAAGAGCTGCTCGTTTCTAGAGGTTGCTCAGCCTTGCCTAGGCAAAAGGAAGGTCTGGGTGGAGTCAGAGATAGATGAATGTCTTGGGGTTAGACAAAGAGTAGGGGGAGGTACAGATGGCTAGTGAAAGCCAGTAAGGCACATCTGGGCTGGGGGCAGGGGTCCTTAGCAGTTAATGTGCTGTGTTCTTGCAGAGGATGGAGTTTGGCTCTAAGAATCCACATTAGGTGGCTCACAGTCTCCTACAGTTCTAGCTGTAGGGCATCTGACAGCCTGTTCTGGACTCCTGGGGTATCCACATTCACATGTGCGCACGTGCGCGCCCGCACACACACACACACACACATCTAAAAGAAATAAAAATCAATTGTTTAGATTTATCTATTTCCGTGTGTGTGTGTGTGTGTGTGTGTGTGTGTGTGTGTGTGTGTGTGTGTGCACGTGCGTGCATGTGCTCACATAGGCTTTTGGGGGGGGAGGAGAGTATCACATGCATGCAGATCCTCTGTCACTGGATTTACAGACAGTTTGAAGGCACCATAGGAACAGAATCCAGGCCTTCTTCAGAAAACAGTAAATGCTCTTGACCAACAAGCCATCTCTCCAATCCCATACACAAAAAATAAACATTTAAAAGTAAACTGAAGAACACCATTTCCAATGTTCACATCTATTCATACTAGAAGATGCATCCACATCTATTCATACAAAATCTTGTTACCCAGAATCTCTTGTTATCTAGAGCTGCCACCAACTGCAGATTCCTCAGGAGGCTCCCAAATTATTATAAAGCCCCATTCCCTTATTTATTGAATGAGTACTTACTTAGAACTTCCTGTGTGTCTGGTGCTGGGGGTACAAAAACTGTAAGAAGAGCTGACAAGGGCTCCTCCCTGCCCTAAATCTGCTATAGGACCTAATTTGAGGGAGTTTTCTAGAGAGTGCTCTGAAAGGGATGGCTAGCCCATGGGGAACAGCTCTGACATGAACAATTATGAGGAATAGCATGGTGGTTAGCTCAGAGGTTGTTTCTCCCTATTGGAAACCAACTTTGTTGTTTTAAAACGGAAGCCATAACGAAACCAAATGAAGACTGTCCCATTCATCAGTTTTATTGTCAGTTGAAGAATCATCTGTATCAAATTGGCCTGTGGACACAGGGGCATTTTTTTATTGCTAGTTGGTGAAGAAGGCGCCAGTCTACTGTAGGTGACACTACCCCTGGGCAGTAACAAAGGTAGCTGACCCTGAGTGACAGCAAGCCACTAAGTGGTGTTCTTTCCCGGCCTCTGCTTCAGTTCCTGCCTCTGGGTTCCTGTTTGGGATTTTGCCTTGGCTTCCCTAGGTGATGAGCTGTAAACTGAAATAGCTTCGTCCTCCCCAAACTGCTTTTATTTGTGCTGTTCATCACATCAGCAGAAAGTAGTCTAGAAGAAGGATGTTTTCTGAAAGTGAAGGAGAGGTGGAGAGCAGGCTGCTGCTGCTCCAGGGGAAACTCTCTGGGCAAGGGGGAGACTCTCAGCCTGCAGAGGACAGGGAGACAGGAGTCAACACAGGCCTTCACATGGTGGAAGGTGAGGTAGTGTTGGATGGTTCTAACCTTCTCAACCAGGAGCGCTCATCTGGGGAGCATTTTAGGAAAGGAGAGGAGAGATTGCAAGAAATTATGAACCATCACTACAGAAAATGTCATTTCCTTTTCTTGTCTTCCTGGAATCTCCCCCCCAACTAAGCCTCAAAACCTAAATCAAGCACTATGCTCCTATAGCTGTTGAGACTATGCAGAAATGGGAGGGGACTGCCCCTGTATCTAATTACATCTCTGCTACCTTTATAAACATCTCATATTGTGATTATTCTCTCTCTCTCTCTTTCTCTCTCTCCCCCCGTTTCTCCTTCCATCCATCCCTCCCTCTCTGAGATTCTTGATGGCTTTGTTATTTTCTCTAACCACTACCCTGGCAAAATATCATGTGTACTAAGTATGTACTGATTGAATCAATAACCTTTTCTATAAGCCACACCTAAAGGGATTGCAACTTAGATCCAGAAAAGTGAGGAAACGAACATTTAGAACTGACATTCGAAATGTCTAGGACCATTTTAGATCAAAGCAGTCTGCTCTGGGACAATTACCTTGACCTCTTTGCAGCTAATAAACCAGGCTCTAAAAAACAGGGACCGCAATTCACAGAGCCATGAACTTCATTAGTGAATGTCAGTAAAGGGCTTTTTAAGTGGCAAAGCAGATAATTATGGAAAATGTCTCTGACAAAGACATGTGTCAGGGACAATGAAGGGCCTTCCTTCCAAAAGTTAAACTATGTTTTACCCCAACACAAGGTGCTACAGAGGATCAAGGGACCTCTCAAAAGAGCCTGTTCCCAAAGGGTCCCAAGAAGATGTGTTCACCAAGTTCACAAAACACTGAGAAACAGTCAACAGTCAGTGAAGTAGAAGCATCCTCCCGGCTCAAGGTCACCGTGCTCCCTCCTGAACTTTCAGCTTTCCTATTGTTTGCCTTGCCTTGCCTGCTAGTTTGCACCTTTCCAGATCATCAACTGAGCACTCAAATGCACTTGACCTTTAGAAAGGCACTTGTGCTCCCAGGAAGTACATGATCATTTATCACTGCCACTTACCAAGTGTCAGCTACATAAATAGATACCTGGGCAAGCTGGAAAGCAGCTGCTAGCCCATTGGCACTGACGTGATACCGTTTAGTCCAGACGAGACACAAAGACAGTACGACACTGAACCATCAAACAGTAAATACCCGGGAGTCGAAAAATGAATGACTGGTATGTTTCATACTCACCTGCAGAGCCTTCCAAATACAAACATGTGGTCTATTCTACATTGCTTGGCTAATGTTGAAATTGTGGTATAGAAAAATTAAAAGAGATAGTAATTCCAGAACATTTGTGTTTAATTTATGTTATTATAATTCACACACACACGCACACGCACACACACACACACACACATACACATACACACACTCCTGTCTCCCAAACCGGATTTGGTGAGGATAGATTCATTATTAGTTTGCTCCCCAGTGATCAGACTCCAAGCTCAGCAATAGCTATGATAATAATGAGCAAGCCTTGCCAGGGTTGTTTTAATTGTCATGGTTAATCAAAAGGCCACCATTGGAAAGCATAAGAGGAAGAAATAAAGTTCAAAATTAAATAAAAGAAAGAACATAAAATTAAAAAGACAAGAATCAGAAAATCGGCATTGCTTTATCCTGCATGTCAATCTCTTCCATGCAAGGAATCAACACTCAGTCTAACATGGCATTTCCAGCTTGGGCAGGGAGGGGGACTTTCCTGCCCTACCTATAGAATATTAAAGACACTGATAAGTCTCGAAACTTCGGGCTGCTTTCTTACCGCCAGAGCAGCTCACAGTCTGGTATGACTCATCAACATTAAATGTGGAAAATTGGCTGCAGCTATAATTAAAACTCTGGTTAGTATCCACATTAGCTAGTTGATCTTCACATCAGCCAATCAAAGCTCTTTTGAAACTTATAATTACTTGAGACAGAGATAAAATGACAAGATTTCCTTATTATTGCTATAACTGAAGGGACCCCCCACAGAGCTGGAATATCATATAGAAAAGTCCATCAGTTGCTGGGAAATGGGGGCTTGGTGACTTTCCAACTTGACTTATAAATGGGAATTGTGATTCTATGATCTTTGGGGGAAGCAGAAAGATCATTCCGTAACGTGGACTTCACTAAGAAGTCTCATTCCTGGTGAGAAGTTACCAGCTTTACCAGCTCAGGACATGAAAGGAACTACTAAAGCAGCGGCCAGTTTTCTTCTCACTCTTCAGACACTGCCCTGAGGTTGTCTTAATGGTTAGACACCCTCAACCTGGCTCATCCTTCACAAACACCTGTCGCTGGTGGGCGACCTTGTGTCCTTTTCAGGGAAAGAGCCATCAAGGTAAGTAGCTATGGAACCCATTTGCATAAGAAATTTCAGATTACCTATTCTAATAAACAATCAACACAGAGGAAAAAATAACTTGTTTTTTTTTTTTTAAGACTTAGGTGCGTAGTTCAATTGGGATAGGCACTTGCTGTCAAGTCTGATGATCCAAGTTCAATCCCCAGAACCCACATGGCAAAAGGAGAGAACTGACTCCCATGAGCTGTCTTCTGTAGCTCAAGTGTGCATGCAGCATACATGCATGCCCATGTGTGCACCCATGCGCGCGCACACACACATACTTTAAAACAAATAACGAAATGAAAAGAATAACTTATTTAACAAATATTGCCTCACTGTAACAAACATAAATTGGGAAGTTTGAGAAAACACTGTCTACTTAGCAGCTAGGGACTTCAAATTTACCTCCAATAGGTCAATTCACTTAATCCCTTGGGGAACAGGGAATCGAACCCAGGACCTTGCATATGCCAGGCAAATGCTTGGCCACTTATCGACACCCTTAGACCAGTGGATCAGTTAAAAAAATCCAAGCATTAGACTTAAGTGGAGAAGAAGAAAGATAATGCAAGAAGGATCAGGAGCAGAGCTCGGAGACCCGTGTTGCAGTCAGGATTAGTTCCCGTCATCCTGAACCAAACATGGTGTGAGAAGGGTCATCATCTGGATATGATGGTGCACACCTGCAATCCTGACATTTGGGAGGCTGAGGCAGGAGGAGTACTGAAAGCTCAAAGCAGCTTAGACTACATAGTAAGGTCCAGGCCAGTCAGCCTGACTGAAAATAAATAGAGTCTCAATTTCAAAAAAAAGAAGAAAGGAAGGTAAACATTGCAAGAAGTAATGAGGACTCCCAGCATATATACTTAAAGTTTAAGACCCATAAAAAAATTACAGTTTGTGTGGCGTCATTTCAACTATTGCCACATAAATCTCTAGAAACTAGGGGTCTAGACATCAAATAAAGAATTATCAGAGTCAGATGGAAGAAGAAAAGCCACAACCAGAACCAAGATAAAGATCTGCAAAGCAAATCAAACTATGCATGTTTTTTCCTGAAAAAACATTGACAGATAAATCTGTTAATTTTATTGTAAAAATGTATACATATATACAATAATTCATAGATAAGGAATTTTGACCCAGTTATTTGAGCAACTGCCTGTTTCTTCTGCCCGTTTTCTCTGCTTTAAGATTCATGCTTTGGTGAATCACTCCTTTGTGGAATTCACCTTGCAAACTAGACTCCAAGTGTTTGAGGGTGATGTCTTCCTTTTATCCAGCTCAGTGTGTGTCTTGCTCCTTGTGGCTGAGTATCAGCCCATGCTCACTGTAATCATTACATTCTAATTTGTTTCTCCTCAGAACGGGCTAGTTAGGTGCTTCATGTAAATGTCTACTGAGAAATTCTTCAGGTGTTCTTACTAGGTTATCTATATAAATATTAATAATTGTTATCAACACAAACATTGATTACCACTGTAATTACAAATAACAATTGCTAAGTAAGAACTTATTAATCTATACAATTACAGAGAGCAAAGATGTACTTTCTGATTTATGTTGAAGTTCTCATAGCTTTGCAGAACATGTTTACGGATACCGTTTCAATTTATTTGTTTATCAGATAAGCAAATTAATTTATCATAAATCTACCCATCACCCTGCCCACCAACAAATGCCACATTCTAGGTCTTGATACCTTTTGGTATACTGGTAATTAGTTATTCCTAATGCAAATGTAGAGATCCCCACAAGGTCTAGCAGGGATAACACAGCACCCATCAGTATTTAAAAGGGATAGCACTCAACTTGTATCAGCTCAAACCAAAGAAAGATTCAGAAGGTCAGAGCACAGATCTTCTCAGTCCATGTAGAAAAGGAAGCAATCTCAGGGGTTTTTCATACCCCCTTGAGTAATGCTTGCACAGTGTTCAGGGCTTCCTTTCATCCTGGCATTTCCCCACTTAGCATTCTTGGAAAGGCTGAAATGGCAGGTGACTTGTTCACTGGAGGTGGGTCACATTGACAGTGAGAGCAACTGACGGGCGATTAAAAGGAACTGATAATAAAGTTCAGGGGGGATCTCATCATAGTCACTAACTCATGACAAGTAGAGAGTAAGCGGGAAATGTGGGCTTAAGCTCAGGACCACAGTATCTAGTCAGTCTTCTCTGGTTCATCCCCTGGAGATGCCTACCCTTGCAAAAATGTAACAAGTGTGCTTTAAAATGACTGTGCAGCGATCTCCTTCATCCATCTAGAGTACAACTGCCCTTAAATGTGTTGTCAAATGCACCTCCAATCTGGACAAGCACAGAGCCATTGCACCTCAAGGTTCTCAGCTTAGCCATGCACCATGGCACGCACGTTTAGATAGTTTTCACACCCCTCCCACGCTGAATCCTTCATCTGATGTGAGTGTGCCATACCTGTGTTCTGAACATGCTCGTGAGACCCCCTCTTCTAATACAGAGTTAGCAACTGGGAGCTCCTACCCAGTCAGGGACTACATTTTCGGCTCCATTTACTTTAGACATGGCTGCAAAATATCAGTCAGCAGGAGGATATCAGTCAAGTACCTGAGATAATCAACTAATAAATGAAAAGCTTGTGTTTTTGGCTCACGGTTTTAGATCTAGCAGAGCGTCTCACTTTTAAGCTTTAACAGTGTGTCCTAAGCTGTTACACTCTCTGATACAGTTTAGATCTTAAGCATCCTGGAAAGACCCATGTGTTAAGGGTTTTGGTCCTCAGGGTGGGGCTACTGGGGGGAGTAGAACCTATAAGAACGGAGGCTGAGTGGGATGTCATTAGGCCATGGGGCACATGACATTGAAAGGACTAGCCGGACCCCAAACTCTTCCTTCCCTCTCTTTGCTTCCTGGACACTAGAAGGACAGTTTTCCTTCTTCGTAAGCTCCTCATGACTTCTGTCCTGTGCCTCCACCAGTGACCTAAGGCAAATGAGTTTGCCCTGAACATGGGCAGGGCCATCGAAAAGTGTGCATCCAATTAACCTCTTCCTTTTATCTACTGCTTGTTGGAATCTGACTAACAGCCCCCCTTTTGCCTGCCCCGAGTTATATGGGTATCCAGGCTCATGGGTGACAAAGACTTGGTTGAGCCCTGTGATGAAAGGAACCAGGCTCTCCCAAATCAGCACATTGAAAAAGGCATTCTGTGGCAGAGCAATTTAAAAATCTTTAGATACTTTAGGATCTTTGGGCATTGGAGTATATACTAACTAATACATGAATCTGGCAAAGGGACATATAGGGACATCTTAAGGACAATGAATCCACAAGCAGGATGTTTACTGACTTGCCTAGAGAAGAGATTGAATACCTTTACTTTCCCAGAAAGGATTAAATATAGACAGCAATCCATGAAGTTATCTCTAGCAATAGTAATTATACAGATTGGTGTGGCAATGGTGTTTGAATCTTATAGTAGTTCCCTTCAAATTTATAGGCACACATTTGAATTTTGATACAGTGAGAGAACGTTGGGGTTGTCATAGAAACAAGTCAAAGCAACACAGTGCATGTGATGTGCAGGATGACTTAGCACTAGGAATGCCAGCAATAAAACAGAATGAAGGTGTCACACAGAGAAAATGACTCGGGATCGTGAAGCCATCACCAACCATTTGCCTTTGCCCTTGTAGGAATCTAATACACTGGTTAGTTAACAATCTTATAGTATGGCCAGTTCTGAAGAGAAATGAATTTCAGAATTTAGATGAGAGTATTGTAGAGTCATTGCCCTAGCCATACTAATCCTGCTTCCACAGAAGAGAAATACACAATCATATAGGAAGAGAAACAGACAGAGGGACTGATTTGGGGCCAACAGAACTAAAAGTGGGAGACTTGAGAGATGGCCCTCTGTGTAAAGAGTGTGCTGTGCCACCATGAAGACCTGCGTTCAGAACCGTAACAGCCATGTAAAAATCTTGCCATGGTACTGTGTGCCTGTTGTTCCATCACGTGAAGGGCAGAGACAGGAATGTTTCCTGGAACTCACTAGCCTGTCAGCCTGTGAGTCAATCAGCGAGCACCAGGCTCAGAGAGAGCCTGTTTCAAAGAAACGGGTGGAAAGCAATAGAGAAAGACATTGACTTTGACCTTCACCCCCTCTCTGTGCACTCATGGGAGCGCATACCAAAATAAAATAAAGTAAAATGTGCCGGAGCGATGAACAGATGGAACAAAACACACAAAGTAAGCATTGAACCCCTTCTGAGGTGGGTTTGAGAGCACACGTCTCGCCCCCACTCTGGTCGGCTTTGCAATGCAGACTTTGCCTGGTCCTTCTCCCTGGGCCAGACGCCTACCTGTGGCTCACTCAGGTCATCGTGTTCTTTTGTGGAACACTAGAAATTCTAAGGAGGACTCTCCTACCTTCGCCAGGGTTGTTATTCTTCTCTCCAGGGAGCCTTAGGACCTCAAAGCTTCTGTGGTCGTCTGCCCTTGTCTGGAGACAACACACTGGCAGGTGGCTGGAATGATCTGGTGGCATCCAGAAGGAGAAATGCAGCCATCTGGAGGAGAAGGATTTGGCCATGAGGATAGTTTAAGAAGACTAATTTTCAAAGCTGTTTTTTGAATGAGTAAAATAAGGTGATTTTTTTAAAGCCTTCAGATTCCCTGTCTTATATAATCTGTCAAGGCAGTTCTGGGGAAATTTCAACTCTAAGGAGACATGAAAATAAAATCTTGCAAACCTTCGCATCCCTTCTCTTAGTCTAGTGTCCTTTCTTCTCCTTTAGGTCTTTCTCTCACTTCTGTTTATATGCACACATTAAACAATTTCCTCTCAAACTCCTCTTTGCTTCATTCAGAAAGTGCATTGATCGACTTTCCCGGAAAAGATGCTGTAGACTGTTTCCACCGCTGAGACGGTGGGAGCCTTGGGAGACTAAAAGCGGCTGAGCCAGAGTGCTGCTCTTAATATATGGAGAAATAGCTGCATAGGATGGAGACTCCGGACCCCACCCGCAATGATCTCAATCATTTCAAGACAGAACAAAGAGGCATCCGCAGGCATCAAGAGATACTGAATCAGTCACCGTGCCAGACAGTCTCAGGCGGCCCTTTGACAGCTCCGGTGAAACCAGGTCAAAGGCATCTGGCTGGCTCAGTAGACAGAGGAAATCAATAATGCTAAAGAGTGGTGTCTGGAGCAGGAAACAATCATAGCAAACAGACAAAATGGTCTCTGTGCTCAGGGTGCCTGATAGAAGCCCTAACAACCGCCATCTTGACATTAGTACTGCGATCTCCATCCATGAGGAGAGAAAATAAAGGACAGAGGTGGGGACAGCAATGGCAGGTGCCAAGGAAGACGATGTAGCAGTCCGAACAGGTGAGTGCCCATCAGGTCAATTCAAGGAAAAAAAAAAAACTCAGTCAGGCTTTATCAGAGGATAAAGCACTTACTACTCAAAGTGTGAAGATATGAGTTCAGATCCCCAGAACCCATATAAAGCAGGGCACAGTGGCACAGTGTCAATGTGTCCATGACCTGCTACTTATGTAGAGAAATGAGAAGCAGAAACAGGTTCACGCAAAGCTCCAGGACAGCTAACCTTGTACACAGGGTGGCAAACAGTGAGAGACCCGGTCTCAACCAAGGAAGAAGACAGTGACCTCCACCTGAGGATGTCCCCTGACCTCAACCAGTGTGCCGTGGTGTATCTATACACACTCACACGTACTAATTATGCAGATCACACACAGAAGCACACACAGAGAGGAAAAGAGGAATAAAAAGAAGAGAAGGAGGATAAAAGAGATGAGAAAAAGGAAGAAGAAGAAGGAAGGGGAGGGGAAGGCAGAGGACACTACAGGTCTTCAAAATCACTGGAGATTACTATAGCTTAACCTCAAAGGAAATTTTTTAAAAGCAGCTAAAAGTGAAATTAATATTAGGAGAAACAAAAAGCTAGTTTAGTTTAAAGCATAGTTATTCTATATCTATGACATGAGCCCGATGTACTTCACTTAAAAGGAAACTGAGGCTTGGAAAAGTTGAGCCACTTTCCCACCCTCATAAGACCATACAAGATGGCACCAAGACCGAAGATGGGCATCCACCTCAAAAGCCAGAGCAGCGTCCTCCTCCTAGGCTTGTTTCTATAGTGCCCAGCTTTGGAGACCACAGACGGGCCTCAGCGTATCTAAATTCACAAGAATAAGAGCAGAAGTCTTCAAAGGCAATTGAGCTGTCTAGGAATGCGGTGGAAGCATTAAAAATGGATGGCAGAGAAATTCAAATGGTAACGATTTCAGCTTAGTCAGATGGTCTTTCTCGATTGGCTAATCTCCTGCTTCAAGAAAAGAAAGTTGTTAAATTAAAACAATAAACCAGTGAATTATAGTAGAAATCACCCCCCCCATACTATATAGAAACACAAATGATACAAAGGCACACAGTTGCTCGCCAATGCACAAACTCCATGTGAGGATCCTGCTTGCAGTGCTCTCCACAAGCAGGTAAAGTGGCATGAGCCTTCACGATCCTCTCGATCCACTTCTATGTTTTCCTAGTGGTAGTAACAAAAAGCATTATAAATGGCCCAATATTTGTCTTGTTTTTTCATGTCTGAAAGTTAATCGTGCACTTTATGAAAGAAGTTGAGACGCAGAGCAAGCTCACAACCAAGCTACGCTTGGCTCCCCTTAGCCAGCAGAGCTAGGTCCGTTTTTCAGGCTCTCCCATCTGGCTCTGCATGGGTTCGAGGCTGTGCTCGTGGACCTATGGAAGGCAGTTGTCTTCTGCACTCTGCTTCAGTTGTCTGTGGTGATTTAGGCCCTGAGAGTACCTCTGGTCTGACACTGGCCACTTCAGGAGTCACAGCTTAATACAGCATTAGGGGTTAAGATTAAACTGTGCCGAAATAAAAGTATATTCTAGAACAACGCTTTTCAGTCTCACTAATGCTGCAACCCTTTAATACAGTTCCTCATGTTGTGATGACCTCCCCAACCATAAAATTATTTTTGTTGCTACTTTATAATTATGGGTTTGCTACTGTTATGAGCTGTAATGTAATATCTGTATTTTCCGATGGTCTTAGGTGACTCAGTGAGGGGATGGTGTGACCCCCCAAGGGTGTTGCGACCCACGGGTTGGGAATTGCTGTTGTGGTAGTTAATGTTTTGCCTACCATCTTTGGCTAATTTGGCTCTCATCTGTGCCTTTCAATTAAAGTTAGACTATGGAAATGCCTTTCTGACTATCTGAAGCTTGAGGTGATGACTTCCATAGTTTTAGAGAAAGAGATATGATTTAAGATTTCCGCAATCAATGAAAAAATTTTATGCCAAAGGTAGATGGATTATTAGGAGGGGTCCAAGATAAGATATTATGTATCGCCTGATTCTTCCATCTTTGGGAAAAGTAAATGAAGGAGACAGAGAACAGACCTACAAGTCTTTCAAGATGAGACAGAATCCCGTCTTGGCCTCTAGGGAATGTTAAGGAAGTCATTTTTACTTCACTGGACCTCCTTCCTTTCTTTCTTCCCTTCTACTCCCTCCCTCCCTTCCTTTTTTCCTTCTCATCCCCTCTCTCTCCAAACCTTCTCTTTTTCTTTTCATAATGCTAGCCTGTTAAGCTGAAGGCCTCACATATGCCAGGCAAGTGCCCTACCACTGAGCTACATCCCCAGCTCTTTGTAACTTTAAAATAAAGATGATACCACCATCCTTAAAATGCTGTTTTAAGGGGGACCATGTGAGATGATGTTCACTGTAGTAAGCATTACTCCTGGTACACCTACATTCTCAGTGAGGCTAACTTTCTTCTTCAGCCCCTCCAATAGTACTCTATAGATGCTGTATTTATGTGTGAAGGGGATGGAGGAAGAATTTTCACAGTGCCGAGCAGCCAAGGGAACTCTATCAAGAAAAGAAGAGAACATCAATTCTTCACAGACTTATTTCCTGCACCTTTAATTATCTGAAATAAGGGGCAATTTACAGCTCAGTTGTTTATAACCTTGGATACTCAGGCATCCGTGGCTGGCATAGTGTCATTTCAAACAAAGAATGCCTAAAAGCTGTAAGACCAGATGATTGCTTTATTGCTGTGTATTGTATTGTATAACAGATCTTCATATTCTGTTCATTAGAGTTGCTCACAACTGGCCAGGTCCCACAGACGGCCTCTGCTTTCATACTGTCCTACTTTCCCCAAATTTCTGCATCTCCAGGGCCATTACAGCCTCCTGACTCTCTCACACTTATCCTATTATGCTATTATCTTGTACCCAGCACTGCCTGTTTATGCTTTCTACTTTATGCTACAATATTATGGGACCAGACCTTAATCTCTCCGTTGGTGTCAGTCTGCTCATTGTTTGTGCCGTTTACCGGGTAAAGGGAGGTGTGGAGACTTGTGTATGTACATAGTGTCAGAGAAGGCACAGTGCAGCCCTTTTCAGTGAGGACCAAGCCACCTCGTGAGAAGCTGCAGGCAGAGGAGAAGGCAAAGCAACGCAGCTAAAACAGCAAAAACTCAGCCTTTCCAGTCTCCTTAGAGCCAGAGTCAGATGCAGTCCAGACTGAGGTGGGAAATCATCAATGAGCAGAGATATTAATACTATGTTCTTTAAAAAAGTTAATGTCCTAAAAAACACACATCTTGAACCCAAGTGCCAAGCAGGGAAAGCCAGGAAGATTCTCAGAGCTCCCTGACCACCTAGTGAATCCAAATAGATGAGCTCTGGGTTTAGTGAAAGAAACTGTTTCAAAATACGGTAGAAAGTAATAGAAGAAGATACCTGATATGAGTCTGCATGTGCAACCTGCATACACACACACACAAACACACACACACACATACACACACACACACACACACACACACACACACACGAACGTCTTTGTAGTGTGACGTATTTAAAAAAAAAACTCTACCAAACTGTCTGCTTGTACTCAGACTGAATCAGATAGAAGTCAAGGGCATTTCGATTTAACTCCTGATTTGCCATGCATCTTGATTTGCAAGCCCTGTGTCTCCGACACTGGACCTATTCCACCGGATCTCTCAATGTCTTCAAGTCCCCCTTGCTCACCTCTGAAATGAACTAATTCTCCTGTTTTACACAAATTAAGGGAAGAGAAACAAAATGCACAAAAGCTTGTAGCATCATAGCTGATCCATATCCAGGGCAACCAGTATCGCATGTCCCGTTTCTTTCTTCAAGACCCAACTTGGCCATCGACCTATCAACCACAGTGATTTACTTAATTTCATGGTAAAGTCTGTGGCCTGTCTTTAGAAGTAAAATGGAGCTTCCACAAGGCTGGATTCGGGCTGTCTTTGTTCAGGAACCTAAGGTCAGTACATATTAGTAGGTTTAATAGGAATTTGAAGCCAGTACCACACTTCGTGCGTTCAAAGTAAGCTCACTGTTATTTTAATTAAAAATTCTGAGCTATACTCATACCAATTATCATTAATTATGATCTATGTCTGAGTACAAAAAAATGGTAGTGGGGCATGAAGAGAAAGAGACAAGATGATGAGAAACAGGATAAACTCTAAGATACCCCATGCCAAACAGCAACCTCCTACCGCCTGGTTTAACTGAAATGCTCACAGAGAACAAATCAACATGACTGCTAACACTTCTGAAAGAAAATGAAGAAAAAACGATGTGCTTTGTGGAAAGAGAGAAGGACCACCCCTTTCACAGCTAGGCTGAGATGCTTCAGAGTACTCAGACATATTCAGATGACCCTTGTCACCATCTCACTTGAGTGGCAAAATAGCTGGGAGGTCGGCGTGTGTCTCTTCTGAATTGGTGAGCTGGCCTTAATGAGACCCTTTGTTTCCTGAGTACCTATTACCTGTCCATAGCCCAGTGGCGGCCTCCAAACTAATTCAGATCAGCTTAGCCCCAGTGCGATCAAGTCTGAGCCACGCATGATAAAGTTTGAATCAGATGCCTGTTTAGAAGGATGCAACAAGCAAGCCGCCTTAAAAGGAAGGAAAAGGGCATTGGCCTCCATTCTGGGAGGGACAGTGTCTTGACCTCTCCTCAAAGGAAGTCTTATGTGCAGACCCAGGTGCTGTGGAGGGGGGGCTAGAGGGGCAAGGGGAGATAAAAGGCTTTCTGGAGGCCCTCTGACCCCAGCCCTCCCACGGGAAATGAGCGAGGAGGCTGCTGGCTGGCAGACAAGCAGGTGTACCCTTAAGAAGCCATGGAGATTAGCTGGGGCTTATCCAAACCTCTGCAGGAGGCAAATCTCTCCTGGCTCCCCCAGGAGACAGGAGCACTCACTCTTCTGGCATCAAATAAACCAGATGCAGAATGGACGTCAACTTGGCCTTTTGTGAATCCAGAGACCCCTGAGAAGGCATCTGGACAGCATCACACTCACCAGGATCCCAAGGAGAGTAAGCATTTGGAGAGATGTCAAGGGAAAGGAAAAGAGGGAGAAAGAAAAAGCCGAAAGGCAGGGTCACAGTCAGATGAAGCCTCATCCATATGTGTCTGGATCTTGGTCTCGGGAGCAATTGTTTGCTGCCCGGATCAAACCAAATGCAGTGTTTGAAAAAAAAAAAATGGCTTCTACTGAGAGTAAGTGGCACCTGCTCTCCAGTGCTCAAAGGATGAGGACTCATCTTTGTGTGTACAGAGCTAAAAGAAGGGAGCAAACGAGCGATTTCAGCACCGAGAAGAAAGGAAAACAGATCCCCATCCACAGAGAACATATCAGCCTGACATAATGTTCAAGCCCACTGACACGCACGAAAGAGTATTAGCCTGAGACTCAGCAGAGGAATACCAGCTCTGCTGTGTGCAGTACCAGCTGTGTGGCCCTGAGTGAATCACCTAGCCTCTCTGAGAATCAAGCACCCATCCTATCAAAGACCCTCCGTAGAACTGTCTGAGCATTGATAATGTATATAAGCATCCACTGTAGCATCTGTCACTTAGGAAGAGAAGAAAAGCCCCTCCTCATTTTCTTCCCTCCAAAGAAAGAGGGAAAATATAGTGCAAGACATGTTCTACCTGCTACATAAAAATACATGTAAAACAATACATGAACCATTGTCCTTTCCCTGATGACATTCTCAGTCTCGCTATGTGATTGCTACCTTAATAGTGGCTTAGCTATCACCTTGGAAAGCCCCAGTGATTGCCATGGCTGAAGAAATCCAGGCCACATCTATCTGAAAGATGATAACTCTAGTTGCCTTTCAAATATGATTGACAGTCACCATGGAGACACATGGGTTGTAGGGCTGAGCACGTACTAACACCCAAGGCCTCAGCTAATAGTGTAACTGCTACTAAAGCTTCCACCACTAGGACATAAGCAGCTCTTATGGTACAAAAAAAAGAGCTATTTTGGCTGACAATGTCCCTAGTAACAGTTCTGGTCATTTGGCCTGTTGCTTCAGAGTACACCATGGCAGAGCCCTGTGTCAGAAAATTCTTATTCGCATCAACGTGACCAAAAACCAAAGAGATGGCCACAGTCTCAATATCTCCTCCAAAGACATGTCCCCAATGACCTGACTTCCTTCCACTCGACCCTACCTCCTAATGGCTCCACCTCCTCCCAATAGGACCACAGACTGTCAGCACACAGGCCTGTGAAGGATGCTCGAGACAGAAGCTGCAACAGTAGTGGGTTCTCTTGTTTTCAGCTGTCTGTGCCACTCACATTTCCTTGTACAAGACAATGTGCCCGGGAGTGGCTGAAAGTTCAACGCCTTCAATTCAATCGTAACAGCAACTGTTGCTGTCTTCTGCTTCCAACCCGCACCAGCCCTTGGAGAAAACAAGACTTGCAACTCAACGCTGAGGTGTAGACTTAGCTCCACGTAGCTTGCCATTGTCATTCCTGAGTATGGAGGTTCCTTTGAGAAGCCAAATCGTGTTGAGCCTTAGCTTTGTTCTTCCCAGAGGTGGTTCAATGCTGACTCCTCTTACACTTGATCTATCGCTAGCACCTAAGTTTCTGTGCTTCCAGAACTGGAAGGAAGTACACACTTGACTCTTCCCCTCTCACTCTAGATAAAAAATGGATGGCAGTTCAAGAAAATGAAGAACTTCTCCAAGGTCATGAGACTGACGAGGCCAACACCCCACTCCGTGTTTCCCTTCCCTAGTGGTCCAGGCAGGTTGCTAGGCACATGTGCAGATGAAAGAAGCCATCCTCCTGCATGGGCATTATCATCATCACAAAACTGAGTGCACAGGCCCCATGATGAAGGAACTCAGAGCCGGGTGCAGTAATAGTAGAGGGATCATCACAAGTGCCTAAACAGCCCCTTAAGGCATCCCTAGGGGAAGTAAACAGTGTACAAAAATTATCTTTGTAATTCCGAGATTTCTTTGGGGTCCGCAAAGGTAGTTAAATTTTGTGAAACTACTGTAACCATTATAAAGATGGGAAATTATCTTTTGACTTATCCTCACAATAGCTTGTAAAAGAGGTCTATTCTACCATAATTTGCTGAATGTATGTTTCAGGTGCCAGATACATGCTCAGTGCTAGAACCGCAATGTGTATCTACAGCCTCTAAGCTTAAGAAGTTCATTGTCTGGGCCTGGGAGGGAAGGTGAAAACACATGACGAAGGGCAGATGGAAGACCTAAAACTATCAAACTTTTAGACAAGGGGAAACTTCCTGGCAATGCATTTGGAATGGTGTTTTATGTGTAACCCCCAAAGCACAGACAACCAAGGAAACACTGAATAAACTGCATCAAAACTTTTCTGTGTGAGGCAGGATAAGAGTAACAAAATAGGAGAGACAACTTGCTGGATGGGAGGCTAGAGGATGGATCTGCTAAGAGACCTGAAATACAGAAGGGACTGACATGTTCATCTATAAATAAACAAGCCAATTCCAAGATGGACACAGGACTTGACCAGACAGTTCTCTCGAGATAACAAAAGATCGACACACACCTGAAATGACATTTAGCATCGGAACATTTATGACATGCAGAGCATCCAGGTGTGAGGGTGAAAGCCTACAATGCCAGCTACTTGGAAGGGCTAAGGAGGGAGAATCACAAGCTTAGGACTATCTGGGTTACTTGGTGAGACTGTCTCAAAAGAAAAACCAACAAAGTAGACTGAGTCTAGATCTCAGTAGCAGAGTGCTTGCTTAGCATGTGTGAGACCTTAAATTCAATCACTAGTACTGGGAGAAGGAAAGGAGAGAAGAAGGAAGAGTGAGGGAGGGAAGGAAAAAGGGAGCTAGAGAGAGAGGAAGGAAGATCAAATATACAATGCAATTCCACTCTACCCCAGGGCTATCTACATTAAAAACAAAATAAAAGAGCAAATAAGAAGTGATGATGAAATTTTCAAGAAGAAGTGGAGTCTCCAGTGAGTGTGAAATAGAGCAGCTATTATGTAAATCAGGGGTGGAACCTCCGCAAATTAAAAATATAGGGACTGTTTGTTCTCTCAATTTCACTTCTGGATATTTATCCAAAAGAAGTGAAACAAGGAAGTCATTAAGTAACTGGGCACCCATATTCACAGCAGAATTATTCTCAGCAAACAAAAGAAGTGAAAGAAACCACAAGTCCAGGAGCAGGTGAGTGAGATTTGAGACACGATATATAAACAAAATGAAATATTATTCAGTCCTAAAAAGTGAAAAGGAAAACTGTGGTGTGTGTTCTGGTGTGGTTGGGATGGAAGGACATTATGCCGAGTGACAATAAAGCAATCAACAGATAAGTGATCCACTTCGATGGGGTATGTTAGCCAGTTCAAATGCATGGGGACAGAGAGTAGAAGGATGGTTGTCCAAGTTTGGGAAAAGAGTTCAGAGAGAGGAATTAATGTTTAATAGCCACGGCCAGATTTGCCAATGAGAAAGGCTCAGTGGATGGCTAGTGGGGACAGTAGCTCGATGACATGGATGTATTTAACATGGCTAAACTTTTTATCTCAAAATGGCCAAGATGGCAACTTTTTTTTTTAACAAACACACACATTAGAATTGTCATCATCGTAGCCTCAATGGAAGCCAGAGCTATAAGAACTCATACCAGAGACAAAGGAAAACCCTCCCCAAAAAAGATATCTCAAGTCAGTATGGATCTGGAGAGACAACTCGGGGAGTAAGGGGTTCACTCATAATCATGAGTACCTGAGCTCAAACCCTCAATTCCCACATAAAAGACAAGTGAATGGCAGGTCTGTAACCCCAGCAGGGCTGGGGCAGGCAGAGCAGGTAGACACTCCCACAGAAGATGCCTGACTGCCAATGTAGCTGGATTAATGAGTTCCAGGCTGAGTGAAGACACACTGTTTCAAGGAACAAGGCAAAGAGTATGGCCTCTATCCATGCACAAACATATAGACATGCACACGACAGATACATACATACACACAAGCACACCAATGTGAAATTATACTCTAATGCGGGAAAAGGGAAGCCATCCTGAAGAATGGTGACTGAGCTCCCGCGAGTCTTCCCTAAAGACCAAGGTCTGTCTAGAGCTTGAGAACCCAATACTGCTAAATTCCTTCACGTAAAGAAGACACTTTAAGTGCCCTTTCATATAGAATAGAAGCATTGGAACAGACAAGCAGGTTATCTATCATTGAGTTTTGCTTCCGGTTGCTGAGAGGGTATGCTTCCTGTCTCCCTGAAGAACCATGAGGAACAGGTCAACACAGAAGCTGTTTGGTTTTGAAAGCTTCTGGAAAAAACACTTACCAACCTCTTTCCACCTAAGAACTATGGTAGGTCTCAGCTGTTCAGCAATAGTGAAGATCTCCTGAAGAGCCATAGTCTCAGAAAGACGAGGCCAGTCCGAGGTGGGATTCACTAAGAGTGAACACAAGAAAGCCGAGTCAACTGGAGTAGGGGTACAATGACTTCACCGAGATCCCAACATCCATGTATGTCATTTTATACATTGGCGCCCTTAAGAAGCTGTTCCTTGTCCCCAGTATTTAGTCAACTCCCTTATATGTCTTCCTTATGCCAAGCGCTGTGCTGGGCTTCAGGGAGCCAGATGCAACCCCTGCAAAAGGGTAAGCAAGTGTTAATGAAAACTTTTCAAGACCACAACATAGGCTACATTTGGGGTTGGTGTACCTGCACGCATGAAAGCATACATTTCTCCCAGGACACTATTGTTAGGTGAGACAGTAAAAACTGACAGAAAAGGATAGACAATCAAGTCCCACCCCCCACTATATGCACTTCCCTTTGCTGAGAAGGCTGTTTGCAACCCATGATCCCTGACGCCTGGTCTCTGGACTTGGTTGTAGCCCAAAGCTGAGGTTGAGATCACAGGCTCCCATTCCTGTTCATGCTGTGATCCTCCCGGAGCAGCATTCTCCATCCCCTAGCTTCAGAGGCCACAAGCCTTCCTTTGATCAGGAAGGCAAGGCGCCAGGCAGAGTAAATGGCAAAGGCAGTCAACGCCAGCGTCCCAACTGCAAGGTTGGCTGTATTGTCTTTACAAATTAAAAATGACATATCGCAATGATTACACGGCTCCGACAGACCTTACGGCCTGACATGCTGGTTCAGTCTAAATCACAGACTGATTCAGACACCCAAACAAATTAACACATGTTTCCTGGTGATGCAGAATTGTGTCTGTGTGTATGTGTGCTCATACCACTATACAACCGCATCACCAATTAAATATTTATCAGACTTCCATTGACCTATGAAAGTCATCATCCACCAGCCCTCAGAGCATCATGGCTGACTGGTTTTAAAAGCTAGTTTGCAGCCTTGGTCAGTGGAACACATTAAACCTTCTCTGTGAAAAGCTCTTACTATCTTTTGAACTGGATCCACCGCCGGGCTGAATGAAGCTTTTAGAACCAGTGAGAACCAGATGGCCCTCCAAGATCATTTTTGAATGTTTGGATCTGAGTCATTTGTATGCAGAAGGCTTCACAAACTAGCAATCTGGGTGGCAGGCTCCAGGCTGGGTCCAGCTTTCCAGACAGCCCATCTTTGCCTACAATTGAGAAGACAATATTGTAAGGTTCCACAAAAATATTACAGCGTTTATCTATATGTGTAGCATCAAATACATGAAGTGTCCCTGTCAGGCTGTCATTTCCATGGGCATTCTCACAACTCCTCCTTCTCCCTCCTCCTCCCCCACCCCATTTCTTTCCCTTGTCTCCAATCCACCTATCATTTTTCTTTTATCGCAGGCACAGAGCCAGCTTTGTGAACCAGCCAGCAGAGGGTACTACGTTACTGGTGCAATAACCCAAGCCACAACAAATGCTGAGCTGAGATTTAGATTAATTCAAATGGGCTCCACTCGGTTTGTGTTCTGGGAATTCCTCATTTGCAAAGCGAAGGCTGTGGGATGGAAGAGATGAAAATGAAATTGATCCACATAGCCTGCTCATCTGAGAGGAAAGGCACAGATCTTAGTGAGAGGCCAAGGGGTGGAACAAGCCCAGGTTCAAAAGTGGGAAGTGATCCAAATTAAGGGGTGAGTTTAAAAGCCTCTAGGCATTTACGGTAGAGAAAAGTAAGCTTACAACCACACAAGTATCAGCTCATGGATATTTATTGGAATCTTATTTACAGTCGCTCCGAGCTGGAAGCAATCAAAATGTCCTGTAATTCATGAATGGAAGACCAAGTGCAATATTGTTACACAATGGAATTATCGTTGAGCTATAAAAACAAATAAATTCTTGTTGGATGTTGTGTTTCAAGCCTGTAATCCCAACACTCAAGATGCTGAGGCAGGGGATCAACGTGAGTTCAAGGACACTATGGGTGAGTAGTAAGGATCTGTCCAAACAATAATGAAATAAGTTATTGACACATACAGCAACATGGATGAGTCTAAAAGACATTGTATTGAGAGGAACAAGCCATTCCTTACCTCTCCAAAATGTTATATTCTTAGGAGTCCATTAATAGCCTATGCTTGCAAATCTGAGGCTGTGGGGACAGGACATGACAGAGGTATATGACTACAAAGCAATGATGTGGGAAAACATTTTGGAATGACAAATGTTATCTGTACCCTGCTCTGGGTGACAAATCTAAACATGAGTTAAAGCCGTCAAACCACAGACCAGGGAATATAAATCTCATTTTATGCTAATTTTAGAATAAGTGTTTTTAAAGAAAAAATTAATGTGTGTTTAAAATGGCTGCTACAGAACAAAGAGATAGAACCCGAGGACAGGATTAGATGAGCAGATCCTTGGTGAAGTGTGGGGGTCGAGGGAAGGGAGCTGGTAACTCAGTGTTGAATGCTTACCTGCCTGGTAGATGCAAGAACCTGTTTTGCATCCCCAGCATTGAACGTGGAAAGATGACGGTGTGTGTAAGGTGTGTCTGTGACCACCTCCAAGAGTATGCAGACAGGCAAAACATGGAAGGCCAGAGTGGAACTGAACCGAAACAGAACAGGTTGGCAAGAATTAGATGAGATGGGACTTCCCGTGGCCAAATGGTAGATATGCATAGTAGGGTTACACTGACTCTAACACTTTGGGCTGAACGGACCAGATGAACCATCTGGTCCCATATGGTGGTGACAGAGCAAGGAGGCCACTGTGGCCAACAGTCACTATTGGTGCAATGCCAGTGTCTGTCCAACCTTAGAACCAACATCCATGAGAGCGTAAAACAGCCTTCAGGGATTTAGCTCCCTGACTTGCTGGTAAGAAAGGCTCATTAGCTTTGGGCAGGAACTCAGGTGACAGAGCAAGTAGCCAGAAAATTTGGAATAATCCTCTCACTGCCAAGGAGTCTGTAGCAGCCGACCTGTATAGAGCTTGTGAGATGTGTTTACGTCTCATCTCCAGACCCTTGTTGTTAGGTCTTACGGATAATCTGTTATCTAGCTTGGGATAAAGTTTCTTCTTTTCTGTCATAGGAGGATGAGACTCTATTTCACCTGTATAAAGAGTGGAACAGGTGATCCCCTGCACCCCAGTGGCATCCACATTAAATTCCCTGTGTCATTCAACCTTTTAGTCCTTGTTGGGATTGGTCTTAGATGAATTGCTTATCAATTTCTGCGTTGGCTTCCTCCATCAACTTCCCTTAGTCAATGGTGAGAAGATGCACTGAAAAAAAAAAAAAAGTAGTCCAGAGTCTTTTACCTACCAAATGTCCTCCAATGCCTATCTATGGTGTTTATTTCCGTCTAACTCTGGGGAGCTCAGAGGAGAGAGAACTGTCTTACAACTAATGTATGTGGATTTCTCATCTCTCACAATATGTGAGAATGCTCTTGTTTGAGAAACTGAGATCTGGGTATAGGTTCAGTTTCGCTTTTAACTCTATATGAGACTGTGTCTGTCTCTTTTGTTTTTCTCTTCATTTCTTCTACAAAGGGATCTGGATAGGTCAGACTATCAAATCTGACATTTTTACACCTCTGTATTTAATCCTAAGTGTAAGTGGAAAATCATTAAGTTGATACACAAAAGAATTGATAATTTCAGTTTAATTCAAGAGTTCTGAGAGTCTACTCTTCTTAGGACACTCAACAGCCATTTAGGAACTAAAATACTAACATAACCAAGAAAAAAGAACAACCTTAAAATTCACACGGTAGCACAAAGGACCCCAGATAACCAAAGCAATGCATTGTTCTGTGCAAAAAGGATATTGCTGGTGGTATCATCATACTTGGTTTCAAACTATTCTATAGAGCTGCAGTAACAAAATCAACACACGGGGTGTGGGGGGGGAATAGAGTGAAGAACTCAAATATAAACCCAAGCAGCTGAAGTCACCTGATTTTTGACAAAGATGCCAAGACTACACACTGGAAAACAGACAACCTCTTCAATAAATGGTGCTTAGAAAACTAGATATCCACATACAGAAGAATTAAATTATATTCTTCTATTTCATAGCAGACAAAACTCCAAATGGATCAATGATCTTAATGTAAGACCTGAAACTACAAGGAAAACATTCCAGATCTAGACCTAGGTAGAGACTTTCCGAATGAGACTCTAGTTGCTCAGAGCATAATGCCAACAATTGACAGATGAGACCTCACAAAGCCACAGGCTCCGGACAGCAAAGTAAACAGTTAAATGAATGAAGAGTCACAATATAAAATGGGAGAAGATCTTTGCTAGCTATAAATCTAACAGAAGATTAATATACAATATACACAAAGAACTCAGAAAAGTAGATAGCAGGAAATCATCATGGCCAGTAAATGGACTAATAAAATGAACAGACAGTTCTCAAAAAAAGAAATAAAAATGGCCACTAATCGTATGAAGAGCTGTTCAACCTCACTGTTAGGTATCGCCAAAGAAATGCAAATAAAACTACACTGAGATTCTGTCTTAACCCAGCTAGCACAAGAGTCAAGTAATTAACAGCAAACACTGCTGGTCAGGATAGACGACTTGAAACCACGCACTGTTGGAGGGTCATAACTGGTCCAGCCATTGTGGATATTCGTATGAAAGTTTATAAAAATAAATAAATAGAAACAAATCTACTATTTGACCCAGATATACCACTCCTGGGTGCTTACTCCACCCCCCAAAAAACCTTCCCTAGTAATTATAAAACAGAAATATTTGTATATCAATGCTAGCTGTTGTGCTACCCCCAGCATATAAATTATGGTGAAGCGTGGGCACCCAACAACAGAGGAATGCGTAGAGAAGATGGGATATAGATACACAACAAAACTTGCTTTCAGCTATGGAGAAAAGGAAAGTCACATGCAGGAGAAATGGAGGCAACTAGGATAATCACATTGGCTGAAGTAAGCAGTCCCCGAAGGACCAGTAATGTGTTTTCTCTCGCTTGTGGTTCCTACATTTCATACAGTCACATAAAATCAAGTATGTATATGTTAAGTGAAAGAAGTCAACTTAAGGGGACCCACTGAGGGATGAGAAAAGAGAGGATCGCGGCAAGCGGGATGGGTCATATCTTCAACATACAATCTGCTGAAAACATCCATGTTTCACACTGCCGCATTCAATGAGTAAGCACAGTGAAGATTTTAAAATCAAATTTAAAAAGAGTAAGAGGATCCTGCCTTTAAGAACACATAGCACATCCAATCAGAATATGACTGGGTAAAGGATTTGGGTTAAATTCTAGTACACTAACTAGAACCACTTGAGACTCTCATCTAACCTATCAGAGCCCGTTTCTTCTTCTGCAAATTGGGGATGACGACGACTCTGGCTGTTAGCGAAGGATCCATGGCAGAGCAGTTAGTTTTATTATCTAGTCACGTGTATCATTATCCTGCCTCAAGTGTTCCCACCTTTTTGCTGTTGATCCCCACCGTAACTCTCCTCATCTCAGCAGAGCATGCTGCCAGTGCTATGAAATGCAAATCGAGGCCCCACACCCCCAAACACTTCTCTGCTCCCATCAACACAGCTCTCCATTATCTCCGGTTTTCTCTTGCTGTTGCTGAACACCTATTGGCTGCTTCTACTGCTTCACAACTAACTTGCACATCTATACTTTTAATAACTTCAAAACTCCAACTTTTTATACTACAGGCTTCTTTTCAAGACCACAACATCTGCATGTATCAAATGGAGCCCAGAATTTCACAGAGATACCCCGATTCTCCTCTTGGATTCATCTTGATCATTTCAATGGAATGCTTAAGTAATTACAATGCTTTCTCTTCACCACAGCATCCTCCAACCCATCCTGATTTTTCTGGTTCTTGCCCATCTCTTAGATCCACCTTTCCTTACTTTCATCAGCACATGACTTAAGCACCTTTGATGGTATTATTATAAAATCAGACCTGGAAAGATGCCTTAGCGAGCTTTTCCAAAACATCCTTGCTGACCCCCTCATCACCTCCTCTCACATCTAAAACTTGGATGGAGAAGACAGAATACAGAGGTCAAAGACAGGTTTGGATATTTTGCACACACTTCTACTGTTCTGATATGTTGCCCACTCTTAGTGAAAACCACTTCTTAATCTTTCTCCTCTCTAGTCCTTTCCCTTCTCTCTTGCCCAGGCCACTTATCAAAGTCTTCATTTTATTCCATTTAACACCTTCTTCAGCCAAATCAAGAGAGATCTCCTTCCCCTAAACACTTTCACAAGCCCATGCTTGGAATCTTGTCAGCCGGTCTTCTCAGAATTCCCTCCAATTTTCATCACTTTCTCTCTTTACCTAGGAAAGTCTACTTAACCTTCAGTGCTTAGCTCCAGCGCTGCCTTCCCTTGAAGTCTTATCAACTCTTGAAAAGATGAAATGAAGATTTAAAAATTGAAGACAATAGTCCATATTGGCCTTGTTGTTGTTGCAAGGGGTCATTTATTTGTTTTTATTGAGACAAGGCACCATTCTCAGCCATGTCTGACCTTGAAATCATTCACAGAAATTCTCCTGCCTCATTCCCCCAAGGGATGACATTACAAGGGCAAGGTACCATGTCTGGCTCAAATTAGTCTTATGAAAGCTGGTAGTAGGTGGGGAAAAGCTTGCTACTATTTTGAGTGATTGTAGTAGTTGATCTCCATCGCAAAAAGTCACTGGTCCAAATCTAGAAAACTCTAAAAATTACTTGTCAAAAAAGAAGGAGATCTATCTCAGGATAACAGTACTGGGGAGAAAACATTCTGAGGAGTCTCAATGCTTCCGGTGTCACTGGTCCTAATGTCCTTGTGTCCTACATTATCAGTTTTACATGAGAGAAAAAGAAAGCTTAAGAACTATTTAATAAGACAATCATGGTATGTACTCAGTTATTAGTGAATATTAGCTACTAAGTGAAGGATAACCATGCTACAAAAGAAGCTAAGTAACAAGGAGGGCTCAAGGGTAACACATGAACCTTCCTGGGAAGGGGAAATCGAGTAGATTTTGCTGGTGAACTGGGGACAGGTGGGGATGGAAAAAGGAGGGATCAAGTGGAGAGGAGGATGGAAGGAGCGAATATTGGGGAGATGACTGGAATTGGAAGAGGGCATTTGAAGGGCAGTGTGGAAACCTAGTGCGATGGAAACTCCCTGGAATCTACAAGGGTGACCCTAATGAAAATACTTAATAGTGGGGAATACAGAGC
This sequence comes from Myodes glareolus, assembly GCF_982192425.1. Lineage (NCBI taxonomy): Eukaryota > Metazoa > Chordata > Mammalia > Rodentia > Cricetidae > Myodes > Myodes glareolus. Next base: position 70,050,157 of record NC_142029.1, on the reverse strand, counting down.
CTAAACAGGCCATTCTTCAGTAACCAGGCAAGACTTCAGTGGTGGCACTGAGACACCAACCCAACCTGGGGGTAAAGGTAGCACAGAACTTGTGTGAGTTAGATCAGTGACTTGTCTAACTTGTGACCTATGCCACGAAAGGGAGCCTATGCCTGACACTGCCTGAATGGCCAGTGACTAGAAGCTAGATAGCCTAGAGACCTAGAGGAGAACCAAACATGACTGGAAAAAAAAGTCAATGAAATGATTCCTAATGATATTCTGCTATGCTCATGGGTGCCTAGCCCAATTGTCATCAGAGAGCCTTCATCCAGCAACTGATGGAAGGAAGCAGATGCAGATCAACAGCCAAACATTAGGTGGATTCGGGGAACCTGTCCAAAGAGGGGGAAGAAGGATTTTAGGATCCAGAGGGACCAAGGATACCAGAAAAACATGGCCCACAGAATCAACTAAGCGGGATTTATACAGGCTCACAGAGATTGAAGCAGTGATCACGGAGCCTGTATGGGTCTGTGTTAGCTCCTCTGCATATATGTTATGGTTGCATAGCTTGGTGTCCTAGTGGGACTCCTAACAGTGCGAGTGGGGGTGTATCTGATTCTTTTGCTAGCCCTTGGGACCCCTTTCCATTTACAGGGTTCCTTTCCATACCTTGATTTAAAAGTTTGTGTCTAATCTTATTGTGACTTCTTATGTACGCCTTGCTCATTGATAGCCCTGGGAGGTCTGCACTTTTCTGAATGGAAACAGACAAGGAGTGGTTCTGGGGGAGGGGAGGTGCTGAGGCTGGGGGTGGGGACTTGGAGGAGAGGAGAAAAGAGATATTGTGGTCAGGACATATTATATGAGGAAATAATAAAAAAATTATTGTGTATGAAATGCACAAAGGTTGATTCTGTGCCAGGAAACTAACAAGGAGTATCAAAAAAATTCAAATTTCAATTTATGGTACTTTACTGAATTGGTGCACAAAATTGTGTATTTTCATAGGGTCTCATGCGATATGTTAATATATGGTATATCATTAATATATGAGTCAGGGTATAGATATCTCCCTCAATATTTATTTTTTCTTTTCAATTTTTTTGAAGTTTTAAATTTTCAAGTTGTCTGGAGAACTTGAGCACACTCTGCTGTCTGCTGCTATACAGCACAATGCTGGGGCATATTTCTCCTTTCTAACTGAACCTCAGGTGACTGTGTGTTTCTTAAGAGCAGTTTGGGTCCTTAACCACACTAACCAGCCCACAGCAGCAACGGGACTGGAAATTAGTACACAGTGGGCCAAGAAGCTCCTGGCAAGCATGCATTTAGTCTCAATTCATGACCCAGCACAATACATTTCATTAGTATGAGTGTTCACATGTTCCTGTGTGAACATGTTGTAGGAGTGCATGTGCACATGTCTCCACATGTGGAGGCGTCAGGATGACACTGGGTGTCTCCCTCAGTCACTCTGAGGCAGGCAAGGATACAGAACAGCTTAGTAACATGGAACTCTACTTGATTTGAGATACACAACACATCCTTCTCCTAACAACAACACACCCTTCTCCTGCTGATGTGTTTTACAGTCTACAACCTCCTTTATACATACTATAACCCTAACCCTAACCCTAACCCTAACCCTTACCCTAATCCTAACCTTAACCCTAACCCTAACAATTTCCTTCACTGCCCAGAGTCTCCACTGCAATGACCTTCACAGAAACTCTCCCAAAACAATGTAGTGAGTTTTCACTTCCCTTTCCAACTGTTAGGTATGGCAGTTTCTAGTCAAACATTCCCAGTTGTATCTTAGATTAGGAGCAATAAGGCCAATCTGCTTTGAACTAGTTTGGAGTAGATGTCTAATTAGGCAAATTTTATCCTCTGAACAAACGTTCAGGAAGAGTTGCCCATTCTTCACCTTATATCTATGCATAATTGGACAAGCGACACTGAGGGAAACAATTAATAAATGGGACCTCCTGAAACTGAGAAGCTTCTGTAAAGCAAAGGACATGGTCAACAATACAAATTGGTAGCCTACAGAATGGGAAAAGATCTTCACCAACCCCACATTGGACAGAGGGCTGATCTCCAAAATACACAGAGAACACAAGAAACTGGTCATCAAAAGAACAAATAATCCAATTTTAAAAAATAGGGTAGAGACCTAAACAGAGAATTCTCAACAGAAAAATCTAAAATGGCTGAAAGACAATTTAAGGAAATGCTCAACATCCTTAGCCATCAGAGAAATACAAATCAAAACAACTCTGAGATTCCATCTTATACCTGTAAGAATGGCCAAGATCAAAAACACTGATGAGAACTTATGCTGGAGAGGTTGTGGGGTAAAGGGAACACTCCTGCATTACTGGTGGGAGTGCAAGCTGGTACAACCCCTTTGGATATCAGTGTGGCGATTTCTTAGAAAATTAGGAAACAACCTTCCTCAAGACCCAGAAATACCACTTTTGAATATATGCCCAAAGGATGCTCAATCGTACCACAAGGACATGTGCTCAACTATGTTCACTGCAGCATTGTTTGTCATAGCCAGAACCTGGAAACAACCTAATGCCCCTCAACTGAAGAATGGATAAGGAAAATGTGGTACATTTACACAATGGAGTACTACACGGCAGAAAAAAAATGCTATCTTGAAATTTGTGGGCAAACGGATGGATCATTATATTGAGTGAGGTAATCCAGACCCAGAAAGACAAATATCATATGTACTCACTCATAAGTGACTTATAGACATAAAACAAACAAAAAAACAGCCTACAATTCACAATTTCAGAGAACCTAGACAACAATGAGGACCCTAAGAGAGACATACATGGATCTAATATACATGGGAAGTAGAAAAAGACAAGCTCTTCTGAGTAAATTGGGAGCATGAGGACTATGGGAGAGGGTAGAAGGGGAGGAGAGAGAAAGGGAGCAGAGCAGAGAAAAATATATAGCTCAATAAAAATAATAAAAAAGAAATAATTGGACATGCATACTGCTAAAGTCAGATGCACTGTGGAAAGAAACAAGTACAATGAGGAAAAACTTACATAATCTAAACCTGTCAATCAAAACAGACAACCATTCACACTATGCCCCTGAACAACAAATCCTTCTGTCTTTTGAACTCCATAAAAAGAAGTCTCAATAACAGCAGACATCCTTGAACACTCCCCCATTCAGGTTGTCCACTGCCAGTCTCAACAGGTTATTCTGAGTATACATACTATCATTTTGCTTTTCAATGAAGACTACTTGCTGCTTGGCAATTGGTGTGTACCTTTATTATAATTCTTTTAAGAAGAAGCTAAGAACCTTATAAAACCAGGCTCAGACACTGACCACTGCTAATAACTCTCCATTTTATTTTTGTTGTTTGTTTTTTTTTTTGTTGTTGTTGTTGTTTTTGAGGCACTGCCTCTCACTGAACACTCAGCGTTAGCTAGATTAGCTGGGCAACAAGCCCAGATGTGTTCTTGTTTCTATTCTCCCGGTGATGAATTACAGGTGTGTGCCACTATGTGCAGAATTTTACCTAAAGTTCCGTCTCCCCAACCTATTGTCATGTGTGACTTACTGTGGGTAACTGAAAACTCCTCTGAGCCCCCAGTTTCCTTATATGTATATGGGAAGAGGGAAGACTGTGAAGTCAAATTAGATTATCATTACCAAATGACTTTGCATGGTACTAATAGATTTACTTCAATAGACTGAATAGAATACATTTATCTCTAAGTTCTGATCTTATGCCTAAACAACCTGACTTCACTATTTAGTGATGCTGGCATTTCTATAGGGTATCATTTCAGTTCTTTCTTCTCAGAGGCTGAAATGAGGGTGGGAAAAAATGTTCCCAAGAGGCAGAGGCTGGTAAAACAAACTGAAGGGAGGAGAGAAGCGGCAATGATGCTAACAGTGCGAAAGATTACACATTTGAGAATGCCTTTTATGATGTGGGATTTCTCTGTATGCTGTGATTACCATTGATAAATAAAGGGACTGCTTTGGGCCTATAGCAGAGCTATAGGGGAACAGAGATAGGCGGGGGAAACTAAGCTGAATAATGGGAGAAAGAAGGGCAGAGTCATAGAGAAATCATGGCGCCTCTGCCGGAGACAGACTCTGGGAACTTTACCCAGTAGCCACAGCCTCGTGGCGATACACAGATTAATGGGAATGGGTTAAATTAATATATAAGAGTTAGCCAATAAGAAGCTAGAGCTAATGGGCTGAACAGTAATTCAATAAATACAGTTTCTGTGTGGTTAATTCCGGGCTAAGTAGCCGGGAACCAACAAGTGGCCCCTCCTCCAACACTTTTATACCCCACAACAAATTTCATTTTCAACAGTTCTGAAGCAGCTAATCTCCATGATATCTCATTTCTAAATCTGTGCCCAGAGAAGTAACTAGGGGAAGGATTTTCCCCCAAATCTCATTGTTTGTTTTATATGCAAACTCATATCAAAGCCATTAAGATAGCTGTTAAGATAGGGTAGGAGTGCCTGCCGCCAAGCCTGACCACCCAAGTTTGATTCCAGGAATCCACAAGGTAGAAGGAGTCAAACCTTTCTCAAAGCACCATCTCTAGAGAGCATCCTCGTTTCTCACATCCGCTTATTTTTAAACTCAACTCCTTGAACACAAAACACCACCTCCAAGTGCCACCCCTTTCCTGGGCTGACAAATCCCTGGGGGTTTTCTATGTATCTCCCAACAAGTCACAAGGACAGTGTGCTATGGTGGTTGGTTAGCACTGATAGCAAGGTCTTGTACACCTATGACAACTAAGATCTCTATGTCACAAATGAAGTTATGTGAACTTTGATCCTCAGAGCCTTCAGATCCTTTGACAATGGAGGGCTTGCTATCCATTCAAAGGAGAGGCCACCTGTGTCTGCCCTGCTGGAGGAAGGAAAAAGCAATCTTACCAGCATTAATATGAGATAAATTGAAAAGGTGTTTCTGCTTCCGAATTGGGTGACAAACACATAGTTTTTTTTTTAAAAAAAAAAAAAAAAGAAAATATTTTCAATTAGTCATGGGACTGAAAATTAGTTTTTTAGTCATGGCTATACTCTGCCCTTTTAGCCAGTTCTTTACATTAGTACGAGGGCTTTATTGGTAAAGAGCAATGAGGAGTCACTTTCTATCTTCAGTGATTGATCATGTACACATGATCTTATGTTTGGTCCAGGGTAAGCTATTGTCCTACAATGTCAACATGTACTGTTTTCAAAAAAAAAAAAGTACTGTTTCACTTCTTTTAAAAAGATGCTTGTCTTTGTGGTCTACAGAGTTGTGGACCAGTGGTTAAAAGTCCTGGCTGCTCTTGCAAAAGACCTGAGCTTGGTTCCCAGCATCTACATCTGGTGGCTCACAACCATTTGTAATTCCAGTTCCAGAGGCTCTGACTCTGGCCTGTGTGGGCACATATATGCAAACACGTACACATGATTTAAAATAACAATACATAAAGCTGCTTATAACCTTAGGTTCCAAGAGACACAGACATATGAGTAATATTTTGACCAAGTGGTGTTTCAATACAAAAAAGTACAGGAACTGGAACAAACCCACCTTTAAGGAGTGCCCCTGGGTTGGGGAGTTGGGTCAACAGTTGAAGTGGTGACTGAGAAAGTGTGTGGACCAGAGTTTGGATTCCCAGCACTCATTTCACTATGTCCAGGTGGAAGTGGCAGGGACTAGGGAATTCCCCCAAGAAAGTGAGCTAGTGACGCACTTCATCTCTGTCCTCTCTAGGTTTCATTGAGAGAATTGCTTCAATGAATGAGGTGAGGAATCAATGGAGGATGGATTCTGATGGCAGCATCTAGCCACAATATGCACGTGTCTGCATGCATATACACTCACAAATGTTACATACTCCTACACACATTTGAATACACATGGGCATGTGCAGAAAGCACACAGAGAGAAATGGAAAAGTAATGTCCAGTTGAGAGGTCTGCATGTTTTAAGTTTATGTCAGCCTGATGTGGCAGCATGATCTTATAATCCCAGCATTGGAGAGACTGAGGCAGGAGAATTTTCATGAGTAAAAGCTCAGCTTGGGCTACAGTGTGAAATCCTATCTCGATAAATAAAACCAAAACCAGAAGCTTTATGTCTACTGGAACTACTACAGAGATCATGTGGCACACGTTGGTCAACACAAACTTGAAGCTGTGCCTTTAGCACATCTTGGGATCAGTCTTAGATCCAAACACAGTTATTCTTTTCTAGTTGTTCCAGAAGTTAAATATCTCTAGAGGGCCCAGGCTAAGATTGGTTTCTTTTAGATTTGTCCCCCACCCCAGGCATGAGAACACCTTCCAGCTCCATGGGAAACTCTGGACAAAGAGCAAGCAGAACTTCCCATGATTTCAATCCTACAGATGCAGGGACTTAAACCCACATATGTGACTTTTCTGGTATTTTCTAAGCGAAAAGACAGCTCAGTCTCCCATTTCATCCATCTCAGACTTTATCAAAGGAGAGCTGATTGGGACTCTTGCTCCATTTCTCTCTGGCCAAAGTACTCTGAAGAACCTGGGAAACCAACTTCGGACCTCCCCGTTCCCAAAATTCATTTTTTTAAAATTTTGACTTCTGAATCAACCCCAAATGACTGGTCAAGAACTCAAAAACTATAGGGTGCCAAAGCCATAGCTCAATGGTTTTTCGCTAGCATAGAGAGGGCCTTGGGTTTTATCTCTAGCAATATTAATAAAGAATTTTTTTAACTATCTGTAACTACAATATTATAGATAAATTCCCTTGCTTCCAGTGTCTAGTCAGGAGCACTGGGAGGATCACAGGGCAGTAGACACACTGGAGGTAAACAGCAGCCTATCACGGTGACCGCAACTGAATTCACACTGTAGCTTGCCTTGCATTTCTTCAATAAGTTTGGTTTTCTTAGACATTTCAAATTGTCTCTTCACAAAAGAGGGACAAGGGGGCTCAGTCTGAGATCCTTTAAGATCAGCACTGGAAAGGGAAGGAGAAAGGACACATGGGTCTTTAGATGCTCACATACGCAAGGTCTCATACTTGGGATTTACATGTTTTCCTAGGGAACCCAAAAGATTTTTCCAGACTCACGTTAACAAACGGCCTGTTATCATTACTTGGAAAAGAAAGAAATCATGAGTTTGTATTAACCATCAAGCACCCACTCACAGCATGTGGTATTAATTGAAAGACTTCTGGGAATAAAGTGTGGTCTCTGCATGGAGGTACAGTCACCTTTGACTGAAAGTACACTTAGAACTGAAATGTTGAATAGTTAGCAAATTCTGAAAATAGTAAAGAACCTTAGAGTCCAACCAGAGTGGGGAAAAAATAGCACGAAAGGCAAAAAAGGGAGAAAACTTAGAATCTTTTTTTTCCTGTGATGAACTCTTGGAGGGCAATGACAGTTGTCTACTTGGAGCCAAGTGATTTTTTTTTTCTAAGTTAAAACTTAATTTTGCAAATTGCATGAAAGTGGCTGGTAGCTAAATTATTTGCACCACACAGAGTTGGCATTTCATCCATCCTGTGAGTCAATGTATATGGAAACATTGTGAGTTGATTTCAATTATTTGAAGAGATGAACATGGCAGAAAGTCAGAGTGGCAGGTTGTGAAACCCAGCGCTCCCCTGCTCTGTCAAATGCCACATCTGAAGCAACTTCCTAGGGCTCTCACTTGGGCCGTGACTCTGAACACTTCAGGGGTTATCCGGAGTTAGGTCATGCACAGAAGATAATCATTCATTTGTGAGCGTCATCCAAAACAGCAGCCAAGCTGAAGGTATAAAACAATAGAAAACCGAGAGAGATGCCTACACAAACAATTGTGTGTGTTTGTGTGAGAGAGAGATAGTTCATAAAGTGACCACACTGATTTCACATGCAAACTTAGATGACCCAAAAACACAACCACAGAGTCAGACTGAACTGAATTCAGAACAGAACACACAGCAGTTCTGGCCTTCCCTAAAATCTCCATGTAGGTTTGCACAGAATCAATTAATAGGTGAACGGGAAGCTTGACAGATGAGTAAGCCCTTTCCCACAATTTTAAAGGTGAAAAAGACACAGCACAACACACAGCCGTTCTGGCCTTCCCTAAAATCTCCATGTAGGTTTGCACAGAATCAATTAATAGATGAACGGGAAACTTGACAGATGAGTAAGCCCTTTCCCACAATTTTAAAGGCGAAAAAGACACAGCACAGAAGAAACTGCTGTGGGCAAGGAGGCTGAGGCGGGTCTCCACAGCCTCCACAGCCCTCCCAGCCTCCCCTTCCATCTCCCACCAGAATCCTTGGTCTTACTCCATTTCCTAATTCTGGGGGCTGCACTGCTGAGCTGTTTATTAAAGCAGTGTACAATGAAAACATTCCATTCCTCTATTCTATGAACCCCTGTAATTTTCTCCCTCCTCCTGGACAGAGGCCACTAGGACAGGAAAGCGTCAGGAAAAAAAATTCAAAAGCAGAGCAGTGAAAGCAAAGAAAACAATGGACAACCCTGGCTTTGACAATGCCGTCCCTCGGTCCCCTTTCTACGCCTGCTGTGACACTGGCATTCGAGAGCAAGGGTGGTTGCCATCTGATGCACGGACAATAAACTAAGAAATACAAGGCAGAAGGGGGAAGGAAACCGGATGGATTCTGAGCTAAGATGCAGGGCTCTCACCTTGTCCAGGTTATTATTATTATTATTATCATTTTGCAAAGAGGCTGGATGGAGGCGTCCCGCAGAGAAGAGGAAAAAAAGGTGTCTTGAATTGTTGAGAGGTTCTGAAGTTTTCTGCATTTGCAAATGCATTTAGAACTATTTGCAGGGTTATGCGGGCTCTCTCTCTCTCTCCCTCCCTCTCTCTCATCTTATGCCCTACAACCTCCATCACACCTCTCTGTTGGTATGAAGACCGACCTTCCGCCTGTGTAAGGGAGCCTGCGTGTCCCTGGGTATTTGCATCAGGACACACACCTGCACGCATTTCTGGCCGAAGGAGCCTATCACGGCGACTAGAGATATCAATTAGTCAGCAATAGCTGAGGCTCTCAACGCCTGGGATGGAACAAAGGTAGAAAAACTCATTTCGATCCCGGCAGCTGGATCATGCAACTCAGACTGTACAAAGCCACTCCTTTCTCTGTTTTTTCCTCCTACTTGCCCCTAACTCTATGTCCTACTCTGGTTATTAACAAACCCAGCCCAGTAATTAGCTGTGGCGCATCCACAAACACATGCGTTTCTTGGGCATCATTGGAAACAAGACGTGTTAAGCAAATGCCTTAAGACAAATACGAGCTTACAGCATACTTGATCCTTACTCTCCTTTAACCAGCTGTCACCAGGAGCAAAAAGTAACTGTGTGGCTAACGTTCTTTGTCTGTCTCAGTGGTTTCCATGAAAGAAGCTAAGGAAATTTAGCAGAGAAGAAAAGCAAAAGAAAACATTCAGCTGCAGAAAAGCATCCTGGGAGGTTCATTCTTCTCCTTAGAGAAAAAGCACTTCGAGATGTACAGGCAGCCTAGATTTTTGGCTAACGGGAGTGTTTGTTTCTGGGAGGGGTGTGCATGTTGGGGTGTTTAGTTGCTCTTGGGGAGTAACAGCTTATGTTGGACATGCCTGTGTTAACTTGCGCTGGGTGGATTCTGAGCTCGCTCGCCATCTGAAATAAAATATCTCATTTTATAGAAACCTTCATATAACCTATGGGAAAACAATGCATTGCCTTCAGTGGCCAAGGACACAGAAATATTGCCAACCTGAAAACAGGAGAGAGAGACAAACAATCGCTCTCCTGCACTTTCAGATTTCCAGAGGAATGGTGGGGTCTGGAGCCGAGTTTGTTATGTGTGCTTTGTGCCTCCTCCTTTCTCATACTTGGGAACTGGGATTTCCTTCATTAGAGCTTCTTGTTAGAATTAAAATCGTTTCTAACTAGACACAAAATATCTTGATGTTCTCTGACTCTGCAAAGGAGACAGTAGTCTCACCTGGAGACTTTTCTTTCCTGTATCTGAGCTGGAACAGGAGTGCAGGCAGCTGCACAGCATTCTCTGTGGGCTGTCTACTCTGATCTCTTTTCTTGAGATTATCACTCTAAAGAGCCATTACTGCTATCTTTCTCCCTGAGCACAATAGCTCAACAATAATTTCTCCCCTTTTAACATGTGAGGTAGCCGCAGAAACTAAGAAATTTGGAGCTGACATTCAAAGAGACCCCAATACAACAGATCATTAAAGGAAAAAAAAAGCTGTTTACAGAGACAGGGAATGAGAGGCTAGCAAGCTTTCCTAATGAGAGGAAGTGCTACAAACCTTAAAGAGAGACTCAGATCAGAATAGATCAAGGGTAGAGGAGGGCTAAGGAACCCCCTCAAACCCTGGGCACGTAGAGAAAAAAAACTAACAAGGTTGAGGAGGAGAAAGGAAATGTGCAAAATAGCCAGCGAGGTGACCCACCGTCCTGCATGCGCCTTGACTCTTGCCGAGGGGAGTAACAGCCACAGCAGTGACATCGGAGTTCTAGCGGGTCAGGTGCCACCTCTGCCCAGCGCTCTCGCCCTCCCCAGCAGGACAGAAAACCATGCCCGAGACAGAGAAGGAGCAAGCTGGCGCCACCGCCAAGTCACAGACCCCCACAGCACCGGCTGGTCTCTGAAAGCCTTGGATCAAGGGTCCCATTCAAAGGCAACGAGGAAGCAGACAGTGGCAAATCAGACCCTGGCGGGCCTTCTGGAATAATTTAACTCCTCGCTCCAGCATTTAGATGGGGATAGCGAGAAACACAGGCGAGAGCTCCTTCACACCGAGGCGTGAGCATATGCCTGCGTCTCGGTGGATGTATTTTTAGACACGCTGTCATGGGCAAGGCAGCCTGCGACAGCTTTTGCTTCCCAACGTGGGTGCCGCCTTCTCTGCAGCCTGAAAGCAGCTGAGGGAGTCCAGGGTAGCGAAGCACATCTCTCGGCAAGCCAAAGGTCAGACAGGGGAACACCACCGCCCCCCAGAAAGAAAAAAAAAGGGGGGGAGTCAGTAAGCCATTGTCCCTGTGCTCAGAAAGCATTCAAAACATTTTCAAGATGTGTTCTAGAATGAGGTCGTGCTCTGTGGCCGTGTGTGCACTTCCTGTCTTTGCCGGCAGAAAACACTAGCAGGATTCAGACACACCTTGAGGGAGAAAATTCAAGCATACACCCGCCATAAGAGTGCAAACATTAGGCCGGACCTGTGTTGCTTGTAACATGTACTAAGTTTGTAAATTCCTCCAAACTGTAGAACTGTATTGTTCCAGAAGAGCAAGAGGTGAGTGAAGCTGTGTGGCAGATTTAAATGTGCTGTTAAGATCTGGTTATCTAACCCGAAATATCTAAATAATAAACTCACATCTCATTAAAATGTAGTAAACACAAACCCCTGGGCATTGCATGGTGAACTAAAGCAACAAGGTTGGGTGTGCTCTTAGCTGACCTGAAGATTTCTCCCTTTTATGAAATATGTCTGTGGACATACCCGACACATATAAAATTCTCTAGTGAATTTGAATTTAGGAAAGAAATCTATGGAAGAGTAGGTTAAGCAATCAAAATAGCAAGCCAACCGTAAACAAGACCTCCAACTACACGCTAGTCTCTCTAGTGTTTCATATGTTCTCGTTCATGTGTAGAACGAGCATGCAGAGGATGGAAGTGGGCGAGGACAAGCTTGGGGCAAGGCACTGCCGCAGCTAAAATTCCATAAGGTGTGAACAAAATGTCTGCCTTCCGCATTTGGGAGTTGGATTTGGGATTGGTTTATTTTTTTCTCCTTCACTGTCGTATGTAGGTAATCAGCAGAGAGAGGGGTGCGGGATGGGTTACTCCCAACGCGCCAGAGAAGCACTCCGAGTTTTGATTTTCCTTTAAGAGCAGAGGCAGTGGACAGTTTCGCATTGTAAATCTCACAAGGCCTGAATAAAGCTCTTGCAAGGACTGACAAAGAGAGAATAATTCACGTCAGACCAAAGGGCTCCTTTCAGACGGATCTGGGCCCAAATGCATGGAGAATCCAGAGTCCGACTCTCCATCACACTTTGCAGGGCTTTCAATTAACGACAGTGCAACTAGATCGATAGAATGTAATAAGAAAAGAGCTTTGCATTTCTGTAGCTATTAATTCGCTGAGTAACTCCAGCAGTAAAACGTGACTGGAAAGGAAAAACACTTCGGGAGATGAATGCTCTTAGCTTACCAGGCAATGTCTCCCCAGTCCAAGAGTGAGCGCTGCAGCTTCTCCCTTCCAACCAGTGCTGTTAGGACTGAGTGAGGGGCTTATCCTATCAAGACTGAGTCTACCCTTTCATCAAAAGACCCTGCAATACACTAACAGGGCGGGTATGATCAAATGGGCCTTTGCTCAGGATTTTGGTGCAAATACCCCAATGTGCTAGTTGCAGCATGTGTGAATGGGGAGGGGTGGTCATTGTTCTCTGCCTAGGATGGCAACCCTGTGCCACCAGATCCCTGATCTTGATTTTTCAGGACAATCTGCAGAGAGCAAAGGCTGAATAAAGGACAGGCTAATGAGCATGCTCACGGAGCTCTGCCACGGTCCAGACGACACAAACAGTGAAGGATGTACCCGGGCAGAGCTGTGTCTGCCTGATCCATATTTATCACCAGAGACGGACCAAAGAAAAGAGCGCGTTCTCCGTGGCAGGGAAGCAAAGGACTGGTCTAGGGTGTCCCTGCAATCCTGGTTTTTAGACATTTAGTGTCACTAGGGCTTCAAAAATATTCGAAATATTAAGATTCACGAAAAGCACTATCCTTCTGCTAATTAGTCTTGCCCAGGAATGAGAACCCTGAGTGACTATCAACTACCAAGCGGTCAGCCCTAAAAACAAATACACGCAACACCAAATGGACTGAGCCGGTTGTTTGTGCTTATATATTTATTTGTGCACACACATGCATATGCAATAATAATTAAAGAAAAGGAGACTGCAATTGAGAGGAACTGGGAGCAATACAGCAGGAGTTGAAGTGAGGAGAGAAAAGGAAATGATGCAATTGTACTTTAATTTTAAAAAATGAGACACCTTAAAAATATAGTCTTACCGTAATGATTAAATGAGATAATGTGCATAGAAAATTCTACAAACTGTTCAGCAATTCTGCCCCAGGGAAGTTTTGTCTCTATCCCCTGCATCCTGGGATTATAAGCAGAGCTCCAAAGTCCACTCAGCTTCCACATGGGTGCTGGGCATCCAATCGCCAGTCCTCCCATTTACATCGCGGGCATTTTACCCATTAGGCTATCTTGGCAACCCCAGAAGCAGTTTTTAAAAACATTCTTTTTGTTACTTAGGCATGATAATCCTTAACTAATGAAATGAGACAATGGATAAGAGAGCTTAAGAGAATTGCTACAGAATGTTAAGCTTTATTAAGACATCAGGCTTAGAGGATAGAGAGATGGCTCTGCAGTTAAGAGTGTGTACTGCTTTTCCAGAGGACCCCGGTTCAATTCCCAGTGCCCACAGTAGGCAGCTCGCGACTGCTTAGAACTCCTGTTCCCGTCAGATCAGAAGCCTCTTTTCTCTGCAGGCGCGTGCACTCACAAGCACATACCCACATACATACACATAATTTAAAATAAATCTTTAAAAGCACCATCATGTTAATGAACTATATGTGGTTAATACAATATTTGGAGCCTTGTAGAAACCACAAACAAACCAGCAGCCTACTTCCATAGGTGTGGTAAACAAGAGTGCCGTCTTCTCCCTTTAGAAGAAAATTTTAGGAGTTGTAAGATCAAGAACATTCATTCTGTGTCAGACAATCTGGAGTGTGAAGGATTTCACTTCAACAACTATTTCATCCTCACACTATCCTCAAGATGTAAGTGATTGTGTTATCACCAGTATTTGGCAGCTAAAGAACTGAAGCACAGAGAGGTCAAGTGACTTTCTCTAGGACACAAAGCAGGTGCATAACAGAGCCAAAGTCATACCCAGACAAATTGATACAAAAGTTCATTGGTGTGGGAGAATTGTCTGTATTCTGTCAATCATGTATTTTAATAAAATGCTGATTGGCCAGGCAGGAAGTATAGGTGGATCAACCAGACAGGAAGTAGAGGCAGGACGATGAGAATAGGAATATTCTGGAAAGCAGGAAGCTCCCTCTGCGATTCCTGCGCAGACCACCGAAGAGGCAACATGTAAGCTGTCACACTGAGAAAGGTACTGAGCCCTGTGGCTAACATAGATAATGATAATGGATTAATATAAGTTACAAGGACTAATAAGAAGCCTGACCTAATGGGCCAATCAGCTTTATAACTTATAGAGATCTCTGTGTGATTGATTCTCTGGGACTTGCCGGCTGTGGGGTACCAGGATGGACAGAAACCCCAACAAGCCGGCCCTCATGTTACAGTTCGTGCTCTTTTTCTCTATAGATCTTCATCAGTCTGAACTTCAGAACAAAATAGGACCAAATGCCTAACAAGAAAATTGTGGGAGAAAAAGAGGACCGCTCTGCAGAACTGAGGAAAGTCCCACCCGGAAACAAGAGGGAGCAGAGAGACTGCGTCTGTCTGTGGAGGGGGAAGAGCTCTGCCCACGGAAGGCTTAACGACCTGATTCAGCTCAGGGGGCAGGTGTTCTGATGGCAAAACAGGAGTTGAAAACAAAAATTCCCTTTTTCCTTTAAAAATAACCCTTAAGACAGCAGGATAATGCTGCAAGAAATAGCTGGCTCCAGATTCCCAGAAGAACACATCTCAGTAGTATTAGTATCTGGCTTCATGACAGCTTCTCTTCTCATTCTTGTCTATGGACACTACCTGAGTAGCAGGTAGAGTGGCTTACCCTGATAATTCTAGCATCCCAAGGCAGTTGGGAGAATCGCTGTGTGACCAAGGCCAGCCTGAGCCTACGTAGCGAGTTCCAGAATAGTCTTAACTATATACCAAGTCTTGTCTCATTAACAAAAAAATGAAGCACATGGGGAAACTTTACAGGGCCTGTAGCATGTGTAGCCTCCAGGATTCGCCATCCAGACCCCCAGAGACACATGCAGTGTGCTTTACCAGCCCAGACATCACAAGAGAAGGGGGTCCACTGCCCTTCTTCTCTCTGCCCCAAATGTTTAAGGGAAACTGAAATAGAAAATTCAGTCTTAATTCAAATAATGCAGATGCACACATGTATAATGACACAGATCTATTACCAAAAAAATAGGGGGAGAGTTACAAAAGCCAAATAGATAACAATTAAATCATCCACAATAATAGCAGCAGATAGTCATTTTAGATTTGATGACTCTCCTCGTCTTCCTTTACATGTACAAATGTTTATCCCCATACCTATATACATTGTTACAATAAATGGATCACAACAGCTACTTTCTCTTCCTACCCTCTCACCTGAGAGTTAAGTTCAAACACATGCTAACAACTACAGAATATTCTACGTAACTTGCGTAGTCATGCTACCAATATCTGACTGCTTCCAAATCTTAGGCTACAAAGTACGAGTATAAAAGGCGTTCTTTTAACTTTAGCTCCTGATGGCTCTCTTTAGTAGAGATCAAAAGTGGGTTTATTAAAGCAAAATATTTGCAATGTATGTGTGTGTTTATTAAATAGGAAGTTTGATCACTTTATGTAGTCATCAGATAGGGATTTCATTTCTCTGCAACATTTCCTTTTCTGCTACTTACTAAGAGCAATGGTGAGTGAGGACAGTGGACTGACCGGTATTTCAAGAATCCATCAAGCCCTTCTTCCAAATCTACACCTTATCCATAGCCTCTTTCCATCATCTATGTTGCATCAATATTGTCTTCCTTGCTGATTTATAAGCTACCTCATGTGCATTTATGTATACTGTTTTCTATAGTCTGTCAATCATCGTATAGACATTTCTTTTTAAAGAATGTGGGGAGTGTATATACATGTAAATGTAGGAATCTGTATTTTTGGGTTCATGTGTATGTGTGTAGAGGTCAGGGGCTAGTATTAGTTGTCTCTCTTGATTGCTTGCCTCCTTAACTCTTCAGAGAGAGTCAGTACATGCAGAGCTCATAGACTCATATAGACTAGCTGGACAGTGAGCTCCAAGAACCTGTTCGAATCCATCCCCACACTAGTGTTACAGACGTGCAGCATAACACCCGGCTTTTCTATGTGGGTGCTGGAGATCCTAGCTCAGGTCCTCTAGTGCCACAGGCACCTTGCCATCTCCCTAGCCCCACAATTTCCCCACCCACAATATTATTGTAAATACAGCAGTGATGTGTATTACTCCAAACCAATATGAGTCCCACATATTCTAGTCAGATTCTGTGTTTAGCTTCTCTGTAGGAAAAAAAAACAAAAACAAAACACAAACAAAAAAAATACCTTGAAAACATGTTCTGCTTCTCTTTGTCACTCCGAGTGAATGAACCCATGATCAGAGTTCGAGGCCAATGTTTTCTGTTTTGAAGGCTGGTAGAACGGTTTTGAGGACGGAAGGCTGGTGGAGCGATTTTTGAGACTGAAAGTTGGTAGAGTGGTTTTGAGGATTTCAGATGTGATCAGACTGAGGAAGAAACTTGCTGGGTCTGTACAGGATTGACCAGGCTGACAAAGGGACTAAAATTGATTAAGACTAAACAACCCTCTTCAAGGACATCTGAAAAGTCAGGAGTCACGAGGGCTAATCAAATAAGACCTTGTAGGAATAGTCAGGGCCCAAACGCTGACAAGAGCACTTACAAATTGGACTTTGAAGAGATCAGGCCCTTCCTTGAGTCAGTCTCTACAGAAGTGGGTGAAAACAGGGACTGAAGCCGACCAACAAGGAGGAAGGTCAGAAGTGTGGAGAAGAGCTCAGGGCCCATCTTCCTGCTGGCTGGCATGTGGACAGTATGTGCCAACCGACTGGGTGAAGATCAGGGAACACCGATGCACTTGGCCTCACAAAGCAACTTCGGTTTCTATTCCCCTGACACATGGTGCTCTGGTCATGAAAGGAGTCTGCTTGGACAGCTGAAGAGTCTCTCGTATTTTACTGTCACAAAAGTAGAATTTAGGCTGCAGTTGGCATTCCTGCCCCATCCACCCTCTTCCTTTGCTGCAGTGACAGGAACCGGTTCAAACAAAGACTGAAAACAGAAACCACCCATTCGCTACCAGGGCACAAGCAGGGGACGTAGGGTGGAGCAATGCCATTGCACCGCTCTGTCTCACAGGCTTGATGGGAGCACATAAGGGGATGACGGAGAGTGGCTAGAAACAGAGCAATTGGAGCAAGATGGCGGACGCTTGAGTAGAGCAATGGCTCTCTGCTCTTCAGTACATTTCCTCACCTCTCTGAGCCTCAACGTCATCTCCTGTGGGCACAGTAATTGTAGTCACCCCATGGCAACTTAGATGTTTAAGGACTACATAGGGATCCTGAGGCATTAAAACAACTCGAACAATACCAAATCAGACCCGATGGCAGGACAGAGAGCCCAAACACAAGCTCAGACCCCAGGTCTACCTATTGGTCCCGTCACTTTATTCTCTTAGATGTTGCTGCAGTGACTCCGACTACACAAAGCTGCTGTGAACAGCAGAGGAAATAACACGGGCACTGGGAGCAGAGGCTAGCCATCTCCCTAGTGGCTGGGTGTGTGATTGCTCTCGTTCTAGTGCCCAGAATATGAAACTAAAATCCTTAGGTCAAAGTCACTAAGAGGGACTGGAGCGATGACTCAGTCAGTAAAAGGCTGCTACCCAGGCACAAGGACCTGAGTTCTGATCTCTAGCACCGACATTGAGCATGTTTTAATCACAGAAATGCCTGCCTTCAATCCCAGTGCAGGGATAGTGGATACTCACAGATCCCTGGAGCACTGGCTGGATAGCCAAGCTGTCCCTATCGGTGAGCCTCAATACCGTGAGAGACCCTTTCTCAAAAAGCAGAAAGTGGAGACTGATTGAAGAGGGAGTCTGATATTAACCGCCAGCCTCCACATACATGGGTACACATATGCACACACACACACACACACACACACACACAATCAGTCAGAAACCA
Organism: Myodes glareolus; assembly: GCF_982192425.1. Classification (NCBI taxonomy): domain Eukaryota; kingdom Metazoa; phylum Chordata; class Mammalia; order Rodentia; family Cricetidae; genus Myodes; species Myodes glareolus. Next base: position 70,032,083 of record NC_142029.1, on the reverse strand, counting down.
AAAACATGAGACAAGGAGGAATTTCTTTTCCTTGGATATGTACTATAACTGAAGTTGACTTTCTCAGCTGATCTCCTCTCCTAATGGAAGTTCACACTACAGAGTTCAGGCTCCTGTGGCAATGCTGGAGGCATTCCCCGTGAGATCACAGACACACAGTGCCTCTCACACAGCCAGCATGACAGTTCCGAGGTGCCCTGAGTTCACTCAAAGGGCACAGATGCCTTTCCTCAAGATGGTGACTATGGGCATTCTCTCTCTCTCTCTCTCTCGTTTTTCTCTCTCTCTGTCTAGGTTGGTTGTTTGAGCCCAACCAATTAGGTCCTTGATACACACAGCTCACATTCAAGAGGGAAAATCAAACAATCACATTGATAAATAAATACTCAAAGTTGGGATGTAAATATTACAGCTAAAAAAGGGGGGCTGGAGGCTGGAGCAATGACTCAATGATTAAAAGCAATGACTGCTCTTCCAGAGGACCTGGGTTTAATTGTCAGCACTGACATGGCAGCTCAGAGCTGTCTGTAAAACCAGTTCCAGAGGATCTGACACCCTCACACCAATGCATATGAAATGACCTTAAAAATTATTTTTTTAAAAAAATAACATGACAGTCCATGTGTGCCTACAAGGGAGGGCAACCTTGAGGAGGGGAGTTTAAAGAGATGTGCAGACAATATTCAAGGAGAAGCACCAACTTTGACTATAAACTCTTCATGAACATTCTTAGAAGAAACTGTTGAGACGTCCGACCAGAAGATGCTCTCTGTGAGCAGCACAAGGCTCAACACGAGGACCGTGGGTACCAAAGCCCACAGCTCTTCGCTATGGAGGCAAAGGACAGAGCAAGGGTGGGTCTCAACCTGCCCACCACAAAGGAGGAAGGCAAAATGAAAAGTTGATAGCCTTTTCATGGGCTGATTCCTCCCACAGCACCCACTATGTGTCTCTTAGAAAGGATGCTGTCTGGAGGATGATGGAATAAAGCCCAATTAATGTGGCTATCAGAAGCAGTGGTGGTTGGGAAAGTGGGAAAGGATGGAGCTTATGGGTAAGAAAGTAGGGAGGTAGGGCCTCTAGGGGAAGGGAACACAAGAAACCTCAAATTCATACATTGTCTACACACAGTGAAGATACTCCTCTCTCTCTCTCTCTCTCTCTCTCTCTCTCTCTCTCTCTCTCTCTCTCCCTCTCTCTCTCCTTTCTAGCAATCTAAACCAGCACATTCCTCAAGAGCCAGCTCAAGACTGGCCAGGTTCCACATCCCTGCCTCCCCAAGCACATCACCTCCCCTCAGCATCACTGTACTAAGATGCATTGTTCTCGAGGCACTAGGGAATTATTTCCTTGCTCATTCAATAAGATGATAGACTTCTCAAAGACTAAGTATGTTCCTTTACTTCCTTTGTATTCCCCAGTGCTCAGCTTACATTGTGCTCGCTCAAGGCACTTAACATATCAATGCCTATGGGATAAATGAAGGGTTTAATTAATCTGTATATTGGTAGGATTTCAGTGGGTCTAAAAGAGATGAAAAAGAAAGGAAGTTTTCTCTGTGTATCACAAAATGGAACCATCCCTGGGCTAAGACATTCTTGGGGCAGTTTTTAATCCTATAGATTAGGTCTTATTTAAACAGAGGGTTTGGGGGTCCTACATTGGAAGTTTCTCATCTGTATAGGGTAGTTGAAGGGCACCTGCAGGGAGTGGTATAGAGGTACTTTCAAAGCACTTGCCGTTTCTAATCCTGCCTTTCTAGACACAGTCTTGTCACCATTTCAACCCAGAGAACTCATGGAAGAGACCTTAGCTAGGCCTCAGGAACCTCCCCAAACTACCTCCCAGAAAAAATTAGGCTCCCCACACAACAGACCCCTCAACTCTTGTGGGACCCTACTCCCCAATCAGATCAATCTGTATTCTTGGGTCACAGCAAAGTGCAGTCATTGGTTTGGCCATAGATGCTGGGGTACCATGTAAGAGTAAGGAAGAGAAAGGATTGGTGCTTTCAGAGAGAGAGAGAGAGAGAGAGAGAGAGAGAGAGAGAGAGAGAGAGAGAGAGAGAGATTGCATCTAGCATTCAGTGGTGTATTACTTTCTTCTATCTTAATGGAAGACAGAATGAGGTAATCTTTTCAGAATGTCTTCAAGGGATAAAGCAGATTTGGGTAGTCTTATTGTTTCAGTGTCTTGATTCCTAGCTAGAATTAAAGAGTACCTTGCTTTTAACTTCTAGCAAATTTTAACAAAATAAAATAGAATGCAGAAACATGGAATGTAACTCTCCGAAAGCACCATTAGTCCATTAAGTCTGATGTCATTGCCTCAGAAGGCACTGAAACAAAAAGCTAGCCATCCCCAAGCCCATCCTCTTACCCGGCCCAGCAGTAGCCAGGCCAATGGACAGGAAGGTCTAAGGCTCTGCACAGAAAACATCCATCATTCCCTGGCTTCATCCCGACACAAAAGGCTTGGTTTTCTCTAGTTAGGCAGCACGGCATGCCCTCTTACAGACCCCTGTCACACTCGGTGACCTCCTCAGTTGGTGTAGCCTTTGTTTCCTTTGCTCATTTCAAAAATGACTCAGCTGGCACCGCAGGGAAGCCCAGCCGCATTTCCATTTTCAAAGCAGCCCCACCCTTGAAAGTCTCCACTGAGCTTTTAACAGGCAGGTGCCGGGCTATAAGGTTATAAGAAAGCGTTGTCTGATGCAAATCGTCAACCTGTAGAAAGAAATTTAAAAATGACAACACGGCATTTCCAAAAATAGATTGTACTTGGAAAACAGTTTGGCTTCCTGGGTTTTTTTTCATGGACTTCGGTCATCTTAGCACTTTTCCCAGTCTGCCCAGCCCCCTCAAATCTATAGCCCCAGTTGGAGCTTGGGAAAATCAATTCACAACTGAAGGGGGAAAGTAACTAGAGACATGGATTTCCTCCAGACAGCAGCAACTGGCAGTATAAATCACAGGAAGCCATGGGAAGAGGCATGGGAAATTGCCGTAAACATAGCAGTTGCTCATTGGTAGAGGTGGTTTCAGATTCACGAGGATTCAGAATATTTTTTGCTGCTTTTCTGGTTTTTTAGGCCAGAGGAACTACCTTGTTCTCTATATTTTGATGCATTAACATCATCAAGTTTTTCTCTACACATAGTCAACTATCTGGTCTACTTTCAGTTTTCTACTTCTTCACACCAACTTGCTTTACCTTGTTCTGTGCCTTATGAATGACCTTAAATTTCTCTGCTTATATTATGACAGGTTGTTTATGTTTCATGTTTCAGGGACAGACAATAGATGTGATATAGGCCATTACTCATGAGTAGCTCAAGGGTAATGTGAGAAATGCCCTACCTCCTGACCTCTCTTAGCATAAAAATTGATGCTAAAATCCTGAACCAAAAGAAAAGTTCTTCTGAGAAACAGACTACTTTACTCTGGAGAGCTTTTGTGAAGGAAAAAAATCTGGGGAGGGGGCTTCTAATAAAATAAATAAAGTAAAATAAAAAATATTTCACACAAAGTAGTATACTGACAGTAATTAAGATCACTAATTCATTGCCATCATATCTGCCTCTCGGAATGTTAACACAAATCCAAAATAAGAGATCTCTGAATTAACAAACTAGAGGTCTTTCAATGTATAGCCCAGTGAATCCTCTTGCTCTCCTCTGACTTTCTTTGATTCAACCATGATGTGGGAGTTCCCTCTGTATGCTGTAAATACTATTGGTTAAGAAACTGCAACTTTCTGGTTTGTGCTAAGCACATAAACAGCTCTGGCTCTTTCAGGAGGCTGAGCACTTGAATGGGTTTGTGGGCCTGGGTGCTTTTATGCCTGCTCAGAGTTAGGAGGAAAGTAACTGAGAGTATGCCTGCTGCTCAGCGTCCCAACCTGGGCAGGTGCCGGAATCAGGTCTGCTAGGAGTGTACATGCAGGAGGGCATGGCAGATTACCTCTTCCATACACAGATATTTCCAGGCCATATGGTGTGCTACATGGCAGATTTAGCTTTTACTCAGATAAAAAGGGTTTATATGTTGCACAGTGCTACCCAGAGTTGAGGTGGTAAGGATGGCTCCCAGCCAGAAGTTTCAAAAGCAGTGAACAGACTTCTACCATGTAGGACTGGGCAGAGCCAAAAGGCAAAAGCAGTCTTAGTCCTAGCCAAGCTGCTTTAAGCATTTGAAGAAGCTGTCCTGGTCAGAAAATTACTACAGATACACAATAAAGAAAATTATTACAGATACACAATAAAAACAAATTCAGATGGAAAAACTTCTAAATGGGTCACAGTGCTGGATAAATGTATGTACGCTTGAGAGAGAAGAAAAAGAGTAAGACAGTAATAAAAGGAAATAAAAAATAAAACAAAGTCTTTAAAAAGACAGAGTACAGACAGTCATAGATTACAGGAGTAAAGAAAAATAAGTCACATAAAAATAGAATATACACAGAGAGTCTGGATTATGTATATTGTTGCATTTTCTTTGAATTTTGACTATGAATGAGTTGAGTACAGAGAAATGTTTCATTGTACAGGGTGCTAAACTGAACCAACATATATACTTTAAAGGTATCTTAACTTCAAAATTTGGGTCTAAGGATATGATGCTTTGGAAAACGAGTCTACTTTTGTTTCCACAGAGGATGAGAACCTATGGATACCTTCCAGACTAATGTGGTTTGATGGAATAAGACCATCTAAAAGTTCTCTGTCAACACCCAAAAATACTTTGTCCAACAAAATGCAGGAAACAGTTTTGAGAGAACTACACCCAAATTCCCAAATATTGTTTATAAATGCTTGTTTTCATTTAAAGGGGGATATGATATAGGGATAAATACTTTGTATTGGTATGGATCTTAGTCTGTCAATACAAATTTAAAGTCAATTTTGTTATATGTATATTACTGCTCTTAATTAAAGTGTTGTGCAGCTCATTTAAAAATGTAGTATATAATTAAGAAATACAGGTTAATAGCGTTATCTATAATAGTCAAGCGTGTAGTCACATTAGTTAGGTTTTCTAGATATATAGAGATACATTTCAGTTAGTAGATAATCTTCAAACCTTTCAAAGACCTATGGAATATGGCATTTAAAATGTTTTAAAAACTTAGGACATTTCACAACAATGGGACACATCTGTTCCTGGCAGCACCAGTCTACTTCAAGAGGATGGTGGGCATTGAAGAGATTTCTCATGGACTTTGTTAACCATTTGGGCAAGAAATTGCTCTTGCCTAGGCTGCTTGATGTTATACTGTATGAACTGGACATGAGGGACCCACATAAAATTGGCTATTGAACTTGCTTAAAGGTGAGATGGTCCTTTGGGGTTCTTGCTTCATGAAAGAGACTGTTAAACATTCTACTGGACACAGAAGAAAGTGACTGACAAATTTTCAATATAGGTGGGACTGTCTTTCAAATTTCCTTCTTCATGGAAAAGTTGACAGATACTATGGGCCTGTAGGCTGAAGATTGGATGCCCCAATGTTATAGAAGAACTTTTGAGTGATATTTGAGCGAAATGTCTCTGTCAATTCTAGAGTTTTGGAAATTGCTTAAAATACACTTCCTATTTACTTAGGTAATAGTATATACCCTTCTGTGGTCTTTGATGGAGTTGAAGAATAGATATAGTTATAGATAGCTTTTCTTAGTTGTTATAATAAATAGATTAAATATAAAACTTTAGACTCACAAAGATAGGATAGATGATAGAGTATTTTCCTTAATTTGCCAAATATAAATCGACTAAATATTGTAACTGTAATTCTTGGTTGATATTTGTTTTGTTGTATACAATCCTGCTATGTAAAAGTTAAAACCTTCCTTTTTATTTATACAGAAAAGGGGCGATAATGTGGGATTCCCTCTCTGTATGCTGTGAACGCTATTGGTTAACAGAGAAGCTGCTTTGGGCCTATTACAGAACAAAATAGGGCAAGGTGGGAATTCCAAGCAGATAAAAGAGGAGAGAGTATGCAGAGTCAGAGAGAACTGTGTAGCCACCACAGGAGACAGATGCCAGATCCTATGATGCAGGATGCCAGAAGGAACGTTACCAGTAGGCTAAAACCACGTGGCAATACGCAAAATAATAGAAATGGGTTAATTTAAGATATAAGAGCTAGCTAGAAATACTCTTGAGCTACTGGCCAAACAGTACTGCAATTAATATAGTTTCTATGTGGTCATTTCAGTTCTGGTGGCTGGAAACGAATAAGCAGCCTCCACCTACACAACCACAAGTGAGTGGTGAAGGATGAATAGAGGAAGAGGGCACCCAGATCCCAGTGACGACCAAATCTCTCTCCAATTACTGCCGAATTACCAGTAAGAGAATCATGCTGCACAGTGAGGTGCCTAGAATGATGGACACCAGTGTTTCTTTTATCAGTTACCATTCAGAATCAAGTCTTCTGGATTCTTCAGACACAGGTAAAATCCAAATGACTCCTTGCACCCATTTTCCTGATCCACTGCCACTGAAGCTTCACTTCCTGTCCCCTCTATTGATATTTCTCTTTCATGCTAATCTTTGTCATCTTACATCTGTCTCTGAAACTACAAACAAATACTTCCAAAGACTTCTGGACTTCTCCTAGCAATCCTTTCTGCCTTTTAGCTCTTACATCCCTTTTATTTCCTCTTGATTCTTATGAAGCTCAATTCCCTGAATAAATTTCGTTTTGCTTAATTTAATAAAAAACAGATGCAAAGATTGAAAACTTCTGTGAGGAGAGATACCAGAAACATCCCCCACCCACTTTGGTGGTGCTGGGACTTTGAGTATGTTAGACAAGTGTTCTGCCATTTCGCTATATCCCCAGACCATGAGGAGCATGTTTTAAGTCAATCTTGAACTTGTGGCTTTCTTGCCACTACCTCTCCCATACATCCTATCAGTCTGCACTACCACAACCTATAATGTTCAACTGTTTTTTTGAGTTGAGTGCTCAGATTTAACAGCCCCACGGGCTCTGAATTCCATAATACAGGATTCCTCTCTGTATGCTATGAATATGCTTTATTACCATTGGTTAATAAAGAAGCTGTTTTGGCCTATGGCAGGGCAGAATATAGGTAGGTGGGAAAACTAAACTGAATGCAGGGAGAAAGAAGACAGAGTCAGGCAAACGCCATGTAGCTACCGAAGGAGAAAGATGCCAGACCTTACTAGGAAACCACAGCCTCATGGTAATACACAGATTAATATAAATGGGTTAGTTTAAGATATAAGAGCTAGCTAAGAATATGCTTGAGCTGTTGACTAAAAAGTGCTGTAATTAATAAAGTTTTGTGTGATTATTTGGGTCGGGGTGGCTGGGAAATGAAAAAGCAGTCTCAGATTACATTTACATACTCTTTTTCTGCAAGGGGCAGAAACTAGTAACATCCCATTGACTCGAGAGACTTGTGTGTTCTGCTATTTATGCAGCATTCTAGACATTGTTTTCCCCCCATTGCAAGATGAAAGGGGGATAAGGACTCTGAGTTTCTAGGCCTCAAATTATAGACCAGTTGAGTCTCAATTCAGGTATGTGAGATAGACCTTTATCTTACAAAATTTGTATTTTTCAGTTTTCACTCAAATCACAGAGCATCAGTGAAACTCTGATAATTTTCATTCTTTCTATAATTGTAGGGATTAAGGTATAGGTCTCTGTGCTTTCAAAGGTTTGTTAGAACGGATGCTGAATGTTGGGGTATCTTGCTCCAATTACCACAGAGTCCTGATCTAGAAAGTTCTGCCTTGAAAAAAGTTACTCATACTATTGCATCATGTGCTTCCGTGTGGGGGAAACCAAATGGAAGATTTTTCCTGGAGAAAAAGGGAACCACTGGCTTTAACTGGGTGTGTGTGCCTAGTACACTGTCTTTGACTGTTACTGTAGGTACCTACTCTGCACTGCACACTGTGGAAGGCATTCAGTGTTACAAGTAGTAAGAGAAGTATAGCGTTTGTCTCAGCCCCTTACAGGTAAGGGTAAGACAGAGGTAGAAGAGAAATAAGCAATGTGCCAGGCACTTGATAATTTTTCAACTGAATAATGAAAACAAGTATGGATGTTTGGTGTTCATAGGGGGAGAAAAGCACCTAAGAGCCAGGACAGTTTGAGAAAGTCACATGTGGGCTACTTCATTTGAGGAGTTGTTACCTAGACAAGACATCAGAGGATTGGTGGCTCACACCTGTAAACCCCACAGTTGGGAGAATGAGAGGTAGAGTGCAGATTAAGGTCAGCTTGGGCTACACAGTGAGACCCTGTCTCAAAACAAACTAACAAAACACAACAGAAAGGTCAGAGGAATGAAGGTCACTGGAAATAGAAGCACATATGAACAGAATGGAAGGTACTAGGGGATAAGATGATACCTTCAGGGCAAGCAAATATCGCTTAACAGTTGGAACCTAGGTAGAGTCCAATATTTTGACAGAAGCTGAGTCCAAAAAGTGGGCAGGAGACGACTGAAAAGGTCTGTGTGCTTTCTAAAGAGGTGGACATTTATTTTGAAAGCGACAGATCAATATGATTTTAAATAGCAAACATGACATGTTTCTCTTTTTTAAGAGAACAATTTTGTTCATGTAGATAAGTATTGAATAATGTATTGGAAATTAAAGAATTGAAACATTGAAGTGGGGGACTTATAAGTCACTACATCTAGACATGAGTAATCGAGGCTGGGTGTTGAAGACTTCAATGCACACACAGGAAAAACAAGGTAAACCGGTAAGGCACACTTGAGAGAACTATTAGGGATGGAGGGCAATTTAGATGGAGGAACTCCGATGACCCTCAGGTTTCTTGTTTTCTAATTCTTTGATAGTCAAGTAAGGCTGGATATTAGGGGAAAGAATCCCCATCAGTGCTGAATTCTTTTACTTAGCCATGTTGTGTTTTAGTTTCCTAGGGACCAAGCCATTGCATTCATAAGCTTGCACAGCTATTACTACCACAAGATCTATAGAAGATCAATCCAGTCAAAATTCCAGCTTGCATGGGAGCAAAGTTCATAGGGACCTATCCCTAACTGAGGAGCAATTGACATCTGGAAACCACAGAAGGAGAAAGAATAATTTTTTGAGAAAGTGGTTGTTAGTGTAGACAGCTGTCTGTGTTCCAGTGAATGACCCCCATACCCATGTATGTATAAGAAACACCAATTTGACTTAGTGGGAGAGGAGGCAGGAGTGAAGAAGAGGAGAAAGAGAAGAAGAAAAATGAGGAGGATGATGTATTAAGGGAGATTCAGGGAAAGTTGGAGGAGTTAAATATGATCATATGTTCATTGCATGTATGTATGAAATTCTCAAGGAATAATTTTTAAATAATAGTATAGGTTATAGTAAAAAAATAAAATAAAAGGTAATATTAATGAAGGTTTTTGAAAAACACAGATATGAAAAGAAATCCGACTTTCTTACCTACTGATGTTTTAGTAGCTGAAAATATTAATTTTCAGTTTGTGTTTTTTCCACTTTAAATAAATAACATTTCAAATAAAGCAAAGTAAACAAAATGGCACTCATTATTGAGGAAGAAAGTATTTGTTCCTGTGTCCAATAAGCATTAGATTCACTGCTATTCATTAAGAGCTATTGGGTGCTAGCTTAGGCCAATTCGCCAAACCACAATATGATTTTTGCTTCTATTTTTACAGAATGACAATAGTTGTCTCATGCAGCTAAACATAAAGGTGTAGACACATTAAAATATGTCTCTCTCTTTTCATATTAGGCTTCAAGTCTCCCTTTGGGCAGTTTGGGTGCCAAGAATATCCTGATAAATTAGGTGTGTGTTTAGTGAGACTGAGTTTTTCTATATGATTTTTTGATAAGTATAAGAATATGACCAAATGTGGAGGAGAAAACTTAGCATCAGTTTTAGCCACCTTTGAAGTCAGATATGACTGATGAATGAGAGTCTGGGCTCTGAATGAATAGGATGGGGGAAACTCTTTGGCAACCATAGAAAAGAGAACACAGGGAGATGGGGAAAGAGGAGCCCTGAGCTGCTGCTGGTGAGAATAGAAACTAGTGTAACCATTTAAAAAAAATCAACACAGAGATTCCTCAAAAAATTAAAAACTCAACTACCGCATAGCTCAGTTATACCACATATCTCAGTTAGGCATACACCCAAAGGACTTCGTATCCTACCAGAGACACTTGCACATCCAAGTCTATGTGTGCATTAGCCACAAGAGCAAAGGACTAGAACCAGCATCTCTGCCCATCAGAAGAAGAATGGAGAGCAGAAACATGGCACAAGACACACAATAGAGTTTTACTTGACTGTTAAGAAGAAAAGAAATTATGAAAACTTCAGGAAAGTGGATGCAACTAAAAGAGGATGTAGAGCAAGGGAAACACTCCTCCAATTCTGGTAAGAATTCAAACTTGTACAGCCACTTTGAAAGTCAGTGTGGTGGTTCCTCAGAAAACTGGGAATCAACCTTCCACAAAACTCAGATATACCACTCTTGGACATACACCCAAAGGATGCTCACTAATACCACAAGCTCACTTGCTCAACTATGTTCATAGCAGCTTTGTTTGTAATCACCAGAACTTGGAAGCAACCTAAATGCCCCTCTACCAAGGAACAGGTAAAGAAAATGTGGTATGTTTACACAATAGAATATTACTCAGCTATTAAAGACAATGACACCATAAAATTTGATGGAATGGATGGAACTAGAAAAAACTCATCCTTAGAGGTAATCCAGACTAAGAAAGAAAACATGGTATGTACTCACTCATAAGTGGACATTAGCTGTAAAATAAAGAATAACCATGCTACAATCCACAGACCCAGAGAGACTAGGCAACAAGAAGAGTTCATGGGATGACACCCATATCTCCCTGGGAAGGGGAAATAGAAGAGATTTTGTGAGTGTATTGAGGGTAGGTAGGAATGGGAACATGAGTCACAAGGTTGTGGGGGACACAGAAAAGCAGAGTGCTGAGGGGACTTCCTGGGCTGTCAGGATCAGACAGAAGCCTGGAACAAAGGGATCTTCCAGGAGACTATGGGAATGATCTCAGCTTAGACGCCTAGCAATGGCTATCTCTTATGACCAGATTGGTGCCTGACCTGATTGTCATCAGAGAAGTGTCATCCAGCAACTGATGGAGGCCAAACATGAGGCAGCGTTCAGGGATCCTGCAGAAGAAAAGATGAAAGAGGTATAGAAGGCAGAGGGGTCAAAGACACAAGGGAGGTTTGCGCAAACAACTAGTCTGGGCTCACAGAGACTGAACTGACAACCAGGAAGCCTGCATGGGACTGTACTTTGTATAGATGTTATAGTTGTGCAGCTTGGACCTCTTAAGTGACTTCTAACAAGAGGAACAGAGGTTGTCTCTAACTTTTTTATTGATGTTTGGAACCCTACTTCTCTTATACTGGGTTACCTTGCCCAGCCTTAAAACACGGAAAGGTGCTTAATCTTACAGCAACTTGATATGCCATCTTTTGTTGATACTCACAGAAGACCTGCCCTTCCCTGGATGGAGACGAGAGAGGAGGGGATTGGGGACTGGAAGGAAAGAGTGGGGGAGAGGGATTGGGAAAAGAGGATGGGGATGGAGGGAGGCTGTGGCAGGGATATAAAATAAATAGACACATTTTAAGAAGTATTATGCTGAGTCATCTAGTCTCAGAAAAACTCAAGTCACATGCTCTCTCTTACATGAGGAGCCTAACTGAATACTAGTGTGTACGTCAACAAGGGCTTGTGAGAGTGCACTGGACTACAGAACTAGATAGGAGGCTGTAGGGGGAGGGGAGAGGGATGGGAAAGTGGGGAGGCAAAGGGCTTATGAAAATGAAAGTGAGAAATATGCTGCTGGGAGCCAGAGGGAGGGAGGGAGAGAGGGAGGGAGGGAGAGAGGGAGGGAGGGAGGGAGGGAGGGAGGGAGGGAGGGAGGGAGAGAAAGAAGAAGGTGGTGGAAAAAAACAAAAAGAATTTGAAAATGCTATTATGAACCTAATTCTATGTAAATTTTTAAAATTAAGTAAAAAGTATCTAGGCTCTGAAACCAGAACAACATGGCATCAGATTGCACTCCCGCGTAAACAAGCTGTGGGCACTGGGCAAGACTCTTCTCTTTAGAGGTGGAATTTTCATATCTATAGAATGGACAAACTCATAGAACCCATTTTTGAAGACATGTGGTGGGAATTTAATAGCCTGAGGCTTACAGAGCCATTAGTACAGACCTGGTACTTGGTAAACGTTCAATAAGTGCAACGTGTTGCCGACACCTTCTTTAAAGGCGCTGTTGAATGAGCGGGAGCCCACACCGAGGAGGAAGACAAAGGGCTCCAGGAAGAGTCCTGGCTTTGTCCTTCTGTTCTGGTGATTAATTGATTTTGCAGGTCTCTGCAACGGCTGAGTGAGAAGCGTCTCAATGAGTTCATTTGCTTGCACACCCTGTACTTTGTGTGGAACATTGTGGTAGAGGAAGGGTGTGGCAGAGCACATAGAGGGCCAGGCAATAGGATGTGGCTAAAACCAGGGGCCATTGTAGGGACATGCCTATAATGACTCGTGAAAGTCCTCTGTGTAGGCCCCGCCTCCTAACAGTTCCATAGCCTCCCAAAGCAAAGCCATCAGCTGGGGAGCAAACATTCAAAACAGGAGCCTGTAAGGGACATTTTGAAATTAAACCCTAACAGCAGTCCCTAGATAGACTGCTCCCTCCTGCTTTCTCTCTGGAAAGCTTTCTCCTCCATTCTATTTCCAACCATAATCAAGATTTCACACACACACACACACACACACACACACACACCACACACCAAAATTAAATCAAGACCAGGTGGATAATTTAAATAGACCTATAACCTGCAAGGAAATAGAAGCAGTTATCAAAAGTCTCCCAATCAGAAAAAAGCCTAGGGCCAGATGGTTTTAGTGCAGAATTCTACCAGAACTTCAAAGAAGAGCTAATATCTATACTCCTCAAAGTGCTCCACATAATATAAACAGAAGAAACATTGCCAAACTCTTTGTATGAGGCTACAATTATCCTGATACCAAAACCACACAAATACTCAACCAAGAAAGAAAATTACAGACCAATCTCACTTATAAACATAGATGCAAAAATACTCAATAAAATACTGGCAAACCAAATTTAAGAACACATAAAAAAAATCATCCACCATGATCAAGTTGGCTTTATCCCAGAGATGCAGGGATGGTTCAACATATGAAAATATATCAATGTAATCCACCATATAAATAAACTGAAAGAAAAAACATCATCATCTCATTAGATGCTGAAAAAGCTTTTGACAAAATCCAACACCCCTTTATGATAAAGGTCTTGGAGAATAAGGGATACAAGGAACATATCCAAACATAATAAAAGCAATATACAGCAAACCAACATCAAATTAAATAGAGAGAAACTCAAAGCGATCCCACTAAAATCAGGAACAAGACATAGCCGTCCACTCTCTCCATATCTATTCAACATAGTTCTTGAAGTTCTGGCTAGAGCAATAAGACAACAAAAGAAGATCAAGGGGATTCAAATTGGAAAGGAAGAAGTCAAACTTTCATTATTTGCAGATGATATGATAGTATACATAAGTGACCCCAACAACTCTACTAGGAAACTTACACAGCTGACAAATACCTTCAGTAATATGGCAGGATACAAGATCAACTTAAAAAAAATCAGTAGTCCTCCTATATACAATGATAAAGAAGCTAAGAAAGAAATCAGAGAAACATCACCCTTCACAATAGCCACAAATAACATAAAATATCTTGGTGTAACACTAACCAAAGAAGTGAAAGACCTGTTCAACAAGAACTTTAAGTCTTTGAAGAAAGTAATTGAAGAAGATACCAGAAAACGGTGGAGGAGCAGAAAACACCTCCTTTGAGATGCCGTGAAGTTTCTTTTCACTCTGTGTACAATCAAGTGTCTCTCTTACAAAAGTCTGCAGAGCTGATGAGAAGGGCCTGGAGACAGTAAGGCACTACTGTGCTACGATGGAAAGGCAGTACTGAAAGAGGGAGGAGATGGTGCTGGGGAATGCAAGGCCAAGATAGGATGCAAATTATGACTTTGTTTTTTACTTGATTCATAAATTTCTCCTGATGAAGCAGCCATGAGACACTTCCATGAGCTGGTGGAAGGGAGCTAGGAGCAACTTTTGCCAACTCACAGGAATTCTTGATCTGGTTTAAGTAAGTAAGATCAAGTATTCCCCGAATTAAACCAGATCAAGAACTCCTGTGTGTGTGTGTGTGTGTGTGTGTGTGTGTGTGTGTGTGTGTGTGTGTGTTGAGATCAGTATATATAACCCAGGCTGGCCCTAATTCACAGTGATCCCCCTGTCTCAGTCTCCTGAGTGTTGCTGACACAAGTGCACAATCTGATTTAAAATTTTCTCCATAAATTTTTACTGATTCAGGGTCCCCAATAACCCAAGACCCCCAAAATAATTATGTTTAACAGCTTGTTGTGGAACTCTGTCCTTGGGATAGGGCCATCGTGATATCAGAAAAACAAACTGCCCTCAGTAGACTACCACACGATGGTCAACTTATTAACGTTCCCTTGCAGAGGGGTGGACAGGTCATGAGACCCTCACCTGAGAGACTAGCCACCCTCTGCCTTCCCCAGCTTCATGTGGTCTCAGGACATGTAGGAGGCAGAAGACTCACTAAAGGTGGGGACCCACCAAGTCAGCTTTCAGGAGGGCTGACATTGCCCATGCATAGGTACGACCTTGAAGTGAAGCTGTGGTTTTGGGGTCACTTCATTGTTTCACAAAGTTGGCCTTGGATAGAACATCTATCTATAATAAACAGAGACTCCTTAAGGAAAGTCACATGACACGATTCAAAGCACAAATACCTTTGGCTGACTGAAAGGTTAAAATCCTTAGATTCAAGAAGAACAAGATCATAGGACACAACTCCAGAGCTGGAAAAAAAAAATCTTTAAGAAATGATCCAAGTCAAGACACAGCATTTTGCAAGAAGAGTGCTCAAGAAATGGGTGTTATTTTAACAGCGGTGAGGGACAGAACTCAGTCTTACATCATGTGCTTAGCATCTGTGAGAGCCACGGGTTCAGTTCTCAGCACCACAAAAAGAAAGAAAGAATGACATCCTAATCCTGGTCTACCACAGTAGACCCAGCCCCACTCCGGAGCCGGGACAGAAACGCCACTGCCTTGGCTCTGAGCTTGGCTACATGTGTGTCTTTCTCTAGATAAAGCATAGCTTCCAGCGGCTCACAAAGGTTACTCAAGTCTACTTATTGGCCTTTATCACAAATTTAGGCCTATGGTGATTGATTCTCTTTTCTTGATCTCAATTCAGAACAGAGAAAATAATTACCAAACAGAGGACCTTTGAGACAGAAAGGATGTTTACTTCAGCTCAACAGTCAACTCTCTAGGGAAACATCAAGGAGATGGTTTTTAGGGACCAAGGGTTGGGTTTTAAGAAAGAATTTTTTGTGTAGCCCAAGCCAGCCTTAAAGTCAGGATCCTCCTGTCTCCACATCCCTGTGCTGTGATTCCAAGCTTAAGTCACCACACTAGGCTGAAGTGCCTGCTCTTCAGAGAGGCATGGGGTATGTCAGTGATACCGGGGCTCAGGAGAATTACATAAGGGGTGAGTGCCAAAGCATGATGGGAACGATCTCCTGAAATTAAGATAAGATAAAACAGAGCACCTTCAGGGTGATATTAGATTCTTCTGAGTGAAATCTCATTCATTTGAGTCACACTAATTCAGAATCTGAGATAATCCAAACCAGACAGTGTAACTTACTTTTGTCCTGCCAGGAAAGCGGGGTGGGGGTAGCACTTTCGGAGCAGTGGCTTCCATACAGATAAATGTCATGTTATAAATTTTGAACATTCACAGAGGAATTACGGGAAACGTCTAAATGGCACATTACTCGCTGATTCGGTGTACAGCTCTGAGGAGGAGTGACCAGAGTGAGCTCTGGAGTTGCTTGGACCCTCCCTTCATCAGCCGCAAGGGCTCGGGAAAGCTACTTGTCCTCCTGGGACTTCCTGTTTCTCTATGAAAAAAACGCTTTACTCCTGTGCTGTCAAAGCACAAGTGCCCTTTTGGAGACTTTCTTCCTTGGGAGTCTCTTGAAAGTTTTACATAAATAACAAAAGTGAGTGCTAAGGAGGCAGCTCAGTTGGTAAAATGCTTGTCATGCAAGCATAAGGAACTGAGTTCAGATCCCTGGAATCCATGAAAAAGATAGACATGAACGTAGGCTTCTGTAATTCAAATGCTCTGGAGTTAGAGTCAGATTGGTCCATGGAGCTCACTGGTCAACCAGCCTAGTCAAAGTGATGAGCTCCAGGCTCAATGAGAGACCGTCTCTCAAAAGACACAGTGGAGAATAATTGAGAAGGTACCTGGTGTCAACACACACAGACACACACTACAAGTAAATCAAAAAGCAAACAAAAAGAACTTTTCTGTACCACACATATCTCTTCCAGGCTATAACATAAAACATGTTGGCCAATGAATGTTGAATTCCAAGGCTGCTCTGAGCATACGCAGGCTAGCAAGTCAGGCGAGATTGATGGACAGTGAGGAGCTTCCTTCCTGTTCCCCTCTCTCAATCTTGGCAGACATAGCAGGTCCCAACTTGTCTGGTTTCTATTTGTCTTTCTCTGCTCTGAAGTTTGTAGTAAAGAAGCTTGTTAGTGGTTAAGTTTCTCTCTGAATAATTCAAGTGAAAATCTCTTATAACCATCCATAATATTTGCTTAAGTTTACTGTTAGTTACTTTTATGTTGTTGGGACCAAAATAGCTGACAAGAAGTGACTGAAACAGGGAAGAGTTTATTGTGGCTTCTAGTCCAAGGGGAAGTCTATTCTAGGGGAAGAAGCATGAGGCAGCTGGCCCCACCTTGTTTCTGGTCAGGAAACAGAGAGATGAATTTGGTTTCTCTCTCTCAGTCGGAGATCCAGCCTGAGGGATAACACAATACCCAATCAGGGTTGGTCTTCCATCTTGAGTGACTCTTTCTGAAAAGACACACTCAGACAGAGAGATGTTTCCACAGTGACTCAAAATCCAGTCAAGTGGATGCTGAATTAGCTGGCAGAAAATTAGAGCACATTTCCTGTGTGTGTATGAGTTTCTGCTAATCCTCTCATCCACAAGGCTATTGTCTTCCTGGCCCTGCCTTTCGGAGAGGCAAGCCTCTGGGTCTAATGAAGGAGAGAGGTGAAGAAGAAAGTGTGAGGTTTAAGTCACAAAAATCCTTCTGGGAAGCTAGTTAGTGTTTCCTTTCGGTTATTTTGCTGTTAAATGAAGAGTTTCAGCCAAAGCTTGATGTCTATACATGCTTCATTTTCTCTATATATGAAATTATAATGCTATGTCTGATGCAAAATGGAAATGTCAGGACCTGAGCGAAAAAGCAGGTGAATAGTGCCTTGCATGGAGAGAACCTTCACAAATAGTGTCTAGCTTAATGCAGAAATTGAAGCATGCAAAGATGATGGAAATACTCGTCTTTTTTTTTAAGTAAATTTTATTAAATTATAAAAGTTTCCATTTCCGCCCCCCCTCCCAACACCCTCCCACTCCCCCCACTCCCCCTCCTCCTCCCTCTTCGTCCCCCAGGGCAGTCAGGGTTTCCTGCCCTGTGGGAAGTTCCAGTTCCTTCCCCCTCCCTCCAGGTCCAGGAAGGTGAGTGTCCAAACAGACTGGATCCCCAAAATCCAGTATATGTAGAGGAAACAGGTCCCAGTGCCATAGTCAATGGCTTTTCAGAAAGACTTCGGGCCAGCCACAGTCAGAGAATCCGGCCAAATTCCAAGAATCTGGTTAGATCACGTCCTCGTTCAGTCCCAGTTCAACTGGCCTTGGTAAACTCTCATCAGATCCGTTCCCTTGTATCAGTGGGTGATAGCATCCCTCGCAGTACTGATTTCGTTTTTCATGTTCTTCCTCCTTCTGCTCCTCATTTGGACCTCGGGGGGCTCAGTCCGGTGCTCCAATGTGGGTCTCCGACTGTATCGCCGTCCTTCGCCAGATGAAGGATCTGGGACTCTTGTCTATTTCCTACCTCCACTGTGGAAATCAGTGTGGCGGTTTCTCAGGAAACTGGGAGTCAACCTCCCTCAGGACCCAGCAATTCCACTCTTGGGAATATACCCTAAAGATTCCCTAACATACTACAAAAGCATTTGTTCTATTATGTTCATAGCAGCACTATTTGTAATAGCCAGAACTTGGAAACAGCCTAGGTGCCCCTCAATAGAAGAATGGTTAAAAAAGATGTGGAACATATACACATTAGAGTTTTACTCAGTGGTAAAAAACAATGACATCTTGAATTTTGCATGCAAATGGATGGAAATAGAAAACGCTTTACTGAGTGAGGTAAGCCAGACCCAAAAAGAGGAACACGGTATGTATTCACTCATAAGTGGATTCTAACCATAATTAAAGGTCTTTGAGCCTATTATTCGTGATCCTAGAGAAGCTAAATAAGAAGATGAACCTGATGAAGATTATTTAGCTATCCACCAGTAAATACTCGTCTTTAGCAATGGATAGAGAGAAAGAGCCTCCATTAGGATTTTTGTTTTAAAGAAACTGACATTTTCTGAAAGGCTTCATTTATATAAATATATCCAGGGGCCAGAGAGACACCTCAGCTGGTGAAGGTGCTTGTGGCCAAGTTTGGTGACCTGACTCTGATCCTCCAGGACCCGTGTGTCGAGAGGAGAGAACCAGTTCTCAAACACTGTTGTCTGACCTCCACATGTATGACATGGCATACACAAGCCAATCCACATGCGTGCACACACAAAAACATACATAAACATAATGTTTCACCAGTAAGGTATTAGCATTAAGAAAAACAGTTTCTTTTCCTTTTCTTTTCTTTCTTTCCTTATTTTCATTTATTTAGTTAGTTTTGAGACAATGTCTTACTATATACCTCTGGTTTTCTTGAAACTTGCTCTATAGACCAGGTAACCTTGAACTCACAGACATCTACTTGCCCCTGCCTCTAGAGAACTGGGATTAAAGGTGTGTGCCACCACACCTGACATAGAATCATTTCCTTTATTGTTCCTTCCTGGTGTTGGTTCCCTCTGCCTGTTTGATGTGCCCTAAATGGTAGGTACGGGGTTTGTGCCTACCTCCTATGCCTTATAGAACTGTATTTATTATGTCTGATGTCAAAGTGTGTTAAGCTGCACTTTGCTGACATTTCCCCCAACTAGAAAGACTTGGGTTGATTGTAGAATACAAAGTATTTGCTCAAAAATGTTCCATTCTCTCGACCCAAACACATCAGAAGATCAGAGGCTACACAAGAAAAATACTTCATATCTAGGAGCTCTATCTCAGATATCCATGTCTCTTCCTTCTGCCAAACATCCCGTGTCTAAACAGCAAAAGGAACAGTGTTCTGCAGGCATGGAGGGGTTTCGTGTTTGGTCTTTCCCTGGCTCTCAGTGACCACTCCACTTGCTGATGACAAAGAGACTAGAACTATTTTATTAAAGAATTCTGAACAAGCAGCCACTTTAAAGAGTCATGCAACCAACCCCTTCCTTTGGCCTTTCAAGCACCCACTTCCACAGAAGAGCTTCTGCCCTCAGCCAAACAAGCGCCCTTTCTCCTTCAAGTATCATTGATGCTCATCTCGATAAACTTTGGATGATGTTTGAAGACCGCTCATTGATTCAATATAGATTTGTATGACAGCTAAATGCTTAGCAATGTTCTAGGTGCCAAAAATTAGTGTAGCATGGGCAAGACCCCATACACACATGCCCATCCTCTTACACCTCACACTGTAGGAGAGACCAGTGAACAAGGAAATTAAGCACATGGAAATGGAAATATGTTTAAAATGATACAGTGATGAGCGGCCATGGAAGTAAGGAAGAAATGAGCTTTCACAAATGAGAAAAAGGGCCATAACACCAGCTCCTCCATGCATGTGACCACCCCATGGTGTGTGTGATAACAATTACGACTTCTGTTAGTGATCTCTCCAAGAAGGTACAACAACCAAGCTAACATACAAAGAAGACGAAGAATGACACCCATGATAATAAAGAACATATATTGTGCACAGGCATTCTCTACTCTGCAAGTCCAAGTTCTCCATGGAATCCTTTCACGTCCCAGAGGAGCTAATGTTTCGTTTGGACCAATAAGAAAGAATAAGAAGACAGCAGAGTAAAGTCGCTGGTCTGAAATCACAAAGTTAGTGACAGCCCTATGGGACACTGAGTGCCCAGCCCATGACCCTAAGCAACCCTCTGCCACAAGTTAGGTACAACTGATAGACTTAATAAAAAATCTCCAAGAGCCACGAGGATTTTATTGTCTTCCATGAGAGAGTGAGCCAGGTGTGAGGCACGTGCTAGTAATCCTACCAAGCTTGAGGATGAAAAGTTCAGCTCCACAGTGACTTCAAGGCCAGGCTGGGACACATGAGACCTTATCTGAAGAAGAAAAGACAGAATCCATAAAAACAAGATTGGGCTTTGGTAGTAGAGATCTGAAACCCCAGCACTTGGTGGGTAGAGACAGGAAGAGCAGGAGCTCAAAGACATACTTAACTAAACAAAGTTCTCAGGACCAGCCCGGGCTGCATAAGACCCTGTCTCAAAAAGAAGGGGAGGGGACAGTGGAAGGGAAGGAAAGAGGGAAGAAGGGAGGGAGGGAGGGAAGAAAGGAGGGAAGAAAAAGGGAAATGGAAGAAAGGAAGGCAAATTTGTGTTCCTTTTGCTGTTTGATTTGAGGAGGCACCTACTAAATTCACCTCTTCCACTTCACCTCACCGCGAAGCCCACGCTCTTGGGAGGCAAGCAATCAGCATGCAATTGCTTTCTTGAGTGCTTTCTGGAGCCTCTTTGCTTGAACTAAAACAAGCAATTATAATCACAAAGGTGAAGCAAGACAATCTCTGCAGAGCTCTCCAGGAAGGAAACATAGGGTGATGAGACCAAGGTTACTGGAAAGGATTTGAGAACACTGCAAACCAAGTCTGCTCTGTGCCCCATGAGTATCCTACAGCCAAGACTGCCAACTCAGCAACAAGAGCCAGGGTCCTAGGGAAGACTGATCAGTGCAGGCATGAGGGCTGACAGGACAGCCTAGCTCTTAGCCGCAGACAAACCCCTTCAAATCCATGCTGTGCCCAGGCAATTTAATTACCCCTTAATTATTTATATCCTGATTTATTCCAGAGAAGATAAGACAGACTGGGTGTGTGATGGCAAAGAGAAAGAAGAAAATCCTGGGTAACAACCATAAAATAAGGACAAGAATGGAACAATAGCAGACAAAATATACAAAATAGACACTGTGAGGACCTCTAGGCACATACAGTTTCAGCCTGAGACTTGCTGAACACCACACTCACTAGGTGATGCTACGCACAGCCCCTAGAAGATTAAATGTGTCCATCGTCTTCACTTAAAAGCTACTCTAATCAAACGTTGACCCCACCCCCCATGATCTTGCCCAGCTGTGATGGAAAGCGAGAGGTTGAGCTCCATCCTGCGAGAGACAAGATGTCGTGGGCAGAATGCAGGCCGGTCTCTATTCTAACTGACTGAAGGACAAACGACACCATGACCGAACAGTTCATGAAGCAAGCTGACCCACTTCAGCAACTACAGAAATGGTGTCTACTGTTGTGAAGAGGGAGACAGAGAGGATGACAGAGGGGGGGGAGGTCTAGGGAGGAGGTGGAAAGGAAGGAACCGTCTCCAAGACAACTCAAGCAACCACTCATGGCGTCCTCACAGGAAATCATTCTGTCTCTTAGCCTTGTTTCCAAAATTGAGAAAATACCACCTCATGGGCTTAAGGGAAAGACCAGTTGTATCAACAGGAGAGAGAGAAAGCATTTTGTAAATGAAGAGCCCTTTATGAGAAAAAAAAAAAAGTATACTCACTGAGGATTGCTCTGATAGCATCCAAGACTGTGTACAAGTCTGTCTCATGGGGGATTATCTGGTCGGTGCAGCTGAGCCAACGATTCCTGACCTTCCCCCGGTGCTCTAGAACCATTTGTGCTATGTTCTTGGTCAACTCTTCCTGCTCTTCACTCAAGGGCAGCTACCCTTCCATCCTCTAGGACCCAGTCCTTCTCTTTATATGTTTCTCCTTCCCTCCCTGGCCCACCAGGCTCTAATTACAGATGGCTCCTTACACCACTGTTTGCCTTGTGAACTGTTTTTTTAACTTCATGATGCTACACAAGTATAAACACACTCATAAGCAACCATATTTAGAGATTTGAACTTTGATCTTTATCCAGGTAGGAATTAGAAGTATGATATTCTTTCCTGATCTTAGGCAGAGAAAACAAACCGCAACCCCGAGCTAATTCTGCACCATATTGTGCTGTTAACTTCTACCATGTTCAGTAAGCTACGTATACTCGATGCATTTTTCAACTTTATATTTTCAGCCTACAGCAGCCTGGCCAAGCTGTAACTCTATTGTAAGTTGAGAAGCATTAGTTTTCTAAAATAATAATGACGCTGTCAATTAACATTTCAGTTTTCCTTGTAGATCATGTCATTTGCACGTAAACTCCTCGGAAGGGGGGACTCTAGCTGTGACATGCAGCTACTGCCAGAATGCATAAGAAACTCAGTAAACTGTTCAATGGACCATGAAAGAATAAGAGAGGATTCGCGATGTAAAAGATCACCTGCATGGGTCTCTTTTCCCTGAGAGTGTCATGGTACTGAACTGACTGCCACTCTTTCTCGAACCGAGTATGTGACACCCACGCCCTCGACTGGAGTTACTATGTGCTAGAAACTGTGCTTAAAGCTCTGCTATTTCAAGTTTCAAAGACAGATTCTAGAAAGCTTAGCAACATTTAAAAAAATATGTTTGGATCTGAAACTTTTTTTCGTCTGAGAACACTGATGAGGGTTCAATAAATCAGTTCAACAAACGTTTATCTTGAACCAAGTCCTTTTCGCTAAGCTTTGTGCAACTTTGCACAGTTCAAAAGAAATTAAATCCTTCTATTACTCCTTCCTTTGTTCATAAATCATTAATACGTTGGTTAAAAGAAGCCTCTTAAGATAAAAAAAAAAATCCCTTCACTGAAGTTGTTAAAGGCAGATTTCCCCTGAAACATGGAGGCCATCTTGCCCAGAAGAGAAGCCTACGCGCACTAAGATAGCGCTGCCTTCTAGTTTGTCCTGTTTGAAGTCTCTGATTAAATAGTTTCCTACAATGTATCTGTGTTTCCTGAGCGTACATATGATTGCTGTGGGCCATTCAAAGTCACTCGGCAAGTGAGATATTCAAACCTCCAGACATTTGCCATCAAATAGTGAAATGGAAATAGATGTTTTAGTCATCTCCAGAAGACCGGGAAAGTAAAAAGGCTCAGGCTGCCCCGTTCAGCTAACACATAACAAATGGCCTTTCTCCCAAGCCTTAGAAAAAGCTTTTACATCACAAGTGGTGGCACCATTGAATAGAGAGTCTTTAAAACAAAGTTGTTTAGAAACAATAGTTATTCTCATTCAGGACTCAGGCAACTGGATGTCAGTCAACTTTGTATTTGGATATTTCCATGAAGATAAAATATGACAATTAATTGACTATATCAGAAAATAAACTATCTTGGGCTGGAGAGATGGCTCAGAGGTTAAGAGCATTGCCTGCTCTTCCAAAGGTCCTGAGTTCAATTCCCAGCAACCACATGGTGGCTCACAACCATCTGTAATGAGGTCTGGTGCCCTCTTCTGGCCTGCAGGCATACACGCAGACAGAATATTGTATACATAATAAATAAATAAATATTTTTTAAAAAAAGAAAATAAACTATCTTAAACAAAATGGAGTCCATGCCAGTCAAATGCTACAAGCAGAGTATTTTCTCAGGAACTCATGTGGGCAATACCTGGAGGGGAGAATGTCTACAATAACAGTCGTGATGTGTTTCCTCTCAGGAGTACAACTTCCTTTCCCCATGAGCTATGTAGAGAAATTCCTTTTAAATGAACTGTCTTTGGTTATTCCAGAACCACTGCAGGTGATAAACTGATCAAATACAGTCCTAAACTAAATTCCCATGCAGAAGTTACCCTGAATCAAGGATTTGCCTCACACAGAGAGAAATTGTAGAGGATGTCAGTGCTCAGATGTTTCAAGTCCGTGGTCCTCAGTTGTTGGAAGCAATGCTTGTCCTATGTCAAATAACAGTGGCCATAAGCCAGCTAGGTCTGGAATTCAGCTCAACTTACTCTTAAAGTTCCATGTACTACCCCAAAGTGAACCTCTTCTGCATGATCCCCATGAATTAGGATCCTAGAAGCTAAAGCACCATTCTGAAGTTGTATCGAACTACAGACACACACACACACACACACCGTGAAAGACTAACTATACTTGCTTTATTAAAGAACAATTTTGACATATTTCTGTGTTTACCAAAAGAAATGTAATGAAGTATGGCCCTAATGAGCAGTGAAGTGGAAGAAATCTCTAGAAGCAAAGAGACTATTAATTAAAAGTTCGGTGATCAAACTAAAGTGAAAGAACAAAGACAGTGACAATGGAAAAACCAAGTAGTAGAGAGAGACCAGTGTATCTTCTGAGAAAGGAAAGAGACCAGTGTATCTTCTGAGAAAGGAAAACCATACATCACAGGTATGGGCAGCAGAATCTATGGACAGTAGCTGGGGGATACTGAATAGTTGAGACTCCTAACATAAAGTATTATGGATGTGAGATAGATTGGCTCTGGAAGGGAGTCTCTTACATATCGCTGGTATTGGCAGAGGAGGGTTTCCTTACAGGAAACAATCTGGTTAGAATATGCTTATTGGTCCCTTACATGGATGGGGCTCCACCTGTGGTCACGTCGCATTACTGTGGCTCTGGAACGAGTTGCAGAAATGACAAGTCCTGTTGGAAGAGGTCCTGTCCGTCCCTCCTGCAATTTCAGCCTTCTCGCTGTCCTCGTTGAGCCTTGGGCCATTGTTTTCGGTTTTTTTTTCTGAACAGGTCACTGTCTAACATCATGGATCAAACACTGAGTTCAAGAACAATAGACTATAGTATAAGACTGTCAAGCCAGCATGTGGAAATGAGCAGAGAGCTCAACAGGAAGGCACAGGCAAGAGGATGTGTGATGTGAGAGTCCCCTCTGTGTGTTGCTTGTATTGGTTCATGAATAAAGAAACTGCCTTGGCTTGATAGGACAGAACTTGGGTAGGCGGAGAAGATAGAACTGAATTCTGGGAGGAAGAAAGCAGAGTCAGAGAGGTGCTATGGAGCTGCTGCCAGAGTCAGACATGCTGAATCTTTGCTGGTAGGCCACTGCCACGTGGCAATACACAGATGAATAGAAATAGGTTAAATCAAGATGTGAGAGTTAGCCAATAAGAGGCTAGAACTAATGGACCAAACAGTGATTCAATTAATGCAATTTCTGTGTGGTTATTTCAGGGCTAAGCTAGCTGGGTGGCTGGGATGAACAAGTGGGTCCTCTCCTTGCAACAGATGTGATAGAAACGAGGCTGATGGCTGGGTTCGGAAGACAGGGGCAAGGGAGATGCTGGGGTTAGTGAGACACGATGGGCCTGTTAAGGGTGATGAAGGATCAAAAAGGGGAGAGTTGCATTCATAATCATTTTGGTCTACAGTTTCAAAGCACCTTTGAAACCAAACAGTACTGACTATTTGGGATAGTTGTCTGCTGTTCAAATTCAGCTCACAGTCTTATTAATTCTAAAACAAGACCATCCGTTTGATTTTCTGTCCCTTCAATGGTCCCAGTTATTTTCAGCAAGAATTCTAAACCCACTCAGGAGGGCGTCCGGACCTTTCTTTTCCTCTTCATTGGCTTCCCTGGTAAGGCAGCAACTCTGTAACAAGTTACTTTCCTTCTCCAAAGACCTTCCTGCAGCATCTGTTAAATGCCCTCCCGGTTCAGGCCTACTTGAGCAAACTGCCAAGTAGGTATCTCATCTTTACACTATGATAGCTATCATGTCCTCCAAATGGGAAAGCTCTGTTGAGAAAACACAAAGCTCTCTCAACACAACACATGGATGTAGTAAAAACTAGCAACTTCTGTGTGTATGTGAAGAACCGTGGAGCACAGTTGGAAAAGAGGCCGTGAACGATTCACATACGCACATCTGATACACATGGGGCAGGGAGAGTAATGAGAAATAAAAGGAGAAGGATGCTCAGACTTGCCATGCGGTGGAAGATCAAGATATTCTGCTTTAGTTTGCATGTTCACCAAGGTAGGCTGGAATTTAATCCCACAAAGGCTTGTTTAAATCACATCCCCTTTCACCCCAAAACAGAAGTCTACGTTATCATGGAATGTACGATTACATTTGGGGAGAATCTGAAGGGTCATTTAGATTGAGGAAAGCAAGGAAGAAGGAAAAATTATTTCTCCCAACCTTCCCACAATGCTCTAATTTATTAATTAATTAATTTTTAAGACTTTTTTTTAGAAAGATAATTGTAAGGAACAATGAAATTTTCCATTACCCCACCACACCTGAAAATGCTCTCTCAACATATATCAGAATTTGGAAACCCACAGAAACAATGTCTCACTCCCATTGGACTGAAGACTCCTGGGCCGGCACCAGGTTGGTGGCGTGAGCACCGCCAGGCTTGCCATTCGGGCTCTAGACTTCTCTGCATCTGCACAGCCTGGCTGGTCTCTTGTTTGGAGTAAAGCACAAAGCAACAAAAGCTGCCTCAAGCAGCCTTTTGCCTGAGGTACTTCTGCTGGGGGTGAACGTGCTCAACCCCAGCTGCGAAGAATAACTCCACGCACCCTGGAAGGAGGATAGGTTTCTAAAGAAACCCCCATGTAGGGAATGTGCCCCCTTCTGACTGGCCCACCTGTCACTATGACTCTCCAGTAATGCAGCAGCGACAGCTCAATACACAGGAACATACTGAAAGTATTATACGTGCCAGTCATCGCTTCTTATATTTCCAGTAAAATCTTCCAGCCACGTCAATAGGAAACTCTCATTCCCAAATGGGGTGCCTTTCGGCAAGGGAGTGATGGATTGAACTAAAAGAACCCTCTAAGGAAGAAGAGTTGCAAAAGATAATGAGAACATGCCAAAAGGAAAAAAAGAAATGAAGAAGGGATGGGAGGAGGGAAGAAGATCAGAGGGAGGAAGGGAGAAGAGGAAGAAGGGAGGGAGGGAGGGAGGGAGGGAGGGAGGGAGGGAGGGAGGGAGGAAGGGAGGGAGGGAGGGAGGGAAGGAGGGAGAGGAGGAAGAAGGGAGGGAAGGAGGAAGAGGGGGAGGGAGGGAAGGAGGGAGAGGAGGAAGAAGGAAGGAAGGAAGGCAGGAGAGGAAGAAGGGAGGGAGGGAGGGGAGGAAGAAGGAAGGAAGGGGGAAAGGAAGCAGGGAGAGTGTGAGGGGAGGAAGAAGGGAAAGAGGAAGGGAAAGAAGAAGGGAGAGAGCGAGGGAGGGAGGGAGAGACAGGGCTGACTTTTTGATCCTATGCTGACTTCTAAGGCCTGAACTTTGCAAACTTCAACACATGTAACTTTTCCCAATTTTGTTTTCTAAACTGGACAGCAAGGATGACAGGTCCTCAGAGAAGGCAGAAGCCAATCCATGCAGGTTCGCACCATGACTATATCTGGGACCTTCTATAGGGCAGACTCCGAGGCTCTCACGTTTTCCTTCCCATGTCCTTTGCTGTCTTTGCTGGGCTCAGAGTTTAATGACATACATGCCAGTCTTAAAGAAATTGTGTATTTCAAGGAACCCCTTACTCTCAGGTTTTTTCTGTTGACTTGAGAGTGTCATCGAGTAGCATCTTAGAAACAACGTGCTGTGTGTCCGGGATGAGAAGGACCAAGTCCTAGAGACCCAGGAGACAAAGCACCTCCTCGCTCGCAGCAACAATTCTCTGGGAAACACTAGTGTGTATAGGCTGGGACCCTGGAGAGCTTTAACCGTATCCTTGACAACCACATAGCCAGAAAAGAGACATCCTGAAAACTACCTGGGTAATTCCTCCTGTTCCTATTTTTCTGAAACTATTCATGCCCAACTTCCTTCAGTTGTCGCAAATCCCCTGGAGACTGGCCAGTTTTTATCTTGTGTGGCCTATTGTTGACATTACCTCATGGTGCTCACTCCTTCACAAACACAGCCCTCCAGCAGGTAAGTGCTCGGTAGACACAATGCATAATCGCCGCAGCATGGTTTTCTTTTTTTTAAAGGTGTTATGTATTCACAATAGCTGATTCTCAAAACTAAAGTGGAAATGTTACGTGAAGATGTGTAGCCAGCCTGCACTCAACTTTACAAGTGGACAAGTGGGCCTTTTATTTTGACAGTAGAATTGCTATTAAGCCCAGCAACTGCTGCAATGAATATATAATAATTTTCCGCCATGAGTTCCATCACTTCACATATTTGGTATCACATCTCTCTTTATCCTCACCCACGCCTGGCTCACTAATGGCCATCTAGGAATGGCTTGACCACAGCAAGAGAGATGGCCTTGTAATAACTGGGCTTTGTCATGTAATATATCATAAACTGAGCACACAGTGTTCATTCCCCAACTCAGGTCTGGTTTGCATCTTTTGTTTGAGACAAGGTCCCACTCTGTAGTTCTGACTGGCCTGGAGTCTACTGTGCAGTCCTGTCTGGCATCAATCCTCCGGCCTCAGTCTCCTAAGCACTGGGCTTCCAGGAAAGAGCCCCCATGACTGGCTCAGTTCTAATATGGCTTCTACAGACTATAGCACTTCTCAAGCCTGTCTGTGCTTCCTGACAAAGCCTCCTAGCCCCCCCTCCCGCATTGTATGAAGGTCAAGGAGATTAATATTTGCATCCCAGTACCTGTATATCAGCAACATTGAGATATAATTTTGTGTGGGTAATCAATACACCATGTGACCATACCTTCACTGCCCTCTCCATATAAGGGCTCCCCATCCATCAAGCTCACGTGTGTATTCAATAAGCCAATTTTCCATTATTATCGTCTCGTTTTCTAAAGAAATCGAGGTTCTGGTCATTAACGCTGCCACTGAATTTACCTTAAATAAATGTCTGTAAGGTGGTTTTATCCTTCCAACCCTAATAATAGAGATTGTGGCTAAATTACATCATTTCAAAAATTCTTTAGAGTTTCCACCACTTTTTATTCTGAAGATAAATAAATGGTCGTGGGTCACTGATAATTGTAGATTTTAGAGACCTTGGCAGATTATCTCTGGTCCACAAGGCCCTCCTGTAACTCTTTGCTCTTTTATAGAATTCAGAGAGGATTCCTCTTCTTTGTGGATTAAAAATTATATTCCTTCCTTTTTGAAAGCAGGGACTGAAAAAGCCTCCAGTGTCTCAAATCAGTATCAACAATGCCATCTGTATTACAAACTATCTACTTTCTAGCCTATTGTACTGATAGACCGACAAAAAAAAAAAATAAAAATAAAAATAGAAAACTGACCTCAAGCAGGCAGCTAAGTCAGTTAGTAAATTCAGAAGGAAGAATTCAGCCCTGGTCTTTCCATGCCTCAGTCTCCACTGCAAGCTCACTGTCTGTCTCGTCTGGTCTCCCTGAGGCATTGGGAACATGCTGCCTCCAGCACATATATGTTCCTAAGAGTATGGCTGCTCCTTTCACTCCTGGTAAATTCCTCATCGTCAGAATCCCTTCCAAAATAGCTGGACAAAGATACCTAAGTCAATGACTTAAGGAGAAATTGTTGATGTGGTTTTTGTTTGTTATTTGGTTTTTTGTTTTGGTGTGTGTGTGTGTGTGTGTGTGTGTGCTTTCTTGAGAATCCTACTTCTTGGGAGATATTACCCATTTCTCCAAAGCTCTCTGGGCATGGCATGTTAAAGGAGGCCCAACACAATTTATGCATGTCAAAGAATGAAACACCAGATGGTATGTCACTAAAGGAGAGGGTATTAGACACTGTGGACAGAACCTAAAATTTTCTATTTATAATTACCAGACACCTTCCCTGATTTTCTATAAAAGCTTCAGCACCCCCACTCATCTGATGGACAAACCTCAGCACCTCCACCATAATGCCATACTTGAATTTGCATTCTAAGCAGTAACAGTTCTGTGAGGGTGTGGCTCTCTGTACTCGATCTCAAAGCCTCTTGTTCTGGTCACACGGCAGAAACTCTGCAGACTCTACCACAGTCAGGACTTCTTTTCCTCAAACTAGTCCAGGGAGCCTCAAATTATTATATCTCATCCTGAACCTGTCTATCATCTGCCCAGCATGACGTAGAAGTGCCCAGGACTCTTTCTCATCGCTATGACAAATTACTTCAAGAGAAACAAGGAAGGCCAGAGAGACAGGCGTCCCAGCCCCACGTTTTTCTTGTGCATGACCACGACTGTCTTCCTTGGATTCTCAGAGTCTCTTTTGGACACCTTTATTAGCATGAAGAATTACAGTCACCACTGCCTGGCCTCTTTGTCCTGGGAACATACCTCATTCCTTATGCTTTTGGGTCTTTCTGTGGTACTCTGGCTATTGACGATGGCATTCCCCATTCCTGAGTCTTGATGAAGGCTGACAGCACCCTTGTTGACAATGGTACTATACAAGGCACCCTGAGCAACCCACCTGCCATCTGACCTCCTCAGAGCTTCACCAGGTTTCCAGTCTTGAGCCCGATACACACTAAAACCTTCTCAGACTTACACCAGGACACAGGCCGTTCCAGAGGGAAAGAAACCTCAGAGTCTCGATAACCAGATGCATTACGTGGATTTTTTATTCCTGATCCAAGGACAATAACTAGAAAGGCTACCTGAGAGTCACTGGGAAAATCTGACTGCCAGTCAGAAAGACAAGATAAAGAGCATCAATAGGTGTAATAATACCTGTAGCAGAAGGAAATGTGTTTTAAGGTTTTCAATCAAATATTTAGGGGTCCAAATAATATTTTAGGTACTTGCCTTAAAATGCTTCAATAAAAAACCCAATTAATATATCACAAGACTACTAATAATGAAGTCTAAATGAAGGCTATGTGAAAAGTCAGCATGCTGTTCTCTTTGTTTCCATACCTGCATGAACTTGCTCTTGGGAACTGACAGGAATGTAAGTCCATCCTTGCAAACTGACAGCATGCCAACTTTGCTTACAGAGCACAGACTTCATCTGTGAGCAAACATCTGTGCACGCTGTCCTTTTCACATGCCCATTCTAGAAAAGACCTGCTTCTCTGGCCATTTCTCTTGCAAGTAGAGAGTTTAGACATACAGAAAACTGAAGGCATTTTGAGTGAAAACCACAGCAACCTGCATACAATCCTACTGCGATCGTGTCTCCTGAGGCCTCATCTGTGCTGGAGAGCTCAGAGACTGCTTTTGGTCCAGTTAGACACTAAGAAAAACCCAAAGAAAGGAGGAAGAGGAGAGGGGAAGAAAGACAAGGAGAAGAGGGGAGAAGTTGTTAGGGATAGAAGAAAGACAAACAACCCATGTCAACTACACTGAAGGAATTGTGTGGACTTTCTCCTTCTGGTTTGGCAAACATCTTGGATGTTAACCACAAACCAGGCACAACTCTATGGCCCATCCAACTCGGAGTTCAAATTCAGATTTTCTCAGCTCTGGAAATCTTTAGTACAATGTCATGCCAACCTCAAGGCATGTATGGTCTCTAGAAAATGACCCTCAAATATCCCAAGTCAGTGTGCAAATAAGAGACTAGAAATCAAAATTGTTCCAATAAAGAAAAATAGCAAAACATATAGGTTAGTGTGGAGCTGAAAGCGAGCAAAATCACAAGGCCCAAGATTGCCTCAGAGATGGTAGGAACAGAATCTACCACATGTAATGCAAAAGTACATTTCCTTTCAAAGCACAGTTTTTCAACTAAAAAAGCTTTATTTATCCCAGGGATGTGCCCAGTTCTGTTTTATTCCTACATCTGGGAAATTTTCTTTCTCTACACACTTATCCCTCCTTTTCTCTCTACACAGCCTTAGGAAGGAGTCCTTTCGCCTGCCTGCTTTCTATTGCTGAGATAAAATAGGACCGAAAGTACCTTGGCAGAGGAGGCCTTACTTGGTTTATAGGTCCTGGTCACAGTCCATCATGAACGAAACCAGGGCAGGAACTCAAGACAGGGAAACGGAAAATGAAGCCGAAGCCATAGAGAAACGTTTCTTACTGGCTCGCTCTCCTGGCTTGCCCAATTTACTTTCTTAAACAACCCAGGACCATCTGCCCAGTGGTGGCACTTCCCATAGTGGGCGGGGCCCTTTCACATCAACTATTAATAAAATAAATATCCCCCAGACTTGCCTACAAATGCCATTACTTAATGGAGATGTTTTCTCAGTTGCCATTTCCTCTTCCCAAATGACTGGAGCTTATGTCAAATCAACAAAATCAACCGGGACACCTGGAGGCAGTTTTGTCAGGTCACTAAAACGGGAACGAGTGATGTCCAGGGCCTCTTTACAGAGCTGCTGAGCCGTGAGATGGGCTGCCAGTCAGGACCAAGTGAACTTCGCCACTCATATTTGGAATGCACAGGAAGATGGGAGCTGAAACCCCAGTTACAGGTGGCCCTCAGTCCAATAAGGTGGCCTTCCACTAAGGCTTCCAAGCACCTCACAGTCATAGGCATAAACTGAGCTGCCCCACAGTTGATTGCCATTCATTTAGCCCGGGGTGGATAAATGGTCATTAGTAAAATGCTTGAGGAGATAGGAGTTATTTTACACTCGCTTTGATGGAGTTTACAGGGTACCTATATGTCTCTTAGGGTGGGGCTGAGGGCAGCTGACAGATTACCTGTATGTGTATCCGGGTACAGCTGAGGACAGTCGTGTAGGAGAGAGAGTGAGAA
Source organism: Myodes glareolus (assembly GCF_982192425.1). Taxonomy (NCBI): domain Eukaryota; kingdom Metazoa; phylum Chordata; class Mammalia; order Rodentia; family Cricetidae; genus Myodes; species Myodes glareolus. Next base: position 69,999,173 of record NC_142029.1, on the reverse strand, counting down.
AGATCGGTAGCAATGTCTTAGCCTTCTGAGACATCGTGTTTCAGATTACCTGTATGTGTATCCGGGTACAGCTGAGGACAGTCGTGTAGGAGAGAGAGTGAGAAAGATCGGTAGCAATGTCTTAGCCTTCTGAGACATCGTGTTTCAGGGATGGGACCCTGGGCACAGGTCATGTGAGCTTATAAATCCGGGTGTTCACAGAGATACATGTATATTGTTACACTGCATACAAAACCAAGGTGGGGAACCGGCCTAGATGCCTATCATCCGATGAATAGATAAAGCACACGTGACTCTATTAGTCAATGTTCAGAGACTATAAGCCGGAGGAGCGCTCGACCCCGTGTGGAACGTCGATATCACACCCCTGCACCCAAGGCTCAGTGTCCATGGTGGAAGAGGAGGCAGAAAGACTGTGAGAGCCGGAGGTGGAACATGTCTGCAACAAAATAGCATCTTCTGGACATGAGGGGGTTTTTGCAAATATGGACTCACAGTAGCTGTGACTACATGTACAAGACCTATACAGGATTAAGTCACACAGAATGCCAACATGGAGGAGGGGAGGTGGACATGAAGTCCCACCCCTTGGTGAGAAGCTATTGGCGTATGGTGTCCCACCTGGCCCAGCAGCCATACTCCAGGGCACGCCTCACACCCAGAAGTGGTGGGTAGCTAGGAAAGAGGGAATCTGGTAGGAGGTGGGGAGGATTTTGAATATGATCACAATATATCGTATAAAATTCTCAAAGAATAAAAACATTATTCATTCAAAGTGGGGGTAGAAAGAAAGAAACCTGCGTGCTCTACTTAGTTCTGACTTGAGCATCTATAACCTGAATGGGCAAATTGGGACAACCATGCCTGACTCTCCATCTCCCTGCTGTAGAGTGACGGGGGCCCTGGTAAAATATGCCCTCTGTCTGAGGTGCCTGCAACTGCCACAGCCACGTGGAGCCCAAAGCCCCAGAGTTGAACCTTCGGTTTGCCATATCTTAATCCTGGGACCTTAGTCAGCAGCAGGCTGTCTAACAAATCAGCATTTCGGAGACTATAGGTTGCAAGTAACAACACCTCCTTTGAAGCATTGTTAAGAAAATGGGGTAAAATTCATGCCATTTTTGTAAATGTTTAAAATGCCACTCAAATGTGATCTGTCTCCCCAGCCAGCAAATGTAAGCACTCCCCAAGCAAGAATAATCACCCACACCATCCCTCGTTTTTGTCTCTAGTCAGATTTCAAAGGCTTTATCATGGGAAAAATGGAGTGGACATTCCAGTAATTATCTAGTGAAATCAGATCATGAACCGGCTCGACTGTGTGTCCTAGACATAGAAGTGTGTGTCAGTGTGCCTCGATTTAATATCTCACTTGTCACTCATGGCGAATGCAGTTTCAGAGACCGACACTCCAATGAAAAAAATCTCATAACGAAGATGAGAATGTGACTTCACTAGTCACCTCCCTGCCCCTAGAAGTTTCCATCATTTCATTAAAAAAAAAAAAGAAGAAAAAAGAAAAAAGAAAAACCTACCCCATGCTGCTCGACAGGGTGACTGGCTCCTGAACAGTCAAGACGCTATTTTCAAACACATTCTTTCCTTGCTTTTCTGTCCCCATGGGGTCCTGCTCTAATCCTGGCCTTCTGCAACCCCGGGCTGTGGCTTCAATCTTACAGAGCAGATTTTCAAACAAAGTCCCCTTGCTGCGCTCGCAGCTCTGCCCTCCAGAGCTGCAGGCCTGCCTGTCAGGGGTTGGAAAGGGGGCAGGGGGGCCTCCAATGCTGAATTTACTTCTCACAACCTGGATATCTCGCTCTGTCCCCACCCCCATCCCTCCAGGGCCCACTCCCCCCGCCCCCACTTCCCTACTTCATTCCAGAGTTCTGAAGCCATGACAGAAATAAATTAGCTAGAGGTTCGGGTCACACCTTGGAGAGCAGTAAGCATTCTGTGGGAAATCAATAGAGAAGATGGGATTCTCCAAGTGCTGAAGCAGAGGGGACCATACGTTGAGGCCTGGATGAAAACCAAACAAAGGAGCCTGTGAAATGTCTTGCTGGGAGGGGAGCGCGTATCCCATTCATTCCAGCACCTGCACTCTGGACACCCACCCTCACACCTGGCCTTGTCCCCTAGGAAGCCGACAAGACGCCATGTGAACATGGGTGAAAAACGAACATTAGAATTCAAATTGTCAGTGCCTATGCTGGAATCCCTGGGAAGCCACCTGGAGAAGCTAAATGTAGGGAGCCTAGATTTGTTCCCGGAAGACAACCCTCTGCTGCTGCTAATAGCAAAAGCTGGGAAGCATTACCCAGAGTGTTTAGGGAAGGGAAATTTCTAAAGCCACTGAGGAGGGTGCACCAAAATGCACATATACGCCACCACCAAGAAGCTAAATGCAAAAAAGACACCTGTATTAAAAGACCATATCAGGTCAGCAAAATGGCTCAGCGGGTAATGAGGCTTGCCACCAAGCCCAAACACCTGAGTTCAAAACCCAGGAACCACATGGTGGAAGAAGAGAACTGAGTCCACCAAAATTTCGTCTCACCTGCAGACTACATGCACACATGGCACACACATAGCTTGCAAATGAGACTATCATCATCAACACCAAAATCTAAAAATAAGCAAACAAAATGACCATGTAAAAATCTACCCTGGAGTCAACTGTACAGATAAGATAAATAGACCTGCATGGATATCACAAACAGAGCGTTTAGTGGGTGCTCGTGACCTCCCCTTCTCCCCTAGATTAGACCATCCCCAGTGTCTCTTCAATTCTGTCTCTCTTCCCACCACAGAGCTGCAAAGGCAGAGCCCGATGAGAACGACAGGACTACCAACGGCCATGTCTCCAAACCAGGTGCATGGCACGGTGGCTAACACTGTTCAACTTGTCAGCTGCCGGAGCCACCAAGTTCAAGTGCTTACTGTGCAGTCACAAGGCTAGAATGGAATGATACCTCTAAGTTCCGTGCGTGAGGAAATTTCGGAATTCCTTTTGCTCTACATCAAGAGCTGGCTTCACGTACTTTCAAAGTCTGCATTCATTGGGTGGTTTTAAATAAACTTATTTTTTGATTTTTAGCTTTGGATTTATTTCCTTCATATCAGGTGCCTAAGGAGGTCGGAAGAGGGTATGAGAGCCCCTGGAACTGAAGCCACAGCCGTTTGTGGGTGCTAAAACTTGAACCCAAGTCCTCTATTAGAATAACAAGGGCTCTTAACTGCTAAACTATCTCTCTGACGCCTCACTGAATGATTTTATTCTCTTCCATTTGAGCGTGATCCTCACACATTTACAATAGGAAGCCCTTGTAAATTTAATACAGTCTTCTCTTTGAGATGGAATCTCAAAGTTAACCTGGTCTTAGAGTCACCTGCCTTGGTCTCCTGGGTGCTGGGATTCAAGGTGTGTGCCACATGCTGGGCAGTAATCTCTTTTTAATTAACAAAAAACTTCAAATTAAAATTTTATCATTTCTCTTTTTTTTTCTTCTCTCCAAACCTGCCTAGGTCCCCTCTGTCTTTCTCCCTCTCAAATTCACAGTCTTCTTTTTTCTCTGATATAATCACATTTCATAATCTAATTTTTAAGGTTTTTCATTATGATTAATGATACATGCCATAAAAATTGACCTGATTAATCTTTAAGTACACTATTAGAGGCATTAAGAACATTCTATACATGCCAAGCAATGGTAGTGCACGCCTTCAATCCTAGCATTCAGGAGGCAGAGGTAGGCAGTTCTCTGAGTTCCAAACCAACCTGGTCTACAAGAGTAAGTTCCAGGACAGCCAAAGCTACACAAAGAAACCTTCACTCAAGAAGTAAAACAAAACAAAACAACAACAAAAAGAAAGAAAATAGCATGCATACTATATTGTCAGGTTGCTGTCTGTTGTCACAATCATGCTCTCCCAGGATGCACTCATGTTCCCAAACCAAAGCTCTACCTATCAGTCCTACCTCCCAGGTACCCTTGGCCTTGGCACCAGCATTTTGCTTCCCTAAGAATCTGATTGCTCTCCATATCTCAAAGAGTGGAATTCGGAGCATTCGTCCTTTTATGAGTGGTTACATGACTTTCCATAACTTCAGTGCTGATCCCTGGTGTAGAATATGTCACAATTTCCTTCCTTTTTAAGACTGGGTAATGTTTGAGTGCATCAATTCATTCATTCTTTGATGGGTACTCAAGCTGCTTCTACTTTTGTGCAATTGTAACAACGCTGCTTGGAATACAGATACAAAAGTATCTCCTGAAGACCCTGATTTTCATTCTTCAGATCTGAAGTTCATGGCAATTCTTCCTCTTAGTTTCTTGAGGAGCTGCCACATTGTTTCCAGAATGGCTTTCTTATACGAGGCATCCTGGGGAGGTGGCTTTGTGGTAAAAGCACTTGCTATGTATGAAGCAAGGGGACCTGAGTTCAGATCCCAGCCCCCACTCAAAATGCCATGCATGGCTGTGTTTGCTTGTAATCCCAACGCTGGAAGGTAGGGGTAGAGACTGGAAGATGCCAGGGACCCACTGGCCAGCCAGTCCAGCCATTTGATGAGCTCCACATTCAGAGAAGGTACTGCCTCCAAAACTAAGATGGTGACTGATTGAAGAAGGTTCCCAGTGTCGACCTCTAGCCTCCAAGTGTACCCAAACATGTGTGTGGACACACACACACAAACGGTTTAAAAGTGTACACTAAGCCAGGTCAGCTACCCTATGTCCTTCCCCAAACTTCAGCAGCCAAACACACACTTCTCTTAGGACAGGGATCCTCCCCTAAAAGTTCCTGTCTTAGTTAAGCTTACTAGTATACTGTAATGAAACACATGACCAAAAGCAAGTTGGGGAGGAAAGGGTTTATTTTTATTTATTTATTTTGAGACAGACTTTCTCCATGTAGCCTTGGCTATTCTGGAACTCACTCTGCTGTAGACCAGGCTGGCCTTGAACTCTTAAAGATCCACCTGTCTCTGCCTCTGGAGTTCTGTGATTAAACACATGTGCCACGGGCCTCTGGCTTACTTACCCTTCTATATCACAGTTCATCATCAACGACAGTCAGGGCAGGAACTCAAGCAGGACAGAAACATGGAGTCAGAAGCCGATGCAGAGGCAATGAAGGAATGTTGCTTATTGGCTTGCCCTACATTGCTTGCTCAACCTGCTTTCATATAGAACCCCAGGACTACCAGCCAAAGGGTGGCCCCACCCACAATGGGCTGGACCCTCCCCCATCAATCACTAATTAAAATGTTCTACAGGCTTCCTGCCTACAACTCTAATGGAGGCATTTTCTCAACTAAGGCTCACTCCAATCAGCAGACTATCACTGTGTCAAGTGGACATAAAACTGGGCAGCAAACTTCCCATGGACAGTCTAACTTTTAAAAGTCTCAGTAAAGCTTCTTGAAAATCACCCCAACTTCATCCTTCCTGCACCCCTCATTGGCCCTCCTTCTCTGCACAGACATTTGTAGAAAGGCTGTGGAAAGCCTCTGAAAGAGAACTGTGAGTTAAAGGGTAAAGAGGCTATGAATTGGAAGATGTCCAGTAGACATCTGGAACTTTCATCTCCAGCCACGGTCAGGGAAGTGTTTTCAGGCCCGCCTTATCTCCCCTCATACAGCTCCTCTAAGCACGTCTATGCTCCATTGGCTCCACTGGAAGTTTCATGATCCTAGCAGAGTGGCTTTTTCCTGGCATCAGGCATCCTTCCTGTTCTCAGTACAGAAAATCCTCCATCGGGAATAACTGGTTTGCTTTGAAGTGGGCCCTTGACCTCTCTCTAAGGGGGTCTTTCTATTGTAATGCCATGCTTGCTACAGCCCGGGAGTGCAGGTGTGTCATTGACCTCAAGAGCCCAGTCAGTACTGGCCAGGGTACCCAAGAGAAACACAGTCTTGACACTGTTGCTTATATTTTCAGTTCTCATCGGATCTACGAACCCGCCATAAGTGTGTACCAGTATGTTGGAAAACATTAATTTAAGAAGTGTTACATTTGTTTATGCTGTGGAACATATGTTTAATGGTGCGAAGATGTGTTTTATGTTGCATTTGTTTAACTCTATGAAGCGGTGTTACTTTGCCTGTCTAAAACACCTGATTGGTCTAATAAAGAGGTGACCAGCCAATAGCAAGGCAGGAGAAAGGATAGACAGGGCTGGCAGGTAGAGAGAATAAATAAGAGGCAAAATCAGGGAAGAGGAGAACTTAGAGCAAAGGAAGGAGAGAGGACATCAGGGGACACCCACCCAGCTACACAGCAAGCCATGGAGTAAAAGCAAAGAAAGGTATATAGGATAAAGATAAAAGCCCAGAGGCATAAAGTATATAGGATAATTTAAATTAAGAAAAACTGGCTAGAAATCAGTCAAGCTAAGGTCAGGCATTCATAAGAAGGAATAAGTCTCCCTGCGATTTATTTTAGAGCTGGGTGGCAGGCTCCCCGATAGCAAGAGTAAATAGTAAAAACAACCAACAACACCAGCCATCCTTCCCTTCACATCCAAGAAGCCTTCTCAGTAGCATCTGGAGCTTAGCCAAGATGACTAGATGCCAATCACCAGTACTGCTTGTTTCAGACACATCTGCCCAGACCCTTTCCCTGGATGGAGCAAGGGTTGAGGCTTGTTCTAACCAGCCCATTTTATCATTTAGCATAATTTGTACTGTCAGTCAATTTTTCACTAGTAGTGATTCAGCGCAGCGACCCCAAGGTAGGACTCCAGGTGGGACTAAGGTTGGGCCTCTGGGCCTATTCGAGTGGACAATAGGAATAACTGGTAGCTACTTTAACACAGCCAAAAGTAAGAACACAAGTCGCTCAAGAGTTTGGGGTTTGTTCCAAGTCATACATTCATCACAGGCACTTCTTCATTTCCTCATTTCCATCTGAGGACAGACAGATGCCAAGAATCCCAGCAATGACCAAGAGCTTCGTCAGAACACCACACGGCCCACGTTTTGAGATTGAACAGAGAGAATTCACATCCAGCTCCCCAACCTCCTAGAAGAACCATGAATGAAGTATAAATTGTTTCTTTATATTGTTTTAGCCTTGGTTTTTCTCCTTTGCAAAGGAACTGACATGCTCTAAAGCCCCAGCTCTGCTGTGTGACTGACACTTGGGGACACAGAACTTCTCCATGGCCTGCGGCCTGAGTTTCCATGCAGTCCCTGTCCTTCCCGAGGCAGAAAGCCATTCAGTCTTGCATCCTTTGTCAGATGTCAACGCTGGCCCAACCTGGTTTGGTTTCATGTTTTTATTTTTTCAGCCCATTACTGGGTACATGTCTATCTCAATGGATGATGCTGAAGAGAAGGGGGAAGGAGAGATGACAGTGTTACTTGTAAAGCCCCGAAATGAAGTACTTCGCAGGTTTAAGACAGTGAGACAGCAGGGGATCCAGTCTGAGAAAGTGTTATAGGAGATAGGGAAACTGAGTCCGCAGTGCAGAAACACACAGGGATTGTACTACTGTAAAGCTGGTGAGACTTGGACATGAAGGATCTAAACTTACGTTCACTTAGACAGTATCTGGTGCAAACTCCCTATTTTCTGTAGAAGATGTCACACCTGCCTTCCCACGAGTCCAGGGGGGTGGAGATGTGGCTTGGATGCAGCAGCATTCAGGATGTTGGGAACAAGGGAAACAAGGAAGACAATGATAGACAGTTTTCAAAATGTAATGTCAGACCCAGACTTCTCTCCCCATTTACTCTTGTCACAATAGAAATGTTATCCAGATCGGAACACCAGGAGTCCCTTGTCATTCTCTGCTCCATTGCACAGCCTTTGGTACCTTTGTACCTCCAAGGCTGTGGCTGAAGTGATGGGAAAAGAGTCAGAAGAAAGTTCCAGAATATGGACCATCCGTCAGTATGACAAGAAAGACCCCTGACCCCAAATCAAGTTTTGCAAGAAGCAGCAGGCTCGGAATCCAGGCTGCAGGGGCACACACAGGCATAGCACACACTCACATACACCCTTTCACACACGTACATATTCACTCCTTCACATACAAGCACACACATGGACACACTCATACATGTATGCACATTCATGCACATGAACACACACACATGCACACACACTCACACTCACCTTCAGGGGAATTCTGTGTTTTCTCACCCCAGCAAAGATCTGTGCCTTCAATTAAACCACTGCATGTAGGAGGAACATGATAGAACAAAGGAACCTGAATAGCCTTAGCAGCCTCCTTAGAGACCTAGAGACCGGTCTGTAGCAAAGAAAGCTCATCCACACACTAAGGAGAGCCTTGGCAGGCACAGCAAACAGCCCCAAGACAAAAGCCAAGACCTGGGAACAGAAGTGGATTCAGACACATGCCCTTGGCTGATCTGGTCCTCTCTGGACCAAGCCAGTGCAGGTTTGGCCTCTCCTTCCTGATCTCCCAAGAGGCCCTCTGTCTCCCTGCTCACTGTGTCCGCTGTCCCTTGAGAGTCCATGGACCTAAGATAAGAGTAAGGTCAGCTCACAGGCCCAGTATTCTTTTTCAGCATGCGACACCTGTCTCAGTCCGTCTGGGACATGGAGGGGAATTAGGAGTTAGCGCTACTGTATTTGACCCTGTGAAACAGTGGACTTCATCTCAGTGCCCTGAACCATTCATTGGCAGCTCTGATCTGCATGCTGATCGTCTGTGATGCTCTGCATGCCATCAGACATTTAATCCAGGCAGATCAATAATCCTCGCCTGGCCCTGTCATTTTGAAAAGCAAACAAATCCCCTTTGCTCTTAAGATTCAAGTATGAAGCAAACAGACCAGGATGTGGTTCCCCTGGAAGGCCTTGTAGTTTCCTAAGCCCCGCCCTCTGAGGCTTTTAAAGGGACTGTCTTTGCACACCTGCTTATTCTAGTGAGTGTGATGTCATCATCACCTAATGTTACAGAACAATACTTTAAAGTTGGACCCACTTTCTCCGAAAAGAAAAATTTTAAGTTATAAACCTCAGTAAATCAGTGAATGTATAGCATATAACATTTTTTTCTTGTGTTGCTTCTAGTCACCAACAGGATCTTTAGTGAGATTGTCCATTAAAAATTTGTCTCTGCCTTCTACATGCTATTTCCCTCCAAAACTACACTTCATCTCTCCACAGATTCTCAAAAGGCTACAGTACTTTTTTAGAAGTGTAGTTGAATATTTTGGAGAAAATAAAAAGATCGCACATTAAATATGAAGTGTTCTCTCTCTCTCTCTGTTTGTCTGCTCTGAGGGGCTCACGATGCAGCCTCAAAACCTACCAAAAGTTCCAGAAACCATGACAAAAATAAACTAAACTCCTTTTCATCTTTGGCTGCACAAAAGCAGTCACTTCAGCAAACCCACCCACACCGAGAATTAACACCACGCAGGCCACATCCACATTTGGCTATTATGGCTACATCAGCTCACCACAGTATTTGTTTGGAAAACATATAATTTGCAGTTGAGAAGAAAGAAAAAGAAAGAAAAAATCTGCACAAAAAGAGATTCTTTCAAATGCAAATTAATCCAAAGACATTTTTTCCTGTGTTTGGAAAATCTCTTTACCATAAGAACACCAAAGTTTGTGTGTGAAAAAATATTGGTGCATGAACACCCACCAGTTGAAGAGAATTAAATTGCTGTCAGGTCCCTGAACCTTCAAGGCGACCCCTGACTCCAGATGCCTTGGAAGGACTTGTTTAGCTTCTACTGACCTAAGAAGTCTTCTGTTCCCAGGTAGCGAACCCTCTTCTTCTCCACTGAGATGCTGGTGTGGACATCGGAAGGCATTGTATTACTGAACTAATCAGAAAAACATAGAGGGAGAGAGAGAGAAGGAGGAGGAGGAGGAAAGAAAAAGAAAGAAAAAAGAAAGAGAGAGAGAGAGAGAGAGAGAGAGAGAGAGAGAGAGAGAGAGAAGCAAGCCAGGCAAGCACGGTGTAATGGAGCGTTCTTCCTGGTAAGGAAAAGAAGTAAAGGCAGCTTTTGCTGGACCTGGTTCAAACATAGCTCACAGACTCTGGGAGAATTTACACTGAGCATGCTTGCCTGCGCAGCTTGCATGAGACACTCTTAATGAATATTACTTCCTTCCCACTGGCTAGCCCTGGAAGTCCACACCCACCCCTCTTTCAGAAGTCAGGAATTTAGCGTCCACTAAAGCCCAGAAAACAGGCTTCCGCGGAGACAAGGCCTCCCCGATCCATAAACTTTCAGGTTATGACCTACGGGTCAGCCTGACAAACAGAACACAGGGTGAGTTTTCCCTGCCCTTGATTACATTCCCGGCTTTGTGCCTGCCTGTCCGAAATGGCAGCTACCCCAGAGAGAAGAAAAACAGACGGGCGTTTTCACTAAAGAAAATGCTATCCCAAAGGCCAGCATAAAAGCCTTTCTCCAGCCAGCTTTGGAAGGCAGGTCAGAAGGAAGGTCTTCTTGCGACTCAGAGTTCATTGTGATTATTTTTAACTTCTGGCTAAAATAAACTAAAAACCCTATCATTTTTGATAGCTCTCTCTCTCTCTCTCTCTCTCTCTCTCTCTCTCTCTCTCTCTCTCTTTCTCTCTCTCTCAAATGCTATGTACCTGTGTATAATCTAAAAATAAGCTCCAGATCCATTTTAGCCTAATGCAGCAGCACATGGGCTCCGTGGACATTCATCGAACACTACCTGGCAGGGTTTTTTGTTGTTGCTGCTACTGCTGTTGTTTTCTGCACAGTGCTTTCCTTTCCACTAAGACTGAAATTCTAAAAATTTAAGAATGGGCTATTTTTCTGACAGTCTAGGGGGAGGGGAAAATGGAGGAAGGGAAGAGAAGTAAGGAGGGCAGCACCAGGCAGCACACACACCATAAAATGCAAGGGCATTTTCTATTTTAAAATATAATGTTGCAATGTATTTAATGAGCTATCTGATATTTTCAGATTTCCATTTCTAAGTGCCAAATGACAATGTTAAATATTATTAAATACTCATTTAAATAATAAGTAAGTGCTTACTTACCTACAAATACACACATACACACACACACACACACACACACACACACACTTTCATTTGAAAAGTAATGATGTCAGAGCTCAAAAGGCAAAAGAAACTAAGCTTACAAAGAAGCACTACACTTCCTGGCCTCTGATACAAAAACCTGCCCGGCCAGCATGGATCCATGATTTACCAAAGGTGTCTCTCCAACTGCCTGGAGCACCTGATGCAGTCACATTGTGCTTCTGGAATGTTCTGTCATCTAAGGCTCTGGTTACGTAAACACCTTCTTGCCTGCTATTGAACAAATTCGGTTGCTCGCACATGCTTTCCTTCCTGTAATTCTGAGTGTTTTGGAGTGTGCAGGCATGGGGCTTGTTTTGTTTGCTTTCATGCTTTGACTGAGAGAAGAATAAAGCTGAGCCCCCTGCTATGGGGTGTTTACTGTGAGGAGAGCAAACGGTGTTCTCAGCTGTTAAACACAGCCCAGGAGACGTGGAGTTTGGAATAACTGAACCATCCCCGTATCAAGATGTCCTAGAGGTCAGAGAGGCCCCTCAGCACAGCATGGAGTGCAGGGACCCTCAGTCAATAATGGCCTCCTGGCTGGCAATATCTTTACCTCTCCCCCACCAAGGTCCCTGTGTGTCCAATTTCCTCCTTTCGCAAGTATAATACTGACCTCTGCATCTAGGTAACCAGCAACAGAGAGACCAGAGTGAGGTCAGCCATGCTTCTTTCAGTCAACCAGCAGAGGTGTGTTGGGAAATAAGTCAGGAAGAAAGTATGTGGTGTGGCTGGGCTAAGCCCTGGAAAACGAGAGGAAGCCTCTGTGTTTGAAATAGCAAATAGTGGGGGTGTCGTGAGTGGCTTTTGTAAAGAATCAATGCATCTGGAGCTGTCCTTTGCCAAGATCCAAATGTCAAGCCCAATGGCTCCTCTTATCTGCGGAGGGCACATCTCAAGCACTCCAGAAATCACAGGTAGCACCAAACCATAGGGTTACATCACCCCCTATTTTACACACCTCTCTCATGAAGAATCATTGTAAGAACAGTAAGTGCAGTAAGAGTTGATAGTAACTTCTAATAAAGCAGTTGTTAACAGCGATCATGATCAGAATAATGGCTAAGATGTGTACAGTGGCATATGTCTTTAATCCCAGCTATGCAGAAGCTGAAGCAAGAGGATTGTGAATTCTAGAACAACTCCAAGCCTGTGCAGTTTAGTGATACTCTGTTCTAAAATTTCAAAATCTAAAATAAAAGAGGTCTGGGAATATAGTCCATCAATAAAGTAGAGTAAGAACACCTCTAAATGGTTTACAGTGTGTTAAAAATATATGCAGGCTTGAAAAAAAAAGGTTTAAAGCCTTAAAAAAAGAGAGTAGTTGGGTGTGGTGGTACACACCTTTAATCCCAGCACTGGGGTGGAACAGAAACCCCCAACAAAGAAACAACTCTTCATGTTACAGAATGGCGCCCATGTGGATAACTGAATCCACAGAAAGCCTGGAAATGCTTGGGAAAGACTAGACTAAAGCATTTCGGTTTTCAGCCATAGCAGGAAAAAAGCTATGCTGTTTTAAAATGCCGGCTTTCTGGGCCGTCCTGCCAGGGAAAACTCTGACTCTTTTAAGCAGGCAGTAGGGACTATGGATACACTGTTGCAGTTTGCTTCCTGGCAAGGACCTTGAAATGCCTTAAGAGCTTTTCAGTGTTGTCTTCACCATATTCCTTAGCAAATTAAAGACCCATGGGTCAGAAAAAGAGAGATATACAGTAAAGAGAGATTCAAAGAGTAAGGAAACCTCTAGATGGTATACAGTGTGTTAAAAATATATACAGGCTAAAGGTTAAAGTTCTCAAAATAAAAAAAAAAAAGAAAGTAGCCTGGGAGGCAGAGACAGACAGATCTCTGGGAGTTCAAGGATAGCCTGGTTTACAGAGGGAATTCCAGGACAAAGATATGCAGAGAACCTGTCTCAAAAGGCCAAAAGTTAAAAGTAAAAATAAAAGAAATAGAGGTTAAAATAAAGCTGCATAAAGATGGAAACTACACAGAGAATCTTGATACTGTATGCTATTATGCTCTCTTTAAATTGTTTGAATGCTGAGGAAGGAGCAACAACTGCTAAAAGATATTTGCTTATAAATGCTGTAACATGACGGCTGGCTTGTTGGGGTTTCTGTCCCTGCCTGGTACCCCACAGCTGGCAAGTCCCAGAGAAAATCACTCACAAGACTCCATAAGATTATAAACTGATTGGCCCTTAGCTCTGGCTACTTATTACCTCTTATAACATATATTACCCCATTATCCTTATCTATGTTAGCCACACGGCTCAGTACCTTTTTCAGCTGGGCAGGTTACATGCTGTCTCTTCGGTGGTCTGCGCAGGAGTGGCGGAGGGAGCTTCCTGTCTTCCCAGAATACTCCCAGTCTCTTTGCTCCACCCCTACTTCCTGTCTGGCTTTCCTGCCTATACTGCCTGCCTGGCCAATCAGCGTTTTATTAAAATATGATTGACAGAATACAGACAATTCTCCCACACCAAAATGCTGCAGAATTAATCCAAAATAGGTATTTTGAAAATACCTGGGCTTCAAATTTGAAATCAAAAGGTATGTTACTATAGAGAAGAGATTTTGCTTTTGTTTCCACAGAAAACGAGAGGCTCTGGATTTATTCTGAGTTAAGAAAAATCCAGTTTGAACAAGGGAAACCACCTGAGAAATGTCCAGTAAGAACAGATGGCCCAGATGTCTGAGTTCTTCATCCAGAACTGCTGCCTGAGATGATCAAGACTCACAGGATGCTTCAGTCAGGACTTGATCATAACTCTAAATTTTCTTTAGGTCCCCATAAGATTATCAATGTCCCCAAACAGCTGGAAGTAGCCTGGAATACTACGCCCACATTTCCAAAATATGGACTATGGATATTTTCCTTTGTTTTTTTTTTTTTTTTTTCTTTAAAGAGGGGGAAGTGGTGCGGGAGAATTGTCTGTATTCTGTCAATCATGTTTTAAATAAAACACTGATTGGCCAGGCAGGAGTTATAGGCGGGAAAGCCAGACAGGAAGTGGAAATGATGCAAGGAGAGCAGGAGAATTCTGGGGAGGAGGAAGTTGATTACTCCCACTCCTGCCCAGACCACCAAAGCAGCAGGATGTAAGCTGCTCCACTGAAAAAGGTACTGTGCCACATGGCTAAAATAAATCAGAAAATGGGTTAATCAAGATGTGAGAGTTAGCCAGTAAGAGGCTAGACCTAATGGGCCAATCACCAATCAGCTTTATAACTTGTAGAGATCTCAGTGTGATTTTTCTCTGGGACTAAACAGCTGGGGGGCCGGGCAGGACAGAAACACAGACAAGCAGGCCCTTCATGTTACACATATACCTGATGTTTAATCCTTAGTCTAAAAGGGGAGGGGTGATGTCAAACAAAATAAAGATTATTTGAACACTAACATCAGGAAATCGGTAACCTAGGTGGCTGTTGAGTAACTACCAATAAGGTCATGCCTACAGAATGGGTAAGCTGTAAAAGGAAGATTCCCATTCCAGGCAGAATGGGATCGAATGCAGTTTCAAGACACTACTTACAATAGCATGCAACTAAAAATCTGTAAATTATTCATATATTGACTTCCATTCAATATTTTCAGACCCCAGATTCTTGAAATCAAAGTTCAGTTAAGGGAAGACCACTGTGTAGTAATTTACGGACTATGTCGGCTGTGAGCAGCAAGAGAACAAAGCTTTTGTAGTAGCTGTTTTTATACTTTAAAATCCCTGCGTTCCAGGAGAGCGGCTTGCCATGCAGCGAGCCGGTGCAGACAGACAAGCAGGCAGACAAGGCCCCGGCGGGCCTTGTGACCACCGGCAGCAGGCTCTGGGAGCAGTCAGTCTCAGACAGAGAGAGACTGGCTGTGGGTCCCTGCAGGATCCCTGCAAGCGGGCCATGTGGTGGCAGGCAGACACACGGCAGGCGGGCAGGAAACAAAGACACGGATAGACCCAACATGTAGAGCAAGATTGAAATATTTATTCAGGGGGTTATGGAGGGGAAAAGGGGGGGCAGAGAGAGAGACACGAGGAAACGTGCGCAACCCCAAAAAGACAGTAAGAGAGAGATCCAAGATGGCGGGGAGAGGTCAGGGGTCGCCTGGAGCGGGAGTGGCTTGCCCCTTAAAGGGCCAAAAGCATAACAGCTGTCATAGGGAGTGAGGCAGGGATGGGGACACAGTGAGAGGCCTGATAGTGGGGTGGTGTGGCAGGGATGGGAAGAAGCCAGCCTGAGACATTGTTGAGGCGGAATGACAAGCTAACTGGATGCAAATGAGCAGAATCCAAGTGAGCATGATGGTGCTTGAGCAGAAATTGGGAAATCTAGGGATAGAAATTCCTATCTGCTGAAGATAAGGCTGGGTACTTACACCGCCCATAGTCTCAAACATCCCACTCATGACTCCGTGGAGCGTGCTATGCTTTCTGCCCATTCAGGCTCACATTCCTGCTAACCTTCAACTCCACAGGACTGATAAGTTCTTGGTATTAACTGTCTTTTCTTACCTTCACCCCAACTTCATTCCATTTATCCCCATACAACTTAAAAGCATGGAAAACCATGGGGAATCATGCGCAGCTCCTCTGAACCTCTCACTGCAGGCACTCGCCAGGTACAGTGAATATCGAACTGTACTCTAGATAGAGGCTCCTTCAGGATTAATGGCATCATCAAAGGGATCGGCTGTACCAGCTCAGACCTGTTTCACAGTCAACCCCACTTCCTCCTCCTGCCTCCTCTCTCCTCAGTCACTAGGAGCTACCTTGCCAAGGATCCATGGAGACATTCCACATTTGTGTCCAATGACTATACAGGGCTGAGTCACAGAAGCCATGCCCCTTGCCTTCCCGAGGCCATTCTGAAGTGCGCTCTCTCTCTCTCTCTCTCTCTCTCTCTCTCTCTGCCATCTGTTGCAGCAGCTTCCTAGCTGCACCACTGCTTTGCCCATCTTCTCTTTTACTTCTTTTCAACTCTTCCTCCCAAAGTCATTCCTCCTAAAATTCCCTACATGTTTTTCTCTACCAGAGTCCGTTTACAGGGAATTTTACTCCAAGCAGTTGGTGTTTCTCACCCCTGGAAAAACAAACTCCAACAAAAGTTTTAGGGACCTATAACCCCCAAACCAGAGGTGAATGGGGATTTCCTCCGCAGTGATGAGTGGCAATGGGAAGCTCCAGGCAGCCATGCTGCCATGATATAAAGTCACTATCATGTCCACCAGTGGTGAATCATGCAGGATCCTGAGAAAGAAAAATGTGCTGGCGTGAATCTTGAAGTGTATGGCCGCGATGCTGGATATGAGACTGTTGGGGACTGCCAATGCATTGAGGGATGAAAATAAAAGGCAATAGGATATTAATCACCAATTAAAGATCAGATATAAAAACTGGTAGAACTCTAGCTGCTTCGGAAGGGAGTGCTGAAGGACCTGAAAGCAGAACAGTAAAGCCAATTTTGAATTAGAGAAACAGGAATTTGTGGAAGACAAAGACTTTCAGGTTATCTATGCTGCTGAGATCAGGACCATGCTTGGAAAAGAATGAAACTCTTGAGTTGTGGGATGGGAACATCTGAGCTGATGCACTTGAATACCTAGAATTTCCAGTTTCTCTTGGTCCCTCTGGGACTGCAGAGATGGCCCACTCCAGCTTCATATAATTTTTAGGACAACTTAGAAAGCCTGGGCTTTGCAAGAAATTGTCATGTGCCTCCTGCGTGACCCACAGGCATTATGGGAATGGTGTAAAGCACATAGTTTTTGTCAGTCTTAGAGAAAAGATGATGGGCAGCCAGCAAGGGAGCAGCTTGGCACATTGACTGAAAAGAATTGAAACTCAGAAGTCAGAAGGCTGCAACCCCAACAGAAGGTCAAAATCAGTCAACTTGTCTCTGGAATGATCCAGAACCCATTGAGTAAAGGATAGGACATGCTCCCAAATTAGCAATTTGTGGACTGGAGTAAATATTTATGAAAATAATAGATCCAGTCTTTCCAGAAAGGAAAAACAAAAATAAAAATAAAAATCATTAGACATAACTTTTGAAGGACTGCTAGGTACACCAAAGTTGGCATTTTAGGGGCTCTGTTATTCATGAATGCGAAGGGATTTAAGGACCAGGTAATACACGAAACCTTGTTCCAGGTCCAAATGACGTTTGCCTACTAACATAGCCACTGACCTATATGGTGGGAACAGATTGTCCTTTGGAGGTATCAAGAGCCACACATTGGTTCTCAGGGCTGTGAAATTAGAGCAATCTAGAGAGGGATCCAGAGGAATTCTTTTAATCATATCTTCTGGCCAAGATAGTAAATCAAAACAATACTTTATCCCTGGAGGAATGGCAGAGATATCTCACTCTGAAGACCAAAGGAATGCAGGGGTGATGGACTCTGTCGTATCTCATTGAATTCCCCTTCTGGCTGCTACAAAAGCCAGACGGACTATGATGGATGACGGTGACAGACGAAGGATTTAGTCAATCTCAACCACAAAGTCTTTGTTGGATTTAATGTCTATCCTAGGTACACAGTCTTAAGTACGTGGTACAAAGATAGCCAGCGATCAGGAAAACATGTCCCTTTCTATCCCTGTCGGAAAGTAGGACCAGAAGCAGTTTCTACCCACATGGAGACAAACGAAAGGACACAAGTACAGACTTGGCACCAGACTGTCCCTGTGTTTCGTAATGTTACCTAGAGGAAACTGGAGGCTTTCATCCCACAGAACAGAACAGCGCCTGTTGTCACCATCTCCACCAGGCCTTATGGCCTGCGTGGATGAGCTGGTGGCAAGCACACTGGAAATCAACCGAGCTGTGAAATGGACTTTCAGCAGCACAGCCGCGGCGCCTGTTTGGAGTGGCTCCTCTGAAACACGGGGTGCTGTACTCCAGAATACAGCGCAAAGTTTTAGTCGATGGCTATTCTACGCTGCCATGCCCAAGTAGGTGAGGCACAGAGGTCTAGGAACCATGTGGTCCTTTTATCTGTGTACGCAGGGACTCATCTGAGAGTTTGTGCCCCACATGCTTAGGCTCCCTCAGTCTCAGAATAGAGTGCACCTAATGATGCCACCCTTTGCTGTGGTGATCCCAACCATAAAATTATTTTGTTGCTACTTCATAACTGTAATTTTGCTAATGTTATGAATCGTAATTTAAATATCTGATATGCAACCCCAAAGAGGGAGAGACCCACAGGTTAAGAATCACTGGTTTAGCCTATGGCTGCTACCTGGTCACTGGGCTCTTAGCCCAAAATACCACTAGTCAAGAAAAGAAGTTTTTAGAATGATAGCAGAGTTTTCTCGGGGTCTTGAGGACCAGGGAAGTCAGCTTCCAAGAGGAGAAAGAGGACTGTGTCTGACCATTAAGTGACCTATCGCTGTCACTTCGCTAATTCCAAGCAATCAAATAAATGAAGGAGTCAGCAGGTAAGGATGGCATGGTGGCCATGAGTCCCAGGGCCCACACTTTTTAAAACAGATGAATGAAAACCTGGGTCATAGCACCAGAAAAGCCACCAAGACTTGGAGAGAAGAATACAAGGTGGTGAGCAGATGTGGGGCTCTGAGCCATGCTGGAAGGCTCTAGGCCAGTTACAGAATTGAGATGTAGATTCACCAACTTCATACAAATTTGTCTAGAGAAAGAAGTAATGAGAATTCTGGAGGAAACATTCTTTTGCTTTTTTAATATTTTATGTGTTTGAAAGGGGGTGTGTGCATGTTTGTGTATGAGTATGTGTGCATGTGTGTGTGTGTGTGTATGTGTGCATGTGTATGTGTGTGTACAAGTGAGTGTGCATAGGCTAGAGACTTGGCTCAGTGACTAAGAGTTCCTCCACAGAGGAACAAGCTGCTTCAAATTCCCGCCACTTTCACTTCCCCGTTATGATGAACTGTGCCTTTGGACTGTGAGAGCAAAATCAACCCTCTCTCCCTAACATTGCTCCTGTCTGAGCATTTTACCACAGCAACAGGAAAAGAAACAAAGGCAGTTACATCCAGCTCTCCCTTGAGGCTGGAACTCTTGGTTTCTACACCCTCTAGGAGTGCTGATTGGTTGTCCTCTCACCGTCTTGAGGAGCACCTCTGACCCATGGCTTGTCCAAGGCTGTTTCTGTCCCAGAAGAATCCCATACGTAGAGTCAACAAAGGACACAGCCTCTTTGCCTCAGTGAGGTGGGGTGGGCGGGTGCATCCCGGCTCCATAGTGACCTTCCGGAATCCCTGAGGCCTCCATTACCGCCAACCACCTATCAAGGCCCCCTTTATCTCCTCTTTCAGATGTTCCTTCTGAGAATATTCCCCAAGAAATTCCTGTACACTAATCTCCACCTAAGTCAGATTTCTGACAGACTGGGGGAGGGCGGATGCTCAATGGGTAAAGAGGATGCTGCCCAAGCACGAAGACCTGAGTTCGGATCCCGAGTTCACTTACTGGTGGGTGCGGCCTCGCTCCCCTGTAACCCAGCGCTGAAAAGAAAGGATCCACCTGACAAAATTTATACCTCAAGGCTTAGTATTCATAGAGTTGTACAACGTGAACATAACTGCTCAGAACATGTCTACTACACCTCCAGGTGAGCAGTAATTCTCTGTTCCCCTACAGCCTCTCTCCCCTAGGCCTACTTGCCTTCACTGTACAGCTGTCTGTCCTCAGCTTTTCATGTAAATAGAATCGCATCGCATCGCATGTGGCCTGACATGCGTCTTTCCTTCCACTCCTCTTGCAATTGGAAAGCATAGGCAAGCTAAAGCGAGAAACGTTGCTTTGTTTTCCTGGGCGTGTGTTTACAGTTAAAAGACACTGTATTTTATTTATCTGTTCTTCAGTTGAAGGGCACTTAGGCTGCTTCCAGCTTTGACTGTTAGCAATCCTGTTATGAACATCCCTGTACAAGTTTCTATGTGGATGCTTTGCTTTTATTTCTCTTGAATGTGCCCAAAAAGATGAATTATTTTGTCAGGTGGGAACTCTCACTTAACAACGGAGTCTGTTTTGAGTTGGCCAACTACTCCTGAGCATGGGGCCTGCCTTGGGATGTGGTTGATACACCCAGTCTCGTGTCACTGGAGAAAACTGACATTCTATTTCTGAGCAGGTGACAATTGCAAGCAACTTTTTGATTAGAAGTGGGACTTTGTGTTTGCTTCTCCTTCTGTGTGCTGGGATTTTGTCTCCTTTGAACATCTGCAAATCTTGTGTGTAGTATCACAGTCTCCGCGAGTTCATAGATGTCCGACACTGTTTACCTAGGGTCATCCCTCACTTCTGGCCCTCACAGTCTTTCTGCCTCCTCTTCCACATAGATCCCTGGGTCTTGAGGGGAGGGGTGTGGTAGAGACCCCACTGAGACTAAGTGCTTCCAAAGTCTCTCATTCTATTTATACTGTCCAGCTGTGTGGTCTGTGGTCTGTGTTAATTACCAGATAGTGCAAGAGGATTGAGCAACACACTGATCTATAGGTTACAACTTGAGGATCTGTGTGCAAGTTGCTGACCCCTTTTACATCCCCACCAGCAGCGCTAAGGAGTCCAGTGTCTCTGCATCCTTGCTGATTCTTGTCATCTGCTGTATTTGTTACAGCCATGCTGAGAGATGGAGGGGTCAAGTAAGTAGCTTGTTGTGTCTTTGAAATCTTCCTGATGGCCACCAATACTAATCACCTGTGTTCGCTCTCTCTTTTTTTCTCTCTCTCTCTGTGTTTGTCTCCCTTACCCCTTCTCCCTCTCTTCTCCTCTTCTCCTCCTCCTCCCATCCCTCTTTCTCTCTTCTTGCACAAGGTCTCAAGTAACTCAGTCTGGCCTCATACTCATTATATATCCAGGAAAGACCTTGGCCTTCGGATCCTCCTGCGTACCTTCTAACTGCTAGGATTACAGGTGTGTGCCACCACACCTCTTTCATGTTATGTAGTGCAGCAGAGTAATCCAAGTGCAGCAGATTAACCCAAGACTTTGTGCATACGAGGTAAACACTGTATCAACTGATTGTATCCTCAGACCCCACCCATTTTTTTCTGAAGCACGCTCCAATGCAGTTGTCCTTATAGCTGTCCTGAAATGGCTCACTCCACCAGTCTGCTGATGACCACATTGGTACCTAAAATCGAACTTGTCTTTCACTTTCTTCTTTGTCTGTCTTATCTATAGATATAAGTGAATATTCTTGGTAAAACTTTTATATTCTTGGCTTTCAGGGTACCACATCATCTTCCTTTCTCTCTTTCATTTCTGACTGGACCCATTTATTTATTTTCTCTGACATCCCAAATGAATACTTCTACAACCAGTCCTGCTGTCTACTCATGTTCCTTTTCTTGTGCTAACCTGCCAGAGATCCACGCCACTCTCCTAGTGCCCTGACTTCAAATGTCATGCGTACAGTGGTGGTGGCTTTCAATATTATATATTCAACCAGGATCTCAATCTATACAGCCAAAAGTCATATTTTTAACATCACAGCTCAGGTATCTAAGAGACAAGATGAAATATTTCCCAAACTAATCTCCTACTGTTTTTAACCAGACCAGCCCCTTCCCTTTCTCAATTCACAGCCACTCACTCAAACTGAAATTTCGAAGCCAGTCTTGACTCTTCCCTTTCTCTGACTAGAACATAAGGGCCTTGTGTGTGGCCTCTGCCCGTCTGGCCTCCTATGCATGCCGCACAACTAGAGGTACCCTTTGTACAACAGGTACTCAATAAACATTGGTTAAGCAAATCCCATTGACCTCCTCCCCTGAACGGTTTTTCTTCCGCTCTCCATCTGGAGTACAGAGTACGTTCACAGACACAGGTAAGTGTTGCCTTCTCCCTGCAGCTCGTCTGCTTCTGCAGACTCCCCTCCCCGTCAGAGCCATTTCTCCTCACTGCTCCAGGGGCATATTATATTTAACCTCTACCATTGTACTTAAAATATTGCTTTGTGACTTTCCATATCCAATTTTCCCACAAGATAATGAGTTCCTGCAATGCATAATCATCACCTTATTATTTCTTTAATAATCCTGGGTGCCTGGCTCATAGTAAAATTAATAAAAGTGTTGAATGAATCACTAAACATACTCTGTCTTCTCTCAGCTCCCTGCCTCCCCTTTCCGCTACCCCAAAATATCAGCAAATCCCTTTGCTCCAAATTCCTAAAGACACGCACTCTTTTCATACCTCCAATGCTCCTGGATTCTCCTCCTGTTCTCACATTTTTGTTAAAGAGCTACTCCCAGCCATTGTTTAAGTAAGATGCTATAACAAACTAATTAGTCCCAAGAAAAAGTTAATAAATTACCTACACTGAGTGTTAGAACTCAGTGTTGTTAAGGCCTTTTCAACTCAAGCAGGTAAACAACCTTCTACATTGGGGAGGGAATGTGGAGATAGGTGACTAATTCCACCTCTTGATGGTCTTGTTTGGAGGCTTCTGGGTTGCTATGGCTTGGGAGATTCAGACCTCAGATAAATTAAAATCAACGAGAACATAGATATACCCGACATCTGAAAAAAAACAAAGAGATAGCTCCATCGTGGTAATGAAATGAAGGGCTGTATTGTGTCACCACTGACGGTAGTCCTGGGGAGATCCTTGGTCCCTCTCCAATGTATCCCACTTGGTCATGTGAAAAGATCCACCCACACAGCATGAATAGTTTCAAAATGGTTTTGAAACCATAAGAGGGATTCATTCAACAAAGCATTCATTAATCCCAGCTCAGGGTCTCCAAACACATGCTGCAGGACAAATGCTAGCTCTGTACATGAGCCACAGGGCTAAAAAGACACTGAAATGACACCTTGGTCTGGAAGGAACTTGAAATGTAATATGGGGGAGCTGTTGCCAACAAAAGGGTTCATTCCCAACAGAAGGGTGAATGTGGTGTAGGACAGAGGAAACATCAGCTTAAGGGGCTGTGGTCTAGGAGAAGCTGGCCTGGGCTTCTTGAGATGAGTAGAAAGATAAGAAGACATTTTCTAAGCAAATGAGGGAAATCGTAGAAAGAAACACACAGACAAGGCAGGGAGTCTTGGTCCAGCTTGGCTTAGAAGAGCCTCTCAGAGCTGCAATATGAGTGGGTCCAAGGACCAGAGAGGATGTGTAGTAACATTCTTAGATGATAAGGACTGAGTTATGAACAATATTGAATACCATGATAAAAGCTGGACTTCATTATTTTGGGTAGTGATAAATGGTTTAACAAATTTTTAAATCAGGATTCAGCCTTTCAGAATTTTATGTGAGTCTCCTTTAACTCCCATTATACAGGATGTCATGTTACACAAGGTCATTTTCATTATGGAAGACAATGGAGAAATGGTTAGAAAGGGTGAGCTCAACCCATCTGTTGACAGCAGTGCTATCAAGTGCAGGGAGTGAGAGCTTGTGTTCCCGTCACCATCCCCAAAACGTGCTCTCACCAAGGCCACAGTAACCACCGTACCAATAAATCGAGTGGACACTTTCGGGCTGTCAGTGTCTCTCCATGTGTTAAACACTTCTCTCATGTGTAAAGATGGCTAAGAAGGGATGCATACAGTTACAAGGATGAGAGTCAAAATTCTTCATGACCAATCGGCTGGGGTGAGGGGAACCAGGGATGCCATGGCCAATTGTTTTGACTGATTGAGTGTGTTTGTTCCCATGAGGAGAACAGAATGCCAAGAAAGCTTTTAAGGAACTGCTCTAAATTTGTGCCAGTGAATATTGAGTTTGGTACTTCGGTGAGACAGGAGGGTGAGAAGTTGTAAGAAAAATGAACATGGACACCAATCAGGACAAAGCTACTTGGAAGCTGCAGATCTCAGCAACAACAACATGCAATAATATGGTAGCCAGGTAATCTCTGGAGCATCTTTGGAGATCAATGGAGTATGCCAAATGCAAAGAATGGTTGAAAAGAAACATCCATGAGACTAAAAGTCTTCACATAGGAGGGAAAGATGAAAAATGCATCCCAAAGCTAGAAGAGGCTTTCAACAGAGGAGTATCGAACAAAGACCAAGAAAGAGACTGGCTGCTTAAGAACACACAGGTCATTGTGATGTAGGTGAGGGGGATATGTAAAGTGATGGAAACAAGGCAGATGGAAACCCCAGAAATAACCCAGGAGGAGGTACCCATCCTCAACTCCATGTAAAAGGAGGCTGGCACCTGAGAGTCAGTACAGTGTTAACTTTCCTGCCCCGCCTCCATCTGTACTGAGTTACAAACAAAAAAGAAGAAACAGAACCCATGAATGTTTGCAGATGCATGGACTCCAACTTTTCATTCCTTCCTCCTATAAGTCATACATAGAGCAGCCTTAAGTCACCAAGAGTAATCACATGTGAACCCTAATACAGCCCATGTTTGATTTGCCCAGTCATGGACATATGACCCAAACCCAGCTCATCCTACACTTTCAGCATGTTGGGTCATCAGAGGGCCTCTCCTAAGATTTCCTTTGAATATAGAAGGGATGTGCTAGCTGCCAGTAGAAGAAACACTGGAGGAGACTTCATGTTTAGAATCTGTAGGAGCCAGGAAGGACCACAGGCAGGATAAAGGTAGTGAAAAGACAGTTTGGAATGAGCTGAGGGACCCAATGACAGAGAGACAGTAGAAGTCAACTGAGAGAAGAGAGGCAATTAAGAGCTCAGGGCATCTAGTCTCGGTGCCTCTGCGGCCCCCAGAGAGTTTTCTGTTCCCTCTGAAAACATTTGTACATAAGCCCTTTAATTTTCTCAGGTTCATTGGAGCTGAGTGTCTCTCTTTTTTGCAACCAGAAGAGGCTAAATGTAAAAGTTAACTATAAAAGATGCTGGTCTGGAACACAGAGGCAAAAATGGATCAATGAGATTTCTTCCAACTAAAACACACAAACACAGCGAAAGAAAAAACAACAGAAGGAAAGACAACCCGTGGGGCAGAGGGAAATGTGTGAAGGGCTGATGTCTCACAGGAGATTGACATCCACATTATATAAGCAACTCAGGCTCAGCAGAAAGAAAACAAACAGCCCCTTTCTCTAAAATAAGCAGCTGACCCAAAAAGACCTACAAGTGGACCAAGTATACAAAAAGGAAATAAATACTCAACACCACTAATATTCAAAGAAAAGTAAGTTAAACCTGTGATAACAAGTCATGTCTGTCGTGATCGCTTACGTCAAGGTCAATATAAGAGGTCACTGGTGCTGTTAAAAACATGGGAGGAAGAAAACGATGACTCACTATGATGGAATGCAAATTAATACAACCATTATGGAAAACAAGACGGCAGTTCCTTCAAACATGAAAACCAGTACAACCATCTGATCCAACAATCCCACTACTGAGTCTGTCTAGAGGGAACAGAAAGCAGTATGTCGGAGATGCATGCATCCTTAAGTTTATTTGAGCGTTATCCACAAGATTCAGGCAAGGGAATCAGCGTGAGTGTCCATCAGTCATAAATAAAATGTGACACAGACACAAAGAAAAAGAATTTCTTTAAGAACGTCGAATCCTACCATTTGCAAAGTGGCTGGAATTAGAAGCTGTCGTGCTAAATATAATAAGTCAGTCACAGAAAGACAAATACCGGGGCTGGGGAGATGGCGCGGTGGGTAAAGCGCTTATGGAATAAGCATGAGGGCATGAGTTCAGATGCCCAGAACCCGCATAGCAGCACCTATCTGTAACCAGCACTGGGGAAGACGAGGCAGGTGGTTCCAGTGGCTGGCTGGCCAGTTTATCTAGCTGTAATATCAAGTTTTGGGTCTGTGAAGAAGCCCTGTCTCAAAAACTAATGTCAGCAGCTATTGAGAAAGACATCAGCATGACTCTCTGGCCTATATACAGGCACACATGGACATGTACACCTATACACACATACAACATAATGCCAAATGCAAGTGCTTCATGGTCAGTTACATATGGAATCCAATAGTGAAGAGTAAAATGGTGGCTGCCAGGGTGAGGAGGGGTGGGGCGAGGTGTGGTCACATGACATGGGATTTCAATTTCATGTTCCTCCCATGAAACAGAACAACTATCCCACAACATGGAAACCACAGTTGATTGTGTATTAGAGACTTCCACAAAATATGCATTTATCAAGGCACTAGCTTTCATACAATAAATATAATTTGTATTTGTAAAACTTAAAATACTAATACATTTTTTATTTTAAAATTAAAGAAATACATATGTGAATGGGAGGTAAATTCTCAGGCAATAACAACAAACCAAGGGTCACTTGATATGTGCGTCATCTGAGCTACACATAACGGAAGGGGGGGTGTTAATGAGCTACTTTGACAGACTTAACCAGTTTGTTTGACTTACTGATTTGTTCCTAAAGAGTTCTGAACTAGGAAACATGGGTCTAATGCTTACTCAACTCATTCAATCATTCACTAAGTCGCTTAACTTGAATCTTGGTTCTCTTACCTAAACAATAGAGATGTAAACATCTACTTCCTCACCTCATGGGATATAAGATCTTATGTTAAGAGATTATGTTGTCATACCAAAAAGTGAAACTCTGAATTGTTACTAACCATGAATCATGTCAAACCTGCCGCCTGCTGTATACCTCTTCTCTTCGCTAAAATACCCAAGGATTCTCTAAACAGAGCCACACCGACCCTGCCATTTCACCTGCCATTCCCCCTTGTTTCTGTCCCTTCCACGCGTGTTTGAAGCTCTCTGTTCAAGCGTGTGGTCCTGTCTTTTTAATTCTGGCTGGTTGCCACAGAAGTCCAATAGGGTGCCACCGAAGTCCAATAGGGTGCCACCGAAGTCCAATAGGGTGCCACCGAAGTCCAATAACTAAGCTACCTAGTTTGCCCTCTGCTACTATGATAAACACCACAAACAAAAGCAACTTCACAGAGGAAAGGGTTTATTTGGTTTATTGCTTGATCATGGGCAACCTCTGGGGAAAGTCAGGGCAGGACCACAAAGCAGGAACTGAAGGAAGCAGGGACCCTAGAGGAACACTGCTTCCTGGCTTTCTCCTCATGGACTGCTCACTTTGATTTCTTACACAACCCAGGATCACCTGCTCAGGAGTGGCACTGTCCACAGTGGACTGCCCTCCCCCAGATCAATCATTAATCAAGAAATGTCCCCCACAGACCTCCCTCTGGCTGATTTTATAGAGGCATTTTCTCAGGTGAGGTTACCTCTTCCTATGACCTTACCTTGTGTCAAGTTCATAGTAAAACTAACCAGTACACTGAATAACCAACAAATATACTGGGAAAGGCATCCACACGTTTGCTCACATGCAAAAATATTCCACTATTAATAGACAAGAAATCACATTAGAAATGGTAACTGATGGCAGTGGCCACCAAAGTGACAACAAGAAGTCCTGTTGGTTGGTTAATACACATTGTGTCTACAGTGTATATGACCAGAGCCTTAGTGATTTGAAAAGGATCTCCATGCAACTCTACACCACCCAATGAGTAGAAGGAAAAAGCACACACTTTACAGAGTCCTGTCCTGACCCATTTTATCCATTTGTGAAGACATTTTTTAAGCCCTCATGCCAAGCTTCAGTATAATTTGAAAGCCTCACAAATCTAATTCAGAATGATAATTACTAATTAGCGGGACTCCATAAAGCTATGAAGCTTCGGCGCAGCAAAGGAAACAACCAATAAAGAGACAGTTCAGAGATGGGAAGGAAAACCTTGCCAGTTTTACACCTGACAGGGGACGGCTATCCAGAATAGATAAACAATTCCCAAAATCAAGGACCAGAAAAACAAGCAATCCCATCAGAAAACAAGGCAGTGCACAGAACAGACACCTCTCAGGAGAAGAGATGTGAATGGATGGTCATTCCAGCTTGCTCCTCTGTTGAGATTTAACACCATGGCCAGAAGCAACTTGCAGAGGAAGGGGTTTCTTTCACCTTTTGGCTTGGAGTTCATTGATCAGAGAAGTCAGGGCAGGAGCTCAAGGCAGAAACATGGAGGAATGTTGCTTACTGGCTTGCTCCTTCTGACTTGCTGGGCTGCTTTTCTTCTATAGCCCAAGCCATCTGCCTAGGGATGACTCCACCCACAGTGGACTGAACCCTGCTACATCAGTTAACAATGAAGAACATGCCTCTCAGACTTGCCCACCAGGCAAGCTGATGGAGGCTTTTTCTCAGCTGCGGTTCCGTCCTCTTAGATAACTCCAGTTGGTGTCATGTTGCCCAGAACCAGCTGCCACAATAATAAATAGATGAAAATGTTGAACATCCAGCAGGGAAATAAAATTAAAACTCTATTGAGCAGCCATCTCACCTCAATCAGAAAACAAAAATGGGCCAGTGAGATGGCTCAGCAGGTAAAAGCGCTTGCCATGCTGCCTCGTGGCCTGAGTTCAATCACTGGTGAACGGAGAAAGTCAACTGTCCATGGGTGGTCCTCTGAGCTCCACATGGATACCATGGCATGAGCACACAGGCACTCCCACACACAACAAATATCTTAATACATAAATAAGAAGAATTTAAAGATAAGAAACCAATGCTTGGCAAGGCAAGAATGCAGGACAAATAGGAACCCCTACACGGTGTTTTCCGTGGTGGGAATTGGCATGGAGGATCCTCAAGCAACTAAAACTAGAATGAGCATATGAACCACCTACACGACTCTCAAAAGATAATCAAAGAAATCAAACCAGTCAGTAACAGAGATCCCTGCAGACTCTTGCTTATCACGGCAATATTCATTACAGCTTAGCTGTCCATCAATGAGCAAATGCATTAAGAAAATGCCATACACATGCACAGTCATTAAGAACAAAATTATGTCATTTGCAAGGAAATGGATGGAACTGGACCCCATCATATTAAACAAAATGAGCCAGAGTCAGAGGCACCCATTACATATTTTCTCTCAAATGTGGACTGGAAAAAAAATGAGAAGGGACATTACACGGGAAGGAATGGAACAGGGAGAAGAGAGGGAGGATAAGTGTGGATATTAGGCAGCATAAATATTCTCAAAGTAATATATATATATATGACGATGTCATAATAAAACTTAATAACTGATGCAACTAATGAACACATAAAAAACTAAACCATTAATGCACAGATGGGATTAACTTTCTTCTAACAAAGCTCCATAGACTGCACATCTCTCCAGTCCTAGCCAAGGAAGAATAAGAGCAAATTCCAAAGGAGGCTAAGGGACTTGTAGAACCTTTCAAAAGAGACACCATTGGGGTCTTCATTAGCACACATGAAGTTGTGCCATTGGATGCTCAAAGCAAGAGAATTTTCTGACTCTACCTCTTGGTCAGCACTGGGAAAGCATTTGCTAGCTCCGAAGACATTACTCTATAACACAGTGTGTGGATTTAGTCCTATGAAAACCAGGGAGTGGAACCACAGGTAACCTGAGAACGTCAGTTTGCTTTGGACTTAAGTGAGTTTGGCATGAGGGAGCCCCGTGCACTGCTAGGTCTCCCGACTACGGCAGAAGGACAGCACTGTATGTGGCATCTCAACAGGCATGTCCGGCATATGCCTCAGCAGCGTTCAACATGTCTCCCTTTATGTCATGGCTCAAGAAATATTAACCCCTGACTGGAGCTGAGATAGAGGAGACAGGGTTTGAGGGATCCTTTCTGCTCTGTGTTTAACCCAAGCAAGGCAAATGACTGTAGAGATTCAGATGGTTCTGTGAGCAGTTGAGAGGTAGGGACGGGGAGTCAGAGCAAGCTAGTGACTAACCAAATCAGGAAACTCTGTTTCAAGTAAGAGACCCTGCCTCAAAATACAAGGTGAACAGCAATTAAAGAAGACATTTTAATTTCCATTTGTACACATACACATGGGCACCCACACACATGTGAACACACGCACATAAGAATACAACTGTGTTGATGGGCTATATGGGACTGATTCATTTTTCCTTATAAGTGAATTGTTGACATTTCCGACAGTGAGACACAAAGATAGAAACGAAAAGCAGCTTCGCTGCTCCTTTAAGTTTCTGAGAACAGAGAATTTGTTCTTCTAAATATTCCCACCACTCCCTGGTCAGTAGCTGTGGTTCAACTGGAAACACAAGCCTGGCTCGAAATACTTTGGCGAAAATCCACATTTGGGTGGAATCTATTAGAGGCAGAGCTTTTCCAGGAGGGACCAGCAGGGTGCCGGGCACCTGGAGGGATCCGGTGACACATTCAGAAGGGGACATGGGAGAGAAGAGCGCAGCAGAAGCTATTGTACCGACTCTGTGATTTGCCCATGTCGGCCTCACAGGTGTTCCCGAGGGTAGCTCTGGGTCGCTGAGTTTCCCCTTCTCCCATAAGCCCCCACTGCTGCCCATCCCTGGTACAATTATCACGGACTTTAGAGACAAAGTCTCCCACTAACTTTTGACCTGTGTCTCCCCCTTAATAATATTAGACCATAAAGTTGCTTAGCGCAGGAGGAGTTGCCATGACGACGACATCCATATCTCTGTACAAGTGCCAGAGCTGAGACCTGGGGGCTCGGGCACATGGCAAAAGGACAGCTTGTGAGGAACAATGGAGAGAGAGACTGCAGACTCTTTTCATGCCTAATTACCCATGAGCACATGGCACAATGGCTTATTTAACTCCGCCTTGGCTCGGAATAGAGGCAGGTTCTCGTTCCAGTTGGAAGGGATTCCAGCCCTGGCCATGGATGGGCAGGAGAAGAATCGTGAGTTACTGAATTGCAGAGACCTCCTAATTATTTTGCATTTGGCCATCTTTACTCAGAAGCCAGTTATTCCAAGGTGGGGGAGCACTGCTCCACCTCAAATATAGCTGCAGGCTGAACTCGAATAACTGGTATTAGCAACCTTTGTTTTCCATGCAAAGCGAGGCGGTAGGGTATAACTCAGGGGGCATGCTCGTAACTGACTCTGCCAAAGAGTAGGGTGGCTTATGAACCCCTTAGGACACAGAAAATGACTTTCCAGGCTTCCTACTTACTCCCGAGAAATAGACTTTAGACTGCCCCCTGTTCACCCCAGAATATTGCAGACTCTGGAAGTGTAGAGCAGACTGTGTGTACGTGGGGGTCAGGGGGCTGACAGAAGAGACAGAAGGTGATAGAAGCAAGGAAGAGAGTTTATAGCATGGAGCTGGGTCACCTCTTCTGTAAGGAGAGCTCACCAAAACCCCCAAGTTTGTAATTATCAAAGAGGTGGGGGAGAAAACAAGACTACTTCTTGAGGAATTTGAAGTATATGTGTTTTTCATAGAATTAAGTATTAGGCTCTGTGACGGGTTCCCTACCATCCTAATCAAAGGAATAGACGAGAAATGCAGAGAAGATGTTCTGTGCTGTTATTGATTACCAAGGCAGCACCCAAGTCAACCCAGATAACCTTGCTTTAACCGCTGATTGAATCTCTGCTCCAGTTTGACCTGGACCACTTTCCTCTCCAGCTGATTTACTGTTCATCTTCTGAGCCAAATCACCCCGAGCAAAGAGGTCAAAGGCCTCCCACCTCTCTTTTCTGGCTTGGCAAAGCCCAGTGGACCTCACTGTGCTCTCCCTGAATATTTCTTTCTTATCACTAAGTGCACTGGGATATAAGACGTCAGAGTCCATCTTTCCAATGTGTCCAGAGCACACTGTGCCATTAAGGAAAAGAAGAATGCATTTATTACAGAGTCACTGGCATCTTTGAGAAGCTCTATAGGTTTGTCCACCATGGGAAGTCAAGCCATGAAGTGGAACAAACATACATACATACATACATACATACATACATACGTAATACATACATGTGTTTTTTAATGACTCCAAGGAACTAGCCTTGCCTGCAAGGCAGAGTTGGGTACAGATTCATCCCCCCGCAGCATAGAACCAAAGAAATCTAAAAGCAGGCAGCCCCCAAGAAGATGTCCGGCAGCCACCCTGAGCCCAGTTCACTTGCCCCTTCTGCAACCCTTGGGAAGTCTTGTGATGCGAAAATGGACCTTGCTCGAAACACCAGAGTCATTTCCTGTACCATGTGACGACCATCATGTATGTATCAGAGCTAGTGGGTGTGCACAGGGATTGGTTAGACACCTGTGAGGCAACCAATCAATAACCCCCCAGCAGCTCCCACCTAGGTGCCAGTCCAGAGCTATTCCAGGGCTCCAGGATGTAGGTCCAGGGCTGTGACCTCTGTGTGCATGGAGTGAATGTGAATGAGTGTGTGGCTGCCGATATGGCTGTAACGGGGCCCTGACTGCTTGTAGGTGGGGAGGAGGTGAGGGGTTGCTGGGTTTCCCCATTCAGCCCAGGATGACCTCAGACTTCAGAACCTTGTGCCTCAAATGACTCTGGATGCCTTTGAGTTGCTCCCTTCTTCAGCCCCCACCGCTGTCCCCACGCTTAGGTTCCTGGCTTCTCTGGTGACAGTTCCCCAGAAAAGGGACAACTATGGGATCTCTTCAGTCTGCTCAGCCACCTCACCAGCACCTTGCCCTTGGAGACCTGGACCTCCCATCCTTCTTCTCTGCCTCTGCATGCCTGTGGCCTGGGAGTCAAGGCTACTGACTCCAGGTCCCTTGGCTGGGTTTTGCCAGGGAGTCCTGTTTTCTCTTCGTTTGCTTTTGTGGAAAAGATAGGGGCTATTTGGGGGGCATTTGTCACTCACAAGCCTGTCAATAAAGCAACCAGTGTGGTAAACAACTGCTGGCATGTGCTGATTTACAGAATAACACACACACATGCATATGGACATCTTGATGCTCTCAAGAGTTACAAACGTGGTCCAGAGGGAATCAAGGTGATGTTGCAGAGCCCAGGCTCCAGTTCTCACCAACTGGCCACTCAGGCCTGGATTCAGTGACATTAGAGATGGATGGGGATGTGTAGGACTGCCCCTGTCTGAGACCCACTGGAGACTCAGCAGAGATCTATGATTCTAAGGAGAAACCATGCTTCTTCAGAACAGAACTGCTGTCCTTTCAATAGACATTTAGGGGTTAATAAATGAAAACAGAGGACTGAGGGACTGTGTGAGCAGGGAAGCCCACGAGGAAAGAGAGGCTCCTTAACCCATTGCTTCACCAGAACGGATGGTCAGAGGAGCAGTTTCTACATGATACAGAGCACGCACCCGCCTGGGGCCATCCCAGCAACTGACAACAGTGTGTGAACATATTCCCTTGCTGTTTTCCTCCTTCACTCACACCTAGAAACATTAAAAAAAATAGAAGCCTGGTTTGAAAAACTTGGAATACACAATACTCACTGTAAGCAAAAATCGGCAGATGACATGTTATAGATGTCACTTAGGAATTGCACTCAAGGACACTAAGGAATGAAGATTCTCCCAGAAATCATTACTTTAAGCAACACACTGGGCTCTTGGGTTCATCTGGAGAAAAGTCTGACATACATTGATACAACAGATGATAGATAGACGATAGATAGATAGATAGATAGATAGATAGATAGATAGATAGATAGATAGATAGACAGACAGACAGACAAATAGATAATGATTTTAAAATGAGAAATAAGCAGTAAGCCAGATAAGTGGTTTACAATAGGTATATTCATATATACACAAAGAGACACAGACAAATACACAGATACACAGCCAAACTCTCCTAAGAGCCAAATTACCTATCCAAATGGATCAACACTGGAATATTTACATATAATAGTTTTCCATGGTTACTTTAAGGAAAGAGAAGGTTTTAGAATTAAACAATAAGAAGTGTCTTTCCTCATGGCTCTAGAGATCAGGAGTTAGAAATTGGAACCACTAGTTTGAAGGCAAGGAGTAGAGGATTGGTGGAAAGAACCCACGGGTCCTCTAGCCTCTGCTGCTCACATTCATTGGCCCTCAGGACCACCTTCCCATTTTAATCCTCTTAGGACTTGTTGAAACCCCATTGTTTCTTTTCTTTGTCATTTTTATCTTTACTTTTTGAGAATTTTTTTAGAATTTCATACACCATGTCTTAGCTGGGATTTTTATTGATGTGAAGAGACACCAGGACCTCAGCAATTTTTGTAAAGAAAATATTTAATTGAGGGTGGCTCGCTTACAGTGTCAGAGGTCCAGTCTATCCTGATCATGAAGGTGAGCACGGTGGCTCACCAGATGTGGTGCTGGAACTGAGAGTGCTATGTCTTGCAGGCAACAGAAAGTCAACTGACTGTCACACTGAAGGAAGTGTGAGAAAAAGAAACCTCAAAGCCTGCCTCACAGTGACACACTTTCTCCAACAAAGTCACAGCTCCCAATAGTGCCACTCTCTTTGGGAGCCACTTTCTTTCAAACCTGAGTACTGTATTTATATTATTCCTGCCCACATTCTCCCCTCTCCGGTCCTTCCTGTGTCTACCCTAGTCTCAAACTTATGACCTCTTCTTCTTTAATTATTACTGTTACGTGTACATGAGTACATCTATACAATTATATACTTATAATTACAACCTGCTGAGTCCATTCGGTGTTGTTTATATGCTTATGTGTTTAGGGATGACCACTTGAAACTATCACCTCTCAGGGGCCGTATCCTGGGAAGACCAAGCCAAAGGACCAGGACATCTTCTGGGACATAGTGTCTTCTAGACATGACAAGGAAATTTGTACCAGTGAAATCTCAACAATATGGTCACCTAAACAAGCCTAGTACAACGACACCAATGTGAATAGGCAGAATCCCAGAAAGCCCCACCAGGGCTTTTTTCAAATGGAGTCTGTGATTTTGTTTAGAGCCTATGCAGACAATTCAGGGTGCTCTCCCCTGAAAAGAATCTCAGCATATTCATAAAGACCACTTTTCCCCAACTGAGATAGTATTTATAGGAGCTGAGCATTACAATTTGCTTCCTTCCAGGGTCACCATAATTTAAAATGCAAACATATTAAGA
Organism: Myodes glareolus; assembly: GCF_982192425.1. Lineage (NCBI taxonomy): Eukaryota > Metazoa > Chordata > Mammalia > Rodentia > Cricetidae > Myodes > Myodes glareolus. Next base: position 69,964,260 of record NC_142029.1, on the reverse strand, counting down.
TGCATTTTATGTGTGAACCTAAGCAAATAGACACCAAAAAAAAAAAAATTCTTCATCATTCATCATTCATGTCAGCGCCGATCAAAAGTGTTTTGCTTCAGATCTCCTGGTCTCCAGAAAGGTGTCACAGCCTGCTATGGAGTCAGCAGCCTCTTCTTAGCTTAGTACTGGCTCAGGACCCGGGAGCTTCATGACTCAAGTGGCAAAGACGGAGGACTTTGCGGTAACCACAGTGTGGAGCCTGGTTGCAGCTCTGGCTGTTGTTATCAGAGGACGATTCTAATTAATCACCATTGGTGAATGTACAGTTTTGTTCCGTTTTTAATTTCCAGATATGATGGGAAATGCTTTTATAGAATACAATGGAATCAAGTACTAGAAAACCACCATCAGGTACGTGGACATCACAGAAATGTCAGCTTACTAAAAGAAGTTTCTAAACATGGTTTCTCTGATTTCCAGAAAGGCAGCATACCGACCAGCCCAGGTGTGGTCCATATGTGATCATCAGTGCTCTAGGAAATTACCCAGGGCTTGTTGGCGTATTACATCAGAACCTGTCCAACCTGCAGGAGGCAGGGACTCTTCCTTGTCCAAGGTTTCATCCATTTAGAAAGTGAGTTTCCTCCCCTGCTCCTACCCATGTGGTTATGACAACACCACTGTCCTAAAGCTTAAACTATTGACATGGTGTGCCAGTCAACATTGCTCCTGGCCAAGGGAAGTGATTTCCAGTTCATCTGAGGGATACCCACGCACATTTGTTGATGGAGTCCTCTGGAATTAACACGTATTCTATCCTCCACAAGCATCCAGCAAAACAGGAAGATATTGTGGCTAGTAGCTCCCAAAACAGAGTTATGCGAATCCTGGAAGAAAGAGATCAATGAGACAAAACTCTCCGGGTCATTCCCAGTGATCTACTTTCAGATCGTGGGCTGACCCTTCCTACAGTTTCTAGGAGCTGGGACTATTTACCTGGCAGAGCTTTGGGGTAGACAGAGATGGACACAAAACCTTAAGAGCCGCCTCTATATTGCCATGGACAATCTCATGGAATTGGCAGTGAAGGAAAAGACAGATGTGGTCCGGCCAGAGAGGCAGACTAACTGCAGGTCTTCCTCTCTTTCTCCTATCCTCCAAATCCAGTGTCCCAGTTCCAAGTCCAGGTCTGCAGTAGACCGCCTTCTGAGGCCTCCCCCTCCTCTCTGTTGCCATCTCCAGTGGATCAGCAGATCCGCTCCTCTAACCTTCCTCCCAGCTCATCCTGTTTTCCCAGTCCCCAACTCCAACAGACAATCCTCTAGGAACCCACTAGGCTACTCACACCAGCCGGAAAACAAGTGAAGAAGGATGCAAGCTTCAGATCCTCACTCCCTCCTCTCCTCCAAATCCAATCCCCAAGTCTCACCAACAACTCTGCAGCAGCCCACCTGTTGGGGCCTCTCCCTACTCTCTGTTCCCATTCCTAGGGGACTAAGCAGATCCTGCTGGAACGTCCTGATTGTCTCCCTCCTGTGAACCCCGTTAATCTCCACCACCATTTCTAAGAGTCAGCTCTCAATATCTAGAAACACATCTTGCCCTGAGCACCCAGTGGTCACAACGATCCCAAAAGAAATCCCTACTAAGCAACGCACAGCCACCACACTCCTAAGAAGCAGAAAAAGCAACAGAAACCAAGGAACAAAACACCCACACAACAGTGGCAAGATCAGATATCAGCACCTAAAATTACAATCATCCCAAACCCGGATGCCTTGACATTAGTGTAGAAACACAATCAATAACATCCAGTACAATATGTCTCCACTGGAGCCCAACAACCTCACCACGGTAGGTCCTGAGAATTGTAACATAGCCAAAACACAAGAAAAAGATTTTAAAATAGCCTTTATGAATATGATAGAGGTTCTTAAAGATGAAACCAATAAATCCCTTTAAAAATGTATGAAAACGTGGTGGAAGGGAATAAATAAAACAGTTCAATACCTGAAAGTGGGAATAAAAGCAATAAAAAAAAAACAAAACTGAAAGAAATCTGAAAATAAAAAAGGTTGGAAAATGAACAGGAACCTCAGAGGCAAACCTCACCAACAAAATACAAGAGCTGTCAGAGAGATGCTCAAACATTAAAAACACAATGGAAGAAATATACACTGTGGTCAAAGAAAATGTTAAATCTTAAAAAAAAAAACAAAACCTGGCACAAAAAAATCCAGGAAAACTGGGGCACTATGATAAGACCAAATATAAGAATAATAGGAATGGAGAAAGGAAAAGAAGCCCAAACACAGAAAATATTTTCAGTAAAATCATAGAAGAAAAGTTTATGAAACTAAATAAAGAGATGTCTAGCAAGGTACACAAAACATACAGAACATCAAATAGACCGGACCAAAAAAGAAATCCTTCTCAGTACATAATCAAAACACTACACATAAAGAACAAAGAAAGGATATTAAAAGCTGCAAGGCAAAAAGACCAAGTAACAAATAAAGGCAGACCTATTAGAATTAAGACCTGACTTTTCAATGAAGATTCTAAAAGCCAGAAGGGCCTAGACAGACAGACTCTAAAAGACCACAGATGCCAGCCCAGACTACTACACCCAGAAAAACATTCAATCGTAATAGATGGAGAAAATAAGATATTCCACGATAAAAAAAACCCCACAAATTTAAGCAATATCTATCTACAAATCCAGCCCTACAGAAGGCACTAGAAGGGAAATGCCAACCTAAAGAGGTTAACCACACTCAATAAAACATAAGGAATAAATAACCCCAAACAGCAGATCTAAAGGGGGATTGGTTATCCCCACACCAACATCACAACAAGATGACAGAAATTAGCAATCATTGGTTATTGGTATCTCTCAACATCAAAGTTCTCAATTCCCCCAGTAGAAAGACAGAATTGATGAGAAAATAGGATCCATCCTTCTGCAACTAAGACACATACACTAACATCAAGGATAGACACAGCCTCAGGGTAAAAGGATAGAAAAAGATATTCCAAGGATATGAACCTAAGAACACAGTTGCCAGGTGGTGATGGCACACACCCTTAATCCCAGCCTCCCAGAGGCAGAGGCAGGTAGAACTCTCTGAGTTCGAGGCTGGCCTGGGCTACAGGACGAGTTCCAGAACAAGCTCCAAAGCCATACAGAGAAACCCTGTCTCAGAAATCAATCATGGCATTGGTATAAAAACAGACAAGTTAATCAATGGAACTGAACCAAAGACCGAGATATAAATTTGAACACCTATGGACACCTGATATTTGATAAAGAAGCCAGAAATATACAATGGAAAAAAGAAAGAAGAAAGCATTGTCAACCACTATTGCTGGCCTAACTGGATGTCAGCATGTAGAAGAACACAAAGAGACCCATATCTATCATCCTGCACAAAACTCAAGTCCAAGTTGATCAAAGATCTCAACATAAAACCAAATACACAGAACCTGATAGAAGAGAAAGTGGGAAATAGCCATGAACGCGTTGGCACAGGAAATAGCTTCCTAAACAGAATACCCAAAGGACAGGCACTAAGATTGGCAATTACTAAGTGGAGCCTGATTAAACTGAAAAACTTCCGTAAGGCAAAGGACACCATCAAAAGGACACATGACAGCCTACAGAATGGAAAAAGATCTTCACCACCACCACATCTGACAGAGAGTTGATTTCCAAAATATATAAAGAACTCAAGAAGCTAGACATCATCAGAACAAATAACCCAATTAAAAATTGGCATTCAGAAATAGATAGAGAAATTTCAAATGGCCAGACTGGAGCATGAATCTCAGCACTTCCTCTGGGCAGTTCCCGTCCTCTTGTCTCTCCAGCTCCAGGGAATCTAACACCCTCTTCCGGCTTCACAGGGTGCCCACCTGCACATGTGCATAAACACACATAAATGCATTTATTTTTAAAAGTTAAGAACATGAGTGATGGCTTCTATTTTGTCTTTAAATTGTAAGGGAAAAGTTTTCCAATCATTCCTTTCCATGGATAATGAAAGAAATATAATCTGTCCTCCGCTAATCTCTAATGAGCTCCGTATTCCATCTTACAGCCCAGTATTATCTGAAGGGCAGTGTATAGATTCTGGTCACCCAAAACAATTCACTCGAAACTCTGAGAAAAAGGCAATGGAATATCTCCTTATATATTTTTATACTATTGGGGTTTTACTTTAATTTTGTTTACTCACAAGTATCATTGTATATTGGAAATGCATAATTTGCTTTATGATTTTACAGGAACAGACAGTAAAGTTTGCCTTATAACTCAAAGGAGGAGTTAAACTTGGACTTTTGAGTTACGTTACATTGTTGAGACCCTGAGAAGTCTTGGGTGTGGACTAAAACATACAACATAGAAGGAAAAAAAGCATCTGGGGCAGGGCAAGTGTGAAATATCGTTCAAGGAGATGTAGTCAGGGAATGACTATTACCGGGGGAGCAGTGATAGCTAATCTGTCACCTAGGAGGGACGGGAGAGATAGTGCAGCTGTTAAGAGCATGGGCGGCTCTTGCAGAGGCTCCAGCTCATGTGGCTCCCAACCCACTTGTCACTCCATCACTGGAGAATCTGACCACTCCATGGGCATTGCACTCGTCTTTACATAATTACACACACACACACACACACACACACACACACACACACATCCACACACACACATACATACACAATGTTGAAAATAAGTATGTTTTAAAAGAAAGAAAAGTTCCCACAAGGTTAGTAAAAGACAGAGCGGGGAAAGAGAAGGGGAGAGGGGAAGAAAGCCAAAGACAAAGAAACAGGAAGTAGAGACTAAAGAGAAAGACAGAAGTTGGCCACGGTGACCCTCTGACTCCAGTCCTCAGCTTCCTGGAGCTTCCTGCCCTGAGATCTCGTCCTTCTGTTCCAGAATTTAGACACTGTTTTCCCAACAGATCCCTTATTTTTAGTTTTTCTTCTGCTTGGTTTTCCTGTGTTGGATTGAGCTGAGTTCTTTCAGAGGCAAGCTTCCTCGCAGGGAATCGGTGGTAAGATTAAACATTACAGGAGCAGAGCCTAAAACGTAGAATGGCCTAAATCAGAATTGAGTTGTGGGCGATTTCTTCACATAACATGACTAACTCTGGGTGAGGCAGTGCGTGTGTGTAAGCCCTGCACTGGGTGAGCCCAAGGCCAGTTGAGGTAGCATAGCAAGACTCTACCTCAAAACAAACATTTGTAACATTTTAGCTCTTATTTTTCCTCCTCTCAACTCCACTGTCAAAGAGCAGGAAAATCATTTGAAAAGTATTTCTTACTGGATTTCAGTAGGTATTCCATTCCTGGTTTTTGCACAGGAACTTTTGGGGGGGGGCATACACGTTCTTGTAGGCGTGTTCACGTGCATGTGGAAGGCAGGGATCCATATCAAGGGTTCTCCTCTGTCACTCTCCACCTTACTTTTTGAGACAGGATCTCCCACTGAAACTGGAACTCTCCAGTTGTCAAGACTAGCTGGCCAGTGAGCTCTAAGGAGCCCTTTACCCGTCTCCTCCTCCACAGAATGACCTCATGGATGCATCCCACACACTGGATTTGTTAAGTGGGTAATGAAAATCTAAACTCGAGTCCTCATGCTTGATCAGCAAGCACTTTACTGACTTGTCTCTTGGTCTTTAGTCTTAATGACAGTCCTCTGTGTGATCATGCTGTTAAGCCCATTGGAACAGGCTTTTTTTGGCCACCAATCAGCTCCCAAATAGACACAGAGACTTATTATTAGTTAAGAATCCTTGGTCTTAGTTTAGGCTTGTTTCTGGCTCACTTTTTTTTTTAACATAAATTAATCTGTTCACCTATGTTTTATCTCCGGGCTTTTTTACCTTTCTTTCATTCTGTATGACCTGCTTGCTTGCTTCCTCTGTGTCTGGCCGGCTGGCAGCTGCTTGACTGACTGGCCCCTGGTGTCTCTCTTTTTGTCTCCCTGGTTCTCTCTCAAGCCTAGATCCCACTACTATTTATTCTCTCTGCCTGCCAGACCCACCTCTCTCTCTACTACCTAGCTATTGGCCATTCAGCCCTTTGTGAGACGAATCTGGTGTCTTAGGCAGGCAAGGTGAAACAAATGCCCCACAACTCTACAAATTAAACACATATTCTATTCCACATCAGTCCATGAACCCCATTTGTGTCCTCATGATTAAGTTGCATTCCTTTCAGAGCAGCTACACTGAGCAGCGTCCCCCTAATTCACACAACCAGAAAGGAGCAGGCAGAGGGTGGACACTCTCATAGGCTCTTTCTCTCACCTGATCTAAGACCACTGCAGAAGGATCATCTCCCTGAAGGAGCGAGAGAGACTCCCACACCACGCTTTGGAACTGGTCTAGAGAGAGGTAAGGCTTGATGGTGCCTGAGAGAAAAGTCAGGGCCAAAGAGATGGTGGGAACGTCACTATTCCAGTGCCCTTCAAAGCTCCTGCCCGAGTTCTGTAAACAGGCACTCACCTCACCCTGTCTTTCTCTGTTGGACAACAAAGGGAACATGTGGGAATAGGCACCATGTCTTCTCTGTCCACATCAGTTTATCAGTTTGTGGTGCGGGAGGAGGGAGGAGGCCAGCAGGAGATCCAGAGCAAAGGCCACAATCTGAGGCCAATAGCTTGGCGGCAGAAATCCAAGGGCTCAGGAAAAATCCTAAGGTATTAACCGAAAAGATCTATTTTTTCGGAAACTGCTAATATAGAAGTTAAAACAAAAAAAAATGAAGAAATCAATTTTCAGTTTGCGTGTATTGATGGAACTCAAGTCAGGCAGCAATAAGGTTTTCTTTGTTTCTTAGCAAATCACAAAAAGGTATATCAATGTCTGCATCCCTCAATCTATTACCAGCGATTTCTATTTTATTTTTTATGTATGTATGTATGTATGTATGTATGTATTCTGTATGTGTGAAAGAGTCTGTATATGTGTGTGAGAGACTGTATGTGCACATATGTGTGCAGAGGCCAGAGAGAGCATCAATCTCTTGGAGCTGGAGTTCCAGGTGTCTGCTAACCACTAAACAAGGACAATTGGATCTAAACTCTAGTCCTCATGATTGAGCCATTATCTCTCTGTTCCCTCATCAACCATTTATTAATTAGCATTATTTGAAAAGTTTCTGTGTGCAAGGCCTCACACTAAGACACTTGGAAGCCACAGAGACTAAAACAAAGACTTGCATCTCCCGAAGACTAAAATGCAGATGTGATGCCACAGACGGCGGCGCAGAGCAAAGCAATGGGGCTGTGGCTAGAGCTCCGTCTGCAGCTGACTGGAATCTTCAAAGGGACGGAAACTCTTCCTCGGTCCTGTGAGGAGAGATGAGGAACCAAGGCACATGGATGTCCACATACTCGAACCAAGACTCAAGTGTGATCCTAGGAACTCGGGACAATTCAGAATCCCAGGGGACCCCAATGAGTTGCCCTTTTCTGCATTTGCTTAGAATAAGACCCACTAGAATCTACAAGATCTTTATTTAATCTGCCATAGCATCCTGAGCTAGCGCAAAACAGGTACACTTTGACATCACCTGCCAGTCCTATGGGAGCCGTGGTCTACTTCAACTCACAAAAACGCCTTTGGCTGGGACACAGAGGAAATGAAGTAGTCACCCAAAAATCTAACTTCCAAGTCGCTTTTCCTGAAACATTTGCACAAACCTTCCCCTCCTGACATTGGTATGTTGAGGTCTGCACACCTAGAGAGCGCTAAGGTATAAGCAGTTCAGATGTGACATCTGTGTTTCAGGGGAGAGTGACAGAGAAGAGATGCTAGTGGGATGTATCAATTACTACTCGGGGAAGGTAAGCGTGGCAAACCCGGCTCTCCCTGGCATTAGACAGGTGTCCTTTCACAGCTGTGAGTGGTCCCCAGGTGTCAGCTCCAGTGCAGGTAAGAAGTCACCAGAGCTGTCAGGGAGTTACAAAATTTATTGATTAAATCTTGTCTCAGTCCCACACCTACTCATCAGAATAAATGATGGACCAGCGTCACCTCCAACCATGCTCAGATGAAGACTCACGGCCCTGCTCGACCCCAGAGACTGCTGCAACCTTGCCATGATCCGAGTTTACCTTTCCTGCTTCAGGAGGCCATTCCCATTTGTTCCGTTCTCTGCACACAGCAAATACTTGCTCAAGATCTTCTTTAACAGGAGCTACAGTAGCTTTTCCAAAATTGCATCTTTGAAAGCTAGATCCTGCAAGAAAATGCTTACACTTTCTCAGAACCCAAGCACATCTCCAGGTTATACCACGCTTCTGTCACATTCGATCAAGTGAGAGTGTGTGTCTCACACACTTGTCTCCCTTCCTCTTCCTCCTCCTCTCCTTTTTCTTCTGCTCTTTTTAAAATCGCGTGTCTCTAGTCTGGGTTGAATTTGCCCCTGACATTTGTGTGGATGCTGCATATTCCTGGATACTCTCCTTGTCTCCACAAATTCAGGCCACATGATACACCCTCATTTTGTTAAAATCCTCAACAGGCTTTTCTCCGCTCAATATACTTTTAGAAGTCAAGATGAGCTTAAGAAGTCATGGGACATTTGGGACAATGGAATAGGCTCAGATTTAGTACGAGAACTGTAAAGGACAGCATATATTAAAAGGCATGATAAATTAAGTTAAAATGTTCTACTTGGCAAGAGAACATTAAGGGAGTGAAATAACTAGGCAAGCAGTGTATATGGCAGAGGAACTACAGTCGAAATATATTTTTAAAAAATTGTTCCAACAATGAATAAATAATTTAGCTTACTTATTAAAATAAAACTATAAACTGGGTAATTTAAAGTTCAATGAAGGAGTACTGGAAACTGGAGAGACGGCTCCATAGTTAAGAGCACTGAACACTTTTCCAGAGGACCCAGGTTCAGTTCCTAACACCCACGTGGTGCTACACACCATCTATATAATACCTTCCTAGGAGATCCAGTGCTTCTTCTGGCCTCTGCAGGCACCAGGCATGGACATGGTACACAGACATCCAGTCAGGCAAAACACCGATGAGTGTAAAATAAAATTAAATGAAGGTACATTGCCAGTAAATCTTCAAAAGAATATAACAACTCCATTTGTTGTTAGTAAAACCAACATGGAAAGCGAAGTGTGTACTTTACATAATGTACACATGCATCAGATATCATACCTGTTCTATAAATCTGCACTGTGCCTGTGCACCAGTCAAAAACATGAAAAACATCCCACAATGAATTTTGCCTGTGAGTCCCACCAGAAAGGCTAAAAGCACAGCCCATATGGAGTGTTAGCACTGGGGCAGAGCAGCTAGACCACAGAAACCAGCAGGTGAAGGGAACTTTTACTCCACCAGGGAACACTGGTCCATATGTCAGCCTCTCTCCAGAAACATATCCCCAGGTATCACCTAACTGGAAATGTGCACATATTCAATAGAGCATAAACATAAGAAAGACTAGTTGGTCAGCTTTGTTTGTAAGAGCCAAGCACTCATTCTCAAGGGATATTAAAAGGGCAGTGCATAAAGACATGGTGATATCATCATGCCAAGTAATGCGAAGGAAAAGTGGGAAGAAAGCATGACTCCATACAGAAACATGAACTCAGAAAAATAACAGAGTACAACAGCCAGCACATAAAGTTGCTTCCTCTAAGTTTCCATTCATACAAAGGGCACAGACAGAGCTAATCCACATCTGGATGCAGGCTGGCATCTCTCCTAAGGGAAAGATTCACTGGCCAGGGTTGGAGGAGTGACACCTGGAGTCCCTGAACCATTTTTCTTCTCCCTCTGGGAGCTACAGACATGGGTCTATTCACCTGGCGATAATTCACCAGGCTCCACATCAGTGGTCTACGCCTTTGCATAGACATGGCTTATATTTCAATAGAAAACCAAAGCAAAATGACATATGTTTCCTTATTAATATTCAATAATTTTCATTGAGGTTTCATGACCTGTCACATCCAAGCTTACACACACACACACACACACACACACACACACGCATGCACCACACAATAGACCCTTCTGTGTCCTTCCTATGCTGTGTCCCTGTACTGAAATATGTCACTTAGTTCATCACATCTGCTTAACCCAGCATGGTGATGAGCACTAATTTGCTACCAGCAGTCCTATTGAAGCGTACGGTCCTGGCCCAGGTGGTGGGGGTGCACGCCTTAAATCCCAGCACTTGGGAAGCAAAAACAGGAGGATCTCTGTGAGGTTAAAGCCAGTCAGGTCTACAGAGCTAATTCCAAGACAGACATGGCTACACAGAGAAGCCCTGTCTTGAAATACAAGACAAAACAAAAGTCTACTTTCCTGGAGAAACTATTAAAAGTTCCTAGAAACATTCTAGATCTTTAGAACATCTCTCTTATTTTTAAAGAAAGGATGGTTGGTTGGTTAGTTGGTTGGTTGGTTGGTTGGTGATTGGTTGGTTGGTTGGTGGTTGGTTGGTTGGTTGGTTGGTAGTTGGTTGGTTGGTTGGTTGGTTGGTTGAGGGGTGAAGTTTGCAAGATCGTTCAACTTATAAAGACGTTTGTCACCTAGCCTCACAGTCAGAGTTTGGATCTCCAGAGCCCACATGGTGGAAGTAGAAAGCCAATAACTGCAAGGTGTCCTCTAACCTCCATAAGCATGCTGTGCGTGGTATGAGTGTGTGCCTCCTAACCCTCACCCCCAATACACCAATTCACACAAGAAAATAAATGCAAAGTGAATAATAACTGTGTTTTTAACATACTTAACTCCAGAAAAATTTCTAGTGCCTTGATTTCTCACATCTCTTGTATGTATCCAACTCAGTTTGCGTGGAAACATTAAATGTAGCATCTGATTAAGTTGTAGCCATATAACAAGCAAAGTTGGCACAGAAAGAAAACTAGAGTTGATGTTACACACGGTTGGCTCTTGGAAGCTTGACTGATAGGGAAGCACCCTGGCTGCTAGTCACACTAATATTACTAGTATGTATTAGCCGTTCATCAGTGTTGCCTACAAAGAGTGGGAAGTCGCCAGAAATCTGGGTACTTGCAAGTTAAATTTGAGTGTTTCTCCTACACATCAGCTGTTAAGAAAACTCTAAAGACACCAGATACACTGGTAAAGACTTCAACAATGGGAGTGAGGACAAATTTTCTTGACTTTCTTAGTGGTGAGTGTACATTTAATCAAGAGATTGAAAAGGCTAAAGGTTAAGCTACACAGAACTTAAGGAATTTAAAAGCCAGCACGAATATACAGATGCATACAGCATCTTTACCCAGGCAGATGTATCCTACAGAACTATACAGGAGAGGCCCTCACTAGCACCAAGCCCTGGTGACAGACAGTCTTCTCCCTGCCACCCGCAGGGAGTTCAGTGCTGGCACAACCACAGAAATCTGCCTCCTGGTCATTAGTCAGTCCCTTGACGGGGACATAACGGGAAGAAAGAGAACCTAATGGGATTAGAAAAATGAAAAAGTAGACTGGAGCCAAGGATGACATCAGCCTTGTGGGGAGGCCAGGAGGTGATGGGAAAATACTGCAAGAAAGGACATTCTTCATTCTTGTCATCGTGAGAAGAGCCATCCATCTTGAAGCTGGATTCCTTGCTGCAGGCTAAATGTAAAATTTAAAAAAAAGTCCTTTCCATTAAATTGCCACTTAGCATTAAATACTTAGAAGAGAAAAAAAGACCAAAGATGAAATTGTGACCATCTAGCTAGCCAGTTCCTCCAGCAAGGTAGGCAGAATTCCCTCATGTCTGTGACTCTGGCTATGGTCACTGTGTCCTAATGGAACCCACAAAGAGCAACTTGACCCAGCATGACTAGCAACAGGGGGATTAGACCAAGTGCTTTTCCATCCAAGGCACCTTTAAATAACATTATGGGATTAGAAGTTTTATGAAGAATATAATTCCTTTAGCTGGTTCCTCTTACTTTTTCTAAAACACGAGTGGTGGGCTAGATTCCGAAGCCCCAGGACAGAGATACATCATTCAATTCTGTTTAAAACAGGGACTTTTTATGAGATTATGTTACATGGATAAAATCCTTCATAATCATGTTTTAGCTGTTCCAGCAAGTGATGTGGGAGAATTGTCTGTATTCTGTCAATCATATTTTAATAAAACGCTGATTGGCCAGGCAGGCAGTATAGGTGGGAAAACCAGACAGGAAGTAGAGGTGATACAATGAGAACAGGAGAATTCTGGGAAGCAGAGAGGTTCCTCCGACACTCCTGTGCAGATCACCGAAGAGGCAGCATGTAACTTGCCCAGCTGAGAAAGGTACGGAGCCATGTGCTAACATAGATAATGATAATGGGGTAACATAAGTTATAAGAGTTAACAAGAAGCCTGACCTAATGGGCCAATCAGTTTATAACCTAATGTAGACTCTGTGTTATTTTCTTTGTTGCTTGCTGGCTGTTGGGGTACTGGGAGGGACAGAAAACCCCAACAAGCCAGCCCTCCATACTACATATGGCGCCCAGACGTGGATAACTGAATCCACAGAAAGCCTGAGAAAGCTTGGAAAAGAATAGAGTAAAGCATGGCTTCTTGGTGGCAGCAATTTCTCAGGTCTACTTTGCTTGCTAGAGGCAAGCAAGCGCTCTCATCTGAGAGAGGCTTCCTGACTCAGCTTTAGCTGCAAAACCTTGCAGCTCTTTAAAGAGGTCCTGCCACAAAACACTTAAATGTTGTTGATGACAAGCTGAACGCATTCTTTTCAGTTTTCAGCTGTAGCAGGAGAAAAGCTATGCTGTTTTAAAATGCCGGCTATCTGGGCTGTCCTGCCAGAGCAAACTCTGACTCTTTCAGGCAGGCAGTCCGACTGAGTGTGGTCTGTGAGCAGAATGCTGCAGCTTGCTTGCTGGCAAGGACCTTGAAACGCCATAGAGTTGTGGCAGTGAACACAGCTCTGGCTGGTACCTCAGCCTTGAGGCTAAAAAGCTAAGGAATGAGCTGGATCTAGCCGTCAAAGCCACAGCTCTCCATATTGCTTAGTAAATTAAAGACTCATATGGTCAGAAAAAGAAAAATATACAGTAAAGAGAGATTCAAAGAGGAAGAAAACCTCTAAATGGTTTACAGTGTGTATATGCAGGCTAAAAGTTAAAGTTCTTAAAGTTAAAAGGAAAGAAAGAGAGTAGTTGGGTGTGGTGGTACACACCTTTAATCCCAATGCCTGGGAGGCAGAGGCATATTGACCTCTGTGACTTCAAGGGGTAGAGGTAGATTGACCTCTGTGACCTCAAGGTGTGGTAGTACACGCCTTTAATCCCAATGCCTGGGAGGCAGAGACAGAGCTCTGTGAGTTCAAGGTGTGGTAGCATACACCTTTAATCCCAGCACTGGGGAGGCAGAGACAGGAGGATCTCTGTGAGTTCAAAGACAGCCTGGTCTACAGTGTTATTCCAGGACAAAGATATACAAAGATCCTGTCTCAAAAAGTAAAAGTAAAAATAAAAGAAATAGAGGTTAAAATAAGTCGCATAAAGATGGAAAATACACAGAGAATCTTGATACTGTATGTTATTATGCTCTCTTTGAATTGTTTGATTGTTGAGGAAGGAGCCACAGCTGCTAAAAGACTTTTGTTTATAAATGCTGCTGAATTAATCCAATATAGATATTTTGAAAATACCTTAGCTTCAAAATTGAAGTCAAAAGGAATGCTACTTTGGAGAAGAGATTCTGCTTTTGTTTCCACAGAAAACGAGAGGCTCTGGATTTATTCAGAGTTAAGAAAAATCACCTTTGACCAAGGGAGGCCACCTGAAAAATCTCCAACAGGAACAGATGGCCTGGATGTCTGAATTCTACATCCAGAACATATTCAAGACTGCTGCCTGAGATGATCAAGACTCACAGGATACTCCAGTCAGGACTTGATTATAACTCTAAATTTTCTTTAGGTCCCCATAAGATCATCAGCGACCCCAACCAGCAGGAAGTAGCCTGAAATACTACGCCCACATTCCCAACAAATGGACTATGGGTATTTTTCTTTGTTTAAAAAAAAAAAGAGGGAAATGATGTGGGAGAATTGTCTGTATTCTGTCAATCATATTTTAATAAAACGCTGATTGGCCAGGCAGGCAGTATAGGTGGGAAAACCAGACAGGAAGTAGAGGTGATACAATGAGAACAGGAGAATTCTGGGAAGCAGAGAGGTTCCTCCGACACTCCTGTGCAGATCACCGAAGAGGCAGCATGTAACTTGCCCAGCTGAGAAAGGTACGGAGCCATGTGCTAACATAGATAATGATAATGGGGTAACATAAGTTATAAGAGTTAACAAGAAGCCTGACCTAATGGGCCAATCAGTTTATAACCTTATGGAGTCCTGTGCGTGGTTTTTCCTTGGGACTTGCTGGCTTGTTGGGGTACTGGGCGGGACAGAAACCCCAACAAGCTGGCCCACATGTTACAAGCAAGTCTCCAAGCCTGGTCCACATACTTGCTTGCCACAAATAGAGAAAGATGAGGAGCCAAAGCAAAAAGGCAGTTAGAGGAGGGTGAAAGCAGGCCGTGAGGCAAGGGTCGGGGGAGACCAAAATGTAGTTCAGTTGACAGAATGCTTGCCTAGCGTGTATGAAACCCTGAGTTCTACTCTGAGAACCCCAGAAACTAGAGCCTCAGAGTTATCCACAGCTACATAGCGAGTTCCGCACCAGCCTGGGGTACACGAGACCCTATCATAAATAGAAAAAGAGATAGCAACAATGGGAAGTCTAAAGCAGTGCACTGAGTAGCTGATCCCTCTCGTGAGAACCTGTTTGTACCGGAATCCATAAAGTTCTACCTCCACAGCCCAAAGCATTGACTCACAAGACCCGAAGGAGCCCTGTCTCAGTGCTGCTCGCCTAGGGTCTGACCAGCTTGCTGGGGACACACACACACTCTTCTTTTGGTAAGATCCACACTGTCCTTCCAGGTTGCCTGGCCAAGCATCCCTGTCATCTCCTAGCCTTGTTACTAAGGACTGTGAGTCCCAAAGTTATTTTACCTCTCAGTCATTTCAGTTAGCCTTTTCAAACACCCCTTTTCAAAATGCATGTATACACGTGGAACGTGTAAAGGGTGTTTCTCCGGTTGAAGGACACGAGAAGACAAAATTCCCATGCCTTTCTGTGTCTCCCCCTTCCCTGGCAGTTTCTGGGGACACTGTGAGGGAAGCCCGGCTTCCCACAGCACATGACGGGCTGACATGGAGTAGTCTGGCAGATACACGGCAGGAAGATGGAAAGAGCTACCTTCCAACGGCAAATCAATCGGCATCCAGGTTGCACCCCCCCCTTCCCCAGTCACAAACATAAGCAACCAATAAATGCCTGTGGCAACTGCAGGAGAGGAAATCACCGGCAACATAACCTGGCAAGTTGTGGCAGCTGGGATAGAAAGTCCCCAGACCCCTAAAGACAGAACCCCCACATCCTGATGTCCTAACCTTGGCTGCCAACTTGTCTGGACCTGACATCAACTAAAACACAAGCTGCTGAGCACCCCGGGAGGAATTGCCTTGACCAGCAATGAACTAAGAAGTCGCACCCTAAGTGTGGGTGACCTCTCCTGGTGGCAGCCCCAGTGAAGGCGGTGGAAGTTGGAAGGTTTTTGCTTCTGGTCTGCTTACCTTCATTCTCGCTGGCAAGTTCATCTGTCCCATCTTCAGAATTCCAGGGCAGACTGGAATTTTCCAGGCCCTTGGCACCAGATCGGGACTGCTGAGACACCAGCTGAGCAACCACGGACTACTCAGACTGTACTGTGTAGTCCAGTCTAAGGAATCCCGTACACAGACTACCCGTCCTGTTCCTGGAGGGAACCCCGACCCTCTGAATGGAGCCGGAGGACGAGCTGCTGCTTGAACAGAGTCAGATACAGAAAGTCAAGCATCACCTTCCGTCTTGTATGAAAATTGAAAAGGTGGCCTGAAAGGAAAAGATAATAGGAATTGAGAAGGTGTGAGACAACAGAGGATAGAAAGGAAGATGAACATGATCAACACATGATCCGTACATATATGAAAATGTCACAGCCAAACCTCCTGGGCAATGCCTGTGCATTCAGAAAGGCAAAGCAGGGTCTCCCTCCGAGCCCCCAGGGTATGGGCCGTCAGGACATGATTGAGGTCAATAGCTCAGCTGCTGTTAGAAAAAATACAAACTTACCCCTCAGCCTCCTACCTTGAAGAATGGCTATGTTTAAAGGCACTGCTCAGGGTGGCAGAGGAGCCAGAAACCAAACCTAGAACTTGGATGAGGGACACAAAGAGAGCTATGATAACTGAGATGGGTACACTCCTCCTCGGTTTTCCTGGGTGTTCTGAAAAACTGAGCTCACAGCTCTCAAAGCAAGGATGGGCTGGCCTCTTGAGAGGCAGCTGGAAGTGGCATAGTTTCTGTGGGCTGAAGCAGGGAACCCCAGCAAAAGTCCACATTTCACTGACCAGTGTGTCTTCCAGCCTCTCCCAGCCTGCTCTCACTGAGGGGACAGCAATCATAAAGAGATTTGAAGGATAGGAAGACAGGCTAATGGTTTGCAGAGATGCGCCCTGCCAACGTCAAGTGCGCTGGGGAAGGCTGAGTAGAGACATTGTGGCTAACCCCATCGACATCCAGATGGTGTCTGTTCCCTGACCTCCAGCTCGTCAGAACATGTCCTTTGAGGGTAGCGATGTAGTTCAATGATTAAGCATGCATGAGGACCTCAGTCTGACCCCTAGAAGTGACCATCTGCAGCAGTCCCTGATGAGAGAGCGGACCTCACAGCTAGACCTGCAGATGCCCTAATGAGGATTCTAGTGTGCCCTGACTTTGTGGCCAGAGAACAAAGTGTATTAGCTCTAAAGGAAAGCCCCGAATGCTGGCTCTGCAAAGTTGGAAATCTCAGAACTTATAATGGTTTTGTAGGACACCACCCCACCACCCCCACCCCGCCAAGGGCAAGGAAATTCATAGTCGACCACCCAAAATCATATGAACCAAGGTAAACCTTCAAATAGTAATTTTACTTTTTACTTCCTTAAGATTGTCTTTATGCCTCCATTTCACCCCACCACCAAGCACTCAGATCCCCCACAGAGTAGGCAATTGGCCTATTCCGATACACTCTAAGGTTTGCATAAATATAGGGTCTGGCCTTGGAGAAGTACAATGATCTTATTATGGTCTGGAGTTTGTAAGGTCACCTTTCTTCTTGTATATTTGTCATTCATTTAGAGTAAGCAGAGGTCCCAGCAATGTGCTAGCTTTGGTTTTGTGGTTGAAATCGTGTGCTCTCCCACTATGATTAGAGGGAGCAGGTTTTTCTCCTCTTCATTGAGTCCTTATTCTGAAATGAGCAGTGTAAGACTGTGGAGAGGGGTCCATAGAGAAAGCTCTTGCTCCACAAATGTGAAGGCTAGGGTTCGGATCCCCAGAAGCCACACTCACTCTGCAAATGTGGCAGCCATCTGTCACCCCGGTACTCTGGAGTCAGAGACAGGGTCTTCCTGGAGAGAGAGGGCGGGTTAGCCCAGCAGGAATTGGGAAGCTCCAGATTCAGGGAACGGCCCTGTTTCAACAATGAAGAGGTGAACAGTCAAGGTCAACAATAAAGAGGTGAACAGTCAAGGAAGACACCATTGTGCGCGCACGTGTGCGCGTGCACACACACACACACACACACGCACACACACTGTGAAAACACAAAGCATTTTACTGAAGGGGAAACAAAAATCCTAATATCATTAATTGCCGCAAAAATTTAGATAAAAATGGGTCGAAAGAAAACAATCATCCATGTTTATTCCCCTACTTACCACAAACTTTATTGTTCGTTTAGACTTGGTCTGTACTATTTAATAACAATTCTAGGAACTGATAGATTCAGCTCAGACTGTCTCCAAGTTTATGTAATAATTACGACTAGGAAAATGGCTCTCCTTAGTTGATTCTCCCTGGTTCTGAAGCTTTCGGTAGTTTCACCAGGTATAAAGAATAAACCATCTTCCAGCAATAGCTTCTCCTTTACAGACTTTATCCCCCTCCAGACAGGACTGTAATAGCCAGGGGCTAGCTGAGCTCTCACGCCTTCTGGCCATCTTCATCCTTCTTCCTACAATGCTCAGAACTCTATGGAGACTTCTGCCTTCCATCTTTAAAAGCAGAAATTGCTTTTCTTCACCATTCAGCAACAATGAGAAAGAAACCGTATACTTGTAGTGGGTATCCATATTAGCAGATAGAAATGGTACATCTCTTGTGGTTAGGAAAAAAAGAAAAATTTAATTTCCCTTTATTGGCCAAGACTCTTCAGGTTCCCAGTGGCAAAGGGTCCATAAATTTAGAAAGAGTAAAATCCTTACCAAGCTTCTAGAGCATAAGCCAACAACAAACTTTCTTCTTTTGAGCAAGATTACCCACTTTAAGTTTCCAAATTCATTTGGCAGAACCACTGAAAACACATTGAAACATAGCACAAGGGAGCTTTAGACCACAGTAGGAGGCCATTACACTCTGGGTGCTTAAGATCAAGGTCAAAGAGGCGGGGGACACATCTTCCTGCCACCCCTGCGGTCTCCTGGCATTGACAGTGATGAGAGGGCGCAGTGTGTTGGAGTCTGGTAACTGTGCCAGGTGTTACTCATCTACAGACGTCCTTAGCAATAGCACCGAGGCTGCGCAGGATTTCCGGCTCCACTCCTCGAACTGCTTAATGACTTGGAGTACTGGGATTTGCTCAACTTGACAGACTTGGGTAGCCTCACTCTGCTAAAAATTCAGAAGCGATGCAAATAGGTTTTTCTTCCCGTGAGCCTCAGTTGACCTCCCCCCCTTGTATGTAAAAATGAAATTTAAAAGGCATCTCTGGGGTGTCTTATCATGAGTCCAAGACTCTAGGCTTGAATCTTTACTCTGCCACTTACGACCTGATTGGTTTTGACATGTGTCTTGAGCCTCCATTGATCGCTTTGCTCATTGTAGTGTTGCCATCCCAGGGAGTGAGCATTGATCTCACACACACACACACACACACCAAGCTTGGTGCTGTGCTAGAGCCCTGCTTCCTTTCCCTTGAGTATGATCATCAGTGAATTGCCAAAAAGAAAGGCCTGTGTCTGGTTTCACTTTGGGCTTTTTGGAATAATAGTTCTGGAAGCCTCAGGTGAGCACATTCAAAGCCATCACAGCAAGGAGGCCACTTAAGCAGACCTTGAGATGAGAGAGCTAAATAGAGCATCCTTTAGTCTGTCTCACTTTAGCTCCTGCTCAGTCATCCCAGGAGAGACTCTCAAACATCAGATAGAGCATAGCAACCTAGGCAATGACACCAAGCCCTGACTAAGTCACAGGCTCATAGCAAAATAAATGACTGTTATTGATGTAAATCACCTGATTTTAGAGTAATTTGCTATACAGCTCCAAACCAAAGAGCCTATATGTAAGATTCTTACAGGAGAGATAGCGCCTGCCTCGCCCCTGTATTTGCCCTGAGCACCAAATCCAAAGACTCATGGGTGTGTTAGTTTCTAGGGCTGGTAGAAAATTCCATGGACAAAGGCAACTAGGGAAGGGAAGGGGCTATTTTATCTTACAGCTCGTAGTCCTTCAGGCAGGAAGGGAAGTTAGAGCTGAAAGTCAAGGTCAAAGCCTGGGGACAGGGACGGAAGCAGAGGCCAGGAGGAATGAGGCTTACTGGGCTCCTGTTCAGGACCACATTCAGCTACTTTTCTTAAATCTCCCAGGTCCACCTGCCCAGAGGTAACGCCTCCCACATCAACCGTTAATCAAGAAAGTATCCCATGCCATTCCGACGGAAGCAGTTTCTCATTTGAAGGTCCCTGTTCCCAGACCCTAACAAGCAAGCCATCATTGGCAAACAAGTCTTGTGCCTGTCACCAAATGGTGGCTGAGAACTAAGTCAGACATTGTTCAAAGTGTCACAAAGCTAGATGAAGCAAATACTGTATTGATTCACTCCCCTGGTGTGAAGTATTATTTTAAGATATGTTGCATTCATTTATGCTGTGGAATATTAGCAATGCAAAGATGTGTTGCATTCTTTTATGTTGCATTTGTTTAACTCTGTGAAGCTGTGTTACTTTGCCTGCCTAAACTACCTGATTGGTCTAATAAAGAGCTGAATGGCCAATAGCTAGGCAGGACAGGGATAGGCAGGGCTACCAGGCAGAGATAATGAATAGAAGACAAGAGGGAAGAGGGAGAAGAGAAAAGGAGGATGCTAGGGGCCATCCACACAGCCAGACATGGAGTAAGAAATAAAGAAAGAGATGTAGAATAGAGAAAAGTAAAAGCCCAGAGGCAAATGGTTGATGGGATAATTTAAGAAAGGCTTGCTAGAAACAAGCCAAGCTAAGGCCAAGCATCCATAAGTAAGAATAAGTCTCCATGTATTTATTTGGGAACTGGGTGGCAAACTCCCCTAAAGAGTGAAGCATTAAAAAAAAATCCTACATTCCCAGTTTGTGGTAGTACCCTCCCAGTCCTTAGAATAGTGCAAGCCACTGTGGAGTTGTGGAAACAAACAAATCCGGTGAGGTTCAGACACCAGAACTCAGAAGGGAGCTCCTACCTTCATGGCATTTGCCTATGTAAATAACAGTGAAGCATGTCACAGGAAATGGACCCTTACTCAACTTCCATGAAGAAGAGTTGAGAACTCTGGCACCAAACAAATTTTTCCTGACAAACTATAGTAACCTCATACCCAACAAATCCCTTGTCATCACCTAAGTGAAACACAGAGATGCTGGCAGCACCCAGCGTCTTGAGGCTGGGAGCAGAGACGAGCTATGTCCCAGTCACTTTGGCTGACAGGAGAGGCACACCTCCGTGAGAGCTCACAGGCACAGCTCAGATGAACTTTTTTGGGACTTTCTTTTGCTTCCATGTTTGTTTGTTTGTCTATTTTGAAAGGAAGGTGTTTTGCTGTTGTTGTTGCTTCATAGTTTCTTAATTGACATTCACACACAGCGACAGAGAAAAGAGGGCTTCTGGAGACATGACGGAGCTTCGGTCAGTAACATTCATGAGGGAAGGTTATCTCTGTGAAAAAAAAAACGTCTCCCATACACTCACATTTTCCATCTTAGACTCGGTTCACAAACACAATCACACACAACTTTAGGCTTTCACTACATGTAATGGCATGTGAGCATATCAGTCCTAAAATGTGGAAAGAGGCTGAAGAGATGACCCGGTAGATAAGAAAATTTGTTGAACCGGTCACAAGGACTGGACACAGCAGCGCATACATAGAGCAAAAAATTGTGTGTGTGTGTGCGTGCATGTGCACACACACACACACACACACACACATACACACCTGTAACTCAAGCTCTGATGGAGGCAGAGACAGGAGAACTGCTAGGGTTTTCTAGCTTCCAGCTTGGCCAAGAAAATGCAAACCTCAGATTTAGTGAGAGACCCTACTTCAAAATACATTGATAGAGAAGGACACCCAACACCCTTTTTAGGCCACTACACTCACTCACACAGATGCATGCATATGTACACATATGCTCACATGCATGCAAATTAATAAATTAAATCTAAAAAAAATGCTGGAAGAAGAAACACAAAACCCAAAATTTTCTCTCTTAAATTCTTTCCTCCAATTCCCTCAAATAACACTTTTTATTCAGACTGCAATTGATTTAAAATATAGTAATTAGGTTAAATAGTTTCATATTCAATTGCATAATATGTTTGAATAGAAGAGAATCTTAATAGTCACTTTTTAATAAAACAACCAAGAGTTTTCCTTCAAGAAAGTCTGAGGGTTTGGGAGATGGTTCAATGGGCAAAGGCGATAGCTGAACAAGTGTAGCACAAGTTCTAATCTGTCTTAATAATAAAAGTCTGGAATCAGATACAGGGGAAAATGCTGAGAAATCAGGGAGATAAAGGAGCAAAACCACAGCCACATTGCTTTTCAACTTCCCAGCCAAAAAGAGACTGAGTTCCTGTTTTTTCCCCGCCTTATCACTTCCTCTCTCCATCCAGCTATATCACTTCCTGTCTGTCTGTACAGACCTCCAGACCTCTGTGGTTAGCTAGTGGTTAGCTCCACCCTCTGATCTTCAGGAAAGTTTTATTTGTACAAACAAGGTATCACTACAAACAAGCCTGAAGACCTGGGTTCAAATCCCTGGCACCTACAAAAAAAACCAGACATGCGCAGTAACCCCAGTGTTGGGGAATTGAAACAGGATCCTTAGAGTTCACTGGTCACCCAGCCAGGTTCAGCAAGAGATCCTAACAGGAATAAAGCTGCCCCTCCTTCTCCCCTCTCGTCTGCCTCTTCCCTCTCCTCTTCTTCCTCCATCTCTGCCTTCACAGACACTCATGCTCCTCCTAATGCCAATTTGACCAGTAACGAACCGCACATACACAACAGTGGTCCCATAAGAAAGCATCACCTAATGAGATCACAGTCATCTCAGTTTGTATAAGCACTTTCCATGACGGTCACACAAAGATGCAAACACCAAACAAGGTCTTTCCCAGAATGTATCTCCATCAGCAAGTGACGAGGACTGTGTGGGTATTCAATCATAGCAATCCAGAGCTGAAGTTCCAAAACTCGGACTAATATTCCCAGTTTAAATATGAGAGGACTCAAGCCTAGAGAAGAGAAACCAACTTTCTGTGGTCATTCAACCAATGCATTCTACAGCTGGGAATGATTTCATTCATTCCTTCGTTCATTCGTTCTTCATTAACACAACATATAACAGGTATTGTGGATGGCCAGCCAGTCAAGTCCAACTATACACACCTTTTTTTGGTTTTCTGCCAAATAAAACCTAGGATCAAGTAATTTTTTTAAACTAGATTTTATGTAGTTAATGGTCCTAGTGAACCTGATATAGATTTTGCTTCATCAGGACATGGCAGATGGTATCACGTGGAAAGACACAGAAGTTATAACACCTAGGATCTCTCTTCTTCCTATAATACCTGCCCTCATGACCTCTTCTATCTCTAATACCCTGCTAAGGGCCCTGCCTCCTAATGTTTTCACACATGAATCTAGAGTTGGAGATTCTAACACGTGAACATTTGAGGACACACAGCATTCATTCAGGTAAGACTCTGTGTGGTTATTTGGGAGCAGCTGGTGAGCCTGATGAAAAACTCTGCCTAAAAGGTACAGGATATAACAGGGACCACACTGCACAAAGTGGGTAAAATCTGAATCTTGGCCTTACTTATTCCAGTGCCCTTTGCACTGTAATGCTTGCGGTATGGAACTGAAGCAGAACAAGAACTGCCTTGAGGCCGGCCTTAACTAGCTTTGTATTCCTGAGTAGACAACTTCTGATTCTTGTGCTTTGATTAAAGATACATGGGAAGGGAAGGCTGTGCTAAATTCCCACTCTCATATGTTATTATTGCTCTATTACAGTTAATAATTTTGCCACTTCTTCCTTGAGAGCAACAAAGCATAGGTTGTGCTCAACCTAGAGCTGTGTCTCCAAGAGAGACTTAGCTAACACTTAGCAGACAGTATACTAGGTATGGCCAAGCCAAGTTTCTGTTCCCATGGTTAGAGAAGTTCAGAGGGCAAGAAAAGACAATGACTTCCCCCCCCCTCCCTGCTTCTGAAACAGATTTCTAAGGAGGTCCCTTAGAGGCTCCTGTATTTGAATATTTGATACCCAGTTGGTGACACTGTGTAGGTAGATTCAGGAGGTGTGGCCTTCCCTGGGGGGAGGGCTTTATGTCATTCTCAGGATTCTTTCTCTGCTTTTGTGCACGCTCCCATGGAGGAGTCTAACTTTGGAACAGTAAGCCAAAATAAGCTTTCTTCTGTGAGGCGCCTTGGTCATGATGTTTATCACATCACAAGGAAGTAGCTAACACAGCTTCCCACATTCTGAGGGACTTCACTAATCATAACCACTGGTAGCTGCTTCAAGGAGAAAATTGCCAATCGAATTAATTAATTTCAAGGACATTGGTAACAACATAAACACTGCAGTACTTCTGAGGATGAGCAAATATAGTCATCCCTTCATATCCCCAAAAGATGGGTTCCAGAAACCTATTCCTCCCATGGATACCAAGAGACAAGCATGTTCAGCTCTCTTATAACATGACATAGTGTTTGCATGTAACTATTCACACCTTCCTGTGCCACTGAAATAGTGTCCAAATCTCTTATGATCCCTAATACTGCATGCTTTTTCTACTGTGTCTTTTCAGGAAATGGCGACAAAAAGGAAACCTCTATAAATGTTTGGTTCAGATGCAAATCTTTCAAATGCTTTCAGTCCACAGTGGGTCGAATTCATGAATGCAGGACCCACAGACCGAAGGTAGACTGTACTAAAAACAATATGGGCAGACACTTAACCTTTCTGGTGCTTCACCTAGAAAACGGCAATGATACTCGAGACAAATATGAGAGCCTAAGAACCAACACGCACCTAGGAAATGTGGCCGTTTTTTTAAAACTCAAGACTAAATGACCAATGATTGTCTTTACCCACAATACATCAGCGTTAGCGCTAAAGCAGCCAGCTCAGTGCTTTTCAGGATTCTGTGGTTGATGGTGTCACTTTCCCTGAAAGGTGATTCTCACCTGGAGTAGGTGGTGCTTAAAGATGGTGTTCAGTGGCCTTCGCCAGCATTCATGCTCTTATGTAATCTCTGCTCTTGTGAGTGTGGGCTAGACCAGTGATGTACTTTTCACAAAATAAATGAGTTCCTAATTGCCGAATGTTGCTTTTATCATCAGATTTCAAGAGGCCATGACTTCATCTCTCTAGACTCTATTGTCTTCTCATTCTGTGTCTTGTGATGAAAGAAACAGCCATTGAGAGGCATTCAAGTGACATGAAACTGAAGTTGGCCTCTAACACCTCCAGGGGAGAGTTAAGTCCACAGTTTAGTGTCCATAAAAGCCTATGAAGAGTCACATGATCTTGGGAGCTGAGTTTCCCACATTAAATGCTGAGATGATCACAGCCTAGCCTACATTTTTACTGAACTTGAGAGAGAGCCTGCTGTGTAGGATCAGCAAATATGTGCCATTTTGGAAAACATGGACATGAAATAAATTGGGGTTCTTTAAAGCCACTAAATTTTTAGGGTGGGTTTTATAATAGATACCTAATATATGACCCCAGACAAAGCACACACACATATCACACACGTGAGTGTGCAAGAATGTACCCTGAAGAATCTTAGTAACTTACAGGTGCTGAGACTGTTCACAGACAGGCGTCACTCTGCTTCTTGAGGCCAAGTTCAGAACAAATCAAGGCAATATGCACACTGATGATTGTGCAACTTCCCTCCAACGGAATTAATCTCAAAATGATTTCTCTACAGACCTGGCCTCTACTGTCTGAATGAGTCTTTACATTAGCATCATTTGCCTTTTTCTCATACCCTTGACATATCTGTGAACTTGTAAAATAAGAGTTTTCACCCCCTATTTGGTTACTAATAGCGAACTCTTGAATTAACACTGGCCACTTGTCTCTACTTTGCCATTGCTTCTCTTCTCCCTTGGGGGACTGGAATTGCCACATCTGCTCCTGTCACTTATGTGAAGAGCTGCTCCGGACACATGTCTACTTATAAAGCTACCAGCTAAGCTATATCACAGCTGAGTATATGCTTGAGTGAAATATTGTCAACATATGATAAAAATACACATATATCTCTGTTTACAATAGCCCTATTTGCATTATCCAAGTGATAGAAGCACTAGATGCCCCTGAAAAGAGGAGCAGATAAGGAACAGAGAAAGAAATATATGTATAATCTCACCATAAAGAAGAACCAAGTTGTGTTATGTACAAGAAAAGGAACGGAGCTGGAAGACATTGTATTAAGAAAGACAGACCCAGAAAGGCAAATATGGAATTTTTCTCACATATAAAATCTAGGCTAAAAAAAATAATAAAGTAAAAGGAGGACCCATTTGTGAATAGTTGGAGAACCAATCAGTTGGGAAGGCTAGACAAGAGATAAGATCTAGCCTACACTGGCCTTAGACTTTCAATCCTTTTACATCCTTCCAGTATCCTAGCTCATCTTAAGCCAAACCCTAACCTAAAGACACAGCCACTGGTTCCATACCTCCAGCTTTGGTGTCACTTACGCCAAAAGGTCTGAGTTGTTTTCCTACCAAATATATCTTTGACTGTCTTCTCATCAGTCTCTACATCGACCCTTGAAGGGATCTGAAAAAGTTAAATATCGACATGCCACAAGTCCATTGTTCCCATTGCTACGCTTCGGGGGTCAAGATTAGTTCCTCCTGCCCTTGTTAAAGCAGGAGCCAAGTGTCCATTAATACTCTTCAAACAATTATGAAAGATCTAGCATGTCATAATTACCATTTCTTAAAACACACTGTCACATGGAGCCTTTACAGTTTCGCCATGTCATAACTCTTCCAAGTAGACATTATTTTTGGTCAACCAAAGTGAAACTCAAAGCTTAAGTACCTTACCCAAGTCAGAACACAACTAAGAAGATTGAGTCCAAGTTCAGTGAAAGCCAAGTTCACCATCACAGTAAATACACTTTTTAATAACTCTTTCCAGATGTTTGGAGGGTTTCCTGTAAGTGAATGCATTGAGCTGGCCAGCCTGGCTCAGCCTGTCAGGCACCTTCCCAGAGAGAAGCAGTGGGAGGTCACCACTATGAGGTACCCTATTCCTCACCAAAGTGTTTTCCATATGTTCTTCTGGGACCTGGAGAAAGAACATAAAGTGTAAATAACTCTGAGAGAGCCAGGGCATTTGAAACTCATATGGGAGTGTAAAGATGGTGACAGCAAGTTGCTGAAGTTTTACAATGGATACACAAAAATGACTTTGGAATCTGTAAATGATTGAAAGAGAATGGAAAGAATGAGCATTTCATGACCCGTAAGAGTTAGGTGAGCCCAACTAACCGCAGTGTCCACAGATAACGTTCCTTCAGAAGCAACAAGCTGTTCACTTAGGTGACATCTAAAGCCACTCTGGCACACACAGTCAGGCAGTTGCCACGGAGGCCGAGGCCTGTGGAGTGTAACGTATTTCCTATGGCTCTTTCTAGGGAAAAAGTGTAAATTGTGATGCACAGAGTGAGTTTTGCACCAAGATGCTTGTTTCCTTTGAGTGAGCGAGAAGAGGGAGAAGAGAGGATGGCAGGACCAAGTGCCTCTTTAAAAACCAAAGAAGGACCTGTCCTGCCCAGCACTTGGGAGGTAGAGGCAGGAGGATTCAAATTTCAAAGCCAGATGTGGCTACATGGTAAGCTGGAGGCCAGCCTGGGCTACAGGAGACTGCCTCTCAAATGAGAAATTAATTAATTAAAAACGCAGAAGAAGCAATGCCAAAGTCAAGGTAAACAAAGAGAAAGAAAAGACGCATCGGGGGCTCTGGTAAGATGGCTCAGTGGGTGAAGGGGCTTGCCTGAGTGAGGACCCTGGAATCCATATCGTGGAAGGAGAGCGCCTATTACTTACTGTAAGTTAGCCTTTGATCTCCACACATACACTATGGCGTGCACACTTGAACCTGTGCATGCATGTGCACACACACACACACACACCATAAACACCCACACACAAAATAAAAACAAAAACAAAAGAGAGGAAAGAAGGAAAAAAGAAAAGACCAGTCAGCCCCATAATGTGACCTTTGACCCACCCCAGATATAAGAAAGTAAAATGCCAACCACCGACTTTAATCCATCAGTTCAAAGACAACTTAAAGTCGTGATAATCAAGCCACAATCAGTTAGCAAAAGGCATTTCACATGGGCTTGGCTACGTGTTCAGTCATCCTCACCATGAAAACTTGCCATACGAACTCCACAGAGACCTAGAAGATCATAAAACATCGCTTTCAAATCATCGTTATCCATCTGAAAGTCAAACAAATCAGTCTCACTCACAGAGGAACCCAGATCTTTTTTTCAGACAGCCCTGGGCCTAAAAACACGGACTCCAGCCTCAGAAGGTGTACTTAGTTCTGAAAGTCCTCAGTGTTTACGCCTGGTGATGTATCACATTGGGCGGGGATGACTTCAGTTATTAAAAGCCAGGTGTTCCCATCTTAGAGAATGATGGCTTTATTAGAGAGAGTGCCCAACTCAAAGGATAAGTCTACTCACAGTGGGTAGAGAGTTCCTGAGGGCTCGCCCCTCCCAGAGGAGCGATGGGAGACCCTGACTTCAGAAAGAAACAGCTTCTTCTGCTTTCAAGGAACAGCGCCCTCCACAACACAACGCTCACTCCCTCTGAACAGACGCCAGCAAGTGTTCCTTGAATTAAAACAAAAGAAGTACTGAATATGGGTAGGGGTGGTGCACACCTTTAACCCCGGCACTCAGGAGGCAGAGGCAGGCAGATCTCTGAGTTTGAGGCCAGCCTGGTCTACAGAGCAAGTTCCAGGAAGGACAGCCAGGGTTGTGTAGAAACCCCATATAAAAAAAAAAAATTAGAGGCTTTATTCGCCCCCCCCCCCCCCCACACACACACACAGAACTATGTCATTATTCATTTGCTTGTCTGTAATGGTCTGTTTGCTTGTGTTTCGCATCTTCATTACAAACTCGTTTAGGGCCAACCTGAATAGATTTGTTTGTTTGGTTGGTTGTTTTCTTGGTTTTTCAAGACAGGGTTTCTTTGTAGCTTTGGAGCCTGTCCTGGAACTAGCTCCTGTAAACGATGCTGGCCTCGAACTCACAGAGATCCCCCTGCCTCTGCTTCCTGAGCGCTGGGGTTAAAGACCTGCGCCACCACCGCCGGACCTGAATTAATTTTTTGATTGCATTTTTCACCGGCATTGACAAGCACAGAAAGAAAACGGTATCTGTGATAAATGAATGAATGAATGAATGAGTGAGTGAATGAATGAATGAATGCAAAAGGAAAGCCAGAAGGTGTGAAGCTTCTCGAGTAGGGAGACCATACAGCCTAAGCAGCACGTCTCAGGATATCTGTCTCTCAGCTAGAAGTATCTCCTCTCTCCTGTACTTGGGGACTTGTGGGATTGGCCCTCCCAGCGTTCAAGCAGGTAGGTACCTTCATCATCTGGAAGGACCAGACACCTCCATACCGGGGGCCAGCACTTCTCAAGCATTTGTGTACACAAGAAACTCTCGAGGCTCAGGTGAGGTGACTAAAGTCCAATTTTAACCCCAGGAACGACTTACATACTCAAGCTGGCTAAAAGCACCCCTGTAAACCACCTGAGGAAACCCTAGCCTTTGTCTCCTCCAGGGTGGAGGCGATACGTGGATGTGTTCACTTCCCAAATTGATACAGTGTGACTAGTGGTGTCCTTTAAGGGGTGGGGGTCATTGGGGAGGCAGAGCACGCAACAAAAAGAGCTTCTGGCTAGGGGAAATCCAGCGCTGTCGCTGTGGCAACTCCTGCCACCTCGCAGGATAAATAGCTCTTTTTTTCCCTTTCCCTACTTAAGTCGGTGGGGGGTTGGGAGTGGGGAATCCAGTCGTTGAAACTCGTCTGGGACATCTATTGGAGTTCTGGAATTTGTGAAAAATTGAGACTTCCTAAACAACAAAGAAATCAAGATTCTGGAAAAAGCCCACGCCCCTCCAAGGCTGCTGGTGTGAGATGGAACCGCTTGCAGACACTTTAGCTGGCGAGGTTGCTTTGCCAAGGTGCTCGCAGCAGCAGCAAAGTCTTGCAGAAAGAAAGCAAGCTGCGGGGGTGGGGGGGGACCTCAAGTCCGTCGGTCCGAACCAAGGGTTGAGGCCTCGCTGTAGAAGGGGGGTGGGGGGGGATACCCTGAGGTCGGCCCCGCCCGCTTCCCCTCCAGCACTCCCCGCGGTCACGGCTGAGCAGCCTCGGGTCCCGGGTTAAACAAAGAGACTGGTGCGCCTTAAGCGGAAAAAACCTTTCCCTTTCTTTTTCCTTCTGGAATAGGTGATATGTGGAAAATTAATAACAGGAAATGCCTTAGCCAAAATGCGGCAGTATTTGTCTTTAAAGGGATCTAGTCCCCGCCTTCTCCTTCTCCATACCCCTCCCCGACTGTCTTGCAGCTCAGCAACCAGGAGCAGACATCCAACCGCCCGCCCCGCGCCACACACACACACACACACACACACACACACACACACACACACACGTACTCCTTAGCCACCGTCCTTCCTCCCCCACTCAAAACTCTTTTATTATCAGTTGAGTCACGTCTCCTGCCAAGCAAAAGGTCATTTCAGGTCATCTTGGAGACGAAAGGACCGGATAATGCATTCGAAGGTGCTGGAACTGGCAAGTACACACACACACACACACACACACACACACACACACACACACGCACACACACACACACACATACACACACACACACACACACACACATATATATATATATATATATATATAGAGAGAGAGAGAGAGAGAGAGAGAGAGAGAGAGAGAGAGATGAGCGCCAGAACGCACAGCTCTGCACGGGATAGAAGGAAATGTTTCAAAGCGTGACAGGAGGGGCTACCCAATCTGTAGCTAATTCCTTATTAAAAAAAAAATAATAAGAATGCGGTTTATAATTGTGTGCTGCCTGGAGGGTAATTAAAGTTTCTAATTGTTCTCGTCCAGAATCTCATTTCTGGCCATTCATCAGAGAAAGAGAGAAAGAGCTTGCCAAAGTGAGCGTTGTAGAGAGGAGTGTGGATGGGGGCGGGGGTATTGAGGGAGAGACCAGACCTGGACCTGAGGCCGGGAATAGAATCTGACTGCCTGGCGCTCTGCAGAGAATTTTGGAAACTCCAGCGGTAAGCAGGCAGCCCGTTTAAGTGTTTCCATAGCACGTACAGATTACTTTGTTTTAAGATGAGGAAAACAAAACTTGCAAGTATTATTTTTTCTATACTGTTAACAGAGAAGCAATGGCCTCTTTTTAAAAAAAAATATCTACTAAAGTAGATGCCTTCTACCTCCTTTGATTTGTTAATTCAGTGCCATTTCAATAAAGACAATTGGCGGTCTCTGAATTCCCGCCAAGTACATTTTTCCCTTCTTTCCGCTCCCATTGCTGTATTTGAATGCCCTGGATAGGCTTTGCAGTTTTTTCTAAGAAACAAGAACCAGTCTTCTAAAAAAAAAAAAAGGCACATACCAAGCAATCTATCCAGGGAGCTAGTGGTTTGGGTAATAAATTATTTGCTCCCAAATTCCAAAAGTCTCTTACAAGGAAACATCCCCATCCATCCTGCATCCCCAACAACGGCCTCTACTCTTCCCTGCCTTCATCTTAGCCGTCCTCGTTTGCTTCCTGATGCTGTGACAAAACATTGACCAGTGCAACTCGAGGAGAAAGGGGTTTATTTCATCTTGTATGATCCACCATGAGGGAACCCAAGGCAGAAATTCAAGGCAGGGGCTTAAAGCAAAAACCATCATGAACGTGGTTCGCTGGCTTGCTTCCAAGCTCACCTTCATCTCCTTTTCTAACTCATACCAGGACCACCTGCCCAGGGGTCGCACCACCCATGGAGAGCTAGCCGCCTCTCCATCAGTTAGCAATCAAGAAAATGCTCCCATAGACATACACACCCACAAGCCAGTCTGATGGAGGAAAATGCTCCCACAGACATACACACCCACAAGCCAGTCTGATGGAGGCAACTCCTTAACTGAGGTTCCCTTTTCTTAGGCGTCTCAAGTTTGTGGCAAGTTGGCAAAAATGAACCAACACCTTAGTCAAGTTCCTTATACCAACCCTATTCATGGAACCCCTGCAGATGCTTCCTGCAGGGGCCTTTGGAAACCACTAGTTAGAGGTAGCCTGGTGACTGGCAGGGTTCTCATAGTAGACACAAAAAGATAGTAAAAGCAAACTTTTCTTCCTGGACTCAGCACGCTCTGGGACATCTTCTCTCCGCGGTGGCATCTTCTAGCAGCCTATTTCCATCTCCATTTGCCACCTACCCACATGGTTCAACTCTCCTTGCAGCAAAGGCACACCCACTGAAGCTACCCCCACCACTTCACCTACGGCACGCTAGAGCCACACTTCTGAGAAACAAAATCATTTTTGTTTCATTGTAGCTGTTAGGCACAGAAAAAACTCAGTTTTCCAGATGTTTGACGATAATGGATTGCATCAGTATATAAGGGAGCGATTATTATTATTATTATTATTATTATTATTATTATTATTATTTTGGCTTTTCGAGACAGGGTTTCTCTGTAGCTTTGGAGCCTGTCCTGGAACTAGCTCTTGTAGACCAGGCTGGCCTCGAACTCACAGACATCTCCCTGCCTCTGCTTCCCGAGTGTTGGGATTAAAGGCGTGCGCCACCACTGCCCGGCAAGGGAACGATTACTGTGCAGAATGGCAGGAATAATAAACCACCAACTGTGTGTCTGGGGACAGGATGCTCTGCTTTAGCTCAAGTCAGCACAGGCTGGACAGTAACTGAAGTGCTACACACAAGGGTTGAAAACGAGCTGGTGCTTCCCGTAGTCAGCAGCTACTGCAATCACACATAACTGGAAAGATCTTTCAGGCCACTGCTGATTTCCTACCACTTAGAGGTTCCAGAAGGGAAAGCCCCATGGCAAATCTTTCTTTTTCCAGCTCTTGTAGACCAGGCCGGCCTCAAGCTCACAGAGATCCACCTGACTCTGTCTCTCGAGTGCTGGGATTAAAGACATGCGCCACCACCACCCAGCTCCCACAGCAAATTTTGACGATGGAGCATGGGGCTTGTCACTACCACAGTGACAAGGTACTCTTCCAGCACATTGCTATTGACAGCATCAATTATTCAGATGAGCAGAACAATAGTACACCTCTGTGGTCCTGTCTTCCCAGGCCACCTAGAGTGGAAACAGGGCCTAAAAGTTGACTTGGAATTCTACCAGACTCAAAATACAAGTAAACATTTTTCAGAACCTCTGAGGAAAGAGCAAAAGGAAGGACTTCAGAATGATTACTGTGTGTTATGCACTACACTTGAATGTAACTGGTGATTAGTTATAATTAAGTCATTTACCAGGGAGGAAGCTAACAGTGGAAAGCAGTAACTTGGGCAATGTCACACGTCTAACAGGAGAGAGAAGTAGCTCGGAGTTATTGAGAGGGCTTGCGTGGAGATCCAGCCCCGTCCCATGCATGTTTGCTTTCAAACAGATGTGTGCTATGAAAGTGCCACTGTTTTATGTAGGAAGAAACCAAGATTCAAGAAATGTTAACTTGCTCCAAGGCAGAGACCTGAAAAAAGAAGAAGGAGAAGGAGGAGGAGAAGGAGGAGGAGGAGGAGGAGGAGGAGGAGGAGGAGAGGAAGAGGAAGAGGAAGAGGAAGAAGAAGAAGAAGAAGAAGAAGAAGAAGAAGAAGAAGAAGAAGAAGAAGAAGAAGAAGAAGAAGATGAAGAAGAAGAAGAAGAAGAAGAAGCAGAAGCCAGAACTCAAAGTCACCTCAGTCTAGTTCTCACAGAGTCTGTTCAGTGTTTTTCCCATTAGCTTGAGAAAGGAGAGGGAAAGATTAATTCTCAGCCCTGTCCCTAATATGACAAAATACAAGGTTTCCCTTTCCAAAAGGGCTTCCCTCAGAAAACTGACACTAGTCCTCACATATGGTCCAGAAAGCCCATGTGTCCACCAAAAAGATGCCTCAGATAGTTTTATGGAAATCCCAAATAATTAGCATTCAGGTGTGGATTTTAAATTAAGATTTCATGAGTGATATTCGTTTTATGTCTCAAAGATCTCAAATAGGAAATTTCCATGACATTCTTTCATTGTAGCTATTGACTATTAATCTAAGACCATTGTTTAACATAGCCATAAAATCTATCATTTTCAATTGATTTGACCATCTTAGTTAATGGAATTTGTTTATTCAACAAACATCAAGAGCCTACGAGGTAGCAGGCAGTGTTCCAAATGTTTGAGCTACATCTGCACTTGTGCAATTGGCTAAATAGTGTCATCATTTACTGTCTGGGGACCAAGGAGCAGAGAAGGAGGCAGAGAAATTGGAACGGTTTAGAAGTGATGAGTCAAGATTTGGCAGGCTAAATCAAGTCTTAGATTCTTACAAAAGCACCCACCGCTACAGCTACTATGCAGTCAGAAATGTGGGCGTGGTCTAGGAAGCATAAACTTTGGTGACTAAGATCACCTAGGAGAACACAGTAGAGCAGGACGAAGATGACAGAAGCTTGAAGGTGTGTCTAAGGAGTCTGTGATGGTTATGGTCTCCTCCCAGTTGCACAGATCGCAAAGTAAACTGTGTATTTCATTCACTCACTAATTCATTCTACACACTCACTAATGAAGTTCTCTGTTTGCTGCTTATAGTATAAACACAACTTCGGGATGCATAATAGAAGATCATTAATAAAGCCCCGTATCCACAGGGCTGGAGAAATGGCTCACCATTTAAAAGCACTTAACAGCTCTTGCAGAGAACCTAAGTTCAGTCCTCAACATCCACATGGTGGCTCACAACCATCTGTATCAGTAATTCCAGCTCCAGTGCCTTCTTTTGCTTTCCATGAGAACCAGGAACATATGTGGTGCACATAAATATGTGCAAACAAAGATTAGTATGCATAGAACTGTCTACATTCTTTCTGGAAGGAAAACAAACACATCGTCAACACAGGTTCATAGTAGAAATGGCATTTAAACTTGACCTTGAGTAATGAATAAGGTAGGAAATAGCAGAAGCTATCTGATCTATGCCATTTTTAGGCAGTGCAGATACCTGGGAAATTGTAATATTAGAATAATACAAAGCGACGAGAAACACAATGTGATGACAGAGTAAGTTTTGGAGCCATATGAATGGAGTAGGCATGAAAAACACTAAAGAAATGTTTAAAAGGAAGAAAAATGGGAGAGGGGTTTTAAAAATTGGTAACGAGCCTCTGTTGTTATCAGAGAAAAAATTTCATTAGCTAAAAGAAAAAAGCATGAAGGTAAGTTTGACTTTACCGGAGGGAAAAGAAATTAGAACAAAATTGGAAAGATTAAGAAAGCAGGCTGATCAATGTTCTCAAGTTGCAACTAACAGCAACAAGTTTAAAGTGGTTTATGGGGAGCAGAGGGTGAAGATCTTTACCGTATGGCTGATGTGGAAACACATAGGACTCAGAGGGATGGAAGAGCCTGCATCCCAGGGAGCTGGAAGCTTGTTCTGAACAGGTGTTGTGAAGCCAGACAGGACTGTTTCCCTCCCATCTCACTGTCTGTCTGCTTCATCCCCCCATTTCTTTCTCCGGTCTCAGTCCTCATGCTGAAAAGTGGGTGCCTGACAGCCCCAGAGCTTCAGTGTGTACTTGTTCATTGTCCAGCAGGAGGCTATTTACCTTGATGACGATAGTGTCGTCCTAATTTTGCACCTGAACCCAAGGCCTCTCTCTGTCCAACCCTCACCTGCTAAACAGTTGGGAAACCAAGTGATGACTTGTACAATGCCCTGTATTCAGAGAAGTTTGAATGGACTTACAGAGGTGACTTTAGATCAATACTGCAATGGATAGACCAAAATCAAAGACAAGAAGCATCTGTGGTGGTTTGGATGAAAACAGCCCCCATAAACTCATAGAGAGTGGCATTATTGGAGGTGTGGCTTTGTTGGAGGAAGTGTGTCACTGGGAGTCAGCTTGGAGGTTTCAAATGTTCAAGTCAAGCCCAGTGTCTCATTGTCTCTTCATGCTGCCTGCCATATAGATGTAGAACTCTCAGCTACCTCTCCAGCACCATGTCTGCCTGCATGCCACCTGCCGTTGACAATAATAGACTAAACCTCTGAATTGTAATGCAGCCCCAGTTAAATATTTTCCTTTATAAGAGTTACTGTGGTTCATGGTGTCTCTTTATAGTGATAGAAATCCTAATTAAGACAGCACCCTTTAATGCTTGGTGATAATTAACACAGAGGGGCTTTTGTTTAGATATGGTTCCAGTGTTTGGTCAAAAATACACAGATGCAGAGATTCTACATAGCCTGTATGAATAAATACTAGAAACAGCAAACAAAGATAAGCAGCTTGCAAGACCCAGGGTGTTGCGAGTAGACTTCTGTATCCCAAAAATGTGTGATGGAAGTCTAGCCTCTAGTCCCTATGAATGTGAACTTATATGGAAATAGAGACATTAAACCATGGCTTTTCCCTACCTTCCCTTCTCCCCTGTTCCTCCCCTCCCAGTCTCCCTCTCCTCTCTTCCTTGACTACCATGAGGTAAGCATCTCTGTTCAGCCCTCTACCAGGATGCTCTATTTCACCACTGCCCAGACACGGTGGAGCTAGACGACTATGAACTGAACCCCTGGAAATGTGAGGCAAAACAGAGCTGCTCTTGTGTAAGCTGTCTCAGGAGGTGAGAAATTGCCTAACCCGGCTTTCATAGTTAATCTTAATTCTGAAGTGAACTCTGTAGGGAGAAAGGAGACATGAGCGAAGACAGTTGAGATTTCTTTTTAAATTGAACATATGGAATCTTTTTCTGCTCCTAAAGGCTGATACAGTTTCTGATCCAAGAAAAACATTCAAGTATTTTATTAAGCTTGTATTGTTTTAAGTGACCTCGAATATTTTTTCTTTTTCTACTGATTTTCTTTCATTTTTTTTTTCTTTATTTTTTGGTTTTTCTAGACAAGGTTTCTCTGTCTGGATTTAGAACCTGTCCTGGTACTTGCTCTGTAGACCAGGCTGGCCTCAACCTCAAACTCACAGACATCCACCTACCTCTGCTTCGCAAGTGCTGGGATTAAAGGTGTGAGCCACCACCGCCCGGTTTGCTACTGATTTTTGTGTGCAATTTTCCCAGATGTTAGATTGAAGATTTTATTTTAACCTCACAAACCCAACTTTCCTCTCCAAATACTTAAAAGGTTGGCTTCAAGTTTTTGAAACTATGTTGTGGATTGAACATCTTATTCTTATGAATTCTGAGAAAAATGTATCAATTAAATGAGTAAAGTGTAGAAAGCATTGTGTGGCGGAGGGTAAGTGCTACGTTGTTAGCCTTGTATCTATAATGGAGCATGAGCACTTATGTAACTATACACTTGTGACAAGCATATCTACATTGCTCAATAGCAGTGCATCATTTTCTTGAATAAAGTTGTATGAAATAAAAAGACAAACAAACAAACAAAACCATGGCCATACTAAGATGAGCCTTTCATTCAATGACTAGCGTCTTCTAAGAGGGAAATTTGGACAAGGTCATTCTGAGAGCGGGACTATAGAGCCATGTGACTATAGAGGCAGAGATTGGAATGATACAATAAGAAGACACGAAATGACAGGGCAACCACCAGAAGCTAGGAGAGAAGGGGACAAACCTCCAGGGGCCTCCCACAGGGAGTAAACTTTACTGTGTCCCTTCAGACTTTCAGGACTGCGAAGGGTTAAGTTCCTGTTGTTTTAGACAAACAATGTGTGTTACTTTGTAGGAGTGATTCTAAAAAATTAATCCACAAGATCAATAAACAAAAGTTATTTGTGTTTGTAAACAGTAGTAACAAACAACTGACAGCTGAATTTTTAATGTTGCTTAAAATAGCTGTGAAAGTATTAAATATTTAGAATAAAGTAGAACAAAGTATGTACAAAATTGATATACTACAAACTACAGAATATAGTTAAGAGATCCTAAGGAAGACTGAAGTTCCTGGAAAGATCCGTGGAGCTCAAGGATTAAAAGGTTCACACTGTTAGGATAGCACTTTTCCCTGAGTATAATCCTCGAAAAATCTCAGCAAGTGTTCAGGATTGACAAACAGAACCTAGGATTTACATGGAAAAAGAGCTAAGAAAAGCTTAACAATTTTGAAAATTTAAAATGACTTGAAAGAATTATATACTATCTTATCTCAAGATTGAAGAGCTGCAAAAGAATCAGTCAATTTGGTACTGGCTTAGGGCACAGCACAGATCATTAAAGAGAGACAGACATGCAGGTGTGGTCAGCTGATTAAAGTGAAGGAAGCACAGTGTTTGAACACGGATGGGAGCGCACTAGAATAATTGAGGTCTAGTGTGAACATACTTACTACAACCCTTGTACTATGAACAAAAATTAACTAGAAACGGGTCATAGATAAATCTAAAGCTGTAAGATGTCCAAAGTCAAGCATGAGACAGAAATCTCCATGTGCCTTATTTAAGCAGTTTTTATAGACGACCCTAACAACACCGAGAACATGAGCTATGTATAACAACTTAACTTGGAATTTATCTAAATAATTTATTAAAACTGCTGCATTGCAAACCTCAATCATTAAAATAAATAAACAAACAAGGACCAGTGAGATGGCTCGGCAAGTAACGGTGTGGGCTACCAACCCTAGCAGAAAGTACAGTCACACTCCAATGAGTTGTCCTCTCACTTCCACATGTGCACTGTGGCTACACACACACACACACACACACATGTGCACACACACACACACATGCATACACACAACCAACAAATGTAAAACATAATTTAAAAATAGACATGTTACATAATACTTCTAAAACTTACATTTTATGAAGAACTCACCCATAGACCAAATAAACAGGTCTCAAGATTCAATAAGAAAAACAATCCATTAATAAAAGAGCAAAATATTTGAACAGACCTTTCATCAAAAGAAATGAACACATAGCAAAAACATGCTAAAAGAGGTAGAAATAAATAGTTCAACTGCTGTCAGTTTGTTAGAGGGATAGAAGCGAACTAAAGTGATGTTGCTTTTCCATTCACATAAATTAAAAAGACTGACAAATACCAAGCAGTAAAGGATGAAGAGCGACTGTGATTCTTAGGCTCTGCTGATGGGGACAGAAAGCAGCACTGCCGTTTTAGAAAACCAAGTGGAAGATTCTTAAAGTTAAACAAATCAACCATCCTACTTCTGGGTATGTATCTGAGGACCTAAGATATATTTCCATGCAAAGACCTGCATGGAAACGGCTTTGTTCTTAATTAGCAGAAGTTAGAAACTTACACTTATGTGCACTTATCTGGTCGCTGCTCCTGAACAAATTTCTAGTATAGGAAATGGTGTGGGCAAATCTCAGAAGGCTTCTGAGGGTCCAAAGAGATGCTCTGCAGTTAAGAAGACTTGCTGCTCTTACAGAGGACCTAAGGTCAGCTCTCAACATCCACATCTGTAATTCCAGTTCCAGGGGATCCATTACCCCGTGCTGGTCTCTCCAGTCACTAGACACACACATGGTTCACATGTGGGCAAGCATTCATGGGCATAAAATAAAAAATTTAAACATATTTTTAAAAGTCTATTGAAAGAGGCCAGATTTGATTTAACATTCTTGAGAAAAACAAACAAGCAAAAATATTCCTAATGATAGAAACAATATCATTGACTGGAGACAGAAATAGAAGTAAGAAATGTGCAGCAAAGGAGAATAAAGACACATTTAGGGCTGACAGGAATGTGTTGTATCTTCAACTTGACCATGATTGAATGGCGTGTGTGTACGCATGTGTGAGTGTGTGTGCATGTGCGTATGTAAGCACGTGTGAAGAGCTTGTCGAATAGTATGTTTTAAAGAAGTGAATTTTATTTGTGTCAATTATACATCAACAAAATTGACCAGAATAGTCAAGAAATAAACTGAATGAATATTTAAACCATTTATAAATTCACTAAGATCTAATTATTTTCACTGTACAGTCATAAAATAAGAGCAAGCATGTGCACAACTTACAAACTAATTGGAAGCAAACTTTCCATTTTCTATGTGCTTTTGCAAGAAGCACCATCTGCATTAGCTTCTTTCCACACCATCCTAAAAACACTGGCCAACCTCCCCTGCTTCCAAGGTTACAGACACAAGAACATGACAGCCACACACAGCCTACTCATTCAGGGCTGTCTATTAATCTCCTCCTGGATCTGGGTGTCACCCCAGGGAAAGCACACAAGGAAAAACTAACAAGGAAGAAATGGTTTCACTGTTACCTGGCCAGCTCTGCAATTGGTGTGGGACAATGGTCTGTATTCTGTCAATTATATTTTAAGTGAATGCTGATTGGCCAGTAGCCAGGCAGGAAGTATAGGTAGGATAACCAGACAGGAAGTAGAGGCAGGTCAATGAGAACAGGAGAATTCTGGGAAGAGAAAAACTTGGTCTGCAGTCGTGACCCAGCCACAGAAGAAGCAAGATGTGACTGCCTCACCAAATAAGGTACGGAGCCACATGGCTAACATAGACATGAATAATGGGCTAATATAAGTTATAAGAGTTAATAAGAAGCCTGAGCTACTAAACCAATTAGTTTATAACTAATGTAGACCTCTGTATGATTTCTTTGGATTTAACGACTGCGGAAACTGGGCAGGACAGACACCCGACCACATGCAATTTCTTTTGGACAGTAGCCAATCTGACCTCCACTGGTCCAGTTTCTCGGTGCTGCCTATGCTGCTTTGGCCTCTCAGCACTCAGTCCCCTAGTCCAGCATGAGGAATCATTTTTCTTTAACAGATCTTTGACCCAGATTAAAATTGTTTTACAGACCAAGCACCAAATAGGTCTCCTGGTGAAGATGAACCTTGAGCCACCTTCCGAAGGAAGATTGGAACCTGAGTTGTCAGACAGCAAGGGGAAGGAGATTGCTTGAAGCAGGGGAGCAGCTGTAACAGAGAAAACTGCCTGCCTGCCTAGAGGAGAGCAGAGCAGTACCCACACAGCCCACTCAGCCATGCAAAGCCCAGATTCCCTGTGCCTCCTGCGTCCTCGCCTTCAGACTCTCCAGTGGGGCCAAGCTAGCACTCACCCTGGTATGTTTACGTGCTCCAGTCTGGTCACAAGCTGCCCTTCCAGTAACTACTGCTCTTAAGACACTCTCCCATAGGCTGGGCATGGTTGTTCACACCTTTCATCCCCACTGAAGGAACTCTAGCCGGCCTGAGCCTGGCAAACATGGCTCTGGTAGGCCTTATCCTTCCCCCTATTCTCTCTGCCTTGCTAAAAACCAGAAGATTACATTCCTAAAGCTAGTCACCAAGGTCTGTTCCCTTATTTGGAAACTCCCTCCTCCTGAGGCTGACTACCAAGGTCTAGCTATCAAAGTAGTGAAGTCCAGCAACCAAAAGCCCCCTTTGGTTCACCTAATTCACAACTGAAATAAACACCTCATTCCTACATGGGTTTTCCCCTTTACATTTACAAACCATTTCCTATGTGCCATGGCTGTCTCCTCTCTATCCAGAGGCTGTCCGTTGTTACCCTCTGGAACAAATACTCCTACCCTCTTTTTCCCACCCCCTTCCCCTTCTCCCTCATTTTCTATCTCTTTACCACCCATCCTAGCCCATCCTAACGCTGACCTCTCTTTTCTCTCCTCTTAAAAATTACACCTTGCAGGATACACATTTTCCGCTGTTTTCTGCCAGAGTCAGAAAGCAATCACTTTAACTTTTCTTCCCTGCTTAATAAATGATCTCAAGAAAATGATTAGAATCATCCCAGTAAGAAAAGAAAAACTTAAAGCTAATTGCAAGGTTTTGTACACGAATTAGAAGAAAGCTCCCATCTTTAAAGAAATACAACAAAAATCTTGCACCCAGCAAAGTGAAATTCTTGTGCTGTAGCCTTCAAAGAGTTGACTATATTTACAGAATCGCTGCTTATAACAGCCAAAGGCGGAAACAGCCCAAGTCCCATCCATGAATTAATGGACAAGTGAAATCTATTGTATACTTTAAAAGGAATATTATTACTCGGCTTTTAAAAGCAAAGAGATCAGATACCGTGGCTCATGCCTGTGTTTCTATCATTAGGATCACTTAGGTCAGCCTGAGCTTAACAAGGCCCAGGCTAACCTGAACTCTATACTAACAATCGCCTTTAAACATGCATACAAATAGGTATTCAAAACAGTAAGACAAATGAAATATATTGTACGTAAGAAAAAATGTCTGATGTCTTAGGTATCTAGAGTAGTCATAGTCATGAAATACAAAATAGAATTGTGATTACTGGGGCCTGAAAGAGTAGGAGAAAGAATTGAATTTTACGCAGCATAAAGTTTCAGCGTTGAAGGAAGAAAAACTTCAGGAAAATGCATGTCCCTGTGAATATGTTTAACACCACTCAGCTGTGCACTCCAAATTACTTACGTTTATGTCTGCATATATTTTATCAAAATTAAAACAATGTTCTGTAAATGAACAGGTATTGAAGGAAGCAGGAAACACTTCTATAACCTGGAGAACCAACACAAACCTACCCAAAGTGGTACACAGGATAGAATCAGCATGCAGCATGTACATGTTCAGGATGTTCAACATGTACATGTTGCTGTGATGAATTGAGAAACAGAAGATGTGAAGAACTGGCATGAACGTCTAGAGTTGAATATCAAATGTCTGAAATTGAAATACGCTGAACGAGAAAGGGGAAGAGATGAGTGAGGTTGAAGACAGAAGTAGGGGCAGCTACACAGAAAAGAACAACCCTGAGAAGCATGGACAGTGTGGCTCTGCACACGGGTAACTGGAGTCTCAGGAAACGCTGGGGAGTTATGGGAGAAGGTTAGCGAACATGATAATATTGAAGAACTAATGACAGGAATTTTTCCAAAATTGAGAAAACCCTGAACTTTTTCCAATAAAGAAGCTTAAATTTTTTAATTTGAAGAAAGAAGAAACACACACGTAGAATCCTATCACAGTCAAATTGCTGAAGACCAGAGACGACTTGAAAAGTATTGTTATAGCATCAAATTCTAAAGGAAGCATTACAAGCAAGGACAAGGGGAAATTTGATAGCACACTTATGAGAAATCAAGCAGGTGAGAGACAACGCAGAGGGATACAAATGAGAAGAACTAACAACCAAAAATTCTATACCTAGCAAACATATCCTTCACATTTCAATTCTAAGAAATGAAAGGAAAACGAGCACAGTTTTGAAACAAACAAAAAAGGAAGAAAATGGTTCCTTTCTTGCCAACCAAGTGAGATGAGCAGAAAGTCCTCTGAGAAGAGTGAGAACACTAGGGCCAAACGTGACTCCCACAAAGGAGGAAACAGCTAAAAATGGCCACACATGCACGCGACAATAAATCACACTTTAGAACTAATGACAAATCTCTTGCAAAAGTTACTGGCTCTTTAAAGTTATAACAGCATGTTCATAGCACAAAAATAAAAGGTGCAATGTCCGGAACACAGAGGGCAGGAGGAGAGACAGCAACGCGTGCTATTGGGAAAGTCCCACGGTACACACGAGGTGATTTCCTAGTGCTTAAGTGTGCACTTAATAAGCAGAAGATTGTTAAGATAAACCCATGTAGCTTATAAAAAAAAAGTAGTAGAGCCGGAGTAGAATACAGACAAATAAATAACTATAAAGATGTCAGTTTACAAGGAAGGAAAGGTAAAGAAGAGAAGAATGAATCAAAAGTAAAGATGAGATGCTAACTCTGAAGAGTAATAACTGAAGAAGAGGCCATGAACTTGAGAGGGAGTGGGGAGGGGGACACAGGAGGAGCTAGAGGGGTAAAGTTTGAGGTAGAAATGAGGTAAATACAATACTCATGTATGAGATGCTCAAAAAAGTAAATACAAAATAGGCTCCAAAGAGGATCCCCTATAGTAAAATGCTAATGGCAGAATCTGAGCATAAATGTGTGCATGCTCATTCTAAAGCTATTTCCACTTACATGCAAAATTCCTTCATTGAGAAAATAAGACAATTATTTATTAATTTTTATTTACTTTTGAGGGGGTATTTTTGAGACAGGTTCTTGCTAGGTAGTCATGCCTGTCCTGGACGTCACTATGCTTACCAGGCTGGCCTTGAACTAAAAATTTCACTTGCTTCTGCCTCCTGAATGCTAGGATTAAAAGTGTGTAACATTACGCTCAGCTATAACAATTTTGGTCAAAAGAAACAAGTATATTTTATTTTATCCAATTCATACAAAATTCAAAATAGGCAAAAAAAATGATCTATATAGATGAGGGGCCATCTTTGGGGTGTGGCATGGGAAAAAGCTTTCTAGGGGATTTGTGAGATATTGGAAAGTTCTAGACCCAGATCTGGGTGGTGTATACATGAGTAACTATGTATAAAGCGATGCCATTAGATGCTATACTTTACAGTGTGTGATATTCCTCACTTTATAAAACATCTACCAGGCACATTTAGAAATCGATGATACTTTTGAACCCATTATTTTTCTCACTTGTAAAAATAAGTGAGGAAGCAGATTCTTTGCTCAGTTCATCATGAGAGGAAAATCAAATCTGAATAATTTAGTGACAGGTAGGATTTTATACGTTAGAGTGTTTGGGTTCTAAATTATTCAGAATCTCTGAGTTTTGCATTTCAAGCTGGCACCAAAGGGTCTGTAGTTGGCATCTCTGTATCTGTCACCCTCCTGGACTTCTCCACTTTGCCAACACATTAAACATCATGTCTAGAAGGTCATCTTTCCAAAGCCCCCACCATCTCCTCCCATCACATCCCTTCGCTGTGATCTGTTTTCATCAAAGAACTGTGGCTTGTCTTGTCGCCCCCCACTTGACAAATCACCCGTGAGTCTTCCTGGTCTGTAACTCACCGGGGATTCTATATCTTCCTTCTCATATCCCTCAAGGGCTTCACTCTTGCCCTTCTTCCTAGCAGCTTACTCGAATCAGATCTAACATGTCCTCGCTGCAGCCTTTCTCCAACAGCACCCCCAGAGAAATTTTCCTTCTATATCCTTGGTGTTCCCCTGCTGATAACATTTGAGAAGGTCACCACTCTCTGTAGGACAAACACAAATCCTATACAATATTCAAAGCCTTCTGTAATGTCCCAATCTACTTCTCCTACCTAATTTCCAAATGGCCCAAAATAATGGTCCTTACCTTTGTCCCCAACACTCTCTTGCATTTGTTTTTTT
Organism: Myodes glareolus; assembly: GCF_982192425.1. Classification (NCBI taxonomy): domain Eukaryota; kingdom Metazoa; phylum Chordata; class Mammalia; order Rodentia; family Cricetidae; genus Myodes; species Myodes glareolus. The sequence continues at coordinate 69,919,384 of NC_142029.1, read as the reverse complement.
TTTTAAAAGATTTATTTATTTATTATGTATACAATGTTCTGTCTGTATGCTTGCTGGCCAGAAGAGGGCACCAGATCTCATTACAGATGGCTGTGAGCCACCATATGGTTGCTGGGAATTGAACTCAGGACCTCTGGAAGAGCAGTCAGTGCTCTTAAGTCATCTCTCCAGCCCTCTCTTGCATTTGTTACTTCATGTATCCTATATACTCCTATCCCTGTATGGAAAGCCCTTCCTTTTTCTTACTTCTGAGAATTTCACATCCAGAACTGAATAAAGCCCTGGCCTGCAAGCATAGAGACCTCAGTTCAAATCTCCAAGATCCACGAGAAACCAGGCTCTGTAGTGAGTCTGTGATCCCTGCAGTCATAGACCAACATGGGAGGTGGAGACAGGAGACTACCCACCCAGAAGCTTGTGGGCAAGCTAACCTAGCATACACAAATTCTTCCCTCATACAACGTAGAAGTCTGTCCCTCTGGCTCCATACATTCCTTGTCATGTGTGTGCCTGCACTCACACGTCCATACAAACAGAAAACATATTCCTTTTTTCTTTTTTTATTAAAAAATTTACTTTTCATTTTGCATACCAACCCCAGTTCCCCCTTCCTTCCCTTCTCCTACCCCTCCCCTTTCCACTCCTCAGAGGACATAAGGCCTTCCTTGGGGAGTCAACAAAGTCTGGCATACCAACTTGAGGCAGGACTAAACCCATTCCCCACACCCTGTATCAAGACTGAGCAAGGTATCCCGCAGTAGGGAATGGGCTCGAAAAATCCAGCTCATGCATCTGGGATTGGTCCTGGTGCCACTGCCAGGGCCTTTCCCCAACTGATCAAGCCACATAACTGTCACCCCCATTCAGAGGGTCTAGTTCGGTCCCATGAAAGTTTCCCAGCTGTCAGTCCATAGTCCGAGAGCTCCCATTAGCTCAGGCAGAACACATATTCTTAAAACCTAAAATGCATTCCCCACCCTCCAGAGATACCCGTGCAGACATGGCCATCTCTTTGAGACACTTCACAGTTCTCCATATCCTTTGCCTGGCAGCTGATTCTGGATGCTCCAACTTTTTCATGTGCTCATATTTTTCCTTCAAAACTCGAGGAAGTTCTTTGAAAATAAGACTCAAGATTTTGAGTACTTGAGAGATAAATAAAGCATATTTGGCAAGGTGAATCATTCATATATGTCATTCCAACTAGAAATGGCTCTGGAGTCACCTGTGCGGGTTCCAAAAAGTCTCACTATTACATCTCCAAACCACCTTACTAGAAAGTCCTGTGTCTGTGTTTTGGGATGGGATAAGAAGGTTGCACTTTCTGCATCTGAGATGCCCGCTATGAAGGCTTGGTCCTCCGAGGGACAGGTGGTAGAAACTTTAAAGAGTTGGGGCGTAGAGGGAGCTTGAAGAAAAACCACTGAGCATGTACCCCAGAGGGGACTCTGGCCTGCCATTCTCTTTCTCTCTACACTTCCCAGGTGCCTCGTGGTAGACAAATTTTTCTCCATCGTGGGCTCTGCAAGGATATGCTGCCTCATCTAGCCTAGAATCCACAGAGCCAGCTGACCGTGGGCAGAAATCTCCAAACCATGAGTGACCACTTCCTACTTTTAAACTGATTGTGTTGAGCCTTTACATCACAGTGACGGAAAGCCAGCTTACATGGTACCACAACTAACCCGAATGTTGTGGGCTAGAAGGCCTGTTTCCAGATCTGTGATTAGTTGACTGTGTGATCTTGACTCCATCTCTTTGAACCTCACTTTTCCATTCTGTAAAATCGGAAGTTTTGATAAGATGAGCTTGAAGTCTCTTCTAATTCTAAAATTACAGTGTTATTTGTCTCTCAGTAGTTTCACAAATTTCACAATACCCCAGCAAGGGGTCAAGGTCAGGCAAAGAAGCTTATGTATTTGTTGAACACCTGTTACATCCTAATTAACCTTTGCCACTGTTCCCGAAATAGCTCTTGCTATAGGGGCTCTGTGAGTTTGAATAATTTGTCAAATCCCCACAGCTACTGATTGCTGTGGCTAAGAAATGATGCTCAGAATTTCAAAGAGAAGTCAGGCATGAGGGGCCACACCTGTATTTCCTGTACTTGGGAGGTGAAAGAAGGAAGTTGGTAGGTTTGAAGACAACCTAGGCTACAGAGAAATCCTGCCTCACAGCAAAAACAAGAACAACAAGTTTCCAAAAGGATTGACTCCAAAGTCAACTCTTGTGGCGTTTAAGCGGCTCAATGTAAACCTTGTTTTTTTTGTTTTTTTTTTCAATCAGCTTATAAACAAATGACTCCATCTGTGTTTTCTGGTACTCACTGCATCTATAATACCCTTCCTATAACCTATATCATCACTAGCATGATAATATTTTACGTTTATCCAAGCCTTTATACTTCTCCTAGACACTCTCCTGACTCTCACAGCTTTTAAGTGAGCGAATCATCATAGGCATCATATAAGGGAAGTAACAAGTCCTAGAGAAGGTGAGCAATCTTCCTTGCAGTGCTAAGGAGTTAGCCCACAGAACGCTGGTGGAGAAGCTGGGTTTTTCCATGATGCAGACTCAAAGTCAGATCCAAGTCCACCTGTTTGCCCTTTGAAATACTTAACTTACTTTTTCTGACACTTTTATCTCAAATGTCTTGTTTTTTAGAGGCAGAAGCCGGGAAGAACAGCAGCAGCAGCAGGAATGAGCTTTAAATGTCTCTAGCTTGCTGTGCTGGACGCTGTGGTTCGCAGACCTCACAGCTGAGGAGGACTCGTTGTTTTCCCCCTCAGAAGCTCACTCAGCCCTTTCAGATGCCATAAAAGCTAATTCTCAGCCAGGAGGCCTAGATCGGCTCCAGCTCCATTCCTCTAAATCCTGTGTCTAAAGTGTGGTGTCTTCTGCAAGTTCTGGGAGTCAAACAAGGGCAGTGGAGACAGCCTATGTCATTTGGGAGTCATACCCAAGGATATGTGAGTGGCACTTGTATCTTGGGAGTAATGAACAGCCATCTAACTGGGTATAAGTACCTTTTAATAGATGGGAATTCCTACCTGGCACTGTTAACCTAGACAATTGCTTGTGGCTGGTGAGGTCATGGACCCAAGGAGAATATCAACTACTGCCACTTTTCAAAATCAGCATCATTCCCAACTGCATTCTAAATACCTGTCCTTATAGCCACAGATAAGTGCAGCTCTTACCCCTCACCAAAGAAGTTTCTTGGGCTAGAGAGATGGCTCAGCGGTTAAGAGCACTGGCTGCTCTTCCGGAGGTCCTGAGTTCAATTCCCAGCAACCACATGGTGGCTCACAACCATCTGTAATGAGATCTGGTGTCCCCTTCTGGCCTGCAGGAATACATGCAGACAGAACACAGTATACATAATAAATAAATAAATATTAAATATAAAAAGCTTCTTTTGTAGCAGATGGAGATGGCCACAGAGGTCCACAACTCCTCAAGATGCAGAGAACGCCCAGCTGCAGGGTGCCTGTCTCCAGTTGATGACATCTAGGCACAACTCCTCCACCCAAGGCTCAGGGAACACCATGGAAACCAGACAATCAGGTTATCTACTACGCGAGGGAGTCTATACGTGACAAGGACACTGAAATGTTGGTGACAGAATCGACTTAACCTGCGTAATGACAACACCAGTGGGCACGCCAGCGTGAACAGGGGAGCTCGCAAAAGTCTCCACCCTTAGAGGAGAGCGACAAGCGAAGCTGGCGAGAGGAGGAAACCAGTGTTTTCTGAAAATGAGCTCCCAGTGGGTTATCAAATCTCAAGGGGTCAGTGCTAAACACATACACATATCAGCAACACTAAATGGGCACAGCAATTGGGCTTACGTACACATATGTGAGTATATCTACTTATATATGCAGTAATTAAGGAAGAAAAGGCCACGAGGTGAGAGAACATGGGAGCAGGTAATAGAGAAGGAGTTAGAGGATAGAGTGTGGGTAGATCTGGCATGAATACACTCATGCATGAAGTTCTCAATAATAATAGTTTTAAACAGTCCAACAGTGGGAATACTATTCTACCACTAGGCTCCTTTATCAGTAGATCATATTATGACCCTTGGGTGACAGCATAAATGGATAAAAGATACTCTATTCCAGATCAAGCCTAAGTGACCATGGCTCAGGAATATAGGCTTAGGTCACTTCAAATTTCATGTTCTGATGTAGTAGTCATTTCAACAATTTTATATAGTAACAAGATAGAGAAAATCATGAGTCAGGACACTTTTAAAATACATTGGTGGAAACATCAGGTGGGTAGTTTACAACAAAGTAGGGAAATTTCTGCTACAGACTATAGATGCCAAATGGGGGCACTCCTGGCATTCCCTACCTCATAGGCTTTTATGAAGATTTTGTGAGAGAATGCAAAGCATTTAGCATTTTATCTAACATGCAGTAATGAGTATTAACTCTTACATCGTGGTTGAACCCCTGCATCTAACTCAGAATGCCACCTCTTTGTTAGCTCATGACCTCGCCCTATATAGTTAGATACTCGATCATCCAGCTCCTTTGGGTGAGATTTAAGCTGTTTAGCTTTATCCAGTTCAGAGCTATCTTAAGCTGTGTTGTAACACAGTAAAGGAGATACTTAAGAACTAACCTCAAAAAAAAAAAAAACCCTTAGAGTTATCTTCCAGGAATGGCAAGGACTAATTTGCTTTGAGTCATTCATACACTCTTTCCCTATCCCCAAATGAGTAATTACCAAAGCTGCAAGGTACTCCCACCCATTGTCTCCCCTCTGTAATCATGCGTCAGAGTTTCTCTCCAGATAGTCAGCTTATGGGTGTGCAGAACCCAGGAGCCTGGCCTCATTAGCGCAACAGATAAACAATTAGTTTCCGTCCTAGGTCCCTATTCATGTTCATTCACGTGTACCAAGTATACCTTTGATTGTGAATGAATGAAAGCATTTACATCCTAATAAAAAAATTAAACCTTATTTTTGTTATGTTTCAGAATACAAGCTTGGGAAGAGTTAGAGAGTAGGCATGCCACCTTTTTTTTCTTTTTCTTTTTTTGGATGTGCAATCACTGCTAAAATACCTGGAGTTTCCAAACGCGAGTGCTTATGTAGGAACCCACATTGGTTTCAGGCACGCTGGCAGCAGATCAAGTCCCCAGCCCAGTGTTACAGCCGTAATTTTATTTTGATTTTAATTAGTATCAATTAAGACTAAAAAATAGACAGTGTGGACGAACAATGTGTGGTTGGCTCTAACAAGTAAATTAGATACTTTGCAGGAAAGAGAGGGGGGAAAGCCAAGGGGGACTCTGCTTTCATTTCCAATCCCTTGTTCCTCCCCATAGCTGCTGCTCCTGGCAACTCATGCTTCTCGGGTAGAGCCTGTGTTAACGCTCAGAGATTTCCTCTCTGGGTAGGGAAATTAAAGGTACGAAGTGAGTGTACCTCAGATTGCCTTCCAACAGGCTAATGAGCTTATATTGTCTTGCACTGAGTCCCTGAATCACACATGCAGCTCCTCTTTTCCTTTGAAGTCTGCGGCACTCACAGGGTAGAACCCACTGAGACAGTCTGTCTTTTCTTCATTCTCTCGCTGCACTCCAGGCTACCTTGTGAGCAAGAAACTCTATAATGGAAGGCATCCGTAGTGTCCTGATAAATGTTTAACAGATTTTTAAATAGAGGTATTTAGATGGGTATGTGGATATAGAAGATAGATAGATAGATAGATAGATAGATAGATAGATAGATAGATAGATAGATAAATTGATAATAGGGTAGAGGATAGAAGATAAAGGTCTATAAAAATGTTACTGACACAAAGGCTATAATATAGTGAACTATTTACAAATAGTAATATAATAGTACAAATAATGTGTAAATCTATTCTTGTGCATAGTACAAATAATAATATAATACTGTTTATCATAATAATTTATATAGCCCCTGATGCTCAGCATGAGCTTATTTATAGATTTTACCAAACTCTTGTCCTTTTTTTCTATAAGAAGAGTCAGGCCAATCTGGGCTCTAGGCATCCACTCCTGCACATCCTTTCTGGTGTACGAGCCTGCATGACCCTGAGCCATATTTGTGACTAGCCTTATACACTGCTAAGCCTGTACACGCAGTGTGAAAATGAGGGGGAAATGGCCTGCCTGCAGCTTATCACAAGCAGTAGTTCAGCTGCCAGTCTGAGCTGCTTGGCCACAGGCAAACTCCCTGCATGCCAGCCTCCTTGTGAGCCTGACACGCTGCCGTCCGGCCCAGAATGGCCAGTCTCTGGCTGCTAATGTGATTATTTCTGAAAACGAATGTGGGAGAACTTGAGTAATCTCTACGCTACACTGTTCTGTAAAAGCAACTTCAAGCACACAGGGAATAGTGAAATGTAACAAAATTAATAGGAAATGATACCTGAGGGACAGTTATTGATGTGTGCACCTGTATGGAAGTCAGAGGACATCATGTGAGCTCTGGGGATCAAACTCAGGTCATCAGGCTTGGTGGCTGGTTCCTTTACCTTCTGATCCATCTCACCAGCACTATCATTTTGGTCCTTGTAACACTGTGAGTGTACACACATCTAATTTTTAAAGAAGGGCCATATTTAACAAATGATGGGCAGAATCCCTAAAATTTGACAGACAATTCCTAGGCGCCATTATGAGTCAACCCCAGCTCATCACTAAATACATCCAAGCAATCTGATTCTTAATAATGATAATGATAATGGCAGGAATAAATTCTGAAAGTGAAGTGAGGAGGAGAGTCTAGAAACTGAAGGAGCCAGCCTACCCATCCACACAGGCAGCTTGTGCTAGCTGGGTACATGCCTTTGATCCCAATGCGCTGGAGGCCGTGGCAGGCTGATCTCTGTGAGTTCTATGTCAGTCTGGTCTACATAGAGAGCTCCAGCCCAGCCAAGCCTACATAGTAAAAGCTCTGTCTCAAAAATTAATTAACTAAATGAAACCCAGATCACGTGTGCTCACCCAGTGTCTGCCACCACTTGACTCTCGGGCAGTTGACCTTACCCAGGTGTTACCGTCGAACTATCATGTTTCACCCACTGTTGGGCTTCTCTGTCAGATGCAGTAACCAGACCAAAGCAGACGAATCTACGTAAACTTGGACTGAGGAGGGAATATGCCTTTGGCCTCTCAGCCTTAGCTATTCTCGGTAACTTTGAGCCCTCATAGTCATAAGTCTTTGTTGCTAGGTTTACCAGAACAAGGCCAATTGCTCCTTGGCTAGTTCACTTTAATTTTATTCTTGTATAATATGCTTCAAGTTTGCCTCTTGAGAGGTCCTTATCTATCTTTTAGACTTTGAGGAGAGGAAATTCCAGGAACCTGTAATATGACTTAGCTATGACCAGATGACGCTTGCCCACATCCTCATCACCAGAGCTTGTGTCCCAGCCAGAGGCAAATTCTAAGACCTCCTCCTTCTGATCCATACCAGAGAAACATGCCCTGGCTGTTGACTTCTGGCCAATGCCTTTTGTTTAGAAAAAGCAAATGAAAGGTATAAAATACAGGCAAAGGCATTATTAATATAAACTGACTTCCCTTCAAAATAACCATATATGGTCCTTATAGAAATACTACACCCATATATCAAACATATACATTTGTATGCATGTATATCACTGTGTAACACATATAGATTATACATAGTATATACATATGTAACTTCTATCTATTTACTAGTACAGATCATCTGAAATACATTTCTCAGCTAAGTTACCATTTTTCTCTACTTACACAATTAAGTAATGTCAGAAGCACATTTAGATTATGTGGCTTGGAGTGCATTTGAGTGCGTGGTTTCTTAAACATAAAGCACACTTCTGAATCACTTCGTACAGCATGATGTCAGGTCAGGGCTTCTCAACACTGAAATAAAGGTCTTTTTTTTTTCCAGTCAAGGCTAATCCTACTCTTGTTGTAGCCAATTTTAAAGCTCTTCAGTCGATTCTAAAGTGAACTCAGGATTGAGAACCACTGCCCAAGATGGTCAATAGAGCAGTGGGGATGGCTCAGTGTATGTCCTTGTCCATCGCAACTTCTGTGCTCATGAAGCCATGCACAGGTGTCCCCAAATACAGAGATGTCAGTCACTAAAGCATAGAACATTATTAAACATGATATTCTGTGATGTGATGCTTCAGCCTGAAACTATGATGTACGTTTGCATCAATACATCGTTCAAAGCTAGAGAATAATCTTGTTTAAAAAGTGTCTTCATAAAAATAGCATTTTATGACTAACCACACAACATTATAAAGGAAGAATAATGGGGAATGACAAACACCTCCTCATAGAAGCTTAAAATCTCATGTAGGAATCAGAGATGAAGGTTTACTGTAGAGATGTGGAAGGAAGTAGGGAAAGGAATCGGCATTGTAAGAACTGCTAGGAAGAAAGAACAGTCACCCTGAGCACTAACTCACACAGGACACAGGAAAGCGGGATGCAGCAAAGGCTGTCCCAGTGTTTAATGAAGGAAACCTGAAGGAACACACAGAGAAAAGTGGTCCTGAGAGCAAGTTATGTGAGGCAAGAATGACTGGACTCTTCTTTATTCAATCCCCCGTCTGCCCTGTGGGTTTCAGGCTTGCCTAACCAATCATCGCACTACTATAGAATATTTTCTTACACTTTTTAGCATCTTCTCCTGGCTCTGTTTCTCTGGATGAACCTAATAGTCATTGTTGTTACTGAAGGCAGAAGGCAAAAGAAGAAAAGAGCAAAGAGATGAAGGAAGGGAGGAAGGAAGGAGGGAGGGAGGGAGGAAGGAAGGAAAAAAGGAAGGAAGGAAAGAAGGAAGGAAGGAAGGAAGGAAAGAAGGAAGGAAGGAAGAAAGGAAGGAAAAAGAATAAGCAACCCTGAGGACTCAGAGATGGGGTAACTTAGAACCACCAGTGGGAGATCGCTCAATAAATAAGTAAACAGTGTGTTGATTTTATCTTCTCAGTTATATCATTTCCCTATGAGAGACTAAGCCTACATATTCCATATCTCTTTGGCAATCTTGTATTATGTCTGACATACTGTCCCAAGTTCTTCCCTTGAGAACTTGCTATTCCTTACCTGCGCCCCATCCTTTAATATGGAAGATTTAAAAAGACTGATTAGGTATCCCCTGTGAGTTTAGAATACACACACACACACACACACACACACACACACACACATTTGTACACGAGAGAGAGAGAGAGAGAGAGAGAGAGAGAGAGAGAGAGAGAGAAAGAATATTATCTTTCAAATATGCAGCATTAGGGTTCTTAGACAATGTGCCACAATGTGATCTGATCTTCTCTTTTGGTTTTGTGGTATCTACAACTGTGGCAATGGAGACAAGACACTACCTCCAGTAGCCTTATCTATGTATAAACTCTATCTACCCAGCTTTATATGCATGATCCAGGAGCTTTTGTCTATAATTGTGTAAGTGGGTGTGGTGTGGAAGAATTGTCTGTATTCTGTCAATCTGTTTATTTTGAATAAGTGCTGATTGGCCAGGCAGGAAGTATAGGCAGGTTAACCAGACAGGAAGTAGAGGTGGGGCGATGAGAACAGGAGAATGCTGGGAAGGAGGAAGCCCATTCCTCCCATTCCTGCCCAAATCACTGAGAAGCAAGATGTGACCTGCCCGACTGAGTAAAGTACTGAGCCATGTGACTAGCATAGATAAGAACAATGGGTTAGTATAAGCAACGAGAGCTAATAAGTAGCCTGAGCTAATGGGCCAATCAGTTTTATAACTTATGGAGATTTTTGTGTGATTTTCTTTGGGACTTGCCGGCTGTTGGGTACCAGGCGGGACGGAAACTCCAACAAGCAGGCCCTCAATGTTACATGGGTGTCTAGTCAATGTTCTATTGCTGTGAAGAGACACTTTGACCATGGCAACTCTTATAAAGGAAAACATTTTATTGGTGCTAGCTTACAGTTCAGAGGTCTAGTCCCTCACTGTCATGGCAGGGAGCATGGTGGCATGCAGCCAGACATGTGTCAAAGAGGTAGCTAAAAGTTTTATATCCAGATTGACAGGTAGCAGAAAGAGAGAGATACTGGGCCTGATTTGGGTATCTGAAACTCCAAAGCCCACCCCCAGTGACACACTTTCTCCAACAAGGCCACACCTACTCTCACAAAGCCATACCTTCTAATCCCTGTCAAGTAGCACCACTCCCTAAAGACCAAGTACTTAAATCTATGAGCCTGTGGGGGCTACTCTTTCTCAAACCACTACAGTGGATAGACAGTATCATACATAAATGCTGATTTTTTTCATGTTTTCTTGTTGTTGCTTGTTTGTTTGTTTCAGGTCACACCAATTCATAGGAGTGGACATAAGAGTTAAGCTAAACTATAGCACATTGCCTAATCTTCTGGCGTAATGACAGGACTCAGGACAAAGCCGGCCAATCAGAATCACTTGCAATTGTTCACTATAAGGCTAAGAAAGAGAAAACACTGTTCTTTGTTAATACACAGTGATGAACCTCTGAGATCAGGCTTCCGTGTAACACACACAAGAAAAATGCTACAATATGCAAGAACCAGAAAACATTAAAAAAAAAAAAAACCCTAGAGCAGATTCAGGAAGAAGCCCTCAAGTGTTCTTGTTCCCTTACCCTACACTGTATGGCCGTCTGCACAGGACCCCTTCCTGCATGCATTACATCAGGCTGCCCTTCTCTTGCATGCATCTAAGAAAATCAAAGAGAAAATCCCATCAAAGAGAAAATCCCAAAGATGACAGCTGTATGCATGGCGCCCAAGGACTATTCTAGTGTGGAAGGGAACTTGTAAACATAAACGAATCTCAAATTCAGAGCCAAGGAGATAAGGAGGAGGTCATAGGACCACGTACACTATGCACAAAGCCTCATATGCTGAGTTTTAAGTTATTGATTCTTAGCTTCAGATAAGCCCTTCACCACTTTGATACATAATGCTGGGGTAAAGATTCATGCAACTGTGTCTCTTCATCACCAGTGGATCCCAACTGGCTATACGGCTCATGCAAGGCACCCTTTTCTTCCAAATTATTTGCTGTTTCTCTCAGTGCTTTCTCAGCTCAGCAGCAGAAGCAGTTAATTCTGATTACAACTGCTCCAGAATCTGGGTTTTTCACAGCCCCACAGGACTCCGTGGCATCTGTTAGCCAGTACCTTCTCAAATGTCTGAGTCCCAGCGCAAGAGGGTGTCCGTCCTGAGCTCCCAAGGCACCAGCAAGAGTAGAACATTCTCTGCTGATGCTGTAGTCTTAGCCTGGGCCAGATATCCCTTTGGTATACATGTCTTATTCGGCTCCATCCTCAACACGCTGACTCGGCATTTATTCTGGTGTCCTGTCTAGGACATGCAGGCGTCTCCTGCCTGGACCATCTGGGAGTCACAGATGATGGAAAAGGTGGAGTTGGTCTGATTGAAGCACCTCTGTGATGGGAACAAAGTGGTAGAGTGGGAAGAAACCGCAATTAGGGCTATGCCAGTGGAAGCAATTATTGGCAGAATACAGAGTAACCTAACCTAATTCCCAGTAAGGAAGCAACCCACTTATCCTAAACGGTAGCATATGCTTTGCCATTATGTGGTGTTTGACCCAAGCCAATCCTAACTGACAGTTTTGCCTTTTCTGTAGCACATTCAACACAAAGGTGTCTTTTTTGGTGTTTGTCTGTTTTATGCATGTGATCTCTGGGATGAGAGCTTTTCTATGTGTGTTAGCCATGCCTGTGCTGATACAAAACAGAGCTGATAGGAAATAGGCCCCAATTCGGTGCAGAGGGTGCCACCAAAACTAACCCACTGAGAACTATGTTGTGGGAGACCGGGCTGCAACACGCAAGGACTCGGAACTCACCTCCTTTTAAGATCACAGCAGCAGAGCTGGAGAGACGGTTCGGTGGTTTAGAACCTGTACTGATCTTCCAGAGGACCCAGGTTCAGTTCCCAGCCACTGCAGCAGGTACTGCTACGTGTAGCTCAAGTTCCAGGAAGTCCAAAGGCCTCTGGGCACACGTGCAGAAACCCCACACAGACACATAATTTAAACTAATTTTTTAAAAAAATAACTGTCTGAACAGCTCAGGAAGCCTGCTTCAGGAGCTCAAAGAATAAGTAGGCACACGTATGAGAACTAAGTTTCCAACACGGAAATCATGGGAGATGAGCTACACAGACCATCACTGTCCGCCACCACGCCACACATGCCCACCAAGTGCAGCTTCATAACCCCTCACCACCCTCCAGCTGGGCTTCACAAAGGGTGCCAGGGACCCAAACACATCACAGTACAACAGCTCAGCCCTGAGTGTGCAGAGCAATCATCTTGGGAATAGATTTCTGCCTGGGAGCTTTGCGTGCCACATTTGCTCCTGTCACCAAGGGGGGAGCCAAAAGGTTTTCCAACTAACTCTAGCCACAAACATTCCCAGTGGTCTTTTGGAAAGCAACATAAAAATACAAAAGGGTGAGTTAACCCCCGGCCTTTTCCCGCCCCAAGGGGGACAGAACCTAAGACACAACGAAAGGATCTCTAGTGGACAGAAAGTGTGAAAAACGACTCTTGCCGGTACTGCTGACTGCTTCAGTGACAAGATATCTTACTGTTTCATTATGATTTGTTTTCTGTCTGAGCTCAGGAAGATGGTTGGTCACAGCCATGCACCACTGCTAGCATCTCTAGAGAGTAAACCAGAGATAGGGAGCAATCGTCCTATAAGGGGCGACTGTGGGAAAATGCTCTGCTATCAATAGCAACGGAAGAAAGACAACTGGAGCCCAGGACAGAAGAGAGAATCCAGAGCTGATCTCCAGGACTTGACCCCCAAGGGATGCTGCGCTCCTCCCGGCAGGAGAGTAACTGCAGAGGGAGCAACCTGTGACTAGAGGCAAACAGAGAGCCTCAGAAATTGTTCATTGCACATTTAGGAACAAACCATCTAAAAGACGAAGAAAGGGGAGACTCATACATGGAGCAGTTGCATGCATAGAGGAAGAGGCCTTGCTGGGGAAATACTCTTCGTAGCACTACGCATTAACAATGGAAAGAAGCCTTTTGTTTTTATTGTTTGTTGTTGTTATTGCGGTTTTGTTTTGTTTTATTGCTTTTATTTTTCAAGACAAGGTTTCTCTGTAGGTTTAGTGCCTGTCCTGGAACAAACTCTTATAAACCAGGCTAACTTCAAACTCACAGAGATCTGCCTGCCTCTGCTTCCCGAGTGCTGGGATTAAAGGCATGCACCACCACCAGGCAAGAAGCCATTTTAAAAGACACCTACTGAGCCACCAGGGAGGCAGTTCTGGAGATTGAGGTTCCTCCTTACCATGAGGACCTATGGTACAGGGCAAATGCTGTAGGACAATAGTCAGAGACCTGGGCTGCTGAACACCTCTAGAGAGATGGGGAAACTCCAAGTTAGCAGTACACTATGGGGTGGAAATCTGATTTGAGCCCGACACAACGGCATGCATGCACGTGCACACAAGGGACGACACAGAGGCATGAAAGATGAGGTCATTCTGAGAGCTGCCTAGCTACCATACCCAAGTGAGGGGTTACATGTAGAGTCTGTACCCCCACCCAGTCCCCTTCCTTAGTTTTTGTATTTTTCTTTCTTGACACCAAGTTCAACTCAGAGGCCCAACCCCATCCCGGTTCATCTTTTCCTCTTGAATTTTTTTCTCCCCTGCCCTAATAGTGATCACTTATCTTACTCTGCTCAGTTCCTTACTAATTAGTACCTTAATACAAACTGTACTATCCTTTCTCCTTCACTGCTCCAAAATTATTGGAGATGATGAGGTAATGGTTTTTAAATTGGTTCTTACAGCATTGCTCTAGAGGACCAGCCATCACTTGTGGTCACCTCATCAGAGAGTCGTTGACCATCAGAGTACCACTGGAGATTGATCCCACTGTCCCAAGGGTGTGTGCGAAGGGTTTTAGACACTGAGCTCTGGTACAGTGAGAAGAAACATCACCTCAACTATATGACAATATAGTCCCTCCTGAAGGTTGCAAAAAAAAATCCACTGGAAATACAGATGAAAAGAGAAAACCAATATCCTCAGCCTTGATACACAAGTCCCAATGAAGAAAACCAAGAAACTTGAAAATTCAAGTGGCATGACTTCTCTAAAATTGATGAATCCACTGACTTCAATGACAGTAAATTAGGAAAAACTCCAGTAAAGAACTTTATAAAGTGATTATGAAAATAGTCAACAGAATTGAAAAGGACAAGAAGAACTCCTGAATAAATCCAAGAGCACACACAAACGGCTAGAGGAAATATGAAGGCTGACATAGACTGTGAGAGGAAAACTCAATCCAAAGGCAGAAGTACTCAGAAAACCCAATTTTGGAAATAGGTAGCTTAAAATTTAAAACTCAATGGAAAATTTCACCAGTGACATAGAAGTGGGAGACGGAATATCAGGGCTTGAAGACAAGGTACCCAAATTAAGACATTCAGTTGATAACAGAGACAAAAGAAATGAGAGCATAGCAACAGAATGTTCGAGATATATAGGATACCATTTAAAGACCAGCTCTGTGTGCCATGGGCATAGAAGCAGGGAGGCATTGAAGCTAAAAGGGCAGGAGATAGAGCTAATAAAATCATAGCAGAAATTTTCCCAATCTGGAGGAAGAGATGGACCAACCAGATGGAGAAAGCACTTAGAACATTCGAAAGGCACGACCATGAAAAGGACACTCCATGTCATACTATAGTGAAAATATTAAGCATGTCCAACAAAGAAAAACTCTAATAAAATCTGGAAGGGAAAAGACACAAAGTCACATGCAAACATGATCTCACCAGAGCAACAGTAAATTCCTCAGCTCTGAAGTTTTAGGGACTCTAAAACCCAGAAGGACACAGAATGATGGAGTCAAACTCTAAAAGACAATCATTGCCAATACAGATTATTAGACTCACCAAAGCTGATCTTTCTAACTGAAGAAGAGAGACCATCCATGATAAATAGAACCTAGAGAAACTCACAGTCACTAAGCCAATGCTATAAAAGACACTTGGAGAACTTGTTTACAGGGATGAACATGTCTACTGTGGAATAATCCTTTTGTACACTGTGAATATGTATTCCTGTCATTGGTCTAATAAAGAGTCAACTGGCCAATAGCTAGGCAGAAAAAGTTTAGGTGGGAGAGCCAGACTAAGAGAATGCAGAGAAAAAGGAGGGCAGAATCACCAGTCAGATGCATAGATAAGAAAGATGGGCTAATTTGAGTTGAAAGAGCTAGTCAGCAACAAATCTAAGCTATCCACTGAGCACTTATAAGTCTCTGTGTGGTTATTTGGGGAGTTGGCCATCCTGATGAAAATCTCGGCGTACACACATCCATGAGGACTCAGGAATGGAGAAACTGCACTAAAACAACAAATAAGGAAATTAAGAGGATTAAGGAAGCATCAAATACCAGCTGGGAAGATGGCTCAGTCAATATCATTCCTGCCTCACAAGCACAAAGATCCCAGTTTAGATCCTTAGACCCCGCAAACAAAGCAGCAGCATATGGGCAGGGTGGTGATAGTGCACATCTTTAATATCATCAGGTAGGTCTCTGTGATTTCAAGGTCAGCCTGGTCTGCAAAGTAAGTTCTACGACAGTCAAGACTGTACATAAAGAAACTCTGTCTTAAAAAACAAGACTAAAAGAACAACAAAAATAAAGAACTGAAAGATGCATCTGTAATCCCAGCACTGGGAGGGCAGAGATTGGAAGCTCTCTACAGATCACTGGCCAGCCACTCTAGCCAAATCCACAGGCTTTGGGATGAGTGAGGCCCTCTCTCAAAAATTCAGGTGGAAAACGATTGACAAAGACAGTATCAATCTCTGATTGTCACACACACACACACACACACACACACACACACGAGCTTGCATATGTGTACATATAACACACACTCATAGATATACACATAAACAAATCAGTAGTTCTCAACCTTCATAATGTTGCAACCCTTTAGTAGAGTTCCTTATGTGGTGGTGACCTCAAACATAAATTTATTTTCATTGCTACTTTATAACTGTCTTTTTTTTTGCTACTGTTGTAAATCATAATGTAAATATCTGTATTCCAGTGGTCTTAAGTAACCCCTGTTAAAGGGATCACAACACACAGGTTGAGAACCACTGAAATAAATAAATGATATTATAGATTAAAATGAATTTAACAAACATCTACAGAATACTGAAACACAGTAAAATATAGATTCTTCTATCCTGCCTATGGAACTTGAACATTTTATGACATCAATTAAATCTTTACAAGTATGAGAAAATTAAATTAGTTGATTCTATCTAATCTGTTTACAATGGAATTAAAGTAGAAACAACAGCAAAAAACCTGCATAATGTATAAAACTTCATAGAGATTGAACATACTGTTGAATAACTAATGGATTATTAAAGAAATCAGAAGGCAAATCTTTTCTATTCCTAAAATCAAATGAAAATGAAAATGTAACAAATCTGTGGGAAGTTCATAGCTACTAAAACCTACATTTAAAAATCTTAAATATTCTAAATAAATACCTCAATGATTCAACTTATTATTGTCTTAGTAAAAATGAGAACAAGCCAAATCAAAACTCAGTAAACAGAAAGAACTAACAAAAATCAGGGTAGAAAGCAATGAAATAGAAATGAAAAGGGTACAAAAAAAATCAATGAAACAAAGCCAGTTCTTACAAACTAGAAGCATGATTGGCAAATTATTAGCCAACACAAAGGAAAAAGAAAACCCAAGTTAACAGAATTAGACTAAAAGAATAGCTATTACAAGAAACATCAATGAAATTCATCAGATCATTGCACGAAAACCTATATTTGAAAAAAAAAACTGAAACTCTGGAAGACATAGTTAAATTTCTAGATATGTATTGCTGTGGGATATTCACCAGAGAAGACTGCTCAGACATGGGTCTAAGTCAACAGAAAGTCTTTATTAGTGACCAGCAACTGCATTGGTGTTCAGGATATCAGTGTAGCCCGAGCCTTTCTCAGCGTGAGCTTTGAAGCACAAAAACCACGTTCTGGGTTGTGTGCTACAGTTAACAAGAACTATTAGCCAGAAGCAGAACTAGAGAAGCCAAAAGGCAGCAGGTGTTGGTTGCACACACCTTTAATCCCAACACTCTGAGGCAGAGGCAGGCAGATCTCTTGGGAATTTGAGGCCAGCTTGGTCTATGGAGCAAGTTCCAGGACAAGCTCCAAAGTTACAAAAAGAAACCCTGTCTTAAAAACAAAAAAAAAAAAAAACCAAACAAACAAACAAAACAAAAGAAGCCAAAAAGGCAAGGTTAGGACATTCAGAGTCGTTCCCATACTTACGGACTTGGATGGATTAGGTCTTTGTTTTCATTTTTGGCAGGGGGCGCTGTCTGTGTGCTGAGGTTTACAGTCTGAATGGCATTTCCATCACGGAGTCAGTTGTGCTAAGGTCTGGGGCCTTGTTACAATATTACCTACCAATATATATAAACAAAAGGATATAAACAACTTAGAACAATAACAAGTTATGAAAAGGAGCAAGAATTACTCAAAAAAATCTTCCAGGAAAAAGACAAATCCCAGGCCTAAGTGGTTTTACCACTAAATTCTACCAGATCATTAAAAAAAATAAATAAATACCACCAATGTTTCTCAAGCTATCCTATAAAGTAGAGAGATTGTGACAAGTGTCACAAACCCATAACTACCCTGATACCAAAGCCAGATAAGGATACACACATGCACGCATGCACGCACACACACACACACACACACACACACACACACACACACACACACACACATATCCCTTGAAAACACACATTCAGAAATACTCATTAAAATCAAAGACAAAAATAGAGATTACAAAAACATTTTGATAAGTAACCAAATAGTAAACATTTTAAGCTTTCTGGGACAAAATAAGCATCCTTTCATGTTATTCTGTCTATCTATCTGTCTTCCTTCCTTATAAATTAAAAACTACTTTTAACTCACAAGTTGCACACAAAAGCAAGCAGTTGGCTTGATTTGGCTCTTAAGTCATAGCTTACTAAGCCTTGCCTTAAAAGAAAACATACACAAATGAATAAAGAAATCAAAGATGCAATCTGTAATCTCATTGCTTGAGAAGGACACACGGGAGGATCAGGAGGTCATCCTCAGCTACACCGCAAATTCACGGACAGCCTAGGCTACAAGACACCTTATCTTAAATAAAAGCAGCAAAGCACACAAAGGAGAAAAATGACTTTATATATCCTAAAATGAGAGGGTACACGAAACTAAATCAAGGAAAAATGACAATTAAAGGCAGCGTTGTGTAGCTAAAATAAAGCCTTTCCTTACTTTTTCATGAATCTGTCTCTTAAAGAGTATGAAAATAGACCATGCTAAGTTGGGTATGGTGGCATGCACTCTGATTCCCAGCACTCAGAAGGCAGAGACAGGCTGCTCTCTATGAGTCTGAGGCCTGTGTGTAGTCTATACAGAGAATTTCAGGACAGCCAGGACTCTGCAGAGAGAACTTAACTCAACAAAGAAAAAAACCTTACTACACATGTATTCATAGAATTTAACAAAATATTGATCTTAATTAAGAAACCTTATTTTTTATTTTACTGTTCTTATGACTCAGTTATTATAATTTACACATGAAGGGATTGTGTGTTTATGTGACTTAATAGAAAATTCTAATCTTCTAATATGGTGACCTTTTCAAAGGGACCTTTAAAATTTATCTGAAAATTCATTCACCCAGAACGCAGTTTGCCTCTGCACTGCTCCTCTTTTTCTGATCCCCTATTGTGTCGCTTCCAAGCTCTTACACATCGCTCCAGCTGCCCGTTGGGAAGGCCCATCTCAGAGTTCATGTCTCCTGAAGTCTCCCATTGTCAGCCTTCCAGGAGTAATTTCTTCTTTTAGGTTCCCATAATATGTCGTTCATACCAGTATTTCTCAAACTTGAACGCGCTTATGAATCGCCTGGAAATTGCATTTTTAGCAAGCAGTCTAGTTAAGATATGATGAAGTTCGTGTCCTCTCTCTTACTAGACTCTACCTTTGTAACTTTCATAGCATCTAACACAGGGCTATCCTGCTAACTGAGTCTTAGTCAAGCCTTGACTTTTCATCCCTTGACATTTATAGATATGCATCCAATTTTTAATTGTTTTAAGAAAAATAAAACCTAAAGTCTCTTTGAGGCTCTTATGCCAATGTAGCAAGCTCATTGCTCTGAAACATCCATATTTTTTCAAATGTATTTATCTTCTTAATTATGAATACATGTATGTCTGTATGCTGGTGTATGTACAGGCGTGTGGGTGCCTGCAGAGGCCAACAGAGGGCATCAGATCCCTTCAAGCTACAGTTACAGGTGGTTATGGGTGGTCCTGTGTGAGTGCTGGAAACTGAACTCACCCTCTGCAAGAACAGCAAGTGCTCTTAAACCCGGAGCCATGTCTCCAGCCTCTGAAACTTAGATGATATTATTCTATAACCGGGAAGAAAGTGACACTACTGATAAAATCGACACTTATTTTGCTGAATGTTAAGAGGTAGATTTGTGGAGCTCTTTCTTTCCAGTGATCTCACACGTCCCTTCTGCTTCTGAGCAGAAAGGGAGCTTGAGGGACGAGTATTATGAGGAAGGAGATAGTTACATCTAAAAGAGAGAAGCTTCTCCCGGGGTTCATAGAAACTCGGAGACTCTTGCCTGCTTCCCCCCAATACCACACTCCAAGAACTCCTGAGTGCTGCCTGGTTATGGCTGTGTCCTGTCATGTGACTGACAGCCCAGCTATCAGCACCTCGATATTGTTTTGTACTGCAGGACTCAGCATGTGCTTCCCCTTTGCAAGAATGACATCATGTCTCAGGAAGTCTCTTTTCTCCAGCAGGACCAGCGGATGTGTGCGGCGAGGATCCGGGTTCTGTTGCTCAGAGCCCGTGTGCCTGCTACAGCGTGCTAACCTCACAGAGGATCACATCTGTGCATTGTGACCCAACTCTCCCGCTCTCCGCCGAAGTGAACAGCGTGACAGGGAGACAGAGGGTGTCTGCCAGTGCTATGCATTTCTCCAGGTGGAGTGTGATCGCCTGCCATCCCTGGCTGTCGACCGGAAACGAAGAATGGAAGCAGTTGGCGTCCCTTTACGTAGACATTTTAGCCTGGTACTTAAAGAGGTGAAAACAGCAAACTTCTGAGAATTTCTCTTCATTCGTGATGCCGTTTCTGTTTCCTTGAAAGAGTGCTAACAAAATCTTTAGCACTCTTTGCCTTGCCTCCTTTGAAAAATAAAATAAAATAAAGTAAACGTGACTACTGTCTTCACTTTCCACCCCACAAAATACACTCACCTTTGGTCTTCAGTCTAAAATACATTTCCCATGTCTGCAGATTATGTGAAGTACTTCCTTTCTGAGTCTGTTTCATACGGTTGTGTTCTGTTCGTTACTAGGCCCTGTATGTGTTTCGTTGCTGTTTGTTGCAAGTTGCAAAGGAGATGCCAGAGACAGAGGCAGCAGGGAATCTTTCTGGCAGTCCTCAGCAGAAACCCGCAGATAGCTGAGAGCCTTGGAGTGCAATGGGTTAGAAGGGCAATGCTAATGATTCCTCGCATGTTAGTAACACCTGCCAGCTCAAAATGCTCTCCTGCCTCTAATGTCACCAGCAACAGATACTGCTTATTTTACAGATACCTAACGAGTACTTGTTCATGGTGGGCACAGGCAAGGCCTTTGTGGGGATGACAATGGTAGCTGTGGAAGATACAATCCCTGCTGTCATTTGTACAGTGCTCAGTGTGTGTTCACTGAGCCCCCGTGATGACGGGCTGCACACTCTTCCCGCAGCACATTTGCAAAACATTATAAATGATCTTTCTTGTGCAAATCAGAAATCAGAGACTCGAAAAGATTAGATGGTTTTCTCAAGTCCACGTAGTTAGTGCTAGGTACAAGTGGTGCATTGCAGTAGAAACTGGCCAAAGCCCAGTGACCAGAGGTTGCTCACATCAGCAACATGCAGCTTCCAAACAAAAATAAAGAATAAATCACAGCGCTGTGAATAAATCTCATGCTAGAAGAAACAGTAGACGATCAGCCCGAATGGTTAGAGTGCAGTTCTATTTCCATTCTATACCTCTTAAAATGGGGTTTACAGTATATCCAGCTGTATATACCCAAATGATGCTGTATCGTACCACAAGGACATGTGCTCAACTATGTTCTTAGCAGAATTATTTGTCATAGCCAGAACCTGGAAACAACTTAAAGCCCCTCAACTGATAAAGAAGATGTGGTACATTTACACAATGGAGTACTACACAGCGGTTAAAAAAAAAAAAGTAATGACATCTTGAAATTTGTGGGCAAATGGACGGATCTAGAAAACATCATATTGAATGAGGTGACCCAGATCCAGAAAGACAAATATAATATGTACTCACTCATAAGTGGCTTTTAGGTGTAAAGCAAAGAAAAATCAGGCTACAATTCACAATTCCAGAGAACCAAGACAACAAAGAAGGCCCTAAGAGAGATACACATGGATCTAATCTACATAAGAAGTAGAAAAAGACAAGATCTCCTGAGTAAATTGGGAACATGAGGATCAGGGAAGAGTGTAGAAGGGGAGGGGAGGACAAGAGAGGGGAGTGAAGAAAAATATATAGCTCAATAAAAACAATAAAAAAAAGCAGGGTCTAATTGCTGGGCAGTAGTGTCACATGCCTTTAATTCTTGGGAGGCAGAACCCTGCAGATCTCCTTGAGTTTGAAGCCAGGATCATCTACAGAATGAGTTCCAGAACAGCCTGGAGTACATATGGAACTCCATCTTGAGAAACAAAAAACCACCACCACCAACAACAACAACAAAAAGATCTAGTTATGTAGCCCAGACCATCTTCCAACTCAGCATCGCCTTGTCTTGTTCTCCAGAGTGCTAGGCCTCTTTCCCTTATTTTCTAGTGCATTAAATAAAGTTACTGACTTCCTAATAGTGCTACCCAGAAAGCTGATGCTCTAAGAAAATAGCTTCAGAATCTTTTAGGGGCGTAGGGAGTGGAGGATTCGGCTCCGTGCTATCTGTTCAGATTTCTTTGTAGGTTTTATTTTTTTCCTACATTGAGGGTATAAATATAATTTGACTTTTAGGCGGCGTTTTCTGGGCTGGTGAGATGGCTCAGCAGGGGGAAATCACTTGCTGCAAGTCTGACAACCTGAGTTTGATCTCTGGGGCTCACATGGTAAAATGAAAGGATAGGCTCCAACCTCCACACAGAACAGGTTCCAGTCTCCACACACCAACATGGCCCATGAGCACAAGTGGACACACACACACACACACACACACACACACACACACACACACACACGTAATTTTAAAGCAGATTTTAAGAAAATTTTCTTAAGCAACAAAAGTGAAGGTTTGGAAACTAAGAACTGGATGACTTGAGACCTGTTTCAGCTCTGAGGGTTGCTAATTACTGAGTTTCCAGCATTCTTGGCTAAGAGTTCACTTCTCTGTGTTGGGGATGGTTAACATCTGACTTTGTTTCCATCTGTAATCGCTGTGGCACACTCTAAAATCTTGATGCTCGAGGTGTGGCTCGTGTGTCCGCAGCCACAGCCTCACCTGGGAGCTGGAGATGCAGAGCATCGGGCTCCCCACTGGATATGATCTTCACCTTGCTTTCCAGGTCAGCTGGTGAATATTAAGGTTTGAAAAGCATCTATGTACAAGATTTTTTTTTCTTATACCGCAGTCTTGCAGCACATTCTTAACTCCATGAGTCTCAGCAAAATGTTTAGGACAGCTGGTCACTCCTGCCCTGCCTCATCTCCATGACTTAGAGGGGTGTGGTACTTCCATTTCCATTCTGTCTTACCACTTAACAGTTACCATCTGCCAACTTGCTCTTACAGACGCACCCCCAGTGCCGTGCCCAGTCAGAAGGCTGGGGTATTGAAAACAGCTCTTCTCCAGTAAAGTTGAGGCCCCTCTGATGAGATCATCTTTCCAATCCAGTCCAATCCCAAGACTCACTAATTTTATAATACAGACAGTTATAACAAAAAAAAAGAAAAAAAGAAAAGAAAAAACTTTCTGGATTCTTTACAGATTGCCCCAGGCTTGTCCATGTGTTATTAAAGTTGGGCTGAGTAATAAGAGCTATAAACGTCCTAGGAGACAGCACTCATGCCCAGTGAGCATGACATCCCATAATAGGCCTATTTGGCTTGTTACCCTGGCGCCTCTCTCCAGCCCGATCTCGGGAAACCAGAGAAAGGCAAACATGGGAATGTCAATCCAGAGGCATAGACAGGGGCCTGAGAAGCTTTGCTTGGAGAGTTTTCATAAGATCGGATTTCTGGCCAAATTCCTGTTACTTATATATTACAGTCAGGAGGTGATCCTTTTTTTTTTTTTCTTAATGTTTCTCTTCCCAGAAGGAAAACATTATCCTCCAAATAAAATGCAAGTGAACTAAATCGCTTCCAAGCTCAGCATCATTTCAGGCTCAGGGTCATTTGTGGATTCAAGCTGGAGTCCCGTTTTATTTGCTCAGGTTTCATTCCGAAGAGAGAACATGCCAACGGAGAAAGGAAGCATCTCGGAGGCGGAGAAAGGAAGCATTTTGGAGGCAGTCACCTTCTGCTTCAGACTGATCACAGCATAGTTCAACTTCTCAGTTTTGTTCAGAGTCAGCTCTTTCCGGTAGAGCCAACTCTGCTCTCGCTCTTCAGCAAGCACCTAGGAAGCATCTACCCTACCCCGGGCCCTGAGGATGGCCCAGAGAGAAGCAGAAAGGGTTTGTTTCAATCAGAAACTCATAACTTACCTGTGAAGACAGAAATATAAATAACCAGGGAATCATACAATCAATACCTACCTAGCAGTTTGTTCGGAACAATATGGAAACATAGACTATTAAGCAATGAGGATCCAAGTGTCCCTAAAACACCGTCCTTTCTCTCAAGGGGTTTTCATTCTGATGGGGAAACAATAAATGCATCTGCTTACTTAGAAGCCATATTTGGTGAGAGCCAAGTGTATAATTAGTTGAAATAGCCAGGACTCTGTGTTGGTGGTGCTTATGAACTTAACGTGGTGGGCTGTGGGGACAATAGTGTGGTAACAGGTACTTCAGAAAGAGGAGAGAAGGTCTATCCTGATTGTGGATGGCAGTGTCCCGTGAACAGGAGTCTTGGGTGGATTAAGACGGTGAATGCAGCTGAGCTTCCCCAGACTCGCTCCTCTCTGTGTCCTGACTACGTAGGAGCTCCTAGCTCCGCAGACAAAGCAAGCTGGCCACCATGCCTCCTCTACCATCATGGACTGTCTCCTCAAGTTGAGCTCAAATGAACCCTTCTTCCTTCCTGAAGTTATGTCGTCAAGCATTTTGTCACAGCAACAATAAATATAGAGACATAAGCAAAGAAAGAGATTTGAGCTGCCTACAAAAGCAAATTTATGCCAGGTGGTGGTGGCAGATGCTTTTAATCCCAGCACTCTAGAGGCAGAGGCAGGAGGAACTCTGGGAGCTTGTGGCCTGCCTGGTCTACAGAGTGAGTTCCAGAACAGTCAGGACTACACAGAGAAACCCTGCCTCAAAAAGAAAAAAAGATTTATATTCTGAGAAAATAAAATAAAAAAGAAAAGGAAATCTGAGCTTCAAACCAATATAAGCAAAAGCACGCCAAAAGATGCCTCATGCCCCAATTCTAGTGCAATAACAAAACTCCAGGTGGCAGAGATTTTGAGCACAGAGAATTTTGAGGGGTAAACTTGAAAGAGACACTGAGGCCGTCCTGGGTCGCCCTGAATATCACGTACAGGGCTGTGAGTTTATTCTGGAATTGATAGGGAGCTCACATGGCTTCCTGAGCACATGAATGGAAGGAAGTCAGGAGGAAAATTGAATCTGTGATATTTGTAGGATAACTGGGAGCAGAAAAGAGCCAGCGAGAGGCTGGGATGCTGGAAGGAGCCGTGACAGAGAGAAGCCCGTGCCTGCACTGAGCAGTCGTTAGCAGGCCGCTCTTGTACTGGGAGGTTTGGTGGAGGGAGGAGTGTGTGGGGTGCACAGCATTGTGACTCAGGAAGAGTTCCTTGGCACAACGTGTAGGTGACAATCCCGATTTGAGCTTCAAATAGGTCTAAGTCACGTTCTTCAAGCGCGTCAAAGCTGATGAGAAAGCACCAGCTACTGATGAGGGAATATCTAGACTCCCAGGACAGAGAGAGTCTTCCGTCAGAAAGGGTGTAAAGATAGTTTTGCCTAGGGACCTCATTTCTGGATCTAGAGCAGTGGTTCTCAACCTTCCTAACGCTTTAACACAGTTCCTCATTTGTGGTGACCCCCAATCATAACACTATTTCCATTGTGACTTCAAAATTGTAATGTTGCTCCCGTTAGGGATCATCATGTAAATATCTGTGTTTTCCAATCGTCTTAGGAGACCCCTATGAAAAAGTCTTTGGACCCACAAGGGGTCAAGACCCACAGGTTAAGAACTGCTGATCTAGACAAAGCCCCCTAGTGACAGTGGCCAAGAGTCTACAGTTCAGATGGAGCACCTACTATTCAGATCAGACACTGATATCGCTCCTGTTACGTCAGACTCTTCATTGAATAATAAACGACACACTTCCCCTCAAAGAGCTTACACACATGGCTGACTAAACTGCTTCTCATGCAAGAGAAGTGTAAAACACACACACACACACCACTGTGAGAAAAATGGGGTGCCTTCTTAATAACTGATGGGAAAATATGCCTCCTGGATATCCCAAGGGCAGTTTTCTGGGAGCTTAAAGGTCATGTCATGAAAGACCACGCTTCGTGAGTTGCATCTTTGTATACAAAGTTTGTCCTGGGAAGCAAATGTAGAAAAGATCTTTTTCCTGTAGACAAACCACTTCCACTTTATATAGCTAATGTTTTGATTCTAACGTTTGTCCCAGAGACACCAGACAAAATGATTCACAATTTAGGGTCACATCAAAAAAAGGTTCTAATTCTTTGAAATAGGGGCAAAAGTCAATACTATAGCTGGGGCCTTTGAAGACAGGTTCATGATATCCCAATTAGTCATGTCCTCATTTCTGATACTCTTCCTAAGGATTTACATGCATCAATATTTGAGGAACAGAAGAAGGTAACACAACAGAATTGTAGGTACTCATTGAAATATCCCAACTGCCGGACCTTAATGCCTTTTTCTGGGTCTTCTATGGGAATATCGTGAGTACACAAGAAGGGAAAGGGGCTGCATCTGTTAAAAGGCGACTAGTTTTCCAAAGTCCACTAGAATATGCGTCGTTTTACTCAGACCAGGTTTTCTAAGGCCTTCCGAGACTGTTAATATCCCTCACAGCATAGCTTATAAATAAGTGATTAAAATGCACTTGCTTTATAAATACGGTGAATGTGAGACCTACAGTCATGGACAGCAATGGCTTACTGGGATGCTACAGAATAAAACCAGCCTGTGAAGAGTTGCTTAACTTCCTACTGTGGAGCCTGACCAGGTGACTATTCCAGCAAGAACTCAAGTGCCCCAAAGGAGCAGAAAGTTCCTGATGTCTGAGTCCGTCCACTCCGATGCATTACCACCTAAGGTCAAAGACTACTGATACTCTGTACTGTGTGAGTTTTCATCTCAGGAAAGACAAGAATCTGTTCCCTCTTCCACATGATGGCTCATGTCACAGATACTTATTGCTTGCATGCCACACACTGACTGGGCTAGATACTGGGGAAGAAAGGGGGGAAGAAAGAAAGGAAGGGGGGAAGAAAGAAAGGAAGGGAGGAAGGGAGGGAGGGAGGGAAGGAAGAAGGGAGGAAGGGAGGGAGGGAGGGAAGAAAGAAGGGAGGAAGGGAGGGAGGGAGAGAAGATAGAAGGGAGGAAGGAAGGCAGGCAGGCAGGCAGGCAGGCAGGCCAGCCATTGTTTTAGAGACATAGTATGGGAAATACTTGTATCACATACTCAGAAAGTGTTCAGTTGTACCTAACACACAAACACAAGTCTATGTGTGTGTGTGTGTGTCTGTCTGTCTGTCTGTCTGTCTGTCTGTCTGTCTGTGTCTCTCTGGGCCTGTCTGTGTGTCTGTGTATGTGCTGAACACTTGTGTGGAAGAAGTGCATGTAAAGTCGAAGCCAGAGGATAATCTCAGGCACCATTCCTCAGTTGTCATCCACTTGGGTTTTTTTCAAACAGGTCTCTCACTGGCCTGACATTCACCATAGTCATTCATAGTTTAGTCTGGCTGAACAGCTAGTTCCAGGTACCCACCTGTCTCTTCCTCCCCAGGAGTGAGATTACAGGTACCCACTATCACACCTGGCTTTTTACAAGGATTCTTGGGATCAAACGTAGATCCTCATCTTTGTGAGATAAACACTTTACTGAGTGAACGATAACTAAGGCAAGGCTGGAAGTGGGTTTTTAAGGGCAAATAAAAGTTACTAGTTGAAACTGAGAGTCTGGGCAGAGGTAGAGGTCACAGGGCAGGTATCAGATCCAAGGTGGTTCCTTGTTGATGCTGATAACTGTTCATACGACAGGTTAGAAATTCTGCTGTGAATTGAGGCTGGATTTGTTAAATGTGTTGGAACTTTAAAAAGACATCATAAAAAATGAATCGTTAGTCACTAGATAAGAGTCTGCGGTTTGTAGGAAATTCTAGGTTAAAGTGATAAACCCAATATCTAAATAAATAGTTACAAATGTATTAAGTACGACCTGAGAGATGCCAGGCACTAAACACAACAAGGCACACTGAAGGTGTTCCCAAGGGCCTGGCACAGCTAGCATGCTCCTCTCTTCTAGCGACTGGCAAATCTTCTGTTTTGCATCCTCTACCCAGTTCACTTTGCTTGCTATTGTTATCAGCCCAAATCTCACGTGCTCACCATTACTAAAGACTATTGTCTCCATTCTGAATGGCACAGAGGCAGGAATGGCAGAAAAAGTCATCAGAACATGTGACCCAGCTTCAGGAGATGACCTGTCACTATCTGCCGGCCTAGCCTCCCTTACTATGAAGGAGATAGGAAGTGATACATAATAGTCTGGGCCGTAGTTCTCTTGAATAATTCCTTCTTTACACTTTCATCTGCATCAGCGAGGCCAAAGCTGACCCATCAGGCCAAAAGAAAACTTGGACCTGAATCTTCACACAAGACAAGGAACACGTCATTGGATACGCAAGTCAGAAATAAACCCCAGTTATGCCATGCTACTGAAATGCGGAGTTCTACACTATTATACTAAGGATAAACGGATTTCTGCCGCTCTCCAATTACGTTCTTTTATCAAACTGCAGAACTTTATGCTTACTACAGTCTATCTCAGAAAATGTATACGATATTGTAATATTTTAGATATCTGTTTGGAATTTAGTTTTGAATTATAGTTACACTGTAGTGTAGTTTCTATTCCTTCCAGTTCTCCAGCATACACACTTGAACACAGGTTCTATCCTTGGATGACTGTAAAATGTACGCTAAAGGCTGGGCTTAGACTGACGTTACCAGATATCGTCCCTGATTGCCTTCTGTGAGCTCCCTATGAGCAGTCCCAGGCCTCCCCTGTAGTAAATACTTCTACTAACTGAAGCAGATTTACACGATTTGATTCAACTTCAACTCTGAGTTCTACAGAACTCAAGGGTAACAAGAGGCAAGAGGCCAACAGCAAAGGTAGAATAAGAACAAAGACAACATGCCTTCCTGCCTCCCTTCCCTCGAGCCCAAGAACATACTAACATGCTAACTGGAAGCAATGTCTCTAGTCTTTCCCACTCCGACTTACCCTGCCCTGCTGTCTTCACTCGCCTTCCTCTCCAAATCCTATTGACTGCATTTATTCCCTGCGAAAGGTTTCCAGTGACTTCTCATTAAATCCAAATTCCTCCATTTGGCACACAGAGATCACTTTGAGATAGACCCTAGCTAGCTTCTGACCCTGTGCCATTTCCTCCACCTGCAGCATACGCTGTTGTCCTTCACCAATGTGTCACAGGCCCCTGCTTTGTAAACATTGTTTCTTCTGCCTGATCTAATATCCCTCATCTCCTCCAGGCAGAGTTGATTGCTTTCTCACCTATGCTTCTGCACTTACTAACGCCCCTGGCCCTGCTTATGTGTGTAGCTCTCCCCACTCCAGCTGTGAGCATACTGAGGACCGGACTGTGACTTTCATCTCTGCACATGTGTGCCTGTGTTGATCAGAGGTCAATCGCCTGTTGTTGTTCCTCAGGTTACATCCACCTTGTTTGGGAGGACAAGGTCTTTGCACTGGCCTGGAGGTCAAATAGGCTGAGATTACTAATCCAGAGAGCACAGGGACCCACCTGCCTCCTTCTCCCCCGTGATGGGATTATAAATACACACCATCACACTGGGCTCCTTTATTTTTTTTAACATTTTCGTTTTTTAAATCATTGATTAATTGTTTATCTGTCTGTTTGTGTGTATGCACATGTATGTGTGTAATATGTATCCTATCACATCACACACATAGTGAACAATTAGTAGGAGTCAGCTCTCCTTCTGCCACATAGGTTCTGGGGATCAAACTCATGTCAAGCCTGGCAGAAAACACCTTGCAAACTGAGACATCTGGTTGACCCTGGGTTCTTTCTACATGCTTTCTAGGGATCAAACAGTTCCACATGTTCGCATGGCGAGTACTATTGCTTGCCACCTGTCCAGCTGTCAGGGTGACAGTCTCTATGCAGTAGTAAGGAATACAAAAGCTATTTTTCCCCTTCACTGAAATGTGTATTTTTTTTTTAAATAGAATCTCATTTATCTCAGCCTCACCTCAAACTTGCTATGTAGTTGAGGACGATACTGAACTTCCAATCCTCCTGTCTTCATCTCAGACCTGCTGGAATCCCAGGTATGTGCCACAACATCTGGTTTGTGCTATGCTGAAGAGCAAATCCAGGGTTTTATGCAAACCAAGCAACCAACCAGATTACCATCTGAAATACAACCCAGCCGTATTCAAGAATATTTGACAGATGGAAATTGTATATATTTAAGATGTATATGATGAAGTTTGAGGTATGTATACATTGTGAAATTCTCTCCATGGTAGACCTAATTAATGTGTTTATTACTTCAGTTAACTCTTTATATAACTGATCAAAATTCCTGTGATTCTCTTAACAAATTCTGAGTGTGTATTACATTGCTATTAATATAGTCACCAGACTGTGTATTAGATTTACAGAATTGATTCATCCTGCATAACTGTTCTTTGGCCAACATGCTCCCTTTCTTCCAACTCCAAGCACTGGAAGCCATCACTGTACTCTGTACTTCTCTACAAGGTCAATATTTTTCAACTCTACATGTCAATGGGATCATGCAGGATTGACTTTCTGTGTCTCACATTTCACATACTAGAGAGTTCTCCAGGCTCATTCATGGTGCAACGTCTCGCAAGTGATAGGAATCCCCCATTCTTTGAAAGCTGGATAGTAATCCATCTTTATAAGGATATAGATATATACATATGTCCGTATCACATTTTATTTGTTTATCCAGCTATTGATTCTACATTGTAGTTTTTATTAATGTTGCTACAACAAACACCAGGGCACAAACACCTCTTTGAGATACTTATTTTGCCAGACAGTGGTGGAGCACACCTTTAATCTCAGCACTCAGGAGGCAGAGGCAGGTTTATCTCTGTGAGTCTAAGGCTAGGCTGGTCTACAGTGCAAGTTCCAGGACAGGCTCTAAAGCTACAGAAAAAAAAAAAGGTACTCATTTCATTCCCTTTGGCTACAAACTCAGATGGACCTTTCCCATTAGCCATGCACAGGGTCTTCTCGCCACATCACCAATACTTCTATGATATGTGTTTAGTTATACCCATCCTAACAGGCACTAGCTGATAGTTCATTAATGTGTAGACATGTACTGACTACTTTTCAGTGTTTGGCTTTAAGACTTCAAGACCTAACCATCCAAGATGGATGTCGTAAGTCAGATCTGTAATCATAGTCCTTAGGAAGCTGAGGCAGGTGGATTGCTGCATAGTCAAGACTAGTCAAGGTTACCTAGTGAGTCCCTGGCTAACCTGAGGTACAAAGTAAGACTTTGTCTCAGCAGAGCCATGGCCTTGTTTTTCTAGAATACACTCATCTTTCTTTATGAGACCTGGGTTCACTTTGATGTGTGCTAGAGTAAGAAACCCTTTCTATGTGCAACAATGGATTTTATTTAAGAAATGTGATGATTCCTTGATATGCAAATTCTGAATGCCAGCTCTAAAATTAGCATGCGTACACCTAGTCAGGACAAACTGACATTATTTATGTTGCTGTTTGTCTTAGTGAAGTAATAAAGGGTAGCATTTTTTTAGTCCAAATACCTGGAAATAGATTGAGTAAGAAGAATAAATCCAGTAATTAGTTTGGGAGTAGAAAGCAGGATTGGCTTCATTACATAATGGCTTCCAAAGGGAATGAGCTGTCTTCCTTTTGAAGTTTGATTAAAGGTGTGCCTAGGAAGGCTCTTCCACCCGGCCCTCCTCGGGGATTTCTTACCATGATGCAGCTTCCCTGGGGTAGTTGGTCCAATGAACTGCTCTGCTTCCTCTCACAATTGTCCTGAAACCCTTTGTGTTTTCAAACTGCTTCGCCATTGTGCAGTTCCTTAGGATACACTTAAAAATGATCCCATTAGGGGATACCAGGGAAAAAGCATAGTCCAGCGGGTTGTAGGCAAAACTGCAATAAAGAATATGAAAATTCTTTGCACATTGGTAGGGTGTTTTCAAATTGACCTTGAAAAGAAACCTTCATTTCAAAATTCAAGCATGCTCAAAAAAAAAAAAAAAAAAGACCATCAAACTTAGTTTTCTCTTTTTGGACGTAGAATAGAGTTGACAGATGAACCACAAGGGTGGTCAGTTAAATTTACATTTCAGATAAACAGTTGGCTTTTCTTAGTGTAATTGTCTCAAGAAATCTGTTTCTAGTAGTTCTGGGTTCTTACCTGCTAAATCTGGCTCCTCTGCTATAGGAAGACAATGCACTATTCACCCCAGAGATTGATGAACTTCAGCAAAAATAAACAAATTAAAATGAAGTTGTAATCTTTGTCTTCTTGAAAATTCTTCAAAGTTTATTTTTGAGTCCAGTTACATGGTTTCAGCAGGTAAAGGGACCTGCTGCCACGTCTGATGACCTGGGAGCCACAGGGTGGAAGGAGGGAATAGACTCTGGGAAACTGTCCTCTGACCTCTGTACACCAGCCAAGACATGTGTGCACTCATATACAAATGCACACAATGAATGTGTGTGTATGCATGTGTGTGTGTGTGCGTGTGTGCGTGTGTGCGTGCGTGCGTGTGTGTGTGTGTGTGTGTGTGTGTTTAAATACCGTATCACGTACTTTTAGGCATCACCCATCTTGTTGTCACAGGGTCTCCAGTGTAATCCTCCTGAGTTGAAGCCTCGTCTTCAGGGGTAAAATGCGATACTACCTAAACTATAAATACAGTTTATCACAAACTAGGTTATGCTTTAAGTCACTCCTTCATCCAAGGTTTACCTGGACACTAACTGCTATCTGTCAACGGGTGCTGCACTTACAGCAAAATCTGAAGTTGAATTTCATCATTGACTGTACCACCTTGGGCAAATTAGTTCCTTCAGCTATCGGGATAAGACAGTTATTATAAGGGCCAAATTAGTTAACGTATGTGCAGAAGCACTTTGCTTTTATGAATGACTCTAAACTGGTTATGACTTATTAGAAAGCCACTCTGATCTAGAAGTGGCCCAATCCTGAGATCCCAGCACTTGGGAGCCGGGTGGAGAGAGAGGAGAATTGAGGGTTTGAGGTCAGCCAGAGTTACACAGTGAAACCCAGGGGAAGAGATGTGGAGAAAGAGAAGGAAAAGAAGAGGGGATAAAAGTTATTTTGCTCTGCAAGAACGCACTCTCGTCTCAGCCTGCTTTGAAATGATTTATTGTCGAGGCCGCACAGTAAGGGGCTCTTTCCCAAGTTTTCAAGGACAGAATGTTTAGCCAGGAACCACATGCAGTCGTTTGACCATCCATTCTCTTTATATTTCAAGAGACTTGGGTTCTCGAATGTCAGTTCCAAGCCTTGTTTCTCCGCATAACAAATGGAGCAAACGACATTCACCCCTACGGATTTATGTGATCAGGAAGAGTGGGTGAGAAAAATAGAGAGCTTAGAGTTCCTCTGTAGGGATGTATGAATGCTTTGCTGTGCTCCTCCTGGAGTAGGTGTGCTTAAGAACAGGCCTCAGTTTCCCTGTCCTTCTTGCCAAGCAGCTATGTGGTCAGAGCCCAGCAGAGGAGGCGTGGGAGAGGCCTCTTCCAATCTCCACATATCCCTCGAAGTTGGGGTCTGAAACGCTTAAAGCTGCGTTGCCCTGGATCTCTGTAGACTTCCAAGACAATAACCTTCTCTAATCACTACCAGATTCGCGCCAGAAAACAGCAGGGGAGCCTTTGCCTTGACCCACAGGGGCCTCCAGCCCCTCCCCGCCAGACTCCAGCTAATACGATACAGACGTCTCCCTCCCGCACAGCTCTTCCACCCCGTGGCCCCTCTCCAGACGGACATCGCTCTTCCGAAGTCAGTGTTTTACAGGTCACCAGGCCACTTTTCCACAGACCGAGGGAGAGGCCTGCATCTCGGGACTTCCTAGCTACCCAGGTGGTATTGTATTCACCAACGCAAAGCCAACTTCAAAAGGGCATCAGGCGGGGCTTCGTCCTTATATCGATGGTACAACAGTGACCTCCAGTGGCCGAGCTAGGAGACAAAAAAATATCAGCCGTGTCTCAGAACAATCCAGTCCTCCTTCGAAGACAGTCTACAATGTGAGGAGGATTTCTTAGAAATCCTGTATACAGCATCTAAAAAATCAGCAATGGCGACGATGGACCCCAGAGTTGCTGAATCTAAGAAACGCAGGTGCGGTCAGTAAAAAGTCTCCAGTCCACAGTGCCCATGGGGCTCGAAGGAACTGGGCACCACTGCTTATCATTTGATACGACTTCCTCACTTTTTAATCCACTCCAGATCCCCTCCCCATTCCCAAGTGGCTGGCGTTAATTCCTCTGTTAGAAATGACCTCTTCAGTTCTCTGTCCGATAAAAATTTTGGGATGATGTCATTTGGGAGCACATTCATGCTGTCCCTCCTAGCAGAATTAATTTTGTCTTCAGAACATAGAGTATCAAGGACATCAATACTGTTGTATGCATTTGTCTTAATAAGCAATATGATATGGCGGCACCGTGATAGGGATTTGCTGTGCTCTGGGTTCTAGGTAAAGGATGAACGAGGTATGGAATGTCAGTCACATTTTCAGCACTGGAACAAAACACCCAAGGACAAGGCATAAGAAAGGAAGGGTTTTTTGTATCTATTTGGCTAGAAGTTCACAGATTTAGATTTTTAAGCCCACTGTCATTGGTATCTGTTGCTTCTGAGCTAGTGTGTGGTGAGGCAGAACATTGGGGCAAAGAGCCAAGTGGCCCCCCTCATGACAGACTGGAGGTGGAGATGGGAAGAACCCAACAGAGATAAGATACATCCTCCTAATAGATGTTCACAGTGGCCTGCTTCCTCCAGTGAGGCCCTACTTCTTAATTTATACCAACTCCCAATAATACCATCCAATTATGAGTGCATGGATGGACTGACCTACAGATTAGGTCAGAGCCCTCGTGAGCCAATTGTTTCCCCAAAGCTCGACTATTGAATTTGCATTGAGGATGGAGGCCTTACCACATGAGCCTTGATATGGGGTACCCTTCACATGCAAATAATCCTAATTACTGAGTTCTGAATGCTGCAGACTAGTAGGGTGTGCACAGAGAAACAACTGCCAACAAGCGTGGTAAGGAATACTATATTTGTCTCAAGAGGGAGTCATCACTCTGGTCTTCCAAAAACCGCAGAGACTCTGTCAGAATAAATGGACAGGCTCTGGATGGGCCTTTGAGGGTTGAATAGGAGTTAATGAGGCAGGTAAAATGGTTTAAGATGGAAAAAAAAGGAATGATGCCCATTTGTGACTTGAAACAACTATCTAGAAGTGAGTGTGTGGAGACAAGGACCACCCACACTGACCCACACTGGCTGGGTTATTTATCATTGGATGTTGCACAGCCTAGAGGTAGAAGGCTGGACCACAACTGAGACCAGGGGAGGAGATTTTCCAAACTGTTGGCTCTGTAATCAGAGTCTTCAATGACTACTGACCTGAAGCAATATTTAGGGTGAATAAACTCGTGCATAAGCTAGAGTGACATGCAGCACAAGCCAAAATCAAAAATCAGTGGTCCTCAGATACACAGGGGTATGGGTTGGTTGAATCTCACCCACTGCGATGAAACCAAGTCATTAAGCCAGTGACCAAACAGGCCAGCCATAAAGCAGAAGACAAAAACACAAGAGGGACAGCCACCCAGCTGCAGTTGTGAATGGAGACAACTGTCAGCATTACAGGAAATGAGATGGCCCAATAGGAGAATGGAGATGTCAAACAGAATCTTTGTGAATGGCATCTTGTTGAATCATGACTGATTTTTTAACGTCCTCATTGCTGAGAGGAGATCCAATGAAGATGCTCAGAAGGTCTAGCTCTGAGATCCCAGAAGTCTTCGAGGGACCAGTGGAGCCCCACACTCCATTTAAACATGTGTTCTGAGCAGCTAGGAAATGACAGTCTGTTTGTTTTTCAGCCTTGGATAATAAATACTGGCTGGATTTGCTGGAATCTGACCCTTCGGGATAACTTATCATGAATGAAGAGATATATGTCCCCTGACGGGGCTCACTGATAGCTGAGATGGACAATGGCCTAAGCCACGAAGCTGTGCATCAGTATAATCTCAGGAATGCAGGAAATCTATCTGCAGGTCATACACGGTGTGAGAGAAGTAGGCAACCTGCTGAAGAGGGAACAAGGATCTCCATCGAGGACCCCAGCGAGAGTTGCTCATCTGCACAGCGATAGTTAAACAGCAGGGGGGAACCTATCTGTGTACTGATACAGTCGCCCCATTAGAAAGTGATCTCCCTGAGGAGCCTCACCCAGCACAGTGTCTGGACTCAGCACTCAACAAGCCCTGGCTGAATCAGAGAACAGTAAGCTCCTCAAGGATGAGGAGCTAGAAAGTTCCTGGAGATGCTGGATAGGAGTACCATAGCATTCCTTTCCTCAGACGTGCCCCTTTATCTTCCTATTAATGCTGCTAGCATGCGTGCTAGAAAGACTGAGAATTGGGGAAACAGATCAAGTGATTTTGAATTCTGGCTGTGCCAGTCCATTAGCCTGAGCAACTCGCTTGAGTTCTCTAAGGTGTTCTCTAGCTCTCGAAGGTGTCTAGGAGCTCTGTGTATAAAGGGAGCCCATGGTGATAGCTATAGTATAACGAACCCCTATCTAGTTTGCTCTCTGAGGCTGTGATAAATGCCATGACCGAAAGCGACTTGAGGAGGAAAGGGTTTCTTTAACTTCTGCACCTTGATCACAATCCTCATGTAGAGAAGTAAAAACAGAAGCTCAAGGCAGGAGCCTAGAAGCGGTAATTGGAGCAGAGGCCATAGAGGAACATTGCTCACTGGTTTGCTCCCATGACTTGCTCAGCTTGTTTTTTTTTTTTTTTAAATATATAAAACCTGGGACCAACTGCCTTGGGGTGCTACTGCCCACAGTGAGCTGGACCCTCCTATATCAATCGTTGATCAAGAAAATGCCCTCGAAGGCTTGCATACAGGTCAGTTTGAAGGAGGCGTTTTCTTTGTTGAGGTTGTCTCTTTTCCCGATGACCTTACCCTGTGTCAAGTTAGCAATAAAAAAAGACCTAGCAAACACAGCCTCCAACAAGCACCAGCTGTGGCAATGACAGCAGCATGTGCCTTCTCTCGGGGGACTTTGAGCGACCACCCACCCCAGCAGTTACGGTAGATGATCTCCCCCTGCTGAGCCATCTCACCCGCACAGTAGACGGTCTTATCCAACAAATGCGAGAATCAGAACTGGACGGCCTTGGCCTGGCTGGAGAGCTTTACACTGCGTTGAGACTGCGTAGATGAAGGCTTACACCCAGCTCAGCAGTGCAAGGCCTTTCTGGGTATGCAGTGGCATCCATGGAGAGCAACGGCTGTCCCCATTCAACAATGTGTTGCTGCTGCAGTCCGGGACAAAGAAACCCATGAGGGAATTCTACAACATTATGACAACCAGGGCAAGTGCAAAGACCTAGCCCACAGGACTGTCAGGATCACATAAAAAAATTTTAAAGCAGATACTAACTCTTAGTCAAGGTTGCTGGCAGCTGAATGAGCTGCTCAGTTCCTTATAAATCAGTCTGAGCACCCACCTAGAATCAGCCACCTGCTAGTGGCACATATGAAAAGTCCCATTTTGATTTTGTAGCTTCAAGGATGGAGAGTAACATCTAATCATGGCTCCTCCTGGGTTAGATGACAACATTTAAGACACTGATTTTAACCCCAAGTGGTCAGTATGGTTGCACTTGTCTGGCCTCAAGGATATGGAAGTCAGCTTGAGATACCAGAGACCCCGAGAAGACTGCTTCTCTCAAATGTCCACTAGCTTTGATGGAGTGAAGCAATTGCACTTACTCTGTGATGATAATTCTACAATGCCGGTGGCCACCAGATCTCCTGTGTTCCACATCCCATATCCAACAACTGAACTAGAAGCCTGAATATCCCAAGTTAGCCCTGGCCACAGTGTGGATGCTGGATTCCCCTCCCTTGCTCCTCCACCCCAAGTCTCACTGACTCACTTTCCCCAGTACCTCTTCAGTGTATCGCCTCTAGGCTGAGCCCTCTACACACCCATTAGCTTTCCAATATTTCTGAAGGAAATGACTACAAAATTTTAGGCTTGAAATAGCATATACTTATTGTCCTGGAGTTCTTCAGGCCAATACCCCAAGCCTTGCTGGCTAAAATTAGAATTCTGCCAGGACTACTGCCTATTCGGGAAGTTCAAAGGGTACAGGTTGGGACAAATCTATTTCCATGTCTTTTCTTAAAGGAAACTCACATTTCTTGGCTCATGGTCTCCTTCCTTCATCTCCAATGCCATCAGTATAATAACTGTAATTTATTCCACCAGTGTAATTATTGCACGTGTTCCAATGCCACATCTTCTTCTGGCTATAGCCAGCAAAGGTTCTTCAAAGATGGTCTTCTACTCGGAGCTTGCATAGTTGGACTGGTCCACCTGAATAATCAGAAATAATCTCTCTGGTCTTTGATTCACCTTATTCACGACAGCAAAGCATCTTCTATTCCTAAGATAGCACCGATTCCGAACTTCTGAAGAGTAGGGTGTGGATACACTTGGGGAGTCCAGTAATCTGACTCCCACTGCACACACTACCTCCTCATTCATTCCAGGCTGCTGAGAGATGGTTACTGCCATCAACTCCATTTTGTAGATGAGGATGCTGCTAGCAAGATGCTTTAGATGCCTACAGGATCACACTCTGAGAAGCTGCCAGGGACACTCACACCAGGGATCCACTGTCTTATTCTATTACATTCTTGCCTCTTTGCCTGGTGTCTCTTAAACCTATGTTCCCACCACTTGGTTTCAGCCACTCTTGTGATTGACTTCAATGACTGGACTACCCGAACTGGTCGCACTGCCTCACTCTCCGCTGGGCAGCTAGAGTTCTTGTACAAAGCCCACATCTGACAGGTCACAGGCTTATGACATTTCACCACTGTTGGAGAAAAGCCCAGACTGCTGGAGTTGGTACACGGGACTGTTACGGCACGGCATCTGCAGGGGTCTCCGGCTTCCCTCAGCCCCCTTCCCTCTCCCATGCTCCCACAATAAGTCCAGCCCTCTCTGGTTTTCAAATGCTTTCATGCACTAATTCTTCACAGGTTTCTTGTGTACATTAAGATGCAGAAAGCATATTAGCAGAGTTGGAGCATGTGTTTAATAAAGGATGGTCTACAGAGTAGGGCGGCGTGAACCGCAGCAAGCAGCATCCACCAGTCTGAAAGACAGAGGAAATTCAGCAGACATTTGTCAAATCTGCTTCCTTTCATTCTAATTTGTTTTTCGTGCGCTGCTCTGAAGCCTGACTTAGATAGAGGTAAGGAGAACAAAAGCTTCAGAAACAACACAGCTAAGGACGGCTCGATAACTCATCTCCTCTGCTCCGTTCTCTGAAACGGTGAGCACATAAATAGAACAAAAGCCACAGAAATCAGAGACTAGAGCGGGTCTCTCCTGTTATACACCATAAGCACAGAGAACGGGTAGAACTGTGAGCAGGCTGCTTCGCCGGCGGAGTCCTCTGTCACGGGAAAAAGACCAAGGTCTAGGTGGTTTGAAGTAGTGGATGAGTGATTTTATAAACGAGTCGCAATTCTAGGACACGTGAAATGTTTATAGTATGATTTAGAGAAAGCATTCAAGACTGGGCTGTATGTCATCCCAGACCTGCACGTGGAATAAGCTACAGTAGGGATTCATTTGACAAAGGCAGCCTGCACATCTCCCTGTCTTGGGCATGACACAGACATTAGGAGCCCTTGGCTGGCTTGTAAAGATCTCAGGCCTGGCACATCACTGTGAACCTACAGAGAGTCCCAAGGTCAGGGAGTTGGAGAAGTTTGTTGGGGGGGGGGGGAGGGATCTCCTTCTGTTGGAGGCGATCAAGAAAACTTTATTTAAAAAGATAAGGCCTGGGCTGAGTCTTGCAGAATGTTCAAGAACAAACCTGGCCCAGAAACCTGGATGGAAACAGCATGTCCACAGAGGCAGAAAGAACATAGCGAGGGTGGAGACTGAGCATAGAGAGGAAGGCAAGAGCTAGACCTCCGGGCATCCTGATTAGAAGCTGTCAGCAATACTGAGAGCTAATTGGACCATGGGACCATGAGCGCGGACCATGCGCGCACTAACTACCATGAGCTACTCTACTGTAATCCACACCGAATGGGCTGCTGGGAGGAGGTGTGAATCACGAAGCTGAGGCCGATTAGAGGATGGGAACTGCTGAGGCTGTGCCTTCTCTCTGTCTTCCCCTGCTCCCCAGCTCTCCCTCTACCTGCTTCCTGCCATAATTTTTCAGTGTCGCCTCCAACTCGGGCCCACAGCGGCAAGACCAGCTGAACTTAAATCCAGGAAATACCTTTCTTCCTGGGAGTTGTTTACTTCATGAACGTGACTAATATGGGATGTCAAGAGTTTGAACTTCACTTGAACCTAGTAGGAGTGTCTGAACGATTCTCAGCATCCATCAACGCAGGCAGATTTGAATGTCAGCACTACTATTTGGATGGCCGTGTACAGGAGGCTTCGTAAAAGCACTAGAAGATGATGGGGGACCTTTATAAAAATCCGGGTGAGGGTCCCATCGACTCTGAACACCAATCAGCAATCAAAGTGTTGACGAGGGCACAGAATGAGGAAAGAGCACAACACATCAGTGACTAACTTGGTCCTGGAGATGCCACGCTGTGACATCGGGGATTTAAGATAAAGACCGGGTTGTAGGGAGAGGAGGAAATTATGGAGGACTCTTGAGACCCCTCGGATCTTTGCTTAGTACATACTACCCTTTCCCTAAGTTCTCTCTCTCTCTCTCTCTCTCCCTTCTTTCCCTCCGTTTCTTCCTCTTTTTCTCCCTTAATGATTAATCTATGTTAAACCCTTTGCTTGGGGATGGAGAAATGAGAAACGGATCAATGTTTTAGAATACTTACTTCCACGGGACCCAAGTTCAGGTCCCAGCTCCCGCATCAGGCAGCTCACAACCACCTATAACTCCAGTTCCAAGAGACTCAGTGCCCTTTGAGGCCTCTGCACACCTGTACACACGTGGCATTCACTAACACAGGCACATGTATACAGATCCATAAATTGTAAAAACACCTTTTTCTTCTACTCAGAAGCTCTTATTCAGAAATAGGTTGTTCAGGATTTTTTTTTTTTTAGAATTTCATACATGTTTACAGTGAAATGCAATCCTATTTACTCCTCTTTCCCAATTTTGAACTCCCCACTCCCTCTTAATATGCCTCCCCCAACTTCATGTCCTTTTTAATTCCTTTTCTGTTTTTAATAAGCCATTAAGTCCAGTTATTAATGTCCACACGTGCATAAGTGTGGGACCACCAACTGAAACATGGAAAACTTTCCATGGTGGTCCCTCCTTGCCCAGCAAGCACTTCAATGCAAAAGTTCCTCAGTAAGAGGTGGGACCTGAAGGCCAGTTCCTCCATCTATGCTGGGATCGGGGCTGGCTTGTGTGTGAGCACAGCTACTGTGGGTTCGTGGGTGTGGTAACCACGTCACGTCCAGAAGACAGCATTTCACAGATCCATCCTCCAGCTCTGACATTCTTCCCCTCCTCTTCTGCCATCGTCCCTGTGCCTTGGTTGTGGGCGGTTAATGCAGGTGTGGCATTTAGGGCATTTAGGGCTGAGCTCTTACTCTCAACATTTTGACCAGTCACGGACCTCCGCAATAACGGTTGCCCACCAAAAGAAAGAAGTGTTTCTGACTAAGGTTGAGACCAGCCCAGGCCAATGGATATATTCAGCAGGCAATCTGATGGCACGACCATTAAAACCTTTGCTTTTTCATTTATTTGTTTGCTTGTTTTTGTTAGTTACCTTGTTTGTTGAGACAGTCTCTTCATGTAGACCTGGCTGTCCGGGAACTCACTACATTAACCAGGCTAGGCTGGAACTCACAAAGAGTTCCCGTTGCCTCTGCCCGCCAAGTGCAATGATTAGAGGCAAGCGCGACCACACTCGACCTAAAAACCTTTCCTTAATAAAATACAAATTCAGTCTTTTCCACTTCTAAGTTAAGAACCCTGGCTTCACTTGAGCGGAAATTCCTATGACGAACTCCAGGGGGCGCTGTGGCAGCAGCTTGGAGCTGTGTCTCCCCCTCCCCTGCCATTGACATCTTTGGAGGCTCCTTAGGGAATATTCCACAGCACTGCTGATTCCAAAGGAAAGACGGGGTGGGGGGAAAGGGGGACAACGGAAGAAGGTGGAGAGAGTGTCAGAGGGAAGGGCCACATTCTACTTCCTGCCCCCTGAGCTCTGGGCTCTGGATTATTGTCAATTCTCCCCCATTGAGCTCCCACACTCTCTCACCATCACCTGGAATATGTTCTTCACGATGATATATCACTTAAAGTCCTGTCAGACCTCCTTCCAGACAGTTTATGTTCCCGGGTTACATTCCAGCCTAGTCCACTGTCGCCCTTCCCCAGCAGAGATCTATTACATAGCAAGCTCTCAATGCACACCTATTTATTACTAAGTGATTCAGTTGAGAGCTAGATGATAGACATTGGATGGAAAAGCAAAGGTCTGAAATAACAGCTGAAAGGGCAAAAGGAAGTTGTTGACCAGAAATACACAGAAAGGTTACAAGCAGTACCGAAGACCCACAGACACTGAAGACACTCATTTGCTGTGGATTTGCTATGGCCCTGGTCCCAATGTTCTTCATTTTTTCCCCCAAATTTTATGAAAAACATAAATAGCACAGACACTGAAGACTAAAATCGTGTCTGAGTCTCAGAGTCAAAGACCAAGACGAAATGAAAACGTAGTTGGGCAAAAGTTGTATAAATGGATGCTGTGTGGCAAAAGCAACAGAGGACCATGACAAAGAGCCCGGCCACTTTCTCTCAAATAGTGGGGAGTTGCTAGAAGATTCATCGGGAGCAGCATGGATTCATTTGCATTTCAGAAAAATCACCCCTGAGCAGTACGGAAGACAAGTTAAAGTAGGCTGAGTCTTAGGGGAGGAAAGTCTACAAGACAACTCGATTCAAATTTAAAATCACCCACTCCCCTCTGCCTTCTCTGGAAACACAGTAATGAACAAGACACTACCCCATTTGTGTAAAAGACAGACAAGTAACAGGTAGTCACATTGCATAATGAGGCTTCCATGTTCAGGGTTTGACAGATGAGTCTGTATTGGACGGATCTGCCATCAGCTGCAGGTTGAAACAATATACAGGAAAAGCAACTCAGAAAAGCCAGAACAGAGCATCCCAACAGAAGCGGCCAGAGCTGGAGTCAGACTATGGCAAAGTCAGGATCGTGAAGGATCTTGCCAGGCTAAAGTTGGAAGTTAGACACCATCCTTTAGCTTTGCAGAGCCATGAATACCTTAAGATTTGAGAGTGGCAATGACCACCCTGAAAGTCCCTCTTGAAAGATCAATCTGACCACATAAACATGAATTAGAAGATTCATCACAAACAGGATTTGGAAATGGTATAGCTTAGCTTAGGAGAACCAGGCATTGGCTCAATTCCCATCATTCTTCCCCCCAAAAAATTACAAAACAATATGCAATATCACCACAAAAGTGGTTTTTGAAAAAAATTCAGAAAAGAGGCTAGTCCCCTCTGTTAATACAGTAACAGTGGAATAGAGAGAAGAAGGGTTTAATGGAGTTTCTACGTCGGAGGATACGGAGAGCAGAAGCTGGGCTTTCCGTTGCTGTGACAAAACATCTGACAGATACTTTTTCATTGGAGGAACGGTTTATTGTAGCACGAGGTTGTTTCAAAGGTTTCGCTCACTGGTCAGGTCTGTGTTTCTGGGGCGGCAATGAGGCTG
Organism: Myodes glareolus; assembly: GCF_982192425.1. Taxonomy (NCBI): domain Eukaryota; kingdom Metazoa; phylum Chordata; class Mammalia; order Rodentia; family Cricetidae; genus Myodes; species Myodes glareolus. The sequence goes on along the minus strand of NC_142029.1, from coordinate 69,875,649 downwards.
GGCATCACGGCAGAAGGGAACCAAGAAAAGTGCTTGTTCGTAGCAGTCAGGAAGCAGAGAGCATGAACCTGTTCTGGCTTCTTCTTTCTCTTCCTTTTATTTCACCTGGTCCCCAAATTAAAGTGAGTCCTCCCTCTTAGTGAGTCCTCCTTCTTAGTGAGTCCTCCCTCTTAGTGAGTCTTCCCTCTTAGTGAATCCTCTCTGGAAACATCCACACAGCCACAGACCTGGTATGCGTTATTAATTTCCTATGTGACTACCCATCTGACCACACAATGTTCCTATGTGTAAAATGCAAGTGTGGTACCCAGGACAAGAACTGTGAACAGCTGGGATTCAGGATGAAATTTGTGTGGTCTTTATTGGGAAGTGGTTAATGTTGGACACGATGTCAGGGAAGATGAGGGGCCACAGAGGAGCCATTAGTTGAGATCAGAACCCTGGGACTAAGAACTCCGGTAAAGAAAAAGGCAGAGGAAGAGGCATCAGCAAGGAGTCTGCAGAGACCACACAGAGTGGGCTTGCCCTGCAGCCGACTCAGTGGGATGCTGTCCTTGTTTCAATATTGACTCTTCTCTATCTGAATACTGGCCCCTGTGTGATTTTCAGCCATCAGCTCTTGAGGGCCATGAAAGGTGAAACAACATAATGGTTCTGCCTGTCTGATAAGTCTGTCAATCCCAAAGCTTCGCAAAGAACCAAGAGGTCCCAAGTCCTGTGCTTTGCCTCTGAATTAAGGACTTCCATGGGTTAAAAGAAGTAAACCACTTACTCCAGCAACTGCTTGAATTTACTTCCATGCTTGGAAGTACTTCAATCACTAGGCTTCAGCAGAAGCCTGTAGCATCCTACAAAGGCTGTTCCTCACAGGCTGTTGTGAATGTCTCAGCAAGTGGGCCCATCATTTTCTTGCTAATTAATTTAGGTCTAATTGGTTTCTGCCCACACAACAGTGTAGGTGGCAGAAGAGGGCAATAGCAGTCATACTCTACTAAAAGTACCTGCCTGCATCAAAGCCTCCACCATTAGGCAATTCACTACACAGGGAAGAGCTCTTAAGAACTAAACAAAGTGAATTAGCCGTCCCCACCCTTCCCAATTAGCTTCAGAAAAAATCTCCAAGTGAGGAGAACTCCGTCAAAGTCCCAGGAAACATTTCATCTTACTATCGCTATTCTAGCATGACGCATCTTAGCAAGAAGTCACCAAACATTTACCAGCTCGTGTGCTGTGCATCATTGAGAAGGATTTCGGGTTTTCTCCAAAGGACTGCTACCTACGCAGGTGCCACAGCTGGGAAGTTTTACTTATTATTTTAGCCCTTGTGGATAATAGAATGCACAAAAAAAATCGTGTTCAATTTATCCTTGCTACATGAAGGAGTAAATGAGGAGAAAGAGGGGAGAAGAGCAGCAGAAATGAAGGAAAGGAAGGATGAACTGATTTGGGAATTTATTGTAATTCAAAAAGTCACAATAGAAAAGCATGATCTTGGGACTTGGAGGTGGTTCCGTTAGTCAGTAAAGTGCTTGTGGCCCAAGCGTGAGGATCTGAGTTTGAATCCCTAGCATGGGTATAAAAAGCTAGGCTTGCTGATAAGCATCTGTAATCCTAACCCTGGATGGGAGTGGAGCGATGAAGGGTGTTAGGATTCTTGAAAGTCATTGGCCAGACAGTCTAGCCAAATTGTTGAGCTCCAGGTTCAATGAAAAAAGCCATGTACACCCCACAAAAAAATAAAATAAAATAAAGTGGAAAATAATTAAGGAAAAAACTCAGTGTTGACCTCTGACTTTCACGTACACTTGTATATGTGTTCACATGCCCATGCATATGTACATACAGAGATGCACATGAACATGTACATGTACCATAGATGTACACACACATACAAAGTATTGTTTTGGAAGTCAACCTTAGGACCTATGAAGTCATAAACAAGCCATTTAATCTCTCTGAATCAAGTGCTCTTTCATGTAATGTCAGTGCTCTCTGCACAACATATTTCAAATTTCTATAAGAGTGGCAGGGAGTGGTGATTGACGCTTTTAATCCGGGACAGCCAGGGCTCTATAAAGAGACCTTGTCTAAAAAGTGAACAACAACACACGTACTATAAGGAAGCAGGGGGTAGAGGTTGGCTCAGAAATAGAGCATTTGCCTTGCATGTTCAAGTCCCTGGGTTTAATATCCAGATCTCCAGCTCCGAAAGGCAGTGGTGTGATACTGACAACAAAGTAATAATATTGATGAACTAGAAAGCAAAGAGTTTAACTTCCCCAAAAACTTAAGAACTAGTTGCTACCGTGTTCACTATTGTGCCCACGGTTAGATCAAGTTATTGACTTTTAATGACATTTTAGTCTAAGGTTTCCTGAAACTCTTGTAACTTCTTATCCCTACTTATCCAAAGCTAAATGTAACTCAGCTGCTGTCTTTAAGGGCTCAGGACACAGTGAGAAAAGCCATGTAAAACAGAAATAGTCATCCTTGAAGCAGCCACATCAGAGAGTGATCAGAAGTCCCCAAGAGAAGCCATTACTCTGCTCAGTAAGTCAGGGACTGGAGCGAGGGAGTGGCATGTATAGTTGAACTGGACTGCAACATGTAATAAACACCTGTGAAGGAGAGACAGCATGGGCTTTGTATGCTTTAAGTTATGTGAGTCATATCTCACCATATTTAGCTTTCAATTTTCTTTTCACACTGATTATATTTCCTAGATTTAGTCAGATTATTATAGTGTCATGAGCATAGGGTCATGAGTTATAGGGTCATAAGTATCTAGGTCTTTCCAATATCACAAATATTCTATGACTTAAACTACTTTTTAAGCTGTAGAGAGCCTTTCTTTGTACTGCCAGCTCACAGAAAATGACAAGGACACTTATAAGTTATAAAAGCTCAGTCTATAGCTTAGGCTTGTCCCACTAGCTCTTCTAACTAAAATCAAACCATTTCAAGTAATCTATATTTTGCCTCATTGCTTTTTGCCTCTCTTCCATCTTGCATCTCCTGTTTCCTCTCTGTGTCCCCTGCATCTCTCCAGCACCTAGATCCATCTTCTCTCTCTCTCTCTCTCTCTCTCTCTCTCTCTCTCTCTCTCTCTCTCTCTTTCTAGAAGTCCCACCTAACTACTTCCTGCCTAGCTATTGGCCATTTCAGCTCTTTATTAAACCAATCAGAAGGTGCCTTGGAAAAGACGCATCTTTATTGTGTACAGGTAGGCTATTCCACAACATTAAAGCCACTCATAGTGTAGCATGTTTGTAATCCCAGCACTGAGGTAGGGTGCAGGAGGATCAGGAGTACAAAGTCAACCTCTACTACTTAGCCAGTTCAAGACTAGCCTGGGCTATATGAGACCCTGTCTCAAAAACTAATGGAGAAGAGGGTTGGGGATGGAGAGATGAGTGATAGGGTTAAGGTGCTTGCTGCACAACCCTGAGGTCCTGAGTTCAAATTTCCAGATGTACCAGTAACCATAGCACCGCAGACATCAGAGACAGGGTGCCTGGGGCCTGCTGACTGTCAGACTAGCTGTAGATTGAGTAGAAGGTGCTTTCTCAAGGGAATTGGGTGGAGAGTGATGGAGCTGGATACCCAATGTCCTCCTCTGGCCTCCAAGAACCACACTTGGCCCAGGTACCCCTGACACACACATATCACATTCCAAGCACACTCGTCACATAATCACTAGATGAATGGATGGATGGATAGATACATAGATAGATAGATAGATAGATAGATAGATAGATAGATAGACAGACAGATAGATACATAGATAGATACATGGATAGATACATAGATAGATACATAGATAGACAAACAGATAGACAGATAGATGACAGGCACTCCTTTTTAATGAAATGACTGGGACAGAGCATTCAAGGTGGCTGAGAGGTGGATCTTGTTAGACACTGGCCAGTTTGGGAATGAAATATGTTACATATCCAATGAGTATTCTGTATTTCTTACTTGGATAAAGGAACGCACAGTTGATGGTCAATCAGCACTGAATCCATTCCATGACTCAGAAAGCTATGTCAGATGAGAGAAGAGAATGAAGCCGTCCACCAGCCAGGTGAGACTTGGCTTTGCTCTCACCTTCAACCCCTGTTTCTGTGAGCAATGTTTTTCAGATTCAGGCAAGGAGTGCTGACCGTGAAGATCTGGGAGCCTTCAGGCATCTTTGTGGAGCTTAGACTCTGACTTTCAGGTCCCGTATACAAAGCACGGGCCACACTTTAGTGAAGCATCTGCCTACACCAGTCAAGAGGAGGAGGGAGCCAAGGCAGACCGCAACATTTTTGTTGCTTCCCTTGTACCACCTTGTACCACACGAGGCCCCAGCTCAGTCCCAGGATTGAAGGCCAATTGTGTGTTGCTGTCACAGCAACGATTTAAAAGGAAAATAAAGACCCGACAAGCTGTGACACGCTATCATTAAGTAATCATAATTCCCTCCCTCTATTACGACAATAGATGTCACTCTCTCATCTGGAAGGCAGGCCACGTATAGAAACACCATGTCAAAAACCTTTTCAGACAAAGACAGGGTGGCAGGGCGTGAGTTAGCTGGATGAACAGCAGAGTGTTTTGATGGGCTGCATCCATCCCACCCACCACCCCCCAACTCCTACATTCTCTAATAAAAGTCGGATCTGTAAAGAACTTCAAAGGTTCCCTAGTCTGACAAACAGTAATAAAACAAGAACCTTTTTTTAAAAAAAAAAAAAAATCTGCCAACACGCATGGAGGATGCAGAGCTGACAGAGCTGCCTTGGTTCTGTTTTAGCAATCAACAGGCTAACGGCAGGGTACTTCCTCCTAGCGGGAAGCTGAGCCCAGGCTGTCAACTGTGAAGGAATACAAAAGGATCAGGCAGCACAGGGCCCTTTTTTCCTTTCTCTCTCCCTCCCACCCCAAGTCACAGCCCACTCCAGCCCAGCTACCACCTCAACTATTCTCTATAAAGAAAGACGGGAGAAGCAAAATAGGTCCGGTCTCAGCTTCCCTTCCTTCTCTCTTGAATGGAGGACTGGGGGGTTGGGAGAGTAAGAACGAGTATGCAAGGAAATAATTCTGGAATTCCGAACATCTGGCTCCTATTGAGACCCCGTCACCAACCTTGGGAGCATATTGAAAGCATTTGGCTGTCTCAACAGTCTGAAATGAGCTATTTATTTCGGACTCAACAACCGGCCGCCACACGTGCTCCAATTTGGACACAGTTGGAGCAAAGACAGGCCCCCTCCTGTAAAAAAGGAAGAAGGTGGAGATAGCACAGGATTTTTAGTCCTGTGCTCCAACCACGGATCTGCCCCTTGTCCAGACAACTGTGTGACTTCCATTTGACTCTCTCAGTGTCCCTGCAACTTGAGTTTCTCAACTGGCAAGCCTTAATTAAACTGCCCTCGTGTGGCGTGATGGAGAGTGCTAACTAACACAGTACCTCCTCAGGACCTGGGGCAGAGCCTGGCATGCAATCTCTGCTTCGCTCAGACGAACCACTGACTTGCATCTTAGCTACTGGGCATAAAAGAGCCTATCTTGCCAGATCTGGTGCTACGCACCAATAATTTAACCATTCAGAAGGCTGAAGCAGCATTGTGAGTTCTGGACTTGACTGGTGTATGAAGTGAGACCTTGTCTCGGAAACCCAAAGTTCTGCCTTGTTCATCCCACACGTACCTTAATGGTTACAGTCAGGCTGGTATTGCGTGCTTTGCAGGTCAGAGGGATCACGGCTGAGATAGTTATTACAACAATAATCTAAAGTAGTATGCCAGAGGCAATTGGTTTCAGCATTCCTAAAACCAACTGGGTGGGGGAAGGCTGGACATGAGAAATTTCTAGGCCACCACTGGATGCGTATTGTACTGCATTGGCGATGGCAAGTTCCTTAGCTGCCCAGTGCAGCTGCATCTCCATTTGCTCCCGGGCCTTTCTGCGACACTGAATTCCACACAATCCCTGGATCCTCAGTTTTTCTGAGCAGAGTCCCTAGAAGTCAGGTGGCCAGCATGTCAAGAAACCTTCCTACTAAAGCACAAAGCATGTGCCAGTGAGGCGGGGGCAGGAGCACAGTGGATAGGCTCCAGGGCACAGGAAGGATTGTCTCTGCTCAGTATGGCTCTGTTTTAGTCTAGTCCCTAGAAGCGAGATTAGATGAAATGAACCTGAAGCTGTTTGGCCTTAGGTGGTTTAGTGGAGCAGAGTGTACCCCCAGAACATTACTAGGTCATCAAGTCTCACTCCTCTAATCCCCAAGATTGAAGACTAAAAAACATGGGCTTTCAACATAGCTGTAAGACACTCGTACCCGTGTGCATTCACACTGACTACGTCTGATGCTTCAGATGAGGAAACTGAGTCAGAACCATGTGGTTGTAAAGTGCCCGGGCCTCCCTAGTTCAAAGCCTCCATATCATAGCACACCTACCAACTGAGTGCATAAGAACGAACCACAGGAAATATCACTGGACCCTCCACAACTCATGGCAGCTCTGGGAAACACAGATCTATACAGGATCAGAGCAAACGCTCAGCTTTGGCCTGATGAAGTGGCTCCTCATTTTAGACTCTACTGAAATGTTTCTATAAAACAAAACAAAACAAAAAAGGACTGTGGAGGTTGAAGCAGCCTTGAAGCAGAAGTATTTGGAGTGCCAGGTTGAGCCACCATGCCCTGTCCTTCCCCACACCTCTCCACAGCTCTGACTGTGCCCTCCAGCTTAAGCCTCAATTTTCTACAATATTACACAGAGCGGCTGTCTGACTTCCTGCCACTGAGACAGGTTGTGCTGGGCTGGATACTTCTGAGGTCTTTACCAACTACGTCTTACGGAAGGACTGAAGGACACCAAGGTGCCCTTGGAGTACACTGTGACTTTTAGCTAAGAAGACTTGACTTAATAGGATGCTGACCCCTCAGAAAGCCTTTCATTTTCCCCCTCCCTCCCAGCTGTCCCACCCATTCAGGAAAAGGCCCGCTTGTGTCCCTTGATGGGGTCATGCTCTTTCATCCCTGACAGTGTGCATCCCACAGCCTTACAAAGGTGCGTGGGTTTGTCGCTGACTCTGTGCCATGAAACACATACTCTGTGTTTTGCTACTGAGCCACAGTTCCTGGTAGCACGTCTCTGACGTGATTGACATTCTGGAGTCAATGAAAACAGACTGCTTCTGAAGTGCCTCTGCGCGGACAAGAACTGCCACAGCTTTTGGTTTTTAATAAAAACCAAAGAAGATTGCATCTCTGCGTTCCTCACTGGCCAATGACTCGTTCCAAAGACTTGGTTTAAAAAATTTATGTTCTTAGTTTTATTTTCTTTCTCTTAGAATACTTCTCAAATGATACAAATGCCAGGCTGTTTAAAACCTAACTCTGTTGCTTGTGAAACAAAACTCGGATGCGAAGCCTGACAACCTGATTTGGTTCCCAGAATCCACACGCAGAAGGAGAAAACTGGCTCTCACAGGTTGTCTTCTGATCTCCACATGTGCACACGCACACACACATATGCACACACACACACACACACACACACACATACATGCGCACACTAAAATAAGTAAATAAATAAATATCTGTAGCACAGTTAATAAAAACCCAGAGACAGAAATTGGGGTCAGCCAACCACAGGCTCTTACCTCTACCTCAGTTCTAAATGGCGATCCTGTCTCCAGGGATCTCAGAAGGAGAATGTGAGTGGGACCTGTGTCCTCCCGTCTTATGGCCTCTCTAGTGCTGGGAATAAAGACGTGCACCACTACCGCACATTTTCTATGGCAAACTGGTGTGGCTGCTGGGATTAAAGGTGTCTGTCCCTAGTGCCTGGTCTGTAAGGTTGATCAGTGTGGCTCTTTTGCTCTCTGAACTTCAAGCAAGCTTTATTTATTAAAATGCAATGAAATATCACCAAAATGTTAAAGAGCAAAACAATTAAAATTTATGCTATCAGAGCCCTCCAGTACCAGCCTCAGCACCTCTCTGGGCTCAGAGCAGGACGCCAATAGCAAACAAAACTCTGACTCCTAAGGTCTGAGGGTAAAGGAAATAAATTAACTCAAGCACGTTCCCTCTGCACATTCTTTATTCTCTGGGTGAAGAAACAGAGAGAAGTGGCGTTCTCCACCAGGTTTTTGGGTTTTACAGACATAATTTTTAAAATTTTATAGTCAAAAACAATGATATCAACATGCATTTCAGAATCATACACACACACACACACACACACACACACACACACACACACAAAGCAGCACTCCAGGAAAAGGTGGCACCACCCAGGAAGGGCAGCATCCAAGGGGAAATTCCTGACAATCCAAACTATTAGATAAGGTTACTAGACGTCCCTGAACTCCGCTCCCCTCACCCCAGTCTCTGCTGTGACAACCGGTTTTGGGAAGACCAGACCTGTTTTCCGGTAAGGGCAGGCACGCTGTCTTCCTAACTTTTTGAAATTCCCGCACGGTCTATTAGCAAAGGTAGTTGTGGAGGACTGGCTTATGTATATTTGGCTATTAGAACAGAGGTTTGGCTGAGTGATTGCTTTCACACCAAGGCTTCACAGTGTAGGAAAAGTTAACCAGTTGCCTGTACAGGAAAAGTCAGATTTAAAAATGATTTATACACTGCTGGGATACAATGGAAGGGAGAAACGTCATGTTCTCACAATATTTTTTTCAGGACCAACAGTCACTATCCACAAGACGAGTGTTCCCAAAGCTCTGTAACGGGTTCTCCTTATGGAGCGTATGTACACTTTCTATGGATCTGTCTTTTGGTCTGTCAGCTGTACCTTCACTATATAACACTTGTGGGCTCCAACACTACACTTATGAACACTGATGTTCATAATCCTAAGCAAAATGTTTTCAAACAGAACTCTACTGAGTACAATAGAGCTTATAAATTCCCTTACTATAGGGCAGGTGAAGTTGCTCAGCAGGTAAAAGTGAGGGCTACTGTGCCTGACTATCTGAGTTCTCCCCGAAAACTCGTTACTAACAGGAGTCCTCCTCAATTTTATGTCACACATAACTCTACAGAAAACTCAGCATTTTGTTTCTCTGTTGCTATATAACAAACCATTTTAAAAAAAAATAGTGACTTTAAAACAATAACAATTATTTGCTTTGCTCCCAATCTAGAATTTCCCTGAGCTTCAGTAGCAAAGTCTCTGTCGGTCATCAGTGGCTGGGTTTGGGAACATTTGCCAAGACTTTTTCATCACAGTGTATAGCAACCAATACTGTAGCTATTGAAACACCTGTAATTGCAACATCTGGGACTCCAGGACATCTCGTCCAATGTGAAGTTTCCTTGGAAGGACCTCAGAATTCCGTTCTCTGAGGATAGTAAAGGCATCCAAGGTGAGTATTCCAGAAAAGAGTAACAAGTATACCATTTTCTAAGCTGGTTAAGAAAAATAAGAGGATTTTCTTAAGTTGGCCATTAAAGGTCTATTGAAATGCAAAAGGATGCTGCATATTCTGTACCTCTTACAGGGACAGTGTCACTTTGCAAATATGTCTTAAACAACCCCATGAGATCATATTTAGTAAGCAGGAACCAACAGTAATATAAATATTCACATTACAGTCAGAAACAAAGCAAGGAGGGCCACTGTTAGTTATGATGACCATATTTTGACACCGAAAATGGAATATCTGATGGCATTCTAGTGTAGTCAAGGCTTTATAAGCTTCGATGCCTCTGTTTTGCACAAGCACAAATAATCCAAAATCACAATGACTGTGTGTTGTAGGAGACTGCTCATTCATGCCCAGCTGCATAGACCCGAAATAATCACACAGAAATTATATTATTTTCAATACTGTTTGGCCAATAGCTTAACTGTATTGCTAGCTAGCTTTTATATCCTAAGCTAACCCATCTCCATTAGTCTGTGCATCACCATGAGTTCATGGCCTACTGGCAAGGTTTCAGCGGTCTCCAGCAGAGACATCTGTTCCTGGCAGCGGCTACATGACTTCTTCCTGACTCCACCCACTCTCTCTATATCTCTCTTTCAGCATGGCATTACTCTGTTAAGTCATTGGCGAAAAGCAGCTTCTTTATTAACCAATGGCAATAAAACATATTCACAGCATACGTCACCTCCCACGTCAGCTGTGCTCTGATCCTCTGGCTCTCTATAGGTATAGATGACAGGCTAGGCCTACTACTCAGCTGCCTCTAGCTCAGAGTTTCTGGCTAATACTAACAAGGATAGAGAAAATAAGAAGTAGAAATATGGGGAAAGTAAGGTGAGGACTTTACTTTCTGTAGATAATATGATATGCATCTATAAAGATCAAAAGAATCATCTAAGAAGTTATAACCAATATTATAAATCTTAGAAAGATGCATGAGTACACAACTAGAACACAGACCTTAATGGTGCTAAAACATATGCACACACACACATACTATACACACACACACTATACACACACATATTAGCATTCAGGGAATATAGCTTACTGGTGGGGCAGTTACCTGGCATGTTCAAGACATTGAACACATTTCCCAATATTTAAAAAAACAAAGAACATAATAAAATAAGAGGGTAGAAAAATATATACTTCAGAGTTTAATTTTAATACCCAAAGAACAAGAAGTTTGTACAATCACTGCAGAAAACTTTAAAACCCTCCTGAAGACTATCATTTATTCTCTACGTGTGAGTATGACAAAATCACAAAGTTGTATATTACAAAGCGTCTGAAGTAGCAAAATGTTTCACACAACAAGTCTAGCAAATAGGATGCTGGTTTAATTAATGTATATGTAGCCATTGGAGTATTTAGCATCCATCAACGAAGAATGAAGAAGCCTGGCCCATGTTAGTATGGGATGGATTTCTAGACACGTCATTAATCAAACACTCATGCAAGAATAGTTCTACTCTTACACTACTTGTCTGAAAAATCTTAGAAGAAGGAAAATATCAAAACCTCCACTCAGGCATTTCATAATGGTTTCTATAGAACAATAAGAGATTGGCAGATTTATAGTTCTATTTGCTTCCAAACACAGGAACTAGGGAACAGAAGTGGAGAAAGACTTTGTACCAAATGTTCATTACTGTGTTTTGATTATTGACACGAATGACTCCATTGATTTGTAAAATTTGAATACTGGGCTAAATGGAACCTTCTGGTTAGGGTAACAGGCAGTGCCTCAGTCTCCTAACTCCTGGGGCTGAGATGTAGCACAATGTTGGAGTGTGTGTTTGCCATGTGTAAGTCCTGGGTTCAGTCCCCATCAGACAAAGGAAAACAAGGAAGAAGAGGAGGAGGAAAATTAAGTACTGAAAGACCTGGATAAATTCAGATCCAGCAGCAGGAAAAAATAGAGCCAAAAATCTAAACAGGGAGTTCGCCCCTTGTGGTTATCATTGGTATTTTTGGAATACTCTGTTTCAGGAACTAGCAGATTATAATCTTGAGAATAATCTTGAGAAACAGGGAGTTGCCCCCTTGTGATCATCACTGGACTTTCAGAATTTTCTATGATGCCCTCTCTACCCCCTTTGGATTACTGGGCTGTGGTTTCTTCCCTTAAAAACCCCTTCTCCTAGTTACTTGGGGTCAAACTCCTCCCCTGCGTGGGTTATGAGTCTTGGCCCCAGTGCACTGGTTCCTGTCCTGTCAACAAACCTCGTGTGATTGCAGCAAGGATGGTCTCTCGTGAGTTACTGGGTGGGGGGGGGGGGTCGTGTTATCCCGAGACTTGAGTGATAGTCTCCCCACACCGGGGGTCTTTCAGTACCACTGTTAAAATGAAAATAAAAGCAACCTACAATTCACAATTCCAGAGAACCTCGACAACAAAGAGGACCCTAAGAGACATACATGGATCTAATCTACATGGGAAGAAGACAAGATCTCCTGAGCAAATTGGGAGCGTGGGGATCACGGGAGAGGACACTGGGGGAGGGGGTTAGAGGAAGGGGAGTAGAGAAAAATAGCTCAATAAAAACAACAAAATAAATAAAAAGAAAATGCTTTCAAATATTTAAACTTGTATTAATAAGTATTAGTTGCACTTATTATTGGGTGTGGTTTCATAGTTCCATCAAATCTTTTAAAACATTGTTGTGGTTGCTTACTTTTCTTCATATGTTTTTCACATGTCACCTGTCATGGAGACACGGAGATCTGAACAAGCTCACAGAGTAGAGCCTGAAAACTCACCCCATATCGCTTTGAATCTGGGCACAGAGTGGTTATAACTTCTGTGATCTTGAGCTAGTTAACTACCCTCCCTATACCCCCCAAAAAAACTAGCCGAAACAGGGTGGGTTAGCTCTTTCAAAAGACAAGTGAGATTATCAGTGTTTATATTTTATCTGGTTTCTTGGTGGAGTAACTACATAGCAAAATTACACTGCAGTGGAGTGATATTTTATTTGTATTTTTGTTGTTGTTATTGTTGTTTGGGGGGTTGAGACAGGGTTTCTCTGTGTAGCTTTGGAGTCAGTCCTGGAACTAGCTCTTGTAGACCAGGCTTGTCTCAAACTCACAGAGATTTGCCTGCCTCTGCCTCCCGAGTGCTGGGATTAAAGGCATGCACCACCACCGCCCAGCTTTTTATTTGTATTTTAATAAATAAAACTTGCCTGAAGAGCAGAGTGCAAAACTAAGTCACTAGAGGCCAGGGAACGGTGGCACACACCTTTAATCCTAGGACTCAAGAGACAGAGGCAGACAGATCTCTGTGAGATCAAGGCTACCCTAGGTTACACAAAATCAGTTCAAAAACAGATCCAGGTGGTAGTGGCTCACATCTTTAATCCCAGTGTTTGGGAACCACACACCTTTAATCCCAGCACTAGGGAGGTGGAGACAGAAAGAAGTGTGGCTGGGTAGAGAGAGGAATACAAAGGTGAAGAGACAGGAACTCACTGGAGTGTGGAGCCTGAGGTTTGATGAATACACAGTGCGGTCTAGACAGTCTGAGGATCGCCCCTTCGGTCTGAGCATCAGTACAGGTAAAAACGTCTCTCCAGTGGCTTACGGCTCTGCTTCTCTGATCTTCAGCTTTAACTCCCATATCTGTCTCTGGATTTTTATTATTCGTCTACACTGCAGTGTTAGACAAAGGATGCAGGAGCATTCGGAAGCATGAGCATGTTTCTGAGGAAACTGGAAAGTTAGAGAACTGAAAATTCGTAGACTTGAAACTGACCTTGACTTGAGACACACTCCTCCTCGAGTAGCCTCCTCTCAAACCCTCGAAGTGCAGCACAAGTTACCGGTCTGACTTGGCCTAAATCCACTTGGTATAAAGCAAGTGTTCCCAAGGTTGTTAGATAAGGATGCCTTCCTTCCATAGAGAACACATTACTACCGCTCAGGAAAGTTTCATTTTAAGCAGAAAGTCTTAAACTTGAATTTGCAAAAAAAACAAAAACAAAACCATGATAGCTTTTTCTTTATTTTTCTTCTTTTTGTTTTTGTTTGGGTGTGTATTTTTGAGATTCAATGCATGGCCTCATAATGCTCAACCCACAGTCTAACACACACACATATTCAGAGAGAGAGATAGATAGAGAGAGAGAGAGAGAGAGAGAGAGAGAGAGAGAGAGAACACCAGCTATTTCTTTTAGTTCATTTTATTTTTAAGACTGTCTATACCAAGGCCAAGCCACCTGAAACTTACTGTGTAGCCCAGGCTGGCACGACTCCTCCAGAATGTCATAACTCCTCAACTAGTGAGTCCAAAGATACCGAGATGAGAGAAGTCTCAGGGAAAGAACTCAAAATGTCATTTGCAAAAATGACCTCAAAGAAGACACAAGCAAGGAGCAAATGAAGTAAGAAACTGCAAACTTCTAAAGAACACTGGAGAAACTGAAGAAGATGCTAAAAGGTAGTCCTCACCTGCTCACAGATGGGCAAAGCTAATATTGGGAGAGTGGTTAAATTACTGGAAGTGACTTACAGATTCAGTGTGATCTCCATCGGCATGAAGAGATAGTATACAATTAACCCTTCATCCATGGTTAGATGTTTATGTGCCCCATCTCACACAGGTTCTAAAGTGCCATGTTATAGAATGAGATCTCCATATAAGAAAGCTATTCATAAATTTTGAGCAGAAGAGTGAGAAAATATAAGTATGTAATGGACCAATGGAATCAGATAAGGAGTGTCAAAGCAAACAATAAGACTAGCTATATATAGTAAATGTGAGTGTATGTTAGGCCATAGTTAGTGGGACCAGAGAAGGAGTCCCAAATGGCATGGTGAGGCTCTTCAGGGGGACAGAGCAGAGAGGGAGCTAAGCAGAACTTCTGTTTGAGTTTTTATTTTTGTATTTGAAGGTTGAGCTTGCTAGTTTTGTTTTTGCTTGTTTGTTTGTTTGGGTTTTGTGGGTTTTGTTTGGTTGGTTTTTGATTTTGTTTTGTGTTTGTCAACAAACAAAACACAAGCAAGAGTCATTAGGAAAGAGGGACTCTCAGTTGAGAAAATGCCTCCATAAGAGCTGGCTGTAGACAAGTCTGTGGGATATTGTCTTGATTATTAGTGATGCAGAAGGGCCCAGCTCACTGTGGGTGGTGCCACCCCTGGGCAGGTGGTCCTGGGGATGTAAGAAAGCAGGATGAGTAAGCTATGAGGACCAAGTCAGTAAGCAGCACCACGCTACATCCTCTGCATCAGCTCCTGCCTCCAGGTTCCTGCCTTGAGTTCTTGCCCTGATGTCCCTGAATGATGGACTATAAGCTGTAAGACAAATATAAACCCTTTTCTTCCCAAGTTGCTTTGGTCACAGTATTTTCCAGCATTGGAAACCCTAAGACAAACAACTTCTGGTTTACAAATGATTTATAATATCCTTGGTGCACATTTCATAAATAAACAGGGAGAAGTAAGACAGGAGAGCCGTGAGCTCAAGATCATCCATGACAGTACAGTGTGGCCATGCCTCAGAAACAAGTAACCAGGCGGGATGTGGTGGTGCACACCTGTAATTCCGACACTCAGAAGGCAGAGTGTAACCAGGCGGGGTGTGATGGTGCACACCTGTATCCTGACATCAGAAAGCAGAGTGTAACCAGGTGGGGTGTGGTGGTGCACACCTGTAATCCAGACATCAGAAGGCAGAGTGTAACCAGGCCGGGTGTGGTGGTGCTCACCTTAATCCTGACATCAGAAGCCAGAGGTAGGTGGGTCTCTATGAGGTCAAAGCCAGCCTGGCTGCAATCATATATCAAATGACCTACACTCAAACTGGATTTGCCCAATCAGCCTCTAGAGATAACTTCCCCCAAGAAGCACGCACCCCAGGAAAATGCTGTAACTATGCCCATATGAAACATTCCTTCCTAAACAGAGTAAAGGGAACAAAGGTGGCAAGCCCACAGGACCCCCCAAGACTCAGAGAAAAATGGGATTGTGACAATTTTTAAGAATGTGTTTGAGGCCTGAAGAGACAGCTCGACAGTTAAGAGCATGGGCTGATCTTCCAAAGGACACAGGTTCAATTCCTGGCACACACATGGTGGCTCACAACCGACTATAACTCCAGTCCCAAGGGATATAATCTTGTCTTCTATTCTCAGTGGGCATCAGGCACATATAGGGAGTCCAGACATTCATGCTGGCAAAACACTGACACACACACAAAAAAAACCGAACAAATAAATAAAAGATATTCAATAGGAGATGGATAAGAAAAATAACTTTGAATGATATTTTAGATCCCAGACTCCATGATGAAACATTTAAAAGTCTTCAGATATGTATGAAATATGACGTTTTAGACTAATGTATCTCAAATATCAACCCCAAGAGTCAAACTTTGGTGAATTGTTCACCCCTTTGTAACAAAGCTATACAAATAAGAACTTAGTGACTGCTCCACAAAGCTCAATATGCCATTTCTCGGGCCATCCATTGTTTTTCCACGAGAAAGCATTTTCTCATCAAGAGTTCCCATCCTCCTCATCCCCAGACCTGTAGCAGGCTGCCTGAAGGGGCCTGTCTTCCCCCTCTGGCTCTATTCCCTGGAGAATCTGTAGACCCAGCCTTCCTCCCTCACCCCATTGGTGTGGGGGGTTCTTCTGTCTATGTGTTGCTTTTATTGATTAATGAATAAAGAAACTGCTTTGGCCTATAGCAAGGCAGAAGTTAGCTAGGTGGGGAACACTAAACTGCGTGCTGGGAGAAAGAAGGCAGAGTCAGAGAGAAACTATGTAGCGCCACTGGAGACAGACGCTCGAACTTTACCCTGTAAGTCAGAGCCTTGTGACAATACAAAGATTAATGGAGATGGGTTAATTTAAGATACGAGTTAGCCAGAAATACACTTAAACTATTGACCAAACAGTATTGAAGATAATATCATTTCTGTGTGATTATTTCAGGTCTGTGCAACCAGGAACAAACAAGCAGCCTCCTTACAACACTCCATCCCTTTTTTTTTTATTATTCTGTTTTATTCTGTTTCATTTTCTCCTTTATTTTTTATTTTATTTAAATAACATTTTTCTTCATTTATTTTACATACCTACCGCAGTTTCCCCTCCCTCCTCTCCTCCCACTTCCCTACTTCCACTCCTCCTCAGCCTCCATTCAGTAAGGGGCAGGCTTCCCATGGACTTGTGCAAAGCATGGCAATCAAGTTGAGGCAGGACTGAGCATCAGGGTTGAGTGAGGTAATCCAGCACCAAGACCTGGAGGCGCTCTTTACCTGGGAACCTACTACAGAGATACTTATTCCTCCAAGTTCATTGCTGTTCCATTCATAATAGACAGAAACCAGATGTTCATCAGCAGGTGAGTGGATATTGAAATGTGGTGCATTCACACAATGGAATACTATGCAGCTTTTGAAAAAGAATGGAATGTGCTGGTAAATGAACGGAGCTAGAAAAAAATAATGCCAAGAGAGGTAACCCAGACCCCAAAAGACAAATATCGTATGTATTCTCTTACATGTGGATGCCAGCTTTTAAGCTTTCGATAGGTATGCTATAATCCTTATAGCCACAGAGGTTAGGTATAGAGTAAGGGACTGGGGATGGGGACCTCCCAAGGAAGGGGAACTAGAATATATAGTTAGGGAGGGACAGTGGGAGACCAGAGCTGGAGAACTATACAAGGAGGAGGATGAAAGAGAGGCAAAGGGCCAGTTAAGGGGTCATATGGAAGCCTACCACCGTATAAGCTTCTTAAAATGTATGCATGGAGTCCCCAAGCTAAAGTCTAAATAGAATTACCAAATAATGGAAGAAACAATGCTCCAACTAGACATCTTTTACCCCCAAAGTTAATCCTCCAGTACTAAGCAAGAATGGGTTATATCTCATTGTATCATTAGCCAAAGGGACCCCAAAGAAACCCCTAAACATTTCAGGTTATTGAATGCCCTTCACAAACTGCTGCTGCTAAGGCCCTACCACTGCAGACTCCAAGGAAACCGTATCTCCGGGTACAACATATGTCGCACATGTGACCTCACAGAGACTGCGGCAGCACACGCAGGGCCTGCACAGGGCCTGCAGAGGCTCAAGGCAGGCGTGGGGTCCCCGCACAGAGACAGGGAAGCGGACATAGGCTCCCGTTCCTAACCAAGAAACTATCTCCAATCGGTATCTGCTCACAAAGGAAAAGTTGGTTTTCTCCAATGGAGTCTCACTGGGTGTATTTATCACACTTAAGGACCAGTTCCTACCCAGCAGTAGATGACCAAGACAATGCAAACGTATAGGTATTTTTGTAAACTTTTTTTCTTACTGGCCTTTTGCTTGTATGGTTTTATGGTTTCTGACGCTGTGATTTTATGGATTTTGGAGTGGGGGTGTGTTTCTTGTGTTCTACTTTTTTATTTTGCTGTTGTTGTTACCAGTTTGTTTTTAAGAGAGAAAGAAAGTTCTTATGGTTGGGTATGTGATATGGGAAGGGGGAGAGCCAGAGGACCTGAGAGCAGTTGTGGGAGGGGAAATTGGAACCAGAATATGTAACACGAAAAAACTGCAGCAAAAATAAAGTTGACAATCATGCATTGATGTATTCATTGGTGTTTTGTGGTATTTTCTTGTTTGTCTGCGTGTAATTCATAATACAAAGCTGTTAAAGGCTGCAGGTACCACTTTGCCCACCAGATGGCAGAGCAGCGCTACCATAACTTTCACCTTTGCGGTCTCAGCGTTTGTCTTACATAAAACGCCCAGATGGTCTTTCAAAACAAAATGAAAAAATTTTTTGATTCTTCCTAAGAATATTTTGAGCCAAAATATTTTACATCTCATCCTAAAAATGACTTTCTATAGTAACTGTTCGGGTAGGTTTTTAAATGATTTTCATAATATATATTAAGAGCACAAAGCCCTAATCCAGCTATTTAGAGGGACAGATAAACGTTGTGAAGAAAGAAGACATCTTGAAAGTCGTCACCACCGCCAGACCGAGACACACGCATGCGCACACAGGGCTCAGAATGTGTCGGTAGACGCACAAGGAGTGGCATGCCGCCTCGAGAGCAGCAACTGCTGGCTCGGCACTGCCACCCAGTGGCGCCAGGTCTTCATCTCCTGCCTGTGAAATTGGTCCAAGCATCCTCTGGATGGACTTGATGCTTCCTAGTCCCAGTGTGTCACCAGCACTGACACAGAGTGTCCCTTGTGCCACAGGGAGTCTATTCCCCCGGCACCCAGATGTAGGGGCTGTCTGTGTCTGGTTCAAGGCCTCCTCTCGCCCCCGACAAGGAAGCTCTCCTGAAGCCATCCCGGGCAGCCTGGGGTAATCTCACCAGAGCGCGTACCAGTCACTAGTCCTCCAGCAGGAGAGTCCAAGTGGAAAAGCTTTGAAGAAGAAAGCTCCCACGGCTTCTCTAGGCGAGGGCGGCACAAGGGGGGACACAGTCACACAGACTGGATGCTTGGAATTGGGTTTATGTGACAGTAAAAGGATACATGGACTCAGCGTATGAATCCCATCTGACAGAAGAGCAGAAAGGGTTCTCTTCCCTTAGTTATTTACAAAGAACGAGCCTGCACCACAGAAATATCCCCCAGGAGAGCCCTGCAACGCAGTTGATATTTTTGTCTCTCCCCACCCTCAGCGAAACGTCGGAGAGTGCTGTTCCCATCCTAATGCCCCACCATCTTCTGGGGTATCCCAAGCCCTTCTGCTCAGAAGGGAAAGTATTCGCTAGTGAAGTACACCTTTAGAGTTCTCCCCTTCTCTGTTTCCCTTCCCTTCTCCCCTCTCACTTCCTCCTGCATGGACATTCCCTAACATTAGCCATTTTCTTCCTTCTGCTTTCTCCAATGCGTACCTTGCATAGCTTTCTCGCTCTTTATTCTCGGAAATTAATCTAAACAGAAGCGAAAGGAAACCCAGCAACACTGCTCTACCATGCCTTATGACATGGACTTTCCTCCCATTTCAGTGACTCACAAATTTGCTATTTATTGAAATCACCAGGTTGCCTGGCATGACCGTAACTTAACTATAATCCCAGTGCGTGGGATGCTGGGGCTTTAAGATCAATTATGAGACCAGTGTGGGCTAAAACCAGGATACGCTGTCTCAGAAAGACAAGAGCAGAGCTAACGGGGGTTAAAATAAGAACAAATAAACCCAAAAGGATTAGGTCAAAGCTGGGAAACAGCTCCTCTGCCCAGATTACCCAGCCGTCTATCAGAATCAATTTCCCACAGGACTCTTGGGATAGCCCACCTCTATAGACGGGCATTAGCCAAAGGTCTATCATCCTATTGTCCTTCTATATACCAAATGAGTTATTAACCTGTAACCTAAACTCACTTTAGAGCAAAACGCTGTCCAAACTTCTTCAAAAGCTGGCCTCACGCAGAAACATGGTTTCTCCTCTGAAAGCGCAGGCCAGTGCCCTGCTTTGCCTTCTGCCGCTGTGACAAACACCAAGAACAAAAGCAACCTGGGAAGGAAAAGGGTTTCCTTTAACTTATAGGTTACATCCCATCACCAAGCAAAGCCAGGACAGAAGCTGCAGGTCCAACTGAAGCAGAAACCAAGGAAGGGACGCTGCCCTGGCTTGACTCCGGGCTCATCTTCAGCCGCCTTTCTGATACAGTCCATACCTCTTACCCATCTTCCCCAAATCACCCAGTGACGGCACAGAGATCGCAAAGAGGTTTGCTGGAGGAGTGAAAAAGGGGGGAGTCAAAGAATGAGAGGCTGTCTCGGAGTGGGGATGTGGGAAAGGCAGACAGGCAGACAAAGAGACAAGAAACGGGCAGACAGAAGGAGTGACAGCCAGGAAAGCAAGAGGAGTAAGAGAGAAGAAAGGCACCGACACTTTTAAGGGGTTCATTTGGCAACCGGTGATGATGTAACTGCCTCGGTGGCGGCCCAGGCAGGCTGCTGCCCTAGAGGGAACTAACACTCAGTCTTAAAAACACAATCAGCCACTGCAGAAGACCACCAGCTCTGCTTGCCCTTAACTCTGCATTGGACTGGCAGCACCTACCCACCCACACTATTCAAACGGACTCAATCCAGAATCTCCACCCGTTTACGTTCCCAATGGAACCCTCTTCTTGCTGGGTTTAGGATCACTGCCATCACTCTCAAGGCCAAATATAAATGCATATTTCCCTTATTCATATCTCCGTGGCTTCCTCTTAGTCAGGCCACTGCCCACTGACAAAAGCCTACTGTAGGCACATTTTCATCATACAATTTCACCCACTTGTTAGACAAAAATGCTGCCTCAAAAAAACCCAATTCCAAGGTAACATATGAACTTCATCTGAGGCGCTCTTGGCATGTCTGAAGAACATCTAAATAAAAATTCAATTTAATAAATCATACTTTACTAGTCCTGACTTGTCTCCTAGATGAGACTTTACCTCTTCTTTGAAATCCCTTCAGATTCCCGCTCTATAGTGAGCTACAGAGGACCTTAATGACCCCCTAAATGTTCTGCCTGGACTAGGAAGATAAAAGCCCCTCACCACCCCAAATCAAGTCCTCCAGCTTCAGCCTTTCTTTTGAATGATTTTGGTTTCTTATTCTGCTCATGTCTCAACAACATCTTTCTCTAAACTGACCAACCACCAAGACTGGAGAGATGGATCAGTGGTTAAGAGCGTTGACTGCTTTTCCAGAGTACCTGAGTTCAATTCCCAGCATTCACATGGCAGCTCACAATCATCTGTAATTCCCCAAGGCCCTTGAATGGCCTCTGTAGGTACCAGGCATGCATATGGTGCACAGATATTCAAGTGAAAAACCATACAAGTAAAAATTGGAAAAAAATATAACTACCCTTTTTTTCTGCTTAGATATTACTGGATGCCTTAAGTCTTCAGGGTCTTCCTTCTGTGTGGGCTAGAGGAGTGTTTCTTAACTTTTGGTTCACAAACCCTTGGGGGGGGGCAAATAACACTTTAACCGGAGTCTTATATCAGATGTCCTATTTATCAGATATTTACAATACAATTATTAACAGTAATGAAATCGCCTTTATGAAGTAGCAACAAAATAATTTTATGGTTGGGGGTCACCAAAATGTGAGGAACTGTATTAAAGGGCCAAAGCATTAGGAAGGTTGAGAACCACTGCCCTAAAGAGTCTTAGTGTCTTCCGGATAATTCCAGACACCTGTACCATTGCCTTCATTACTGCCCATATCCAAATTACCCTTGACAACCAGCTGTACTCAGTGACCCTTTTGAGGCCCATTCTACCTAAGAGATATCCCTTTGGCTGATAATCCTGCTAATAGGACAAGAAATCGTAAGAGTGGGTTCCAGAGTAAGCAGAGTGAAACTGATTTCGTATGCTTATACCTTGTCAGCCAAATACATCAATGAGACTACCTCACAGCTCAGTGACCCTCAAGGACTTCCAAGACCAGCTGATTCTCTTGCTTCAGTAATACTCCAAAACCACCATGCTCTCATCATGCTTGCGACCAACCCAAGGGGCACCTGCCTGTTCCTGGAAGGATGCTATAGCCATGCAAAGATACTGTGAGATACAACTAAAAGACTAAGAAGGCAGGACCCCTGGTTAAGTCCCTTGGAGGGATAGCTCTTAGATGCATTGGCTGGTTTTCCTGGTTACAAACAGTCCTGAGTTCACTTACCAGCATAATTCTTCTCCATTTTAGTCCTTCCTTAACCTGCGGGCATACCTGCATCTTCCAGATTGCAGACCATTTAATCCCAAGGGACACTGGCTCAGGCTATCAACAGACGCCATCAGCATCAGCACCAAAGACCTCTTGACCTCTGTAGTTGTTTGAATGAGAAATGTCTCTGTGGGGTAATGTGTTTGAACACTTGGTCCCCAGATGGTGGCGCTGTTTGGGGCGGTTATGGAGGCAGGGCCTTGCTTGAGGGGGTATATCACTAAGTGCAGGCTTTGAGGGTTAGTAGCCTCATTCTACTTCCTGTCCTGCCCCCTCTGCTTCCTGCTGTGGGTGAAATGTGATCCGCTGCTCCCTGGCAGGCTGGCCTACAGCTCCTGATGCCTCACATGCACTCCATCCCTCTGGAACTATAAGCTAAAATAAACTCTCCCATAAGTGCTTTTTGTCACAGCATTTTATTACTGCAACAGAAAAGTAGCCAGCACCACCTCCAAGTGACATCACAGTCTGAACGTCACCTGTTACGATCACCACTCAAACCAGTGTTGCCCACATTCCTTTTCGAGAAAATGGTGGCAGATCTACCTAAAACCCACAAATTGAGTTAGCCTTGCTTATCAGTGAGTTCTAGGGATCCACCGTTTCCACCTCCCCCGTCCTGGGATTCACAGTACCGTCATGCCTGGCGTTTTGACTTGGGTTCTCAGAACTCAACTCAGGCACTTCTGCTTGCAAGTCAAGCACTTTACCCACCAAACTATCTCCCCAGCCCTACACCTAATTCCTCATCATCCACAGGCTTTCTTCAAACAGCCCATCTTTTGAAAGACCACTGGCGCTGGGCAGTGGCGGCACATACCTTTAATCTCAGCACTCGGGAGGCAGAGGCAGGCAGAGTGAGACCAGCCTGGTCTACAGAATAAGTTCCAAGACAGTCAGGGTGTCTTAGTTCAGATTTCTATTGCTGTGACACCATGACCAAGGTAACTCTTATAAAGGAAAAAATTTAATTGGGGATGCTCACATTTTCAGAGGTTTAGTCCATTATCGTCTTGGTGGGAAACATGGCAACATGCAGGCAGACATGGTACTGAGAAAGAACTGAGAATTCTACATCTTGATCTACAGGAAGCAGAAGCAACTGTGTCAATGGGCAAAGCTTGAGTATAAGAGACCTCAAAGTCGACCCCCACAGTGACACACTTCCTCCAACAAGACCACACCTATTCCAACAAGGCCACGTTTCTTAATAGTGCCACTCCCCTTGCGGGCCGTTTTCTCTGAAACCATCATATTCCACTCCCTGGCCCCCATAGGCTTGTAGCCATATCAGAATGCAAAAATGCATTCAGTCCAACTTCAAAGGTTTCCATATTCTGCAAGTCTCAAACTTATTTAAAAGTCTAAAGTTCAAAGTCTTTTCTGAGACTGATGTAATCTCTTAACTGAAATCCCCTGAAAAATAAAAAGCAGATCAATCACATAATTTCAACAAACAAAAAAAAAATGGCACAGGATATACATTGCCATTTAAAAATGGAGTAAAGGGAGGGTAGTGAGGAAATACTGGACCAAAGCAAGACCAAAAACCAGCAGGGCAAACTCCAAACGCTTCATTTCCGTGTCTGACGTCAAAATCCTCTCAGCTTTGCGGACTGCAACACACTTCTTTCTCTTGGGCAGGTTCCACTCCCTCTTAGAAGCTTTCCTCAGTAGGTATCCCATGGCTCTGGCATCTTCAACATCTTGGGGTCTCCAAGGAAATCCATGTTTCACCTTCCCAGTTTCTACAGTGGCCTCTCTCGGCCTCCGTTCAAGGACACTCCTGACTCATTTGTGGCCTCAGCAGCTTACCTTAGACTCAGAGGAAGATTCCATAACCCCTTTCTTCTATCCTTGACTCTAACACCAGAACCAAGTGGTTGAAGCTGCCAAGTTCTTGCTGTGTTTGGAACATGACCCCCTCATTCAATTACATCTTCACTAGCTTTCTGTTTTCCATGGTTTCCTTCACTGCCTAAGCTTGACTGTCTGAAACTGAATCTGTAGACCAGACTGCCCTCAAACTAGGAGGTCTGCCTGCCTCTGTCTCTAGAGTGCTAGGATTAAAGGCATGTACCACCTGACTCTAAGCTTTTCTATTTATTTCTTTTTTTCCTTTGATTTTATTGAGCTCTACATTTTTCTCTGCTCCCCTCCTTGTCTTTCCCCTCCCCTTCAACCCTCTCCTATGGTTCCCATGCTCCCAATTTACTCAGGAGATCTTGTCTTTTTCTACTTCCCATGTAGATTAGATCGGTGTATGTCTCTCTTAGGGTCCTCATTATTGTTTAGGTTCTCTGGGATTGTGATTTATTGGCTGATTTTCTTTGCTTTATGTTTAAAAACTACTTATGAGTGAGTACATGTGATAATTGTCTTTCTGGATCTGGGTTACCTCACTCAATATGATGTTTTCTAGCTCCATCCATTTTCCTGCAAAATTCAAGATGCTGTTATTTTTTCTGCTGTGTAGTACTCCATTGTGTAAATGTACCACATTTTCCTTATCCATTCTTCACTGAAGGGGCATTTAGGTAGTTTCCAGGTTCTGGCTATGATAAGCAATGCTGCTATGAACAGTTCTAAGATTTCCTTTTCACAAGTTGGAAACTTAGCTGGGTGGGATCTTACTCTAAGGTCACCATACCCTTTATTTCATTTCTTAATCTGTTTATATCCTCAAACAGAGGACTTTGCTCTATCCACTTCCTGGTAGTCTTTTTTTTCCTCAAACTGTGCATTTTGTATTTTTCCTTGCTCAGCTTGCTCCTTTTCATCATAAATCTTCATCAGAGTTAACCCTAATAATCACATGACAGAGTCTATCCTAGGCTGTTTTGAAATTTCCTCTGCCAACAGAATTAATCCAAATTTCTTCACATTAGCATCAGACAGACTCTTCAGACAAGGGCAAAAAGCAGCCACATTCTTCACCAAAATATCACAAGGAGGATCTCTAGGCAACATACTAAAAGTCTTCTCCTCTGAAAAATCTTGAGCCAGGCCCCCACAGTTTAGATCACCCTCAGCACCACTGTCTACCGTGTCTCTGATACGATGGTCTGTTAAGCAGCACTTCCACAGCCTCTCTAATCCAAACTCCCAAAGTTCAAATCCCTCCAAACAAAAGCATCACCAGGTCTATCACAGCCACACCCCACTCTTAGCACTGGGTTACAGAGAGAAACTCTGTCATGGGGGAGAAGGCAAAGACCACAAATTTTCTATTTAACAAGATCAGAGGGATGTCTGCCTACCTATCTAGCTATGAATCACACATAGGTGGCCAATAAGAGAAGTGTTAAGAGAAGAAAAAGTAACATCTTTTGACTATTATTAAAAAAAAAACTTCCATTTCTGGAAGGTGAGGGGTCCTCTAAGAATTTACCTCCCACAGTTTTGTCTTTGCTGCAACAAACTTTCTTTACTCAAACTTTTTTATATCAGTTCTGGTCTACTAAATGCTTCATACACACATACACACCTTAAAATTACTAAATCGGGCTGGGTGATGGTGGTACGTGCCTTTAATCCCAGCATTTGGGAGGCAGAGGTAGGCAGGCCTCCATGAATTCAAGGCTATCCTCATCTACAGAACTAGTTCCAAGACATCCAGAACTGTTACACAGAAAAACCCCGTCTCAAAAGAAAAAAAAATTGCTAAGTCATTCCTGGCAGGGAGCTAACATTATTATTATTGCTACATGAATACTACTTATTGCCAACAGTGCTTGCAACGATGATTTATGTTGCTGTCCACAAACAAATAAATAGTACTGAATTCTGGACCCCAGCCCCTGTGCTTCACTGCCCTTATCTCTACCACCCTCCTGGAGTCTCTGATTGAACTTCCTGGTGATGACACCTGCAGCTTTTTGCTGGGAAGTGCTGCAGTAGTTTGATGACTGGGTGGTCCCCGAGTTAGGCCACTGAAGTAGTAACCTTTTGTTTTCAATCACAAATCAACTGCCCAGAAGGAAAAATCCTCCTCAGGAGTTACCCCTAAGTTTCAAAAGCCTGATGCATAGGAAGATACTGGGTCATAATCCAAAGCCAGAACACCCAGCCCTGGCTCTCTACTGACAGGCAGTGTGGTCTTGGCTAGCCACACCAGTGTCTCATCTACGAAAAAGAGAGAGAGATCTTGGGCTGGATTGTCCCAGAGGACCCTTCTGGCTCTCAGATTCATGGATTTCATACTCTGACTCAGAGAACAGCTCTGCAGCTAGCTCCAGAGCCAGGCCATCTCCGAAAGGCGCAACTCCCTGGAGCACCATAACCTTAACCCGAGAAACTTCCTGAGGTGGAAGCAGAGAGGTAATGCAATCACGGAGAAAACAAACGTTCAGACTTTCCAAGACACTTCAGGTCTCAACCATCCAGTTTCATCGACCTCAAAAATACTTGTCCACTGTAAACCCTGATAATTAGACAGGAAAAACCAGACTACCAGCAAACCTCTCCAGACCTATACAAGCCCCTCAGATTCCCCCACTCGTCTTTGACTTCTGTGGAGCAGTGTGCACGTGTCGCCTTTGGTTGGAGTCTGGTGGAGTGAAAGTCCATCCATTCTGTTGGAAAACACTACAGCTTTGTGGATTCCTGTCCCACACATGATCTTCACGTGTAAATTGGGGTGGGGAACACTTTCTTACTCCTTCAAAATAGGGAGGACAAACTTTATCCTGCTTTACAAAAATATTTAATCTCATCCAGGTTAAATATTTTAATAATGAATATTTAATAAACCAATCACTCCCTGACTGATTCAACTTTCATCTTCTAGGTTAATTTCTTGTTCGTGTTTAGTTCAGAACAAGGTCAGATTCTGTCCTGAGGAAAATAAGCTGTCGTTTGATTTAGGGTCTCTGAGTGATGGGGTGGGTATGAAAATGGCTCCTTGGGATGAGCTAATGATCAAATATTGGCTCATGACTGTGATCAGTGCTTCCCAGATGATAGTAAAAGGTTCAGAATTTCACTTGGACGCAGGGAGCAGGCTCAGTGTGCCAGTGACCACCCAGGTCCAGGGACAACTCTGTGAACCTCTAATTCAACATAGCCATGGCTAAGAAAAGTCTGGCAAAAGTGGTGTTAGAAGCAGTAGTCCTTCAGACTGACTCAAAGTGGAAATGGTTTATTTGTGTGTGTGTGTGTGTGTGTGTGTGTGTGTGTGTGTGTGTGTGTTTGCTGGTGCCTGCATGTAGGTGTAACCGTCAGAGGTTGACACTGAGTGTTTTTCTCAGTCTTTTTTTTTACAGTATGGCTAGGAAGCTGGCCAGGAACCCCAAGGATCCCTGTTTCTGTCCTCCTCTTTGGCACTGAGACTACACACACACCTCTCTACACCTGCCTTTTTTACGTGTATTCTTGGGGACCAAACTCAGGTCTCCATGCTTTTGGGGCAAGCAGTTGACCATCTGAGTCTTCTCCTTTGCCCAGTCATTGTCTATAGATGTGTGGTCGGTAGCACAGGTCATGTGGTAGCTGGTTCAAATGCATATGCATCTTAACAACGACCTCCTGGTCGGTGTCCATGCAAAGCTAAGCCTAAGAAGCACTGCTCTGAACTTCCCTTTGTTGTAAAAGGAGCAGCAGGCCGTTTTCTTCCAACCGGCTTCCCACTAGCTTTACCCGAAATAATTACATGGAAACTGTATTCATTTAGACACTACCTGGCACATTATATCTAGCCTCTTCTTGGCTAACTCTCACATCTTAATTAACCCATTTCCATTAATGTGTACTGCCACTTGACTGTGGCTTATCAGCATGAATCTAACCAGCATACATCTTGGAGAGGAGAGTCATGGCGTCTGCCTGACTCTGCTGTCTTTCTCCCAGCATTCTGTTCTGTCTGCTCCACCTATCTAAGCTGCTGTCCTATCAAAAGGCCAAGGCAGTTTCTTTATTTGACCAATGAAAGTAACACATAGACAGAACCTCCTACACCACCCCTTCATTCTCGAGGGTGCAACTTCCTGTTCATACAACTGGATGAGAGATTTGTACAAGTGAGGGAAGAAGCAAACTCTCAGTCTCTTGGGCACCCAGTGTACACATCAGGAAAAGCCACAGTGACAACCACAGTGCGCCCTGCGAGCTGCCTGCCACCACTTAGAAAGTCGCTGGTTCTCACTTTGTAGGCAGGATCCTGAGCTCCCAGGCTTCCTCACTTTCCTGAACTTAAACATTAAGGTGAAGAGCATGGAGCCTAAAGTTGGTGACATTGAGCCTCCCCTTCACTGCCTGGATCACAGCCCGGAGGAGGCTCTTTCTCCCTCAGAAACTCCTGCTGCTATTTTTGTGTTTCTCTCTCACCTCCCTGTTTCTCTTCCTTCTCAATTTGTTCTCCCGTCCCCAACTCTCTACCTCTGTCTGCCTCTGTCTCTCTTTCTGTATCTCTGTGTGTATGTCTGTCTGTCTCTCTGTGTGTCTCTCTCTGTCTCTGTCTGTCTCTGTCTCTCTCTTTCTCTGTGTGTGTGTTTCTGTCTCTCTGTCTCTGTCTCTCTCTGTTTCTGTCTCTCTGTCTCCCTGTCTCTCTCTTTGTGTGTGTGTGTGTGTGTGTGTGTGTGTGTATTTCTGTCTCTCTGTCTCTCTCTTTCAACAAAATTGTGCTTTCAAAGTTAAAGAAAGGCAAAAGCGGGTCCTCTTCAGATCCAGGCCCAGGAGAGATGCTTCCAGCAAAGAGATCTGGATTAATTACCACTCTAATCCTCCATCCCAGGGAAAGCTCAGTAAACCTGAAAGTTTCCTGCAGGCAAACACCTGTGCGGCCTGGCAGTGGCCCGAGACTCTAAGTTGGGGAGCAACAGCAAGAGCTTGGAAAGGCTCCCACTCTTGGCTTCCGTGCAGGTGTTCAGGATAGTGGGGAGTTAATTGGGTAACAGGTGGAAACTCAAAGGGTGGAGGGAACAGAGCAAACAGGGCAGAAACTGATGGTCAAAACCTAATTTTAAACAGAGTCACTACTCCGTGTGGGTCTCCAAAAGGTCAGTCGCATTAGAATTGAAAGAAATATCGTCATTTAAAACAGCAACGTCTGCAGCTTCCAAGTGCCCAGCCCTGGGCTGGAGAACATCTCAAGCTTCATTTTTCATCTGCAAAAGGGCGCTGGAGGGTTCTCAGGAGTAAATTTGCTGGAAGAAGGCAGAAGCCAAGCTCACCTTATCCTGAGCCCCTGCTTAAGGACACACAGATGGTGCTCAGCTGAGCCAGAATTCTCTGGCATGGAATTGTCTGTGTACTGACCTACTCCACTGTGCTTTCATTCTCTATCTGGCTGCGTCCCCTGTGAGCAAGAGGCCTATTGTGCAGGGTATTGGTCACCCGCATCTGCACTGTGGTCCCTCCAGAACAAGCAGAATGAGAAAAAAATCTAGAACCATGAGGGGACAGGAACTGGCTAAGTTAGGGATAAACGAACTCCCACTTTTTAAAACCCAAGTCTACCCCTGCTTGTCAATAAAGGTTCACAGGCACACAGCGACCAGCATACACATCAGCCAAGTTTAGCAAGTTTGTGCTAAAACTATAGAATGGAGTGTAGTAGAGCCCCACACTTCTACATTATCAGTAGGGCATCTGTTTCAAGACCTCAACTGAGTCCTAACCCTGAGAATACTATATATGCTATGGTTTTATTCCTCTCAGAATATACCTACAGAAGTAACTCATTTATAAATCAGTCGCCTAAAGAGGTCAAAATGAGTTACTACTAATAAAACAGAGTAACAGTAATAATATATTTTATATAAATAAAAACAATCCTAGCTATAACAAAGGTTATGAAGATATGGACTTCCTCTTTAAGAAGCTAAGTAAATAGTAACAATTTCGGGCTACAGTAACTGCAGGGAACTGGCTGGAGGAAGTGGAAGCTGGCAGAGAAACAACAGTAGCTGCAGCAGAGAGTGTGTGCCCTGTACTCTGTCTGGCCCCGTGCTGAAGACATCTGCTGAAGAAGTAATAAATAAACTGTGTCGTTTATTCCAGATAAACAACCGCAGAGTGTTCTCTGGATCACTACTCCATGCTGCCCAAGAAACTGGGGAGTATGTTGCATGGAACAGAAAATGCACGGGCATGACTTCACCTAGAAAGGGGGTTGTTTTCAGGCGACTGGGTGGAAATTTGGGGAAGTTGTGCTTTTGGCCTGGGAGCAGTAAGCTTTCCATCCTTCAAATATCCAGGTCCATCCAACATGTGGAAGAGGTTTCCTGGATGGTATCTGTGTTTGTTTACAATTCCTGTGATTATGATGTCATGAGTTTCATTATGGCTCAGGAGATACAGGGATATTGCCTTCCTTGTGCCCTGTATCTGAAGCTATTAGGTTAAGTTTGTGTTCTTCACCCATCCTTCTCAGTCTACCCCACCCTATGTAAGTAAAGGAACAGGTAAGTCATTAGGGAAGGGCTGGGCAAATGGCTCAACAGCATTGGGGAGGCAGAGGCAGGCAGATCTCTGAGTTTCAGGCCAGCCTGGTTTACAGAGGGAGTTCCTCAGATACACAGTAAGTTTGAGACTAGGCTGGGCTACATCATGAGACTCTTTCAAAAAAAAAAACCTAACTAAAAAAGAAACATAGCTGCTATTAAAAATCAGATTAATTTATTTGTTCAATAAATATTCATTACATGTTATTCTGTACAGGGCCTGAAGCCAAGGACTTCTGGCTCGAGGTCTAGAAATAGAGAAGTGGCAGTGGGATAATGAGGACTTAAGAGACTCTCACAAAGGACAGGAGTGAGTGTAATGCTCTGTCCCTTTAAGAGACAAGCCACACCTACTCCTTCCCTGTCCACCAAGGCAAGCTGATCTTCATGTTCCAGCCTGAGTCCCTTCTTTTTCTATCTCTCCCCCAAAGAGGCAGCTTGGGGATCCTCAGCATTTTATTTTTACCATTACAGTGAGGGTAGGAGCATCCATGATAAGCTAATAAAAACAGACCACTCAAACCAAGTTCTTTACTTCCAACCATTATCACCTGCCAGAGTAGGACTCAGCCATTGATAAGTTTAATGGAGACATGAGTCTCAGTAGTTTACCCTGAAGCAATACCTGGTTGCAGGAAGAACCACAAACTGAGATTACCTGAGCACCACCCAAGAACATGTCATTCAAAGGAAATGCCTAAAGTTCCAACCTTTGTATAGAGGATCACCTGCCAGCACACTCACCAGGACACCCCTAGACAAATGTCAGTCAATCAGGGGTCCTGAGCCTTAGAAACACCTCACCCCCATCTTTACCACTATAAAAACCCAACTCTAACTGAGATCAGGGCTCTTCATTTATTCCAGTACATTGGACATGCTGAGAGACCGAGTTTGCAAACTTCCTTAAAATAAAGGCTCTTTACTTTTGCATATGGGACTCAGTCTCCTTTTTGGGTTTGGGGGGACTTTGTGGATTTGGGCATAATAGTTCTCAACAACCACATCAGTCAACAAAACTGCCTGCAACTCACAATCCAATGATCTTTCATGACCCCTACAGACACCCAGAGGCACATGTACATAGGCAGATACACACACATGCACCACAGCCAGGCCCAGCAGGCCAAGGGGGCTGAAACACTGGAAATGCCACCTGGGGCTACAGCTAACATGAAAGGCACCCGAAGAAAAGTCAGATAAGCCAAAAGAGAGGCTGAGGTTAAGGGGAGCTAAGGGAAGCCAGTCACAGAGGCAGTATGAGATGACCATCAACAGAGAAGGGAGCATTCCTATCTAGATACCTACCCAGTCAAGCCATGCTCTGATTCTCCTTCAATCCCACTGTATAAAATGTGAAATCAGTCTCTAAACACTAGCTTTTGTTGACTATTTTCCAAAGAATGTGAGGAAACTCTATGCCTAGGAATGAGGAGCCAAGAAAGTCAATCCCAATAAGATAGAAAAAATGGAAAAATCTCAAAGCAGTTAGAGATGGAAGTGGAATCAGGAACTGAATTTAGAGCCTTGGACATGCCAGGCAAACACTCTACCACTGACCCATATACCCCCACATCAACAGTATTTATAGAATACCTAAATCTTCAAAAAGACAATAGGAAAGGTAACATTATATTTAAAAAACAAGCAAAAATTATTAAGCAAGCATAAATGAAATATGTCCCTTTGTAAGGTATTGTGTCCCTCCTCCCCAACTCCCACACACTTCTTGAAGATTCTGGCTCAGGAGGATCCTTGAGAGACTGAGCCAGACCTAGCACATTTTATGGTAGTGAGTTGCAAGAAAATACGAAGAGCCAAAAAGAAGAAAACCTGGAAGAGACAGAGATGGAAGAGACAAGGAGGAAGGAAGCATGTGTGGGAAGTTTATGAGGGTTAGAAGACACTGTGACCTATGGGCATCTTCATATGGATGAGAAATGGGGATAAAATGCTTTTCTCTTTAAACTATCTTAAAACTGGTGCAGGGATTGGACTGTTTTGTCAGTGCTCAGGAGATGGAGACAGGAGGGTCACTGCAAGTTCAAACCCAGCCTAGTTTCCCTAGGGAGTCTCTGGTTAGCCAGAGCTACACAGAAACACCTTTTCTCAAAAATGACTAAAGGAATCATGCCTGTGGTCCCAACACTCAGAAGGTGGAGGCAGAAGGATGAGGTATTCAAGGTGCTGCTGGTTGAAGAGTAAGTTAGAAGCCAGTATGGACCATGTGAATGTTCATTTCAAAATTAAAGCAAGACTTAGGAGGCAGAGACAGGCAGATCTCTGTGAATTTGAGGTCAGTCTTGTCTACAGAGCAAGTTCCAGGACAACTAGGGCTACACAGAGAAATTCTGTCTTGAAAAAAAAAGATTAAAATAAGAAACAAATACACACACACACACACACGACCATTCTTAGTGAGTGTCATGCATACATCACAACAATCATGATGATGTGTGTACATATTATTTACGTATATGTTCATTTGTTCATTTATTTATTCATTCATTCATTATTTTTCAATACTAGAGACCAAACCCAAAATTTCATACCACAACAGGCAAGTGCCCTAAACAGTCCAGAATGGAGTATGACAAAGGTTTATTTATTTGGGATAAGCTCACAGTAAGGGTAGCAATCTGCAGTCCTCTATGTGTGCTGGGAACTGCAATTAAATCCAGCAGGAAAAGAAGGTCACATCCTCTTTTCTTCTGTACTGGTAGTACATGAGACCATGTCCAAAGTGGGTTGGTATCTTAAAGGCTACTGGCTGAAGGAGGTTCCACAACACCTCCTCCTTTTATCTAAATAAGAGAGTTCTAAATCTAATATAAAACTATATAGAATAAGAACAAATAACAAGTATTATCCAGGGGAAAGAACAGGCAAAAACATACATAAAGATTAGAGTTACAACCAACATGAACAACATCAAACAAGAAATATTGTTTGGGTGGTTAAAGGGCAGAGCTAAGGGCACATGCTAAATGTTTCAATAGTTATCCTATCTTAAGGAGTCTAAATTTTATATTAAAAATAGCTTGACTAAGTCATGAGAGGAAAGTAACTATGACTATCTAGTCTTCAACGCCATCAAAGACCTGAGAAGGGAAATAATATTACCTGAGTAATCAAGAAGTGCAATCAAGCAACTTCCAAAAGGTGCAGGAAATGACAGAGACAATTGGCTACCTGGGCAATCATCCAAAGTCTCCTTTGCTGTGTTGGGGCAACCAATTTTGGCTAAGTCCACAGTATCTGACAGATCATTTTCAGAGGCAGGAAAATTTGAAAATCTGTCTTACCCTGTCTTGGCAAGATTTGGCAGCATCTTTGCTTATATCTTGCTTGTCCAGTTTGGACACCATGAATTTTGTCAGTAGCCGAGGCAGGGGCAGTTCTTTGCCCAAAGGCCAGTTTTGCCAAGAAGAAAACAAGCTCCAAGTGAAGTGTCTTTGATGCTTAACATTCTCTCAGGAATAGATCGGTGCTGCCAGGACCAATTGTATCTCATATCAACAGAATCCTAAGTTATTTAAATGCCATATTCTACAGTTTTTTGAAGTGCTTTAAGATTATCTATCTATGTGGAATACAATATCTATGCATCTAAAGAACCTGCCTAGTCTAACTATAGGTGATATGGGATTCCTATCGGATATAGGGTGTATGGTATGAATGTGTTTTTTTACCATTGGTTAATAAAAGAACTTGCTTCAGTCTATAGCAGGGCAGAATATAGTCAGACTGGAAGAGATATAGAGAGAGTAGGCAGAGTCAAAGAGAGATGCCATATAACCACCAAAGGAGAAAGATACCCATGGAAGCCTACCGGAATCTTGCTAGTAGGCCATAACTTCACAG
The DNA here is from genome assembly GCF_982192425.1 of Myodes glareolus. NCBI lineage: Eukaryota > Metazoa > Chordata > Mammalia > Rodentia > Cricetidae > Myodes > Myodes glareolus. The sequence continues at coordinate 69,841,200 of NC_142029.1, read as the reverse complement.
TGATGCACAGATTAACAGAAATGGGTCATTTAAAACATAAGAGCTAGCTAGAAATATGCTTAAGCTATTGACCAGTGCTTTAATTTCTGTGTGATTATTTCAGGTCTGGGTGGCCAGAAAAAGAACAAGCAGCCTCTGACTACATATAAGTAGGACAAACATGGATGGCTATTGACCTGTAATTCTTAATACCTATCTAGCTTAAAGACTAAGGCTTCATATTAAAAAATTAAACAATCTTTAAACAAATATGAAGCAAATGAGGCCAATGACCTCAAAATGTAAACAATGTATAACTATCTTGATCAGAGGTAGAAATGTATAGTGCAATGTGATAAATATACCTTAAAATTGCATAAATGTACAAAATATCTTAAGCAGAAGTAGAAACATACATGCATATAATATGACAAAATAACTTTACATAGTTGGACAAATATTGTAAACAGAAATAGGAGCATATTCAATATAACAAATATAATTTGATTTTATATCAATATGCAACAATATATGCCAATGTAAATTGTCTATAAATAATAGTTTACAAGCAATCACACTAATCTACCTGTTATCCCACCCCATTCAATCCTTACTTTTTTTTCAGAAGAGATCCTTGAGCCTACTTCATTTCCACCCCCAATGCTATACTACTTATAGCCAACCCCTAATAGATGTCTCTGACCTTGAAGACAAACTTTGTTGGAAGAGGAGACGTAGTTTTCTAGAATTACTTCCAGTTGTCATAGGGGTGATGCTATTTCTATGGGATCCTGCAAAAACTAAAGTGATGCTTAAGTTTCAAAATTACTGTCTGGTACAATTGCAGATAGTCTCTGAGTAGTCAGTAGGGTTTTTCTGAAATTTTTATCTGAAGCTCTGATCAAAATGTAAGAATTTGCGCCAGCTCAGCTAGCCAAGTTTGTAACCCAAAACTGATCTTAAAGTGGTGTTATCGGCATAATGGCATCATATCAACCAGATAGATTCATTGTTGTGGGGCCCCATCTTCTTCCTGGAGACTTCAAAGATTACTGCATGAAAATGTATTGTTCATTGTAGAAAACTGAAACATTATTCATAGCAAAATGGAAAGTTTGAATTTCTATAGACATATATTATCATAGAGACAAAAATAGGTATGGGGAAAAATAAAATTTTTTGAAAACAGAGTTTGATGACAGTAGTGTGGAGATTTTTATCTTCCTTCTGTACCACATCAGGTGGCTCCTTATGTGAGACAGTATTGGAGGAAGCTGTTTGTTCCAGGCTGTCAGCCCTGAAATAATCACTCAGAAACTATATCATTTGCAATACTGTTTGGCCAATAGCTTAAGTGTATTCTTGGCTAACTCTTATATCTTAAATTAACCCATTTCTATCAATCTGTGTTATTTGCCATGTGGCTGTGGCTTACCAACAAGGTTTCAGTATGTCTGTCTTCAATGGAGCTACGTGACTTCTCACTGACTCTGCCTTCTTTCTCCCAGCATTTAGTTTTGTTTTACTCACCTAGCTCTATTCTGCCCTGTGCAGACCCAAACCAGCTTTTTTATTAACCAATGGTATTCACAGCATACAGAGGGAATCCCACATCAAGAAAGAAACTCTGAATTTTTCTTTTAACGGCATACTTGGATTTAGAGAAGGATAACCACAGTCCAACTCCAAACCCAGCTTTGATTTTTAATAATTGGCAACCATTATATGTATGTAAATAATATATTACCCTGCAGAGAATATTGGTATCATAAGTCGGATTTCTCTCTGCTTGGTGATTCTTTCTGGATAGCTATTTTTTCTTCTTTAAGTATCTAGATGACCAAGGTCTCTTGACTTTTTGAAGATAGTATTTTCTTGTAAAGACAAAAACAGAACCCTGCCTCAACCCTTATGAGGTTTCCTTACAATCTGTGGATTGTCATTGACATTGACCTGTGGGTGAGCTGTCATTTCTCTTTATCAAGAGATTTCTCCTTTCAAACCAAATCTTGCTTAATTTGGATTGTATCCATAGCTTTTCTTCTCCTGTGGAAAGAAGAACAAAATCCCTTCCCCAATATAAGACATCTCCTGGTTTCCATTATAAGATCAACACATCCTTGAAATACACTGGCTGATTTAATTCAGAAGTTATTTCTATTATACAATGTCACTCTGTAGCCATTGTTCCTTTCTCATTGGTGTTAAGAAAATTCAACATTAATAAAGAATTTTGCAATCTATTTCTGGGGGTACTTATCTTCTCTTTCTATTTGTTTAACATATACTTTATAGTTCCATTTGATCTTTCTATAACTGACTGACCTGTGTGATTATGTGATATACCTGTAATATGATTTATATTTTAATAAGCAAAAACTGTTTCATTTTCTTAGAGTGATATGCTAGACCATTGTCTATCTTTATATGTGCAGGGATACCCATAATAGCCATAATTTCTAGAAAAGGTGTGATTACTGAATTAGTCTTTTCCAAACTCAAAGCATTGCCCATTAAAAACTTAAATAAGTATCAGTGGTATGGTATACACATTTTAATTTTCCAAATTCTACAAAGTAGAACACGTCCATCTGCCATATTTCATTCCTTTGAGTATCCTTTGGGTTACTTCCTGCAGATAGTGGTGTTTGGTTATATAAAGAATAAGTAGGACATCTCCTCACAATCTTCTTGGCTTGTTGCCATGTAGCATACAAGTCCTTTTTTAAACCTTTACTATTAACATTATTTTTTATGAGATTCTGAGGCCTTCAGCACATTTCAAATCAATAATCAATTTCTGCATTACCTAGCGCTAGAGGACCTAGCAGACCTGCATGGGATTGGATGTGTGTTAGGTATATGGGATGAAGTCTATTCCTGATCGTAATTGAACATGAATAAATAAATAAATAAACATAATACAATTCTGTATCATCTGGTCTGAATTCAGTGGTTTCAATATGCAAAACAACTCTTTCTGCATATTGAGAATTGGTAACTATGTTGAGTAATTCTTTAAAATTCCTTAGTACCATGAGAGTAGCATATAATTCGGATTCTCATATGGAGACATAAGGACTTTGTTCCACTTTACTCAAATTTTCTGATTTCTAACCTGCTTTTCCTGATTTATTTGCATTAGTAAAGACTGTAGGATCTCCAATTATTGGTGTGTACCACACAATGTGAAGAAAGATACAACTAGTTCTCTTTATAAGTCGAATTATCTATCATTTGGGGCAGTTGTTGTTAATCTCTCCCAAAAATTACTACAAGCTCTTTTTCAGGGTTCATTTTCTTTCCATAATTTTTTTAAAAAAAATTTACCAGTAGCAAAAAATACTATAATTTCTGCTGGGTCTATTTCTGTTAATTGGTAAAGTCTCAATTTTCCTCTTATAATTAATTCAGACACCATTTCCACATAAGGTTTTAATTTTTTACTCTGTCCATGTGGTTAAAAGATCCATTCTAAGATAATATCTTCCCTTTGCATTTAAATTCCTGTAGGACAACATTTGAAGGGCAATATGACCAGAATGTAGTTGAGATTTCAATCCACACAATCCATATGTGCCTCCTGTAATTTCTCTTCAATCAAAGTCAGTTCTCTCTCAGCTTCACTTGATAATTCCCTGGGACTATCTAAGTCTTTGTCACCATCCAAAATTTTGTTCAAATGAATTATTTGATCAGGTGTTATTCTAGAGGTGGGCAGTATATCGGAACTGTCTCCTAGCCATCATTGGAAGTCATTAAGAGTCTGCAATCGATCTCCCCGAATTTGCGCTTTTTGTGTTCTAATTTTCCGTAAACCTACTCTATAACCTTGATGACTGAGAGATTCTCCTCTTTATATTTTCTCATAAAGAATTCATAATCCCTAATAAGACAAAAACTTTCTTTGTTTCTTCAAACATCCTTTCTAAAGTATTTACATTTGAATAAGATAGTAAAATGTCTTCCATGTAAAGATAAACTATAGATTCAGAAAATTGATCACATATTATTTCCAAAGGCTGACTTGCAAAATATTGGCACAGGGTGGGGATATTTTACATTCCCTGTGTAAGAATTTTCCATTGATGTATTTAGTAGGCGGAGAATTACTATAAGTAGGCACTGTGAAGGCAAATTTTTCTCTGTCTTTTTCTTGCAAAGGTATAGTGAGGAAACAATCTTATAAATCAATAACTATGAGAGGCCATACTCGAGGTAATAGGAAAGGCAAAGGAATTCCAGACTGTAGAGGGTCCGTTGGTTGAATCACCTTGTTAACAGCTCTTAGATCTGTTACCATCCTCCATTTTTCCAGATTTCTTCTTAACAATTTCTTCTTGGATATACAGGAGAATTCCAAGGACTGGTTGATTCTTCAATGTATTGAGAATCTAGTTGCTCCTAAACCAATTGTTCTAAAGCATGCAGTTTCTCTATTGTTAAAGGCCATCGCTTAACCCGTATAGGTTTCTTAGTTAACCATTTTAAAGACAGGGCTATTGGAAACTCCAAAAGCTTGCTAGCTGTTTTTGCACAGCCTGAATGGTTAGTGACTATTTTTTATAGTATCTTATAATATCCTTTACAGAAATATGAGTTAGTTTATGTACCATTTCTGAGACTTCAGGAATGTTTATCTGGGTGTTCCATTGTTACAACAGATCATAACCCCATAGATTCACTGCTATATTAGTCACATATGTCCTCAGCCTTCCTTCTGGCCCTATGTATTGAATCCATCTCATGTTTTGTTTTACCTGAGATAGGGTTCCTGTTCCTAGGAACTGAACATCTGCCTCCTGCAAAGGCCAATTTAGATGTCAAGATGCTGGAGTAATAATAGTCATATTCACACCCATGTTCAATAGTCATTCAGTTACTACGTTATTTATTTGTACTCTCAACTTTGGTCTTTGATTATTCATAGAAGTCTGCCAAAATAAGTGTTTTCTATTTTCTACTAGAATTTTTAATTCACCTTCCATGATTATAGCATATGGTTGTTTTTATAGCAGTCACTGGATTTTCTAATTTTCCTGGGGAGGCATGTCCTCCACAGTGACTGGGAATGACTGGACCACATTTGACCTGGGGGCCTGCCTACAAGAGGTCTCCCCAAGGAGTTTCCTGATGATAACAAGTTACCTTGTTTATGTCTTGATGATCTATAATCATTGGTTCAGTGTCATCTTTTGCTGCATCTTCTGCATAATCCAGAAGGTTGGGGCCTTCTATTTGGGTGATTCCAGGAGAAACATTATTTCTAGGAATTCCCTGTCTGTAATCTCTTCTCAAACGGCCTATTCTACTGCAATTAAGACATTTGGTATTTTGATGTCTCTTCACATCTTTGGAAATTGCTTCTCCTACTCAAGCCTCAGTATTATAGTCAAATGACTCAACATTGGCTGTGTGCAGGATCCATTCATCTACTGGTGTTGATCTGACTTTAAAGATCCAAGTATCTTTTTGCATTATAAGTTGGCATTTTCAAAAGACAGAGATTTAATAAGTACTCATATAGCCTCTGGATCTGTTAACTCTATTTGTACAGTTTTAGTTAATTTTTGTAAAAACTCACTAAAGGGTTCTCTTGGTGATCTTATTATATAATTCAATTCTTCTTTCTAGTTCTTGAAACTTGTTCCAAGCATTCAAAGCAGCTGTATGGCATAGGGACAAGATGTGTTCATTGTATAAAGCTTGACTATCTGACTCAGCATAATGGCCCTCACCAAGAATTTGATCTTAGGAGGCCTCAAATCCTCTAGCTCTACCTTGATGTCCCAGGACTTTAGCCTCCTCTCTCCAATAGCACTTCCACTGTAGCTGTGGCCCATCTTCTAGCACAGCTGAGACTAATTGAATCTGATCATGTGAGGTAACCTTATTTCTTGAAACCCATATCTTTACCAGCTCCCTAGTGTATGGTGAATGCATGCCATAAGATACTACTGTTTGTTTAATATCTTTTAGATCTTTCATGCATATCGGTTCCCATTTATATTCTGTGTATCTTTCTGAGTATTGAATTTTTGCTGATTTTTTCAGAGGTAATGACAGGGTAAATAGCTAAAACTCCTGTAAGTCATCTCTGACTCTGAGAGGTACTGGTGATGCTAAATCATTACTATTGTCCTTTGCCGCCTCTCCTTGCTTATCATTTCTGACAAGTTCCTCAATCAATTCAAATATTTTTCACTGTCTTTTTAAAAAATCCCTTGACCTGCAAATATTTCTAATGATTTCATCAAATCAATTAATTTCTGGTTCTCATTCTGCACATATGGCTCCAAGATTTTACATTTTTTCATTAATGATATCTTCTCATCCTTAGGTATTATTTGGATGGCATGTAGATTACTTCCTGGAGGGATATTCTATCTGCTAGCTTATCATAACTTTTTAACAAGTTTTGATTGTCAGTTTCAACAGTATGAATCCTTTCTGATTACTTCTCATTACCAGTCTATAAAGACCGTATCATTTCTAAAAGTCTCTCATTTTTGACTCTGTTATTAAACCATTTCTTTAAGGATATAATATGAAGAACAAAACTAGTAGCCGTCATGACCACAAAAAATGTATCAGGTTAGGTCATATAGCTCATTAACAAAAAAGTTGTTAAATTCCAGGGTGGTGATATTGTCTGCAATTATCTTGAGTTGGTTTACAATTTTCAATTTTATTTATTTGTTTATTTATTAATTAAATTAATTTACTTCCGTTATAATTTTCAGAAAATTGTTGCAGGTGTAATAATCTTGATTGGCCAGCAGGTGTCGCAGTTGCAGTAGTAAGGCAGATCCTAGATCAGTACCTGAATTACCTGAGACTTAGTCAATTACTAACAAATTTGGCAGCACACCAGCATATGGTAGGTCAAGGAACCCAGAGCTTGCAGACAGTCGCGAGCCACAAGGTTACCGGCCGGAGTGGGCACTTGTGGATCTAAACTGTGCTTGGGACTGCAAGCCTGTGTTCCAGGTGCAGGGTTAGAACTCCCAGGGTCAGAACTCAGCCTGACAGCAGCTGGACCTCAGAAGCAGATTCTAGCTTGGGTAGCAGCAGTGTGCCACATGGTCCTTTGGCCAGAGAAGTCACCGAGGAGTTGTGGCATGAAGCCATGGGTGGCAGCATGTAACTCAGACACATAGTAGGGCCATGCAGTTAAATCTAATCACGTAGGCACGGCCTGGTAGAAATTGCTAAGTCGCGCAGCAGGCCAACTGCGCCAAACCGTGTGCGCAGATGTGTCGGAGGACTAGCTTAGCTGCATGCGGGGGGAGGAGGCCTGGGTAAGGGCATGAAATCAGGCCACATTGGGTGCCAATTTGTAGTCATACCAAAGAGTTCCACAGTAGCCTGGAATGGAGTATAACGAGGGTTTGTTTATTTGGGGATAAACTCACAGTAAACATAGCAACCCGGTCCTCTGTGTGTGCTGGAAACTGGAACCGAATCCAGCAGGAAAAGAGACCTACTCATGTTTATCCTCTGCATTTACAGTACATGAGACCATGTCCAAAGTGGGCCAGTATCTTAAAGACAATTGGATGAAGGAGTTCTTTCAACACATATTAGTGATGTATGTGTTCATTTGCTCATTCATTCATTCATTCAACTATTTTTCAATGCTAGAGACCAAACGCAAAACTTCATACCACAACAGGCAGTGCCCTTACTGCTGAGTGAGAGCTCAGCCAGACTTCTCACTTACTGGGTAGGAATCTTCTCAAATATATGACATATGACCCTGTTATTACACTAGTTAAGTAAGAATTTAAGCTCTCCTCATGAATAGGGGTGGCTTGGAAGCACTGCCTCTTTGAATGTTGGGAACTGTGCCTTGTTCCATTGTTCTATGCTGTCTCTGAGGACACAGTAGGGCCACCTTTCACTTCCACCTCTGCTGTTATTCTTCTAGGGAAGGACACTGCAGCCAAGTTAGCTCTTGAGTGACAGGTGTACCTGAAGGTGGTTCCATTCTCTACAGCAAAAAGTAAGAGACATAGGTGTACGTTGTTTTATTATACTTTTGACTTGTTCTGTTTTCCAGTCAAGATCTCACTCTGTAGCCCAGGCTAGCCTGGAACACATGATCCTCATGTCTCAGCCTCCCGGTTCTGAGATGGCTGGTGTATTTCTCCATGTATGGCTTCTCTTCATGGTATTTTGCACATTCTGCAAATTTCTTACAAATTGAAGGTGTCTGTCAACCCTAAATGAAGCAAGTTCACAGACACCATTTTTCCTATAGATCAGATGATCATTAACACTTTTCAACCGTGAAGTATCTTTTAATTAATCAATGTATATACATATACATATATACACATATATGTGTATGTGTATATATACTGCTTACTTCAGATAAAAAGCTACAGAAAAACCACAAACACAGAGAGCAAGAGTCCAGAGGAGGAAACGCTTTTTTTTAAATTAAATAGTGTGAAATATAACTTGTGCGTGGGGTGTGTGTGTGTATGGGGGGTGGTATTGTGTGTGTGTGGTATGGTGTGTGTGAATGTGTGTGTAATTTAGTGGCATTTCATTTATATTTAATAAATAAAGCTTGCTTGAGGAACAGGAAAGTAAAACAGCCACAATGGCCAGTCTTACAAACCAGGAAGCAATGACACACACCTTTAATCCCAGTAACCACACTGTCTTACCTTAGAAACCAGGCGGCAGTGGTGCATGCGCTTAATACCAGAACTAGAGAGAATTATAAAATGGGAAGAGACAGCTCTCGGTCTCAGTCTCATTCTGAGATCTCCTAGAGGCAGGATCACTATTTTCAGACTGAGGTCCAAGTAAGAGTCAGTGACTGATTGCTTTGCTTTTCTGGTCTTCAGGTTGAACCCCAATATTTGTCTCTGGGTTTTTATTAATCATGTTTTAGTGTAGTGTGTGTGTGTGCAGTATGGTATATGTGTGTGGTATGGTGTCTTGTGTGTGGTATGGTGTGTGTATGTGTGTGTGTGTGTGTGTGTGTGTGTGTGTAGTATGGTATGTGGGGGTATGGTGTCATCTGTGCATGTAATATGGTGTCTTTGTGTGTATGTGTGTATGTGGTATGTGCACATGCCTGTGCTAACATGCTGCAGTACAAGGGAAGTGCAGGCACAGAATAACTTCAGCTTTCCAGAACTGGTTCTGTACCTGCACTTTAGGGTCTAGCTACTGAATTCAGGTCATAAAGTATGCATGGCAAATGGCTTTGCCCTCTGAGTAGCCTCATTGGCCCAGAATATAACTTTTTTTAAAAAAAAATAGATTAATTTAGTGTGTGTGCGTGTGTGTGTGTGTGTGTGTGTGTGTGTGTGTGTGTTCACCATGTATGTGCAGGCACCTGAAGAGAACAGGAGAGAGCAATGGATCACCTTAGAGCTAGCATTACAGGTGGTTGTGAACTGAAGCCTTAGTATTGCTGAGATATTCCTGGGCAAGCTTTCTGTTTGTTTGGCTTCAATGGTGCTGGGGATGGAGCCAAGGGCTCGCATGTGCTAGGCAAGCACTGAATCATTGAGTTGTATCTCCGGCCTTGTACATAAAATCTATTTTGGTCTAGTTTACTTTGATTTATTTTGAGTTCACATATGCACTACAAACAGATGATAGAATTCCAAATATAAGTAACTTCTGTTGAGTATGAGACCAAGGCTTCAAGAATACTAAGAGCTTCAGCACTGAACCACATCCCCAGCATGAAGGAAGCCTATTATCTTTGCTGAGGCAATTGGCCTAGGCCATGGTTAGTTTCAGCTGTGATCTTCAGTGGGCCTGCATGAGGGTGCCCAGGGATCTCCCTCCCTTCTGATGTGCTCAGTATCTCTTTTGACAGCTTTAGGAAAAAGTGAAGCTTTTTCAGTTCAGTTTTGAGCAGCATTTCATACCTAGGTTCTGACTTAGAACACGATACTGATTTCAGAGGATTCCTCCGCATGTTCATGTGGTACCCAAGAAGATGCTATGAAGTCTTTGCCTTCATCCGTGGACTCCAAGTAGACCTGACAGCCTTCCTTCACTGGTCCTCCTTCATGAAAGTCGACTTTTGACAGCAGTCAAAAATGACATTAAAAGGGAAGAAATAAAAACCATTTCCTCAAGGCAGAGAAACAAACAGATAACCACAAAATAAGGCAGGATGAGAGAAAAAATGAAGGCCATCTACCTGCTTCAGAAACAGAGAAGAGAAAGGTCACTTTAAATACGGAACCATGGAAGTCTCACAGAGATGGTGGTATTGGAGGAGAGATGGTGACCCAGGAAATGCAAGTCTGAGTGTGAAACAGTGTGGGGCAGCTCCATGCCAAGGACCTGAGGCCTCCAGCATCTGCTGCACAAAAGGTTGTAGAAGACACAGAGTGTCACTTTGTTCCACAAGATCCTGAAAGTGATCTTCAGGGGTCTGCAATTACTCTCCATGCTATGTGACTTAATTAGAATTTCTATTCCTGTGAAGAGACTCGAGGACCATGGCAACTCTTACGAAGAAAACATTTCATTGGAGATTAGCTTAGAGTTTTCAGAGGCTTACTCCATTATCATCATGGTGGAAAGCCCAGGGGTGTGCAGGCAGACATGGTGCTGGAGAGGAAGCTGAGGGTTCTGTGTCTTTATCCACAGGCAGCAGGAAGTGAACTGATACCACACTGAGTGTATCTTGAGCAAAGGAGACCTCAAAGCCCACCCCCACAGTGACACACTTTCTCCAACAAGGCCACGCCTACTTCAGCAAAGCCACACCTCCAAATAGTGTCACTCCCTTTGGGGGTTCTTTCAAACACCACATCATGGAATTCTCAGCCTGCCTTTAAAGGAACCAAAGTGGGAGATGCATCATCTGAACTGGTAGCCCAGTTGTGGGCACAGGAAAGGAGCAAGAACAGGACAAGGATTTGCAGACAGGTAAGGAGGTCATGGACAATGCTGGAACCCTCCATCCCCTGGCCTCTTCTGTTAGGTGGGTGCTTCTTATTGAACCTTCTGCCTTCATCTGAAGGGATGCAAAGGTGTGGTATCTGGAGCCACAACATCTTGCCAAGGGAAGGACTGGTCAAGGTCTGCTTGCTGTGTTGACTGTCACTAACTGGAAGGGAATTTAGTCTAATCTATCCTATCCCACTCTTTTAGATGTGGGTGGTCACTCCACATATATACAGCACTTACAATAGGGTCTGGCTCTGTGACTACACATATATGTGGCAATGAATTCCTAAGTGGAGAAAGAGGAAACAAAACTGGCAAGCCCACAGGACTCCTCTAGGCTCAGAAAGAAACGAAAAGATGACATTTTTTTAAAGAACATATTTGGGGGCTGGAGAAATGGCTAAGCATTCAAGAGCACTGGCTGCTCTTCCAGAGGATGAAGGTTCAATTCCCAGCACCCATATGGCAGCTCACAGGCATCTATAATTCCAGTTCCAGGGGAAATGGCACCCTCTTCTGATATGCACATAAAATTGAGACTTACCTCTCCATATACTCATCTTTATATACACACACAAAAAAATATTTCTGAGAATGTCTCAGACATTCTGCTGTATCCATGGCAGTGATTAGTGTTGGTTCTCCAGACAACAAAGCCAAGCCCTCCATTTTTTAATGGAAAATGTAAGTCATGAAAAAAAAAAGTGAAAGAGTGCGGAGGAGAGATTGAAGGCATTGACCCTCCGGCTGCTGTTAACAACCAAACGGATGACAAGGGGCTTTTGCTACTGTGTCCATTCTCTGTGATGGGAAGATGTGCAGGGAAACGTATGGGAGAGCTGACTTTCCTGGTTCCCTTCCACCTCCTGATAGACGTTCTGTCAATGAGCAGCTCATGATCTCTCAAAGGAGAGAAACTAGCCAGGAGGAGGTGGCGCACACCTTTAATCCCAATGCTTGGGAGGCAAAGAAAGGCCGGAGGATCACAGTGAGTTCAAGGCCAGCCTGGTCTACAAAGCGAGCTCCAGGACAGCCAGGACTGTTACTACAGAGAAACCCTATCTTTAAAAAAAAAATGAAGAGAAACTATACCTGGCCTTTCTCACAGTCTCCCAATTCTTCTCAAACCCTGTATTCAATGTGGCACCCTGAAACTCCAGCACTCATGAGGCTGAGGCAAAATGTGTCACATGATGCTATGAGGACCTCCAAGTTTTCCAGCCCTGTATCCTGGGGTTGGGTATTTTCTCTAAGACTGGAAATATAGACTAGAGCTGGACATTGGAAGTGGGTGGAGGGAGCAAACAAGCATCTATGGTCATCCTGAGCTGTGGGAATTGGGCAGCCCAGTCCTGCATGCAGATGAAGCTAAAGGAATCAGAAAAGACACTCAAAATGTGTGTTATCATTTCTTACGTCTTGTTGGTCTCAGAGGTCAGAGGACAGAGCTGTCTCTCATGGACTAAAATCAAGACATTTGAGAAAGTGGCAGAAGACTCTGCTTCCTTGCATCTTAAAGAGATCCTCTGCATGCCTTGGCTCTTGGCCACCCGTTCTTCAGCTCTGGAAATCTCATGGAATTTCCCTCATCACATTTCCACCTGGATGCTCCTCCTGTCTCTCCACAAAGACACCTGCACCTTTCCCCTGTTTTAGCTTCTAGGTTTTGCACTTACAATGCCTCTTTTGCCAGATAAAGATCATCACAAGTTCTGGAGTTTAGGATGTAGACATGAGGAAGGGCTACTGTTCTGTTTCCCACAATGATGTGTTTCCAGGAGCAGGGAAAGGGCCTCCAAGCTGATGTTATTTGAATAGACTTTATGCAGAAGAACAATTCATCTATAACATTTTCTGTCTTGTGCATTCTTCTGGTCTTAGATGTCACTTGTGAATGTTCATTAATGGCCCCATTCATATAAAGAAATGAGCCCAACTTGACAGATTCTGCTAAAGAAAAACACATATTAGGCACTGTTCATTCCTATAATGAAACAGTATAAAACTGTACTTCAAAAAACTAGAGCTGGAGAGAGAGTGCTCACTGCTCTTGTAAAGAAACGGGCTCAGTTCCCAGCACCCATGTCAAATGGCTCAGAGATGCTTCTAAGTCAAATTCCAGGGAGATCTGTTCTCTGAGGACACTGCATTCATGTGGTGTAATACTTATACATATATACGCGTGCACAGGCACACACACACATACACACACACAAATAAATCTATATAAAGAAGAAGCAAATGTATAAAATAAAGAAATCAGCAAAGTATGGTGCCACATGCCTTTCATCCCAGCACTCAGTGGGCAGAGGCAGGCAGATCTCTGAGTTCTAGACCAGCCAGATGTATGGGGTAAATCTCAAGACAGCTAGGGCTACATAAAGAAATCCTGTCTGAAAAACAACAACAAATAAAAATAAATAAATCAATATTGAAATAAATAAGTCATAAGAAGAAAGCAGGTGCTACAAGGTGGTTAAACCTTGGACTAGGAAAGCCTGTGGCTGGACTCTGCACCTTTCCTGCCCTCTCTTCATCCCAGAGATGCAGGGACGGGTCAACATATGAAAATCTGTCAACGTAATCCACCATATAAACAAACTCAAAGAAAATAAATCACATGATCATCTCACTAGATGTTGAAAAATCCTTCAACAAAATCCAACACCCCTTCATGATAAATGTCTTGGAGAGATTAGGGATACAAGGAATATACCTAAACATAATAAAGGCAATATAAAACAAGCCATCAGTCAACATCAAACTAAATGGAGAGAAACTCAAAGCGATTGCACTTAAATCAGGAACAAGACAAGGCTGTCCATTCTCTCCATATCTATTTAATATCGTACTCAAAATTCTAACTAGAGCAGTAAGACAACAAAAGGAGATCAAAGGGATACAAATTGGAAAGCAAGAAGTCAAACTTTTCCTACTTGCAGGTAATATGATGGTATACATAAGTGACCAAAAAATTCTACCAGGGAACTGTCACAGCTGATAAATGCCTTCAGTAATGTGGCAGGATGCAAAATTAACTCAAAAAAATCAGTAACCCTCCTATACACAAAGGATAAATGGGCTGAAAAAGAAATCAGGGAAATAGTACCATTTACGATAGCCACAAATAACATAAAATATCTCGGAGTTACTCTAAACAAACAAGTGAAAGGCCTGTATAACAAGAACTTTAAGTCTTTGAAGAAAGAAATTGAAGAAAATATCAGAAAATTGAAAGATATCCCATGCTCCTGAATAGGTGTATCAACATAGTAAAAAGGCAATCTTACCAAAACTAATCTATAAATTCAGTATAATCCCCATCAAAATCCCATCACAATTCTTCATAGACCTCAAAAGAACAATAATCAACTTCATGTGGAAAAAATAAATAAAAAAACAGGCTAGCCAAAACAATCCTGTACAATAAAGGAACCTTAGAAGACATCAACATTTCTGACTTCAAGTTCTATTGTAGAGATACAGTAATGAAAACAGCTTAGTATTGATATAAAAACAGATAGGTGGCCCAATGGAATTGAATCAAAAACACTGACATTAACCCACACACCTATGAACACCTAATTTTTGACAGCTTTTGACAAACTGTACAAAGGAAAAACGGAAGCATATTCAACAAATGGTGCTGGCATAACTGGGTGTTGACATGTAGAAGGTTGCAAATAGATTCATATCTATCACCATGCACAAAATTCAAGTCCAAGTGGATCAAAGGCCTCAACGTAAAACCAACACACTGAATCTGATAGAAGAGAGAGTGGGAAGTAGTCTCAAATGCATTGGCACAGGGGACCACTTCCTGAATATAACACCAGTAGCACAGACACTGAGAGAAACAATTAAAAAATGGGACCTCCTGAAACTAAGAAGCTTCTGTAAGGCAAAGGACACAGTCAATAAGACAAAACGACAGCCTACAGAATGGGAAAAGATCTTCACCAACCCCACATTTGACAGGGTTGATCTCCAAAATATATAAAGAACTCAAGAAACTAAAAATCAAAATACCAAATAATCCAATTTAAAAGTGGAGTACAGTTCTAAACAGAGAATTCTCAACAGAAGAATCTCAAATGGCCAAAAGACATTTAAGGAATTGGTCAACTTCCTTAAGCATCAGGAAAATGAAAATCAAAACAACTCTGAAATACTAGATTACACCTATCAGAATGACTAAGACTCAAAACACTGATGAAACTTATGCTGGAGAGGATGTAGAGTAAGGGGAACACTCTCCCACTGCTGGTAGGAGTGCAAACTTGTACTGTCACTTTGGCAGTTTCTCAGAAAATTTGGAATCAATCTATTCCAAGACCCAACAACACCATTCCTGGACATATATCCAAAGGATATACATTCATACCACAAGGACAATTGCTCAACTAAGTTTATAGCAGCATTATTCATAATAGCCCGAACCTGGAAACAACCTAGATGCCCCTCAACCAAAGAATTGATAAATAAAATGTGGTACATTTACACATTACTTAAAAGCAAAAACCAATGGCATCTTGAAGTTTGCAGTCAAATGGATGGAACTAGGAAAAAAAAAACATCCTGAGTGAGGTAATCCAGACTCAAAAAGGCAAACATGGTATGTACTCACTACTAAGTTGATATTAGGTGTGAAGAAAAGGATACAAGCCTACAATCACACAACCCCTGAGAAGCTAGCTAACAAGGAGGACCCGAAGAGGGACAGGCATAAATGCCCCTGGGAAGGGGAAATAAATAAGATCTCCTGAGTAGATTGGGAGCATGGATGGGAAGAGGGGAGTAATGGGTGAAGAGCAAGGGAGAAGGAAGAGAACATTAGGAAATGGGATGATTGAGTTGGGGGAGGGATAGAGAGGAAGAGCAAGGAAAGAGATATCTTGATAGAGGGAGCCATTATGAGGTTAGGAAGAAATCTGGTGCTAGGGAAACTCCCAGGAATCCACCAGGATGACCCCAGCTAAGACTCCAAGCAATAATGGAGAAGGTGCCTGAACTGGCGTTCCCCTGTAATCAGATTGACAACCACCCTAATTATCATTATAGAACCTTCACCCAGTAACTAATGGAAGCAGATACAGAAATCCACAGCTAAGCACTGGGCCAAGCTCTCAGAGTCCAGTTGAAGAGTGGGGGGAGGGTTTATATGAACGAAGGGATCAAGGTCATGATGGGGAAACCCACAGACACAACTGACCTGAGCTGGGGAACCTCCATAGGACCAAACTAGGCCCTCTGAATATGGCTGAGAGTTCTGTGTCTGGGCAGTTGGTAGGGCCGCTGGCAGTGGGTCCAGGATTTATCCCTAGTGCATGACCTGAGTTTTTGGAGTCCATTCCCTATGGAGGAATATCTTGCTCAGCCTCAATATGGGGGTAAGGGTCTTGGTCTTGTCTCAACTTGATATGCTGGGTTTTGTTGACTCCCCACGGGGGGCCTAACCCTTTCTGAAGAGTGGATGGAGAGTTGGGTGGGGGGAAGGTGAGGGAGGAGAGGGAGGTGAGGAGAGAGGGGGAACTGTTGGTATGTAAAATGGAAACAACTTTCAAATAATTTTTTTTAAAAAGGTTTCTACTGCCATGACAAATGCCATAAACAAAACAACTTGGGGATGAAAGGGTTTACTTTGCTTCCAGTTCCATATCACAGTCCATCATCCAGGGAACTCAGGGCAGGAACTCAAGCAGGAGCCCTGAAACAAGAGCTAAGGCAGAGATATCAGAGGAATGCTGCTTCCTGGCTTGCTCCCAGGACTTACACAGCCTACTTTCTCACAGCGCCCAGGACCAGGAGCCCAGGGCTGTGGCCTCTAAAGAAACGCTCTACGGGCTTGCCTGCAGCCAGACTTTCTGGAGACATTTTCTCAACTGAGGTTCCTTCCTTTCCGATGACTCCAGCTTGTGTCAAGTTGACAGAAGGTAGCCCACACACCTGGAAACTGACCTAAGTCAGTTTGCTTTTGTTTCTGCCATTCTTTTCAAATGTACAGTTCTGAGCAATGTCCTGATGGTGTCTCTTGGCCACCTTTCCTGTCCCTGGACTCAAACTGAGGAACCTCGTGCCTCCCCTGAATCAACACTGATGTCCTTCATCCCGTGCCAGCTGCCAACAACAATGAACAGGGCATCTTGGACCCCAGTGAGCTCTGTGCAGTAAGTCCTAGTGAGAAACAATAGTGGGTGCTTGCTCTGCTGAGTGGGATATGGATGAAGGAAAGCCCAGGTCTCTTCTACTGTCTACTCTTGGTGTAAGAGCATGAGGTTTAGTGGCTGCACTGGGTAGAATTGTTGGTCTTCCTTAATTTTAAAATTGGGCTTGACAAAGAAGCTTTGGTTTGAAGATGGCTGATACACTAATTTCATTGCACTATCGGATTTTCCCTTTTCTTACCTAGCATTTACAAGAAGATAGTTTTAAAAAGAGAAAAATGTTTGTCATACATATTTACATGCTATTCCAAAGTTCAATAGAGCAGGGCCCTTCCAGCTGTCCAGGAAAATAACCGATTTTATTTTTTTTCCAATGTACCATAAGCTAATGTTTTTGTACCATAAAATAAAAATGAATTGCTTGAAAAATAAAAATATTTTTAAACTTAACAGAATACACTCTGGATAGTATTGCCACAGAACATATGAGTCACTGTTGGTGGGAGTGGAGGGGGTGTTAATGGCTCCGTGAAACTGAAAAACAAGATGCCTGTGCTGTCTGCTCCTTCCTGAGAACCTCTCTGTATGTGTCCTGGGCTCTGAGAAAGTCTTCAGTACAAACACCTGCACCTGGATCGGAGCCGGTTTAGGAGACTATATTTGAAGGCTGAAGATGTAACTCCATCAGCTACGTGCTTGCCTAGGCTTCTTGAAGCCCTGAGTTCAATCTCCAGTACCGAGTAAACCAGGTGTGATGCCACAGCCCTGCGACCCCAGCGCTTTGGGGAGGTGAAGGAAGAGGGTCAAGAGTTCATGTCATCCTTGACTACAAAGACAGGTGGAGGCCAGACTGGTTACATGAGACTCTGTCTCAAAAACTGGATGATAAACAATGTTAAAAGTTTTCTCCCTGTTTCTGACACCCTCACGTAGTGAAAGTATTTTTCATCTACTTCTCAAGTGAAAATCAGATCTTAGATCAGCGAGCTTTTTCTGCAACCTTATTCTTTCCTTTTCCAAAAGAAAAATCCGTAGCTGCAATTGGAGCCGGCCTAGCGGCTGGTGCTAGAAGGGAGGGGTTGCCGGGGAAGCTGTGAGGAGCTTCGGGAGCTGGCAGACGCTAGGATTTTCCTCTCCGTGCAGCAGCGCGCTGAGCTATATGTTTTGCATAGACACATTCCTTTGGCAAACAGACTGTTCTTTTCGGTATAGACCTCCAACACACTGGTGTCGTCATGCGCTGGGAGAGAGGCATGCTCCAGGGACAGGAATCCAAGGCTGAGCTCCTCAAGATGCAGTGCTTGCATCTAGCCACAAGGAGGTGCTTGGAGCACAGGTGTGATCCAATTTAAGACCAAATACACCCCTTGTTCTCGGAGAGGGAAGCAGGCTGCTAGAGATTGCTCCTGCAGATGTTAAGATGGGAGGCTATTTACCGTAAGCTGATCAAAATCAGTTTAGATGTGCACCTCTTACAACAGCTGCTGAGTAAGTCTGAAGAAGCAGACTGATAATAGAATGGAAGTGTAGTTGCTGGCAGAGCTGCCTTCCAAGGAGAAAATTAGCCACCATTCTGTGTCTTTGCTACCAGATGAAAAGAGCCTGGAGTGACACACACACACACACACACACACACACACACACACACAGTTAACAAGCTGAGCATGCTGGCTTATATCTGCAACCCCAGGGTTTAGGAGGCTGAGGCCAGACTACCACAAAGCCAAGGGCCAACCCAGGTTATACAGTTAAGATGATAACTGGAGCCTGGCATAGAGTAAGGCCCTATTTCAAAATATACACATACTTACATACATCTATACATACGCATGCATACATATATACACATATACATATGCATACACATCGGTATATGCATACTTACATACATACACACATCAATACATGCATACTTACATGCACGCGTGCATACATATACATACACACATACTAACAACTAGCCCTTATAAGCAAACTGACAGAGAACAGACTTTGGTTTGGATTTATTTTTGTGCCCTGAATTCAAGTTCTACAAGGAGACAGACACAACATTCCAAAGGTGGGTTCTGTCTCACTGAGAGCTAATACTGAGTAACCAGGAGTTGCCCCTCAGTGACACAGGGTACACAGAAGTGTCATATCTTACATTCCCCTCACTGAAGCAGGCTCCGGAGCCCAGGGATTGATCAGTCTGCTCAAAGCCTGGGTCTGACTCTCTTTGTGGCTAGCCGATTAACGCTTTCAAGAAAGAAATCTAACCGTGTTCTTCTTCCTGCTGCAGTATCCAGAACAGAGGCCACAACAATGTCCTGCTAACCCATAAAGGCACAGAGTGTGTGCTCATTCCCTTTAATCTATGCTGGTCGTGTGACCTGCTGTGCCCAGTAGGAAATCCCCGAATGACAACTACCAAATGACACCATAGCACTTGGCCCCAGACCTCCCAGAGCCTGGCAGTCTCCACTTTCATCTTCTTGGATGGCCGCCACCATGGTGCAGTAGTCTAAACAAAGAGGCTATGTGCAATGAGCAGTGTACTGGGGGATGAAAGAAAAAGAGGAGGCCCGGGGAGCCCCGGCATCTTTGAGCCGGACCAGCTGAGGCAGCAGTCGTGAGTGGGACCGGCTTGGATCCGAGAGTCTTAGGTGAGCTGCCCCAGCAGATATTACTGTTACAAATGATCCATACCCAACCAACAAAGCACTGTGTGAACTACAGAATCATGAACAAACAGTTGTTCCCACCCGTCGGTTTTTGTCGCTTTGGTTTTTTTTGAGACAGAATCTCAAGTCGCTCAATTGACCTCAAACCTGCTGTGTGGCCAAGGTGGGCCTTGAACTCTTGACCCTTCTGCCTCTATCTGCAAGCTCTGGGGTTACAGATATAGTAAAGACTATCATGCCCAGCTTTGAGTGGTGCCAGAGTTCAAACCCGGACCTTGGTGCACACTCTTCCCTAAGTCATACAATAATGTCATTCTCTCTCACTAGAAGGCAAGCATGATGAGGAGATGTCTTGATTATTACACATCTCCAATGCCCACTGCTTAACAGAGCCCCTGGGGAAGCCGGGGAGAATCCTGATATAGTGACAGCCAGGGAGATGTAAGAGGTGAGAAGGTGTCTGCCAAGCTGTGGCCTGCGAGCTCCCTGGCACAACCTCAAGGAACAAACTGCAGTGACCAAAGATTGGGAAAAATTAAGTTGTGGTTAAAGAGGTAAAAACCAAAGTAAACCAAAGCAATGCCAGAGCCATAGAGGTGATGCCAATGTTAATAGCCACTGGGCTGGTGACATATGAGGATGAAATTCACATTCAGAAAGACTGGAATCGTTGGCATAGGGTGTGTGGCAGATCAGAGTGAGAGCCCGGGAAGAGGGACTGTGCACAAGAAAGGCAGCAAAGAGACCGTCTCAAGGGACAGGAGGCTCCATTCAGGTCTGCTTGATCTAAAGGTAAGGAGCAAGTCAAGACACAGATGGGAGCCAGTGTTATCTTTGTATTTATTTTTTATTGTGTTGGATATTGAAGCTAAAGCCTCACACTTGCTAGGCAAGTGGTCTACCTCTGCGCTACATCCCCTGCCCTTGTTTCTATTTTTGACCGATTTTTATCACAGATGTCTAGCCCTCCAGAGCTAATCTGAGATGTTTGCACAAATAATTAATGTTTCAATACAACTGCTTCAGTTGGCAGAGCAGTGTGCTCCTGTGCCGGGATGTGGGCTGACGTCACACTTCTCCAAGAAATGAATGCCATCAAGTTTGCCATTGGGTTGCAGCTTCACAAATACCGGGGCCCAACAGGCAGCTGCTGCTGCTTCTTCTTCTTCTTCTTCTTCTTCTTCTTCTTCTTCTTCTTCTTCTTCTTCTTCTTCTTCTTCTTCTTCTTCTTTTTCTTTATAGTGATGTCTTTAACTAAATCTAGTGGTCAAGGTGGCAAAGGCAGGTCAAGGTGGCAAAGGCAGGCCAGGAAATAGAGCCCAGGCCCTCAAACATACCAGACAAAGTCTCTGTGATCAAGGCATGCCAAGAGCCCCAGATGTCAAAATTAATGGGGAAATTAATGGGGAATTTCAGGTGAGAGAAAAGGAGAAGAAGGTAGGGAGGGAGAGAGGAAGAGAGAGAGACTTATCAAATAAGTGCCAAGGTGCAATGGCATATACATGTAATTCCAACACTTTGGAGGCAGAGTCAGGAGGATTAGAAGTTCAAGGCTACCTGAGATACCCTATCACAAAAACCTAAACCAGACCAAAACAAAAGTCCCCAAAGTTTCAAACAAGTGCCACATTCTGAATTATTAGTAAAATACACATATCATAATAGTTCCCATTTTGACCATTTATTTCTTTATATGTATGTGTGTCTGCTGTATTTGTATGTGTGTGTGTGTGTGTGTGTGTGTGTGTGTGTGTGTGTGAGTGTATTCATGCCCATGTGCCCTTATGAGGAAGCCAGAGAAGATTGTTGACTGTCCTGTTCTATCCGTTTCTATTCTCTTGAGAGGACTTCCCTCTGGACCTGGAGCTCCCTGTGTTTTCAATTAGGCTAGTGTCAAGCAAGTCCCAAGGATCCTCCTGTCCCTACATTCTCCAGTACTTGAGTTATAGGAGCACCTGGCCATAGCCTGCCTTTTAAATAAAAAATGTGCCATGTGGTGGTGGCACACATCTTTAATGCCAGCACTCGGGGAGGCAGAGACAAGTGCATCTCTGTGAGTTCAAGTTCAGCCTGGTCTACAGAGAATTAAAGGACATCCAGGACTACACACAGAGAGAGACCCTGTCCCAATGCCCCCCAAAAGAAAAATGTAACATTTTAATGATAATTCCATACATGCATTCTTTGTATTTTAATCATATGCGCCCCACCCTCCTCTTCACTCCCTCCAAAATTTATGGCCTTTTTGAACATAATCTACTAGGTCCAATTTGCTTTGCCCTTGTCCTTAAACACCAACGCGGGGCCATCTACTGGAGTGTGGTCCACCTGCCTGGAGCCACAGCCTTAATGAAAGCTGACCCTTCTGCAGAGGTCATCAACTGCAAGACCTCCTCAGCCAGGGGTGAGGATTCAGGTGCCCCTCCCCCTACCAAGCTGGACGGTTTATTGACTCGCTCCTGCACAGACATCCATAGCTGCTGAGGCCATAAGTGCCCCTGTCCTGATCTTTCCAGAAGACCTTGTGCCACTCCAGCCCTTGGCCTCTGGCTCTTCCAGTCTTTCTGCCCATGGGCCTTGTGAGGAAGCGGTGTGACAGATGTCTGTGGCCACACACTCCATGGAAGCTTACTCTCTGCACTTTGGTCGCTGACAAGGTATCTCAGGGGTTAAGAGCGTGTGCCAGTCTCACAGAGGACCCAGATCCCAGCACCCACACTCAGTGTCCTGCAGCCCCCTGTAACCCCAGCTTCAAGCGACCCAGGCCTCTGCTCTCTGTGGACATCTGCACTCACACATACATCCGTACACAAACGTACACATAATCAAAAGGAAGTGAATCTGAGCCAGCTGGTGTGGCACACGCCTTTAATCTCAGCCTGCACTCAAGACAGATGCTGGTAGATCTCTGTGAGTTGGAGGCTAGCCTGATCTACATAAAAAAGGATCTGTCACAAAAAAAACCACAAACAATCTTATTTTTTTCTCCTTCCTCTCTCCCTCCATCCTTCCTTTCTCTTCTCTCCTTTGAGACAAGGTCTTCCTCTGTATCCTAGACTGGCCTCAAACTTATGTAGCCCAGGTTGGCCTCCAACTTTTGCTCTCTCTGCCTCTGCTTCATAAGTGCAGAAACCAAATGTGTCACTGCCCGGTGTCTTTAATTTTTACTTTACTTTTTGGACACTGTAGGTCAAACCTGGGCTTTGAGCATTGTAGGTGATTGCTGGACAGTTGATCTGAATCTCCAGCCTTTATTTTCTCTGTATTTTTTAAATCTAATTTGCATTATACCGAAGCTCAGAACTGGGTACTACATGTAATAACTTCAGTTGGGAACTTGGAGCGATGGGACAGTTAAAAAGTGAGGAAGCCATGTCTCTTTCTTCCTGTTCTTGCCTCAGTTCCCTCGGGGTGTTTTTCAGTCCACACAAGACACAGTGAGGATAATTTCCTGACTTAATGTTGAAACTGGTTTTTTCTTCCCTTGGAACTACTATGCTCCGTGGTCACCATAGGTAGAAGAAAACTGACTGAAACACAGTTTTCAACAAGTTTCACTGAAAGGTTTAATTCAAGAGGAAAAAAAATTGATGGTAACAAATGGAATTTTTCTATTGCTTCTAGGAGAGTATTTCTGAGAACACAGATTATTTTCCTTGTTGCCAAGGTAACAGCACATCAGCCCAACCAACCGTAGGTTCACACTGCATGGATGTGAATTTATTATTGCTTGTGTATGAACTTGTTTCTGCCTGGTCGATCATATGGCAAGGATAGTAGTCCAAAATGTGTCTAAAAGTGACTGACCACTGAGACATGTCACTACGCCATCTCGAAAACAGAATATTTGTTAAATCTAAGGAACACAGTGAGGTTGGAGGTGGACCTCAGTTGGTAGAGCGTTTGTCTAACCTTCACAAGGCGCTGGGTTTGATCACCCAAACTGCTGAAAAAGTAGGTATAGTATTGCACACATTTGATCCCAGATGAACACATGTAATCCCAGATAAACACATGTGATCCCAGATGCACACATGTGATCCTAGCTGTACACATGTGATCCCAGGTGCACACATGTAAATTCCTCCCAGAGGCACACATGTAATTGCAGCACTTGGGAATAAAGGCATGAAGATCAGGAAATCGAGGTTATCCTTGGAATGTAGCAAGTCAGAGGCCAGCCTTGGTTACATAAAAACCCAATATAAAAAAATATTACAGAGGAATCAGAAACCAGAAATAATGACACAGCAATTTGGGAGGCAGAGGCAGACAGAAGGACCTCAAGTCAAGCCCAGGACATCCAGGACTACACAGAGAGAGTTTGGGGCCAGTCGGGGCTACATAATGTATCCCCATACACATACACCCCTAAAAACAGGGAAAAATGGTCTTACACCAAAAGAATGAAGAATCTCTACAAAATCAATCAGTGTGAGATAGGAATGGAATTTGAGGAAGACAGGAAAGGGTCCAGCCCAGGCAGTAAACACACTCAGGGGAAAGAACTGATACAGTGTAGCTCAGGTAGGAGGCAAGCTGGAGGATATAAAGGTGGCCCTGAGCACTGGGCAGTCCTGAATTCCAGTCCCAGCACTGTTGTTTGCTGCTCTGCCCAGTTAGTTATCCTTGCTTGCCTGGCCTTGGCAATGACACTCGCCTCATGAGTTTTGGGAAGTTTAAGGAGATGACACATGAAAGTAACTCTTCCCAGTGCCCAGCACACAGTCATCTCCTAAGCAACAGGAATCA
The DNA here is from genome assembly GCF_982192425.1 of Myodes glareolus. Taxonomy (NCBI): domain Eukaryota; kingdom Metazoa; phylum Chordata; class Mammalia; order Rodentia; family Cricetidae; genus Myodes; species Myodes glareolus. The sequence goes on along the minus strand of NC_142029.1, from coordinate 69,816,704 downwards.
TATTACGGTCCGAGTGAGGAACCCCTGACAGAGAGACCAGGAGCACCGGATGCTAGTCATGTCACGGTGTACTAAACGTTCATTACAGACGAAGGCTCTCTGAGACCTCGCTTCAAATACGACAAGCTCCCGAGCAGAAAGTGTGATTAAAAGTTTTAGCCATCTATGATGGTGTATCCATGTATCCCAGCTCTCCGAAGGCTGAAAGAGATGAACCACAAAATACAGATCAGCCTGGGCTATATAGCAAAGTTTTATCTTAAAGGGAAAAGGGTTATATTTCAACTCTGTCTCAAATCTATTTTAAATCTATCTCAAATGCATAGATTTTTTTAAACAAACTTTTCTTCATTATATTTTTATCTATTTAATGGAGGGGAAGGTGTGCACAACAGTGAAAGTGTGGAGGTCAGAGGACAAAGTCTCTCCTTCTACCATGTGAGCTCTGGGGATCAAACTCGGACTGTTTGGCTTGGTGGCAGATGCCTTTACCTGCTAAGCCATTCCACCAGTCCTGCATAGATTTGTTTTGTTTGTTTGTTTATTGTAGCAGATGAAAGCTTGCAGAAACACAGTCAGAGGACTGTGCTAAGTACTTCCTGTCCAAATGCCTGCCTTGGAAGACAATGTTTTCCAGGGTGGGAGTTGCTCTCTCTGGTCAGAGAAGCTTGACCACCTCTGGCAGAGCTGTTAGGAAATTTGGACCCAGGCTGGGTAATTGCAGAGGTCTCTTGTGGCATCGAGCGCCTTACCTGCTTTACTCAACTGCTGGCCGTGAATAGTGTATACCCTGAACCATCTTCTGAATGTGCAAGTGAGGTGTAGAATGGGCTGGGTAGAAAACACACGGAACAGTATTCTCTCTGAAACATCTCCAGCATCCTCAGGAAAAACAAGCACACACTCACCTTACTCTATAGCTATTTATTAGAGCTTATTTTGTGGTAAGTTCTCTGCATGTCTATAGGAACTCAGACAAATCTGGCCATCCCCAAGAGCCCTGTAATGCATCTATCAAGACAGGAAAATGAACTGTAAAGTGGTACCAAATACCAAATGAAAGTCCTGCACACAGACTGCTCACCGTTTTATGGGAACTCAGAGAAGAAAGTCCTTTCTATTGTTCAGGACCATAATTGTGTATCATTCCTAATGCTTTTGACACACACCTCTCCTGAAGAGCATCAGTCACATGCTCGCCTTTCGACTTGAGAATTCACTGCAGTCAGGCTTCAGGAACTGAAGAAGCCGGTACCTAGGTTTCAGCTTGCAGGGGATGGGTCAGGGGCTTCGGCTGCAGAAGATGGGGAAATGGGCAGGCAGCCCAGGGAAGTGCTGCACTTAGGAAGGTGGGGCAGGAACAGCTGAAGTTCAGATCAACTGAGCTACTCAGCAAGATGCTGCCACAAAGGGAAGGTGCAGCGGGACAACAGCAAAAGTAGAAGAGAAGCAAACATAATTTCACTTGGGACATAAATTCAAGCTAAACCATCTTACTGACTTGTTTTTCACTTTGTAGTTATTGGCTTCAATACCCACATAGCCTACCGACAGCTCAGCCCTTACATCCATTCACAGCACCTCCAGTTTGCCTCAACTACGGCTTTATCCTCTGTAAGAATGTCTGAAGAAGAACTGTGTGAAGAACAGATACTGAATTGGGCATAGTGGTGCACACCTGTGACTTTTTCAGCCAAGAGACAGGATGATCACAGAAATGTCAGTGCCTTCGGGATCCACATAGTGAGTTCCAAGCCAGCTGTGGTTTGATAGTAACATCCTGTGTCAGATTTTTTTTTCAGTTCACCAGCAGACAATTTATATGTTTCCCCCCTTTTTTTCATCTGAATCATGTGAACATTATTGTCACCTCCACATAATCAATGTAAAAACTGACATACAAAGGAGTAACTTGTCTAAGAGAACACAGTGAAGAAATCAAAGTCACATCTATCTGACAAATGGTTTACTCATGAAACAAGGTCTCCAGCTAAGTAGGTAGCTAAGACTGACATCAACGTCTTACCTGCCTGCCTCCACCTCCTGAGTGCTGGGTATGCCTCCACACCAGTGTTCATGCTTTTGGAGACTGAGCCCAGGGCTTTGTGCATGCTAGGCAAGCACTCTCTCAACTGAACTACTCCAGCACATGGTTTTAAATATGGTTTTTCCATTATGACTTTCCACACTCACATTAGATGCTGATAGTCAGGTGGTAAGATTATAGTGATAGTGATAGAGATGGTGGTGGTGGTGGTGATGATGGTGGTGGTGGTGGTGGAGGAGGAGGTGGTGATGGTGGTGGTGGTGGAGGTGGTGATGGTGGTGGTGGTGGTGGTGGAGGAGGAGGTAGTGATGGTGGTGATAATGGTGGTGGTGGTGGAGGTGGTGATGGTGGTGGAGATGGTGATAATGGTGGTGGTGGTGGAAGTGGTGATGGTGGTGGAGATGGTGATAATGGTGGTGGTGGTGGAGGTGGTGATGGTGGTGGAGATGGTGATAATGGTGGTGGTGGTGGTGGTGGTGGTGGTAGTGGTGGAGGTGGTGATGATGTTGGAGATGGTGATGGAGGTGGTGGAGGTGATGGAGGTGGTGATGGTGGTGGTGGTGGAGGTGGTGGAGATGGTGGTGGTGGTGATGGTGGTGGTGGTGGTGGTGGTAGTGGTGGAGGTGGTGGAGATGGTGGAGATGGTGGTGGTGGTGGTGATGGTGGTGGTGGTAGAGGTGGTGGAGGTGGTGATGGTGATGGTGGTGGAGATGGTGGTGGTGGTGGTGGAGGTGGTGGTGGTGGTGGTAGTGGTGGAGGTGGTGGAGATGGTGGTGGTGGTGGTGATGGTGGTGGTGGTAGAGGTGGTGGAGGTGGTGATGGTGATGGTGGTGGAGATGGTGGTGGTGGTGGTGGAGGTGGTGATGGTGGTGGAGGTGGTGGAGATGGTGGAGATGGTGGTGGTGGAGGTGGTGATGGTGGTGGTGGTGGAGGTGGTGATGGTGGTATGAAGGACGAGCAGAACACTAGGTGCAAGGCTGATGATCTTGCCAAATTGGTTCTCATTCTTCAGGGAGAAGAAGCAAGACAATCTTTATAAGCAACACAAGAAGGTCCTTTGACACAAGGGGGCATAGACCTGGCTTCTAGAGAAAGCTCTCTACTCCTGAATCCCAGGAGAGAAACGATGGCAACACTGCAGCCTCCGAGATGTCATCCTCGGCTGACCCGAAGTCAACTGCTATCCTTCTGTCATGGGACATAGGATCCAGATATCGATTGCCTCCCACTTAATTAGACAGGGTCTTACGTACTCTTTTACTTATATCTATGTGGTTTTCTTAGGTGGGGTTAAATACAGAAACTTAAATTTCAGGAAAAAAATTTTTAAGTCAGATACCTGTTCTGTATAGAGACAAAGAAATTCCCACATAATCCCCACAATACACATCATTATCACTTTGACAAAGGTAGTCAAGTAAGGTCACTTTGCATCCAGCTGATGTATGTTCTTAAGATGTGTGTGAGGGGGTGGGGGGCAGAGGAAGCGTAGAAGCAATTCAGTCTTCGGAGACCTGGAATAAAATGAAGAACAGATGGGCTCCGATTCCAAACCGGAACTGTGTTTTTGATTTTGGGAAGCTGGTTGATTGTTGATTGTAATCTGAACCAAAACCAGGAGACACATAACTGACTTCATGTAACAACTCTCAAAGCACAGCTGGAGTCAAGCCAGCAGTAGCCTCTGGCTCGGAGCCTCGGGTGGAGCCCTTTGCTCAACTACCTCACTGCCTGGTGGTGGAGGCCTTGGTTCCAGGCTGATTTGGAAAGTCTCTGGTCCCTGGTGACTCAGGCTTGATGGGAATTTCGTGTGTGACTATCACACTCAACCCTGTCAGCAGAGTGACAAGCACAGAGACCCACAGGTCCTGCGTGGAGTAGGAAGATGGTCTGGTTATGAGGGCAGGAACTCGTTTGTGTTTTGGTTTGGATTTTTTCTTCTTTTGAGACAAGGTTTCACTGTGTAGCTCTGAGTGTCCTGGAACCCCCTCTGTAGACTAGGCTGGCCTCGAACTCACAGAGATCCCCTGAGCACTGGGATTATAGCTGTGCTCTTGGCTGAGGACAGGAACTCTTACCACACGTGTGTTCCAGCTTCAAGTTCCCAGTTTGTTTTCAGGCCATTTGCTCCGACCGTGACACACCCAATGCTCTCCTCTTGCCCTAAGTCTCGCTCCTCTAATAACCCATTTCTGAGAACGGCACGACAGCGGCTTTGGCCTCTAGGCTCACTGTTTCACTCTGTTGCCCTATCTAAATCTTTTCTCACCCTCCAGAAGGTACAGATTCCAATTCCTCTCCAGAATCTAATTGTTCATGTTCAAAACCGTAGTCAGCATCCTGTTCAAGCACTATTCCACCTGAAATTTTGGAGATTCCAAATTATTCTTTCTAAACGCAGCAGTTCTTCCAGCACTCAGGGAGTTGAGGCCAGCGCCTTCCTGACGGTGAGACCAGCGTGGGTCACAGAGTGAGACTGTCTCAAACCAAAAAAACAAAATACAAAAGAAGGGCTGCTAGTAGTGAAATGGCTCAGTGGTTAACAGTGTGCACGGCTGCTGCAGAGGACTCAAGTTCAAGTCCCAGCACCCGTATCAAATAATCCATAACCACTTGCAACTCCAGTTCAGGGGATCTGATGCCCTCTTCTGGCCTCCAAGGGCACCTGCACTCATGTGCACATCCCCCGCCCAGACACATAGACCTTCACACAATTTAAAATAAATCATTTTGTTGTTTCATTGCTTTTCAAGGCAGGGTTTCTCTATGCAGCCCTTGGATATCCTGGTACTCACTTTGTAGAGCAGGCTGGCCTCGAATTCAGAGATCTGCCTGCTTCTGCCTCCCAAATGCCACCTGCCTCTGGAGTGCTGAAGTTGCAGGGGTGTTCCACCACACCCATTAATGGTCAAGTGCTCAGCATGCTCACCAATGTTTGCTAAATTCAATCTAAATTCTTCAGTTGTCCTCTGGGGCCGGCTGTAGTCAATATATGTGACTGTACTGATGTTGTACCACAAATTGAACTTTTCTGTTTGTTTTGATGTGTGGCAGGCAGCAGGGGGTAGGGGTTGGTTGAGTTTCTCCTGAGGTGAGATTTAACTTCATAGCACAGGCTATCCTTGCAGTCACAGTCCTCAGGCACTGCCAAACCTGGCAAACTTGGACATTTACAAAGAACAAAATGTTTATCTTGCAGTGATGGAGGACAAGAGGTCCAAGGTCAAGGCCCTGGCCTCTAGAGTCTGCTGAGACCCATTCTGTGGCATCTTCATATGATGGAAAAGTAGACAAGGATGGATATTGCATCCCCTTATGCGAACGAATAAGGGCTGGGGTTGGGCTCTTGCCTAGCATGTATAAGGTCCTGGGTTTAGTCTCTAGCCCTTGAGGAGGGAAAACGTGTGAATATTAGCTGAACACGGTGGCACTTTAAAGACAGAGGTAGGAGAATTGCCACCAGTTTGAATGAACCTAGGCTTCTGTAAGAAGACCAAGTCTCAAAACAAAACACAGCCTGGGATGGGGCTGTAGCTCAGTTGGTAGAATACTTTTGGAGCCTGCATGGGACCCCGGGTTTAGTCATGGCACTGCTTCAAATCTGCATGTTGGCATAAGCCTGTGATCCCAACACTTGGGATGTAGAGGCAGGAAAATCAAAAGTTCAAGGTCAACCTCAGCTGTACAGTGAGTCCATACACAGAGAGTTTGAGGCCAGCCTGGATTTCATGAGACCGTCTCAAAAACCTAAAAAGAAGAAGGAGTAGAAGGAAGAGGAAGAGGAGAAGGAAAAGGAGAAAGGGGGTGCAGTGAAGTAAATAAGGGGAGAAAGAGAGAGAGATGATACATGGATGGATAGGTAAACAGACAGACAGACAGATATTCAGGTAGATTCTATACTTGTAAGGCCTTTTAATATTATCACTGATCAACTAATGGGGGCAGTGTCCCTGTAAACTAACCACTGTCTATCAGGTTCCACCTCCATGTACTGCTACATTGGAAACTACTACAGTTAATCTTAGATAAAGTCTAAGTTTCCAAGAAGCAACTAGGGACTAAGTTTCTAACATATCAATGTTTAGGAATGCATTCAGACCACTGCAGGGCACATTCTCTCTCTCTCTCTCTCTCTCTCTCTCTCTCTCTCTCTCTCTCTCTCTCACACACACACACACACACACACACACACACACACACACACACACACCACATACACACACAGTTCCCTGTTTACCTTCACTGGAGGTAGATGCAATGGCTCGCATCTATAATCCAAGCATTTGGAACTCAGACATGGGATCAAGAGTTGAAGCCCAGGCTGAACAACGTGACAGGACCCTGTTTCCAAACGAAAAAACCAAACAAAAGTCCTCACCGGAACAGCATACACTCCATAAGACCTTCTAGAAAGGTTCATCAAAACCTTTCTTACTTTGATTCATGAACTTCTAGTTCTTATTTTCTCCAGTATTTGCATATTTCATTTCTTCTGCAGAAACTTCTCCCCTGCCCCTCTTGATCCCTTATGATGCTGTAGCTTTTGCCCTAGATACCCCCCTTTCAGAAAGCCATCCTTCATCTACATACGCGGAGAGATGCCTGCTCATGGGTTCCCACAAAACCAAGACCCTCTTGCTACAGGCACGTCTCTCCCAGCACTGTGATTCCCCGTCTCCAGTCTATATTGAGAGCACAGGTGCATGTTGAGGCTGAGAAGGACCACGTGACACAAAGAGAGGGAGAGAGCCCTGAGAACTGTCAAGGACAATGACTTCACTCTAAAGCCAGCAAAAAACCACTTGAGTTCTTAACTTGATATGGGCACAACTCCATTTACAAAGTGTGTGTGTGTGTGTGTGTGTGTGTGTGTGTGTGTGTGTGTGTACACGCCTGGGGTCTTGTACATGCTAAGCAAATATTCTCTGACTGAGTCCTCTACCCTGGTCCTCTTTTCACTCTTTGAGATAGGGTCTCATTAGATTGCCTAGGCTAGTCTTGAACTCACTGTATCCCAGATAGGTCTTGAATTTGTGGTCCTTCCACCTTAGCCTCTTGGGACACTGATGCTATTCCAGGCTTGAACAACTAGGCCTAGTTCAGGTCTGATTTTATAAAATGTCTTTTATCAAGGACGGCGAGACAGCTCAGTAGGTAAAGGCACCTGCTGATAAACCTCTATATGCATGCTCTGGCTTATGTACACAGACACACAAGACATACTAAACAAATGCAAAGGAATTAAAAGAGTTTCCGAAAAAGAAAATGTATTCTCCCTCCAGAAAATGAACAAAGAAGATCAACACTATTTTTTCTCTGGCCCCATAGTTACCATCTTCACTAATCCCTTGGGGTCACTGTACATTCTAGATCTCTTCTGATCCTTGACCTATTGCCAAACAGGACAGCTTTGGGTCCCTAGGTCCTTGTGGTAACAGTTACATAACTGATGTGGTCATGGGTTATAGACTGTAAATTAGTTCTTCCAAGGAAGGAAGTAGAAGTAAAGGTCATGGTCTGGGACCAGGACCTCAGACTTAACTCCCATTTTAGTTACAGCTAGTCACTCACGCCTGGCGGGCATGGACCTCCACATGGGGGATCTGTGCAGTGCTAAAGAAATGACTCTGGGGCTCAGAGAAGAGTTTTCTCAGTGAGGAAATGGGAATCCATGGTATAATCCATGGTATGATTAGTATTAAAAAGGTATTCTCTCTCTCTCTCTCTCTCTCTCTCTCTCTCTCTCTCTCTCTCTCTCTTCCTCCCTCACAGTCTCCCTCCCTTTCTCTCTCTCTGTCTCCTTTTCTGTCTCTCCCCTCTCTCCCTCTCTCCTCTTTTCTTCCTCCTCTCTCTCTCTCTCTCCCTCTCTCTCTCTCTCTCTCACACACACACACACACACATACACACACGTGCGCCCACACACACAATCACACACCACACACACACACACACACACACACACACACACTCTTTTCTTACTATGTAGCTCACTTAGGCTGGTCCCACAATTCAATTCTCCTGCCCCAGACTCCTGGGTGCTGGGATCTCAGATGTGTGTACCTGTGCATGCCTTCAAGATTTTGTCCTTAGACAAGAGAAAATAATTTGTTATATCTAGGCCAAGTTTGGAGGTCTTGGTGGGCCCACTTTCATCGAGAGCCCTTGTCTTGTGAATCAAGATGTCAACATCTCATGGCATTTGAAAGAAAATGCCCCCCAAAGGGAGTGGCACTATTAAGAAGTGTAGCTTTGTTGGAGAAGATATGGCCTTGTTGGAGAAAATATGTCACTGTGGAGGCATCATTTGATTTGAGGTATCATATATGCTCAAGTCACGCCCAGTGTCTCAGACCACTTCCTGTTGCCTGTAAGTCAAGATGTAAGAATTCTCAGCTCCTTCTCTAGCACCATGTCTGCCTGCATGCTGCCTTGCTTCCTGCCATGACTATAATGGACTAAACCTCTGAACTGTAAGCCAGCCCCAGCTAAATGTTTTCTTTTATAAGAGTTGCCAAGGTCATGGTGTCTCTTCACAGAAATAGAAACTCTAACTAAGACAGTGTTGTACAGTATTATTTTAAGGTGTGTTACTTTTGTTTATGCTCTGGAACATTTGTTTAATGATGCAAAGATATATTTGATTAAATAAAATTCGCCTGTGGTCTGGAGTCAGTAACTAGCTAAGTGGAAGTATCAGGGAGGAGCCAGGTGGAGAAGATTTTATAAAGAGGGGTGAACAGTCAGGCAGTGGTGGCGCACACCTTTTATCCCAGCACTCGGGAGGCAGAGGCAGGCGGATCTCTGTGAGTTCAAGGCCCATCCTAGTCTACAGAGCAAGTGCCAGTTCAGGCTCCAAAGCTACACAGAGAAATCCTGTCTCAAAAAAATAAAAAAGAAAGAAAAAGGAAAAAGAGAAAGAGAGAGGCAAGAAATGGCATGAGGACTTCTGGAGAGACATGAGCAAACAAGCTGGGTGAGCTGCTTGCTATTCAGCCTCTCTAGGAAGCAGGATTCTTCCTCAACCTTCGGATCTTGAATTCTTTAGTGAGACAGAGATGTAAGATAAATTCTCTTAGTGGTTTTGCAAGGTTGGTGCCTGAGGGAACAGACTTTCTTCAGGCTGCAGGCTCTTGCGGCCTAGCCACTGTTTGGTAGTGGCGGAGTTGCAGTTACTGACTTGGATAGCTATAGTTAAAAAAGGCAGACAATTAAAGAGAAGACAGCAAGACACCACCTCTGTTATCTCTGTAGCCTTGTATTATACTCATTTTTTTCACTATTCAGCTCTCAGTTGAGCATCCTTTATACAGACACTATCACCTACAGGTCTATCCTTGACATAACTTTAACAGCCTTTCACGCTGAACTCCTAGTCTGTGTGGTGGTTTGAGCGAAAATGGCTCCCATAGGCCCACAGGAAGTGACACTATTAGGAGGTGTGGTTTTGTTGGAGTGGGTGTGGCCTTGTTGGAGGAAGTATGTCACTGGGTTTTGAGGTTTCAGACACTCAGACCAGGCCCAGTGGCCCACTCTGTCTTCCTGTTGCCTGCTGATCCAGATGTAAAACTCTTAGCTTCTTCTCCAGCACCATGTCTGCCTGCACACTGCCATGCTTCCTGCCATGATGATAATGGACTAAATCTCTGAACTGTAAGCCCATCCCAGTTAAATATTTACCCTTATAAGAACTGTTGTGGTCATGATGCCTCTCCAGGAATAGAAACCCCAGGTAAGACAGTCCGATTACCTTTAGTGCAGAGGCAATGCAATGTCTGCCTTGTGGATAAGTGAGCACACGCTATTTTGCATTCAAGTCATGTGGTGACATTTCTCAGTTCTGTTCTCACATCTGCAAGAAGAGAAGTCACTATAATAGCAGAGACCTAAGTGTCTCCATACTCTTGCATTTAACTGCATGAGTGATTTTTTTAAATGTCAACTTTAGTTCCCCAAGCACTGGGGAAAAATTGTAATTTTTTTTCCAACAGGGTGATTCTGAATTCACTTGAGAAACAAAAGGCAATGGCTGGGTTGGGTTGGGTTGGAGTTAATAGAAAGACTCAACTTTCTTTCTATAGAAACTCTCAATATTTCATAGATAGTTCTTTTTCTAGTTCTCAGAGAACTGTTCCCATTGACCCCTGAGTAACCTCACCATGTCTACCTCACCTGAAGCAGACACAGAAGAGAGGAAGAAAACCTAAGCTCTGGGCCCCAGTTTTATGGGGTATCTCCTCTCTCTCTCTCTCTCTCTCTCTCTCTCTCTCTCTCTCTCTGTGTGTGTGTGTGTGTGTGTGTGTGTGTGTGTGTGTGTGTGTGTGTACCACAATGCACAGCCATTCCTAGATATAAGATAAAGTACCTATAGTAGGAACCCTTCTGGGAGGATTATATGACCTATGGCCATGAGACAAATCTGTGATCAGCAACATAGCACCCAAAGGCTTCGGAAGTCTTGTTTCTTCCTTGTTCTCTCCTCTGTGTGTACACAGCTCATGTGTATGCAGCTCATATAACAAAGCTGAGTGAATGGAGCTGAAGTAAATAAAAAGATCCCGAGCCACTCAGGATTAGAGAGTATAGTGAGAAAGGAGCTAAGCTGAGTAGCTGATCCCAACACCCTAAAGGCTGAGACAGGAGAACAGTGAGTTCCAGGGTGGCCTGAATTACATAGTGACCACCTGTCTCAAAGCAACAGGCCTGGGAATGTCGCTCAGTGGTCGAGTGCTTGTCTATCACAGAAATGCCTATGTTTGGTACCCATCACCTCAAATAAAGAGATGAGCAGAGCAGAGACCAAATCCAAGATAAGTGGAGGCACCAGCCCTTTCTTTGTCCCTCTTTGCCTCCCTCCCACTTTAGCCTCGCCTGAATGATGCCTGGAAACTGAAATGATGCTTCTCCCCGTGCTGTCAAGTGACAAAGGATAGAGAAACCAGCCTGCAGGGGTGAGCACTCCAGTGGGAAATGACTCAAAACTATAGAGTTGATGTGGACTTCCTGAATAAGAGTCTCTCTCTCTCTCTCTCTCTTCCTCCTCTCTCTCTCTCTCTCTCTCTCTCTCTCTCTCTCTCTCGTTTTCCCATGTGCTTGCTGCAATGTGCAAGGCATTTCATTTCTTTCCAACAAAGTTCTGTTCCCGTTTGCGCCACCTCTGACTCACAAGCGATGAAGCTGAGGACCAGTGGGCAAGATACCTGCCCACGGTCACACTATATGGCAGGAATAAACCCAAACCAGACACCAAACAAAGCGGCTATTGTCAGACACCAAACCATGAGCCCTGGTAGGATGTGGGGTTCAGGAAAGTGGCCTAATGGGAAGGGAAGGTGGTCTACCTTATTCATCCCCCCACCCCCTTAGCCCTTTCACTCCCTCTCCCAGCCCCTGCAGTCTCCCTGCAGAGTATCCCTGGACCCACACCATCACGCCGTTCCCCCCCCCCCCATCAGCTGCAGCCCTTGTGACCACAGCACACTTCCCACTTCACATCCTGTCTTTGACCTACAAGCCCAAACCCCCTGCCACAAAGGGAAACAGCAAGAGGAGCCCTGGCCCTGCCTCTCCCTCCCTGAGTCTCTTCTCCTTCCTGCCTCTGCCTTCCTCCCAAGTCCCTCCTCCATCCATGCCTCATCAGTATAGCAAGACTTTTAACCCCCTCAAAGGTGAAGCAGAGGACAAATGGCCCCCAGTGGGGGCTGGACTAATCTGTATCCTTTCTCATGGGCCCAGGAGATTGGAAGTTTCCAGGCATTTCAAGACCTTTTCTTATTTCCCTTCCTTACAGATCACGCCTGCAAAAGCAGTTCCAACTCTCTTTCTGCAGTTGTTACGCGCAGGCAAGAGCCATCTTCCCCAGGTGTCAATGCCTGGAGACAGGAAACCTCACAAATTCAGAGCTGGCGGAGTCTTCGCTTGGTTTGACTCTGTCCCTGAACCACCTCCCCCTTTAGCACTCTCTCCCACCTATCCCCATTATTACTGGAGGTCAACAACCTTATACCCCTGGGTCTAGCTTGTTTCTATGTAGCTGTGATAATACCATTAGCAAAAAGAACAGTTTATCACATCTTACAGGACACAGTCGATTATGGAGGGAAGCAAGGGCGGATCCGCTAGGTGGGAATGTAGAGGAGGGAACTGAAGAAAAAGCAAAGGCATAATGTGGCTTACTGGCTTGCTGCCTTGGGCTTGCTCAGCCACCTTCTTAAGTAACTCAAGACCACCTGTCCAGGGATGGTACTACTTACAGTGGGCTGGGCCCACATACATCAGTTAACCATTAAGACACACCTACAGGCTGATCTGACAGAAGCAATTCCTAAATGGAGGTTCCCTTTTCCCAGGTATGCCAGGTTGACAATTGAGGTCAATCCCTTAAAGGTGGGATGACTTTAAATACTGTATATGACACTCAGGTCATAGAGTTGGCATTAGGTTCAAAAGACATGGTCACTGTCTCCAAGGGCCTTGTAAGGCCTGATTCCCAGCAGACATTTCTTGGGGGAAGAAAGTCAGTCTGACGGTTTCCTCTGAGTCTTCATCTCAGTTGCACCCATTAGGAGCCTGCAGGAGTTTTAGAGAGCTGGGATACCTTGATGAAGAACCATAGTTTAACCTTTATGACTGACATCCTAGCCCTGACAGGTGGATCTGGGAAATCGTCTAGAATATAAAAAAGACTGTATGAGGCATGCCATTGAAGGTGATTCCTAAGGTCCTCCTCCGTGGGAGGGTGACCGCCCTTCTGACTTCCTAGCACTATTGTGAGACACAAATGTGGCCCGTGGAAAATCCTGTGTAAATGAGGGTTGCTCCTAAACCAGGAACCAGGCTCTCTGGAGGACTTCATCAACCCTGATGGATGAGCAAAGAAACAGAAGAACGCATGAATGGGAGAGTATGGGAATAGATGGAATCTCTCTCTTCAACCTTCACGGGGTTACATTTATATAATAACTTACTTCTTATAGGTAGGGCTGGAAAGCCTACATTTTAATGGATTTCCTACTTCATTTTAACCTTCGCATCCCTTATACGGTATGCTTTGTAAAAGGTTTTTGTAGCGCAGATCCGGACCTTTCAGCAGTAACACAGTTAGATTTCAAGTCTGAGAGCTTGAACTCAGGCCTTCAGCTATACCTGGCAGCATCATCGTTCCTATCCAGTTTATTTGCTTCCTAGTGAGTGTTCAGGTCTCAGTCTGAGCATCATCTCCTCGCTGCCAGCTTCACTGCCCTGCCCTGCCCTGCCACACCACGCCCCACACTTCTTCATTCTTCCCCATTTGCAGGTTTTATTTTCTGCATCTCATTTAGCATTACCACGGTTTGACATGACCTGATTTAGCACTGCCATGTTTGTGCCTGTAAAAACTGTTCTGTAGGCCGAGCTCTGTACTGAATTTGACCCCCATCGTTCATTAACACAGTACAATTTTATCTTTATTGAACCTGTGCAAAAACTGAAGTTTATGGGGCTTAAATTATCTTCCTTGTTTACACAGAAGCAGCAGTCACCCTGAGTAGAAGGGTGCAGGTCTCTCTGTGCAACAGGAGCTTGGAAACTGTTTTTGTTTTGTTTTGTTTTTTCTAAAAAGCACTAACCCCTCACATGAGGACAAAGACAACCTGAAGTCATCTTGGATTCCAGAAATAGCAAAAGCCTCACAATGCAGACGACCTTCCCACCCTGATGATGAGGGCAATTATCTGTGAGGGTGCCCTGGAGCAGAAGCGATCGATCTCCTCAAGCCTGACAATTGTGTTGGTAACAGCTTCGCCAGGCCACCTGGCAAACTGAAACTGGGACAATGGCCAACTAGACCAGTGTCTTGACCACAGCTGCTTGGTTACTCGGACCTCTTGCCCTGTGTCAATTCTCCCCTTCTCCAGCCTGAAGCTCCTGTCACTAACCTGAAGGCTGATCCCTGATCCCATGTTCTTACCCATGAGTCCACATGGATTAAATCTCCTCTTCCTGTTCTTCACTATTATAAGTCTCTTTAATTGGCATGTTTAATCGTATTGTATGACAAATTCTTTTCCTGGAGAGACATAACACACACACACACACACACACACACACACACACACACACACACACACACTCCAGATAGAGATCCCATGACAAATCAAAGCACAGATACTGCTACCAAAGTCCAGTGTGGTGAACCAATGGGTTTTATTGGGGTTACTTATAAGACTATGGATGAAGGTTATTTACAGCATCCAAAAGGACTCAAGTAAATGACTCAGAACCTACTCCAGCATGGGGGACCACCCACAAAGTTGAACACTGCACATCCCTCAGGCTGTTCAACAGGTTCAAGGATACCCTTTCCAGGTGCCTCAGTTGATCCAAACCTCTTCAAAGCAACTCTGCTGGTTTCTGCTTCTTCTAAGCAGCTTCTGTGATCCCAGAGTCTTCTTTGCAGTTAAATTTTTATTTTGTACTCTGGCAGGGAAAAGCCTAGTGAATCTGATCAGTTTCATGGACTTACTGAAGCTATTCTGAGTTCACCTTCTGTTTAAGGAGCTTCCCCGATGGATAGAATCTCTCCAATGTTTCAGAGGAAACAAAGATGATGGCTAAACCTAGCCTGCTTGGTCTGTTCCAATTGGGACAAAAAACCCAGGCTGTTGTCTTAAAAGCCCAGTTATATTTATGTTGTGCTAAACACAGTACATAATCTAGAGGTTATTATGAGTTCAAGACCAGCCTGGTCTACAAAGCAAGCTCCAGGACAGCCAAAGCAAGAGAAAACACAACAAAATCAAACAGAACTAGAGGTTAAATATATACTAATTTAACTATTATTTTCAGAATTAACTCTTAACTATAATATCTCCTAAGAAAATTTGTAATGTCCGTGTACCTATCAGAATCAGAAGGACTGGGAATTGCCGGTGTTTGTGACATAATGAATGGTTGCAATGCAATGAGCAATGATCCACGGCTTTTCAGGCTAATGGAGGGGAAGGGCACTTGGTCTTCATTAATATCTGTCTTGAAAATACATGTTCTCATTCTTCTCAAGAGTGTTTAGTGAAGATCATCTCAGCAATGTGAGGAGAAGATGTGCATTGGAAATGAAGGGCAATGAGTAACCTAAAGCCAAATGGCTATCTATCAAATGACAGAGTGGATGGTGAGTTCTTGGAGATAACCCAAGTGAGAGGAGCTTGGATTTCAGCATCTGCACATAAAGCAGAATGTGGGTTAGATTCCAGCTCGCTGGATTTTGCTCTCTGCATCTGTGAAATGAGGTGGGGAAAACGTTACTTACAGGAGTGTCATAAGGATTCAAGGAAACGGTGTGTAAATCACCTGATGCTGGGGCTAAGGAGCTCGCTCAACAGTTAGATGCTTCCTGCTCTTGCAGAGGACCCAAGTTCACCCATGTCAGACAACTCACAACTGCCTATAACTCCAGTTCCAGGGAATCTGACGCCCTTTACAGGCTTCCTTCTGCATTCATGAGTACATACCCACACAGAGATGCACACAGATACATTATTAATAATAAAATTAATCTTCTAAAGAAAGCCAGCAAGCTGGGTGGTGGTGCATGCTTTTAAACCCAACATCAAGGAGGCAGAGGCAGACACATCTTTGAGTTCAAGACCAGCCTTGTCTATGGAGTGAGTTTCAGAACAGCCAGGGCTACACAGAGAAATCCTATCTTGAAAAATACTGAAAGAGAGCAAGAGCGCACGCGTGAGAGAGACAGAGCGAGCGTGCGAGAGAGAGATCAATGCCGTAGATCAATAATAAATAAATAAATAAAATTGAGAGATCAATAAAAATACCTGATGTATACTTGGTGGTAAATGGACTTTAATCTCCCCCTCTATCCCTTGTTAAGTATTATGTACTATTCCACATATAAGATGTGATTGCAAAATAAAGGGGATCAATAGCAGGAGCTGCCAGGAGTTACTGCATTGGAATGTAGACTATGAGATGAAGGATGCTGGGCACAGCAGTCCATTTTAGGGAACTGCCCACTTTGCCCAGCAGTGCTGTTTGCATGAACATTTTTGAAATGCCTCTCTGCCCTTCAGACCCCTGTGCAGAAACCATGGGCAGGAAATGAAATCAGCAATCTGCTATCTATCCATCACCACCGACTGTTACTCATCCTGAATAAGTGAATGAGTGACTCTTTTCAAAACAGAGCGGTGGATAAGAGCCCAACCCCAGCGCGAGCACCCCTGCACAGAGTGGCCATTCAGCTCTGGATCAAGTGTCACTCCGCTGCCCAGAACTTTTTCCAGAGAAGCTCAGAGCACTTGTGGCCAACTTCACCACCAGCCACTTTGTAAATGGAGAAGTGTATTGGCTCCCGGGGACGGCGCGCATTAGTCACAGGAGGCTAGGGATAGCGGTATTCCTGAACGCAGGGGACCAGAAATAGAATTGTAAATATCTAGGGCATTCTTTTTGTCTAGAGACAGGTTGAAATACTAGCTCTTGGGGGATGAGGTGGTTGTAATAAGGCAAACCCGGCAGGGAGACATGTCCTGGAGAGGGTGTCATAGGAAGCTTGCTTTCACTGTGAGCAGTCTGAGAAGAGCCACTTCGCTTAGTTTTGAAAGTCAACCATGTTGATAGCCCTCCTAGTGAATGCTGTCTGTGTCATTATACTTATCTGTGTGGTTCCACAGAAGAGGGGAGTGGAAAAAGCCAGGAAGCAGAGGCCAAGCTGCCTGATGGCTCTGGGTATCAGGTACTTGTTGTCCGTTCTGGGTGCACTCCTAGGGAGAAGACCTGAATCCTCGTACCAACCCTAGATTTGCTAACTCTGTCAGGCGGTCAAGACTGCCCCTGCTCCTTCTTCATATCTTATATCTTTCTCACAAATGCATCACAGCTCTTGCAGAAAAACCAGCAACTTTTTGAAACATAGCTATACTTCTGCAATTCGCCTCCCCCCCCCACCCCCTCTTCTCTCTTTCTTTGACACAGGGTCTCAGGGCCACACAGGCTAGCATCAAACTAGCCAAGTATGACTTTGGATTTCTGATCCTCCATCTTCTCTCTCTCTGGAGTGCTGGGATTATAGGTGTGAGCCACCAGGTCTGTTCATAGGGCACTGTGGATCAAACCCAGGGACCTTCTGAATGCTAGATAAACACTCAACCAAATGGCCTAAACCACCACCCCCTTAACTACAATTTGTTGATTTAAAAAGTTTTCTGAACAGTATCGAACTCAGGGAGAAAGAAAAGAAGAGTACAGTGAATGTCCGTGCATCCATTCAGGCAGACACAGCAACTGGCAAGCGCTCACACATACGCAGACTTCCTTTGCTCTCTCTAGACTGGCACTTGGACTTGTCTTCAGCTAAACCATCTGGAGGTTAGCCTGTCATATTGTGCCACCTCGCCCTTAGAAATGTCAGTCTGCATCTCCAGAGGACAAGCTCACTTTCTGACAGAGTCACCACCACAAAAAAAAAAAAAAAAAAAACCAACATCACGACAACAACAGCTAACATGCAGTTCACGTTCAAATCCCTCAGTCTCCCCAAAATGTCTCCTATTATTTATTCATTAGTTCTTTTGGATCCAATTCCCAACCACCCAAATGGCAGGCAGTTCACAGACATCCGTAACTCCTGCTCCAGGGGACACACACACACACACACACACACACACACACACACACACACCTACAACCAAACACTCACACTTAAAACAAATTAGCACTCCTTTAATCCCAGCACTTGGGAGGCAGAGATAAGCAGATCTCTGTGAGTTCAAGGCCAGCCTGGTCTACAGAGTGAGTTTGAGGACAGCCAGAGCTTCACAGAAAAACCCTGCCTCAAAAACCCAAAATAATAATAGCAATAATAATAATAAATTTAAAAAAATTAAATACAAGTTCTTAGTAGCCGAGGAGCTTGGAAGATTTCCTGGAAATTGTTGGATTTAGCTGGGTAGTAAAGACTGGACGGTATTTTTGAAGTAACTAATTTTCCCCAGGAGCCAAGTGGTTCAAGTTGAGCAGGCCTGCAGTTTTTCACAGGGTGGCCTTGCTGGCCAAACTCCTGCCGCAGAAGTACTACAGATCACGAAGTCTGACACTATAGCAGCCCAAATTCTACAAATTCTGTAGCCTGGCATATGTGGCATCTGAACCAGGGGCTTCCCTGTTCCCACTCCTCAGGTTTCTGTCACTCAGGTCTTCAAGGGAGAAAGTCTTCAAGACACTTTCTCCATTGGTTATACTTCATAAATAGTATGTGGGTTTTTTTTTTTTTTACAATTTTTGACACAAGGTCATACTATGTAGCCCTGGCTAGCTAGCTAGGAACTTTCTATATAGACTGTTCTGACCTCAAACTTGTAGTGATCCTCCTGCCTCTGCCCCATGAGTGCTAGATTCCAGGCATCCACCATTATGCCCAGTGAGCACCCTCTCTTTCCTTTCCTTTCTCCCGTCTTGCCCTCCTCCGCTACCCTGTTCCTCATCCAGTGACCTCCTTTTCCCTGGAGACATGGGCCTCTGTCATCCTCCCACACTGCCACTAGATCTATCTAGACAAATCACTGTGTCTCTTACACATCCTGTGCTGCTGTGTCCTGGTCTCTTTTGTCTCCTGTTAGACATTGTATTCCTTGAAGTCACACAGATCTGTGAGCCTGTGTCCAGAGATAGTATTTATTCAGTCATTGTGGACAGACAGTAGGCCCAGGGGGATGGGGATCAAACCTGTTTATCATTAATGAGTTTAGTAACATTTACTTCTCTGTCTTGTTTTCTAAAACCCATTTTAAAATTTATTTACTTATTGTGTAAGCATTGATTGGTGTTTTGCCTGTGTGCATGTCTGTGTGAGGGTATTGGATTCCCTGGAACTGGAGTTACAGACAGTTAGAAGCTGTCATGTGGATGCTGAGAATTAAATCTGGGTCCTCTGGAAGAACAACCAATGTTCTTAACCACTACGCCTTCTCTCCAGACCCTGCTGAAATCTTTTATACATGTCTGCCTTCTGCAGTGTTGATTGACCCACGAGTTCAAACAACCCTGTAGTTCACAACGAGTGGAATAATCTACTGACACGATTTGTCTATGACAATATTTCAAATCAATACTAATCATTAAAGGTCCACTGTAGTGTTCTGCTCTCAACCTGAGTTCAGACATCGTGGTCTCTAATGTTTGTTCTACCAAGTGGAAGGCATGTGACTTCTGGTAAGCTGCAGCGATTCTCTGAGGCAGAGGGGTTTTGGTGAATGGTTTGTATGGGTGTCTGTGTGGCAGTGCGGCTGGTGGGATGAAATAGTAATTAAGAGCCCCAACATGCAGCCGACACTCAAAACGTGTGTCAGGGTTAGTCCCCCTTATCTGAGGCCGGTGATGAAGAGGTTCACACAGTGTAAATGAGAGAGCTAGGAAAGGGATGCAAACACTGTCAGGTGTGTGTGTGTGTGTGTGTGTGTGTGTGTGTGTGTGTGTGTGTGGTGGCACACATCTTTAACCCCAGCACTTGGGAGGCAGAGGTTAGCGAATCCCTTTGAGTTTGAGGCCAGCCTGGTCTACAGAGTGAGTACCAGGACAGCCGGGACTACACACAGAGAAGCCCTGTCTCAAAAAGAAGAAAAAACAAAACAAACAAAAAATCCAAAACAAACAAACAAAAAATTAGGGTCAGAAGCAAACATGTTTGGTTTTGCTCGTGTTTGACCTGCGTATTTGCTTATTTGAGACAGCTGAGGCCCACTTTGGCCTCAAACTCGACATCTTCCTGCCTTGTTCTGTTCCTTTCACAACATATTTTTTATTACACAGCAAATTGAGGACAGGGATGCTAAGGCAGCATCCTTGTCCCTTGGGAGGATCAGGGAGAGATACATGCAGTCTTCGGTGAGGATTCAGAATAGAATCCCCAAAACAGGCAAAAACTGCAACAAAGCAAATGAATAATGAAAACAGCTTCCTAGTGCAGTCTAGGAAATTATCTTAAATTATTTTTATAAACAAATATAAGTTTTCTGAGGCTGAAGACATGGCTTAGTGGTTGAGTGTTTGCTGCATAATCATGACACCGGAATTTGGATCCTAGTTTCCACGCAAGGAGCCTGGTGTCTCACAAAGGCCTGGACCCCAGTGCCAAGGAGGGTGAAACAGGAGGATTACTGGGGCGCTAGCTTGTTGTCTGACTTAGAAATTGTGAACCCTAGGTCTGGAGAGAGACACTTTGTCTCAGAGGAACAGGTGGAGAGTAGAGAGGAGACTGAATGCCCTCTGCTGGCTACACACACACACGCACACACACACACACACACACACACACACACACACGCACACACATGCACACACGGGAGTGCACCTGCACACTCATCTGCACCATCATTCACATGGACAGACGCATATACCCACAAAAATAAATGAATATTTTTTTTTTGGTTTTTAGAGACAGGGTTTCACTGTAGCTTTGGAGCCTGTCCCGAAACCAGCTCTTGTAGATCAGGCTGGTCTCGAACTCACAGAGATCCACCTGCCTCTGCCTCCTGAGTGCTGGGATTAAAGGTGTGCACCACCACCGCCCAGCAAATAATTTTTTTTCAGAAAGCAATGTAGACTTTCTATTGGTTTGGACAGATGGTCCACATGTCTACCTACCCCTTGCCTTTCCTGCTCTGTAACCTGACTTTACATGTTAAACAACAATCTGGAATCAAATACATGCTGTGGCAGATTTTTTTTCTTATGTATTCGGTACTGTGAGAAACAACTTGAAGATGAAGAAGTAGCCAGCCATCTCTAGGTTCTTTGATATGGTCTAGTTGTACTATTGATTCTTGGTTTGTTTGTTTGTGAGACAGAGTCTCTCCGTTTGGCTCTGGCTGGCATGGAACTTGCTAGGCACACCAATCTGGCCTCAAACTCAAAGGAGGCAGCCTCTAGCCTCCCAAGTGCTGAGATTGCAGACCTGATCTGCTGTACTCCGCCCCCACTCCCCTTCTTTGTTGTTTGAGACAGGGTGTCACATTGACCAAGCTGGCCTACAGCTCTCTACGTCCTGAATGCAGGACACCCATGCTGCCCCCACCTCTAGACAGATGAGATTTCAGGTATGGGCCACTACTTCCGGTTCCTTTCTGATCCATGACGAAGAATAAAAGAGACTTGATCTTGGTATTTCGTTCTACAATTCTGTTTTTTGATTGTTTGTTTGTTTTATTTTCAAGGAGAGGGTTTCTCTGTATAGCCTTGGCTGTCCTGGCACTTGCTCTGTAGACTAGGGTGGCCTCGAACTCACACAGACCCACCTGCCTCTGCCTCTTGAGTGCTGGGATTAAAAGTTTGCACAATCATCTCTTGGCTTGGAGTCAAGAATTCTTGATACAGCTAAACCAGATTTGATGGCACATGCTCAGGATCCCAGCATTTAGGAGATGGGGGCAAGATGGTCATTGTGAGTTCAAGGCCAGTCTGTGCTATGGATTGAGTTCCAAGTCTACTTCAGCTACAGAGTGAGACATTTTAAAAAAAAAAAGTGAGCTTGTAGTTGCTCCCAAACCTGTTGACTAAAGCCACAGGGTCAGGAGGTTATATGTAAATGGGGGTAAGGATAGGATAATAAGAGCGAAGAGGGGGCTAGGGAGATGGCTCAGTGGTTAAGAGCACTGACTGCTCTTTCAGAGGATCGGGGTTCAATTCCCAGCACCCACATGGCAGCTCACAACAGTCTGTAATTCTAGTTCCAGGAGACCCAATACTCATGGCAAAACACCAATGTATGCAAAATATAAATAAATAATTTTTTTTTAAAAAAAAAAGAACGAATAATGGTCTTCTGGGAATGGGTTGAAATTTTCCAGGATTTTGAGCACCATCCTTTTATTTATTTATTTTTCCTTTTGTGGTTCTTTCCCACGTCAACATGACAGTCTGGACCTGTCTTCGAAGAGGGCACCAATCAGCAACCGGATGCTATTATGATAAAGTCAGAGGTTAACTATCAGCCACTGTGCCCACTGTTATAGATTTATCCGGTTCACACCAGCTCACTGGAAGGGTAGCTTCTGGCCTCCAAGTGAACAGAAGGACAACAATAAAAGAGCTCAGTGGAGGAAAGAGATTTCAGGTAGGTCACTTAGTGAACAGGAGCAAGGGCAGGCTAACCCCTATGGAGGGACAGGGAGGACTGACTGGACCTTGTAGCAATGCGTTTCTCTCCATCATTCATACTGTATGTCCCTGTTTTCTTTACTCTTCATCCCTAGCCCACTTCCCATTTGTCTGGCTCTTCCTCATAAAACCCATCCTACTCCTGTCTGCCTCGCTAACTGTTTACTTGGCTGCAGACTACCAAAACTAAACCCAGTGTTAAAAATGATCTAGTTCTGATGTTGAGCATGGTGGCACATACCTATAATCCTGAAGGAGATGTATCCGGAATGTAGAGAAAGGAACATAGGGCGTTCAAGAGCAGCCTCCAGTACATAGCAATTTTGAGGTCACCTTGGGTATTTTAATTAGGGTTTTTATTACTGTGATATAAAACATCATGACTATAAGCAAGTTGGGGAGGAAAGGGTTTATCTCACTTCCTCCACAACAGTCCATCACTGAAGGAAGTCAGGGCAGGAGCTCAAGCATGCCTAGATGCAGAGGCCATGGAAGGGAGCTGCTTACTGGTTTGCTCCTCCATGGTTTGCTCAACCTTACTTATAGAGCCCCGGATCAGCAGCCCGGAGATATAGCACCACCCACAATGGACTGGGTCCTTCCCCATTAATCACTAAGAAAATACCCGACAGGTTTACTTACAGCCCTATCCTGGGGAGGTATTTTCTCAATTGAGGTCCCCCTCCTCTCCAATGATTCTAGCTTGTTGACATAAACTATCCAGCACACTGAGGTACTTTAGACACCATAAAACTGACAGGACCAGAGTTTGAATCCCAGTATGCACATTAAGAGCTGGGTGGGCATGGTGGTCTCTTTGTAATTTCAGTATCAGAAGGTAGAAGGGTAGAGACAGGCCATCCCCAGAGATAGCTGGCTAGCCAGACTTTCCTTATCTGCAAGCTCTGGGTTCAACTGAGAGACCTAACCTCAAAAACAAGGGGAAGAGCGATTAAGAAGGACTCCCGATATCAACCTGGGAGTCCCATGTGCACATGGTCTCATGCACCTTCTGACACACATGTACACACACACACACACACGCACACCAAACCATGAACCAAACCAAACCAACATGCACATGGGCTCATGCACCCTCTCACACGTATGTACACAGACAAAGACACACAAACCTCAAACCATAAACCAAACCAAAACTTTTGCTCTGTGCTTTCAAACGTATTAAAAACGTTTCCAAACTCTTTCTCATAGGAAACCTTCATAAAACTCCCCACAATGTAAAGCTGATGGAGTTTCTTTGCACTGAAAGAGGAAGGCCGGACGTCATGTTTCATCCGCCCACAGTCCAGTTGGGTAACCCTACCCCTACCCTCTAAGAGCTCCTGAGTAGCAGTGATCTGGGATGGCAGCCTCAGCGAAGCTCCGCATTTGATAGGTGAGGAGACTGAGCCCAGAGAGCGAGCAGCAGCACATGGCTTTGTACGCATGAGAAACCCCCCTGAAGTTCAGGAGCAAAAGTCATCCCCATAGGCTCAAAACCTGCGTTCATCCGCCAAGACTACACTCAGCCCTCAGAACTGAAGCAGTCTTCGGTCTTTCCCTACTGTTCTGATGCAATTGCTGACCTTTTCTTCTGGCCCAAGAGGGGAGGGGAAAGACAGAAGAGGCCTCTGAAAGGGCAAGTGCAGGCTGGTATGTTGCCTGTAATCCTAGGACCCAGGAGACAGAGGCAGGAGGATCAGTCAGTCCCAAGTCTGGTGGCATAGTGAGACACTGTTTCAGGAGGAGGGAGGAGGAGGGATGGGAAAAGGAGAAGGAAGAGGAAGTAAGAAAGAGGAGGAGGAATAGGAGGATGAGAAGGAAGAGAAAGTGGAGGAGGAAAAAGAGGAAGAGGGGAACGTGAAGGAGGAAGAGGAAGAGGAGGAAATGAAGTCAACTGATCCCACCTTGGCATCTCTATGGCCACTGTGGAGGGATTTCTATCCAAGAAAGTGACTGGGAGCCAGTGACACAAAGTGAAAACGGTGTTCACATAAACAAAAGAGCTTTGTGAGCTGGGTGGATTCTGACATGACCGGGCACAGGGACATGGCAACTTGCTTTTCCTCTGAGGGAAAGGCAGCTTAATGGTGATGTGTCAGCTCCACCATTGTGCAAGCCCTCCTCCGCCTACTTCTTCCCCACAGCTATAAGATACACTGTCAGACGAACACGCTTTCTCCTTCCTCCTTTGTAATATAACAATATGGATGTTTATAAAGCTTCTCCTCGCCTTTCAAAGTCAATACAATTAAAGCACAATGCGTCTTAATTGCCAGCCCCCAGCCCTGTGCAGAGCAAATGGCAGCCGTTCCAATTAAAACAAGCATGGGCACTGGGCTGAGGAAGGGTAGGAGCCAGGCTGGCAAAAACTGCCCTAGACACAACAGAAAATAATTTGCATTGACCATGCCTGGTTTTCCATAGTGTCCTTTGCAGGATCTCTACAACTGTTTTTCTACCAATCATTACCCCCAGCCCATCCCACAGTTCTCCAGAGGCAGGGGAAAGACAGCTAAATTACCTTTCCAGAGAAACAGAGTTCCAACAAACCAAGGCAAGAGGCACAGAAGGCAATCACGTGGTGCACGGGTAGCATAAGTCTGCAATCCAGCACTTGGAAGGAGGCTGAAGCAGGACGATTCTGAGTCTGAGGTTATCCTGGACTACATAGGAAGACTGCCACAAATAAAAGACAAACAAAAGACAGTCAGAATCAACTGTCTTCAAGTTTGACATCCTTTTTGCCATTATAACAGTGGTGGTTGCTGGCTTAATATGAAAAGTTTATTTTAATCGTATATGTTCATTTTATTTTATGTGTGTTTTGCCCACATAGATGTTTGTGTACCACATGCATGCTTGGTGTCCATGGAGGTCAGTAGAGGGCATCAGACCCCCTAGAACTGAAGCTACAGATGGTTATGAACTACCATGAAGGTGTTGGAAATTGAACCTGGATCCTCTACAATAGCAACAAATGCTCTCTTAACCGATGAGCATCTCTTCAGTCCCCAAAAGTTGGAACTTCTTAAGAAAATACTTTGACTAGTGTGTTGGCTCAACGGATAGAGGCATTGATGATGGTCCGAGTTCAGTCCTTGGGATCCACACAATAAACAGAGAGAACTGACTCCTACAAATTGTCTTCTGCCTTCCACATCTATGCTGCTGGGCTTGGGTAAACACACGCACACACTCACACAGAAATAAATAAAATGTAAAAGAGAAAAATATTGCAATGTAGCTTTAAGCTCTTGCATCGAAAGAGGTAAGTACATAGCAAACGACAGTACATACCTAAGACATGGGTTCCAGCTTCACAAGAGAAAGTGACCTTACAGTCTGGTCAAAGAATTGAGTGAGCCACTGTGTCAGACACTAAGGGCAGCACCAGCCTTGGTAAGGGCTCATTAAATTTGAGCTGCTGTTGCTGCAGGGCTCTGAGTGCACAAAGTGGTGCCACCGACAGTATTTTCTCTTGATTGGAATCCAGATCATCTGGCTCCAGCCCAGGTATTTGGAAAAGATTTAGGATGCTGGGTCCTGTCCAGTAGACTTTACTGGACACCTCAAGGAGGCTGGTCTGTGGATGATGGTTTTCCCAGCTCTCCAACCTCTGCCTCAGCCAAGCATTCCCTCTGCTGGGAAGAAGAAACTCCCCCACTCAGAAAGTGTGAACTGTCCCTGGTCTCTTTCATAACACCAGGCAGAAATATGCAAATTGTTACCCATGCTTCCCCCGTCCCATCTCCCCACTTCCAAATGCCACTGGTACTTTGAATTAAAATAAAAATGGGGAAAAAAACCAGTGAGATGAGAGGTCAGGGAATTAAGCTATAATTTTCCCTGGTGCCCTATAAAGCAACATTTAAATCTACATCCCTCCCCTACACCCTGAGCAGGGAAGCAAGAGATCACTGTAGTTTTTGGATAACCTGGTGTGTGTGTGTGTGTGTGTGTGTGTGTGTGTGTGTGTGTGTGATTAGATGTGTGTGTGTGTGTGTGTGTGTGTGATTAGATGACTACTACTGTACAGATGGGACTACAAGGTTGCTGGGGACAGAAGTAACTTGTTCAGGACACCACAGTGAGTCAAAGCTCCGTCTCTTCCCTTGTGAGCTCTTTCGTGTTCCTCTGCCCCCTCGGAGCTGAGTTTTCTCATCTATTAACCCAGGCTATACAGGTAGGCACCCTCCAGGGCATTGTAAATGGTCCATGAGTTAACTCAACCATTATGCTTAACACAATCATGGACACACAAATGGGTCCAATAAATGTTCGGTATCATTATTACCCCCAAAGAAGAGCTATGCCTCCTCTTCTATTACACCAAACGGGCTCTGTTTCCAATTGAGGACATGGCTTTGTTTCCAGGTCACCAAGCTTTAATTCCTCAGCAAAGTTCATGGTGTGAGACGGGGCATTGGTAGTAATGGTCCAACTGTGGTGGGGTTCAAATTATGGCTCCTGTGCTGAACCCCTTTATTGACAGGGTGCACACACTCCCTCATGAAAGTCAGCTCATTCCATTAGGAAGTGCTATAATTAGTGCCCTTTCTCTTTTTCTTCTCCTTCTACCTCCTAGCCCCTCGTTTCTCTCTGCTTCTCCTCCCTTTTTTCTTTCCCTTTCTCTTGTCCCTTCTTCCTTGGCCTCTGCCCTCTCAGGTCCTATCCTACCACTTCCAAGAGTCAGAGGCCCTTTTCCGAAAGTCGTTCTCTAGTCACTGCGGACTATGGCAGAGATGTAACAACTTTTTGTAACTGTTGCAGGATCGATCTGAAGTGATACCTTTCCGCGGGCCTCACTGTGGCTTAGACTTCTGGTCTCTCATCCATGCATGCGGTAGGTTTCCATTACTGACCTTGCCAATGATCAAATGAAACGTGAAATGGGCTATTCCGAAGCCTCGAGACCCAGATGGGTCGGTGTGCAAGCCAAGGGCAGATCTGGGTTTCTGAGAACCGAAGCACACTGGCCTAGTTCGTTGCTGGGGGACCTTCTGTCTAGAAGCAATGCCTACTACAGCTGGAATCCAGCCAGCAGGGCTTGGGCCCGCGCGGCCGCTTTAAGAGAGGGGCGGGGCCCGGCACAGGCGAGGCAGGGCCTGCCCACAAGGCTGCTTTTCCTTTTTGATCCATTCAAAAATTACTCATTGCAAATTCCCGGACAGCTCGGGAAGGAGAAGCCGGGGGGCGGAGGACAGAGAAGGCTGCAGCGGCTCAGTGTTGGGACTCCCCGGCACAGCGGGCTGAGATCGGTCCCGCAGAAGCCGCCGGCCCGCGCCGAGCTCCCGGGGCCTCTCCAGGAAGCGTCAGTCTCCGCTCGGGGAGCTGGGAGCACCGCCCCCGCCGTCTTCCCGGGACCCCCAGCTCCGAGGCGCTGGCGATGGGCGGCCGCTGAGCGGACACTCGGCACCGCGACCCCAGCCCTCGGCATGGCCGCACGCGAGGAGCTGTACAGCAAAGTCACCCCGCGCAGGGACCGCCTGCAGCGCCCGGGCACAGTCAAGCATGGGTCGGCGCTGGACGTACTCCTGTCCATGGGCTTCCCCCGCGCCCGAGCGTAAGTAACCCGCCCGGGCCCCGCAACCCTCGGCTTCGCTCCGGCTCGCCATCCTGGAGCTGCCCGAGACCTGCTTGGGGGGACACAGTGGGCAAGCGGGCAGCAGGAGTGCTGGGCTAAGGACTTGCTTGGGGATGCTGGGTGGCTAGGGCAGCTGGTTCGAAACCCGGACTCCGCGGGTGGCCCTGGGCGGTTTGCGCGCGCGAGGTCTCTTTTGCTATGCTTGGGGAGAGGCGGATTCCTCGGAGGACTCGGATCCCTTATCCTTTTGGAGTACTGAGCCAACTTGGGGTGGCACGTTTCGGGGGGGGGTGTCTTCTGGTGGCTAGGAAAAGGTGAGGAGCAGCGGGGCAGGGTGGCCGGCACCCCAGCTGCAGCGGCTTCCAACTCCGGATGTCGCTCTTGAGCTCCGGCTCCCTCCGGAGTGGGAGGAGCGGGAGCGTGGGTGTCGCTGCGTGTTCATTGATGGAGAGGATGGAATGGGAAGAAGAAGCGATTCCTCCAGGGGACTAGGGTTCTCGTCAATGGTGACGGCAGAGCAGAAAACTGTGGGTGCTGCAAAGTACGGGGCGGGAGGGTGCAGTTTGCCCTCCTGCCTCCTCCTTCCTTTCCGAGGGTGGGCTCGGGGAGGGCAGAGAGCGCAGGTGACTGTCGCTGCAGCCTTCAGGAAAGAGCGGGGTTGCCAGCGTCCAGCAGCAACAGCAGGAGTCCCCTGGAGCGGGTGCACTCCAGCGCAAGGGGTTGGAGCCTCGCTTGAGGGAAAGTAGGCGCCCGTTGGCCCGGGAGAGGGCGTTCGGGGTGGGGGTCTTTCTGTTTAATTCCTGCCTTGCTGGTTTCCTTGGTGGGGACACAAAGTCCGGGATGGTGGCAGGTGCTGCTCTCTTATTCTTTCGATTACATCACCTCAACTGGAGTTGGGCGAACTTTATCAGTAAGTTCCTTCTTTCTCTAAGCTTTCATTCAGGCGAGAACTCTAGGTGTCTTTCCTGGGAGCCTTGGTTCTTTACTCACTTAGCTGCAGTCTAAATAAAGCAGACTCCTGAATGTATCATCCTACCCAGCCTGCTAGGACAGGCTCAAGTGCTGTTCGGCCCAGTCGGTGAAAGGCCACAAAGTGAACCAAGATTTCTGCTTCCTGCTGCTTTGGAAACCCAGAGAGTGATGTGAAGGGTTTTACAGGGAGTGCTAGGTGAGGGCCCTCCCCCAGAAAGCCCCGAGGACGAATGGCATTCTGTAGGGCCTT